>NC_136057.1:951339708-952577208 GCF_964261635.1 Lissotriton helveticus
GCTCTTGCACTTGGAGATTGGTGAGAGCCTTTTCCATATACCAACAGGTGGGGAAGTTTATATTGCTGTTGATTAATTTGATCCAAAGCAATATATTTAGAGAATGATCTCTTATTCATCTGAGTTTAAAACAATATTTTTAAAAAGCTCTTTGCCTCGTGATCACTTGCTCAATGATCCAAACTCCAAGCAGTCTTGGACTGGAGAAGCAAATCTTAGTAAGTGGAACAATAGTTCAAAGGTTCTTATAACTACTTTGTACCGGGAGCTCTCTTCTCCCTCATGCAATGCTTCACAGTCATGGCTGACTATAGGCAATAACTTTGCATCTATAGCTGTAAGCATAGAGTCAAGTATAGGTATTTTAGAGTTTTATATAGAGAGAGATATAAAAGCCTATGCATGGATGTAGACTAGAATTGATGATTACTCACAGATATTTATATTCTCTGACTCTTTGAATTGTATGGTTGTTTAAAAACCAGGCTCTCTTCTGAGTAATTTTGTATCTATCATTATTGATTTGGTTTTATTTAGTTTAACTTCTAATTTGTTGAGGATGGTGTAATCGTATAGTTTTGTGAGGAGTTTTTGTAAGCCAATTTGAGTGTTAATTACAAAGACCACATGATTGGTGTACAGCAAGTGTAATATTGATCTGCTGCTAAACTTTGGAGGATGTGAACTCATTAAATTTAAGTCACTGGTAAGGTCAACAAGAAATAGATACAAATAATTGTGGGCCAATGACACCAATCCGCTTTGATCGATAGATGTTGAGACTCTGTGTGAAACATGCTTCCCGTCTCTTATCTTTACTCTGTTCCAGGTGTTGTAGTACAAGAATTGAATGGCCCTGAGTAGTTTTGCTGGGTTCCCCATGTTTGCGAGTTTCTCCCATATAAGGTTTCTAGGACAGCTATCAAAATATATCTATAAATCTACTAAACACAGCTATATAGAGGTGTTTGTCTTTGTGACTGATAAATGACAGCGCAAGCAGGTTTGTTGGTATGCCCGTCCCTTCCTAATATCGAGTCACAAATTCTATTTTGCGAGCCAATGACTCGCAAAATAACATTTGTACATGCCATGACCCTTTTTTGAGTTTGCAAACTGGCCGATCTCCCGTTTGCGAGACCAAAAAAGGGTCGTACATCTGGCCCTAAGTCCTGACACAGTGCTATGAAATGGAGGACGGTTGATAGTAAGCTATATTTTATAAACTTGTCTCTGTGACTTTTAACTGTGAAACCCTGCTATAAGAATTCAATTGCATTCTTCATTATATGTCACCCTAGCTAATGCTGGTTACGCTTTGCATTGCAGCACAAACTCCCCCATGTATCAAAAAGAGGTAGGCCATGATTAAGAGGCTTAATCCATGCAACAACCATTTGCCCTGTGATACTATCAAACTGTTATAATACCTCTTTAAATCCAGATATATTGGTATTGTCAATGCTTATTTTTGATTAATTTAATTTATAAGCCCTGTGGAGGTTAAACAGGCTCTTGAAGCCAATGTAGGCTTTTTGTTTAGTCAAAGCTCTGCAGGAGACGCCAGGTCACAGCTGTGCAGTGCAGGATTTTTGTAATGCCTGTGGCGTTGACAGGTATAAAGCGAGGTTCAATAAAATAGCAGTGGTAGATGAAATAGCATCCCATACCCTTTGTCCTCTAGTGTAATTACATGATATCTCCCTTGTTCTCCCATTAACCCTTGAGCATCCTTCTATGTGCTCCTGAGGGGGGCAGGAGAATGGCAAGCAGTGAGAAGTGTGCAATAAACTGGGATATTGTAACCCTCTTACTTTGTGCTCCTGCCCCCTGTGATTAGGGTTTAGAAATGCCAGTGCCAGGTGTGTCAAATGACATACAGAGAAGCAGCTACAATTTGCAACCTCTACTTCATAAGCATTGAGACTGCCCCCATGGTACTTTGCTATCTTTTATCTTTGCTTTAAAATATTTCAATTTTTGTTAAAACTAGTCACTCTCAGATATCATAAAAAACTATCTGGCAACAGAATCTAAAAAGTATCTCAAAATAATCAACCACTTTCCTTGTACCAGCTATATTGAAGCGCTAGCATGTTGTGTAATACACCTAAAATGCATAATGTTGTTTAAAACTTCTATATCCGGCTTACATTGGGAAGGAAGCCAACCATGTTAATTCATGTAATGAAGAGTGTGTAACCTGATACATACCCATTTAAAATGGAGCCTCAAAGCCCGAAAATCTCACCCAGCCACCTCTGAAACACCAAACATAAAGGATGCTACTACAGCACAAGCCGTTCTCTTACCTTGCAGTCTTTTTTGCAGGTAAGTTATTTTCTATTGCAGTGGATGCCATAAGGACAATACATCATTTACGGGTTAAAACCGGCCAAGAAAGCTTTACTTAATCAGTGTGGCATAGTTTCCCACTTTTAATCCAGTTAAAGTTTCTTTGGCAAATGAATTTATTTCAGGTCACAGTTCTTATAGCTTGATACAGTTTTATCAGGAGTTATTTATGTTGGGAACACAAGTTTACTAATAAAGGAAACAAGTCGAGGCACACAAATAGAGAGGAAACCATTTCTCCAGGGTAATATAAATGTCTTGTATTGTAATAAAAATAATAAGTGGGGCCAGATTTAAACAGTTGGGAAGCTGTGCGAGTCATGGGTTGAATAAAATATGATTTCCTTCATTCAGAAAATAGTAATGTTAGACACCACAAAACGATTAGAAAATCATGCTTTACATGTAGGGCTGCTATCACTAAAGGATGCAAAAGGAGAAAGGCAGGTTCCCACGCACAGACCTGGGCTTGGGTGTCCTTCACCACAGACACATTACCCCCTGTCACCCCAGCTGTACTAAGAGAGGAGGCTATTGACCTCTTACTCATCATCTATGTAGGCCAGACTGTGATAGTGAATGGCATCCAGGGCCTTAGGTGCCAAATGCAACAAATGGTTGTATTTCTGGATGCCATTCACAGTTCAATATCTGGCATGCAGAGATTGCTTGCAAAAAATGCCTCCTCACTCACCCCAGCCTTCCAATCTTGTACCCCAACTTAGATTCCTTTCTCAACCCAAATCCCAAGTCGCATAGTAGTCCCAAGCACACTCACTTGTTTTCAGGCACCCACTACAACAGACTCAAGTAGCACAGTCTCACACACATAAACACAAGTGCACAAAGAAAGACAAGCATATATACACAAACTATTGACACTACACCCACAAGCACCACAACCACCACCACACCAACACCTCCACCACAACCCCCAGCACACCTGCAAACACCAGAACACCCACAAGTACCACAACCAACACCTCTACTTTGGGTTTTCCGTACAATCCCTGCCTGCCCAATATAGCTAAATTTGCAGCAGAGGTCATCACATCCAAACTACTTCCCATCTACGATGCCTTGTGTAAAACATCAACAGGTAAGATTGCCTTCAAGGGATTCTTTCTTCTGCTTGTTCTCATGTTTTTATAGAAATCATCTGCAATAAGCTCTGAGCAGTAGCTTACATTAAATTATTCAGAAAAATGAATTACTTATTTTGACATGAACAGATCAATGAAAGACAAAAAGGAACAAAACACAGATGGGTGTATACTTCTAGAAACACAAATTTATGTTGAAAAGATTAATATATTGAAGGGTACATAAAATAATGCACATATAAACACACAGTAACTGAGATTAAGAAGTTTTTCAGTTGCTGCTCTTATCTCATTGACACTTATGTGGTCACCCATTCCATATACTATATACATAAGGAAAATGTAACTAATTATACAGAAAACATATCCTCTGGAGAAAAAAGTCTGAAAGAAAATGGGTGCAGTTGTCAACGTTTCGGTCTATGTAGTGAAGGTATCTGCTAGACCATCTTTAGGATGTTATTTTCATGTTGAATGTCCCCTATATAGATGAAATGATCCAAAAAGCTGCACATCAATTAAAGATATAAGAAGAACAAACAGATACACCCACAAAATAAAAAAGATAGTGGTGTGACGACTCCATAATGGATTTAGACTGAATGCAAGACCATGCTGTTTTTCTCTTGACTTCTTTGTGGTTTTGCTCCACGCCAGGATACTCAGGAGTAGTTGTGCGCGTAATAAATACCCATATAACATAACATAACATAACATCTAGTGATAGAGCTGATAATTGAGCCAAAAAAAGTGAAATAAGTGAGAAAAACATCACCCATATATAAGTGTAAAAAGTAAGTTACTATAACTTACTAGGGAAGCTATGCAGGTAACTATATATGGTTGATTTGAGAGCTGTTAGATGTGGTCTGCTCCTTTGAAATCATTTCTAAAGTCAAAGGCATAACTAATAAATAGCTGGTGATGCAAAACAATTGTCACATAAGTCTCTATTGTAAAAATAAGGAAATTACTGCTAATAGTCAATCAATACACTCAACAAGGACTCGTCTAGCCATTGCATTACTAGTGTACTTACAACGTTCGAGGACAGGCACTGCTCCGTTTGGCAGTCAGCTGCACATGTGGTCAGCATCAAGGAGCCTATCTGAGACCACAGATATATAAAGATACTTCCAGAGTCACCTGATCAATTCGGAACTGGAGATAGACTAAGTTCACAGAATTGAGGCGGCCATATTGAAATGGTGTCATCCATCTATGCCTAGTAGAGACAAAAATCAGTAGTGTGAACTTAATTGTCATACATTGTTTGAAGATCCCTTTAAAAATGGGGGATCTACAAAAAACGGGAAAGGCGGAGAGTCACAGATAATCCGACCTTAATCATATATCAAGTCTAATATAAGGTGTAAAAGAGGTCAGTGTCTCCATACCATGAATTTAATAGCATCCGGGTCCAGATACACATCATGAGAGCATATCTACTGTATTATGACTAAGCGTCCAAAGAATGGTGTGTTGTCTAAAATACTTTGGCAGAGCTAGAAAACTACAGCTGGCATCTTGTAAAATGGGCTTGTCCTAAAAACAGATAGGATAGTTAAAATCCAACTTAATTATTAGTGATGCTTTAAAGACGCTAGTGTGCTGATGCCATAGAGATACATTGGCTCATGCGAGGTAGAACATGGAGGAACAGCATTTACAGTTGAAGTTATTTCCAGGGTTACTCCATAATGTCAAAAATGTCCATGGTTACACCATAATGTTAAAAATTTGACATCAATCATGTAAATGGGCAACAACACTCCAATCACTGTGGTAAAGGAAACATTTGGGTTATAGGTTGTTATTATTGGTTCCACAACCATTCTACATGTTCAATACCTTATCTATATGGTAAGACAGATATAAGATATCTTAAGGGTACGGCACTTAAAGATAAAGCATTACTATCTCTGCATGGCCGAACAGACTGTATAATACATTGTTGTTGCAAGGTTGTTCTGAACAAACAGCTCATATCTACACAATGACAGTTTGTACAAGCACATACACATATATATAAGATGGATACTTAGCTAATTATGCAAAATAACTCATGACAGTGCTGCTTCCTGTGACTAACCTTATATATCCGAAATAGACGAGAGGGGTTACAGCATACATGTCAGAGTGTGCCACTTTACAGCTGAATTCAGACATTTAACTATTGTCAGTGCAACAGATCCAGCGATTTCCTTTTAGTGTCCACACCTGTTTCACATTAGGTTTCCTTGTACATGGCTTGACCACTTCAATGACCCACCATGTCATATCTGTTTCTGAGTGCTTGACATTAGTGGAATGTTCAAAAAGGGGAGCATTTTCCACCTTACAACGTATTCGTGACAGGTGTTGGAAAATCCATTTCTTAACAAGTTGGGTGGTTTTACCTATGTAGTGTAAGCCGCATGGGCACCTGATGCAATACACTACGTTACTGGTGTTACAGTTAGAAAAATGTTTTAGCGTAACCTGCTGTCTGTTAATCTGGAAGGTCTTGGTGGTCTGAGTCCACAGGCGACAAGTGCACCATATTGTCTACTGTGTTATGTTGATTGCGCGTGCATGATATATTTTTAACTTATAGATAGACAAACTGCTGACTATTCCAAATAGTCTATTCTAGACTTTTATTTTTTTAAATAGAGACTTATGTGACAACTGTTTTGTCATCACCAGCTATTTATTCGTTATGCCTTTGACTTTAGAAATGAATTCAATGGACCAGACTACATCTAACAGCCCTCAAATCAACCATATATAATCACCTGCGTAGATTCCCTAGTAAGTTGTAGTAACATACTTTTTACACTTATATCTGGGTGAAGTTTTTCTCACTTATTTCTCTAAATATTTCACTTTTTGGCGCATTTATCAGCTCTATCACTAGAGGGTCTTGCATCCAGTCTTAATCCATTCTGAAGTCATCACGCCACTTTTTCTTTTATTGCACGGGTGTATCTCTTCTTTTCTTCTTATGTTTTTAATTGATGTGCGACTTTTTGGATCAAGAGGAATTGTTTTCTGTATAATTAGTTACATTTTCCTTATGTATATAGTGTATGGAATGGGTGACCACATAAGTGTCAATGAGATAAGAGCAGCAACCAAAAAACAACTAAATCTCGGTCACTGTGTGTTTATATGTGCAGTTTTTTATGTACCCTTCAATATGTTTATCCTTTCAACATAAATTTGTGTTTCTAAAAAATATACACCTGTCTACATTTTGTTCCTTTTTGTCTTTCATAGATCTGTTCATGCCAAAATAGGTAATTCATTTTTCGAAATAATTCAAAATAAGCTACTGCTCAGAGCTTATTGCCAATGATTTCTAAAGAAACATGAGAACAAGTAGAAGAAAGAATCCCTTGTAGGCACTCTTACCTGTTGATAAACTAATTACCCAAGCCTCCAGGGGTTTATTGGGTTCCCCACTCCCCCTTTACAGTAAAAACAGCATTTTCCCAAGTATTTGTAATAAAGCAGCCTTGATTCCACTTTAAAAAAAAAACCCTCGCTTGACCATAATGACCCAACTAACTATCGTCCAATTTCGCATCTTCCTTTACCATCCAAAATAGCTGAAATGTTTCTGGACAACTAGCTACCGAACGTTATCAAATCTCATAAACTCTTAGACACTACCCAATTTGTTTTTTGGAAAGGGTACAGCACAGAGACAGCTCTGCCCAAGGCCACCAAATAGATCAGGCAGGCCTTGGATCATGGAAAGGGGGCAGCCCTTGTCCTGCTTCATTTCTCAGCTGCCTTTGACACCGTCAGTCACAAACTACTGGTAGGTACTCTGGCCAGCTGTGGGATCACAGGCTTGACCTGGGACCAGTTAAAATCCTACTTAGCAGATCGTAAAATTGGAGAACTACACCTCTCATCCTTTCTCCCTTCTATGCGGTGTCCCTGAGGGACCCTCGCTGAGTCCTACCCTTTTTATTAATATTTATGTCTCCCCTATAGCTAAATTGATAAGACGTTTTGGATTCTCCCTGACTTCCTATGCGGACGACACCAAAATCGTCACATTCATAGGAAACAACAATGCTGGCGCAGGGCTCATATTTAATGGTTGCATGTTAGCTGTCCACAAGTGGATGAATTCCAAATGCCTTAAATGTAATGCAGGAAAAACAAAAGACCTACGTTTTGGACCCCAATCATCTTTTTGAGTTTCATTAGCCTAGCCAGCTGTCATGGATTCTATCCCTACCCCAGTAGAAAAGGCTTGTAATCTGGGAGTAATTATTGACAATAAATTAAACTTTGCAGATCATGTAAATAAGCTCACTTTATCTACTTTCTGCACCCTCAGAATATTCAAAAAGATCATGGTTTTCATACCTGACAAATTGCAAAAGACATTAATCACCTCTTTTATCCTCTCGAAAATAGACTATTGTAATATTTTACTTCTTACAACTCACAAATAAAAATGTTAAACAACTGCAGGCCCTCCAAAATGCTGTATCTTCACTTTTGCTAAATATTCCCAAATTCTGCTCAGTGTCTCTGGATATTAAAAACCTGCACCGGCTTCCCATTAAGCAAAGAATCATCTTTAAGGTGCAATGTCTTGCTTATATGGCACTTCATCATATCAGCCCAGTCTTTCTGAATCATAGCTTTAAATGGTATCTCGATGCCAGAAACCTTTGCTCTGCACATGATAAATTAGCAGTACTCCCAAGATTCATCGAGGAAGGTGGGGTGGCCAGAGCATTTTGCTGGAAGCATCCAAAGCATAGAACACACTGCCTCTCTGCATAAAACAGCCCCCAGTCTCCTTGCATTCAGGAAAGCTGTAAAGACCTGGTTGTTTCTGTCCTGGTAATTCTGTGGTCCTGCAACACTCTTAGCTGGAACTGAATAGGGCCTGGATGTCTCCAGGCAGTAGCACACTATACAAATCCTGCTAACATACTATACCCTCAACTACCACCACACACACAACCACCAGACCACCCATGTATACCACAATCACCAGCACACTCACAACCACTAGCACACCCACACCCACCATCACACCCACAACCACTAGCACACCCACAACCAACATAACCACCATCACACCCACAACCACCAGCACACCCACAACCACCAGCACACCCACAACCACTACATCCAAATCAGCCACTTCAACAGCACACTCATCCAAACCAGCACTCTCACACAAAAGCACGCCTTCATGCAAAACAATACCAACC
Source organism: Lissotriton helveticus (assembly GCF_964261635.1). NCBI lineage: Eukaryota > Metazoa > Chordata > Amphibia > Caudata > Salamandridae > Lissotriton > Lissotriton helveticus. The sequence continues at coordinate 951,348,398 of NC_136057.1, forward strand.
AAACACATATGCACACACTCACCTGAACAGCAAACACCTGCCAAAACAGACACACCCAAACATATATAACATACATCAGACCTATATGCACCTGCAAAACATACAGGCATGTGAACATCACCCACTCCAGCTCCCTTTACTTCCAAAACCCAATCCTCTTCCACCCCTTTCACCCTTACTCCTAAAGAAGAATTTACATCTTACCTGTCACTAACCCTTGTCAAACCCAAACCCACCCCTCCCAAGAAAGATCCTTGAGGTGCCTGCTCTATCCCAATCGATGCCCCTTCCTGATGAGGCTAATCTTTGTCAGAATGTGTAGAAAACAAGTGTTGGGCAAAACTGACACAGACTGATGTGTATTTTAAACGATTTTTGTTTCCATTTTATGTTTTGTATTTAATAAAAAACAAACGATAAGTATCTTAATTTTAAATAAAAACATATTTTGTTTTTGCAAAGTTTGTTCAAACATTATTTTTTATTTACTAATCATTGCTTCCTAGAAATGTTGATGTTTAGAATGAGACTTACATATTTGTACTTACACTTATAACAGGAAACACAATAATATTTTTAAATGTCTAATTTGCAAAATACACACACTAGTTAAAAAAGAATGTTATGGACATCATTTCGTTGCAAGCATTCATCATGATTATGGATACTTAATCCAAAGAATGATTTTTTATAGGTTTTTAAAGTATTAATACAGGTATGTTCATTTGAACTTGATAAGTGATAATAATAAACACATATGTGTTACACCTTCACCAAATAAAGATACATTTAAAATGTGATAATATGAAGAAAATGTACTGCACAGGGGAAAAAGTTACAGTAATAAATATCTGAAATGATTTAAGTTTTGCAGTCATTAATAGAAAGCGTTTCACCTTGTCTAGAGAAATTTCTACATTATAATAAATTTAAATTTTTACAATAATGTGTAACAGATATGTTTATAATCTGATAGTTTACAAACCAAACGTAAACACACCTGTATGGACATTTTTAGATTTTTGATTGAAGTAAATTGTTGTGTATGTGTCCATTATCATGAAGGCAGCTTACACCAAATGTAACAGAAAGATATTTTTATGCGTGAGTTTCTTTAAATTTCTTAAACGCCAACATTACACTCATATACATTACATATTGGTGAAATATTGCTTGAAGGAGAGATTTGCAAATGCAGGAGTACAGAGATAATGCAAAACAGACAATTCAATCAGAAACAAGTAAAAAAGAAGCTTACCTATGATTGCGATGATGACGGGGTTGATTTGCTTTGTCATCAAGTAGCAGCAGCAAATGAAGGACTTGGTTGATCAGGTCCATGGCAGAAAAGGAAGTGGAAAAAGGAAAAAAGGTACATTTCCACCTTACATACTTTCAAAACCGCCAACTCAGTCGTGGAGTTCTCCCAGCCGCAGTTACGATGGCGGGAAGGCACATTGTGATTGGGCCAATGGATACATTGTCTGGGCTCCCTCCGTCAACCAATTTTGCCTATGGCACCATCAACGTGGGAGGAAAATTCTGATGAAGTTGGTGGGACTCCGACAGAATTTCGTCCATCGACCCGCCAGCATCTAAATAGAGCAGGCGACCATCTTGTAAGTGGATATGGAAACCAAAGGAAAAGTGATGGAGGGACCAGATCCACCAAGATCGAAATCAGGCCCTTGGTAAAAAAAACACCAATTTCACATTTATCTGTTGCAAGAAGTGATGCACTTGCTTTATTTCTTGTTTTGCATCTTTAAGGACAAACTAAACTATGCTAAAATTATTAAACATAGTATTGTTTTCCATTTTATTGCAGCATTATACCATGCAGCATTCTGGTCTGCTAGGTTTCTTGGCACTCAGGGTGTATAATTGGAAGAATGCTGAATGTACTGTGCCATTTCTGTAGTTGTTAGATTCAGTGCATGAGGTTCAACAGAGTCACTCTTCAAACATGTTGGGGGGGTACGATGATGCTCATAAGCTATGTATTTTTCTTTTACAAGATGTGAACTTGCACTTTGGCAAAAACGTTAAAATAATCAATATCTACCAACTGTCATTTTGGTTGCACTGGCAAATGTGCACATTTAATAACTGCTATACTTTTTCCTGAATGGATGGCCTGAATGTCTGTAAATTCCTGATGTTGTTCTCCTGCATTGTTTTCATCAGCTGCTTGCAAGGTTTTAATTTATTGATTATGGTTACCTGTATTAGTGGCATAGTAGAAACTGCAAGCTGCAAATGTAAATTCTTATGCACTGACTTTTACCAAATGCATTTGAATTTTTGTGAACCATTCCATGTACTATTTTGTAGGTTCACAAAATACCGAATTTTAGTGGGTTGCACTTTGACCTACCTCATAAATATTATTGGGATAGGTCTCAAAATGCAACCCACTACAATTTGCTGCCATCGCAACGATGTGGTCTGCTTTTAATTAAAGCATTTTTTTTTAATACAGGCTGTTTTCCTTAAAAAATTGCAGAATGGGTTGAAAAAAATGAGAAATTTTACAAACTATTTTTAGGATTAGGCAGTGGCCCCATTGAGAAAGGGAAATGAAACCCCTTCCTGTTTGTTAATAGGTTACCCCTATCTTTTTGTAGATGTAAAATATTACTGTTTTGCAACCAGATTTTGGTCGCAAAATATTAGTACGTACCATACAAAATCAATATTTGATAGGGATGTCCTAAACACGCCCCTTCCAAACATCGATTTCGTATTGTTTCCTGAACCCATTTATTGACTCAGTATCATTAAATGGGCTTAGTATATTTGAAAATGGGTTTTAGCTTTTGCAGGCTCTCTGAGTCGCCAAAAAGCTAATACCCTTTGTACGTCTGGGCCCTGGTCTGAGTATTGCTTTTTTCTATGCATTTACAGCGTGGTCATTACTATTTTAGACTCATTTTCACTTTCAAATTCAATGGTGATTCTGATTGTTTTCTTTAATTAACTTTGCTGTTTATCTTACAGGTTTTTTAATTTCCAGAACTATCATTGCAATTATCTCTTTAAAACCGTTATCAGGGTTTTCAATTTTCTTAATGTCAAACCGAGAGGACAATGCTTTTGCAGACGATTATGTCAGCTATGTTCACAGCAGAGGTTGCCCTTTGACCTGGCTCACAGTAATCTGACCCTCCCCGAAGACCTCAGCATAATTACCTTGGTAGTGTTCTTATCGCTTCAGTGTCTTTGTGTACTTTCAGTTCCTAGGAGCAATGCAGGAGTGGTCACTGCCAAAGTCACGTTGACCTTGCATGGACGATTTCAGTAGCCACAGTAAGATAACCTTTTAATTACGTATGGTTTAATCTCCTGTCTAGCCATTTTTAACACTTGTGTAATGATGTGCTTTGACTAACTTGGCCAGGTTTTCATCCTAATGTCTTTTATATGTAATTAGTTCACTATAAAAAATTGATCGTGAGGAGTTATTTTCACAACCCAATCGATACCAAAATTAAGCGAGTTGACATAAAATACTGTGCATTTATTTCGTACAAGGTTATGTTTCTGCTGATCATTTCGTGTGTCTGGATGTTATGTATTGCAATACTATCAGACATCTCTCCAGCCAAAATAGAAATGTGCGAACTGGAGTCCTCGCTTACACTTACACCTTACAATATTTGTACCCACTTCTAAGAGGTATGCTAAATAATACCTTCACATCGTCTTTTGGAAGTGCCAGTCCTGTCAGTAAGGCTCACGAGCACATGTAGGGTTAGATTTCACTGGAAGATATTCTGGTATTATTACAGGAAGAAGAAAAATAGTCCAGATATGCTATTTCAGGATGTCAAAGTGCTGATAAACATGTGCCCCGAGAGTAAACAAAAATAAAAGTAGGCGATGACTAGAACTAAATAAAGAAGTTTCTGAAACAGCACTGAAAGGATTACAAGACTGCACCACTGCAATTTTGCAACAATATTTCCGAACTGCATTAGTTGCTATGATGTCGGTGTAATTTTGTATGGAATTTAGAAATATCCGAAACAAATTGCCTATTTGCACTTGTCAGTCAGTGCACCAATCTGTTTCTTCACATACCAGGTGGTACAAAGTTAAGCGAAGAACTGTAAAAGCAACAGTGCAATGTTAATAAAATCCAAATGTTGGTGCAACAGTGCACCAGAGTAATCTGTGTAATTTAGCTCTGTTCTTTCAGTAATCTACTTACTATGGAGCTATTTGGTACCTCCAGAAGGTTTAGACTCCTTGGCTAAAAGGATTTTGCTCCTGCCTGATCAAACCTTGACTTTTTATTCTTTCTGCTATAGGTATTCTATGCAGGATTCATTATTGCTATGCTTTCCTTCATGCTGACTCAGAGGAAGACTTGAAAATCCGACAATTACATTGTCAAGTCTGAAGATAAATATGCATATAAATTGTGTCTTTCTAGGAATGCAAGGCAGAATTTGTTTACCTTGTTGAAATGGAAAAATATATTTTTGATTGTTGAATTAATCTGCACGTCAAACAAAGGTCATAACTCTAAGGACCTTATTACGGTTTGTGAACTGCTGTACCGATGGTTGCGGTCCGGCCACACAGACCTCAGTGGTCCAACTGCCGTATTATGAGATGTGCAGATTGCCTTTGCAAAGACCCCCAGGGAACCACTGACACCACCAGCCAACTCTGACCGCGGCGGATGTCAAATAGGCCATTGAGGCTGTAGGAGGCTCGGGCCACCAGTGAAACCACCGGCCCAATTATGAGTTGCTTTACAGCCTGCTACTCGTGGCGGTCCAACCACCACATCTGAGACAACGGAAAGGGAGGTACTCACCTGTACTCACCTTCTACCATCATGGAGCCCATCAGATATGTCCTTCCACTGCTGCACCTGCTTGACTACATTCACAACACAATCTGTCACTGATAAAAAACAGTGGTAAGTCATACAACTACCAGTTTCCATAGACTGCTCTGCCCTACGATGCCCCGCAATCGTCCATGCAAGGGAGTTGGGGTCCCTAAGTAATTTACACGTATACTGGAACCCTGTCTGGGATTGATTCATAACAATAATCAAAAATGCATTTTTAGGATGCCCTCCTAGGCCACAACACTGGTACTGCACAGGCACATTGTACACAAATGGCCATGTATTTAAACATTATATTCAGTGATAGTGATGTGTGCATTATCTTGTGTTCCACAACAGCACTTCCTCATCAATATCACACCTATTAATGTATGTGACACAGTTCTTTTGCCCTTTCTCACTTGTATGCCATGTTACTACTGATCCTCACTGTTCATGGAGCTTACCACATGTCAACGGTTGGTAAAGTGAGATTGAAGTGACTACAACTACCATGAGGCCCTGTCACTCCAGCTCTACCCAAGATGCTATACTGCTTTTGCCCCTTCGCACTTGTCTGGCATGTTACTACTAATCTTCACTGTTCATGTTGCTTTCTATTTTTCAAGTGTTGGTAAAGTGAGATTGAAGTGACTACAACTACCATGAGGCCCTCTCACTACAACTCTAGCCAAGATGCTATAGTGAATGTTACACAGTCATATTGCACACATTCTAGGTCTTGTTTTGATGTCAAAGAAACATATGTATTGATGTGTCCTTAAAGTGAAACACACCTCCTCTGCTACAACTCTGTATTGGACTCTCACAGATCACCCACAGGAAAGGCAATGTCAGTCAATTGGATTACATAGAACCAGTATGCAAACCATTCTAAGGGCACAATGAAAACACTCTCTGCGGGATAGCTATGCCTCTATCAGGGGGAACCCCGAAAAACCAAGTGCCATCCATGTTTAGGCAATGGTCTCTAACGTTGGGTGTTTGGGAGATTTATTGCGCTCATATAGGAATACACTCGTTTGTAAATTCCTTTTTTTTTTTCCAACTTTTTTATTGACAACACAAGCAAACTTACATTTCAGAAATAAAACATTTTTACAACAATAGTAAAATAAAGAGGAAGATTGAGATACATGAATTCCTTAAGAAATTAATCAAATAAAAAAATAAATAAAAAAAAAAACAAAATCAGGAATTATTCACAGATCGTGAGTAGGGAACAAGTTACCCCAAATTTTATCAACTTTCTTCAGAGAGCCAATCCCTCGAATTTTGGCAGTTGAAAGTTCCATATCATATATCTCATTTACCAGTAGCCACCATTCGGTTACCACTGGTGGTTTATCAGAGATCCAAGCCCTGGCAATTATCAATCTTGCACAAGAAATTAAGATAAACATTAAGTCCTTATAAGTAGCAGTGTTTGGTGGTATTCCCAGAAGTATCATCTCGGCGGAGATTTTGCCACAGAACAATTTATGCAGTTTCAGCACTTTCTCTATTTCATCCCATAATATTTGTAAAGCAGGGCATGAAAAAATTATGTGTACTATATCTGCTGCTAGTAGGTCGCATTTAGGGCATTTTATACGTTCGGGTAGTGCATTGTTGCCTGACCACTTAAAGAAGTGAAGCGGCGTGTAATATAGCTGGCATATAGTCTTATAAGATTGAAGTTTTAAGCTAGAAGAATTAGTTAAAGAATTACTGTTATGTAAAAAGGTTGAAATATTATTTGAGGAAATGGGCAATCCTAAAGTAGTAGTCCACTTCTGTGCGATTTTAACGCAGTCATCAGGTTTAGATAGAATAAGGCATTTGTACCCCAAGCTAATTAGTTTGCTTTTTGTTTCTCCGTAGATGCAAATCCATATTTCTGAGTCTAAAATTTCCCTTAGTTTCAATCTATTCGTGAAGAAATCTCGTATCTGTGTGTATTTGAAAAGAGCATTTACAGGTAGTTTATAAAGTGTTCTTAAGGTATCAAATGTTAAAAAGCCTGAAGATCCGTATAAATCGGAAAGGTAGTTTATACCGTGATTAGCCCATATTCTAACTATCGGATCGCTAAAAATCTCAGGTAAACCCGGATTGTACCATATGCTTAGCTTTGGGTGATAGAACGTAGTTTTATTAATAGCCATAATAGTATGCCATATGTGTACTACATATTTCGCGGTCTTAAACTTCACTCATTTAAAGTAGTTCAGGTCGTTGCTTCTAGTTAGAAATTGTACAGAATTTGCGCCTAACATAAATTGGTGATAGAAATATGGATAGTTAGAAGAAAAAAGGCTGCATATCCGACCCAGGAAAGAAGCGTAAAAATAAAATTTAAAGCCGGGGAAGTCGAGGCCACCTTTAGTAGCTGTTAATTTGAGAAGAGACAGAGCTCTGTGATTTTTCTTGTAACCCCAAATGTAGCTACCTAGAATACCGTCCAGTTTTAAAAAAAATAAGTTGTTGATGTATAGCAGAATGGACCTCAACAAATACAAAAATGTTGGCAGAATGTTCATTTTTATAAGGTTGATTCATCCTATTAAGTTTAAAGGAACCTTATGCCATTTTTTAAGGGTCCCTATTGTCTCCTTCAATAGTATATCGTAGTTTAGGGTCATAATTTCTTTTAAGTTGGATGTTATTTTAATACCCAAGTAGTTCGCGGTGTGGCAAACCCCCAAAACTGGAGCCGGGAGCTTATAGTTAACAACGATCTGCGTTTTATTTAAGTTTAATGTGTACCCCGAGACCAAGCCGAATTCGTCGGCTTCTTTAATGATCCCAGCTATGGCTTTAGGTACATCGGTTGTATAAATAGCAAGGTCGTCTGCGTAAGCAGTAATTTTGAGGGAGTTATTGCCATGCGTAAATGGTATGATACATTCTTGGGTCAGTATTGAGTTAATAAAAGGCTCCATTGCGAGAGCAAACAAGAGGGGCGACAAGGGGCACCCTTGACGTGTGCCTCTTAGAACTGGGAAACTATTGGAAGTTAGATTAGCATAACCTATTTTTGCATTAGGTGAGTCATACAGGGCTTGAATCCTAGTGAGGAATAGTTTCCCAAAGCCCATCCTCCTTAGTAAAGCCCAGAGATAGTCCCACCCCACTCGGTCGAAAGCTTTTTCTGCATCTAATAACACCATACCGAGTGGGGAGGTATTGGTATTGGCAACGTCAAATGCAGTAATGGCAGTGTTAACATGTGCTGTCGTGTCTCTACCCATCACAAAGCTGTGCTGGTGTTGACTAACTAGTTTAGGCATTAGCGGGGCTAATCTCATAGCTAGTAGTTTAGAATAAACCTTGGCGTCAGCATTTATCAAGGAGATGGGCCGATAAGACCCACACTCCGCAGGTGGTTTATCCTTCTTTAAAAAAAAGATTATTTTAGCAGTTTTCCAGGATTTAGGGATTTTGCCTGTGTTTCCGATTTGGTTAATCACTGAGCAAAGTGTAGGTAGAAGTTCCTCGCTACAGCATTTATAAATTTCCGTTGGAAGTGTATCATCCCCAGCGGATTTCCCCTGTGGGAGTGAAGAAATAGCCATTTGTATTTCGGATAATGAAAAATATCCTTCAAGTGGTTCTATTAAGTCAAGTTCCCTATCTCGTGACCAATTCTTAGTTAAGTATCTTTGCATGTTCTCTTCTGTAGGGGTAGTTTCAGGTGTGTAAAGTTTACTATAGTATGTTACGAACTGTTGTAATATTTGTTCTGGTTGATTGTAGCTAATCCCGCCCGCCCCAGTAATGCTTTTTATCATAGAGTTGGCCCTGTCTTCAGCAACCTTATAAGCAAGAATTTTGCCAACTCTATCACCACTTTCGTATTGAGACTGTTTGTATTTGTGTAGTTTCAAGCTCATTTTTCCTCTTAAAAAAGTTTTAATTTTAGACCGAAGGGTGGTTAATTTTAATTCCAGTAAAGGTTTGTTTTTCGAAATTCGCCCCCCTAAGTTCTCTTGTATGATAGCCTCGGCCAAGTGTTCTTCCAGTGCCCGTATTCTAGAGGTCATTTCCCGAGTCTCATTTTTTCGTTCTTTGTTTTGCCTCGTAATATATTGTTGTGCGAACCCTCTGATACTCGCTTTGCATGCATCCCAAACATATATGAGGTGTGCTGAATCTAAGTTAAATTCTAAGAATTCTTTAATATGTTTCTTCAGTTGAGAAACAAAAAAAGTATCTATTAGCAAGTACCTTGGAAAAGAAAATAGCCTGGCAGCCGGTTTAGGAGAAAGTATATTAAACCGTAATATGATGGGGTTATGGTCCGAAGTTACTTTTGGGCAGATCTCCATTTGACTGCCCTCTAGAACCTGATCTGTTGTCCAGGCCATATCAATGCGGGAGCACATTTGGTGAGGGGCAGCATAGTATGTATAACCTGCAAGTGTCGGATGTAGGTTCCTCCATACATCTTTTAAGTTATGAATGCGCGATAGCTCTAAAATAGCTGCCCTAGTTTTACGCATACGCTGAGATGGATTCGTCTTGGTAGTGTCCTTTTTGTAATTCATTACGCAGTTAAAGTCTCCCATCATTATTATGTCTCCTTCCCAATCTGAAAGTTCATTATTGAGGCGATCAAAAACCCCAGCATCGTCAATGTTAGATCCGTACAAGGCACATAGTACATATTTTGCATTCATTAAATTAAATTGTGCTAGTGCCCATCTACCGGCTTTGTCAGCAGCAGTTCTAAGTACTTCCATCTTCAAAGTTTTCTTCTTAAGTATAGCAACACCCCTTATTAGTACATTCAAAGAGGTACAAGTAATCAGTTCATATCCCCCTTGCTCCATCAGCTTACGATCCTGAAATCGAATATGAGTCTCGTTTAAAAGGGCAAAGTGAGGATTATACATCTTCAGTTTTTCGAAGACTAATTGTCTTTTAATTCTATTGTTGAGACCAGAGACGTTCCATGCTAAGCATTTTATTTGATACATTTATTCAGTTTTATCCTCAGTAAGCAGTACCTATTACATTTATTATTCAGGTTTGTGCATGTGAATGTGCTTGTGCTGTCGTTTTCACCCTTATTACCCCTACCCATTCCCCCCTCTTCCCTCTCCCCTTGAGCTTCTCTCCCTGCTCTAGAGGCCCCACCCCAAGTACCTACCCGGAAGCCTCCCTCTATCTTCTGCTGCCGTTGAGAGGGCAGCGGACCAGAGAGGTCTCCTCGTTTGTAAATTCCAACGTAGTTTCCTTAGGTGCTTGCAATCCAGATGGGAGTAGAGAACACCCTACTTCTCTCTAAAAAATCCTAGGATTGAACAGTATTTACAATAACGTTCGCAGCACACCACTTATCACATGCAATATCTAACAATAATTTTTACAAAAACGTGCAACTTATGAAAGCAAACACAGCAGTAACAGCATGTGGAACACATTTGGATGAAGTAGCTGCAAAATGCACACAAGTCCATGAAGAACTACACAAAGGTATGACAGGTTGACACCCTCCATGTGTGCATACACAAATATCTAACTTCAACACACTTAACACATATCCAACGTACATCATAGGGAGATGAGCAAGTTAAATGACGTTGACAGTGACCAAGCCAAGCTGAAATGCTTACCATATAACATGTCACTCAATGCAATGGCATACCACATAGACATCCATCCAACATTTCCCCTTGTCCGGTGTATCTCCAGCACTGGATCCAAGGTCCCATCATATCAACTACTTCAACTGGATCAGCAATCATGGATGAAACTTTCACAACTGAACTCACACAATACTAACAATACAATAACATCAAATAGTCAGAAACGTAATGGCAGAATGAATGTGGAACTAATCCTGTTGGGTCCGCAACCATTCTAGACTGTCCACCGGCGGATGACTCAGATGATGATGAGCTTGAGATGCTGTACTCCTGGGCACTCCTCACACCCTCCTGATCACTGGTTCCCTTCTCGTCTGACAACTCACACCTGAACCGATGTGACCAGCTATGTACCCACCGACGTTGGCCCCTTCTCCTCTGCCTGCCTTGAATGTATCTGAAATTACGTGTAAAATGAGCTTATCGCAATGGTGTTTCCATACTTTACCATCACTTTACCATCACAGATCAACAGAAAACATTGAAGAAGTCCACATATCACACTACCTTCATGGTTCACTCCATAGGCTTGAAATTTAGCATGAGTACATGCATGTATGCTACATTTTCTGAAAACAGTTGGGTCCACTCATGTTATAACCCTAGTCAGGCCCTAATGCGTTGATGGAATTGCCTACACTCTATCCTTATGTCAATACTAAGATAGTTGATAACCTTGCATACTTTGGCAATTGTATACCATTATAAAAAGAAGTACACAAATAGGATAGATCCAAGTGCATGATTTACACACTGCTCACACAAGGCTCAGAGTCAAATAAATCTAACTATTACTCATAACACAACATGATGTCATGAAGGTAAAGTTGAACACCAATATACCTTCAATTACTGATGTGACAAACATCATGTAACATGGAAATGCTCATTGAACACTGATGACACTTTGGACTTCAACTTACATCATATTTCCATTATCTGAAAAGTCATATGAAAGCTAGAAATATGCAGTTTAGCTATGTATGTACGACCTGTTTTTGCATACACAAATGGGTTTGCAAACCCGTTTGAGCATGCAAAAACATATTGGGCCATGTACATAGCCTAATTAGCGAGTCACATTTGTTTTGCGACTCGCTAAATAGGTTTTGCGACTCACTATTTGGAAGGGGCGTTCCCTTCCAAATGGTGACTCTCAAAACAATGTACTAGTGTTTTGCGACCGCAAATGTGGTCGCGAAGCACTCACAATTACCACCTACTTCAAGTAGGTGGTAATGTATTTGGAAAATGGAAAGGGGTCGCAGGGGACCCCTTCCCATTTGCAAGTGCATGCAAAATATTGTATTAAAGGCAAGCAGTGGTGCCAGGGACCACTGCCTGTCCTTAAAAAATGAAACGAAAAAGTTTCATTTTTTTTTATGCATCACTTTTTCCTTTAAGGAAAAAGGGCTGCATTAAAAATAAAAAGCTGATTTATTAAAAAGCAGTCCCAGACATGGTGGTCTGCTGAGCCCAGCTGGCTACCATCCCTTGGAGGGCTGGCATTCACAATGGGCTTGCAAAATTGTGAGAGGCTCATTAATGTTAATGAGGCTTACAATTAGCAACCCCATTGGGAATCGCAAAACAGTGTAAACACACTGTTGTACATTTCATTTAGCGCCTCGCAATTTGAGGCTCGCAATGTGTTGCACATTGTGAGGCGCTAAATGAAGGGGTCATACATCTGGCCCAAGGTTCTCTGACACATTGAGGTCCAATTATTTGGGAGATAGATACTCTGAATTCACACAGCACAAATTGACATAAAGCCATGTGAACATGCTCAGTCCTGCTTGATACAGGTGATGACGCGAGCCATAGATTGTACATCCACAAGCCAATACACCTTTGAAGGTTTTGGGTGTCCCTGAACATCTATGATAGGAAGATATCACCAAAGTCCCAATGGGTAGGCACATCACACCACTCTTTTATATTACATACTCAGATTGCCTTGTACGGATCAATGTAGACACTCACATATGATCCCCACAGCTACCCATCTCACTCCCTCAAGCATGTCACTTGCCAGTGAATGAGTATATTAGAACACTAGTGCAGATGAAACATCAACTGGCAAATGCACACTGGCCAACATGTATGCACTAATGATTTATTGCACCAGTGATGTTTGAACTCTCATTTCACTGTATAATCAGTACTAAACATTGAGAACTGTTATACAGCCACTGCATTTACTGTGAACTCAATACCATGTCACATTTGATAGGGCCACCAGTAGCAAGGGGACATCACTCCTCACACAAGCAAGACCACTGGCCTTTGAGGTACCATTGTCACCCAGATTTACAGAGAACATGAGATGATTACTCATTTAATTCAGCCAGGTGCCTGCTCAAAATGAGAGATTTGGATGTGTAAAGGATTCTGCTGTGTTCCAGGTCAGAAAGACAATAGTCACAGCACAGCAGCATGCGCCTACTACCACACTTACACTACCAATGACTCATATTGAGTGTGGCACATGGGTCACTAGCAATATGGTTGATGAAATGCCTGTCTGTAACACTCAATGTTGGCAATATGATATGCATGACTCTGGCCAGGACTCACCCCCTTGTCGCTGCTGTTGGGCCCTCAACTGCCCATCAAGGTCGGGTAGGCTACCGCCAGTATGTGGTCTACCAGGAGGGTCAAGGTCTGGCGCATGCCTCTTCCATATTGGAAGGACTCCCCAGCTAGACCTCCATGATCTTCCGTGTCCAGAATCGCAGGTCCTCCCACCTCATTCTACGGTGGGCACTATGCAAATTGAAGACCCACAGGGTCCGCACCTTCTGGGTGACTGCTCTCCAAATGGCCTTCTTCTGATGGGCGCTGACCTGTATGGATGCAATAGATGTAGAAACAGATTATAATTGGAAATTTGAGTATAACTGATATACATTATGTTGACATCTGGCACAAGTCTTCATCAACAGTCAGCATATTACATGTGTCCATGTTACATGCTTAGCACAGCTAAAGCATGGTAATCTGATGACTAAACTCAACCCTGGTCATGACCTACACTGACTGAGGCATCCCACTAACATCATGTAGGCCGCGGCCATCCTACATGAATGTGATGTGAGGTACCATGACACACAAAAGACCAGTTGTACCTTCTGAAGGGTAATATACCTGTCTATGACTGTCCAGACACCTTTTTATGTCAGACTCATTGAATTGATGCATATGGTCCATAGAGGTGAGTGCCATAGTATATACATCATCCTAAGACTAAGGTCACAATGTAAAGGCTGGTATGTGTGACACTAAATGCTACCTCTCTGGGGCTGTGTGGACATATGGACTACTTATTTGAATAACCTAGTAAGTAATAATAAGTTTGTGTTGTTTGTGGTGCTATCAGAGGACACCCCTTTTGCCGTATGTGACAGTGTAACAGGGATGCCAATCAACATACCATTGCATATGTTGTGTGATAGGGAATCTTGTAGCCAAGAAGATGATTCACATTTCTAAATCTATCCAAAAGTAACCCACTATCTACGCTGTTCATGTCTCTGGTGTGCAAATGGCCTGCACAGTGGAAGCAACACTATTAGAAAAGTGTCATCATACCTTTATGAGTAAGGGGACAGTCATTAGTGACAGATATACATCACAACTGTGGGTCAACGGAAAGAAGTATCAGGTTACGGGGTCACCTCAGTCACCATGCCAGATATTATCCATGTAACAGCTATCATAGCTACTAGTGGGACATAAAATTCTTTATGGGAACATCCATGGATCAGCAGGACTACAGGGACATTACTTTGTGCCTCCGTTCTCCTACCACAGTAACTCTGGCACAGGCTGGGTCATGGTCCAGACTGCCCATATATCAATGTCAGGACTTACCATCTGCAGTCTGAACCTACTTTTCCAACATGAACCCCATATTTCCACCAATTCAATACAGAAAAGTGAAACTTCTACCCAAGTCATATGTGAACATACATTTTGTGGCACTCCGAAGGGGTCTGTGAGGAATAGCTACCTCCCAAAGAACTGTTTTACAAAGTCTGATCTGTACTGATTGATCTGTGGGACTCTTGGTTAACATCATCCTCAAATGCTTATAACAGTATACAGATATAGATAATGGTGTGAAGCCTATAGATAACAATTTGCATTTACCATGTTGTGATTTGAGAACTAATTGTAGCTACTATGAACCTGAACCATGCAGAGAGATGTGCATGTAACAGAAGTAGATATCTCACTTGTCACACATTCCAATTGTCCTATAATCCTTTACCTGTGTGCCCTATATATGGGTCACACAATGTATGCAATCAACATAATGCTTATACTCTGACACTCAGAGGAACATATTAGCCTGTGGGAATAGAAAGGAAGCCATGAAATGGAGCTGGATATGTATTTGAGAAATGTTCTTGCGCCTCTGATGTGCCATAGAGCTGGATATTCAGGGGAAGGACCTCATCTACCAGGGCATTGCGCTCCTCTGGAGTGAAGGCATGGGCAGTCTCCTCTGCAGTGCGTGCCATGATTTTCCCAGAGATGGCAAGCAAGATCTAAAAATGAGGATGTGTTGAAAGCAGCAGTGCCAGGAGGCAAGTGAGCTAGTTTTCAAACCACTGCTTACATGTAAGCCACATACGTGATCATCAGAGTCAGCGTACACAGCCATTGGACCGCGACCATCACTATACCCAATGTTAGCCTACGGCTGTGTCACCTGTGCATTCGACCCCCCACGCGCAGTCGATTTCCACCGCAGGCATATATTCGACATGTCCTATTAGTGAGGTCAGGCATCCGCAATTTTGTCGGTGGGGATAACTGTATTGGTGACAGTTACGTGCGTCACCACCACTACAAATGAGGGTAAACATGATTACATTTGAAATGTCCTGTTCTAATATCATGTCCAGTACAAAACTCCATCTGTGTGGTGCATTATAATGCACATAGGCAAAATGTGTGCGGTGCACTGTAGACGGCGGTTGATGGTATTTCATGTGAAATGTTGTGCTACTCTCCCTAAAGTGGCAATTTACAATTTCAGAATTGATGATGTGCATAGTTCTGTTACAGACCTGTGGACGCCACCTTGGCGATGACGGTGGATATTCAAGATTTGACAATGATGATGTAAAATGTGTACTGATTCATGAAGCATTGATGGTCAGACCCATGCATTTTGCCTTAATCTTCACATATGTTACTCTGAACACTGAGACCAAATTTCAATTCACTGTCGTGATTTCAGGTGGAATGTCACAGCCTATTTTCAGTTGGTGCTCACAGAAGTCCTAGCAGCACTTTTGAGACACACAGCCAGCTACATCCAGTTCCCCAACATGAGGATTTAGTCACTGTGAATGCAGATTTCTATGGATTTGGTCACAGCCCACATGTAATTGGATCCATTGAGGGCACCCATATTGTGTTAGTACCACCACAAGCCAGGGAGCAAGTGTACTGCAACAGGAAGCACTTCCATTCTATCAACATGCAAGATGTCTGCATACCATTTTGTACATAACAATCATCTGTGCCCTGCCTGCCCATGATTCCTTCGTACTGATGAACAGCACCACACCCCTGCTGATGTCACAACTACTATCAGGGAGGGCCTGGATTATAGGTAAGTGTGATCTGTCCTAGCTTTGTGGGGGAAATGGCAGGTGGTATGATCTGAAAATGTGCAATTAAATGGTGCACCTCTGTCTATCTTCCCTCTAGGAGACTCAGCGTATCCCAACATGCCATGGTTTTTGGTACCGCTGAAGAATCCTACAATGTCTGGGGAAGTCTGCTTTAATGAGGCCAATGAAAGAACACTGCTGTCAGTGGAGCGGCTTTCTGGGCTCCTGAAATCCAGATTCAGATACCTTGACAAGACTGGGGGAGCCCTCCTTTACTCACTCGGGAAGGTGTGTAAGATCACTGTGGCCTGCTGCATACTCCACAATATTGTCTTGCCACAGAACATACCTTACATCATAGATGATGCAGTCCATGAAGAGCCACTGGGCGGGGACCCTGAAGTGCAAATAAAGATGATGATATTGGTGAAGAGGAAGGAGCTGACTTGCGTCAAGCTCTAATCCGAAACTTCTCCTGAGAGTATGGTGTGAGATGTGATGACTTTGACTATTCTTTCAACTCTTGTTGTGATGTTTTGAGGAGTTATTGCTACATACTAGGAATATATGAATCAGGGAATAGCTGGGGAAAGGTGTTTGTTTTGCAAGTATAGCTTTATTCAGCTGTAAATGTTGTCTTGGATTGTGTTCTCTAGAAGTTGACAATGCGATGTGTTTCATATGTATGTTTTCTTAGCTAATCTCTCTGTGTTGGTCTGCTTTAGGTACCTTCACCATGTCATCTTCATTTGGGCATTTCAGAGTTGTGATATTAGTCGGTATTTGATGCTGTTCAGACATACGAAGTGAACATGGATTGGTCCTGAGAATGTCTGTTACAGAGTTTGGATGTACAAAGTGGGTATCAAGATAGCTTGCCCAGCGATAGGATGGAAGTTACCTGGCTTCCATTGGACTTGTTACTTGTGGTGTGTTGGACCTAATGGAATATGTGTGCCATCATGTGATCTAACACAATGTTGTGTTGGGCCCAGTTCATGTAATCCTGCCTTTACATTGGCTATTTCATCATTGAGTATGAGCTGTATGAGGCTGTTGAAGTGTCTCCTTTTTGTAGGCCTTGTGGCACATCACTGACATTTGTTTGTGACATTCCACCAGATGCAAGCAATACTGGATTGAAATGACCCTGCGGTCAGAAACTGTTGTACTTGCATGTATCAGTTTATTTGTTTATTTAATGTAGGATTCCTTTTGTTAGGTAGGCAGTATGACTCCAGCTGATGACGTGGACCTAATTGTTGCCTATTGTGCAGGATTTTGTCAGATGTATCCCCTCCTTCCATGTTGTGAAAGTCTGTAAGTGATAATGTGATCACTGACACAGAATAATAGAGTCATGTCTTATTTGCTATGTTCCTGACTTCATGTCAGCCTATGATTTGAACAATGGAATAAATATGTTATCTGACCAGCCACTTGCATATAAGGGTTGTTGTGACATGGTAGAGATCCTGAGTTGGACACTGTTTACATACAACATATCCATGCTTCCAGAAGTCCATCTGTCTTAAGGGCGCGCTGACTGCTAGCGCGTCCTTCTAACATTCTCCTGAGGCGAAAAGCCGGGAGCGCTGCTCATTTACTCATTTTACTTGTTTAAAAAAAAATTTATTTGCACTGCTGTATTTGCCAACTCACCGGCACCTTGTAACGATCCTTGCCTGCTTTCAGAGGTCCCAGACAGCCGATTTGGGCGCTGCCTTGGGGAAACCTCCCTCGCTGCCGCCATTGACCGCGAGTGAGTAAGCTCCGCCCACTTTGCAGGCCACGCCCCCTTCCTTTCCCTTTCTTCCCCTGATTCACTCATAAAAGGATGTGTTTGGGCCAGAGGCGCAGCGGACGGG
Source organism: Lissotriton helveticus (assembly GCF_964261635.1). Lineage (NCBI taxonomy): Eukaryota > Metazoa > Chordata > Amphibia > Caudata > Salamandridae > Lissotriton > Lissotriton helveticus. Next base: position 951,366,399 of record NC_136057.1, read on the forward strand.
CGCAGCGGGCGCGACGACTGCGCGCCGAAGGCGCGCCTAAGGCAAGCCCGTCTGCGCCCGTCCGCGACTGTCGGCTAGGGGCACGTCACTCTGCCCCACTTACCATCTATACCCCCGACCTCCTTCGCAGCCTCCAGGGACCATGGTCCCTTCCAGCCCCCATTTGCTCTCGCATCTTGTCCCTTGGCCTATCTCCTGCGGTTCCCCTTCACATCCCTTCTCCCCTAGTTGACCCACCTCACTCTCCTAGAGACAACGCTTCCCCTGCAACCCCCAAAACCCTTCCAGCATTCTATCTCAACACCCGGTCTGCAGTAGCCCATGCGCACGAACTCTCGGTACTGCTAGATCTTCACGCCCCAGATCTTCTTTTTCTAACGGAAACCTGGTTCTGCGATGACTCCCTCCCTGCCCTACTTGCCACTTTACCAGCTTCTTACTACGCCCTCCGGGCAGATCGCCCCACTGGCAGAGCAGGGGGCGGCGTGGCGGTCATCGCACGTACCGACTTTCCTTTTCAAACTCTGTCCTTGCCAGACATCACGACCACCGAGTATCTAGCTATCCGCACTACTTCTACTACACCCCCTCTTACCTGCTTTCTTACTTACCGTCCTCCTCAATCCCCTTTATCGTTTCTCTCCGACTTCTTGGAAGTCCTGGCCACAATCACTGTAAACAACTCCTCTATTTTACTTCTTGGTGACTTCAACTTTTGGCCCTCTGACTTAGCGGAAGGTTCGTCCTCTAAAGAATTTACCGATACCCTCCAATCCCTTAACTTTACATCTCACGTTCATTCTCCTACCCACATCAAAGGCCACACGTTAGACCAGATCTGGTCTCTGAATTGCCCGGTGGAGTCCCTCTCCATCTCGCCTTGCACATGGTCTGACCACCATCTGATCTCATTTGATCTCCCCATTTATCCCCCTACCAAGCCCCCGCTCCCCAAGAACATCTGGGTTCGTGCTTGGGGCCGAGTCAATCCGGAAGATTTATCCTCCCTACTCACCACCTCCCTCCCTTCCTTGCAAGGCCTATCCACCCTCTCCCAGGTCAAGGCCATTGAACAGTGGCTCTCCTCAGGCTGTGACTCTGTGGCCCCTCTAAAACGTATTACCTCTAAACGTGAGAAGGACGCCAACCAGTGGTTCAACGAAGAGCTCAAGGCCACTAAACTAGCGGTGCGTCGCGCAGAGAGGGCTTGGAGGAGAAGTTATTGCCCATCTCTACGATTGGAGTTTATTAACACCTTGACACAATATAAAAAAGACATCTTGGAGGCAAAAACCATCTACTTCTCCTCCAAAATCCTTGCTGCAGAAAACCAGTCGAAGGAGATTTTTTCGATCGTTCACAACCTGGCGTTCTCAGATAGAGCAACTTTAAAGCCCGCCCCGCCCAAAGAACTCTGTCACTCTCTTAACAATTATTTCATCCAAAAAATAGCTTCCATTAAAGCCAACATCCCTTCCCCTTCCCCCACTTTTTGTGACCCCCAATGTCCTCCTCCCAAGGGAGAACTTATCACCCTTCCCCCTTTAACTAAGGAATCTTTGATTTCCTTAGTACCCCTCGTCAAATCTGGCTCTCCACTTGACCCCTGTCCTGCCCACATTCTCCGCCACATCTTCATCACCTGTCCAGACCCCCCCCTTCACCTTCTCAATAGCTCCCTTTCTCAAGGTGTAGTACCGAACCCCCTAAAATCTGCGGTTATTGTGCCCATTTTGAAAAAACCGGGCGCGGACCCCTCAATCCCGGCCAATTTCCGGCCCATCTCCCTTTTGCCATTCCTGGCAAAGGTGCTCGAGCGCCATGTCACCAGCGCCCTGAGCTCCTTTGTGGAGAAGCACAGAGCTCTTGCCCCCCGCCAGGCCGGGTTCCGCCCCGCACACTCCACGGAGTCCGTAGTCATGTCGGTCTTGGACAACCTCAGGGAGGGTATGGATACCAACCAGCCCCAGGCCCTGGTGCTCCTTGATCTCTCAGCCGCCTTTGACACGGTGGATCATACCATCTTGCTTTCCCGTGTCAGGGCGGCGGGGATCGGGGGCACCGCTCTGGTCTGGCTTTCCTCCTTCCTGAGTGACCGCACCCAGGCTGTTCGCCTGGGTGACTTCACTGCGGACGTCCGGAAAGTTCAGTGCGGGGTCCCCCAAGGCTCCTCCCTTTCCCCTCTTTTGTTTAATCTTTATATCGCCCCTCTTATCTTCTCTCTGCAACAAATGGAGGTCGCCGTATTCAATTATGCGGACAACCTCCAGCTTGTTTTCAATCTGTCTTCTTCCCCCTCTTCTGTTCTTAATTTTCAATCTATCATGCTTCACATCCGGGACTGGATGAACCACAATCACCTGAAACTCAACCCAGATAAGACCGAGCTGGTGTTGACAGGTGGTTCATCCAGCCCCTGGTCTCCTTTATTCTGGCCCCCCTCTCTTGGCTCTTCACCTGTCCCCTCTACCTCTGTCAAAACACTAGGTATAAAGCTCAACTCTCAACTCACCCTTCACTCCCAGGTTAGCTCTGTGGTTTCTTCTTCTTTCTTATCACTGCGCATTATACGCAGGGTGTCCCGTTTTTTTTCCTTTACTGCCCTCAAACTTATCATACTGGCCATGGTGGTGTCTCGCCTGGATTATGGCAACGCCCTATATGCAGGTATTCCTGCATATAGTCTACGGCGTTTGCAACAGATCCAAAACCAGGCAGCCCGCCTGGCCTTCAAACTTCCGAAATTTCACCATTCCACCCCCCTTTTGAAATCCCTACATTGGCTCCCTGTTTGTGCCCGGGTCCAGTTCAAGCTCGCTTCCGTCACCTTTTTGGCTCGACTGGGCTCGGCACCAGCATTCATCTCTTCCGAGATTACTCCCTACGTTCCCACCAGGGAACTACGTTCATCTACCTAGTGCCTCCTCACCGTCCCACGTTACCGCAGAAAGAAATGGGGAGGTTCGAAATTTGCTACCCTTGCCCCGCTCCTCTGGAACTCTCTCCTCCTGGAACTCCGAACCCTCACTCTGTACTCTCAATTTCGGAAACATCTTAAGGCTCATCTGTTCATGAAGTCCTTCAACTAATCCTCCTGCAGTTTACCCCTGTCCTCTTGCCCTGGACCTTTGTTAGTTGTAGCGCCAAGAAACCGCTGGTGTATGTGCGCTTTATAAATAATTTTAAACTCAAACTCAACTCAAGTCCCTAGTTTTGACATTGCGAAGGTAACATGGTACTATACTCACATTGTTATATGTGAGAATTACAACAGGAGGCAATGATTTGGACAACGTGTGTTTTTAATGAAGTGAACAAGGATAAGATAAAGAAATTAACTTAAAATTACACTGTGCAACAAAAGGTGAAGTCTTTCATCATAGTGGATGAAACCATTACAGAAGAGTCCAAATTGTCAGGAGTCCAAAGTCTAACATACTTCTCCCATCCAATATGGAAAAGTGGATAAGAAAAGTCTACCCAGTGAATGTGGCCCATGACACTTTGGGAGTCCTGGTAGACTCCCAGGTCTTGGGTGATGACAAAATGGTTGTTGGTATCCCCAGTGGGCTCAATCTGTAGGCCCACAGTTACCCTCCCACTGTACCTACCTCAATGTCCTGTGCCCTTGGTACATACTGCACCCTCCCACTGGGTCCTGGTTCCTTTGTGACTGAGGTGGTGATGTCAGCACAGAATATAGGACGGGGGTACAGGATGGGACTGACTATGCTAGGTGCACAAGTCTGGGGGCAGTGGTTGGCTGTGTTGTTGCATCTGTAGTGGGAGCTGTGGTTGTGGGCACTGTTGAAGTCTGCCCAGGCAGACCAGATTGGCCAGGACCGTCATCCACGTCCAACTCTTCAGGAGCATTGTCATCACTGAGGGCTTTGTCCTGGGATGGAGAGGAACTCTGTTCTGTTTCCAAATTCTGTGCAGGTGCAGTGGCAGGTCGACCTTTTGAAAAATAGAGAACATTGTTAATGGTTGAAGTGAGGTGGCTGCATCCATGAGATTTGTGTCAAATATGGACCTAGAATGGAAGAAAACAAGATAGAGATTAGCATTGGCATATATTTACATAGAGTTGAAGTTGATTACTAGACATTTGTAGAAATTCAATAGTTGTAGTATATTTCATCAGCTCATTTGATGTGCAGATAAGTGGCCTTTTGGCTTTAGGGATAGACATGACATCTCCAAATCTCCGCTACAAACACAGTTTAGTCATAACGTGTATTTGACCATTCCATTGCCTAGTTGTGTCTAATACAGGCAAATACATAGCTTGTTTGTAGAATTAGCTTTTTAATCATGTGAGTAGTGCAAAGTCAAGGGGTCTCCTGCCAATGCTAATAATCAGCTGAGTTTTCTTCATTGCTCACATATATTAAGGGTACACCATTGTTATGGTGTCACTCATGCCATTAATAGTTTCAGTTGTTGAAACCAGGACACCATCAAGCAAAGTACTGGAGCATTTTCTGTACTTTGTAAAGTCCATGATGAGTGAGGATTAACAGTATAATGGCAGATAAGTAAGAAGGGGCAAAAGCCGTCTAGTATCTTGGTTAGAGTTCCAGGCAAAGGGCCTCATGGTAGAAGTGGTAGGGTTTCTACCTCAACTTACTAAAACCTGACAAAAGGTAAGCTGCAGGACAAGTGAAGAGTAGTTGTGACATAGCGGACAACTGGGAAGGGGCAAAAAAACTCTAGTATCTTGGTTAGAGTTCCAGTCACACAGCCTCATGGCAGTTGTAGTCCCTTCAATCTCACTTTACTGACACATGACAAATGGTAAGCTGCATGACAAGTGAAGATCACTGTGACACGGCAGACAAGTGAGTAGGGGCAAAAGGAGTTTAGCTTCCTGGTTAGAGTTGGAGTGACAGGGCCTTGTGGTAGTTGTAGTCACTTCAATCTCACTTTACCAACACTTGACAGAAGGTTAGTGTACACAGCTGTTGGCAACATACATTTGGGATTAACCATGCGTTTAAATATTCACACATATCAAGGGTCCTGGATTGATATTTTTGTGGTAATCCACTCACAGACAACATTGCAACATGTGTCATATCATGGAGTTGGATACATGTACTCTTATATGCAACAATACACATTGCCATAGACAAACCAATATCGCTGATACTTTCATTGTTGCATGTTAGGAATGTAGATAGAGAATACAATAACAAAAGCAGAGTGGAGAGCAAATAGGGCATTGTGATATTCTGCCAGTTATTGTAGTGTAACTTACCAGAGTCCACTCCCCCAGCTATCCCTGTCAAGCCCTCAGAATGCAGGAAGGCCAAGACCTTCCCCTCCCTGGGAAAAAATTCTACTTGTGTGCTGGGAGGGTCACCACCAGTCTTCTGAGCCTCCAAGAGGTGGTTATTGTGCTGGGTACCTCAACCAGAGGCCATTCCATCTCTTCCTAATGTCATCCTGTGTCTGCAGGGTGGTACCAACAGCATGCACACTGTTGATTATCCTGTCCTACATTTCAGTTGTACTACTGAGAGGAGCATGACCGACTTGTGAACCAAAAATGTGTGGCTCTACTCTAACAATCTCATAAATCAAGACAGTCAACTCATGCTCAGTGTAGCATGTTTTTTTGCCAGCTATGATGAGACAATAAATGTTAGAATATGAAAGGAACAACAAACAAGTGATATGGGGAAAAATGTGCAAAACAAACATTACAGGTGGTGTACAATGCTAAATGTGAAGTTGAAAATGGAAAGCTAAGATGAGGGCTGACTGACTTTGGGCTACAGTTGGGAAGCACAGGATGCTGGTTAGGGATGGGATGTGTTTTATAGTGTGATTTTCAGGTGTGTTCACTTGCCAAAGCACACCAGTTGTGTAGTTTTTAAATCCATCCAATGGTCACTGATGTGGTGTTTTTATTCGTGTGTACCTCGGCGGTCTACCGCCATTGGGTATCCGCTGTTTGTTAACTGTCACTGGGAGACTGCCATTATGACTGTGTAGTCGTAATGCGCTTGGTGGGTGGACCATGGACCTGACAGCGTCAATGGACACAACACCAACATTGCAGATGGCCGCGGTCCCAGCGGAAAGAGCTCTGTGCCTGCGGTCAGCATTACAGACAGCACAACTCGTAATACGGCAGGCAGTAGATAGCCGGTGCAGTGGTGTCGTAGATGTTTGGGTGGTCAGACCACTAAACTCGTAATAAGGCCCTAACTCTTTTTGCGTTCAATTGTCAGTTTTCCACATAAGGCTCAGGCATGGGTTCAAGCAATCTGATGTTGGGTTGTTTTTCTAATGTGCAAACCAAGTCTGTTCACATTCATGATGATGGCCTTCAAATTAGAGGCAGTTTTCATGATTTGATTGTTCATAACAACTGAAAGATGATAATATAGTTTTCAGTGCCCCTGCATGAATGATAGAATCGATTGTCAGCCACATAGTAATAATCCCAAGCCAGTGGTCCCTCATAATTCAAGTGATTGGATGCGTCATATACATGTTACGAATAGTCAGAATAGCAATCTTTTTCTCCACAGCATGTCAGTTGGGAAGTCAGAGAACTAAAACCACATAACATTCCAAAAAGAGTTCTCAGAAGAACAAAAGACTGAAACAACTTTATAGTATCAAGTGAGACATCTGTGAAATGCTCCAGAAAAGGTAATAGGTCACTGTGATCCACTGAGAACATTTCTGGGAGAAGCCTAGATCTATTGGTTTTTCCAAATGGGCCCAGTATAGGCAGTGGTTTAGATGTGATTTCACACCATAAGCAGTACACCAAAGCTTTTTAACATACTTTGGAGCAGGTGGGAAAGCCATACAGCCAGCGGTTCGCAAGTCATGCAGGGGGGTCGCATTGGGGTCATGCATATTTTTTTTTAAAAATTAAAAGAAATAAACGTACCTTTGCTCCGGGTCCCACGTCTCTGCTCCTGCTCTTCCCTGTCTCGGACAGAAGCACAGCGAGGCCCCACTGACCAGCATTGTGATTAGTGGTCACCCAGGCTCCCCAGACCAATCACAACGCTGCAATGCAGCATTGTGATTGGTTTTGATCATCCTGGTTGGATGCTCAACCAGGGAATGAGAGCCTTAGCTTGTTCTACAAGCAGGCTGTAATGCAGCCTGCATGGAGAATACGGAAAGGACGTGTGAATGGTTTGGGCGGCACGAGAGGGACGACCAAACAATCATTGCGCACTTAGAAGTGGGCAAACCAGTCCTCCCCTGTTAGAGCAGATCAGTCCCATCCACCTGCCAGCCCGCAAATCAGCTGGAGGCATAAAATGATAATAACTTAAAGTTATTATCATTTTATGCTTCTTCTTCGCACAGCTTAAAAGCAGTGGGCGATGCTTCTCCGCCATAGTGGAGGAGCCGTCACTGCATTCAGCAGGCAGTACGACTCTGGTTACATTTGCAGCAATTTAATTTCAATTGGTTTAGTTAACTTTGAGGAAAGGGTAACAATATAATCAAATGATAGTATTCAAGAGAAAAACAGACTAATAGTAAGTCTTTGTCACAAATAATGAGATTAGAAATAGAGGCAATTTATGCAAAGACCAGCCATATTTGGAATCTCTAAAGTTTACCTTCAAAAGGTTCATTCAATGGCATGCCTTTGTTCTGGAAGGGGATTTATAAATCACCTAATCACAAGCCTTATACCCATATTGTAAAAAATATAATACTAACGTTTCGACAATGCTGTTGAAATTAGGAATTGCTTGAATGAACTGAAATGGTAGAAGTAGTTCTAACCACAGAAAAAAGAGTTTTGTAAACCTAGAGTCACATATGATTTTACCCCATGTCAGACTTTTTTTGTAGTTAGTTGGATTAATACCAGAGCAGAGGAATATTATCTTCTACACTTTTATTGAACTGATGTTTAATCCTCCATTGGGGGTGGGGCTGAAGCAGATCAGAACGGTACACTTTTGTGACATTTCAAGGCACAATATGGTCTTAAACACTTGTACTAATGGCGTAATAAAATGAAACTGGGCACAGAAATAACAGAATTACCCTACTCAATATCCTCCATTTTTTCTCCATTCTCTGAAAGATGCACCACTGTAGTAGGGCATCAGATCATGAGAGAATCATCCCTTTTATGAATCCATAAGTCACACTTACTGCTAATTGTTCTTCTCCCTCTTCAGTGTTCAGATTCTTGATATGGAGCATTTTGTAAACATTTGTACAGACACCTGGCCCATCCACCTCAGTATGTGAATGGACATTGTCCTTTTAGACCTCTCATTCACTAGTGTGAATGCTGCAAGTGCACCATCGAATGATGATGTTTGTGAGAAGTTGGCCTGATATGCAGTGCTCACTAGAGCACTGCATATCAGGCCAACTTCTCACATTGGTGAGCAGCGGTTGGGATTTGAGCTTGCTGTTGTTTTACCACACATATCCTAAGAATATCTTGTGAAAGATCACATAAGTACTAAGGTACATATAACTTAGCTTAGAATACTCTGAGTTCTACTGAACCAGCTGTTGTAGCTCCTAGGGCCTAGCACACCCTAAACTACAACTCTAGCAAGGGATCAGTAGGCAAACATATAGTGTAGGTAAGTGCACCACTTACACCTCACTAGAAAAGCATGTCTACCCAAGGAGAATCTACTGAGACTCCCCTTGTGGATATTGACCCTCCACAGGTCAAATCAAGATATGCAGCTCTCAGTTTCCAGGAGATGAGACAAGTGTGTACCTCCAGGAAACTGAAACAGGGGTCTAACCCCACCATTCCCTTTTTAATAGGTCTCTTAGAGACTTATGATGCGAGAAAGATTTCTCAGCTAGATGGGAATATGCCAGCCTTAGAGGGTACCTCTGGGGATCCAGACCTCCCCAACACTGCCAATGCAGTTGAGGAGGAGGATCAAGAGGAACTCTCTGGGGACGAGGTAGACAAAGGTCTTGAGGTAGTCAGAAGGCTAACTAGGGCCAACTTAGACTTGCTTGGGCTAGGCTCTGGGGGACCCCCAGTACTGACCCTAAGTAGGCCTAACCTTGGAGTTAGGAGAGATAGATCTCTTTCTAGGGACTCCAATAGATCTCTGCACTCTAATGCCTCTTCCCAGAGGAGAAGGAACTCTCCACAGAGGAGATTGACTTCCCCTCAGAGAATAGAGCATGAAGCTAGAATGAGACAGGCTGCTCTGAGGATTGAAAGGGAAGAACTTGCCCTGGCCAAAGAAAAGCTTGCCTTTGCTAGAGAGCAGCAGATGAGTGGGTTAGCTCCCACTGGTGGCAGCAATCTCCCAAGAGATAGAGAGAAGGGTTTAGATACTAAACACCTGACTAAGATAGTGCCCCCCTTTAAGCAAGGGGATGACATCCAGAAATGGATGGCTGCTTTGGAGAGGGCCTGCACTGTGCAGTGCATTCCCCAGAGTCAGTGGGCAGCTATACTGTGGCTCTCCTTTGATGGTAAAGGTAGAGATAAGCTCCTCATTACAAGAGTAGAGGATGCTAACAATTACCAGGTCCTGAAAAGTACACTGGTTGATGGGTTTGGTTTAACCACTGAGCAGTACAGGTTGCTGTTCAGAGACACCCAGAAAACTCAGTCTCAGGACTGGTCTGACTTTGTGGATTGTGCCACTAAGGCTTTGGAGGGCTGGTTGCTAGGTAGCAAGGTTACTGATTACACATGGTTGTACAATCTCATGATGAGAGAACAGATTTTAAATAATTGTCAGAACCAGTTGTTGCACCAGCACCTTGTTGATTCAGATCTGACCTCTCCCCAAGAATTGGGAAAGAAGGCAGACAAATGGGTCAGAACAAGGATCAAGCAGAACCAGAACCAGAACCAGGGTGGTCAGAAGAAAGCAGACCCCAGAAGGGTAATGCTAAGAGTGAACAAAATGACCAGAAGTCTTCACCAGGTCCCCAACAAACCAAAGAGGGTGGGGGTCAGGCTTCCCAGAAGAAGAAGACTCAAGAAGGCCAGTCAAAAAGGTGGTGCCAGTACTGTAAAAGTAAGTCTCACTGGTTTAGTCAGTGCACCAAAAGAGGAGGACAAACTCCTACCACTACAGCCCCTAAGGCAACTGCACCCCCTAGTACAGTCAGTAGTGGTAGTGTACCTCCCAAGGCAATAGTTGGGTTAACCTTGGGAACTGAGGGGTCTGACAACTTAGTTGGCACACTCACTCAGGCTGTCCTTGTCTGTACAGGGGATATGGATATATCCCCTGATATAAGTCCCAATACTTTGGGCAAATACAGGCAGACACCTTTGATTAATGGCAAGATGGCTCAGGCCTATAGGGACACTTGTGCCAGTGTCACCATGGTGACACCTAACTTTGTGGACCCTGGACAGATCATGCCAGGTACAGATTTCCTGGTGACCAATGCCAGCAACGTCACTACCAGTCATAGTATGGCGATTGTGGCTTTCTCTTGGGGTGGAGTGAAGGGTCAAAAGAAAGTTGTAGTCAGTTCAGACCTCCCAGTTGATTGTTTGTTGGGCAATGATTTGGGGTCCTCACTATGGTCAGAAGTGGAGCAGAGGACTCACATGGAAATGTTAGGCTTGCCAGCACATGTGCTTGCTGTGACTAGGTCACAGGCCAGAAGATGCCCCACTGAACAGGTGCTGGATCCTGAAAGAATGGACCAGACACCTTCCAAGAAGAAAAGCAGTAGGGTTAAGGCTTTGCCTTCCCCCTTGCCCCAGGTTGAGGATCAAGTCTCTGAGGAGGCTGATCTGAGAGAGCTGAGGGAAACTGAGCCTAAAGAGCTTGAACTTGATCAAGTTGAGTTTCTGGGCTCAGGGGGACCCTCCAGAGAAGACCTGGGGAAGGCACAGTTAGACTGCCCTTCCCTTGAACCCCTCAGACAGCAGGCTGCTGCTGAGGCTGCAGGGAATGCCACAGGTGCCCACAGGGTATACTGGGAAGATGGACTCCTGTACTCTGAGTCAAGAGACCCCAAGCCTGGTGCAACCAGGAGGCTGGTCATCCCCTTGTCTCTGAGAGGTTTCCTTCTCACCTTGGCCCATGAGATTCCCCTTGCAGGTCACTTAGGTCAGACAAAGACTTGGGACAGGCTTGTCTCACACTTTCACTGGCCCCACATGAATGAGAATACCAAGGAGTTTTGTCGCTCCTGTGTCACTTGCCAAGCCAGTGGTAAGTCAGGTGGCACAACAAAGGCCCCCCTCATACCTCTACCTGTGGTGGGGGTTCCCTTTGAAAGAGTGGGGATTGACATTGTTGGTCCAATGGAACCCCAGACAGCATCAGGGCACAAGTTTATACTGGTGGTGGTGGACCATGCCACCAGGTATCCTGAAGCTATTCCACTTAGGACCACTACAGCACCTGTAGTGGCAAGGGCCCTAGTTGGAGTGTTCTCCAGAGTGGGCTTCCCTAAGGAGGTCGTTTCTGACAGAGGTACAAACTTCATGTCAGGATATCTGACTGCAATGTGGAAGGAGTGTGGTGTGAACTACAAGTTCACCACACCCTACCACCCACCATGCAATGGGCTTGTTGAGAGATTCAACAGGACCCTCAAAGGGATGATTCATGGACTACCTGAAACTCTTAGGAGAAAATGGGATGTCCTGATCCCCTGCCTCTTGTTTGCTTACAGAGAGGTCCCACAGAAGGGGGTTGGCTACAGCCCATTTGAGCTTCTGTATGGGCATCCTGTAAGAGGACCCCTGTGTTTGGTGAAGGAAGGATGGGAGAGACCTCTCAAAAAGCCTGCAACCAACATAGTGGACTATGTACTTGGTCTCCGCTCCAGGATGGCTGAGTATATGGAAAAGGCATCTAAAAACCTGGAGGCCAGCCAAGAACTCCAAAAAGCTTGGCATGACCAAAAGGCTGTCCTGACTGTGTACAAGCCTGGACAGAAGGTGTGGGTGCTGGAGCCAGTGGCCCCAGCAGCTCTCAAAGACAAATGGTCTGGGCCCCACACCATCATTGAGCAAAAGGGAGAGGTTACCTACTTGGTGGACCTTGGAACTCCCAGGAGCCCTCTCAGAGTGCTCCATGTAAACAGGCTCAAGGCATATGTCGACAGGAAGGACATGAGCTTGCTCATGGCCACAGATGAGGGACAGGAGGAAGAGAGGGACCCTCTCCCAGGCCTGCTCACTCAGAATCCTGATGATAGATCAGTAGATGGTGTTGTCTTTTGTGGCAGCCTCACTGAGCATCAGCAACAGGATTGCAGGCAAGTTCTGCAATCCTTCAGACATATGTTCTCTCTGACACCCAGCCAAACTGATTGGTGTACCCATGATGTTGACACTGGAGACAGTCTGCCTGTCAAGAGTAAAATCTACAGACAGCCTGATCATGTTAGAGACTGCATCAAAACAGAAGTGCAGAAAATGTTGGAGCTGGGAGTCATTGAGCCCTCAGATAGCCCTTGGGCTAGCCCAGTAGTTCTAGTGCCAAAGCCTCACACCCAGGGTGGTAAGAAAGAGATGAGGTTTTGCGTAGACTACAGAGGCCTCAATGCAGTCACTAAGACTGATGCCCACCCAATACCAAGAGCAGATGAACTTATAGATAGATTGGCTTCTGCCAAATACTTAAGTACATTTGATTTGACAGCTGGGTATTGGCAAATCAGGTTAGCTGAGGAGGCCAAACCCAAGACAGCATTTTCTACTCCTGGTGGGCATTATCAATTTGTGGTAATGCCCTTTGGTTTGAAAAATGCACCTGCCACCTTCCAAAGGTTGGTGAATCAAGTCCTCACTGGGCTGGATGACTTCTGTGCAGCATATCTTGACGATATTGCTGTCTTTAGCTCCACCTGGGAGGATCACCTGGTCCACCTGAGGAAAGTGTTAGAGGCTCTGCAAAAGGCAGGCCTCACTATCAAGGCCACTAAGTGCCAGATAGGGCAGACACAGGTTGTATACCTGGGCCACCTTGTAGGTGGAGGCCAGGTTCAGCCATTGGAGAGTAAAATACATGCCATCCAGGACTGGGCTCCTCCAATCACCCAGACTCAGGTTCGAGCTTTCTTGGGCCTGACTGGTTATTACAGAAAGTTTGTCAGAAATTATGGGTCCATAGTGACCCCTCTTAATGACCTGACAAGCAAGAAGATGCCAAAGAAAGTTCAGTGGACAGCAAGCTGTCAGAAAGCATTCAATGACCTAAAACAGGCCATGTGCACAGCACCTATCCTTAAGAGTCCAGATTACTCCAAGCCATTCATTGTCCAAACAGATGCTTCTGAGTTGGGTGTGGGAGCTGTTCTGTCTCAGCTGAATTTTGATGGTAATGACCAGCCTATTGCTTTCATTAGCAGGAGGCTGACCCCCAGAGAGAAAAATTGGTCAGCTATTGTGGTTTGGGCCCTGAAGAAGCTGAGGGCCTACTTGTTTGGTACTCACTTCACCATTCAGACCGACCATAAGCCCCTCTTGTGGCTAAATCAGATGAAGGGTGAAAACCCCAAACTGCTTAGGTGGTCCATTTCCCTACAGGGGATGGATTTTACAGTGGAGCATAGACCTGGTACTTATCACAGCAATGCTGATGGGCTCTCCAGTTATTTCCACTTAGAGCAAGAAGACTCACCTGGTCAAGGTTAGTTTATTGTCCCAAAGTTTGGGGGGGGGGTCATGTAGGAGAGTAGGGTCTGCAATCCTATGATCACCCAGATTTTTGCTTTTTGCTTCACTGGTTTACGACTTTCCCTGGCTGTGGGCCTGCTAATCAGACCCACAGCCTAGCTGTTCTCTCTAATCCAAATTGTACCCAGGTACTGAATTGGCACTGGGCCCTCTCAAGTCCCTGTACCCAGGGCTGAGGTGCACCCAGAAGTCTCCCAGGGGCTGCAGCATGTATTATGCCACCCCTGGACTGACTAACTAAATCTGACACAACTGGCTGCACGACAGCTGGGGCAAGGTGGTGTAATCACCCTTTGCTGTAGATATAGTATTCCTATATCTAAACCTAAATGGACACACAGATCTCCTATCAGTCACTCCTATGGCAGGCCTTAACAATCCTGAAGGCAGAGTGCTTGGAATCGTGTGAGATAGTGCTCTGGCATGAGCTGAGCCTGTCTGCGGCTTTCGGGATCCATCCCTTAGCCGTTTCCATGATATCGCATACCATATACTCTTAAGTGCATTATAATCCTCGCGGTTATATGCCAACTCTGGTATCGCTTTATCAAAACATGTTGAGTAAGGTGTCATACGAATTGGAATACTAACCCCTCACCAATTCTGGCGACGGGGTTAGCATTCCACAAAATGGATGCTGCCACCGAGACACAAGTCTGCCCTCCTGCTGCTGGGAGTCCTCCCAGAGCAGGAGGCAAGGACAAAGGGTTTCCTGCCAGGGGCGGTGCCAGCACCGTCCCAGACAGGGTTTTGTGTATTCTAGGTAGGCAGGGCTTCAGAGGAAGGTGACTGCAAGTGGCACCCCGGTGCTCACTGTGCATAGGCCGGCTTGAACCAGTTCCAGGGGCACACCAGACCCTGAGCTGGGGAAAGCCCGCCAAAGGAGAGGGGTGTAACCACCCCCCTCCTAGTCCCACCCATAGGGCAGGACTTAGTCGCGTGCAAGCCCCTTTTTGCAGGATAAAGGTAGGAACTGGCCCCCTTCCAAATCAGATCATCTTTGAATCCTGAAACTGCTTTCTTCAAGAAGGAACTCAAGACTCTTCCTAAGATTTCTCCCTTGTGACTAAGGAGTAGTCACCCTGCAGCAGCAGGCACCAACCAAGCATCGCGGTTTGTTGCCAGTCTCTCCTTCGGATCAAGACTGCTCCAGCACGACGAGAACTGGCTTCCCTGGCACCTCTGACCTCAACCTACATCATCAGCCCAGCTGTGATCCGTGGGTGTGACGAGACCTCGAGGGACCGGCCATCTTCAGAACTGCACGACGCTTGTCCAGCACGACGCCTGAGTGACCCTCGACTGAGTGCCTTGGGGTAAGAGAAGCCCCGACCCTGAGCAGCTCCAGCACCGAAGTCCAGCCCCCCTGCATCCACGAGATCAGCGTGGGGCCCTTCTGCTTTTTGCTGCTCACCGCGTTGTCCAGGTCGCTTGCCCGTTGGCTAGTGGCCCCCTCACGACGCTCCACGACAACTAACACTGCTGGTCTGGTTGCTCCAGACTAGCCCGTGCTCCCTTCCAAAAGAGGAGCACCCTGGACCCTCCTGGTCCACTCAAGACGCCATTTTAGGTCCACCGCGTGGGCCTTGCATTTGCCAAGACTTGTTGCCCCAATCCTGGGTCCAGCGACGTCGACAGCAAGAACCTTCGTGGGACAGCTCGCACCTCCATCCTGGTCGCCGACAACGCCTCCTGGTCCGAGAGACTGCAGAGCCCAGCAGCGCCCACTCACCTGACTGCGGTGACTTCGCCCGGTGCCATCCTGGTGCCCACTTAATCACTGGCTAGTGATTCAGAACTTGGTCCCCTCTGCTTTCAGGTTTTCTTCTTCCCTGATCCAGGCTTGGATCTCTTCGAACTTTTCTTCACTGGCCGCCTGCCAGCAACTTCTTCTTCAGGCTCCTGGTCCGTCAACGTGGGTTTCCGACGCAACTTGAACCCTATGCAGCCGCAGCCCCTGTTGCATTCACTGTAGAGAAACGCATGGGCCTACATTTCTGCATGTCTTTAATGGGTTAAAAAAAATCAGTTAAAAAGCTGAAAATCGAGCTCTGAGAGAGAAGTGGTGGTCTGAGGCTGATAACCTTAAGAGACATTTATTTGTCTGCCAAGTAACGGTAGGATGGCCATGAGAAGCAAGAGAAATGTACAAACTTCTTTCGCAGAAAGCTAAAGCAATGAACAATGAATGTGTAGTAATTTGTAACATGTTGTTTACCAAAGGAAATATGAAGTCATCAGACATGGATAATGTAGTGCAATTTATGAAAGACAAAGAACGTTAAGAAAATATGATCGTGACTACGGTAGTGTGACAGAACACCCCCGAATCAGCCAATGAGAGAACGAGTTTCTCAAAATGTTTCAACTATTGTGGGTTGGACATGTAGGTTTTAGGGTATGCCTTAAGGGGTGTAGTTGAGAAGCATTGGGGAGAGCTTAGAGGGAGATCATTGATATCCGTCAGTTTGCAGAGGCCTACCTGTTTCCTGTTCCTGTCCTGCAACTAATATCTTGTTAAACTTTGTTCCCTTAATCTATCTCGTGGTACCCCTACTATCTCCGTAGCCAGGGGGTAGGATTTCTCTATTTCCTTAGGGTAGTATTAGCTAATGATTCCGTACTTTGCATAATTATTTGCACATGTATTTTATCTCTGAAACTTTTGTCTCTATGTCTATCCACTTCTTCATATGCATTTTTGTTAATTTGATATGAGTTTGACACTGTTTGCATTTGAAATGTTCTCTCTCCTTCTCTCTATTAAAGCATTGTTTGCCTTGTGAATCTGTACATGTTGAGCTCTTATTTACTACATGATTTGGTGATAAACAATATTAACTGGACATTGAGTTTGTGGTTATTTAGTAGAAAAGATAGATAGATAATTAGTTATTATTATTACCATCAACTTCTCAACTTTAGGTCCATCGACCAGAGGAAAGAAGTTGATATGTAGACTCAGTTATATATTTAGAGTATAAGATACAAGTCTGTATAATGAACAACTGATTTTGAGTATTCATTAGTCTTGAATGTGTATTGGGAAAGTGTTGTATGGGCCTGTGTATTGTTATTGATTATCTATCCCTAATTGGCGCTGGATCAGTTTTTGGTAGCAGAGGATGGTTCATTATTGATTTGTTTGGTAATAATTATAGATTTTTGATTATTTGTTTCCTAACATGAAGAGTTAGGGCCTCATTAGGATGGCGGGCGGACTTTGCCCGCTCGCCATCCTTGCGGTAGTAGGGAGGCCCACCATAAGGGCAGGGGTACCGTTGGCAGCATTAGGATGCGCCCGCCACAGTGGTGGGCGTATCCTGCATTCCTACAATGGTGGCGGGTGGTACACTTAGCACCACCCGCCACAATGGCAGGAAAGCATGCTGTGCACTTCCATGCCCAGCATGGCAGGCACCGCGCGGTGCCGGCCATGCTGTGCATGGAACTGCTTGGGTGTATCATAGGTACCCCCCATGTGTACCCACCGGAGTCCCTGGGGGCCCATAACGGGCCCCAGCATGGATTCTCAGCATGCCTTTCCGTGGCGGGTACGGAGTTACATGGCGACCGGGGCGGAAAAGCGGCGGACGGTCTTTCCGTCTGCCGAGGTTCCCCCGCCATACTAATATGGCGGGGGAGAAACAAATGCGGATGTCGGGCAGATTGCCCCCGCCAGGCTAGAGGTGGCTACCGCCAGCCTGGCGTAGGCAATCCGCCCGACATCATAATGGGCCACTTAGTGTTTTGTTCTATGTTGCTTAAAATTGCTGGTTCGGAGTTACCTGAGATCCCAGAATGATAATAATGTATTAGCCTGAAGTAGGCAGAAGAAGTGTGTGGATAAGTTATCACACTGGGGAAGTACTTTGGCTGCCTCCAGATCAACCAAGGAGGAGAACAAACCTGAACTTCTACTGGGTAACAACAGGAGAAGAATCAGGTGGGAAAAATTAGTGTTGAGCCAAGTTAAACTCCCGAGGCTATACGCAGAACTAATGCCAATTTTGGAAAAAGTGGGAGATCTAGCTAAAGATGTGGGCAATAAAGATTCCCATAACAAACTATACCAGGCACATGAGGATCTCATCAAGGGAGCAGCCTCCGAACTTTTTAGTAAGGTACAGAATCCCAAGAGGGGGCAGCACCACAAATCCGCATGGTTTAATGCAGCCTGTAGAAAGGCAAAGGGAGATCTCCTCAGATCTCCTCAGATGCATCAAGGAGGGAACAGGCGGAGAGAAGCTACAAGAATGTAGACGGGCATACAAAAAATTAGTTGCCCACGCTAAAATTGAATGGGAGGAGAATCAATGGGAGGAGCTCACTAGTTCCCTCGCAACAAGAGACTACCGAATGTTTTGGCGAGTGGTAAACGGGGGATCAGGGAGTCTCCTTTCGGCAATAGAGCCAAATATTGCAGCAGGGGCGTGGAGGCACACTTCCAGTCTCTTTATAGTTCTGAGCAGGGAGAAACTATAATTGACATCGGTAATGGACTGGCTGAGTATGACGGGGACTTGATAACAGTGGGGGAGGTTAAGGTAGCAATCGCAGGACTGGCATCTGGGAAGTCACTGTGTTCAACGCTGTCCTGCATGGCATGGAAGTCCCGAGCACTTGGCTGGGGGCAGAGGTGGTTCCTATATTTAAGAAGGGTTCCCCCCTGCTCCCAGCCAATTACAGACCAATCAGCTTAATTGATGTGCCCCAGAAGCTGTTCGGTAGGATACTGTTGAATCGCCTGCAGGACTGGGTGGAGGAGACGGGCGCCCTCAGTCCATACCAGGCGGGCTTTAGGAAGGGAGTCTCTACAGTGGACCAGGTCTTCCGTTTGAATATTATCTTTTGGAGGACAGCGATATTCGAAGGTGGCAGCTTGTACACAATATTTGTGGACCTGAGGGCCGCCTTCGACCTGGTGCCCAGAGGGAAACTTTGGAGCGTTCTGGCTGAGATGGGGGTCCCCCCGGACATTCTGACAATTTTACAGAGACTCCATCATAACAACTACGCCCGGGTCAGATGCGGGAAGCTTGGGGAGTTAACGGACAGATTCCCCGTTGACAGGGGGGTGAGGCAGGGCTGTGTATTGGCACCGACCCTGTTCTGCCTCTTTGTCAACGGGGTAATCACCCATCTCAATGGCATTGAATACACTGATGCTCCGAAGCTGAACGGCAGCAGGGTCCCGGCAATCATG
This sequence comes from Lissotriton helveticus, assembly GCF_964261635.1. Lineage (NCBI taxonomy): Eukaryota > Metazoa > Chordata > Amphibia > Caudata > Salamandridae > Lissotriton > Lissotriton helveticus. The sequence continues at coordinate 951,385,256 of NC_136057.1, forward strand.
TTTGCAGATGATACCCTGCTGCTGTCCAAAACCCCCATGGGGATACAGAGGATCCTCGATTATTTTGTGTCCTTCTGCACGGAAAGGGGGCTAGAGATTAATGCTACAAAAACAAAGTTCATGGTCCTGAACCCAACCAAAAGATCACGCCTGAACCCCATACTGGGATCATCACGTTTAGAGAGAGTCTCCACCTTTGAATACCTGGGTGTAACATTGAATGAAAACATGTCCTGGGGAACACATCAGACTAGGGCTAACCTTAAACTAGTGCAGACCACAGGTGGCATCGCACGCATGATGAAAAATTCCACATATCGTCCATTGGGGCCGGTCATTCAGATCTATAAGGCACAGGCCAGGGGTGCTATCATGCATGGGGCGGAATTGTGGGGTCACACATCTTCCCACAGTTTGTCTACAACTGAGAACAATTTTATTAGACAGTTAGTTGCACTCCCGTCTATTACACCGATTGTCCCCTTGAGGATGGACCTGGTACTGAGACCAATAGCAGATGAACTGGGTCTCAGGCCCATAGCCTTCTGGCGAAGGTTATGGAGTAGTGAAGAACTTTCTACCTACAGGGCGGAACTGAGGGAGTTTCTAATCCACCCCAAAGCTCTACAGATCCCATGGATAAAATATATAAAAAAATCCTGTGTGAGATTAGGGTTCCCCGACCTATGGTCCGATCCAGCTAATGCTTCACTAGGGATTCCACGAAGAATTCTGGCCAACGCTTACCACGAGCAGAAACTAGCTAGGGTCATGGAATGCCAGGGTGAGGGGTCACTAACATCTGCATTCATGCAAAGCAAGGATTTATACAGGTTGGAGAGGGTTTTGGATGGTATGACACCCGTGCTGGCCAGGAAACTATTCCTCCAATGGAGATATGGCACACTGCCTCTGCGGGCCTTTACTAGCTCCTGGTCAAGACCGCCCTCTACCAAGCAATGCCCGGCATGCATTTGTGCTGAGGAAAGTGATTTACATGTGGTCTTGTTTTGCCCTACTTACAAAGCCGCAAGGAAATACTGGCTCTTACCACTCATCAGAAACTTTGGCTGTAGGGAGTACCTCCTGATGTACAGAATTTTAAAAACTGATGTCTTGGGTCCAACGGTGTTTGCATTAGCTAAATTCCTAACAAATGTATGGCATACTCGCACCCGTATTTTAAAGTCGCAGTTGTTCACATAACTATAAGATCAAAATTTTAAACGTATGGTCTTTTATCTGTTTTCACTCTAGTAGTATTTATTTCTCAAGGTGAAATGATTTTATACTGTATGACATGTGTTCCTGCATATTTGCGATGTTTTATATTGTTTCAAACGTGTTTTTTTGCCTATCTTTGATGGCCAAATCGGCCGAAATAAAGAAAGAATACTTTGGCTGTTGCCATAATACTGAACAGCTAAAGGCTGCAGGTGTTATATTAGGGACAATTCATATGGGAGTATTTGTTTCTGTGTTATAGCCAACGGTCCACTTCTAAAACTCTGGCCTTATCCGCACAGGAGTAACAAGACCTCTTTTATATAAAAGTCTTCTTGTGAAACTTTGGCCTTATCCCTAGAGGAGTACCAAGGCCGCTTATAGCTTGTTTGGGTGTAGAATAGCGCTGGTTGTTATTTTACTCGAAGTGAAATAATCTCATTTTAAAGTGAAGACTATCTCTTTATTTAGTGGAACAGAAAAGGTAGCATTGTTTTATTTAATTTTTCCTAAGGTTTTGGTTAAGAAAAACCTAGAACATACATTGTTGTATTATTTCGAAAAGGGTTAATACTGCGCTGGCATTGGTCAGATAGCAGGAGCTTAGCCATGATTGGTTGACTCTCGTGAGCTGTGTTGGTATTGGTCGAGATACAGATTACATAGGAGTGCTCCAATTGGTTGGTTGATTTGAGTTGCGCTGGTATTGGATGATCGCTAGCAAATAGAAAGTGGAAGAGTTTGTTGTTGGTTTATTGGATTGTATTTTAGTTTAAAGAGTTGGAAGAATGAAGATGCTTAATAAGACAAAGAGTTTCTTTAAAATGGACACACCAATAGTAACTAGAGGGGGAATTCCTATTCCACCTCCAAGAAAGCCTGCTTTCTTTATGAAGTTGGAACGTGGTTACCATACATGTACATGGTTAGAGAATTGGGTAGAATATACGAAAGATGATGGTGTTTTAACATTTCCAGAGCATGGTACATTTAATGTAAGGATTATACAGAATCTGTGAGGACAAATTAATTGTCTTGAACCAAGACCTATACCTATACAGTATGAGGCACTTGAGGAATGGGGACATGAGGCATACGAGCGGGAGAAATCGAAGGGTAGCAGAAGAAACAGAAGGATAATCTCTAGATATCCTTTTGAAAAACGAGATGATAGAATGAAAAGATGGAGGAGAGAAGTACTAACGGATGGCTTATACCCAGTTTTAGTTGCTGAGGAATCGACAGGAGGCAAATGTAAAGGGAAAAAGAAAAACATAGAAATATCAGGATAACATTTTTACCCGAGCAATTCTGATGATGAATTGTTAGATGATATCTTGACTAAAAGACCTCCACGATATCAAGAAAACTCGAGTAAGTCAGTTCCAAATGCACCATTAATGGGAACCCCATTCATTCCACAGGTTCCACAAGTTCCAGTGGTTACTAGAGTAGTACAGGCGAGTAAAATGGACATGTTGAAAAAAGCAAGAGAAGAGTTGCCAGTAACAATAGGTCCTATAGCTACATTGTATGGAGATAAACAGAATATCTTAAGAGCACATGCATTAAAAGTCCCAATGAATAGTGTTAGGAATGAAGTAGTAACGGAAGTTGATGAGGCTGAACAGGTTGAAACAAATACTTAATTGGTTGATCTTCCAGTTTGTGAGTTTATAACAGAAACTCCAAAAAGAAGTGCACAAATGGACCAGAGGAGAATAGTGCTAAATGTTACTCCAGCATCAGGGAGTTCACTGGGTACCTCAATAGATGAGTTAGATGACTGGATATGGGGAATGGAAAAGCAAAAACCTCAACCACAAAGTATAGATGTGAGTAAATTGAGAGTGAATTTGGAAGAAATGATTATTGGCACAATAAGTCCAGACAGATTAGGTAATTATCGAATAGTTATTATTCTTGTGTAAAAATATTACTTGGGGAACAAAGAATCTTCATGAGAAATTTGCAGAGGGTGCTTGTGAATATGGATTAGACATGGAGAAGTCAAAGGTGTTACAGAAAACGTATAGACTGGCTTTTTCTGATAAGGATTTGGAGAGTTTGAATGCATCTGGTAAAAGAGTGCAGATAAAAGAATTGATGAATACCCTGAAGAAATGGTGAGATGTAGAACGAAGGAAAGGTAAATGGGCAAAAAAGAAAGATGGAATGACTACTGACAAAGATGCGTCTTTGTTTCCATTGAGGGAGACAGCACAAGCTGAAAGGGTGTTTCCGATGAGAGAAGTTCCAGGTTTTGGAAACGCTCACGTTCCTTGGACGAGACAGGGTATATTATCCTTTACAAATGATTTTCCTAGGCTGAGGGAAAAACCAGTCGAATGGTATAAACAAGAAGAAAGGATTGTGAAAGTTTCAAAGGTTCTGTTGAAAGATCTGGATGGTTTGTTTGATTTTGTTGTTCCAGCTGATTTATGGACTGAGTGTAAGATTACTGTTGATTGGCCTAAAGAGGAATATCAAAGAGATCCAAAAACAGGTGCACCATCAGATTAGGTGATGAAAATGTATAATCAAGTAATAACTTACCTAAAGAGTAAAAGTTCTCCAAAGTAAACATATTGGGTTAAAATAGACAGGACAACTCAAGAACCAAAGGAATCAGTGCATGCTTCCTATGAAAGGTTGTTACAGGTGTTCGAACGGTACAGTGGGTTTGAGAATATCGGAGATAAAACTATGGGACATTTTGTGTATCGTTTTGTGTTTCGACTGAAACCAGAGATTAATAACATGATTCAGCAACATTTGATTTGCTGGCAGAGCAAAACAGTTGATGAGATTTTGAGGTATGCAAAATATTGTAGTGACGATATTGATTCGAGACATAAAAAGTTAAAAGAGAAAATGATGTGGGCACAAGTGAAGGTAGCAGAGCAGCAAGAAGTAAACGGTGGTTCTCTAAGAGATTATCAAATGAAAGGTCAGAAACAGAATGGTCAAGTATCTGGTGGTGGTAGAAGTAGGGGTAAAATGAGTAAAGATGATTTGAAATAGAAATATCCTTGTCAATGCTGCAGAAAATATGGACATTGGAAAAACGAGTGCAGACCCATTTAGAAGAGAAATGGGGTGAATCAAAATTTGAATCCAAAGATACAGAATGAGGTGGTTGTGAATCAACAACAGCAACAGCAGCAGCAGGTAGTTACTCCACAGTTACAGGTGCCACAACCTCCTATGCCAAATAATGTGAATGCTCAAGTACAGAGATACAGTGCGAATACTGGATTTCACACAGGTGAACAAGTTGGTGAGAATCAAAATGTGCAAATGATTTTGCAATACTTTTTGTAATGCAATGAGAGTGATACAGACTCATCTCCATTACGGTGCCTGAGGGGGAAGGGACAGTGTGTGTTTGGTGCAACTCTAGAGGTAGATCAGTCAGGTCCATTTGTTGATGGAAAAGTGGAAGGTAACGATATTACATTCCTATTGGATACTGTTGCTACCCATTCTACTGTGAGAGCAGCAGAAATTCCTAACCTACCCCTCTCGGGAGAAACTATCCAAGTTGAAGGAGTATCTAATGAGCATATTAAAACTCCAATCACAAAACCAATGGAGGTCCATATTGGAAGATTCAGAGACATGCCCTCTCAACCCTGGTACTCGCCTATGCTAAAAGATCTGAAGCTAAACTTTAAGAAGTTGGAACGGCTATGGAGGGCGGTTTACTGCCCGCAAGCCAAATCTAAGCTTCGCGCATCGCAGAGAATATATTACACTGCGGTGAGGAAGGTAAAAAGCGAGTACTATGCGTCTGGAATTATGAAGGCTGACAACAACGGCAAAGAGATCTTTGCCATCGTACAAAGCTTCATGTCACCTCAAGCTGAGCTTAAGTCTATCCCCGCTTCCGTAGGCTGGTGTGAGGAACTTTCGTCCTTCTTTATCAACAAGATCAAACTTATTGAAGAAAGCTTAGCTCTGTCTGCCACCCCCTCACACCCCCCACCTGACTCTACGACCTGCTCCCCTCCCAGCAGGCGTTTCTCACAGTTTATTATGGCAGAACTGCCAGATATTCTCACCATCCTCAAATCATTAAAATCAGGATCCCCATCAGATCCCTGCCCTGCCAGGGTTCTGGCCGCAGTGGCTGACACCATAGGCATGGAAGTCACAGACATGGTTAACAGGTCGTTGCAGTCCGCAACGGTGCCGAGACGATGGAAGCAGGCTAAGCTCCTTCCACTGCTTAAGAAACCATCGGCTGATCCGTGTATAATGGCTAACTACCGGTATAGTTCCCTGCTTCCAGCATTGGCTAAAGTCTGTGAGAAGGTGGCCTTTCGCCAACTGAATGCTTTTGTTGAGTATTCGGGGGCTCTCCACCCAGCACAGTCAGGCTTTAGATCATCTTATAGTACGGAGACTGCCCTTGTTGAGGTGACAGAGGCCATCAGAGAATGTTTGGACAAGGGCGGCAGAGCGGCTCTGATTTTATTGGACCTCTCTGCCGCCTTTGATACGGTCCCTCACCAACTTCTTCTGGCGCGCCTATCACACATCGGCCTCTCCGGGTCAGTGTGGTCATGGCTGGAATCCTTTCTGAATTCCCGCTCCCCACAAGTCTGGATGCCCCCTTACTCTTCTTCGACCAGAGAGGTTCAGACGGGAGTCCATCAGGGCTCGACGCTGAGCCGGCTTCTTTTTAACATCTACATGACCCCCCTGATCTTCCTGGCCGAAGAACTGGGCACCAAGATTATGGCCTTCGCCGACGACACTCAGCTTCTGTTTACCTGGGACGACTCGAATGTCGGTACAGAAGCGGCGCAAAGATGCCTAGCTGCCGTATTCACATGGCTTGCCCAGGCAAAATTAAAATGTAATGAGGGAAAATCAGAAATGTTATTATATGGGCAATTTCCCTCTCAGTTTACAGATGCTCTGTGGCCCCCTGATTTTCCCCGTCCTATATCTGAGGGCGGCCCAGCCAAGAAACTAGGTATCTGGTTTGTTGAAGACCTTAGGTTCACAGAGCACATAAAAAGACTCACAGGCGTTTGCTTCGGAACCCTCAAGTCCTTAGGCAGATTCTTTCCTTTGCTCCCTCAACCAGTCAAAGAGATGGTTGCCCGGGCACTCATCTTGTCCCAGCTGGACTATGCCAATGCGCTCTTTCCTGGCATTCTGGCATACCTGGTCAATAAGCTCCAACTTATTCAGAATGCTGCAGCAAGACTTCTCGGCATCTCTAAACGAACCAGCATAAGATCACAAATGTGCTTGCTACATTGGCTGCCGGTGGCCCAGAGGGTACAATTTAAGGCTCTTGTCTTAATACACAGAGCCTTACACGACTCTGGCCCCTCCTACATCAAGAAGAGAGTGGCCTTCTACATCCCTCGACGATCTTTAAGGTCAGCTGCCCAGCGTCTAATGGTAATTCCCCACGTCCGTCGAGCTAGGATGGGAGGCCAGTCTCTTTCAGTTAAAGCAGCCATTCTTTGGAATGCCCTTCCTATAGCGCTGCGTGACACTCAGGACCTAAAATGTTTTAAAAAGCTCCTTAAAATTCACCTTTTTAAACAGGCCTATTAATTCACTTTTTCTCGCCATCTGTTTATTACTGCTTCGTGCCAGGATACTCAAGAGTAGTTGTGCGCGCTACAAATGCCAATATAACATAACATAACATATAACATGCATCGGTTCATGGTATGTGACACGAGTCTGGTGAATCTTTTAGGGAGAGATTTAGTTTGCAAGATGAACTGCACCATCTATTGTATGCCAGATGATATTGCTTTTCAAACACCATATGAGGATGTTGCATTCAAGATGATGCTAGCGAAGCAAGGGACAGAAGTGGATGAGTTGTTTTCACTTCTCACTGGAAATGATTTGCCTGTTGAGCTGAGCAATTCAGTAAGGTCTGATGTATGGGACTTTACAGGAAAATAAATTGGTTTGATGAAAGGTGTAGATCCTATTCAGGTTACAGTGAAATCTGGTGCAACATATCCGAACACACCTCAGTACAAAATGAGTCCTGAAATAACAGCAGGAGTTACTCCTGTGATTGACCAAATTATTGAGGAAGGTATTCTAAGAGAAATACTAAGCAGTCCTTGTAATTTGCCTATTATGGGAATTAAAAATCCAAGTGGAATATATAGAATAGTACAAGATTTGAGGAAAATCAATAACATTGTGGTACCCTGTTGTCCGATAGTGCCACATCCAGCAGTGATTCTTTATCAAATTCCCTGTGATGCAGAATGGTAAACAGTGATTGATCTATGACAAGCATTTTTCTCGATTCCTTTACATCCGGATAGCCAATATTTATTTGCATTCCGGTTCGGAGACCGTGTTTTGGCGTGCTGCAGTGTTCCTCAAGGGTACACAGAGAGAATCAGATTTTGAAAAAGTGTTTGGAGACTTTGGTTATGCCAGAAAAATCAGTATTGGTCCAGTACATTGATGACATACTGTTGGCATCAAAAACACGAGAGGCATGGGTGACAGATATAATTCCCTTACTGAACCATTTGGCAGAAGGTGGACAAAAAATATCACCAGCACAATTAAGATTTTGTAAACAGGATGTCCAATATTTGGGACATAAGATAGAGAAAGGAGTCAGGAAAGTGACACTGGAAAGGATCAGTGTGATTCAACAAATGAGTCCTCATAAGACCCAGAAAGAAGTATGAATGTTTTTGGGAATGGTTGTATACTGCAGACAGTGGACCAGTGGCTTTTTACTGATTGCAAAACCTCTACAGAAGTTGACACACAAAGATGTGACAGATCCGATTGAATTGGATGATGAAAGCATGAGAGCTTTTATTGAGTTGTGAGACAGTCTTTGTCGAGCACCTGCATTGGGAATGGCAGATTATGCAAAGGTTTTTGCATTGTACTGTTGTGAGGGAGATGTGTGTGCATTATCAGTTTTGACTCAGAGACATGGAATGGTATGAAGTCCAGCGGAATATTTTTTTGCTACTTTGGATTCAGTGGCTGCAGCATTACCAGGTTGCTTGAAAGCAGTGGCTACAACTTGTGTGAGTCTGGAGCTGAGTGAATCGATTCTGATGGGACATGCAGTCAAAGTATATGTGCCACATTCAGTTGAGATCCTTTTAACAAGGACACGGACTGTCTAGGTATAAAAGACTGATATTGGGTGCTGAAAATGTGACAGTGGTGAGATGTATATTCCAGCAACCCTGTTTCCTAGTCCATTTTGTGAGGAAGTGCAGGATGAAACAGATCATGATTGTTTGGATGTAACAGAGTTGTGCACAAAGCCAAGGTCAGATATTAAGGATATCCCATTAGAGGAATCAGATAGAGTGATGTTTGTGGATGGATCATATCTGAGAAATGAAAGAGGTGAATTGAGTTCTGCCTATGTAGTATGTACAATAACTGCAGTTCTAGAAGCATCCTGTCTAAAAGGGGTAAACTCTGCACACATTGCAGAACTTATTGCTCTGATTAGAGCATGCACAATTGGCAAAAATCTGGGAGTAACCATATTTACTGACAGTCAATATGGTTTTGGGGTAGTCCAATATTTCGTGCAGCTATGAATGCAAAGGGGATTTCTGACTTCTTCAGGTTACCCAATCAGGAATAGCAAAAATGTGATTTATTGAATGCTTCGCAATTGCCCAAAAAGATTGCAGTGGTAAAATGTTCTGCACACAAATCAGGAAATTATTATATAACGAATGGTAACAGATATGCTGATCAAGTTGCGCGTTTCTATGCACAAAATTCAATTGTCATCAACAGAGGGGTGTAAAAGAAAAATCTCAATTGCCACTTGATGTTTTCTTCTCTAGAAACTTGAGATGAGATTAGGCAGTTGCAGGAGGAGGCAAGTGACAAAGAAAAAGAACTTTGGATAAAGTCAGGCTGTAAAAAGAGAGCAGAAGATGAAGTATGGGTGTACACTGATGAAAGGTCAGTCATGCCAGACTGTCTACTTTCTCAGATGGCAAGGGTATACCATGGAATTGCACATGTCAGAAGAGATGCAATGATTAGGCTCTTCAAGCAGTCATGGTGTAACCCTAAATTCAGGGTCATTGCAGGGAGTCTATGCCAGAGATGTGTCACCTGTCAGCAGCAAAATCCAGGCAGAAAGACAGTTGTTAGTTGGGGGTGAATTGGAAAAGCAGCAGAATCATTTACGAGAGACCAGCTCGATTTTATCAAGCTTTCCCCATGTAACCGACTAAAATATGTGTTGGTTGTTATTTGCTTGTTTTCTCATTGGGTAGAGGCTTATACAACAAGGGGAATGATAGCCTTACCATTGCAAAATTGCTCCTGAGAGTATGGATACTGAGATTTGGTTTTCCAGTCACTTTAGAAACTGATGGAGGATCTCATTTTAATAATGAGAAAATTAGGATGATTTGTGCAGAATTACAAGTTGAGCAAAAACTGCATTGTGCCTATTGACCAGAAGCTTCTGGAATAGTGGAGCAAATCAATGGCACTATAAAGTTGAGACTCTGAAAAGTATGTGCATCCACAACATTGAAATGGCCTGATGCTTCACCTCTAGTATTGATGAGTCTTACAAGCATTCCTGATAAAAAAGACTGGATTGAGTCATCACAAAGTTCTAATGGGAACAGCAATGAAACACGAGGTTGTACAAGCAAACAAACTGATGAATATTTCTGATGATCTAGTGCTTGATTATTGCAAAGTGTTGGCTGATCTGGTGCATTCTGTGTCTCATCAGGTTTGAGAAATTGCAAACACAACACAGCCAGATCAAGCTCATGAACTATGTCCTGGTGTATGGGTTCCTATCAAGAAACCCGTTAGGAAATCGTGTTTAGAACACAGGTGTCCCAGAACATATCAAATTATTCTGGTGACTACGACAGCAGTGAAATGTGGTGGCTTGCCAAACTGGATTCATGCTAGTCATACAAGAAGAGTCCCAAGTCCCCCTAAAGAAGGTGAGCAGCAACTGGTCAACAAAAACAGGAAACCAGAAGCTAGATGTTGTGAAGCTAAAGAATCTAGAGTGAAAGATTCGGATGTGCCTGTGGATGATGAACAAGCGAGCACAAGCCAAGTAAAGTGGGCACCAGCTACTAGGTCTCAAAAGACAGCTGTTAAGCAAGAAAAATAGAAAGTTACAGAAAACAGCAAGTTCAACAAAGAGAAGGGCTAAATAAAAGAACCTGTGAACCTGAAAAGGAGGGTGAAGAAGAGGTTTGAGCTAAGAGAGCAAGACAAGAAGACAATAGGCCAAGTGGAGTGAAAATACTGAAATACACTCTTGAAAAAAGAAAGCCAGAACAACTAAATGAAGTCTCAAGTCAAACTGAACAAGAAGAATCAGAGAATTCGTGATAAGAAAAAATAAGAATTCCGAGCAAAAGATATACAGCCGCAAAATGGACAAACATGATACTGGAAGAACTTGAAAGCATTGATCAAATAAAGAGAGAAGCTGGTAATGGTACTGAGCAAGTTGATGAGAGCCAATTGAAACCTCCTTAAAGAGAACTGTGAAAGTGTAAGGTGAAACAACTCCAGTCAAAATAAGATTAAATAAAACAAAGAAGACTTTGAAGAACATTTCAAAGAGACTTCCAAAGATTCTGATATTTGAAAAAAAGAAAAAGAGGAGGGTAAAGAAGAAAGCCTTGAAGTGTTTTGGATACACTAGATGAGGGTTTTTAATGTTTTCCCAACATTTTTTGAAGCTTAAGAGAGTTATTAGAGTTTTCTTAGATATTTTAGATATTTTTCTAGTTTTATTTTTTATAGTATACAAAATGGCAGAAGCTACAGTAACTGGACATCCAAAATCTAATCTAAAACATAGGTATATTAAAGCGTGCTTATGTAGTGCCTATCTACTAAGTTGATGTGGCTAATATTAACTGCTACTGTGCCTATCATAATGGAGACTAATAACAAAAATAATACAAGTATTGTTGTAAGTAAAAAAGTGAATGCTGTTACTAAAGAAACACCTAACAAGAAAGTATTTATCATCATGATAAATAATTTCATGATTTCTCGTTAAATTTCTTTACAAAACTGCTCTAAGAATACGTAGAGAAAATGGATGGGAGAGATTGTTATGTTTGTATGCAATTCAAAGTCAAAGTCAAAAGTTTTATTTGTTAAGAAACTCCTACGGAGGTCCACAAAATGCATCAATACAGTAAAAGACATAATTTTAAATACGATACAAAAAATATTTCCCTTTTTTCCTCAAATACAACAATAAATTAAAAAGTGCGATAGAAGGGGTGAATATGCTTTTTATACAGTACACATTTTATCAATAGCCCCTCATTAGTCAATACAATCTAATAGCAAGATTTTAAGTATTTCCTAATAAATAGCCAAAAAAATTGGACTGTCCTACAACAGACCATTTCATTTGGTGGGGATAAAACAAACATTCTGGCCTCCTGGGCAGAGTGAATATTAAATTTAATAAATGATGGTCTTAAAATCATATGCCTTGCCTTTTGCAATTCTAGACACACAAATAGGTAGTGATTAAGATCCTGGATTTGAGTATAACACAATTCTCAAACTCTCCCCTCACTCTGGATTTGATCCCATATGCTAGTAACATCGCTTGAGGGCAACAGGTTAATTCTCAGAAAAAGCATCAGTCTTCTAATCCCATGTGGATGATCCCAAAGTGAATAAGGTTGTGGCCTTTTCTCCAAGGCACTACCACAGACCAACTCATTTTGGGACTTAGATTTACTTAGAGCAATATCTCTTGCCATACTAATCGAGCTTGCAGAATTCTTTTTGAATAGCTTCAATGCAGACTTTGGCATATATGAATTACTGTTTAAACTGACCCCAAATATGTCATTTGCATAAGCAAATGATCTAAGAAATGCTGATTGATCCTTTAGCTTGTCAAAGATTTCCATTCTAAGAGCTGCCTTAAGGGAACCCTCATCTCCCCAGAGGACAGCGTTCCCCCACCTCAGGACCGCTGACAAAGCTAAAATAAAAGAGGAGACTAAACCAAATTCCAAGCGTAAAACATGTGGGGCGGCCAGAGAATTTAGGTAACAAATTTGGCGGAAGAACCGGCCTTCAGCCTTGTCAAAGGCGAGCCAGTGATTATTATCCAATACTTCTGCAGCATAAGTTAATGAGGGAGGAATTGTAACCTTAAATACTGACAGGACATGACTAAAATGATGTCTCCCACAAATATTATAAAATCTATCAGAGCTTCAGCCTGGGAGGCAGCCTTACCAACACATAATTTAATATGTTCTGAGTCTCGCCCGTTTTTTATTGCAAAAATCTTTAACAGATACAAATATGGATCAACCAATTCTAGTTCTCCATGCCCTAACAATCACCTATACCCTTTCTTTATTCTATGACCTTTCTTGAGGAAGATTAAGATTTTGCTTTTGGAAGTATTATTTTTCAGAAAATGATCCTCCGCATATTTAGTTAGGGCATCCAGTCGACATTGCAAGCCATGGAACCCATGGACAATGGACCAATTCTAGGGGCATCCCCCCTTGCTGAATTTGCATGCACAAAGTGGCAGGCACAGTGCAGTGCCTGCCGCATTGTCCATGCAAATGCAGGGGGTACCATAGGTACCCCCCATGTGCACCCCCCACCCGCCCAACTTCCTAGGGGCCCGCAATGGGCCCCCAAACCAGGAATCCGCATTCCTTTCAGTGGCGGCAATTCCGCCACAGAAAGGCTGCTTCCCACTGGCATCCAAATATGGTTGGCGGTGTCTAGCAGACACCGCCACCATATGCAACCCTTTTCCAGCCAGTCGACCCATCGACCGGGCGCAAAAGAGGCAGCCGGTCTTCCCATCCACCGCGGTCCCCGCGCCATCATAATATGGTGGGGGAAATGGGAGGCAGGCGGGGGATAATGTAGGGATGATCACCACCAAAATGCGGGCGGGGGAAAAATCCTTTACCACGCAACTTTTACCACGCAGTGCTTTTACAACGCAGGTTTTACAACGAAAACCATTACAACACATTGCACTGGGGGGCGCTCTAGGATAGGGAATAGTTTTAATTTACTATCCAACACCTTCCCTAATATCCACGGGGACTGGAGTTGGAATAGTAATTTAAACTATTCACTATCCAGCACCCCTAAGCGCTATGCGTTGTAACAGCATGGGTTGTAAAAACTGCGATGTAAAGGCATGCGTGGTAAAAGCATGCGTTGTAATGTCATACATCCTGCGGGCGGTGGCGATCTGCCCTACATCATAATGGACACCCAAATGTCTGTATGTTCTTCCATCAGGAGGCCCAGGAGATGGTGTGGCATTCTGAGATGATTAAGCTTTCTCCACAGTGTTTGACGATCCACTTTATCAAACGTCATTTAGAAATCAATTAGAGCCGTATAGACTGACATGCTTCGTGAGAAAGTATATTTCTCTACAATGGTCTGGACAGCCTCAATGTTGTCCAGGGTTCCATGGTTCTTTCTAAAGCCTGCCTGTTCAGGTGGTAAGATGTTCGGATCATTGGCCCATTGCTGCAGGTGACAGAGTGTGCTTTTTGCAAATAATTTGCCCGTAGTGTCCAACAACGCAATCTTTCTAAAACTAGTAGGTTGACTCTTTGGGCCCTTTTATACAAAGGAACTATAATGCTCCCCTTTCAGGAGGAGGGGATATTAATCGTTCGGACGCACAAAATCAAACAAAGGAGCTAAAAAAGCTCCCCCAGCCACTGGATCTTTTTTTATTAACACGATCGGAATTCCATCTGGCACTTGTGCGCCGGAGGATCTACTATTCTTTATGTAGCCCACCACTTCATCCCTTGATGGAGGACCATATTCCAGAAGAGAAGACTCCTCTGTAGAGAGCGTCAAAAAAGGTACTTTACCATTTTTTTTATATAATATTGAGATATAGACCACCCACTCCCTTTCTGGGATTGAAATAGACAGAGCCCTCTGTCTTGAATCGCAGTATTCTGAGATAAGGTGCCAGTATTTTTTTGAGTTGTTGGCTCTGGCGGCTTCCTTTAACCCGATCCATTTGGCATCAGACTCCCTTCTCTGTTCTCTAGATTTATAACGATTTCTAGCTCACTTAAGGCGATTGATTTCTTGTTGTTTACCAATGGCGTATTGTAAATGTTGTTTTCTGACTATACAGGTAATTTCTTGATTTAATACTTTGAACAGTGACAAACCCTTGTTTATAACACGAGGGCCAGTTGAGTCAGTACTTACATTTTTATCTCCTTCATTTGTGCCTCGAAAAACAGTAAAAAGTTTAAGGAATCAGAACCCTGTCATTCTACATAACTTTACTTCATCATCACACCTACCTCGGTGGTATCTTTTGGAGTCCAAAAGGAGCGGCCATTAATTTTATTAAAAACCACCGAGCCCTGGTCCATGTTCCCTTGGTTCAATGCGGGTAAAATCCAATACACTGTGGTCACTCCGTATTGACAAAGATACCACTACGTTTTCACAGGCCCCAAATATTTGGTAGGAGACTACCACGTAGTCCAATAGGCTTTGTGTATGTTGGGAGGTGAAAGTAAAATCTGCTATTTTATCAAGCAGAACCCTACCATTTAAAATTACCAAGTCCATGCTTCTGATACTATCAAGCAAGAGAAGACCCTGTTTGTCCATTTTTATTTTATGTGGTAGCAGAGAATCTGGAATATGCCAAATTTCCTCTTTGTCTGTATTGGCATAAATCTCCAGTGCAGAATTCAAAATTTTCACATTCAGATCTCCCACTAATACAACTGAATGGCATTCTTCCAGGGTAGCTATCTTGTTATTATATGAGAAAAGTGTACTTAACAAATGGTCAAAGTTTCTCCCTGGAGGGATATATAGATTTGCCACCAGAAAGAAAGTAAGGCTGCCAGATTCTCCCAAATATGTCAGCTTAAGGCAGATACAAAGATTTGAGAGATGGCGGAAGACTTTCTGATTCCAGTTTATCGTTTGATGGAGCAAAACGGATACCCCCATGCTAGCATGACCCCTTTTGGAGTGCTTAGCATAACAAGAAAAAACAAAAAAGCCATCACAATTAAAATCTGTACACAACCAGGTTTCCTGTAATCATATAATTGATGGATTCAAGGATTTAAAAAAATTTAGTTTCTCATCTTTATGACCTAAACTGGCAATATTCCAGGACAGAAGTAACCCCCCCCCCCGGGCTACCTCAGTGAACCACTTCTTTCTACTACCGGGCAGTTGGTATTCAAGGATTTTGCAACCCAACTCCACTGAGCCAAATCGTCATCTATGTCTGTGTCCTGATGGGTGCCTACGGCATCTGACACCAAATTAATTGAGCGATCCTTTTTGTCTAATGACACCTTAATAATTAGACCATTACCCGATGGGGACTCTAAGTGGGGCCCCAAAGCGTCTAACACCACAGGATTACCAGGCCTCTGCACTTTCGGGTACTGAAGTGTAGGGCACAACGTGTGATATTCCTTAGACTCTGATACAGGCATTAAATCCAGCCCTCGTTTTAGAAAATGTTTGCAGTTTTGCAGAACCAGACTTGCCACAATCAATGAGCTAAAAATGACCCTGTAATATAAGAAGCTCTCATGCAAGTTAATCTTCACAGACGAGATATCCCTACTTTTCACCAACTTTAGTGCCTCTATCTCAGAAAAAAGCTTGAGAATTAATCCTCTATTTACCAGGCAGGATTCAGCATCAAATAGCCAGATAAAATCCATGATGGAAGAAGAGACATTCTGCACCCCATTATCTTTCCTTACAGCGTCTCTTGGAGGGATCCATAGAGGCACTCTGTCACCAAAACTGACAGCTTGTGCTTCCTCATTAAACTGAGTTGTTAGATGTGACACTGTAGAGGTGATTGGGATATCTGACTTTCTGTTATACAATGTTGTTGTCCCTGTGAAAGTTCTACTAGACCCCATCTGTAAGTCACCCAGTGCATGAGAGCCCACCATTAAGCTTGCATCCACTCTGGCGCCCAATGCTCTAGGCCGTGTCTGAGGTATAGCAGCCCCTCCTCCCTTTAAAACCCTTTTACTCAGGGGGGTGGAGAACTGGTCTGGAGGGAATAAGGTACTTGTGAAGACTGCAACACAGGATTTGATGGAATATCTGCCATTCCTGTCACCCCCATACCCCTGTCTAATGTAAAATGTACTATAGTCGTGTCTCTAGGAGCACCTTCCTCAACTGGCAATTTAAGACCTCCCTCCTCCATTGTAATTTGGGGATCACTCTGACAATCGGGATCCGTGGGAAATGTAATGTTCCCATTTCCTGTTTAGGGAATCATCTTATCTTTTTATTTTTATTTTTTCGTATTATTCTCTTTAGGAATTATTGTGAGACCTCCCTTCTTCCTAGCTTTTAACCCCCCTTTCCCCAATGAAGTAGGGAGTTGACCCTGAGAGGTGGATGGGGATGGGGCCTCCCCCTCCGGACGAAGTAATGGCTGGTTGAGCTTTATAACAGAGATGCTGTAAATGTCTTGACCCGCAATATGATCTCCTTAATCTGCTTGTACAACTTGGAGACGAGGAAAGTACATGGCCCAAGCTTAATTTTTTAGCAGACATCACGCACCGACACTGGCTTAATAAAATGTCAAAAGAGAGCGGACTCTCGCCTCCACTTGGCTTGCTTACTGAAAAATAATCACCAGCGGCAACTTCCTCTCTCCAATCAGCCTGCTAAGGATGGAGGCAGCAGTCCTCGCAGCAGCTGGGAGGGGGCAGAGGTGAAGCAAAACAAAAAGAAAGAGCCAATAAACTTCAGGTATAACAGGATTGTGGGGCTTACAATCAAACCTTCTTACCATAAGTGTGGCGGTAGGGTCCCACAGATGAAAGCTCCAGGCCGGCACAGCAAGGAGGCGAATACCCGGCGCTCAAGACCGCTTCCAGAGTCTCCAGCCTCCAGCCCCCAGGCCGCTTCTGCAGGGTGGCGGGCTTAAGCTCACAGGTTAGACAGGCTAAGGGTGGCTGCTCCAAATTCCCTGCATCCCCAGCGCCCTCCCGTTGGCAGACACAGGCTTTCAAGGCAAACAGAATAGGGACAGCCTTCAGTGCCTTCAATCCGATCAAGGCTGCCCCATGTACTCCGTTGGTCCAGGGCAGTTAGAAGCCGGTAACAGGGGTGGGAAGAAACCAGTCCTGTGAGTCCCGTAAGTTTATGACACCTTGCATAGCTTCATTGACCCAGGGGCTGTAAGGGCTGCCTGCCTGCCTGCCACTGCGGGTAAGGGGAGACGGGTAATGGGAGACGGGGACAAGGAAGAACAGTTCAGCAGGTCAGAAGTCCGCAGCCGGCCGTGCTGCGCTCCGAAGCTGCTCTTGCTTCGAGAGCGTGCAGGAAACTCTGGATCCTCTAGATTCTCTGGATTCTATCGCTACTCTGCAGCTCCTTCACCAGCTCCTTCACCAGCCAAACGAACTCAGGAGCCACTGCTTTGCGTTATTCAGTGACACCCCTGGACCCACTCCCGTCTCGTGTACAAACCACTGCCAACCGCTGCCAAACCGCCGAGCCTCGGCAACCTCCGCGGGCTTTGCAGGCTCTGTGCAAGCTCTGTTCTCCTCTCTACCGCCGCGGCTGCTTTCAGATGGCGGACTTGCAGAGGAGCAGGAAACAAGATCGGGGGGTCAACCCAGCCCACAACTCGGCAGCTTGCGGCGCCCTTTCTTAGCTGCAGCAACAGTGTTGTCAGACCGTACACA
The DNA here is from genome assembly GCF_964261635.1 of Lissotriton helveticus. Taxonomy (NCBI): domain Eukaryota; kingdom Metazoa; phylum Chordata; class Amphibia; order Caudata; family Salamandridae; genus Lissotriton; species Lissotriton helveticus. The sequence goes on from NC_136057.1 coordinate 951,403,234, forward strand.
GCCCACTCTACTCCATGCACATGGACACGGCTGATCGGAAAACGTGGACCGTACTCAAAACTCCTTAGGCACTACATTAAGTCCGGTCTAACGTATGGTGTGTCGTGTAGTGTACTAACTAGTCTTTTTTACGTGACGGGGAACCTACAGTTTTACTATTCAAATATGGATTTAGTATTTTCAGAAATTCCTATTAGAAAGGAAATAAATAAGGTATATAGTAATAGAAAAGCAGAATATATGGGAGAATTATTTCACATTACACAAACTCTAGATATAGTATATGCTCATAGAAATAATGTAGTTTGCGGGCTGAAGAGAAGGACTTTATTAATATGGTACAAAATAGAAGACAGGATTAAAAAAAAAAGGCTGTTGAACAGAAGTCACATGTACCACCATGGGCTTTCAAAGAGGGTAATTATAAGGAAGGTGATGTCTCTGGATTGGTAAAGGGAAACTTTGCTTGCTTAGACTAAAAACTGACTAGAATAATTATTTCATTGGTACTAGTGAATGTGAACATACTTTCTTAATAACCGGTGGATGGGAATTGAAAGGAGGAACTGATCCTGTTTTTCTAGGAGTTTATTATATGTGTGGTAAAGTGCCTTCTATAGGTTGCCTACACATTGGTGTGGTAGTTGTTAATTTGGGATCGTATTTCCTAAGGTCTACCACGTTGATAGAAATAAGAAGAATGAAATAAAGCATGGACTAATACTCAAAAAAGACCAAATTTTTCAGAAATAGTAGGTGATATTTTTGGTGCACTGATACCTTCGGTTGGGGTCGTTCTAAATTTGCGAAAAAATCGAATATTGTCTAGTTTTTAATGACTGATACTGAAATGGTTGCAATTAGATCAATGATTTTGCAAAATCAGCTTGACCTTCATATTTGATTGGCAAAAGAGGGTGGAGTCTGTAGCATGTTGAAAATTCAACACTGCTTTACTTATATCCCTGATGAGAGTAAAAGTCTTGAGGGGTATATTAAGAATATTACTAAATTACATGTAGATTTTACCCAACTAGAGTTGATGATGTTTGGGAGAAACTTGTTAAAAGGTTTCCTCTATACATAAATAGTTTTCTACATTTAGGAGTAGTCTATTAAGAAAAATACTAATACCAGTTATTTCAATAGCTATTGTGAACTTATTCATAATAATGACATATACATTTTGCAAGAGTAGATGTGAAAAGACGAAGATGACAGAGTCAGATAACAAACATAGAGCTATGAGATAAAATTAAAGGACATGAGATGAAATTGTTATGAAATGATGAAAGATTTATATGAGATTTAGAGAGAAAAGAGTACAGACTTTTAGATAAAAATAAAGGTGGCAATTGGTATGATGGGTATTTTGTGGTGACTCAAAAATGCCATCAAAGGGGGAATTGATGGAGCAGTGTTTTGAGAAAATAAAACCTGCTTGGATTGATTCCTCAGTAAGATTTATTAATAGTGTGCTGTGAAACTAAAGTGCACAAACACAAGTACACGGGAAAATGCTTTGCGCATGAGTGCAATAATATGAGACTAATGCATGCCAGACTAGACCAAATTTGCGTTTTTCTTGTAAAATAACATTAAAATAATACTGCTTTTGCACATTAAGGCTCTTGCAAGGGACTTAACATGGGATAGTGCAATGATGGGTGGTAAACAGTGAAAAAATACATTTCATGAAATTAAGAATGTCTGTGTCCATTCATTTTATAGAAACGCATGGCCTACATTTCTGCATGTCTATAATGGGTTAAAGAAAAATCATTTAATAAGCCGAAAATCGATCTCTGAGAGAGAAGTGGCAGTGGCTGAGGCTGATAACCTTCAAGAGACATTTGTTTGCCTGCCAAGTAACGGAAGGATGGCCATGAGAAGCAAGAGAAATGTACAAACTTCTTCCACGGAAAGTGACAGCAATGAACAATGAAAGTGTAGTAATTTGTAACATGTTATTTACCAAAGGAAATATGAAGTCATTGGATGTGGATAAAATAGTTTCATTTATGAAAGACAAAGAACGTTAAGAAAATATGATTGTGACTATGGTGGTGTGATAGAACACCCCCGAATCAGCCAATGAGAGAAATAGTTTCTCAAAATGTTTTAACTATTGTGGGTTGGACATGTAGGTTTTAGGATATAATTAAGGTGCCTTAAGGGGTGTGTTTGAGAAGCGTTGGGGAGAACTTAGAGGGAGATTGTCGCTGTCTGCCGGTTTGCTGAGGCCTACCTGTTTCCTGTTCCTGTCCTGCAACTAGTATCCTGTTAATATGTCTTCCCTGAATCTATCTCGGAGGACCCCCTACTATCTCCATGGCCAGGGGGTAGTATTTCTCTATTTCCTTAGGTTAGTATTAGCTAATGATTCTATACTTTGCATAAATATTTGCAAATGTATTTTATCTCTGAAACATTTCTCTCTCCGCCTGTCCACTCCTTCATATGCATTTTTGTTCATTTGATATGGGTTTGAGACTGTTTGCATTTGAAATGTTCTCTCTCTCTCTGTGATTAATGCAGTGTTATCCTTGTGAATCTGTACATGTTGAGTTCTTATTTACTACATTATTTGGTAATAAACAATATTAGCTTGACATTGAGTTTGTGGTAATTTTCGCAGTAAAGATAGATATATAGTTAGTTATTACTATTACCATCAACTTCCCAACTTTAGGTCCATCGCCCAGAGGAAAGAAGTTGATATGCAAACTCAGTTATGTATTTAGAGTATAAGATACGAGTCTGTATAATGAACAACTGACTTTGAGTATTCATTAGTCTTCAAGCTCACTCCGTGTCATTTTAGTGGATGTGTATTGGGTAAGTGTTGTATGGGCTTGTGTATTGTTATTGATTATTGATCCCTGATTGGCGCTGGATCACTTCTACCAACCATTAGAAGCCTGGAGCTACTCTACTGTCTACAATGGAGAGCTTAACATTCCTAAGTTCTAATATAGCCTTATAGCCAACCGTAGCGGGCTCTACTGGCCATTAGAGGCCCATATCAGCATTCAGGGAGGGCCTTTAACAAGAGAGTGAAGGCCTTTAGTGGCCGGTAGAGCCAGCTACAGAGGGCTCTATGGCTATTCCAACATTCCACCTCTAGAGGGCAGAATGTTCTAATTTGTAAAAACAAAGGCCTCACAGAGCTCGAGGGGTTGGAATCCCCATGGGCTGCTGTGAACAAACATTGGAATGTTGATGCTCCTGGCTTCTACGACTTATCAGAAGCCCAGGGCACTCCATTGTCGTCAATGGAGCTCTCAACATTCCAATGTTTTAATGCAAATTTGTTTATGGCCTTCAAAAGGATGGGCATTATCAACCCAGTCAAGGGTAGAATAACTTATGTTTATTTGTATAGCACCACTACTCAACTGAATTGGTGATAGAAGCAAGGGATACACATGTGAGAATATACGAGGCTGGAGAGAGTGTGGGCCTGATCATCAATACATCTTATATCACCTCATCTAGAGCGGTTGTATATCAGTCCTCATATGTCCACCCCCAGTTATCTATATCGAAGTTGAGGATAGCCTGGGTAGGTGGTTTTGGAGTAGGGTATTCTTTCATACAATGCAGTGCACATCCTCAAACCAAAGCCAAAGTGATGCCTGTTTTCTCACATCCCCTGTTGATAAGCAGATTGGTATGGATAAGTAGGCAGGAGACTTTAATTGTGTCTTGAATCCAGAAATGTATACAACACTAACCTGAACACCTTCAAAGAACAAAATGAGAATGGAGATCTTATATTTCGACTATGATGTGCTGTATATTTAACAATAACAACCATAGAGAGTACTTATTTTGCTTCCTGGCCCATAAGAGCGGCACTAGAGTTGATAGGTTGCTGTCACAACGGCGCTAGGCGAAGAGTCTTATTCTACTCTTACGGTGCACTGCATTCTAATACATATTTATTTTGCCCACCATGCCACCTCAGTTTAGATGCAGCCATTTGCAAACCAGCTTTCATACCGCTGCAACAGGAACAGTCCAGCCTGTACTACCAAGAGAGCAAGCTGATTTACATATGCCCCCCCCCCGAGTAGTGGCTTAGATTCATTCAAGCATTGCATCCATTTTTTATTGTTCTTTCAGTGGGATGGGTGGTGCATGCTCGTTAAGATTATGTTCTTTAATTCCAAACATAAACTGATTTAATGCAAGATTCAGAAGAAAGTATATGGTACTCGTCTCTGCCTAAAGTTGTGTGACTAGCCTCTAGGTAGAAACTGTTCCACAGCTGTCAGATTTGACTGGGAAAAGGCTGCACATGCTTTGGGCATTTCCATTGATAGTGGAGCTGTGGATTAATATATGTAGAAGAACTCAGTGAAAGTGGGAGGATTTTGTATATTGACATACTCAGAATGAGTCCGAAAAGTGATAATAGGAGCTGAACTGGAAGATTTAAACAGATCACCCTTTTACTGTAGCCAAGCGTAGAGCTATTCTGCTGTGAATGCTTGCCGTCCCTTCATTGACACATTTAAGTTAAATACACCTAGTACGCTTATTAAAATACCTCGTAGATCAAATCTAGGTCTATATCATTGCGGATAGTTGTGAAAACATTGACAATACATCACTTATAGATCTGGACTCTCGCACACAGTGGGTTACATAAAGAATCTGAATAAGTGCACTAATGCATGTGAAGTATGTCTGTCGTTAATGGTATGTTCCCCTTAGTGTAGTAAGGCTATTTTCATCTCCAATAGTTAATAGCTGTGTTCGAATTGAATATATTGAGTAATAGAAATACAATGCGATCTCTTATGATGTGCTGCTTAGGAGTAGGTCTGGAATGGTCTTGCCTTATACCACAGAGGATTTAGCAGAATGTTCATGGCAGTCACCATGGTTTAGTGACCAGCGACTACTACCATTTTTACCATGACAAGATTCTTGAATGAGTTAGACTCCAACGTCACTTCATATATCTGAATTCTGTGAAAGCTAGCAGTTGCCACTGATCTGGGGGGCATAATTCACCTATATTTCTAGTTCAGAGAGACACATGCTGCTTACCTGTTTCACTGACTACCCTTCTAACATGGCACTTGAAGATAGCATGAGGAGCCAACTCTTGTACTTCAATGACGGAAGATTCTCTCTCTTCCTAGTCTAGACCTGGAAATTCTGGCCCAGTGGCCAAAACGTGGATCGTTGTGATCTGGGCTTATCTCACTTATTAACCAACCAGCTTCTTCGCCTTCGGCCAATACTCAGAGCCATCAACCAGGAGCTTCAAGTCGTGTGGTGAATCTGAATATACAACTCAGCGTGAACCAGGTTTATCATTGTCATCTAGGAGTAGCCCTATAAATGTTCACTTTAGAGATGTTCCCAATGTTAGGGCAAGTCAGAATATACCTTGTTTGCCTAAACTATCAGATAAGGTGGGATGAATTGATTTAAATTCATACATCAGATGCAAGTGGTATGGGCTTATGCCTGCTGTTCGGTGCCTTGCGCTTTCCAATCACCAATATAGTGATCTGAATTAGATGCCTTTCAAAATCACAAACACAAAAAGTCGACGCAGTTGATCAAAAACTTACAATTTAATAAAGCAGGTGTTCACTGGTTACCCACAATGCTCCCCGAAATGAAACTTTTACTTCGAAATGGAGTTGAAACAAGCCCAATCAGACCACAAGTGCACTCGAATTACCTTAAAGAAATCAATGGATATGAGAAATTACATTTTAATGCCAAGTAAACATTGACATGCAAACCCAGTAGTGTGCATAATCCGGTCCCAATGTTTAACTTTGTTTGTCAAGGGGATTTGCTCAGAGAGGTTTCAAAATATTTTTTCCCACTACTAAGAGAACACAGTTATTTTCCGCCATTCTGAAGATATTATTCAAGGTCATTTAAGTGGCGATATTTCAAGCAGCTTTAACAAACTGTCATCAAATGTTGAGTCAATTATTGTCACAAGTAAGCTCTTGACAGCCTGCACTAATAAATTGGTGCGCACAGTTTTATTTTTGTTGGAGGTCGATGCTTTTCAAAAGTCACCAATCCCTCTACAGACATAAGTCTGCCATTTGAGAGACATTTATGAAGGTGCATTGAGTTTGTAAGATCTAAGAAATTCAGACTTCAGTGATAGTGTTAGTCAAGTATAAAAACATCTGAAGTGCTTGATGTCCTCCCGACAGCCATTCTTACAAATTTGGGGACAGATGTACTATTGACGGCTCACAATATACTGTTATTAGATTGCAGCCAGCACTATTTGTGATTAGTAAATAATTATCTCAACCGATCTGTGTACATACATGTGATTTTTTTAATGCAGCTCTTTTTTTCTAAAAGGACACTGGGCTGCATTTTAAAAGAAAAGTTTACTTTTTTTGTTTGTTTGAGAGTTGCTAGACGTCACTGCCTACCCCCAACAAACATTTTTTTTACATTCACAAGGGGTAGGGTCTAAAGGGGACTCCTTCCCTTTTGCTAATGGGTTAAAATTCCAGTTTGGTGGTACGTACATTTACAGTGGTTTAGACCGTTATTTCAGGCATAAATCATTGATACATGTGGATAGGATTCACTAATTGGAAAGTCTAACACGCCCCTTACAAATAGCAATTCTTTATCAATTACTACACCCATCATAGGAGAGAGAAAACTGTTACAACTCCTAAAATGGGTTCATTACTGATGGAGTAGGATTTCACTAAAAGAAACCTGTTCGGAAGAATACCCCCATAATACGTACTGACAGTAAGTAGTAATAGAAAACTAACGTGTACTTTACATGAACATGAGGGAAAATGTTTTGCGCTTGTATGCACTAACGTGAGATAATACATGAAATAACTAAAACCGTATTTACATTGTGCTTTGAAAGAAACGAGAAATAATGCATGACTAAGTTGCATGTGCATTTTGTAGTTTACATGTTGCACCTTGCTTTGAAATAATAAATTACGCCGCTTTTGCTTAAAGCTTATGCTAGGAAAACGTTAATAGGGAATAGTGCAAAGGTGGGTGGTAAACAGTGAAAAGTGCATTATCATATAATTATTGAATGTTCATGTTCCATTTGCTATAGTGAGCTGGATGAGATGCCATTTCCCTTAAGTTGCTGGATAAAGGAGCGGTTGGAGAAAAGAGTGAAACTGACCTGTCTGAACAGACAGAAGCCCTGAGCACAGCAGATAAGACGCAATGGTTCAAGGCCAATATGCTGGAGGAGAATATTGAGAGCCTGCCAAAGGATGTGACCGACCATGGGACTAAAGACCCCTTTCTCGGACAATGCTGAAAATTATGTATAAAAATGTTTAAATATATCATGTGTTAAAATCGTGAGATTGAGTCAAGAATTGGGCAATGGGAAGGATGTAGAACAATAACATGACTAAAATATGAGTGAAGTCACAGTGGTGTGACAAGCCACCTCCTAAATTCACCAATCAACTGTCAAGTTTTGTGAAAGGGTTCAACTGATGTGGGACGGATATGTGGGTTTTAGGGTATAACTGGGGTGCTTTAGGAGTGTGGTTTAGGTCATGCGGGGAGAAAGAGAAGAAGGGTGAATGCAACGCTGTTCGTCATAGAGGCCTAGCTGTTCCTGTCACTGTCCTGCTCTGGGGTCCTGAAATCTTTGTTCCCTGATTCTATTTCAGGGGACCCCCTCCACTTTGTGGGCCAGGGGTTGATTTCTACAGATCCTTTGGGTTTGTATTATTATTCTGACTCATACTTTGCATAACTATTTGCAAATGTTTTTCTGTCTCTGAAACTTATGCCTCTTCACCTATCCACACTGTCATAGGTATATTGTCAAGTAATATTTAGATAAAACTTATGTCTCTTCATCTATCCCTCCATTAGATGTAGTTTTTGTTTCGCATTGTTTTGCTGAAACTATTGTCTCTTAAATTATCCACTCCTTCATGCTCATGTCATAATTGAATTTTTTTTCTTTTTTTGTTTTGTTCTCATCTCACCATATAGCATCTGCAAATACAAGCAAAAAGCCATCCTTCCAACCTAGGCTCCCCAGGCTTCTGCTACTGCATTGGCTGTAGGCCTAGCCAGGCCAGCTTCTTCGTATGAAGCTTGGTGTAATCATTGGACCTAGGGGCATTTAATCAGTCTCATTTCTCTGCCCCATGCTAAGAGCTGTGACCAGATGTTCAAACTATTATCGTTCAAGTGTCCCAGGTCCAAGCGGGCCAAACCCAATGAAGCCCTCAGCCAGTTTTCATAGAGTGGGGGCCGTGGGCCCTTCCACAATTTGCAGATCTCCCTCTGAGCAATAAGAATCAAATGCAAAAGCAAGCCTTTTTGTGTTACCAACAGCGAGTTTATCAAATCATTATCAATGCCAAATATTACTATGGAGAGATTCAAATTGATCTTAACTTTTAAAATGGCTCCAAGTGCGCATTGCACATTCTGCCAAAACCCCTTTAACATAGCACATTCGAAGAATATATGTAGATCATCAGCCGGGGAGAATTCGCATCCTGGGCATTTTGAGAAGGAGAGAGGGGCACATTTTGCTATTTTCATGGGGGTATAATATAGTCTGTTAATAACATAGAAATGGTTCTTTTTTAGCAAAGCCGGTTTAACAAACTTATATAGTGTTTGGAGAGAATATTCATACATGTCAACAGCAGTGGTATCCAGGGCTGGCAAGTTCCAAACAGCATGCTGTGGAGGAAGATCTGTATCATCGGCGTCCATAAGCTTCTTATACCCAAACCCAACCTCCTTTTTTATGAGGCTTGCATTTTGAAGGCGAAGCTCAATTTCCCAATTTCCACCAATAGACTCTTTCTCTGCTGTAAACCAGGAGATCAGTTTTAAATATTTGAATCTTGAGAAAGAGCTTCCTATTTTGGATCTTAATACCTCCAAAGGGTGGACTCCGTCTGAAGATATAAGATCAGACCAAATCAGGATACAGGCTTTTTTAATAGACAGCGCGAGGCTATCCTCCAAACATGCGGGTAACCCAGGGGAATCCAAAATGGGAGCAAATTCAGAGTAGTAGCTGATCCCCCATTTTTTTTCCAACCCTGTACCACATATTTAAGTCTGCTTTTAGAACTTTCAGGCGGACCTTTTTGAAAAACCTCGGAGCCCCAAACTTATATAGGAAGCCCTCTCCTCTGCCCTCAAAAATGGCCATTTCTTTCAATATCTTCCCCCAGTTGGTTCCCCCCCTGATAGTAAGTAGTGTCCAATTGTTTTTAAACTGGAAAGCAAAAGAATACCAAAGCAAATCAGGGAGGGCAAGGCCCCCCTTCAGAAGCTTGCGCCTTAACTTCTTCCAGGATTGCCTTGCTCTTTTATTAGACCAGATAAAGCTGCCTATTTTACTTTGGATTTTACTAATTTCCCTACTTGAAAAGTCAAGGGGGATGGTACTAAACAGGTAAGTCAATTTTGGTAAGATGACCATTTTCACCAGACTGACTCTTCCGTATATAGTCAAAGGCAGGTTTTTCCATCTTACAAAGAGGTGGTCGATCTCTCTAGACACCTTCTTCAGGTTAAACTCAGGAATGTCATCTAAGTTTATAACTATGATTATCCCAAGAAATCTAAATTCCTTACTTGTTTTACCAGCCCAATTGTCGATGTTCCAGCACATTACCTCTGTCTTAGAGGAACTGGCAAGATAACCTGAATATGAGCTGAATTCCTCCAAGAGGGCTTCCACTCTAGGGAGTACCTGGACTGCATTATTGGTGTACAGCAGCAAGTCGTCCGCATAGAGGGCTAACTTGCACCTATATAGATGGACACTAAAAGGAGTGATTGATTCATCCAATCTTATTGCTTGGGCAAGAGGCTCTATGTATAAATTAAAAAGTAAGGGTGAGATTGGACAGCTCTGCCTCGTTCCACTTGTTATGTTAAAGCTTGATGTTAACATGCCATTTAACAAAATCACTGCAGAGGTGCCTTGGTAGCAATGGATCAGGGTCTGTATAAAGATTGAACCAAATCCCATTATCTTTAGGGTTTCCCACAGAAAGACCCAACAGACACGGTTGAATGCCGTAGCTGCGTCGAATGCCGCCACAGCCAGGGGCTCTGGCCGTGCCTCTGCTAGATCTATACTACCTATTAACTTTAGGGTCTGCATATGAATAAACCTCCCTGGGATAAAACACTTTGGGTCCGTATTTATCAGCTGCAGGACTAGCTTAACCAATCTCCCTGCCAAAATGCTCATAAAGATCTTATAATCGGCATTGAGCAGGGAGATTAGCCTATACGAGTTTACTTTAAGAGGATCCTTCCCTGGCTTTAAAATAAGGACTATCGTAGCCTCCTTCCAGGAGTTCAGGACTCTGCCTTATGGGCTATATATATAGTTGAATAGTTCACACAGCCTTGGAGCCTGTTCGTCCTGGATGATTTTATAAACCTCACCTGGGAGAGCGTAAGTCCCCGCAGCCTTATTATTATTGATCTTATTAATATGTTGTTTAATTTAGTTCTCTGTTATGGGGGCATCGAGAGAGGCTCGGCTGCCCTCAGTTAAAACAGGCAGTTCTTTAAGACACAGCCACTTTTGGATATTCTCAGAGCTGGGAGTGATCTCTTCCCTATATAGATCAGAAAACAGGGAGAGAAGGCACCTTTGCATATCCATTGATTTACAGGCGGTAGCCCCACTCTCGTCAATGGTTAATTCACTTATGTTATTTTTGGCTCGGTCTGCCCGTGACTTCCAAGCTAGAAGGGCCCCGCCTTTTCGCCGTATTCGTAATGTTGCATATTATGGGCTGGCCACTGGGCTTTTACCTTTAGTTCCAGTTTTCCCCTATAATCCTGACGGAGGCGATCAAGGTCATTATTGACTTGTACCAATTTTTTGGTAGAAATCTGGGGGCTACTCACCCTTTCATCTTCCAGCTTACTTATCTCTCTTACCAAATTTTGAAATTCAAGCGCCTCTTCCCTATTTTTGGAGCAGATCAGGCTATGAATCTGACGACGCATATTTACTTTAAAAGCATCCCAGGCAAAGTCTAGGGAGGTTGAACTTTTATTAAGAGCAAAATAGTCTATTGTAGAGACTTTAAGTGCACTAATTATCTCAACATTGGAAAGCATTGCCCTTTTCAGTGGCCATCTAGAACTAAGGCTTTGCCTTCACCCTACATATGAAAAAGAGATGGGGGAATGATCAGAAAGAATACTAGGTAGAATGGAGGTGTCAAGAACATTCTCTAGGCCCAGCCTATCAGTAAGGATATAATCAATTCTCGAAGAGTGACCGTATTTTTTGCTAAAAAAAGTGAAACCTGTTTTATCTCCATTCTTGGCCCTCAAAACATTGGCCAGCCCAAGATCATGGCTCATGTTGGTCATTGCTCGACGAATGGATGGGGCTCCGACATGGTAACTATGATTAGATCTATCCTGTAGGGGATTGAGAAGGACATTAAAATTACCTCCAATAATTATTGGGGTAGTAGTTTCCATTAGTTTAGCCTGCATTTTAGAAATATGTACCGGGTCGTCGACATTTAGGCCGTAGAATGATACTATGGGTAACTCTGTCCCACCTATTTCAAGCTGCGCTATGATCCATCTCCCTGTCAGTCTACTAAAAGGATACTTCTTGCGTAGCTGCACAGGAACAGAGATGCTAGCTCCCGAATCCACCCCAGGCAATTACCCAAAGCTTATATAGTACAAGTCTCTGAATTATTACCTCAGAGGGAAGGGGGAATTAGGATAAAATAATAAACAACAAGAGAAGAGACTTTCTTGGCTGGTTCTTCTTGTCAGTCCGACCTGCAGACCGCTACTTGCATAGAACCCTGAAGGAAAGAAATACCGTTACTCTTAACTCTAGACCCTACTCTTCTTATTCTACCCTCTCCTCCTGACTTACACCTACCATTAGCTTCCAAGAGTCTTGCCCTCTCTTCTAAGCTTCTTTTCTTGGCATGTAGTGACAGAGTTCTTTTTATAACTTCTCCTGCAAAACAGAAATATGTCCTTTCCTTATTAGTGCGTTACTATTCTACTACTATACTCTTAATTCTGATTCTATCTTTTACTCACTTCTTATCTGTCCTTCAGTTCTTTTATCCTAGATGCCTTTTAATTTCTTTGCCTTCTATTACCTGTAAAGATTAAAATTACACCATTGGGGTTATTGATAGTTAACTATTCCCTCTAACTCTTATCTATTATATTCAAATAAACTCTAACTTACTGTTTTTTCTACTCTGTTCTTTCTTTGTAAATTTCGTTGTCTTCTTTTTTAATATTCTTTACTAAATCCTTTCCTCTCTTTTCTTTTAGATGAAAGGCGGCTGATTCCTGTTCTGCAATTGCTATATGGCGTAATATCTATCTTTTAACTATTTACAAGGTAAGTACAACTTTATCATTTGGTCTATATAATTTCTCCGAGATATATCTTAGACTTAAATTGTTTATTTTCACTCATCGTCTCTCTTCTTCCTCAGGTGCGTCTGGACGTGTTTCCCTGCTGCCTCACTCGTCGTTCTTACTCTTTCCGATGAGATGCTGCTGCTTCGCTTCTTTTACGGTGAGTGCTACGGGGTCAGGGTTTTCTCTCGGAGCTTATTCTTAGACGGGAAAATTATTGGGAAAATACTTTTTCCACAGAAGGCACTCGTAAGTTATTTCTAAACTAAGATAACGCACCCGCTTATATTTTAAACGCGGTTGTTCTAGAATTGAACAAACGGAGGCTTAACTTCCTTGCGCTGTGTTAAGCCCAACAAAGGGAAGTTTTAGCGATCATTAACTAAGGCCTTATCTTCTTTTAACGGACGTCAACAATTATCTCCTCACCGAGTCAGCTCTCAGGTGAAGTGCGCAGATCACAACCAGCGCGCGCCTCACCTGGACTCGGCTGGTGACACTGCCCAAACACTAGACCGCAAACGTCGACTCCAGCCTTGCGGCCATCTTGGAGTTCCGTGATCGCACCCTTTCTGCCCATGTGCTTCCAGTTTGGTGCTGAGTTGGATTCCAGTACCCCTAGTGTGAGATTACCGCTAGTTGGGAATCTTGGGTCCTGACACTCCCTCACCTATGTGGACACTTAGCCCATTGATATTCCATGAGATAAATTTGATTTTACTGTTCATTAAGGCTGCAATTTCTACCCACTAACAAAACTTTATTCAAGCATTCTGAGGACGGCTTAATTTTTAAAACAAATTTGATATTGAGGATTTTTTTTTATTTTTTCCCAATGCACCCCCACCCGGGCTCCCCAGCCCTCCCTCAAACCTTCCCTGCCCCTGTGACCCTCCCTTGCTGTCCTGGGAAACCCCCCTACTCATCCGAGCATAAGCCCTATGGGTGAGATCCCTAGACACGACCATGAAAAAAAGAAGTGATTATGCAGATAGTAAAACAGTCCCCTCTAGGAGCGAGATAATCTTTATTGTGATTATTACATAAGGGCCCACCCCCTTAACCAGCCTATACTCCACTTCCACTCCTTATTTTATCAATGATGGTGTCTACTTCCTCGATCTGGCGCAGATTATACATGTGGTCGTTCCACATAATTCGAAGCGATGTCGGAAATCTTAGTTGTATCTTAGCCCCCAATGAGTTTAGGATTACCATTTTTTTGCACAGCTCCCGCTGTTTCATTGCAGTAATATGTCGGACCTCTTAGAGAAAGAGAATGGGCTAGAAAAGGAATTACATTTAACCAAGCCTGCTTTCAAAGCCAAGGATAAGATTTTCTACTTTAGGGAGTATGTAAGGAAATTCACAAAATATTTTCTTTGCTTTAGTTTTGCAAGATTCCTCTTGTATGGGTCCCGATGGACTCGCTGAATGTCCTGAGCCAAATCAAGTTCCGGGGAGTCCTTAAGAATTGTTTATTTTAGAAGAGAGATCACAAAGATTTTAATGTGTCCTCTCTACATGTCCTCAGGAACATTTGGTATTTTTAGGTTGTTTTTTTCTAGCATGATTCTCAAGGCGCTCCATGTCTTCTTTCAGATCCCTATTTTGGTGTGCTAGTTTATCCATTTCTACTGAGGAACAATGTAATGCTTCCTTCATTTTGGGGATTTCAGATTCCAGAATATCAGTTCTCTGAGAAACCTCTTCAATTTTTTACGCTAATACCTCACATGAGGATTGAATTGCAGCTTGATTGGTTTCAGAAATGGAGAATCTTCTCCCAATATCCTCCTTCAGAGCCAGTATAATGTCCGCTAATGACCCAACCCCCACAATATTGGAGGGTACCATATTGAATAGACCAGGTGAAACAGATAGATCAGAGGCTGATAACAATGGTGCTGCTGCTACATTCACCTTTGCCATTACTTGAGGAGTTCCCAGCCCATTTTCTTGATTTCTTTCATTTTCTAGAGCCGAGTACCTGTTCGATAAATCTAAGGAGGGATGGATAGGCACCTGTTGCTCGACTAGTGCGTATGCTTCATTCATACCCCCAGGCAGAGAGGGCAGCGGAGTAGAGGACAGGATATTTTCTTGAGGTGGGGAGGGGTTCTGTGGGTGGGCAGTCTGTGTACTAGGAGATGCCACAGTAATTTTTTTATTTAACCCCCTATCTGATGGAGTGGATAGCACTTTATAGAATGTTGTCAGAGATGTGGTTACTCTAACTTTAGAAGACAAGACTTTCTTAGCCCTCCCTTTCCCTTTTCCACCCACTGGAGAAATGTTCTCCGTGATCGCTTTCCTCATGCCCTGCCTAGCAGTGGCCCTTACTTCTGTGACCGGGGGTGAGGCACGAGTGGAATTAGTGGAGTCGGTGGCTATATCAAATTTCGCAGCCTTGTTACGCAGAGTGTACCGGCAAACTGTTGGTTTTAAGCTCTGCTTAATAATAGCACTGCCGGGGCACTACAAGGGAGACTGCTCTCCCTGTTATCCATACAACTCTGAGAGCCCACCCGCAGGGGAGTAATCCAAGCCGACTCTTCCGGACTCGCCTGAGCAACGTGGGCCTCACTACAAGCCTCCAAGGCAGTCCAGACAGGTCCGGATAGACCTAAGACTCCCTTGTTCTGAAGGGTCTCCAAGGTTTTACCCCCGCCTTTATTTGGGGTAGGGTTGGGCTCGAGGTAGAGAAAAAGACGATCTCCTACCTCGCTTCAGTTCTCCAATGCTCTGCAGCTCGTCTGCTCGCCGCCCCGGGGGACGTACTCACAGGTGCTGACTCTGCCGAATAGACCCGAAACTGCAGGCCAAATATCCGCTGCCTCCACTCCCACACTGTGCCGACAAACCATAGCAATGAGAGCTCCGAGGGTGCCGCACTGCCTCGAGCCTAAAACACCATCCGGAATACCAACGACACCTACCTGGGAAAAAAGTGAAATCGTAGGTATCTCCCGCTTTCGTTCTCCGCAAAAAAGAAAGAAAAAAAAAGAAACGGCAAGAAGAAGAAAACTTCACGGCTCGTGGTAGCGAGGCGATATAGCTAAAAAATAAAGTGGGGGTCTGTTTATTTTAAGAAATCATCTTCTGAAATGCTTTCTGAGTTGCTCGTTGTGTTCCATGAGGAGCCCTGGTAGCGTGCATCAGGGGAGCTCGCCCGTGACCGTTAGCTTCCGGTCGCCATGTTTCCCCTCCTCATGTCATAATTGATTGATGAGTCTGACTATTTGAATTGATGATGTTTTCTCTCCCTTTTGAGAATTTCATTGTTTGCATTTGTGACTGTATACATTGGGCATTTTTAATCATTTATTTGAGATAAAGCTTTATTAACCTTACCGAGAGTCTGTGATTATTTAGCTAACTGAATAGTTAGTTAGATAGTATTATCATTACCATCAACTATTCTACTAATTGGTTCATCGAGCAAGTAGAAGGGAAGTTGATGTATAAGTTAGATATGTATTTGTGATGTTACACATTTATTTTTGAAGGAAAGGAATTGAACGTCTATAAAAATTTACCCCCAGCGCATCAGGAATTTGGGTGAATGTGTATGGGCCATTGTTCTGTGATGTTATTAAGTATTGATCCCTGATCAGATATTGGCTCGCGCTGGATCAGTTTTCTGGTAGTAGAGGATGGTTGAATTATTGATTAGTTTGGTAATGATTATTACCAGGAAAAGTTAGTGTCCTGGTCTATCTTGTCTAGAAGTACAGGTATGGAGTTATCTGAGGAATCCTGGGAATCAAATTTAGCCTGAAGTAGGCAGAAGAAGAGTGTGGATAAAGAAATCATACTGCAGAATTACTTTGTCTGTTGTAATAATACCGAAGTTATGGAGGGCTGTAGGTGTTATATTTAGGGAAAATTCACATATAAGTAGAGTGTCTGAAATAGTGAACGGTCCACTTCTGAAACTCTAGCCTTATCCACAGGGGAGTAACAAGACCTCTTTTCACACCAAAACGTCCTTTTGTGAAATGTTTGCCTTATCCCTAGAGGAGTACCAGGTCCTCCTGGAGCTTGTTAGAGAAGTGAGATAACGCTGGTCAGTATTATTGTTTTCAGTGTAAGAAAATCTCTTTGAAAAGTAAAGACTATCTCTTTATTTAGTGGAGCAGACAAGGTAGCATTGTTTTATGTTGTTACTAACAGAAATATTAATTAAGAAAACTGAGAAAAATATTACGCAATGTTTTGTGAAGGGAGGGTCAGTAGAAGGAGTAATACTGACATCATAAAAAGCCGCGCTGGCATTGGTCAGGCAGTGGGCGTGTACTGAGCTCTAATTGGTTGGTTGGTGTAAGCTGCACTAGTATTGGTGTATATAGCAGATATGTAGAAAGCCGTGATTGGATGGTTGGTGTGAGTCACGCTGGTATAGGACGAGAGTTGACAAATAGAATACGTAGAATTAAGGAAAAGATTCTTTGTTTTGTTTATTGAGATTCATTAGTGTAAGGAGTCAGAAAAATAAAGTTGCTGAAGAAAATAAAGAATTTCTTTAAAGAGATAAACCAATTGTGACTAAAGAGGGTATTCCGATTTCACCTCCAAGAACGCCTGCTTCCTTTATGATGTTTGAGCGATTAAGTGGAGTAGACAAAAGGTGATGGTGTTTGTAGCTTTTCCACAGCATGGTTCATTTAATGTAAGAATTTTACAGAATTTGAGAAATCGAATGCATTAATTAGAGCCGAATTCCATGCTTACACAGTACAAACCATTGGAGGATTGGGAAGTTGAGGCATTCGAAAGAGAGAGATATAGAAATAACAGAAGTTACAGGAGTATGATGTTTAGATATCCTTTTGAGTAGAGGGAAGATAAGCTGAAAAGATGGAGGAGAGTTGTGATAAAAAGAAGGTTTGTATCCAGTCCTAGTTGCTGAAGATCAGACAGGAGGCAAGTGTAAAGAGAAAAAGAAAAATATAGAGACTTCAAGCTTAAGGGATGATCCAAATGATTTTGGTGATGATGAGTTGTTTGAGGATATCATGACCAAAAGACCTGCGCCATATGAAGAAAATTTAGGGCAGGTGACTCCAAGTGCCCCACAAATAGGAACCCCATTAACTCCACAAGTCACAGAAATAGCTAGAGTAGTACGAGAATATTAAATTAATTTGTTGCATAGGGCAAATCAAATATAGAACAGGTCCAGAAGTGAAATCAGTTGAGTCTGAATGCAGAAGCATTGACGGTACCGGTAACAATCGGTTCCGTAGTCCCATTCTATGGAGAAAAACAGAATCTATCAAAAGTACAAACGTTGTTAGTTCCGAGAAGTAGTGTCAGGAGTGAAATGATGACGCAGCAAATGAGAATAGACAGGTTGATCCAAATAACACATTCTTCAAATCTTCCGGTCTGTGATGTAATAACAGAAACCCCTAGAAGAAGTATCCATATAGACCCAAGGAAAATAGGGCCACGTGTCACTCCAATGGCAGGGAATTAAGCAGGTCCTTCACCAGAAGAATTAAATAATTGGATAAAGGAAATGGCAAAGCCAAAACCGCAACCCCAGAGTATAAATGTGAGTCAATTGAAAGTAGATCTGGAAGAGATGATTATTGGTACAATAAGTCCAGACAGATTAGGAACTTACCGAGATGAAGAACTGTTGTTCTTGTGTAAAAGCATTACTTGGAGAGCGAAGAATCTTCATGAGAAAATTTCAGAAGCTGCTAGTGAGTGAGCAGTAGAGGTAGAAAAATCAAAAGTGTTGCAGAAATCTTACAGAATGGCCTTTACTGACAAGGATCTCAAGCGTTTGAATGCATCTGGAAAAAAGGCGGCAAATAAAAGAATTTATGAATATTTTGCAGAAATGGGGAGATGTGGAGTGATGGAAAAAAAGATGGACGAGAAAGAAAGACGCAGCACCTGGTAAAGGAGAATCTATGTTTCAGTTGAAAGAGACAGAGCAAGTTGAATGGGCATGCCCGATTAGAGAAGTTACAGGTGGTAGATATGTTCACGTACCTTGGACCAGACAGGATATACTGTCTTTCACAACTGATTTTTCCAGATTAAGAGAAAACCCCGTTGAGTGGTACAAACAGGTAGAAGGGTTTGTGAAGCTTTTTAAGGTTTTGTTAAAGGATCTAGATGGATTGTTTGAGATTGTTGTTTCCACTGATTTATGGACAGAGTGTAAGATTACTGTCGATTGGCCAAAAGAAGAATATCCTAGACACCCTAAAACAGGTGCACCATCAGCTGATGTATTAAAAACGTATAATCAGGTAATCACTTATTTGAGAGGGAAAACGTCTCCAAAAGAAACAGATTTGGTTAAAATTGACGGGACAACCCAAGAATCAAAAGAGTCAGTGTATGCCTATTATGAAAGGTTGTTGTAGGTTTTCAAGCAGTACAGTGGGTTTGAGAATATTGGAGACAAAAATATGGGACATTTTGTATTCCGTTTTGTGTTTGGACTAAGACCAGAGATTAGCAATTTGATACAGCAGCATTTTATTTTCTGGCAGAGCAAAACAGTTGATGAAATCCTAAGGTATGCAAAGTATTGTAATGACAAGATTGATACCAAACATAAAAGATTGAAAGAAAAAATGATGTGGGCGCATGTGAAGGTAGCAGAGCAGCAAGAAATAAACAATAATACTCAAATAGGTTAGCAGATGAATTGTCAGAATCAGAATGGCCAGGTACCCAGTGGAGGAAGAGGTAAAATGAGCAGAGAGGAAGCTATGAAGAAATGTCCTTGTCATGTGTGTGGAAAGCATGGACATTGGAAGAACAAGTGTAGATATGCTTTAAAGAATAATGGGGTAAAACAAAATTTAATTGCACAGACGCAGAATGAGGTGGGTAAAAATCAACAGCAGCAGATAGTTACTCCACAGTTACAGGTGCCACAAGCTTCCATGCCAAATAATGTCAATGCTCAAGTGCAATGGTACAGTGCGAACACTGGATTTCACGGAGGTGATCAAGTTGGTAAAAATCAAACTGCGCAAATGGTTCTGCAATGTTGGTTGCAGTGCAATGAGAGTGATTCAGACTCATCTCAATGACGGTGAGGGGGGAGGAAGAGTATGTACTTAGCTCATCTTTGGCGGTAGGTCAGTCAGGTCCATTTGTTGACAGAAAAGTGGACGGTAATGATATTACATTCCTAGTGGACATTGGTGCTACCCATTCTACTGTGAGAGCAGCAGAAATTCCGAACATACACCTCTCAGGAGAAACTATCCAAGTTGTAGGAGTCTCAAATAAGCATATTAGAACACCAGTCACAAATCCAAAAGAAGTTAATATTGGAAACCTCAGAGAAATGCATTGGTTTGCAGTATGTGATTCGAGTCAAGTAAATCTCTTAGGTAGAGATTTATTATGCAAGACGAACTGCACCATCTATTGTACACCAGATGGTATTGCATTTCAGACACCTGATGAGGATGTTGAGTTCAAGATGATGCTAGCGAAGCAAGGGACAGAAGTGGATGAGTTGTTTTCACTTCTCACACAAGAGAATTTGCCTGAAGAGTTAAAGAGTTCAGTGAGATCGGATGTGTGGGATTTCACAGGAAAGGAGATTGGCCTAATGACAAATATAGATCCAATTCAGATTACAGTGAAAGAGGGTGCTGTATATCCAAACACACCTCAGTACAAAATGAGTCCGGAAGTAATTGCAGGAGTCACTCCTGTGATTTACCAAATGATTCAACAGGGAATTCTGAAAGAAATACTAAACAGTGCTTGTAATTCAACTATTATAGAAATTAAAAAAGCCAATGGGAAATACAGAATAGTGCAGTATTTAAGAAAGATTAATAAAATCGTAGTACCCTGTTGTCCAGTGGTGCCAAATCAAGCAGCGATCCTTTACCAAATTCCTTGTGATGCTGAATGGTACACAGTGATTGATTTGTGCCAAGCATTTTTCTCGGAATGTCTGACAAAATATCGAGATTCACAATATCGACGTACAAAAATATCGGAGCAAAAATATCGAAATCAAAAATATCGGGTTCCTATACTTAACTAGATATATACACAAATATCGATTTTTTAATATCGATATACAAAAACATCGTTTACTTTTATATCGACTACATTAACATCGGAAAACAAAAATATCGCTATCTACAAAAAATAATGACATTAACTATAATATCGACATCAAAAATATCGTGCACTTCAATATCGGATTATCAGCTATATCGACTTTTTATATGCATCTGTTTGCATAATTAATTAACGTTTTATATGTGTTCACATCTAAATAAACACACAATACTTAAATTAATACTATAGACACACTATTAATTTGTCAAAAATATCCTATTGGTATAATTATATCACCTACACATATAAAAATATTCTATACTACTTTGTATAATTTTATAATTTGTTTTTGTTTTTCACTTCTATTACAAAGTAATCACAACTGAAATTCAAATATACTAACTAACCAATCACAAACCTAATTTTTTTAATAAACCAATAGCAAAGTAATTACTACTGACACTCCCCTATATAAACAATTAAAATCTAAGCACAAACTACTTGCCAAAAGTCACTGAAGGAGATTCATCTCTATCCGAATTGCTGCACAACAACTAGAAGAACCAGACTATCAACCTACTATCACATCTTCTAAGTAAGTAAATAAAATAGAAAGTGCATTATTTGCTAATACTACTTACTTACCTGCTAAATACCCAGTGCCCCTTTGCTATTCATACTACTTAACATGCTAAATAATTATATGAAACTATTTTTTTTAGATACAACGAGTACTGAATATTCTACTCAAAATAACTGTGAACAAACCCTAGGAATACAGATTCTAATAACTATGTAAGTAATTTCACATTGATTCATTATGTGCACATAAATCTAAACACACAGAAATAATGACTTTTGCCCCACATATTTCTTTTTTTCTGTAGATTCTACTACTGAAAACTGCACTACTAATGAACTAAGGACATCAGTACTATTTCTCCAATACATTTTACTACGTAAGTATTATGCAACTGAAATAAATGTGGAAAAACAATACTAACATTTAGAACTGTTCTAATTATGTTCTATTATATATTGTTTATTTACAGAGCAAACACAACGAATAGATATACAGACATAATACAGAACTCCACATTCTGAATAATACAGATAATAATCACAAAGTAAGTATATTAAAGAACATAATTACCAGATAATCTATTAAAAAACATACCAACATGGTGATTATTCTAATACATATGTTCCTTTTTTATTTAAGATAACACTACAAACTACTCTCCAGAAGCTGAAGAAACAACTATACTGGCAAAGACCAACCTAAAAAATATGTAAGTATCTTCACAATGTGAATCATGAAGATACACTTTTGTAGTAGAAATGAGCTCTAACATTGCAAATGTACCGAAACATTAATTAATAATATACTACTTTCATGTTTTTCATAACAGCTACAACAACATCACAAACAATAATCCCCAACTAAAGAAGCAAGCAGCTCCTAATTTTGCTGTAAATTCAAAAACACGTAAGTATAAACATTCCTACTTATCACTAACATAGATTATTTATCACATTTAATTTGACATTAACTATTATATATACATTTTATAGATATACAAAGTACAAAATGACCGAAGGAGCCGAATTTGTGACCAGCCAGAAAGGAAAACTATTACTATGCTACATGGGTTACACTTATACACAAGAAAAGCAATATGGCATGCAAGTTAATTGGAAATGTTGTAAATATTATTCTAACAAGTGCTATGGCAGAGCAACAACTAAAGAAGCTACAGTACTGTATACTAGGGAACACAATCATCCACCTAATGTTACTGAAATAGAAGTTAGAACAGCTTTGGAAAATATAAAAGAAGCTAGTACAGGTTCCCAAAAGCAAACAAATGTCATTTTAAAAGAAGCCATTCCTAAAATCCCAAAAACTGCCCCAACTCAAATGCCAAATATCCTCTCCTTAAAAAGAACTATAGCACGAACTAAAAAAGCTACTACTTCTACAACACCATCTCCCAGAACATATCAGGATATAAATTTAACTGCTAACCAAATAATAACTTTAAATAAACAACCATTTATAGTTTACGACAACGAAAACAATGACAAAAGGCTTATAATTTTTGGTACCAGTATGAATTTAGTTAAACTGCAGCAAAGCCAATATTGGATGATGGATGGAACATTTAACATCTGTCCCAAACCATTTTTCCAATTATACACAATACATGGCCTCTACCACAACTGCAACATACCTTTGCTATATGCACTATTACCAAACAAAAATAATTCCACATATATGGAGTTAATAAATATAATTAAACAAAAAACTAATGATTTTTCTCCTGAAAGTATCATTCTTGATTTTGAGCAAGCAATGCTATCAACTATCATAAAAATCCACCCCCATACCTGCATTCAAGGCTGCTATTATCATTTAAACCAGTGTTTATGGAGACACCTTCAAAAAACTACCCTAAGTGTCGAATATGCTACAAACTCATCTTTTGCTTTCCAAATTAAAAAACTCATTGCACTTGCTTATGTACCTGAAACAGACGTAGCTGAACACTACAACATTCTTATAGACAGCCCCTTCTACAAACAAAATGAAGCTAAATTAAGTCCATTTCTGGACTACTTTGAAGACACCTGGGTAGGCAGACTCCACAGATCTGGCCACAGACGAAATCCCAAATTCCTCATACCCTGGTGGAACGTTTACAGAAGTACCCTTAACGGAGATTCAATAACTAACAATGCAGTGGAAGGTTGGCACAATGCATTTGTACAATCAACTGGCAGAACCAAACCTACTCTAGAACATTTCATTAAATGCCTACAGAAAGAACAGAGCTACCAGGAATTTAGAATGGACCAATCTGTAACTGAACTTGTCCCTAAAACATCAAAGCAAAATAAACAAATGCACAAGTACCTGGAAGAACAAGTTAAACTTTACCCTAGTACAAAAGGCATAGAATACCTAAATATCATTGCCAAAACACTACTCTAATTAATTCCCAAAATGTTATAAAACACTAAAAGTATCACCTAAGTATGGAAAAAAATGTAACGTGAGCTTCTAAAGTATTTAATGTATGCAATATATAGAGATATTATTATAATATATGCACACATTAAAACTAAATAACAAGTAAAAAACTATTCCATAATAAAAATAACATTACCCACCCACACAAAATAAGAAAGCAAGGACTTACCAATCATGTTGTCAATCCAATAACCTCCTTGTCCACCAAAGTAATCCAGGTAGTGCCAAATTAACCCAAAAAAATGTAAAAATACAACTGTTCCAAAATTAAGACATCCACGTTATCCAGAGCCATCGAATAAGCATAAAAAACCCGAAAAAATTGAAAAATAGAAAGAATCGCTCCAGCAAAACCGAAAAATGTAAAGAAGTGTTTGTAAAGCAGTGTTGAATTAAACAAACAAACACTTCCTTTAAAAAAAAACGGAACTTCCGATGTAGCGTACACCTATGACAAAAACATAGAAAACAGACATTCCCACCCACATTAATTAGCTAGTAATTAGGTACAAACATATTAAAAAAGATTATTTCACTTGTAGATATACCGTAAAAGACTAAAATTCACTCTATATATAATGAGTTAACTAACTAACACTACGTGTATATACCATAAGTAATTATCTGTTTTCGAAATCTAAAACATACCTCCCTCATATTCAACAACACAAAATATAAGGTCACTAATCTCAAAACATCATTAAAATACACATAAAACATATAAAATAAACCTTACCTGAAGCGACGTGAAGTGTCTCCCAACCGCGATCAGCCCTTCTTCCAAATAACCCAAAACAACCTAACCCGGTTACAAAATAAAGCACCCAAATGCAATAAAATAGTCCCAAGTATAAAATATAATATATATACTTCACTAAATATGCAAAAATGAACATTAAGTTTCTATTATTGTAAAGAAATATTTACTTTAATCCTACAATGATTTGATTAACAAATATGTAAATGAATGTAATAAATACATATTATGAAAAGAATAATATTTATATTAACAATGTCTAGAAATATAACTACATTGTCAAAAATTATAATAATAGAAAAATGTGTTAAAAATATGTGACTTACATAATAAATATTTTATGTATTGAAATAAAGTGTAAAAAATACTTTTGTTATTTCTACATTTCTTTATGAAATTACAATATGTAAAAGAGATAATAAATAATATTCATTTTTGTACAAAAAGTATGAAAATAATAATGCTTCTGTATAGTTGCTTATCATTGTGTTTATAAAATATGTTTATAAAACCAAATGTAATAAAAAGAATTTTGTAATGAAATAACATTTTATTTGTGAAACATAAATAAAAATAATGTTTCTACAATCATGTTGAACTATTTGTATCATTATCTTACTTTAATGTAACAATCTTATCAGAAATTTTGCACTGTATATTAAATGTGAGTATATGTTGGTCTCTAATAATGTAATTATTACTATACCAAATCCAGCGTACATTAAATTAAAACTGACCCTGAACCCAAAAAATACCCCTTTACCCAAAAACCCAAAACTGACCCTGAACCCTAAAAATACCCCTTTACCCAAAAACTGAAAACTGACCCTGAACCCTAAAAATACCCCTTTACCCAAAAACCCAAAACTGACCCTGAACCCTAAAAATACCCCTTTACCCAAAAACTGAAAACTGACCCTGAACCCAAAAAATACCCCTTTACCCAAAAAGCCAAAACTGACCCTGAACCCTAAAAATACCCCTACACCCAAAAACCCCAAACTGACCCTGAACCCTAAAAATACCCCTTTACCCAAAAACCCAAAACTGACCCTGAACCCTAAAAATACCCCTTTACCCAAAAACTGAAAACTGACCCTGAACCCTAAAAATACCCCTTTACCCCAAAACCCCAAACTGACCCTGAACCCTAAAAATACCCCTTAACCCAAAAACTGAAAACTGACCCTGAACCCAAAAAATACCCCTTTACCCAAAAACTGAAAACGGACCCTGACCCCTAAAAATACCCCTTTACCCAAAAACTAAAAACTGACCCAGAACCCAAAAAATACCCCTTTACCCAAAAACTGAAAACTGACCCTGAACCCTAAAAATACCCCTTTACCCAAAAACTGAAAACTGACCCTGAACCCAAGAAATACCCCTTTACCCAAAAACTGAAAACTAACCCTGACCCTAAAAATACCCCTTTACCCAAAAATTGAAAACTGACCCTGAACCCAAGAAATACCCCTTTACCCAAAAACTGAAAACTGACCCTGAACCCAAGAAATACCCCTTTACCCAAAAACTGAAAACTGACCCTGAACCCAAGAAATACCCCTTTACCCAAAAACTGAAAACTGACCCTGAACCCAAAAACTACACCTTTACCCAAAAACTGTAAACTAACCCTGAACCCAAGAAATACCCCTTTACCCAAAAACTGAAAACTGACCATGAACCCTAAAAATACCCCTTTAACCAAGAACTGAAAACTGACCCTGAACTCTAACAATACTCCTTTACCCAAAAATAATGATTATTCTGTAATTACAAAATAATTATTAATTAACAATAACAATAAAGTTAATATATTAGCACATTAGCTGTAAAGAAATAAATTTAATTATTAATATTATTTTTTCCAAATTAATTTACATTAAGTAAAAAATATATATTAAACTAAATGAAGCTAATTAATATAATTAACTAATTTATATTAATTAATTACCAATTAATTATTATTTAAAAATATGTACAAAATTATATTAATTAATTAACTAATTAATAATAATTAATTAACAATTATTTATTATTTAAAAATATATACAAAATTATATTAATTAATTAACTAGTTAATATTAATTAATTACCAATTAATTATTATTATTTAATTACCAATTATTTATTATTTAAAATTCTGTCCAAAATTATATTAATTAATTTACTAATTAATAATAATTAATTACCAATTATTAATTGTGTACTATTATGTACGATATTATATTAATTAATTAACTAATTAATATTCATTAATTACCAATTAATTATTATATAAAATAATGTACTAAATTATATTAATTAATTAACTAATTAATATTAATTATTTACCAATTAATTATTAATAAAAAGTTTTTTACAAATATATATTAATGTATTATTTATTTTTAAATTACTTCCCACCCTTATCCCCTATAAACCCAATAACCCGCTCCTAAAACTATATATGTTTTTTAAAAATATTTTTATATCAAATATATTGTAATTTTTTAATATAGACCTTTTTATCAAATTTTTATTTACAATTATTATATTTTTTCCTACACTATTTATTTTTTCCATTACTACACGATATTTTGTATTGTCGATATTTTGTCATACGATATTATTTTTTTCGATATTTCTACTTACTTACCTATTACGATATTTTTGTATCCGATATATTTGCTTCCCAATATTTTTTACCTTCGATATTTTAACTTCGATATTTTGTCTTTCCGATATTTTATTTTCGATATTTTGTCTGCGTACCTTTTTCTCGATTCCTTTTTATCCAGAAAGCCAGTGTTTGTTTGCATTCCGGTTCAGAGACCGTGTTTTGGCATGGTGCCGAGTTCCTCAAGGGTACTCTGAGAGTCCCTCAATCTTTAATCAGAACTTGAAAATTTTTATGGAGACTTTAGTCATGCCAGGAAATTCAGTTATGGTTCAATACATTGATGACCTGTTAGTGGCATTAAAGAAACAAGAGGCATGTGTGACAGATACAATTGCCTTATTGAACCATTTGGCAGAAGGAGGACACAAAGGGGCCGATTCCGATCCGGTAAAATATTCCGCCGTACGAATCGCATTCGTATCCGAATCCGTACGAATGGGCACTTTACGTCCGACCTGCGAATTCCGTTCCGTTCCCGTCTATTTCCGTACGATTATCACCGAACCGTCCGAATCACAGTCGATGATCCGTACGAACATGCATCGGGAATCCTACCGTACGATTCGTAACCAGCCCGTACAAACACACAAGTACGATCCTGTACGAGAAGCCTGACAGCGAATCGTACGGAACTAAGTTATCGCACGTGAATAATGATTCGTACGGCAATATGCGGCTCGCATCTAGCAGTGTCAACACATACCACACGCGTACCCCTCGCTCACGCACAAGTACGACACGCACACCCCCCCATGCGAACACCCCCACCCGCCAACGGCCCGTACCAGTCATTCGCACGCATAAGTACGACACGCACACACCCCCACGCGAACACCCCCACCCGCCAACGGCCCGTACCAGTCACTCGCACGCACAAGTACGACACGCACACACCCCCAACAAGCCTACGCGAACACCCCCACCTGCCAACGGCCCGTACCAGTCATTCGCACGCACAAGTACGACACGCACACACCCCCACGCGAACACCCCCACCCGCCAACGGCCCGTACCAGTCATTCGCACGCACAAGTACGACACGCACACAGCCCCACGCGAACACCCCCACCCGCCAACGGCCCGTACCAGTCATTCGCACGCACAAGTACGACACGCACACACCCCCACGCGAACACCCCCACCCGCCAACGGCCCGTACCAGTCATTCGCACGCACAAGTACGACACGCACACACCCCCAAGCGAACACCCCCACCCGCCAATGGCCCGTACCAGTCATTCGCACGCACAAGTACGACACGCACACACCCCCACGCGAACACCCCCACCCGCCAACGGCCCGTACCAGTCATTCGCACGCACAAGTACAACACGCACACACCCCCACGCGAACACCCCCACCCACCAACGGCCCGTACCAGTCACTCGCACGCACAAGTACGACACGCACACACCCCCAACAAGCCTACGCGAACACCCCCACCCGCCAACGGCCCGTACCAGTCATTCGCACGCACAAGTACGACACGCACACACCCCCACGCGAACACCCCCACCCGCCAACGGCCCGTACCAGTCACTCGCACGCACAAGTACGACACGCACACCCCCCCAACAAGCCTACGCGAACACCCCCACCCGCCAACGGCCCGTACCAGTCATTCGCAAGCACAAGTACGACACGCACACACCCCCACGCGAACACCCCCACCCGCCAACGGCCCGTACCAGTCACTCGCACGCACAAGTACGACACGCACACATAACGCCAACACCCAAACCAGCACAAGCACTTTGCAAACAAGTGGAACAACAACACTGAACATGTCTCCTGTGTACAGACCATAGAGAATCAATGTCCTGGTCACAGCCAAACAGAGGTCAACACTAACACCCACCCCATATAACACACACACAACCAATTCAAATTAAGCCACACCCACTATTTGACCAATAAAAGGCTCCACACATACAACCCATCATCCTTTGCAACATACCCATTCTTGCAACGAAACAGAGAGCACACCAACTATAGCAGCCACATACCTTCACACATACACCCTATCACATCTACACCCACACCACCCCCTTCACAATCACAACCACACACCCTCATCCATACACACCATCACCCCCTCAATCACATACACCCCACACCATGACCACACCCAAGAATCCAAAGTTCACTAACCCGGATATGAAGATACTTACAGATGAAGTCATCAGAGTCGAGCCACAGCTGTTTGGCGCATTGGTCAGACAGACCAGCATGGCAGCAAAAACACGCCTGTGGGAGAGGATCGTAGACCGGGTCAATGCTGTTGCACCCATCCGGCGCACCAAGGGGGAATGCCAGGCCAGGTGGTATGGACCAGGAATACGCCTCTGCACACCACACTGGAGGTGGTGGTCCCCGCAGACCTCCTGTATACCAGCCCTGGGAGGAGAAAGTCATGGCCCTGCTGCCACCGGCGGGAGTACATGGAATATTCGGAGCCGTTGAGTCTGGTGAGTGTACAAAAAATACATGTTACATTGGTGGACTTACAACAGTGCCCAGCAGCATGGGGTGGGTGGCCATGAGTCCTAGCAGGACACAACTAAAAGTGGTTTGTTGCAAGTGTGACCCACAAAGGGTGGAAGGTGGAGGGTAGGAGGCTGCTCTCATCCCATATGCCCCAGGGCCTCACCCAGGCACCATGCCCAATGTACAGGGAAATATCACACAAGAGAGTAGACCACAGCTCCTAAACAATATCATGTTGTGGACACACCTTCCAGAGATACAATATTTTGTGACACAGTAAGGCAGTGTAGCAAGTGAACAAGCACAAACAACCTGCCTCCAACCCTGTCTCCCCCTCCCACTGTCGCCCTCTCCCACTGTCACCCTCTCCCTCTGTCACACTCTCCCACTGTCGCCCTCTCCCTCTGTCGCCCTCTCCCTCTGTCGTCCTCTCCCTCTGTCGCCCTCTCCCTCTGTCGCCCTCTCCCTCTGTCGCCCTCTCCCTCTGTCGCCCTCTCCAACTGTCGCCCTCTCCCTCTGTCACACTCTCCCACTGTCGCCCTCTCCCTCTGTCGCCCTCTCCCACTGTCGCCCTCCCTCCCTCTGTCACACTCTCCCACTGTCGCCCTCTCCCTCTGTCGCCCTCTCCCACTGTCGCCCTCCCTCCCACTGTCACCTCACCGCATCTCCCTGGGCACACACACAGTTGCACCCAAGCACTGCACAGGCCTTACAAACACCATAGAGCAGAATGTGTAGGGATGTCTCCTAATTACCAGCAGTCATCCACTAAGTGCCTGCAACACACACACCATTTCCAGGCAACACTGTACTGTGTCAGGACACACATATCGTAAACCTCTGTAGTACACAATGGCCACAGGTGTAGGCATCACAAGTCCCTCCTGTGATCACTGCAAACACAAAAACCAGGACAAGGTCACACACCCTGTGCATGAAGACAAAACCACCAATATGCCAGCATGCAACATCAGGGGGCAGCCAAATCATGAACGATGGTCGCTTGCAAATCACACACAAACTACTACCATGGCCTATCCTACACCCGCCTTACAGAAACTCATCCCCTGGGGACAGGCTTTGGAGTGCAACACTGTCCCAATTGTCATGTACCACAACAAAACACTCACTCATATGAAAATGCATACTACTCATACATGCACATTGCAGATGCTCAAGTCCATTGTGGCGCTCAAACAATGCACGTGCCCCATCTCATGAACGTTGTGGATGCACTGAAGTACCAACATGGACATGGGTTTTGACAAGGTAATGCGTCTTACAGAAGTGCCAAGTTCTAAATCCATGATCTATAAGTGTGTGTACAGGTCCAGGGGTGTTGGCATTGTTTGCCCATCACGGTACAGCAAAAGACATCCAAAGTAGTAGATGTCATGCAAATTCATGATGCTCTGTCTCTAACATCAACATGCTGTATCTAAACTCTGTGCATGCTTGACGCAGACATAAGGATTTACACCGTATCCTGGATGTTGCCTGAACATGACCAATGCCTTACATGTGTTGTGCCGCCAATACAAGACACAGCAATGGCTGTGTCAGTTATTGTCAAGATAATGGAATAATGAAAATACCCCAGAGTACATGTCAAATTACTACCACTACATACACAACAGAACAATGTCAACAATGTGAAGCTTGTGGAACTGTGATGCTCATAATGGATAACTAAACAAGATGTCACTTGATAGTGCCTTAACAGTGTCTGTCTCTCCCACACACAGGGGAACGTGTGCCCCCCCCCAACCAGGGGGGAGAAGGATCCCAGTCCCAGGCTCAGCAGGACCCAGACCCCACCGACAGCGACGCCACTCAACGCACTGTGGATGACCCCAACCAACCTGGCTCCTCTGGATCCCAAACGCCTGCAGCAACTGTACCAGCTACATCTCAGCCAACCACCGGACCCATTCCCACCACATCCCAGCAGACAGGTCACAGCCCTGCCCATGATCCACAATCGAGCCAGTCTGAAAATGAGGGACACCCTTTGTCGGGTGCCCCTGAGGTTGCAGACGACCTCCACCCTGGCGGCACTCGGGGGGCCCGTCGATTGGATGTGCCCACAAGCGCAGGCCGTGTTCGTGTGGGTCAGGGTGGTGGGAGTGGCGGAAGGCGGAGGCGAGATTCTGGCCAGTCAGCTGCAGCATCCGGTATGCCTGAATTCGCTAACATCCTGGAGGCATACCGGCGGGACACCAGGGAGATAGGCCAGCTTGCGGAGACCCTCAACCAGGTGAAAGAACAGCAGGCAGAGCAAATAGCCAGGCAAGTGGAGTTCTGGACTTTTTGGTTCCGTCCAGAGGTGTCAGGGATAACACCCGAAGACCCCGGAGTTCTACCTGCCTCTGTGCACAAACAAACAGAAACACGGGCTTCTCAATGGTGGCGTCAAAGACCAAAGGTTTATTACTGCAGGGACACAGAAGTCACAGAAACTACACATGGGCAGTATCTAGGAGCCTGTTCAATTTGTACAAAGAGGGTTGCTCCTTATATACTGAATATTGGGCTTCAGGCAAATTCCATACATGTTAGCACATTAAAAAAAAAACCTTTGTATCTTAAACAATAAATATTTGGCGTTGCACAGGAATCGTCAACAATATCTGATGTCAAAACATTACGAACGAGGGGTTCCCACTATTCCATCATAATCCCATGTCAATTTCTCATTCAAGACCCGGACCGCCTCATCGTAAATTTCGTTACCTCCCCCTAATAAAGGCCCAGAAGGAAAGGAGCAGAGCCAGGTGCAGAAGATAGAACAGTAGGATAAGAGATGTTTGTGGGTCGTAAATGGGCAAGGCTACCAGCTTCGGCCGCCTAATCATGATCAAGCCAACGGACACAAGAACCAGTATAGCAGGACTGGCCTCAGGCTGGGGAGGCAGCTCTTGCTGAGTCATGCTGCCACAGCGTTGCTTGCCTAAGGTGCATGTGTCACTAGCAAGGTGAATTGCCGGCTAAAGCCTATGTGTCCTTAATTGAAAGAGGTTATTGCGTGTTCATTGACTATGTGAGGGCAAAGAATACAAAATGGCTTCCGTGTTCTAAGATGGATGCCATGGGTAGAACAGAAATGTGTTTGTAACAGGAGTGCTCTTGCTCGTAGCATAGCGAAAACACCAGGATATACTAAATGGATCATTTGCGGTTCACTGATACCAAAATTATGTATTTGCGACAATGTTAAAAAACACGAGTTCAAATCGTCACGGAACCTCAGACCCTCCTTTTGCCCTTACATAGGCAATTACTCAGTCTATGTCAGAGTCTAACTCTATGCTCATTAGGTCAGTGACATGTTGTTGCATCATCATCTTGTCCCGTACCTTCTCTCCAAATGTAGGTGGTTTTCTGAAACAGGTTGCAGCACAGAGACTACACAAAGCGGGACCACATTGGATAATCAGGCAGCACGAGAACAGAAATACTAGGATGACACCAATGACCATCAGAACCTTCCATCCCCACGCTGATACCAGAGTCCAAAACCACTCCATGAAGGACCAGTTTCCCTTGTCTACGTGTATAGAGTCGGAAATCTTGTGTAGCTTAGAGATCGCTTCATAGACGGTTGGAGCATTATTGGGAATAAAAACACAGCAGCTCGATTGGATCATTCTGCATACCCCACCTCGATCTGCAAGTATTACGTCTAGAACCATACGGTTCTGCAACGTCATCAGACGATCCGCCTGAAGCTCAGCTGTTAAGTTACTAAGGGCACCAGCAGTTTCTGTAATAGTAGATTCAACTACCCGTGTTAGTTGACGTAGATTTCTACTATTGGCCATAGGCCCCCAAAACGGAAGGAAACCTTTGAAGAAGTCTCCAGCTTCCTGACCAGCGGTATCTTCCTTGCTGAAGACACCTCTTGCTACTCTGTTCCTGTGATAATCTGAAGAAGCAGTGTATGTCGGAGGTAACAATCGAGCAATATAACATGAACCTGAGAAGTCAGCAGGCAGCCATGTATACGCTCTGTCTTGACAGATGAAGTAAGTACCCCTAGCAGTAAGGAAGGCAGGGGAGGAGTTAGACGGAAATACGTAAGTCTCAATGCACTCACTCCTCCCTAGCTGAGCTCTCAGATTTCTCCCATTTCCTTGCAAACAGACCTGACCTCGGTGAGGCACGACCCAGACTGAAGTGGAGCTTTTACGCTTGCTTTCTCCCAAACTAAGGCGATACTCTGTAGAGTTCCAACTCAAATACACCCGTAATTCATCTCTAGGGTAAGATGGAGTATTATTGACGTCTTTAATCATGTCAATAATTCCCTGGACTAAAGCTTTGTTGGCTGAGTTGTATTTAGTGGACCGTGGTGGACGCGGAGGATAGGTCTCAAGGGCATAGGAAAAAATGGTCTGAAAGGCCTGAAATGATCCATTATAGCTAAAAGGCAAGACTAGATAGGGAATGCCTTTATCCATAGTGTGAGGTATCAAGCCACACACCCAGCAGTCTGTAGTATTAACTACCAGTTGGTGTTGATGCAAGAGCTGTACAAATGTATTGTTAATAAATTCTGAGCGTCGAGCTTGTTCGTGTTCAGGAAACAAGTGAAAAGAATGCATAGAAGAAACCGTAGAAGTAGTAGGATCAAGGGGAGGTACTGTAGTTACCGGCATAAAAATTAAATGCACACCAAAGATGATTCCACCCACCAACGTCATTAAAACAATTAAAAACGTAACTGCACATTGCGTTAGAAAGCATTTGCTGTGAAGTATTCTGTACAGTCTATTTCTGCGAACATAAATTACATTCTTTCGTTGCAGCTCAGGAAGCTCCATCTTCTACAATCCGTTCGTGACCACTGATGATGTGTACGTAGATGAAAATGCCTCTATCAGCCCTGGGAGTTCCCAGAACTAACAGAAAGATCGACCTTGTGTCTGACCCCCGCAGATTCAACTAAGCACACAGCCACGACCCTACGGCTACCCAGACGGCAAGGCAAAATTTAAAACAACAAAATAATAGCAAACTTCCTGGCTGGAGGCAATGTATCAAAAATTCAAATGTGAAAATAGGCAGTTTCCTGCTTTATTTGTCCATATTGCGAGGTCGGAAATTGTATCTCAGTTTTGCAGGAGCTGTCTGATCTGGAAACAATGTATTTTCAGCCGACGTTGCAATGTTCACGTTTGCAGATGACAAATGTTCTTTTGGTGCAGATGGCAAATGTTCAGGGTTCAAAAGAGCAGTTTCAGGAGGAGAGCCAGAGTTTGATGTATCAGTGATCAGTTCTGCATCACTGAAAGGGATGAAACTGGGTATTTGTTCTGCTTCAGAGGCACTGATTCCTTTCTTTACCCAGTTGTCGTAAGGAAGTGGCAGAGGCACACGTTTGACGTGTGTCGTATGGATCCAATTCTTCCGTCCGGCCACACGAATAGCAGTTCTCGTCGCCAATAAGACTTGGAAGGGGCCAACGAATCTGGGCTGAAGATTTTTCGTTCTTGCAAAATTTCTAATGACTACTTGATCCCCAGGTTTCAGCTGATGACCTGGACTCTCCGGTGGCTTTGGCAATGCATCGAAAACCTGTTGGTGAATAAGGCTCAATTTAGCAGTCAAGTCGAAAAGGTAATCAATTAACATTGGGTATTCCAGCTGCTTAAATTCTTTCGGTCTAGGTACCCCCCAAACATTTGCAGGACGACCAAAAATTATTTCATATGGACTAAGCCCTACTCTAGAATGTACAGTTGCTCTTGTTGATAACAAAGCCAAAGGCAGTGCATCTGGCCAGGGCAAACCCGTGGACGCTTGTATCTTAGCAAGTTTCAGTTTAAGGGTACCATTGTAACCCTCAACTAAACCCGCGGACTGGGGATGATTCGCACTGTGAAACTTTTGTCTAATCCCTAGGCCGGCACACACACTCTGCATAACTTTCCCTACGAACTCACTTCCGTTATCTGACCATACAATCCGTGGCATTCCGAATCTGGGGAAGTATTTTTTAAGAAGGATTTTGGCAGTGGACAAAGCAGTATTGTCCTTCAGTGGGTATGCTTCGATCCATCTAGAGAACGCACAAACTACCACTAGGACGTACTTTAGATTGTTGCAACGATCCATATGAATGAAGTCTAACTGAATCACTTCAAAGGGGCAGGAAGGAGGAGCGAAGTGACCTGCAGGTGTGGGGATTCCCTTGCCAGGATTATGCATCAAGCATACCATACAATTTCTCACCACTCTCTCTGCACACTTACTAATCCCATCATTCTTCCAAACTGGAGCCAACATCTTACAAATCCCTTTAGAACTGATGTGCGCTGCTCCATGTGCCATCGTTACTACTGCAAGCACATACGCATCAGGCAACATCCAACGCTGTTGTTCCGACAAGTCAATCCAACACCCACTCGAGTCCAATTTACCCGTGCTCTCTTTCCATGCAAGCTTTTCCTCCTCAGTCGCCTCTTTCTGAATTTCTTTCACGCTTTCCACTGTGTCCTCACACATTCCAGACTCAGAAATCCATCTTGCAGACGTTGCAACATACATTCTACTCATCATATTTCTAGCTGTCTGTTTTGCAGTCTCATCAGCAAAAGCATTCCCACGACCAACATCATCCGTGATTGCTTTATGAGCACTGCATTTCACAATCGCAACTTCAGTCGGCAAGGTTAGAGATTCCAACAAGTCATTAACTAGCTGACCATGTTGGATCTTAGTCCCATGGGACGTAATGAAACCTCTTTCTTTCCACAAACGGCCAAAACTATGGGCCACGCCGAACGCGTACTGACTATCTGTGAACACATTCACTCTCTTTCCCTTAGCTAAAACGCACGCTCTTGTTAGCGCGATCAATTCTGCAGCCTGGGCAGAATTCTGACTCACTCTCGCAGTCTCCACAATCGTACTCAAAGTCGTTACTGCATAGGCAGCAGTCACGTCACCATTCTCCAATTTGAAGCAAGACCCATCAACATACAACGTGCCATCTGGATCTGATAACGGAGTGTCTTTTAAATCAATTCGTCCTTTTGTCTCCTCCTCAGTTCTGAAACAACAGTCGTGTGGTTCGGAATCACTCGACTCTTGACTAGTCGGCAACAATGTTGCTGGATTCAATACGTTGCATCTTTTGATCTGAATATGACTCGCTAGCAGCGTCAGTTTGTAACCTGATAATCTAGCACTGGTAAGGTGCTGCGTCTTGGTTCGGTTCATGAGTGTATCCACAGCATGAGGAACCATAACCACTAGCATGTTGTTCATTACTAAACCAGCAGATTGTCGAATGGAGGCTGCAGCTGCGGCTGTAGCTCTCAAGCAACTAGGCAACGCTCTAGCTACCGGATCTAATGTTGATGAAAAATACGCACAAGGGCGTTGTTTATCACCAAATTTCTGTGTCAAAACACTCAACGCACAACCTTCTCTCTCATGGACATAGAGCGTGAATGGCTTACTGTAATCGGGTGTACCCAATACAGGAGCTGAACACAGTGCATTTCGTAACTCAGAAAAACTCTCCTGACATTCGGCAGACCATGGCACTGGACTCGGAACATTTTTCCCAGTCAAAGCTACCAACGGTTTCGCCAAAAGAGAAAAATTCGGGATCCATTGCCTACAATATGAGGTAATACCTAAAAAGGCACGTACTTCTCTCTGCGTGCTAGGAACATTCATCTGTGTAATTGCTTTTATTCTCTCTGGGGTCAACTTCCTTCCCTCCTTTGACAAGAGATGACCTAGGTAGGTCACTTCTTGGCAACAGTATTGCATTTTTGAAGGTGACACCTTGTGATTCAAATTTGACAAATGACGCAATAAAGAAATTGTAGCTGTTTTGCAAGTTTCCTTGTCATCGGCAGCCACTAGAAGATCATCGACATATTGTACTAAAGCAGAACCAGGAGGAGGTACAAAGGAATCTAACTGGCTTTTTAATGCTTGACTGTAAATGGATGGGCTTTCACAATAACCTTGTGGAGCACGTTTAAACCTGAAGCTTCGTCCTCCTAGAGAGAAACCGAAGATATCTCTGCTTTCCTTGGCTATCGGAATGCTGAAAAAGGCATTTTTTAAGTCGATAACCGAAAACCATGCTGCTGTAGCAGGAATCAACGTTAACAATGCAGTAATGTCTGGAACCACAGGAAACTGTGGAATCACAATTTTATTAACCTCTCTAAGATCAATTACAAACCTATA
The DNA here is from genome assembly GCF_964261635.1 of Lissotriton helveticus. NCBI lineage: Eukaryota > Metazoa > Chordata > Amphibia > Caudata > Salamandridae > Lissotriton > Lissotriton helveticus. Next base: position 951,440,881 of record NC_136057.1, read on the forward strand.
TACTGGAGGTTTTGTTGGGTCAGTTCGTTTCAGAATAGGCAGTACAGGACTATTACAGACATTACCTCTAGTTTCTTCTACAACGTCTTTCTCAATCAGATCTTGCACAATTAATAAAAGTGCGCGTTCACCTTCACTAGAGATTCTGTATTGTGGAATTCGTGGAAGTTTTACATTCGCTTTCAAAGTTACTACATATGGTGGAATTTCTAAAAGACCTACATCATTAGGACCAGTCGCCCAAAGAGTATCAGGGAGAGAACGCAGCTCTGGTGGGAGCGCATCCATCGACAAGTACATTGGAGAGGTGATTCTTTTACCCAACGTAAGCTGTACTCCTTCTGGAGAACAGTACAATGTCGCGTACAAGCGTTTTAATAAGTCTAAACCAAGCAGATTTTCATTACAACCTGTCGTCAAAATCAGGGGAGCTTTCAAGTGGCGGGGTCCAACAGAAATAGACAAAGGACCAGAAACAGGGTTGTGAACAGGGGCGCCTGAAAAACCTACTGAAACGTTTGTTGAGCCAGACAAAGGTGCGCCAGGGAGTTTCGCATGTATGATAGAACTTTTTGCTGCACCAGTATCCAACAGAAACGGTTCGACTATACCTGATGTTGCTACTGCGACATAAGGCCCACTCTGATCTACTGGAACTGATACTACTCCCTCTCTTTGTCCATGGCTGTCCTAATACTCCCTTAGCTGAACTTCCTCACTAGCTTCATAGTAGTCTTCAACATGATACTGTTGAGACCTATTTTGTTGGGCAAATTGTCCATTTCGCTGATCGAAATGATTAGAAGGGCGATCACTTGTCTGTGGAGGCATAGCACCTCGTCCTCGACCTCTAGAGTTTTGTATAGAATTACCACGACCTCTCTGAGCTGTCGCAGCATTATTTTGCGCTAAGACTGGACACTCAGTCTTATAATGGCCTTCCATTTTGCAATAAGCACACTGATTCCATTGGTACTGTGGCCTCTGAGAATTATACTCCGTCCTTTGATATGACCCTTGCTGTGTATTAGTCTGATTCGTGCGAGGCGGATATGCTTGCTGTAAAAGAACTTTAGTTTTTAAATCTTTCGTCTTTTTATCTGATTTTTCTTTCTCCTCTTTATCCCTATTTTCATAGTACTGGGCAGTCGCAAGTATTTGTGCAGTCGTAGAGACAGCCCACGCACTTTCAGAATTCTTTAATTTACCACTAAGTTCGGGCAACAGATTGTGCACAAATTTATCAACAAATAATCTCTGGCCTCCTTCTGTGCTCATATCCTGACCACTATGATCCACGAAAGTCTCCACGAATCTTGTGAAAAAGTCGGAGACGCTTTCGTCTTTCTTCTGTTTGCACGCGGACAATTTGTCCCAGTTAACGCGTAATGCTGGCATTAGGGTTTTCATTAAATCGATTATTCTACCAGGCAAATTAGTAATTAAGGGTTCAGGTTTGGAGCCACCTGTTTGCTGACCATCCGCCGCAATTATAGCTGCCCAATCACCACCTAGGGCAACTGGATGATTCTCTTTACGAATTTTAGCCCAAATTGGTTGCGGTACTACATTACCAAATAGCAGATCTATGTCAGCTAGATTCAATACACAAGCGTCAACTGTCTGAGCCAACTCTTTGTAGTACCCTGCAGGATTTTTACGCGGATCTGGCAAGGCCTGTTTCACTGCTAATACTTCAGCTCGCTTCCATGGAATATGTATCCATACTCTCTGGAATTGGGCTGGAGCGGCTGCAATACCAAGGTTTACATTAGCTTGCACAGCTTCACGCCAAATTGGTGGAACCTCCCTCATTGGGTATTGACGATTTTGTTTCGTACTACGTTTCTCTAACTCCCTCGGTGAACGAAGGGATGGGTCATTCCTATAACTTAAAATCAGTTCCATCGCTTCTTTTATATTTTGACCAATTATCATACCTGCAGCAAACTCTTTCTGAACATTAATTAATTCTTCTAGATTTGATTCAGGGTCATCCTTTTCCAATTCCTCACGTAGAAGGAAGCACATTTCATCGAACACATATCGTTGTGTCGGTTCGTTCCATTGCATAAATGTATCTAATACATCTTGTACATTATATCTTCCAACTTTCGAAACCCATCTAAGAGCAGTGGAATCTAATATTCCTCGCTCTTCAGTACTGGGAAGCTGACTACGTCTCTGCACAGAGTCAGAGGTAGGAGTCTTAATCAGAGTTTTATAGAAGGGAGATAGAATATTAGAGACAGAATCAGTGATTCTCCGACGAACAGAAAGCGGAGTCATAATATTAGCAGAAGCAGTAAATAGAGTAGCAGTTGGAACAGATAGAACAGGAACAGTAGGAGTAGCGGGCAAAATAGCCTGTGAACTAGCAGGTGTGAGCGATACAGGTATAGGTAAAGAAGCCGGCAACCCTGGAAGAGGGGGTGTCGAAGGAACATTAATATTGACCATAGGAGGTACAGGAACTTGATTCAGAGGAGCAGGAACACCAGGTTGTCCAGCAACCGGTAATTGAACATTCGGTATAGGTGGAGCCGTAGCACCCTGTGCATACGGTGGGGGTGATCGTAACAAGTAAGACAACAGGGGATCCTTTTCGGGGTCCTCTACTATCTTAGCTGTACTCGATGGCAAAACAGGATAGCACTTGTCTATCGCTAAATTACGCTCTCTATTGGCCACCTCCATCGCCTTCTCAGACTCGTTGAGTTGCAGCTGCTTAGCAGACTGTTCTAAAGTCAACTCTTGCTCTTTCTGGTCTTTCTTCAACTTTTTAATTTCTCTCTGTTTAGATTCTTTTCGCCAATAACGGAAAGAATCAAACATTGCCGGCCGGGCTTTCTTCTTGAATAATTTCGTTTCTAAATTATCAAGAACTTGGGGTTCAAAACTACCATGCAGTGGCCAACTAAGGACACCATCTTTCTCTGTGTAGTGGATCCATACCTCGTTATAAGAGATAGGGCCCACACCAAATTTGCAATATAGATCATAAAGGGGAGTTCCAATCGGAGGAACCGAACACGAGTCCTCCAACTGGGAATCACTGTTGCAACTAAAACAAGACAACATACAATTTTTCCGACTTACCATTTTATAATCCGGAACACAGAACAGACAAAACACAAACAAAAGGTGCGCACTCGAACCAAGAACTTAGGCCTACCAAAGCGAACAAATGTATCGATACCCAAACTAAACCAAATGATTATCTTAATCAGAACAACCAGTGATAATCTTACGAAACCAAACCAAACCAAAAACTAAAAAGGATTATCCAAACAGGAGCAACCCTTACGAAGTAACCAACTAGCAACCACTTAATACTTAACTGAGGCACTGAAGACGTCACCAAGGAGAAACCCGTCACGTCTCGCCGTACTAAGGACTGCACCTCGGGTCCAAGACAGGGCGACGGTCAAAGCAACGGACCACTGTAGCCATCCGAACGGGAACCCTCGTGGAAGAGAACGTCGGGCCACTTTTGCGATATGCCGGGATCGATGAAGTGGGGCGCCTCCCTCTGGAATCTTCACACGAAGCTTCTCGAACTCTTCAGGCTTTTGGACCGATACCGAATGACGTCGCCCCACTTGGGCGCCAATTGGAGTTCTGGACTTTTTGGTTCCGTCCAGAGGTGTCAGGGATAACACCCGAAGACCCCGGAGTTCTACCTGCCTCGGTGCACAAACAAACAGAAACACGGGCTTCTCGATGGTGGCGTCAAAGACCAAAGGTTTATTACTGCAGGGACACAGAAGTCACAGAAACTACACATGGGCAGTATCTAGGAGCCTGTTCAATTTGTACAAAGAGGGTTGCTCCTTATATACTGAATATTGGGCTTCAGGCAAATTCCTTACATGTTAGCACATTCAAAAAAAAACCTTTGTATCTTAAACAATAAATATTTGGCGTTGCACAGGAATCGTCAACAATATCTGATGTCAAAACATTACGAACGAGGGGTTCCCACTATTCCATCATAATCCCATGTCAATTTCTCATTCAAGACCCGGACCGCCTCATCGTAAATTTCGTTACCTCCCCCTTATAAAGGCCCAGAAGGAAAGGAGCAGAGCCAGGTGCAGAAGATAGAACAGTAGGATAAGAGATGTTTGTGGGTCGTAAATGGGCAAGGCTACCAGCTACGGCCGCCTAATCATGATCAAGCCAACGGACACAAGAACCAGTATAGCAGGACTGGTCTCAGGCTGGGGAGGCAGCTCTTGCTGAGTCATGCTGCCACAGCGTTGCTTGCCTAAGGTGCATGTGTCACTAGCAAGGTGAATTGCCGGCTAAAGCCTACGTGTCCTTAATTGAAAGAGGTTATTGCGTGTTCATTGACTATGTGAGGGCAAAGAATACAAAATGGCTTCCGTGTTCTAAGATGGATGCCATGGGTAGAACAGAAATGTGTTTGTAACAGGAGTGCTCTTGCTCGTAGCATAGCGAAAACACCAGGATATACTAAATGGATCATTTGCGGTTCACTGATACCAAAATTATGTATTTGCGACAATGTTAAAAAACACGAGTTCAAATCGTCACGGAACCTCACAAGACCTACATTATGGACGGGTGGAGGCAAGTCTGGCTCAGCTCTTGACGGTGCATCGGGAAATGAGCCAATCGCTACGTCAGATAGCTGCCAACATGCAGCACCCTCCCTGTGTCACAAGGCCAGCAACATCACGGCAAAGTGTGACACCAGCCGCAGGGAGGGAGGAGGAGGAGGAGGAGGTACTCTCTGACGTAGCATCCCATGCATCGTCCAGGCCTGCACCTGAGGGTCCCCCAAGGAAGGTGGGTCGTCCACGGCTAAGACGTTGAGGGGCAGTGGGCCATGCACATCTCCCAGGACACTGGACCTTGCATATTGCCCATGGGTGCAACAGCATCCCCTATGAGACTCTCCCACATGGACATGCTAGTCACAGTCTGCCCAATGATGCCAAGCACTGTGGCCTGGACTCTGTTGACTGAAACTGTAAGGCATCTCATCTCCGGCAGTGAACTTTGGATTCCACCCCTTTCTGTACAACACTTATTCACGTTCCCTGCACAAGATCTCCCAATAAATATACTAATCCTCATACGCATGTGGTGAGTTATCTTTGAACCACAGCATAAATTGATATGTGTGTGCAAATGTATGAAATGCAAGGGTATCAGACAAACAGCAGCCAACCACACACTTGGATCAGAATCTGAGTGTGGACACACATTGGGGGGAAAATCCTAACAACTAGATACATGGATGGAAAGACACACCTGTGTGGGATAGTAAATGCTGGAGGGGGGTTTGGAGCCCAAAACTGCTATCACAGGCAGGCCCAGGAGAGTCACTTTGAGGTGTACAGATCAGTGTGACAAATGTAGTTGGCCACGTAGGGAGTACCTACAACTGTGTCCCCAGGTATGTGAACTATCGTCTGCATGATGCAGTTCTGTGGATGTGATGAATGGCGCACAGGACAAGGTTGGCAGGACAGACTGTGGGCAATGGGCTGTAGCACTCTACACAAGCACACCTGAATCGGTGACCTACCCCTATGTAGCTACAAGTACTATACTACTGTAATGGGAGCAACGCATACATGAAGTTGTGCCCTCCTCTGAACAGGTGAGAGCATCCCTTGATGCACTGCTATGTAATCCAACTGGGGATTGCCCAGCGTTCCACAAATTAATTCACATAAAAGTTTATCAGTTCATGTCATTATTTATTTCATGGTTTTTTGTCATTCATCTTCTTAGTTTAAACGCTCTGAATATGCATATATTTACATCAGGTCAGTCCAATGCATTTCGGTCTTTATGACCTTCATCAGGGATCATATGAGCTGAAAACAAGGCATAATGATATTTTATATCAATAACTGAAATAATGTAGTATCACATACCAAAAAAGCATATATCATACTTAATTGTCTGTATGCATAAAAACATAATGCAAATAATGTGCTCAAGTTGTAGTGTTCCAAGTGAAAACGTGCTCAGTGACAATTTAAAAACCGAAAAAACGCCAACGCCTACAGGTTTTGGAGGCTTGAGTCATTTATTATTTTTATTATTATAGCACATAGGTGTAGCAGTGTCACCATACAGCTATGTTCCATTGCGTAGTGTTGTTTACAAGTTAGCATGTTATTCCATATATTTTTGTTGATATTTCACACACATTGTAATGTTTTTGTTTCACATCGCTTTAAAGCTCACTTAGCCAGCGCACTTTAACCGTTCCATTATATTTAGGATACACATGCAGGTTCCACACGAACAGGGAGAATTTGTGTCGCTCCCATTGGCTGTGGCCCCGATCATGTGATCGGGAGCCTAACCAATGAGAACGACGGATGTATAAACGCAAACGCAGATGGTTGTTAAATGCGGAGTAAGTGGTCCGGCATCGCGCTAATGCCGGCACTGACATTACGGAAGAGCGACCAGCATGAAATAGACGTGTTTCAAACACACGAAGTGAGTAATTCTGCACTCGTAAAGAGCCTGTTAACTGCCAGAGGTTCAGGTTTCTAGTCTAAGCGTTGGTTTTTGACATGATTTTGTCTCTTGTTTAGCTTGAGACAGTAGCATAAAGGTTTGAGTAACCAGCATAAGGAGTAGTATAAGCGGGTGCCATTTTGGCGTTTTTTCGGTTTTCAAATTGTCACTGAGCACGTTTTCACTTGGAACACTACAACTTGAGCACATTATTTGCATTATGTTTTTATGCGTACAGACAATTAAGTATGATATATGCTTTTTTGGTATGTGATACTACATTATTTGAGTTATTGATATAAAATATCATTATGCCTTGTTTTCAGCTCATATGATCCCTGATGAAGGTCATAAAGACCGAAATGCATTGGACTGACCTGATGTAAATATATGCATATTCAGAGCGTTTAAACTAAGAAGATGAATGACAAAAAACCATGAAATAAATAATGACATGAACTGATAAACTTTTATGTGAATTAATTTGTGGAACGCTGGGCAATCCCCAGTTGGATTACATAGCAGTGCATCAAGGGATGCTCTCACCTGTTCAGAGGAGGGCACAACTTCACGTTTACATAGGGCACCCAAGGCAAGAGGTGCCGCTTTGATTGCACGCTGAACTTGAAAAAAGGAGCTATTGAATAGAGATAATCACAAGAGTTAGGAATTGCAGTGCGCTCACAGCCTCTAAAAACTGCCACAGCTCAGCAACGCATACAGAACAACTACCCACATCTGACAAATACCTACACCAGAATGGGGAAATCACACCACACCCAAGAGACGTGGTCATGGTTTGTCTCCACTGTGGCTACTTGACTGACACTGACAGCTATGTTTTTGCTGCTGTGGCGTTGACAAGGTAACACTGTACAATATTGTGCCTATGGAAGGTGTGTGTGTGCTGTACACGGCACATGACCTGGTGGTACATAGACCCAATGTAATGTGAATCTGCCATAGTCGTGCCAGTATGTGTTACACACACAGGCATAGCAGCTGCAATGGCTGAGTTAGAAGCATTGTGATAGCAGGAGGGTGAATGTCTGGGGTAGTCTGTGTGTAGGGTGGCAGGAGCATGCTCTATAAATGGATGGAAGGAGGGTCATCCTGTAGGTCTCTGTGTCCCTGGATAATGTGTGCGGCATGGTGGCTGTATATGCAGCAGCAGCAATGAGTGAAGACATGCTGGCAGGAGGGGTGTGACAACTTGCAAAACAAGCACATACCACAAGGGCATTTGCAAGCCACAAAGTGACATGTGTATGTGAAGGCAGGAGTGTCTGCCTCACTCAGGGTCACAGCAAATAAAATGGCACAGTAATCACCAAAGATCACAGCCACTGGATCAGGGCCCTTACGGACAAGTGGGGCACAAGACACACAGCGTCAGCAGGTGTACACTACAGCTAGTGTGTTCAAAGCCAAAAAGCAACTACAAAGCCATCTACCTCACACACAACATAGTATTCTAGCCTCCCCCACACCATGCGTGTGGTCACTTTACAGGTAAACACATAACATGCATAAGCTAACTTCATGCTAAATAGTATACATGCACATTAGAAGGACATGTGCGTTGACATCAAGGCGGCACATTTATCTGTAGAAGTCACACGTCATGCACAACATGATTATTTACATTGGGAGCCCATAGAGCATTATCAAACATACATGAGCATTGGCAAGAACTCCAAATAACACTATTAATGATGTCACCTGTAATGCAGCAGTACTATTGGCTACAAGCCTGTCAAGGACTGGCCGTACCTTACTTCATCAGTGTGGTGTGATGCTCAAAGGGTTCCACCTCCAAATAGCCCCTTGGTCTGAGTACAAACAACAGACACAAAAGGGTGCTCAGGCGAGGGAAGGAGAGGATGGGAACTGCTGGGAGGGAGACCTGAAACAGAGGTAAATAACCATTAGGAGTACATTCTCATGTCTCTGACACTACAAAAACATCATTAGCTACACTGTACCAGTCACACCTGTGAAGTTTACTGACTGTAGACAATTTTAGTTGAGTAATCATGGTATCACATGAGATACGATGCTATGACACAGACACATAAAACCTAGGACAGTCTGTCATCCATTCGAGTCATGTGTTACTCTCTCAAGTGAGCTACCATGCAATGAGATCTATGTTGTTACAAATCATTCACTGGCTCAGATGAGGTTGACCTTCCAAACTCATGGAAACATATGGCAATGCTACTTACGCTAACTGTCATGTCTGCATGTGATTATGGGTACCCATAAGGGCCATGTACCCCAACTTGACTTGACCCACAACAGCTGTAAGTATCACATATGATGACGAAGCTAATGATCTACATGCAATGAAGGCACTCAGTAGCCAGTCTTTTGATCTGTCAAGTGTGCATTACTATGCTAAACATGATATGCAGGTTTCAAAGATTTAAAGTGCAAGTGATGTTGATCCAAGCCACATAATGAGACCCTAGCATTGCCCATTAATGCTACACGGGACTAGAGATTCATGTGAATGACCGCACTCCACTGGTGCTACACAATAAATCACATATGCATCACCCAAACATTGTCATTTCCCATGCTAAACATTATTGGCATCATGTGAATCAAAACAGAACTGCTACTCACTGTGAAGGCTGGTGTAGCTGTATTTTCGAGCTGCACTGCGGTAACGACATGACAGTGACATGATATACTGCAACAAGGGGCAATGCATCCATGTAAACAGAATGACAGGACAGTTATCTCAACATGTGGAACATAGACTGTGCCACACCTACACCACATGGTTTGATGGTAAACAAACGGAACTGGCCCACAAGCTGGAGGAGAGGATCCAGTCACATTCTAATGCACACAGTGAGGCTGCAATCCCCCACAGAGTCCGTGGTTGTGACCTCTGACACAATGTAAAGCCATGGTATATGCAATGTAGCAGTGTCAATGTCTACACACATGGATGATTTCACCAGAGTCTCTAACTACAACAGATGACAGTCAGATGGGGTGACTATCCTGTCATGGGAGTGGGCATACATGTAATAAGTAACATTTTGTAGTTGCATGTCTCCATGGTCTCACTACATGCACATGAACATGTACCACACGTTTCAAAACATACCAATGCTAAACAGCCTCATATGAGTCCTTACCCAAATTGACTTCTCCACATGTCATGCATGCTCCGTTGATTTGGGAGACGTTGCAATCATGATGAGCAATAGCAGGATGACCACGATGACCCCAACGGACAACAGGCAGGGCGAGCTGTGGGTGAGAGTGGCACACAAGGGGTCAAGTTCTGTTTCATGTCATTTTGACGATGTCCTGTTTATTATCCAGAAGTTGTAGTACACCTGTACATTCTAAATGCACACATAGCACGTATGTGTGTTGTATGACATCTGCACCTGTGTGACACTGCACGCCAAACATCCAAGTGAGCTTGCATACAGTCTGTTGCATACACAGCATGCTACCCATGCAACTCTATTGTAGAAGTTTCAGATTACAGCTGCTATGACTCACCATCATGAAAAGAAGTTGCGGATGAGGTGACTCCGGATATCATCTTCACCCTCCTCATCGCTGGCATCCTGGGCAAGGCCTTCATCCTCAACGGGCGGATGTTCCAGCTCATCAGGATCAAGGTAGAGTGGCACGGCCTTCTCCACTGCCATGTTGTGTAGCATGCAGCACACGGTGAAGATGTCACACACCTTGCGTGGGCTGTATTGGAGGGCTCTGCCTGTCTTGTCCAGGCACCTGAACCGGCTCTTCAGGAGTCCAAAATCACCCGCCTGGTCTTCCCATGAGCATTGTTGTACCGCTGGTCTGCAGCTGTCCTGGGGTTGCGTAGTGGAGTCATTAACCACGGCATGTTTGGATATCCAGCGTCTCCTGCAAATTGACATCATGGAAATGAGTGTGTAATATGATGCAGATCATGAAGTTGTGACATACTGACATACATAGCTGACAGGGTATACTCACCAACAAGACATGCCCGGTGGTTGTGCAGCTGCAGCATCATCTGTGGTACCCTGCTACGCCTCATGATGAAAGCATCGTGGTACGATCCTGGAAAACGTGCACAAACATGTGAGATAATCATGTTGGCAAGACACACCACCAGGGCATTTATCGAGTGGTAGTGTTTCCTGTTGCGATGCGCTTGCTCCTGAGCCTGTGGTGGCACTAGAGTAACATGTGTACCATCAATTGCACCAATTACATGTGGCATGCGGCCCAGGGCATAGAATTCCCCCTTAACATCTGTCAACTCTTCTGGAGTAGGGAATGTAATGAATTCATCCAGGTGCAGCAACATAGCTGCCAATACATCACCAAATACCCGGCTAAACATTGTCTGAGACATCCCTCCCACATCAGCTATGGTGAATTGGAACGTACCTGTGGCAAAGAAATGGAGGGCTGCCATCACCTTTACCTTGGGTGTCAGCGCAGTTGGATACCTGTGGCGTGGTTGTAGGTGAGCCTCCAGCCTGTCCGTCAGGTCCTTGATCATCTGTCGGTTGAAGCGATACCGACGGATGCAATTGCGCTCCCTCATGGCTTCCAAGTCAGGCAACGGCCTTTCCAGAGGGGGTGCCCTGCAATACACAATTTATATGAAATGTCTTCAACGGTCTGACTAAGACAATAACAATGTACATGGCACAAGCAACACTGCTTCAAATAATCTAGACAATTTGGAGTGTGGCGCGGGATACACACTAATGTAACATGTGCCAGCTCCCAGCCACTCCTCCGTGAAAAGTAAAAGACCTGTGGTGTGTGGAATGGATATGACATGCATACAAACAATCTGATGGAAAGGTCTTAGTGAGCATGACAATGTATCATGTCAGTGACACACGTCATGTGAATGTTAGTAGCAGCTTGTCTGCACATCCAGACAGCTGACAGCAATACACACACACACCACATGTGCCATCATTTGCACAGTTCTGACTTGGTAATGTTGCGGTGTTTACATTTCCAAAGTATTACATGACCATCATCATACATCATAAATCTTTGATTTGTGACAAATGGTATGTGCTGCCATCACACATATGAGTGGGTAATTAACACACGGGGCATGGTGTGTGTACATTACAAACCAGGTAATCACACCAAGGACACAACATAGATGCTCCTACAGCACATGTACTGAACTGTATGGACGAGTTACTTACGTTTTGTAACAAGATATCAGTAAGGAACAGTAGTTATTCGCATAATCCCAACTTTGAATACATGACAAGCTTTTGACAAATATGCCTCCCTGGATGCCATCAATCTGCCCAGTGAGTCGGGGCTATCCAGGCCACATTGGAAAAAAGACAGTGTGGGTGATTGGCATCCTACAAGGGCGTGGCCAAGTATTGGCCGTACCTACAACGCACACTCTGCCAGCCGTTACACAACCATGTCCCACAGAGAGTGTGGGTACCAGACAAAGAGGCATGTGATGTAGGAAGAGCCCACTCCCAGACTCAGGGAGGATAAAGACATGTTTCCGTAGTGCTCATACCTCTTGGAGGCCCTCTACAGCGGAGCTAACGGGAATGTGGTCTGTGATTTGGGGGTCTGGATGCCCATGCTCTCTGGGGTGGGGTGGGAGGACAGGGAACATGGTCACTCCGGGGAGGGGAGTGGGCGTCTGACAACGTGCCTATCTACAGCCAAACATGCAGCGTGCCTGTACATGCTGGCCAATATAGATACAGTACATTCCTGAAGATAGGCCTGCAGAGGCACAGCGGAGCGTGAGTGGAGTTGAAGGACCTAAGTGAGGAGGTTGGTCCTCACGGCGGCAACGGGGAGATGAAGGGGCAAGGCTCCGGCCACCCACGTAAAGACTACACTGTACGTTGCCCACTCATCCACAAACACGTTTGGAGTAGAGACATCACCAGTGTCAGGCTAGGTGTCCTGACCACTCGCAATCCCCAGTCCACCTGTCCTGTCGTCTTGGGACTGACACTCACGTGCCACTGGGTCTTCATGACCCTACAAATACCCATTACCACCCATTGTAATGAGCTGTGGCAGGCTCATTGAAGTTTTACTCCCCATGCAGCATTTATAGCGGTGTTCAGCCGCACAGTCTCCACGCTGGAGCCGTACAGTGTGTGGTATTGGGGACAGCACCACCCAAGAACGGCACCAAGGCTGACACCTGGGTGACTGTTGCCAGTGAGGTGAACCAGCGAGAACCAGGCTGACCATTCACATCCTGTCTGTCCCAGCGGTTCCGGGACGTATGCGCCGCCTTCGTCAGGGACAAAGCGAGTGCCCCCAGATTGGTCTGCTGGGCCAGGAGCCGACGCGGAGGCCGTTGTTGGGTTGAGGGACATCACGGACATGAGGAAGTGCACTGACTCCTCCTGCTTCACATGCAGGGCAGGGCCCGGAGGTCGTGGTGCAGGCTACGACGGCAGCTAATCTGACAGAGCCGCATGGCCGGTGTCACCCGGATCACATGCCGCATTGCACGTGCATTGTGGGGATTTGGAAGTGAAATGACATATCTTTGACTCATTTGGGATACGTGACGACTCAGCCCTGGAGGACTGATGTGTAATTCAGGGGCTCTGATGTCTCAACACCCACGCCCAGGCACTCGTCCTACGTCCAGACCATGAGCTATATTGGTGCAGGGCCAACTGCTGGAGTCTGAGCAGCTTGTGGGTCCAATCACACCTGGATTCATAGGTGTGTTCCCAGCAGTTTGAGCAGCTCTTGTTGTTGTGCTTGACGTGAAAACAGTGGAGACACCAACGGTGAGGGTCAGTTACCAATATGAGTCGTTGGCATTCCTAACAGGCTTAGAAATGGACATCCATACTGGCACCGTCCGGAGTCAGACAATCCAAGTGAAATGGTCTGAAGTGAACGTACTATGATTTTACTTGAAAAATGACTAAGCTTACAATCATACAGGACCAGCGCTTGTGTTGTGAAATAAAGTTCCTGACGTGTGCACGCAGAGGTGACGTCTGAGTACTCAGACAACGTCATCACGGCACACACAATGCCAACATCACATGCTGGGCCGCAGGCCATGGCTACCGACACACAAGTGTAGTGCTGAGCGGTAATTGCCATATCCAGGATGACTCTTGGGGATATTCAAAGGTGAGTAATATGATACTGACCTGTAAATGTCATATGCTAACATCATGCACAATGTCGCACGTGGCACACACATGACGTGGTCACACAGGGTCATGCTGAGCGGCTATTAGACCTCTCTGACAGTGGGCATGTTGCTGTCATCATGTGCCAGTTCCCTGTACTGAATGGTGTGGCATTCCAGTGTTGATGTGCATCACAATATGTTGCAGACTTTACTCCGGTGTGAAGTGTTGAATGCATGTGATGCACATGTGAAATATGGTTGATGACATGTCTCGCCAGCTCTTCACACATCAACTGAGTCACAAAGTCACAGTCCCTGTGCTTCTTCTATGTCTGCCACACCTTGGGCATGCTGATGTATGGATGCCATGCTGATGTATGCATTCACATCCTAGACATGAGTGTAGACTACATCCCTGCTATGTGATTTCCTGGACTCACTCTCCCAATGGTGACATGGGGTAGGACAGGGATGCAGCCTACACAATCGTAGACTCAAGCATGTCTGACGCACTGTATCCCAATGGTACGTGCGTGTGTACGCCTCGTTTCCCTATTGCATTTCAGCCATACGCGAGCCAAGCGTACCCCAATGGTACGTGCGTGTGTAAGCCTAGTTTCCCTATTGCATTTCAGCCATACGCGAGCCAAGCGTACCCCAATGGTACGTGCATGTGTAGGCCTCGTTTCCCTATTGCATTTCAGCCATACGCGAGCCAAGCGTACCCCAATGGTACGTGCGTGTGTAGGCCTCGTTTCCCTATTGCATTTCAGCCATACGCGAGCCACGCGTACCCCAATGGTAAGTGCGTGTGTACGCCTCGTTTCCCTATTGCATTTCAGCCATACGCGAGCCAAGCGTACCCCAATGGTACGTGCATGTGTAGGCCTCGTTTCCCTATTGCATTTCAGCCATACGCGAGCCAAGCGTACCCCATTGGTACGTGCGTGTGTACACCTCGTTTCCCTATTGCATTTCAGCCATACCCGAGCCAAGCGTACCCCAATGGTACGTGCGTGTGTAGGCCTCGTTTCCCTATTGTATTTCAGCCATACGCGAGCCAAGCGTACCCCAATGGTACGTGCGTGTGTGCGCCTCGTTTCCCTATTGCATTTCAGCCATACGCGAGCCAAGCGTACCCCAATGGTACGTGCGTGTGTACGCCTCGTTTCCCTATTGCATTTCAGCCATACGCGAGCCAAGCGTACCCCAATGGTACGTGCATGTGTACGCCTCGTTTCCCTATTGCATTTCAGCCATACGCGAGCCAAGCGTACCCCAATGGTACGTGCGTGTGTACGCCTCGTAACACCATTGGATGGGTTGCATACGCAACGGCAATGTCACTGTACTTGTGTGTGAATTTGAATAAATACATAGCCAACATCTAGGGGAACAGTGTACTGATCAAAATGCAACCAGGTTGTCATGGATACAAAAATTTTTGAGGCTCCTACAAGTGTTGTAGGAAATTCGGTTGGGCAAAAGTATACAATGTTGCAAATGTTGTTGTTCAGCTCAGGCACAGATATAAGGCAGCATGTGGCTGTGTGAGGGCACTTGCCTGCACAACATTGGTATGGTAACCACAACTGCTGTCTCTGAATCCTCTGGACCCTGATTTGCTGAGCATGGAGAGGGCACCTGCATTCACTGATGCTGAGAAAAAGGCCCTGCTGGATGCCCTCCTGCCAAACTACAGCAAGCTGTATGGGAGACCAGGGGATCAGGTGAGTGATGTGTGCAATACCTTGGAGTGTGCACCTGTTGTGTGTGTGACATAATGGCCACTGTGTATGTATGGTGTTAAGATGCAATGTTGTTGGGAGTGAATGCCAGGGTGTACAGTGTTGTTTCAAGAGGGTTATTTCTTGTAGTGGGGTGTGTGACAGCGTGTCAGAAGCTGCAGTGCATCCAGATGTAGCATACATTGCTCTGTGAGTGCCATGCTCTAAGAGTGCTTAGTGCACGTCATGTCATCTGTAGCCTTTCAATGGCATGTACTGCAGCAGTGTTTGCTCACAGGCCACATACTCCTGGACAATGATGCAAATGTGTGGAGGCTACGATGCCCTGTCGTCATAAAGTTTTTTGTGCACATATGTGTGTCTTTTGGACATGGCTCTTTTGTAAAGTGGGGGCCCCTGCAATAAAGGATAAACCCTAGCAAGGTATACTAAATACTTGCCACGCTGAACTCTCACAAATGGCTCAAACAGGATGACGATGCCTATTTCAAAATTTATATAGGACATGGACCAGGTGTACTGATGCTCTTTAACTTTACATTTGTGACAGGTATCTACCTATGAGAAGGGTGAAATCTGGCTGGACATCGCCAGGGCTGTCAGGAGTGAGGGGGGGCTCTGAAACATCAAGAAGAGGTGGCAGGACATCCAGTGCTGGACCCGCTGCATCGCCAGAGTCCAGCTGCATCTGGAAGCTCCACGCCGGCATGGCGGCACCCGCCACCTCACCCCCCACATGCTCCGGGTCCTGGAAGTGGTGTTCCCAGACCTCCATAGGCAGTTGCAGGAAAGACAGCAGCAAGTAGGGGGTAGGTACATGTCTGTTTGTTGTCATGTGTGTCACATGCTCCCTGCAGTGCTCGAAGGCATGGTAACACTCCCATAGTTTGAGTGGGGTGATCAGACAGGCACTCCATGCATTGGCATTAGAATGTCCCAGTTTCTGCAGCAGCTTCTTTAAACTTTTAGCCGTACTCCACATTTGCCCGGCGCTTTGGCTGATGTTTGCTTTTCACATGTACTCCTATGGTGCAATGTCTCCGTATGCATCTTCCTTTGCACATCATCATGTTGGAGGTGGTTCTGTGACACCTGTTGGTACATTACATGTAGCACCACATGTGCACTGTGTCTGCCATTCTTAATACTTTGGCACGTATCCTGAGTGTCAACATGTGTTTACTGCACGAGTCAGCCTCAGTGGCCTTTGTCCATGGTACTCTTTCGATTTGTCATGTGTTGGATACCGGTGCACAATGTACATGTGCAATATTTAGGGCTCATGCATAGTCACACTGGGCAGTGCGTGTGTGCATATTCGCCAAATACTTAGATTGTTGTCTGTAACTAATAATGATGGTCAGCCACACAATGTGGCTTTGGGTGTCAACAGCTGTGATGCCAGTGTGAGGTGATGTAACACTTGATTCATGTCCCAGGATGGCATCAGATTTCTGTTCAGGCAGGAGTTTTCCCATGTGGCACAAGGTGTAAGCAATTCAAACATGTCCAGGTCTGGGTTTGGGTGGCAGGGTGGGAAAATGAGCTGGGATGCATGATCAGCTATCCTGTTGTCAGGCTGTGGATCATCATTGTGTCTCTCATACTAGTGTTTTCCTTGCCTGTTGCTTGTATCCTACTATACATTGAGCGTTGTGTCTCTCACAATTGGCCACAACTAGACTTTGCATTGTGCAGAGTTCTGTGTCATGTGACTCATAATGCATTCCATGTTTAGAAATGATGCAAAATGTATTGTAGCTTATATGTCTGATGTGTACAGGTGACTGATATGTTTTTGTTGTTCTGCTTGCCCACAGCACCAGCATCTGAATCTGAAGGAGACACAGGCACAGACCAGGCAGAGGGACCCAGCGACAGTGCCACATGCTATGAGGAGTCAGAGGGAGGAAGTGGCACGGAGGTTGATGAGAGTCTGCAGGCCGGACGACATGTGACTGACACATCTTACCATGCCGACAACTCCGAGTCAGACTCTCAGGAGGAGGGGGAATATGCAGCAATGGTCACATCGTCTTCTTTGTCTGCCCTCCCCTCCTCCAGTACCATCTCCACCCTCCCAGTCGTTAGTGTCCCTAGGGTCCTTGCTAGACCCCGTGTCTCCTTTGTTCCCGGCACCGCAGCCCCTGCCCCTGTGTCCCCTGCTGCCCTCAGTGCTGAGACTGTGGACCTACTCCGGCAGATTGCAGTAGGTCAGACATCCATGCTGACTGTCCTCCATGAACATACACAACTGCTTACACAGGTGGTGTCGTTCATGGAGGGCATGTCATCGGCCATGTCTGATCTACGTCGGAGTGTGGCTGCCATGGAGTCAACACTGACGGCAGCTGTGTACACCCAGCAGCATCTGTCCCCCCCCATCCTTCAGACCCATCCACCTCTGCCTCTCACATACCTACACAGCATACTCGCACACGCCACAGGTCAGACACACCCAGCTCACACACACAGCATAAGAAGCTCAAAGCACCACGCACCCATTCTCAAGGGGAAGTAGGCACACACCCAGGGAGAGGGGAGACACCTCACACACTCATCCACACACCCAGTAGAACTGACTCACAGCCCTGTACCTCCACCCCCAATGTGTCCCCGGGTTCAGGTGGTAGTTTTTCTGCACTGGCTGCGTTGTGCAGCCAGGTTTTTGAATCTACTTTTGGCGATGCCCCAACCAGTGTGGATGAATCCACTACACCTGCACCCACTCCACCTGTCCTTCCCTCTCCTGTCCATGCGGTGCCAGAGGATGCCACAGATGGTGTCCCCATAGTTACCACAGCAGATTAAACGCCATGTGCAGGCAAGTTTGGGTGTGTGCACACCCATGGAGGCACAGACTGTTGCAGAGACATCTTTGGACTGGCCATTGGCCTTTAATGAGCGAGGACTCTTATTTGCTTTTATATTTGGAACCAGCTGAATAAAGCTATTATTTTCATTTTCTGAACTTGAGTTTGTGTGAAAAAGTCTGTGACTGCTGTGTGCCTGGGAGGTGGTATGATGTTAAATTATAGTTATGTTGACATGTGTCAATCTCCTGGTGATAATGTGGTTCAGAATGTTAGGTTTTTGTTGTAATGGCTGGCCACTGTTGGGCAGTGGGGGGGTGTTATACACACACACTCTGATGCTGGGCACTGGTGGGCAGTGGTGGGCAGTGGTGGTGGTCTCAGCCACACACACACTCTGATGCTGGGCACTGGTGGGCAGTGGTGGGGGTCTCAGCCACACACACACTCTGATGCTGGGCACTGGTGGGGGTCTCAGCCACACACACACTCTGATGCTGGGCACTGGTGGGCACTGGTGGGCAGTGGTGGGGGTTTCAGCCACACACACACTCTGATGCTGGGCACTGGTGGGCACTGGTGGGCACTGGTGGGGGTCTCAGCCACACACACACTCTGATGCTGGGCACTGG
The DNA here is from genome assembly GCF_964261635.1 of Lissotriton helveticus. Taxonomy (NCBI): domain Eukaryota; kingdom Metazoa; phylum Chordata; class Amphibia; order Caudata; family Salamandridae; genus Lissotriton; species Lissotriton helveticus. The sequence continues at coordinate 951,459,740 of NC_136057.1, forward strand.
TGGGCACTGGTGGGGGTCTCAGCCACACACACACTCTGATGCTGGGCACTGGTGGGCACTGGTGGGGGTCTCAGCCCCACACACACTCTGATGCTGGGCACTGGTGGGCAGTGGTGGGGGTCTCAGCCACACACACACTCTGATGCTGGGCACTGGTGGGCACTGGTGGGCAGTGGTGGGGGTCTCAGCCACACACACACTCTGATGCTGGGCACTGGTGGGCACTGGTGGGGGTCTCAGCCACACACACACTCTGATGCTGGGCACTGGTGGGCAGTGGTGGGGGTCTCAGCCACACACACACTCTGATGCTGGGCACTGGTGGGCACTGGTGGGCAGTGGTGGGGGTCTCAGCCACACACACACTCTGATGCTGGGCACTGGTGGGCACTGGTGGGCACTGGTGGGCACTGGTGGGGGTCTCAGCCACACACACACTCTGATGCTGGGCACTGGTGGGCACTGGTGGGGGTCTCAGCCACACACACACTCTGATGCTGGGCACTGGTGGGCACTGGTGGGGGTCTCAGCCACACACACACTCTGATGCTGGGCACTGGTGGGCACTGGTGGGGGTCTCAGCCACACACACACTCTGATGCTGGGCACTGGTGGGCAGTGGTGGGGGTCTCAGCCACACACACACTCTGATGCTGGGCACTGGTCGGCAGTGGTGGGGGTCTCAGCCACACACACACTCTGATGCTGGGCACTGGTGGGCACTGGTGGGCACTGGTGGGGGTCTCAGCCACACACACACTCTGATGCTGGGCACTGGTGGGCAGTGGTGGGGGTCTCAGCCACACACACTCTGATGCTGGGCACTGGTGGGCAGTGGTGGGGGTCTCAGCCACACACACACTCTGATGCTGGGCACTGTTGTAGGTCGTTGCCGTACCGTACCCCAGCTGGATGGCATACATGCTGCACGTATGACACTGGTGAAGTGCGGTGACGTACTTCGATGACGTAGGTGCGGCACGCCTCCGTATTTCACTGATGTTGTGCGGTGACGTACTGTACCCCGAGGTCGTTGCTGTACCGTACCCCAGCTGGATGGCGTACATGCTGCACGTATGACACTGGTGAAGTGCGGTGACGTACTTCGATGACGTAGGTGCGGCACGCCTCCGTATTGCACTGATGTTGTGCGGTGACGTATCGTACCCCGAGGTCGTTGCCGTACCGTACCCCAGCTGGATGGCGTACATGCTGGACGTATGACACTGGTGAAGTGCGGTGACGTACTTCAATGACGTAGGTGCGGCACGCCTCCGTATTGCACTGATGTTGTGCGGTGACGTACCGTACCCCAAGGTTGTTGCCGTACCGTACCCCAGCTGGATGGCGTACATGCTGGACGTATGACACTGGTGAAGTGCGGTGATGTACTTCGATGACGTAGGTGCGGCACGCCTCCGTATTGCACTGATGTTGTGCGGTGACGTACCGTACCCCGAGGTCGTTGCCGTACCGTACCCCAGCTGGATGGCGTACATGCTGCAGGTATTACACTGGTGAAGTGCGGGAGTGTGTGGACCAACGTACCCAGAGATGAAATTCGTGCAATGGAGATGTGCGCCTGTGGCAACACGTACAGGTATGTTGGATTTTGTTGTACTCACCTTCTGCTCCGTCGTCGGTTTCTAAGTACGAGGTGGTGGCCGTACATGATAGGGATGAGACGGACGATGGCGTTCATGTCCTGCTTGTCGCGTCCCGGGGTGCGGTTCGTGCCGGAGTGTGGTTTTACCGTAGTTTAGAGCTCTCGTAGACAAAGAGCCGTACGGAGTGTGTTCTACACGGATCGTACTTCCTGGTTCGGGAGACGCGCTCTTTTTACGTTCGGACATTGCGTCGAGCGTCAGCCGAATGCAATTCGTATGGACTTTCGATTCGTACGGCGTTTTTTACGAGCGGTACGGAGTGACGCTTTGGATTGTGATCGTACTTGCTGATTCGTACGGGGACGCCTACGGGTACGAACCGCTATTCGGAGCGCTTTTTACCGGATCGGAATCGGCCCCTATGTGTCCCGAGCAAAATTACAATTTTGTAAACAGGAAGTCTAGTATTTAGGACACATAATAGAAAAAGGATTCAGAAAAGTGACAACAGAAAGAATTAATGTGATCAAACAGATGAGTCCACCCAAAACTCAGAAAGAAGTATGAATGTTTTTGGGAATGGTTGGATACTGTAGGCAGTGAATCAGTGGTTTCTCACTGATTGCAAAACCTCTACAGAGGTTGACACGAAAAGATGTGAAAGATCTGATTGTTCTAGATGATGAAAGTATGGAAGTTGTACTAAATTGAGAAACAGTCTTTGTCGAGCACCTGCATTGGGAATGCCAGATTATGCAAAGGATTTTGTGTTGTACTGCTGTGAAAGAGATGGATGTGCGCTTTCAGTCCTAACTCACAAACATAGAATGGCACGATGTCCAGTAGCATATGTTTCCGCTACTTTTGATTCAGTGGCTGCAGCTTTACCAGGCTGTTTGAAAGCAGACGCCCCCACTTGCATGAGTCTGGAACAAAGTGAAGTGATTGTGATGGGGTATTCAGTCAAGGTGTATGTGTTACATTCTGTTGAGATCCTTTAACTCGTACCAGGACACAGTATATGACCTCTAGTCGGATGACTAAGTACGAAAGAGTGATTCTGGGTGCTGAAAATGTCACTGTGATGAGGTGTACATCTGTAAACCCGGCAACTCTATTGCGGAATTGTCATTGTGAGGAAGTGAGACAGGAAGTAGATCATGATTGTTTGGATGTGACAGAACCGTGCACCAAACCCAGGCCAGACATAGAGGATGTTCCGTTGGAAACATCAGACTGTGAGATATTTGTGGATGGGTCATGTTTCAGAAATGAGAAAGGTGAATTATGCACTGCCTATGCTGTTTGCACCATAGCGGGAGTTCTAGAAGCATCCTGTCTAAAAGGGGTAAACTCAGCTCAAATTGCTGAATTAATAGTTCTGATTAGAGTGTGCAAAATTGCCAAAAACCTTAGGGTAACCGTATTTACTGATAGGCAATATGGTTTTGGGATTGTACACGACTCCGGTCAGCTATGGATGCAAAGGGAATTTCTGACTTTTTCAGGTTCCCCTATACGAAACAGCAAAACTGTAAAGGAATTATTGGCTGCTTTGCAATTGCCCAAAATATTTGCAGTGGTCAAATGTGCCGCCCATAAATCAGGAGATCACTATGTGACGAAGGGCAACGGATAGGCCAACCCAATAGCGCGTTTCTGTACACAAAATGTAATGGCCTTAAATAGAGCAATTGAGAGGGGAAATACTAAATGCCATCTTCTGTTCACAACCACATTTGAAACTTGGGATGAAGTTAGGAAGATTCAGGAAGAAGCAAGTGATGAGGAAAAGGAAATTTGGTGTAATTCAGGCTGTAGAAAGAGAGCAGAGGACAAAATATATGTCTATATAGACGAAAGACCAGTCTTGCCAGATTCTTTACTTTCCCATATGGCCAGGGTGTACCATGGAATTGCACATATTGCAAGAGATGCAATAATCTGACTCCTTAAACAGTCATGGTATAACCCAAAGTTCAGGGTCATTGTAGAGAGCCTTTGCCAGAGGTGCATCACCTGTTAGCAGCAAAATCCAGGCTTAAAGACAGTTGTTGGGGTATAATTGGAAAAGCAGCAGGACCATATCCCCGACTTCAACTGGATTTTATAGAACTCCCCCCATGTAATGGGCTGAAATATGTGTTGGTTGTCGTCTGCTTATCTCTCTTTGGGTGGAAGCCTATCCCACAAGAAGAACTGACAGCCTAACAGTAGCCAAATTGCTTTTGAGAGAACAGATTCCTAGATTTGGAATTCCAGTCACTTTAGAGACAGATAGAGGAACTCACTTCAACAATGAGATAATTTGGATGATTTGTGCCACATTACAAATTGAACAGAAGCTGCATTGTGTCTATCAACCAGAGGCATCTGGAGTGGTTGAGCAGATCAATGGCACAATAAAATCTAGGTTAGGGAAATGTGTGCTTCCACAACGCTGAAATGGCCTGAAGCTTTACCCCTTGTCCTGACAAAAAGACAGGATTGAGTCCTCGCGAAGTCCTAATGGGAAGAGCTATGAGGCAAGCATTTATACCAGCGAACAAACTGATGAGTATATCTGATGATCTAGCGCTTGACTATTGCAGAGGATTGGCTGATCTTGTGCGTTCTGTGTTTCACCAGGTTGGTGAAAATGCCACTGCAACACAGCGGAATCAAGGTCATGATCTGAGTCCTGGTGAATGGGTTCTCGTCAAGAAACACATGAGGAAATCGTGTTTAGAACCCAGGTGGAATGGACCTTATGAAACCCTACTGGTGACGACAATGGCAGTGAAATGTGGTTTATTGTCAAATTGGATCCATGCGAGCCATACCAGACGAGTCCCAAGTCCACTTGAAAGACCAAAAGAGCAACAACTAGTAAATCGAAGTTAAAGACCAGTGGCTGAAGTTTGTGAATCTAAAGAATCTAGAGTGACAGATTCTGAAGAACAAACAGATGGTGAACAGCCAAGCACAAGTCAAGTAGATTGGGCACCAGATACTGTGTCTCAAGAGACTGCTGTTGAGCCAGAAGAAAGTGGGTTCACTGTTGAGCCAGAGGAAAGTGAGTTCACTGTTGAGCCAGAAGAAAGTGAGTTCACTGTTGAGCCAGGAGTCAGTGACATTACTGTCAAATCAACAGAAACAGAAGTTGCTGAAAATCAGGAAGAACAGTTTATTTATTTATTTATTTATTTATTGAACTTATATGGCGCAACAGCTACCCTGAGGGTTTGCCGGCGCCCTGGATCCGTATTCCACCAAGGAGATCAATCTATACAATGTTATTGGTTGAATAGCAAGAATTTAATACCTTTCCGATGTTTTCTGTAGCTCGATTCCAGCCGCAGTTGCAGCGGGAGCGAGTTCCACAGAACTGGCGCCACCCATTCGCGCACGTTTAAATCTAGGGACTGCAAATCTTGCCTGATTTAACGAACGAAGGTTACGGGAGGGGATATATTTATGACATAAGTAGTCAGGGGCTTCCCTGGTGTTAATTCTGAACATATAACACAGTGCTTTAAATTTTGATTGATTGCCCATCTTAAGCCAGTGTAAGTTGAATAGATGTTCAGAGATGTGTGCCCGCCTAGGGAGGCGTAGGAGTACCCTTGCTGCCACATTTTGCACGACCTGTAGTTGACGTGTAATCTCTTTATTGGTCCCTAGATATAGGATATTTCTATAGTCTAGTCTAGAGTCAATGAGAGCCTGGACTACTGTCTTTTGTGCCTCTTCAGGAAGCTGCCACAGAATTTTCCTCAGCCACATTAGAATGGCAAAACAAATAGATGCTGTTTTGGCTGCTTGCAAACGCATAGACAGTTTATCGTCAATTACAACACCCAAGTTGCGAGCAGATTGAACCGATACCGGGGTAGGACCCATTTCCGTGGGCCAATGGGCTGGACCCCAGAGCTCTTCTTGTTCTCCAAAAACGAGCAGCTCAGTTTTCTCACCATTTAGTTTCAATTTCTTGGTGTGCATCCATTTGCCATTCTTTGCAGCCCGGTGCGAAGGCAGGAAGTTTCTGCCTTATCAGCGGCGTATCATCCGCATAAGAAAATATTGTAAGGCCAGCTTCCTCTGCCATTTTTGCTAGGGGAGTTATATAAATATTGAAAAGTAGCGGGCTTAAAATGGACCCCTGAGGCACTCCATATGGAGAGGTCAGAGTATTGGAGGTATTGTTTTTCGAGAAGACCTGGAATGACCGATTGGACAAAAAATGTTCTAACCATTTCAGAGCTGTACTCCTCACTCCTATCCCTTCAAGAGTCTGAATCAGAGTTTCATGGGAGATGGTGTCGAAGGCGGCACTCAGAGAACAGTTAGAAGAAAGACCAAAAAAAGAACTTGTGAACCAGATACAGAAGGTGAAAAAGTTGTTCAAACCAAGAAACCAAGAAAATGTGATAATTGGCCAAGTGGAGTGAAAAGATTGAAGTACACTGTTGTGAGGAGAAAGTCAAAGAGAAAACCAGAACAAAGTAATGAGGTCTTAAGTCAAACAGAACAAGAAGAGTCAGGAGAAGAATTAGTCTGAAAGACAAGGAGAGTAGGATTTCCAAGCAAGAAATACACAGTACCAGAATGGACTTATGTCATCTTGGATGAAATTGAGGGCTCAGATCCAAGTGAAGAAAAACACAGTTCTGACACTGAGCAAGTTAATGAAAACAAATTGAGACCGCCTTAAGAGAACTGTGACAAGTTAAGGTGCAAGCTTGCCAACCGAAAGAAAATGAATTAAAAGACTTAGAAAACCCGAAGAAAGAAATCAAAGAAGGGGTTAAATAAGAAAGCCTTGAAGTGTAGGATTACACTACTATTTTTAGAAGAAATTTGAGTAAATTTAGAATTTTTATAGGTTTAGATACATTTTTATATTTTTTTAGAATACAAAATGGCTGAAGCAGAAGTGGCTGGACATCCAAAATCTAGTCTAAAACATAGATGTATTAAAGCTTGCTTATGTAGTGTCTTTCTATTAACACTTATGTGGATATTGTTAACTGTCCTTGTACCTATTTAATGGTAACTAATAATGGAAACAATACTAATGATGTAATAAGTGAAAAAGTGAGTGATGTCACTAATGAAACCCCTAATATTAACATAGGACAAATGAATGGAAACATTCTCCATCATGATAAATCTATTAGTGATTTCTCTTTACATCTCTTTACTAAATTGTTGTAAGAGTATATTAACACCATGAATGTGAGTGATTGTTATGTTTGCATGCAATTATCTTCTTCTGTCTCAGAAGTGGTGACGTATCATCACCTTCCTTTAACATATGGTTTGTCTTGCAGTGTCTTAACAAGCCTGTTTTACATGATGGGGAAGCTTGAATATCATTATTACAATATAGATTTAGGGCCTCATTAGGATGACGGTTTTTCCGCATCCTCCGGGCCGGCGGAAGTGTCCGCCGGCCTGGAGGATGCGGAAAAACCGCGGCGGAGACTCCAAAGACCCACCGCCAAATTAGGATGGCTGGTGGGTCTGGAATTCCGTCCGCCGCTTTTCCGCCGCGGTCGGCTTCCGACCGTGGCGGAAAAGCTATAACATGGCAGGCGGTGTCTATGAGACACCGTCCGCCATATTATGATGTTGGTGTAAATATGCTTTTCCACGGCGGCTTTTCCGCCATGGAAAAGCATACAGACATTCACTTTGGGGGCCCGTTGCGGGCCCCCTGGGTGAATGGGGGGTGGGGGGTGCACATGGGGGGTACCTATGGTACCCCCCTGCATTTGCGTACACAAAGCAGTAGGCACCGTGCGGTGCCTGCCGCTTTGTGCATGTAAATGTAACACATGCATTTTTAACATTGCGGCGGGTGCAGCTTGAAGCTGCACCCGCCGCAATGTTAAAAATAGAGGATGTGACCGCCACCCTGGCAGTCACATCCTAATCAGCACGGAGGGAACGCCGCAGCCCCTGCGGACGTTCCCTCCTCCTCAAGGGTGGCGGACGGACGCAAGTCCGTCCGCCATCCTAATGAGCCCCTTAGTGTTTTCAGAAATACCATTTATAAAGGAACTGTAAAAGGTTTTAAGTAGTAAAAATGCATGTTATATGGGAGAGTTCTTCCATATTACTAAAACTTTAGATATAGAATATGCTCATAAAAATAATCTAACATGTAGTTTGCGGGTTCAAGAAAATGTATTTATAGAGATGGTATAAGATAGAAGAGAAAGTTTTCAAAGAAAAGCTGCTGAATTGAATTCACAGGTACCACCGTGGGCTTTTAGAAAAGAAAAATATGAGAAAGGCGAGACATACGTTGCAATGTCCCTGGACTGGCATCAAAAAGGAAAAATACGTTTGCTTAGAATGAAAACTAACTATAACAATTATTTCATTGGTACTAGTGAATGTGAGTATAATTTCCAAATTACTGGAGGTTGGGGATTGGAGGGTGGAACTGATCCTGTTTATCCAGGAGTCTATTATGTGTGTGGTAAGAAAACCTATTACAGGTTGCCTGCACACTGGTATGGTGGTTGTTACTTTGAAATAGTCTTTGATAAGGTCTATCATGTAGAGAGAAACAATGACAGACTAAGTAAAATAAAACAAGTTCTAGCACGTAACAAGAGAGCAAGTTTCTCAGAAATAGTAGGTGATGTTATTCGTGCACTGATACCCTCAGTTGGAGTCGTTCTGAATTCACAAAAAAATCAAAAATTGTCCACAGTGGTTGATCGTTTATCAATGGATACTGCTGGTGTGTTATTGATGATTAAGACAGAAATGGTTGCAATCAGATCAATGGTTTTGCAAAATCAACTTGCCCTTGATATTTTATTTGCAAAAGAGGGTGGAGTCTGTGGCATGTTAAATATCCAACACTGCTGTACATATATCCCTGACAAGAGTAAAGGATTGGAGGGATATATTAAGAATATTACAAAATGACATGAAGATTTGACCCAACTGGACGTTAACAGTGTTTGGGAGAGACTTGGTAAGAGTTTCTTCTCTGTAGGTAAATGGTTTTCTACCATCAGAATTCGATTATTAGGAAAAACAATAATGGAAATTATTTCAATAGCCATAGTAGCCTTAGTGATAGTAACAACATATAAATGTTGTAAGCGTAAGAGTGGAAGAAAAGAAACAAAAGAACCAAAGTATCAACAAAGAGCAAGGAAGAGAAAAAGAGATGAAATAGAATTAGAAGATATGAAAGGAGAATACTATGATATGATGAAATATTTAGACAAGAGTGCCATAAAAAGAGAGAAGAATACTGAGTTTTAGATAAATGAAGATGGCACTCAGTATGGTGGGTATTTTATGATGGCTCCTGAAAGCCATCAGAGGGGGGATTGATGGAGCGGGATTTCGCAAAAAGAAACCTGTTTGGATGAATACCCCTATAATACGTACTAACAGTAAGTAGTAATAGAAAACTAACGTGCACCTTACATGAACATGAGGGAAAATGCTTTGTGCATGTATGCACTAACGTGAGATAAAACATTAAATAACTAAAACCATATTTACGTTGTGCTTTGAAAGAAACAAGAAATAATGCATGACTAGGCTGCATGTGCATTTCGTAGTTTACATGTTGCATCTTACTTTCAAATAATAAATAATGTGGCTTTTGCTTAAAGCTTATGCTAGGAAAAAGTTAATAGGGAATAGTGCGGAGGTGGGTGCTAAACAGTGAAAATTGCATTATCATATAATTAATGAATATTCAATGTTCCATTTGCTATAGTGAGCTGAATGAGATTCCATTTTCCTTAAGTTGCCTGGATAAAGGAGGCGTTGGAGAAAAGAGTGAAACTGACCTGTCTGAACAGACAGACGAGCTGAGCACCGCAGATGAGACACCAAGGTTCAAGGAGGATATGCTGAAGGAGAATATTGAGTGCCTGCCAAAGGATGTGACCGACTGTGGGACTAAAGACTCCTTCTGCGGACATTGCTGAAAATTATGTATAACATTTTTTAAATGTATCATGTCTTAAAATCGAGGGAATGAGTCAAGAATTGGGCAATGGGAAAGAATGTAGAACAATAACATGACTAAAACATGAGTGAAGTCACAATGGTGTGACATGCCACCTCCTAAATTCACATTTCAGCTAGCGAGTTTTGTGAAATGTTTCAACTGATGTGGGACGGACTTGTAGGTTTTAGGCTAAAACTGGGGTGCCTTTAGGGGTGTGGTTTAGGTCTTGCACGGAGAAAGAGAAAAAGGGTGAATGCATCGCTGTTTGTCGTTTTGCAGAGAGGCCTAGTTGTTCCTGTCTCTGTCCTGCTCCTGGGTCCTAAAATCTTTGTTCCCTGATTCTATTTCAGGGGACCACCTCCACTTCCTTGACCAGGGGGGTGATTTTCTACAGATCCTTTGGGTTTGTAGTAGGGGTGGGCGGAATTTACGTAGTCGTGCTACGTAAAGCTCAGTGAAACAGTAGGAATATCCGCAAGCATGCAAAAGTTCAGCGAGCAAGCAGAATGGCTTGTTCCGCCCGTTTGCAATGCTTTTTTCCGGTTCGCAAACGCTGTTTGCGTGCTCGGGGAGAAATATCTGACAAACACGCATTTTGAATGCGCGAACAAGCAAAAAATTCCGCGAAGCGCGTGGATAGCGGAATTTCGGGCATATCTGCGTTCTCTGCAAAATGCGAAATTACCCAAATTACCCAAATTACCCAAATTCTGCGAGCGAAACGGTATTTACCGCCCAGGCCTAGTTTGTAGTATTATTCTGACTTGTACTTTGCATAACTATTTGCAAATGTATTTTTGACTCTGAAACTGGTGTCTCTTCACCTATCAACTCCATCATTGTTATATTCTCAAGTAATATTTAGATGAAACTTATGTCTCTTCATCTATCCCTCAGTTAGATGTATTTTTGTTTCGTATTGTTCTGCTGAAACGTTTGTCTCTTAAACTATCCACTCTTTCATGCACATGTCATAATTGATTGATAAGTTTGACTCTATTTGAATTGCTGATATTTTCTCTCCCTTTTGTGAATTTCATTGTTTGCATTTGTGACCATATGCATTGAGCATTTTTAATCATTTATTTGAGATAAAGCTTTATTAACCTTACCGAGAGTTTGTGATTTTTTAGCTGACTGAATAGTTAGTTAGATAGTTTTTTCATTACCATCAACTAATCAACTAATTGGTTCATCGACCAAGTAGAAGGGAAGTTGATGTATAAGTTAGATATGTATTTGTGATGTTACACATGGATGTTTGAAGGAAAGGAATTGAACGTCTATAAAAATTGACCCCCAGTGCATCAGGGATTTGGGTGAATGTGTGTGGGCTATTGTTCTGTGATGTTATCGAGTATTGATCCCTGATCAGATTTTGGCTCGCGCTGGATACATTGCAAAAAGCATTGCTATGGTCACCAAACTCTTAATCATAGCGTTTGTAATCACAAACATGTTTGTATTTCTGGCCCATTGCACTTTTGAAGTACTTATTTGTAAGTTCAGATACACATATACACCAAAGCACAAGGACAGGATCCATTGCACTTAATAGTACTCAGAGAAACAAATGGCACAGCAAATGCAGAGCAGCAGGTGAAAATGGAGCATTTCAGCATAGTAAAGTCATATCCAAAGGTGTCTTTTGACTTTAGGAAATACAGAAGGGAATGGTGCAGAACTTTCCCTTATGTGTTGTTGGCCAACTTTGTCCTTCATGTGAAAATTAAATGAATATTGCACACACCTCTAGAATAGTGTCCTAATGTATCGATTCCTGAGTGTGTTTATTCAAGTGTGCTCGGACGAGCTCCGTTAAAATATATTTGTACCAGATTGGTGAAAGATGTAGGGATATACCAAAAGGCAATTGATGTAAGCCAGATCTACAGAGAAGGTGAATTCAGTGCTAGAGACAGACACAGAATAATTCCGGTAAGAAGGATTTTTTTAATGCTATCTCAATGACCTCAAAGACGTAAGTGATTCACTCAGAACACTTTTTCAAAGCGTTTGGAGAGACCTCAAGTATTTATTTGGAGCAGAATTGATCACATTGCTACAAATACTTTTTGGGGGGTAAAACGGTAATTCATGTCTATTTGCAAATAATTGTGGTACAAAAATATAGTTGCAACAAACTGTGGGGCATATTATCAAGGGGGTTTATCTCCGCTTTTTTGGCTTTAAAAGCCAAGAAAGCGGAGATAAAATTATCTCCCTATTACCAAGCTGTCGCTAACACCAGTTAGTGACAGCTAATAGGAGATAGCGACCATCTTGGGCCCCGCTTTGCATGTCAGTGATATTTATCACTAATGACATGCAAAGTGGGCGTGCCAAGATGTTAGCGACTGGAAAGAGTCGCTAACATCGCTATCTCCTATTACCAACTTTTGGAGATATTCGCGCTAAGCGCGAATATCTCCAAAAGCTAACACCTGCCCTGAGCAGTTCTTCACCATGTTATCCAATGGGAGGTGGATAACATGGCTAAGAGCATTTGCTCGAAAATGCATGAATATCGCTGACTTTTCAGCGATATTCATGCATTGCGGCCGTTTTTTATCGCATTTGCGATAAACCTTGCTAATAGCAAGGTTTATCTGCGATAAAAATCGCCGATGTGCGGCGATAATTTTTGTCTCTAAACAAGTTAGAGACAAAAATTATCGCTAGTTGTTGGTAATATGCCCCTGTTTTCTTATAATGGTTTTCTAGTTGTTTTTATTCTGGCGTGGCTCTTTGGCCCTATATAGACAAATCTCCCTAGCAGAAAAAAGTTTCTGTATAATTATTGTGGGAATAGGGGGGTTAATATCCAAAAGACAGATTAATCAAATGATCTGTGGGCTGAGAAGAGCACAATGGAATTCTTCTTAAACTTCATTGGACAAAGTAGAAAGGCTGCAGAAGATCGCATGCATCTTGAAGGAAGATGGTGCCAGAGTCTCTTCTCATGAACTGGAGCATAACAATCATATAGCATAGTAGATGCTCTATGCAGAATTACAAAATTCCCTCGGCTTCTCTCCAGAAGACAGTGAGCAAAGTAGGAGTGATGTATTGAGTCCGTGACTGCATTCTATAGATGCTGTAGAAGATGAATCAAGTGTTGGAGTTCAAGATAAGTTCTGCTTACATAAAGTTTCCAGGATATACCAAGTACAATTTAGGCAGCACCAGCTCAGCAACTCAGGGTAGTAAAAGCTGTTTTTGTCACATTTACGATGTTGCACCAAAGAGAAGTTGGGATTCAACGAGTGCTTCCAGGTTTTATTGTACAGAGCTGGGATGAACATGTTTCGATAGCAGCAGGCCAGATATCCCTATGCATAGTCTGTGGTAGTCTGTAGCCAATTCATTCTAATACATTATGGGCCCTTTAATTGTCACCTACAATATACTAGTTTATAAAGCAGTTGTGGAATTTATAATATTTAAGAGAAATCTTTAACCAGCAGCTATGTATCATCATGGAAAATGGTGCAGAAAAAATAGATCATCTTAAACAAGAAGCACTCAAAAGCAATAGGGAAAGGACTGAGCACGCAGGGACTTATAACTAGAATTTCATAAAATTTGCATGACATTTTAGTTTGAGGTAGTCATGGCCTGTTAACTATCCAAAAAAGAATGATATCAAACTGCTGACCTCTGCAAGCCTAAGGAGCAGAATCGAATGTTGTCAGTGAAAAAGGCAGCAAATAGGCCCAAAGGAATCAGGGCTAAATACCATTACAATTTAAACCCTACTTTTGTTAAGTAGGAACCGTATGACTGACACCAAAAATGAGCCTGTATGTGTTACAGACTTTGATTTCATTACACAAAGGAGTGAAGTTCACAGATGGCAAAAGGCCATACAGTCTATTTTATCCTGGTCAGCCCGTGGTAATTTTACTAGAGCATTAAACGTGATTTCATTTAGAATGTCAATGAAATGTGCCAAAAATAGGGCAGTAGAACTGAGGGGCATATTATCAAGGGGGTTTATCTCCGCTTTTTTGGCTTTAAAAGCCAAGAAAGCGGAGATAAAATTATCTCCCTATTACCTAGCTGTCGCTAACACCAGTTAGCGACAGCTAGTAGGAGATAGCGACCATCTTGGGCCCCACTTTGCATGTCAGTGATATTCATCACTAATGACATGCAAAGTGGGCGTGCCACGATGTTAGCGACTGGAAACAGTCGCTAACATCGCTATCTCCTATTACCAACTTTTGGAGATATTCGCGCTAAGCGCGAATATCTCCAAAAGCTAACACCTGCCCTGAGCAGTTCTTAGCCATGTTATCCAATTGGAGGTGGATAACATGGCTAAGAACATTAGCTCGGTAATGCATGAATAACGCTGACTTTTCAGCGATATTCATGCATTGTGGCCGTTTTTTATCGCATTTGCGATAAACCTTGGTAATACCAAGGTTTATCTGCGATAAAAATCGCCGCAGCTCAGCGGTAAAATTTTGTCTCTAACCAAGCAATAGCGATAATTATCGCTATTGCTTGGTAATATGCCCCTGATTTCTCTTAAAAGGGCAAAAAGCGCAATGTTTGATCCCAAGGATCGAAATGTGATAGGCTAACAAAGATACTAATACGAAAGCACTCCAAAGGTAAAGTAAAAGATTCCAAGCGGCTGGAAAATGCCTTTTAGCAAATATATTTTTGTAGACTAATTAAGGGGTATATTATCAAGGGGTTTATCTCCGCTTTTTTGGCTTTAAAAGCCAAGAAAGCGGAGATAAAATTATCTCCCTATTACCAAGCTGTCGCTAACACCAGTTAGTGACAGCTAATAGGAGATAGCGACCATCTTGGGCCCCGCTTTGCATGTCAGTGATATTTATCACTAATGACATGCAAAGTGGGCGTGCCAAGATGTTAGCGACTGGAAACAGTCGCTAACATCGCTATCTCCTATTACCAACTTTTGGAGATATTCGCGCTAAGCGCGAATATCTTCAAAAGCTAACACCTGCCCTGAGCAGTTCTTCACCATGTTATCCAATGGGAGGTGGATAACATGGCTAAGAGCATTTGCTCGATAATGCATGAATATCGCTGACTTTTCAGCGATATTCATGCATTGCGGCCGTTTTTATCGCATTTGCGATAAACCTTGCTAATAGCAAGGTTTATCTGCGATAAAAATCGCCGATGTGCGGCGATAAATTTTGTCTCTAAACAAGTTAGAGACAAAAATTATCGCTAGTTGTTGGTAATATACCCCTAAGTTTTGCCTGAAAAATACAGCATGTAAATTGCAGAAAAAACTACAAATTACCAATTTCTGATTGGTTCTCAATAGACTGGGCCAAAATGTAAAATCCCATTTATGATTTAAAGGTGAAATTAATCGAGGAATATTAATTTGTTTCTTCGTATTCTTTTCTAAAGTTTGGTAGATAAATCAATGTACAAGACAATAAAACAGAAAGAAGACAACCTTCTTTTTATTCCGATGAAAACAAATCACTATGCAAGGAATCTAGTGAATGAAAACATTTGTGGAAATATATCTTGCGACTTTAAAATAAATTAAACTAACTGTAAAGCGGGATTGCTCTAACCGCTCTGTAAAAAAGTTTCAAAATGTTCTATTACTGCACATATTTTGAGTGCTGTGGTTAACACCGCATTCCTGCAATTTTCCCCACATCAATTTCAGAAGGTAAAGCCTACCGAAAATTACAAGGGAAAAAAGGCCTGGTACATATTGGAAATACCATATTTACGGCAGTCAGTTCCAAAATTACCCAAATCAGTTTATTATGTCCTATGTTAAAGGCAAACATTTCAAATCTACAAATTGTATCTGGTGCGATAATTATACGTTTTCTGGATTTCTTTCCAGAACTGGGTCTGCCTATGCATTTTCTAGGCCCTCTTGCTCTAAAGACTTGGGGCCTTATTTATGAAGGCCTTGCGCCGCCGGTGCGTCACTTTTTCCCATTTTAAAAGTGGCGCACCTGCGGCGCAAGGCCTTCATAAATAAGGCCCTTGGTCAATATGTCAATCCAATGGTCTGGAACCTAATTAATGACAAGCCCTGTGAAACTTCACAGAGATTGATAGTTGAACTCAAACCATCTCCTCATAAATAGGTACACCTAAGCACACCAGAAAATATGGAATACATTTTTCAAGGTTTATTAAAATCAGAATCCAATTCTAGTGTAAGCAACATGAATAGTAATTATTATAAAGATAAACAAGATAATGGCAATGGTACTTGTCAGGGGGCAGACTAATAGAACATATTGTAACTTTCTAATACTAACCACAAAGTTCCGGTTGTGTACAATGTAAAATAGCTTTAATTGACTGCTTGGCTGGTGGGGGCAGACCACATGCCCCAGAAGGGATTGGGGCAGCAGCCGTGCACCGACGCCTTACGCCCGTGCTTTAATCTGCTGGACGGGCTCTCGCAGCGCGGGACGTGCCTGGTCTCGTGTCGGGGGACGAAGACCGGGCCAAAAGCAGGCCCGTCTGCGCCTGTCAGCGGCCGGGAGAGGCCGGGCTGGGCCCACTCTATTCGACTCGAGGGAGTAACACTCTGCTTCTCTATAAAGGAGGGGCTGGTAGCAGATTAAGGAGTCAGCAGGATATATCAGAAGTAGTCACAGTGAGTAACCACTCATTATTCAAATAGTTTGATGGAGCTTGGCAGGCCTCAGTTGTTTTAGGGCTAATTAGTGCACATCCTTACTCCCCCTCCACCTTGGGAGATCAGCGCTCTATGTAAAATGGGGAAAAGGAAAGCCGTGGCACATACGTCACTTACTGGGACCATGGGGCAGATTTATGTTGGGAATGCGCCACGTTTGCGTCACGCAACTGCAGCGTAAACTTGGCGCATCCCTACGAACCATTTACAACGTGACGCATCTAGGCAGATGCGTCACGTTGTGAAGCCCTGCGCCACTTGTGGGCGTTCCAGCGCAGGGTGGGCGTTCCGGGGCAGTTGCGCCTCGCAAAAGTGCATTAGATTTCACTCAGTCACTTTCAGGTCAATGCTGCGTCAAAACCCTGCGCCTGCTTGAAGCAGGCGTAGGTCTTGACGCAGCATTGTAAAGATGGGGCACCCCCGAGCCTTGCTGGAGTTGCGTCACCTTTACGGCACAGATGCGTCACGCATCTGTGCCGTTTTTGCCCCATGGTGCGCCGCATTGTAAATGCGGCGCACCATGGGTGGCGGAGCAGCGGCGCAAAATAACTGGCGCATCCCTGGGGATGCGCCAGTTATCATAAATCTGCCCCATAGATTTTAATCATTGACTCATTTTTAGTGACGGCGGTGGGTGCCATCTCGGAAGAGATCGATCAGGAGGAGAGGAGGGTCTCCGTGGGGACATTAAGACAGGGGGATCCATCTTTAATGCTGCCTAGGGAAGTTCTGCATCCAATAGATTCACCGGAGATTATGCAGGAGCTTGATTTAGGGGGAACGCTGATAGATCTAACTGGCCCTAGCCTCAAAAAACTCCGCACTGCGCTAAGAGTGACAAGGTTATGCCAGCTTCATTGGCTCCACCTGGAGGAAAAGAATCAGTAATGCCTCCGCCCTCCAAGCAGAAACGCAAAACTAAAAAAGGCAAAGAAATGTCAATTATGCGGAAAGGGACTGGGACTGATAATACAAGCTGCACTGGCCGGACTCATACCAATATAGACATGTCTCTCGGCCTTGCAAACCAGGATTTTCCTATCAGAAATACAGTTTACGAGACAATTGAGTCACAAGTTCTTATTGCCCAGTCTCTTCTGACATGTAACCTGGTAGCGGGGAGGGAGCAAAAAATGCTGATTAATATCCCTTTTCTCCCCGTGATTAATCTCCCCAGACTGTTGCCCTTGTGGTCTTAGTAGGGGTCCCAGGGAACAACACAGTGAATCAAAAATCCATGGGTCAACTTATTAATAAAGTGTCTCATTGTTTGGGCAATCACACTAGATTTAATGTGACTGACCACAGACATATCCTGATTGCTAGGAGTATTTCCTGAAGAGGGACGTCTAGAAAGAGCTTTGAGGGAGATTGTGTGATCAAAACTGGTAAATACCCTGCTCTAGCACGCGATCACCTGAACTACTCAGCACATTCCAATATTGTTCAATAGAACTTTAGATTATTCCCGCTGGGCTTTTGTTTATTGAACATGGCAGAATAATACATGCACATAGCTTTCCATTGCCCAAAGAGGTGAAGTTTGTGCTCAGGGTGGACTGAATGCATTCTCTAACAGCTTTGCCCCTCTGGCAGACCTCAATGATTTGGATTGACTTACAGCTGAAGATACTAGTCGCTTTATGAGTGAACCCCCTCCTAGGTCCCCCTTACTGGTTCTGGCAGACGATGAGGCCCCCTCGAACTCTAACGCAGAACACCCTATTTGCGGTCTTCCTTCCGAAGTTGCTATACGCCAAACAGAAAATGTTATTAACCCTCATCCAATCTGTACTAATGACAATGGAAAAAACCTCAACCTCGTCTCATGGAATGTGGGTGGGCTATCAGGGAAATTTGCTGATGAAAGGTGGATCTTGTTTATTAGATCTTTTAATATCATTTGCCTCCAAGAGACCTGGGCGACTTAGAACAACTTTTTTATCGAGGGTTTTAAAACGTTCTTTCTCCCAGCGGCGAGCTCTAGAGCGGGCAGAACGAGAGAGGCGGTTTGATTATCTTTGTGGCTTTTGATCTTGGTGAGGCGATGAAGCAACTGAAGTGGCTTTCCAGAGTGCTCCAGGGCATCGAATTAGAGGTAGGAAGATCGCTCCGCTTGACCATAGTACATTTTTTTACTACCAAAAAGGTAAGGCTGGGGCCACCAAGTCTATCAGAACTGAGATGAGCATTAGACACAGTGCAGGGAGAGGGCCTAAGTCTTGATAACCTAATTCTAGCCGGGGATTTCAACTGTCACCCCCATCATGGTTCATTACAATCTCACCAAAGCACCGAAACCTTTTTGATAAAGGAGGGATTGCATATGGAACACTCTGCAGTAGGGTCTGAAGTGAATAGCTTTCTACATGCCCACAATTTAGTGTTCACCATAGATAAGAGACTGCATTTTTTAAATTATGTTACCCCCCCAACCTATAAAAAAAGGGTTGTGCGACAATGATTGATTATATTTTTGTCTCCACCTCGTTGGGAGGGTCATCACTCTGCTTTAAGATCCGCCATAGTCCTTATAGCGATCACAATCCCTTAACACTAATTTTTGAAAGAGTGGTCAATCAACCGAAGCACCCAATATATCTGTAGGCTCACTATCTCTAACTGACCTGGGGAGATGCCTTTGCTGGTTGCAAGTAGACCCTAAGACTTTTAATCATTCCCTTTTTAAAACTGCACAAAGGGAGATTCAAACCTGCCTAGAGTCATTGCCATTGGAAGAAGAGATCATCAATTCCTTCATTACCATCATGCAGTCAACTGCTAGTTTATTATTAGTTGCTGGCGCTCAAACCATCCCCGACCAACCAAAATGGTTTGATGATAAGTGTTCACGGGCCCTTCGTTTTCAAAAGAAGGCCCTGAAAGAGACCCCCAGGGATAGAGAGAGGGCGACTCATTGTCACGCAAATTATATGGCGGCGCTCAAGGATCGGAGGCAAACACTACAGGAGCAGGCATGGGAAGAACTAACCCAAGCAAGTGAGCAGCAGGGTAGCACCCTATTTTGCCAAGCAATAAACAGACCCTGTTTTTCTAATCCACTGAAACCTGCCCTACGTCAACAAATTACCCCAGAAGATTTGATTGCCCATTCTAAAGGGGTCTATAATTTAGGGAATTGTGAGGTAGTTGACAGCGAGAGCGGGCCAACTCAGTCGGACACTCCTATAACTTTCACCCTGGATGAAGTGAGGGTGGGCATTGAGGCACTGGCCCAGATTAAGGCCCTGGGTCCAGACTGGGTCCTACCAGATCTTTTCTGGGATAACACTGATGTTCGGGATCCGGTTTTGATAAGGATGTTAAATGCAGCAGTAATGAAACAGGTTTCCATCGTCATGGTCTACTGCCACGAATGTGCCAATCTTCAAGAAGGGGAACAAGAATAATCCCCATTATTACCATCCCATCTCTCTTATTGATTCTACAGTTAAAGTTCTGGGGTGGCTCTCTGAGTGAGCCGACCTAAATAACATCATCTCTGATGTGCAGTATGGCATCCAAATGGGAAAACCAACCACTGAACAATGTTTGAATCTGTATTTGACAACTGCTAAATACACGGTGGCTCAACCTAGTGCTCTTTTTGGAAGTTTCATGGATCTCACCACAGCATTTAACAGGGTGAACAATATGCCCACACTACAGCCATAGTTAGATACTCACAAGGGGCAGGAACCACTGATTATTTATATTGAACCAGGGCGGTTCGCCGGAGAACACCCATCACAACGCAGTTATCTCTTCGTGAGGACATTACAACGCATTTAGAAGATCGCATTAATGTTTACATCGTAAGGCACAGCAACGCGTAAACGTTTACATCGTAAGGCATAGCAATGTAAGCCTCAACAACGCAACTTTACAATGTAAACGCAACATTACGATGTAAATGTTAATGCAAACAAGGGAAAGTGCATTGTATCTTGCATTGTAGAGAAAGTCTCATTGCTTGCTATTACAAGTTATAAGTGGCGATGTCATTATTGCTGTATTACTCAACATTACTATGTTCAAACGCTCCAAATACAGTGTTGGTGTCATCATTGCTTGCTATTAAAAGTTACAAGTTGCGATATCATTAAAAATTTAAACGCTGCTTACATTGTAGGGAAAGTGCATTGTAATAATAACGTCACGTGTGATTGACTACAAACGCTCCTGTAAGCGCGATGATGTAAACGTTAATGCAAAGACGGCAAAATCAAGTAATACAGTCTGCAATGTAAGCGCAATGTCATTAAAAGTTAATTAATACAGTCATTGTCACGATGTCATCATTGCTTGCTATTCGGGACAGGGCGTACATTAAACGTTAATTATTACCGTCATTAATACAGTCACGTAATGTTATTATTGTAAGATGTTTCGTGATGCCCATCAATGGGTGGATGGATGATGGTTGGATGGATAAATGATGGATGTATGATGAATGTATGAAGGATGTATAGATGGACGGGTGAAAGGCTGGGTGGATGAATGGAGGGATGAAAGGGTGGATGGATGGATGAAAGGGTGGATGGATGGACGGATGGATGAAATGGTGGGTGGATGAATGTGTGGATGGATGGGTGAAGGATTGGTGGATGGATGGATGGATGAAAGGGTGGGTGGATGAATGGATGAATGGGTGGATGAAAGGGTGGATGGATAAAAGATGGCTTGCTGGATGAATGAAAGGGTGGGTGGAAGAAAGGATGGATGAAAGGGTAGGTAGGTGAAGGATTGGTGGATGGATGGATGGCTGGGTGGATGTTTGGATGGATGAAAGGGTGGGTGGGTGAAGGATTGGTGGCTGTATGGATGGAAGGTTGGGTGACTGAATGGATGGCTGAAAGGGTGGATGGTTGAAGGACGGCTTGCTGGATGGATGAAAGGGTGGATGGATGGATGAAAGCCTGGGTGGATGAATGGATGGATGAAAGGGTGGGTGGTTGAAGGATTGGTGGATGAATGGATGGAAGGCTGGGTGGATGAATGGATGGATGAAAGGGTGGGTGGGTGAAGGATTGGTGGATGGATGGATGGAAGGCTGGCTGGATGGATGGATGGCTGGTTGATGGATGAAAGGGTGAGTGGGTGGGTGAAGGATTGGCGGGTGGATGGGTGGATGGGTGGATGGATGGAAGGCTGGGTGTATGAATGTATGGATGAAAGGGTGGGTGGGTGAAGGATTGGTGGCTGGATGGATGGAAGGCTGGGTGGATGAATGGATCGCTGAAAGGGTGGATGGATGAAGGGTGGCTTGCTGGATGGATGAAAGGGTGGATGGATGGATGAAAGGCTGGGTGGATTAAAGGGTGGATGGCTGAAGGATGGCTTGCTGGATGGATGAAAGGGTGGGTGGATGAATGGATGGATGAAAGGGTGGGAGGGTTCAGGAGTGGTGGATGGATGGATGGAAGGCTGGGCAGGTGAATGGATGGATGAAAGGGTGAGTGGGTGAAGGATTGGTGGATGGATGGAAGGCTGGCTGGATGGATGGATGGATGGATGGCTGGATGAAAGGGTGGGTGGGTGGGTGAAGGATTGGTGTATGGATGGGAGGCTGGGTGGATGAATGGATGGATGATAATGAAGGATTGGTGGCTGGATGGATGGATGGCTGGGTGGATGAACAGATGGATGAAATGGTGGATGGATGAAGGATGGCTTGCTGGATGGATGAAAGGGTGGATGGATGGATGAAAGGCTGGGTGGATGAATTAGTGGATGAAAGGGTGAATGGCTGAAGGATGGCTTGCTGTATGGATGAAAGGGTGGATGAATGAATGAATGGATAGATGAAAGGTTGGGTGGGTGAAGGATTGGTGGATGGATGGATGGAAGGCTGGGTGGATGAATGGATGGATGGATGAAAGGGTGGGTAGGTGAAGGATTGGTGGGTGGAAGGATGGTGGGAGGCTGGATGGATGGATGGCTAGATGGATGGATGGATGAAAGGGTGGGTGGGTAAACGATTGGCGGATGGATGGATGAAAGGCTGGGTGGATGACTGGATGGATGAAAGGCTGGGTGGGTGAAGAATTGGTGGATGGATGGATGAAAGGCTGGGTGGATGAATGGATGGATGGCTGGATGGATGAAAGGGCGCATGGATAGGTGAACGATTGGTGGATGGATGGATGAAAGGCTAGATGGATGAATGGATGGATGAAAGGCTGGGTGCATGAATGGATGGATGAAAAGCTGGAAGGATGAAAGGGTGGGTGGATGAATGGGTGGGGGAAAGGGTGGATGGGTGAAGGATGGCTTAACAAACACATACTTAGTAATAATTGCTTCATGTACGTGTTTACAGGAAATGCAAGTATATTTTCAGAACACGTGTCTCGCTCTAATTGTGTAATACTAAGAGTAACTGTACTTCCTGAAGTAATTAACCACCTTTAGAGAGGTTCAGCGGGAGGTCCATGCAGTGATGGACGTGTGTGACCCTGTGCACCCTCACACATATGCACCCTGCTGTACTGTGTGTTATCCACCATGTATGTTGTAGCTTGGTTTGTTGTAGCGCTTGAAGTCTGGTCTTCTTACAGTTGAATGCTAACTTGGCGGGTGGGAAGGTATGTGGCGTTTGGCGCACAAGGTGTTACTCACCCACATACATTACCCTGACCCCACGATCCACCGTGTGTCCGCCGTGGAGCGGCGGGCCCCCACTTGGGCATACGCCGTACCCCCAGCCCCCCAAGGACTCCGTGCCTCTAAGTGCCTCAGAGCACCCGCCCTCTTCAGGGCTCACGTGATCCTATCAAGCAAAGCCAGGAAAGTCTGGAGACCCCAGACAGAAAAAGAAACACCACCATTCCTCCGAGAATACTCACAGGGTCAACTTATATATTAAATATTATTCTCAAAACTGCTTCGTTTGGTCATGAACTGAAAGCAATTGGTTCTGCAACTATTCGAAAATGATGAATGTGCTGATAAAGATAAAAGCGAGTCACACAGATGGTTAACACCATACGTGACACATTTGTCAAAATTGCAGACATAATCTTTTCAAGGCCTTTTGTAGAGGGCTATCAGAATAAGTCGCATACATATTTATGGACATTTACTGCTGAGCATTATTAACGTGGAGAAATACAGGATTGGCTGAGTATTATTTAAAACCAAAAACCTTTCCTTTAATAGTGTTACACTAGTGCCCCTGGGGCACAGCGGGCGTTTGCGCCCAGTGTATAATATGGATGGAGACACGGTGGGCCACCAAGACGTTTTTCTGTATTGGTCAAGGTAAGCATTTAAATAAAGCAGGAATTTCTATTGCACTATGTTTTGACAAAAACTACATAAAAAAAACAAAAATAGGATAAATAAAAAGGGAAGAATTAGCGTTGTGGGAACGGCCGGGGGGGGGGGGGGGGACAGTGGGGGCCAGGGGTTAGAGGCGGGTTCACGCATTCGGAAAAAAGAATGCAAACACTGTGGTAGGACACATAAAAAGCGTTGTTGGGACTTGCGATTTCGTAGTCTGCGAAGTTATGTACTAGCCAATAACAATCAATGCATTGGCGTTGCAACATTGTTCTGTTGTGGAATTTGCGATGTAAGAGACGTGTGATAAATGTACGCAATGGAATGGTGCGCGATGTTTGAACATACATCCGGTTCGCCAGGGGTACATCTTAGCCTCTTTTCTATTTACTCTATACATTAACAGCCCAGAGGTGCCCCTGACATCTTTGCTGACAGACTGCCCCCGAGTGGGTAGGAAAGCAATCCCAGATCTTTTATACGCAGATGATGCGGTGATGATGGCACGCACCGTGAGGGGCCTACAGGCCCTGATTGATTTAATAAAGTTTACTATTATTATCAAAATAAAATAGATATCCTTCCATTAATTTACTTCAATGACTCCATCCTATTTTGGGTGCTATTTGTGAGCACCCTGTGTTCTGGAGTGTGAAGATTTATGAACACCCATGCGTTCATTTAAAATACAGATATTTCCACTGATGCACTGCCTTAGTTAAATGCAGAAATACTGCAAAACCAAAAAATCCAGGCAAATTTTCTTCATTCAAAATTATGAAATTAAATATACTTTGAGAGTTCAAAAATGAACTAATCAGTTGCAACCTATGCTATCTTGTGGCATGGAATCATATAGAGTTTTAACAAATATTATAAGGAACATTTTGAATGAAAGAATTCAAGTTGGATTTAAACTTCTGTTTAGCAGTATTTTTTAATTTAAGCCAGTGCATCTGTGGGACCATCTGTTTTTAACAGTTAGCATGGATGAACATTATAAGTATCATAAAGCTCTGTACATCAATGTCCATGACTCCTCATTTCCCTAAGCTAACTAAGCTAAACATATAAAAATAATGTCTACTTTGAGTTTCATAGATGGCTTATACCCCCAAATATTTTCTGAACAATATAACCAATGTTCTGCAAAAAAACTGCAGCTGTTTCTGTATCTCAAAGTCACCATATATACCTAGTGAAGGCTGGATGTGCTTTACCCAAAAATCCACACTAGGGATGGTGATTATGCCTCGTTATGATCTTCAGCCCTGAGTCCCTGGCACAAAATTCCTATCTATCTCATACCTCTCTGTTCTAGTTTATATATTCTTATGAACATTTTCAAAACAAACTGTTGGTAATAAAGTCTTTCTGGCCTTATATTTATTTATATTCTTTGAAACCTTGCTTATTGTTTAAAAACAATAAATTAAAATTAGAGATATACATTCCCACAAAGCCTTATTCATTATTTGAAAACAATCACTGAAAAGGCAATTCAAACCTCTACAGCGAAAAACACGAATATATATTCAGGCAGGTTGAATTATCACGTTGCAATGCATAACAATATTATTTAATGTGTATTTATGCTTGAAACATACACCTGAATACATAAACATATAATCCAAACGAGAGATACCTGCAAGAGAAAATATATATTGACTATAACAGCCTCGGAATGATTATGAAATCTAAGCTATGAATATATATGTATGTATTTTTGCAAAATGATAAATGAAAATAACCTAGGCTATTACATCATATTTCTTTTTCAATAAGTGCAACTGGGTACAAGTTGTCCACAAATTAATCCAAAAAGGATTGACAAGTACAAAGAAGATCAAAATAGTTCACATAAACAAAAAAATAACTTCTGATTCTTTCATTTAGATTCACTTTGTTATGAAAATAATGATAATTTCTGTGTAAAAATGAGAGACCAAACATTTTACATTTCAAAAAAAATTCATGAATTCTCCTCAAATAGTTTTTATATATTATTTTCATGGACATACACAAAGTATGATGGTATGACATCGTAGAAACCATACACAAAAACATTGCCACACTACAGAACAGTATTGTATAAAATGGTTACTTTCGTAAATCGTCCAGTAATTGACAATTGGTCCATGTTGTTTTGCCACTCAATATAAAAAGATATATTCATCCCTCCCACCTTTACTAATTCAGGGGGATGTTATGATTAAAAGAAAAGAATAATGAGACTTCTATGTACATCGCTTCAACAGTATCTACTAGTAAGAGGTAGGTAGAAGCAAAATAATGTCAATGAACAGTTCAAACTACGGGGGTGAAGGGGTTCAAATCTGCAGCAAGTGGAGTGCCCTTGTATGCGAGTGGCAGGAGAATAATGGCCTGCCCATGGGGAGATACCTCACATGAGGCCCCCATAGAAAGTCAAAACCCTTTCGAGATTCCGCAGGTTTGCAGTCATTCCCTGCTATAGTTGGGCATGTCACATGGACAGGGCTGTCTGCTTCTTCCAGGCTGCTGCCAGTGCCATCTTGGCCAACCCTAAACAAAGCCACAAAATGGATTTATCTCTGACTGTTTGGTGTTTAAGAACAGGATCGCACAACACCAACATAGCCAAATCAGGCATTTATGGCAAGGGATATCCCAATGTTTTTAATCTGGGTTTAACTCTTGTTTCAACAATGTCTTATCATGGAGGAATCCCTCCATATGTGGCGGGAGTCTCCCAGTAAGTCACATCCCCTCCAACATCTATCAGATGTATCCTGATATATTTTGTGTAGCTTAGCAGGGTAGAGATACCTGTTATTGAGAACTTTATAGTGTGCATCTCTTAAGCCTAGCAATTGATAGAATCTTGGGATATAGCTCCATAATTTTCTTCCATTGCTCTGAATTAACTGCTGTCCCTATCATCTGGTTCCGAAAGCCCCGGTGTTGCAGCACTTGAACGTCAGTCCATGTGGTCAGGAGAGAATATAGAAATGAAATATTCCCTTTGAACCCCCCAGTTGAGTACACATTTTTCAATGGGTAGCAAGTCTCTTGTGGTCACTTGTCTGTTCCCAGGATGCGTAACCAGTGTTTGAGTTGAGTGTAATGGGACATGTCTGTGATAGACAGATAGAAGTTCCTGTGGCAGTTGTCAAATGTGAGTATTTCTCAGCCATGAAACAAATTGTAGACAGTGAGACAGCCTCTTTCTCTACTTGAATGAAAGGGGCTCCAGGCAAGAGGCAGAGGGAAAGTCTTACTGTAGTGAATAGGGGTATATGGGGAAGGGAACATTGGAAGGCTGTTCCGGTGAATCGCCTCATCCCATGCTTTCAGCGTAGTTTTGGTGGGAATACTTTAAAAGGTGTTGGGGGCAAGACTTTGCAGGCTTCCGTATAACATCCCTAATTGTTCTTCCAGCGATCGCCCCATCCATGTGGACCCAGTGCTTGTTCGACTTCTTCATGGACCACTCCGCAAATACTGTAAGTTGCACCACTTTATAGTGGTGAAGAAAATTTGGGAGTGTCAGGCAACCCTCTGTCTTAGGGAGAGTTAATCATTTTTTTAAAAAGTGGACTCTGCCATTGTGCCAGATGAAGGTTGTGGGCAGAGGAAGTAAGGAAATGGAGAAGTACATAACCACTTTGACAGGAAGACCCTGAAAGAGATAGAGTAACTGTGGCAGAACTGTCATCTTAATGGCATTGATTCTACCTAACCAGGTCAGGTATAGTGGAGTCCATCTCCATAGGTCTTGTTGCACTTGGCGGATAAGTGGGGGGTAGTTGGCCTTGTATAAGTCATCTACCAGAGGTCTTGTGGTTGACCGAACCACAGAGAATCCCTTGGAAAAGTGGGGAGCATCTGATTCTGGCCACCAAGGGTTTAATGCTTAAGGTAAACAGAAAGGGGAGAGGTTTCAACCCTGCCGTGTACCAAATATGCGATGTTACATTGCATGCGATACATCGCATGCCATTACAATGCAGTGGTTACAATGACCGCGTTGTTACATTGCATACCATTACAACGCAAGTCGTTACAATGACTTGCTGTAGGGGGGCGCTGGATGTTGGAATAGAATAATTTATTATACAACTCCAGTCTGTGCAACAGTAGGGAAGGTGTTGGATTTTAAATCCAACACCTTATGCCCCCTACAGTAAGTAATTGTAACAACTTGCATTGTAATGTTTTGCGATGCAACAACGCAGTCATTGTAACAACCGCATTGTAATGGCAAGCGATGTATCGCATGCGATGTAATATCGCATATTCGGTACATCCTAGTGAGGATAATGGGGATGCACTAATGAAATAATCCCTGCTCACCCCCTTTGTAGCTTGTCACGAGCAGTCAGGCTTATCTCAGAGGCAATGTGTAGACACAGTAATACAGCAAAAACACTAAAAAGGACAACACAACAGTTTTTGAAAAATAACTAATATTTATCTGTACAAACAAGAAAAAAAACGATACAAGTCCAACATACAATAATAAAAATCTGTACTCTGCAAGAATAACCTTAAAAATGCAGTTCCTTCAAGTCTGTAGCTCAGTCATCAGAAGACTTGTAAACAGTACCTTCGATCCGGCGGACTGGGGCAGTGTGCTCTGGAGGTGGCGGTCGTCGACCCAGTGGTGTGAAGTGGAGCTGTGCGGAATGCGGTGCCAACAGGTCACGGTGCAAGCAGTGGCTGGATGGCGGTGGCGGTCGTTGTCATCGGTAAAACCAGGGTTTGGTACGAAGTGCAAAGGTGCCCTCTGCAGTGCTGACAGTCATGGTGCAAGCTTCGGCGGCAATTGCGGATCTGCAGTCGATGGGGCTGTCATCGATGGGTGTTGGTGCGGTGCTGCGTGTAGCTTACGAGCGTTGCCCCCAGACCATGGTGCCGACCACGGCAGCTATTTTAAACAGGTCACGGCATCGTCAGTGAGCCCAGGGTGGTGGAGAGAAGTGAGGTGGTGCGAGGTGTGGTGGCCACAGATCGTGCTGCAAGCTGCGGTTCGGTTGGTGGTCATCGTCGGTGAGACTAGGGTTGTGGTGTGGTGGTGCCCTCCCCTGTGCCTTTCGTTCATGGAACCACTGGTGGTATTAGTGATGGCGTCGGGTTGCGGTTTCCCTCTGTGTCAATTGAGACACGAAGTCCCAGGGGCGGTACCCAGAGTAAGTGAAATCTTTGCTGTCCATGAGACTTCGTGAACAGGAAGCAAGCTCTATCTCGAGCCCTTGGAGATACTTAACAACAAGTGAAGAAAAGTTCAATTCAGTCCTCTCTCTGTCCAAGGCAGAAGAATCTACTGTAGGCCAACCCAGCAAAGCAATAAAACAGCAAAGGGGCAGTACTCCTCCTGGCAGCTTTTCCAGCTCTTCTCCTTGTCAGGTTCCTTGATCCAAGCGTGTTCTACAGTCCTGGGGTCTGGGTCCCAATATTTATATCACATTTCTCTTTGTTCTCTTGAGGCAGGCAGTGTCTTTTCAGTCCAAACCAGTTGTGTCCTCTCTGGGCCATGACTCATCTAAGAAAGGCAGGACACCCCTCAACCCCCCCCCCAGTGACTGTCTGAAGAGAATTGACATCCCCAGTCCCTGTCACTCCAAGGCCAGACAGTCAATCCACATACCAACAGAGGCACACAGGAAAGCTAAGCAGGAAAATACCCACTTTCTAAAAGGGGTATTTTCAAACACACAATATGGAAATCATCTTTACTAAAAGATGCATTTTTACATTCTGAGTTCAGGAATACTAAACTCCATCTTTCTATTTTGTCCCCATTGGGGTTTATACTTGTAAGATGTTACATTCTATCCTATGGGATGGATAGCCTTTCAATAGTGAAAAACAAAATACACTGTATTCCACTATCACAACATGTCACACACACCAGTACATGTCCTACCTTTCTCATACACTGCACCCTGTCCATGGGGGTACCTTGGGCCTACCTTAGGGGTTACTCACATGTAAAAAAGGGAAGGTTAGGGTCTGACATGTAGGTGCACTTGCCAGGTTGACATGGCAGTAGAACGTGCATGCAGACACTGCAGCGGCAGGTCTGGGAGTGCTTTGAAAAGGCTAATTTTGTGGGTGGCCAAATCTGTGCTGAAGGCCCACTACCAGCATTTTATGTACACGCCCTGTGCACACACAGTGCACTGTACTAGGGACTTAGGAGTAAATCAAATGAGCCAATCATGGAAATGCCAGGTCAGAAACAGGAGCCTAAATGCAAGAAGTCTGGGGAGAAATAAACTGAAAAGGCCAGGTCTATTAGCCGCAAAGAGGACAAGAGGAATGACCAATCTACCGGGTCAAATGTAGGCCAATAGTACTGCAAGTATTTTTTTCTTGGTGGGTATTTCCATTAGATGAACCACTCATTGCAGATTGTCATGTGTCTGCCTCCCTTTAATAAATCCTGACTGATCGGGCTGTATCAAATCAGTGTTGATGTCTTCAAGACAATTAGCTAGTATTTTAGTGTACAGCTTTGCATCAGTGCAAAGTACAAAGTGGTCAGCCAATAAGAAGGACATTTACTGGGGTATTTCCCCAGCTTTAGAATTACTGTTGTGAGTGCTTCTCCCATGGAGGGGGTGACTGCATACGTCTCTGCAAAGGATTTAAAGAGAGTGGTCAAGTGGGAGTCAAGACTGGACTAAATGTTTTGTAGAACTGTGCTGTGAGCCCATCCAGGCCCGGAGATTTGTGCTGATTTGGGTAGTCAATCGCTTCCTGGACCTCCTCTACCTGAATGGGTTCATTCAAGAGTTGCTATTGAGTTAGTAAAATTCTAGGAAGTGTGGATCCTGATAGGCAATCATTTTGCGAGTAATTGAGCACCCAATCTCTAGTATCTAGAGTCTTATGAAACCCCATGAATGTCTCCGACTTTCCCCCTCAGTGTAGGTCAAACTCCCCCTGGTTCCTGGATCAGGCCTACATAATCTTTTTCCTGTTTCACCCTCAACTGTCTAGCCAAATGGGTGCTCACCATATTCCCCCTCTAAAACATAGTTTGTTTAAGGTATACAAGTGTGATTTCTGCTCTGTTAGATTATATAGCTGTAAGATTGCCCTCAGCGCAGTCCTTTTCCGCTAAAGAGTAAATGTGGGGGATGCCTTAAAGGCTCTTTCCACTTAGAGCAGTTCCACCTCCAGTGCCAAGTGCTCCTTGGTCTTTTGTCTCATGAGAGTGGTCATATCCATATGCATTTTCCCTGTAGCACCTCCATAAAGGCATCCCAATTTGTGGCATTGTTAGTGTCTTGGGAGTTATTTGTTTGGAAAAACTCTGAGATGGTTGTCCTGAGCTCATCTCGGAATAGGCAATCTTGTGTGAAGGGACTCAAATAGAACCACCTGCAGAAGGATGACTTCAGACACGGATAATCCAGATTGAGATCCAGCATGGCATGGACAGAAATCCTTATTAGATGTATCCTAGTGGTCACAATAGTCAGCTGCAATGTTTGGCTCACAAAGATTTGGTCTATTCAACAGTCTGGTTTATGGTATGGGAGAAAAAGGTGTAGTTCTTGGTAGTGAGGTTGAATGTTCACCAGGCATCTAATAGCCCTCACTGTGTTATTTCTTGCTTTGTGACTAGGGAGAAGACACCCATGTGTGCCCTCTGGAGGTGAGAACTACAAAGGCTTGGGTCTCAAATGAGGTTAAAATCTCCCAGAACACCGATCTCGCCCTCTGCAAAGCCCTCCGGATGGCTAAGAAAGGAGAAGAGAAAAGCTGCCTGGTTCGAATTTGGGCCATAAATTGTGGCTATAGTGCATTTATAGCCGTGAAGGAGCCCCTTGACCATCAGCATCCTAAGCTCCTCAGATTTAACACCTGTTGTTTGAAATTTTAGAGACAATTTAAATAACAGGGCCACCCCATTGTGTGCAGAATTTTCTGGTGATTTGTAAATCAGTGGATAATATTTGTGTCATAATCTGTGTTCTTCGGTCCATTTTAAGTGAGTTTTCTGTAGAGCCACTATCCCAAACTATGGATCCAGAACTTATTTCCAAAATGTGCTTGTGTGCGGAATTGATGCCTTTAAGATTCCAGGTACCTAAAGTGACTGCCAAGGGACAACTTGGCATGTGGCCACTCTCTGCAGTCAGGTTGCCCCAGCTCGAGAGTACAAGCCCCAAAGATTCCCTATGTAGCCTCCCAAGACTCCCCTCCCCATATCACTTCAACCAGCTCTGGACATGCATTCAAAAACAAAATGTAACTAAGAAATGTAGGAGCCGCAGCTCCTCAGTATTCAAAACACTTTTCTGTTGAGAGATAGATCTGGTAATGTGGTCCAGTGCCTCAGGTACACTGCATATGATCATCTAGTGAGGTAGTGAGCACAGGCTCTAGCTAAAACATTCCTGGGAGTCTAGTATCCCTCCCGGGTAACCCCCCTGGAAAGAAGCAGGGGCATATTATCAAGAAAAGGAGTAAAAATGATCGCCGCTTTAGCAGCAGGAAACTGCCGCTAAAGCAGCGATAAAGGGTAGCGGGAACCACACCCTGGAACAGGGAGCAGGAGGCTTCCAAATACGATATTGGTTCTTGTTTGCAGGCCTCCAGAACGATCTTCTCCTGAACCTTAAAGGAGTGAAGTTTGGACAGAAACTCTATAGCATAGGTATTACCTCCCTTCCTCTTTAGTCCCACCCTGTGTACCCTCTTCAGTCGCATCTCAGAATGGTCATTGACCAAGATATTTGAGAACATGCCCACCACAAATGTCTCTAGATTGGGGCCTTCCTTCCCCTACGTCAGGCCTCTTACACAGATGTTATCTCATCTGGAGTGATTCTCCAAGTCTTTGTACTTGAGGATTGCGTTCTACAGCTGGGAGTGTTAGTGGTTTGTTTCTGTTTCCAGCGAGGCCATCCTTTGTTTGAGTTTAAGACTTTTTGTTTGGAGGTCCAGAGTTCTCGCCCCCACTGAGTCTACATCAGACTGAAGGGAGGACAGCTAGGCATTGATGTTGTTCCTCAGGTTGTCTAGTGATGTGGTGAGATCAGTCTTTAGTTTCTCCCTGAGATCTTTTGTAAATCCTCTGAGTGAGGACAGGAGGTTTTCTTTTGTTAATGCCATATCTCCTCCCACGGTTGTCTGACTGGGTCCATCCACCTGAGAAAAGTATCTCTTAACTTTGTTTGACTGAACCTTCTTTGGAAGCAGAGAAATTGCTTATGGTGTGCTAACGCCATTCAACCATTCTAAAGCCCAGAGGTCTACTAGAGAAGGCAGTCGTTTGCAGAGTCTATAAATATCGTGTGACGCCTGGGGCTGGCATACTATTACTTTGAATAATAGTTACACGCTTAAGCGCGTGTTAATCTATAGACCCCCAGGCCCTATAGCCATGTTTGAGGAGAGTCTGGTGGAAGGCATTATAGAGACCGCACTGTGCACAGATAAATTTTTGCTTCTTGGAGACCTTAACTTACATCTGAACAACCCTTTAGATAGTGTTAGCAAGAATTTCAGTCAGGCATTAGGAGCCCTCCAATTGAACCAAATTGTCAACGGCCCGACTCACCAGTTGGGTCACCTATTAGATCCCATCTTTGTCAACTGGGGGGAAGTAACAGCCATGACCCCTATACCCATCCCCTGGTCGGATCATCACTTAGTCCCTTTTTCTATACGAATCTCTGGAAATAGACCCACGCAGCCAACACCATGGTACCATCTTAGGCGAAAATGGAATACCTTCTCCCAGCTTAAATTCCACGAGGCATTAACTAAAGGGGGGAGCCCTGGGGGGGATGATGTTGACACGGCCAATACCAACCTCTGCAATCACATCCAGGAGGCACTAGACAGCACAGCTCTTCTTCTAAAAGCTAAATCTGGTGGCCGTATACAAAAATCCGCCCGTGGTTTAACGACAACTGCATTGAAGAAAACCGAAAGAGAATGGCGCAGGACCTTCTCTAAAGAAACCAGAAACGCCTACTTGTCTGAGAGGCGGCTTTACCACAACCACATCAGAAAGTCTAAAACAGCATATTATACGCTCAGAATCAATGAAGCTGGTAATTCAGCGAAAGAGCTGTTTTCCCTTTATAAAACTCTTTCGAGCGGAAAATCTGCAATCATCCCGGACGACTGTTCTTCTGAATCGTGCGACCAGATTGCTGATTTCTTTGCAGAAAAAATATCTAAAATTTACTTGGCATTTCCCACTAAACCCATAAATGGGACAGAATTCGTGGAAAGCACTAGGGATTGGGGGGATAGACACAGACTGACCATCTTTGTCACCCCGCCCCCAGAAGATCTCATAAAAATCTGTAGATCTGTGAGGTCGGGCTCTCCACGGGACCCTACCACACCAAAACGTCTGACAGAGAGTCTGGTGGTATTGGAACCATACATCAGACATCTATTAGATATGTCTTTCAGCACCAAGACCGTACCTAAAGATTGGAAAAAGGCGGTGGTCCTACCCTTAAGGAAGAAACCCACTATCAGCTTCAAGAAACTAGAGAACCTCCGTCCAATCTCACTTTGACCTTACCTGGCTAAAGTCGCTGAAAAAACGGTCAATATGCAGCTGATGGACTTCGTGGAAAAGGCTGCTCTACTACATGACACCCAATTTGGCTTCCGTCCCCGCCACTCAACGGAGTCAGCGCTCCTAACGGCGGTGGAGACTCTTCGCCAGGGGGTGGATGAGGGTCATACCATGGCCCTCATCCTATTGGACGTGAGTGCAGCATTCGACACTGTAGCCCATGCCACTCTGCTACAGTGTCTGAACAATGGAGGAATATCTGAAGCTGCACTCCAATGGATCCAATCCTTCCTTACTGAAAGAAGTTTTCAAGTCCGCCAGGGTGACTACTATTCCAAAGACATAGAATTGGGCCAGGGCGTTCCCCAGGGATCGTCCCTGAGCCCAACTCTATTCAATCTTTATGTCTCTCCAGTGGCCCTTATTGCTATGGGCCATGGACTGAACATAGTGTCATACGCCGATGACACGCAGCTGGTTATCTCCCTCTCACGTGCACCCGGACTTGCCATGGACAGCTTCAGGGCGTGCATGCAAGACCTTGCAACCTGGATGTCCATCAATTGCCTTAAGTTAAATGGCAATAAGACCGAGGTGCTCGTGGTGGGGAGGAGCCCATCTGTCTGGTCGTCGGCATGGTGGCCCCCATGCCAGGGGGAGGCTCCCGTGCCACGTCAGGAAGTCAAAAACCTAGGTGTCTGGCTCGATGCTGACCTGTCTTTTGGACCCCAAATAGATCGGGTGGCGGGTGTCTGTTTCAGCGTTTTAAAAACCTTACGGAAGGTTCTTGCTCTCCTTCCTATGTCCGCCCGGAGAACGCTGGTTCATGCCCTCGTTACATCGCGCCTAGACTACGGCAACCTACTGTACCTTGGAGCGACCGCTAAGGCAATAAACCGCCTCCAGGTATTACAGAACGCGGCAGCCCGCCTCGTCTTAAAAATCCCCAAAAGATCGGATTCCAAAGCTGCCCTCCAGACCCTCCATTGGTTGCCAGTGAGAAGCAGAGTGGAATTTAAAGCCCTCTGTACTTGTCACCGCATCCTCGCCAAGAAAGCACCAATACCACTTCAGAACCTAATCTCTAGGTATGTACCATCACGCGCTCTGCGCTCTTCTCACAGAGGCCTACTAAAAGTCCCTAGGGTTAAAAGGGCCCGAATGGGAGGACGCTCTTTTCGCCACTTGGCAGCAAAGAGCTGGAATGCCCTGCCTCCCAATCTCCGTCTGGATTCTTCCGAATCCAGCTTTCGGAAGAACTTAAAAACACACCTATTCTCAAAATAATCATGCTCTCTTCTTGCTTCTACTCTGAGTTCCTCCTTAGTTGCAGCGCGGGGACACGCTTCTGCGTAACCAAGCGCTTTACAAGCTTCCCTATATATTGTGCTCTTCGTATTTGAATTTCCCTTGGCAGTTAGTTAGCAGGTGTAGTCCTTCGGGGGCCACAGAAATCACTGGAATAAAAGTCCCGATCCACTGAAGAACCCCCACAACAGCCCCCCACTGCAGTTTTGAGGTTGAACAGACCAGGACGCAGAATTCAAAGCAACAGGGGACGGAACAGGCCAGCCGGCCAGCTGATAGTTGAGCTGCCAACCGGGGCAGCAGGCAGAGGCAGTGGGTCAGATCATACTTCTGTATGTCAAGGGGAGCAATTTTAGGGCCTGCCAGGGACTAGCCACCCGGTCAGCAACATACCAATTCAATGATGCAGGTGGCAGACTCCTCCCGAAGCCCACAAGGACCACATATTCAGCCCTCTAGCCACAAGGCTATCTGGGAGGCAAGAGTTTCACTCTCCAAAGGCCTGGTGAATGCCTCCCCTCTTGCAACCAATAGGAGTGGTCTCAGAGTTTCTGTGAATTTGTATTTTTGCCCCCCTTGATTAATATGTTAGAGCAGAGGTCTTCAGTTCTCAGCCTGCTCCATCGGTCCCCACAGAAGTATCCCCAGCTAGACTCCGCTTCCCCCGGGACCCTCTAACACGCCCATGTGATTGGCGCCTTGTTAAAGTCAGGAATCCCCGCCAGGACCCTGTCTCTACTGCAGCGTTCATCTCCCCGCTGCCACAACTGTGTTTTCAGTGCTCATCATAGCCAGGGGAGCAGACGTCCATTTAATGCTGTCCTCAGTCTCACCCATTCATGCCAATGATTTAAATTCTGTGCTACAGCTGCCATGAGGCCGCAGCGCTCTCAGGGCTCGAACGGTGACTTCTCTCTTCCATGGAGCATCAGCTGTTATTGATCATCCTGAGTCACACCCACTTATCCCATCACCGGATCCTCTTGATCCGAACAGGTTTGGTGCTATAAAGGCGCCTGCGAGCAAAGGAATAGACAGCATTGGGTGGAGCCTTTGTGAATTACTTCCACACAGCCATGGCCCATGAATTTTCTCCCTATATGTGGATGACAGTGAAGTTGCCATAAGTCTATCACAAATTAGGACATTGAGTCCACAGTAACAAATGCCATTAGCGATGTCAAAGACGAAGCTGAAGCAGTTTGAAAAATTACACTAATTATTCTAAAAACGCAGATTCTCTTAATATTGAAGACAAAATAGATGCATTTTGCATGACAACCAAATGAATCGAAGAATGCAGGTGGTGTCTGATAGTTACCAGAGTCAGCATGAGTTTTGATGACCCAGTTGACGGTATCGGTGGATGATCACAGAAAGATTCTCTAACCATGTGCAACTGCTTTGCGGTGCAATACACTTGATGCACTCTCAGTGTTTAAAGTATTTCCCCAGTATCAAGGGCTAATAATGGTGAAGTTTCTAATGAAATGTCAAACTTAAATGTAAAAAACCACATTAAGCACCAGAAAGAATGTTTCACTTGGGGAGCTTGAAACTTGAGGAATTACAAAGTTCAGTTCTCACTTATCCTGTCCAATGTTATCCTTTGAAGTAGAATGCCATTGTCGTTTCTTCTTGACAAAGTTGCTCAGTCAGATAGAATTTACATTCATGCATGTTGGCATTCATGCTGAATGTATTTCTTCACTTGGAAAAAAATTCAAATTGCACAATCAACATTAAAACATGAGCATTGATATTTACAATTTACACGTACATAAATCAGCATATATAATTCAACAGAGGGATACCTAGAAGAGGAAATGTATTATGATTTTACTAATAATGGTCACACATAACACTTTGGCACTTTTAATTGAGGACTAATTATACTATCTGGTATGTGTTTAAGTAAATTTGACTTCAATAGCTCTGCCATCAAAGAAGTGAAATAGAGAGTACAACATCTTGAGCAGTACTATGTTGGTGAGATTGGGGTGGCAGCACATTCAAGAGAGAAAGATGTGCATCACTAAGTGAGATTAAAACTGTACAATAGTTAGCATCTGCAAACTAGACAGAGAAAGGTTTTGGGACAAAACATATTTTAAGAGAGAAATGTTTTTGCATAAGCAACTTCCTCAGACAAAAGCAGATCTTTATCTGAAGGTCTAGCCAGTTAAGAGAGACGAAACAATAGCCAAAAAAACGATTTACCTGCAATTCTAACTCCATGAGAAGGGAACACGGTTTTCAGAAATGAAGTCTGGTGTCAAAGCAACATGATATTTTCACAACAAATTAATTGAACCTACTAGCAAGTAGTTTGCCTATGGAACAGATGGATTTGTGTGAAACAAAATATGATCCAAACAACCTCCGCCCATAAAATATCCTCATTGGCCAACATTTCAAGAGAAGGCTTGACGTTAGTGTTTGAGCTACTTTTTCTACAGCAGTATCTACTTGCTATGAGTCTAGAGTGTATGTGGCACAGTGCAGCGACTAATCCAAAACAGCTGCCAGAGCCTTGCTGCACGCCTCTGTTTGGCATGCTCTTTTAATCTTTCTCAATTGGTTCCTCCATACCAATGAGGGTCTCCATCAGAGAGGCTGTAGAGCCAGGCCTAACCTCCACAACAGTGCAGGTGGCCCAGCTTCCAAGGCACTCTTGAGCTGCTGCAATGTAGCAATAATGTTGCTTCTCAGTGATTATTGTCTGAGGCCCAATATTTGACTGTCCTGAACGTACATCTCAGCATTTATTTGCTGACCCTAATCTTTCACTTCACTGACCCAGTAGCAGTTCCAAAGATAGTCATGTAATAGTCATGTGATTAATTACTTCAAATACCTCAGATACGTCAAAATGTGAGGAGAGATGATTTTGACTGGCCCTGGTGAAAAGACTGATATCATAAGTGCGGCTGGGAGTGCTGCTGAATTTGGTAGGTGTGCGAGGAAGGGAGTGAGACCAATAAATAACCATCACAATTCATTGTTGTCCTTTTACTGAAATCCTACCTTTCTGCATGCAAGCCTACAGGGCCCTATAACTGGAACCTCCCTCTTCGTTGTCTCTGATTTGTTTTTCGTGCAAGCCAAGCAAAGTTAAATTATTCTGCACAATCTTCTTGTCAGATAAAGTACTGGTCTACTGTCAACCACCAGTCTCACCACTTTCAACCTGAAGTCCACAGTCTGCTCCACAGTCAAAACCCTATCTGCACATTCTAATCTGATTGTCATGCTGTCATGTATTCTCCATTATTAGATTCTACATTACCCTACTGTCTTTCCATGGCAAGATGATAAAGATGTAGCTGAACCATCCATTTGACTGACTTCACTGGAGGTTATCCATGTCTCCCCTGTTCCTTCCCTTTTTAAGGAAATATAAAGATCGCTCCCATTTCCCTGCCATCATAAACCCCACTAAACAAACAGCACTATATTCAAAGAGATAATGTCTAAAATATCCTAGCGGAAAGTTATTTCTTGCACCTATGTAGTTCTCTCTCTTTCCATCTCTCTCTCTTTTTCTGATTCTCTTTATCTCTCTCTCACTGTCCCCCTCTTTGTTATGCTCTGCAAGCATTAAAGAACCTGCAAAGAACCTTATTCACACTAAGAATGCTCTCAAAGGAAGTAGAAGAACTATATATAGAAGTTTGAATCTACAAACACAGGGCCCTATTACAATGGTGGGCGGACTAACGGTGAACGGGACCGTCCGCCAGAGGTACGGCGGTCCCGCTGTGGCCATTAGGATGCCACCACCACCTTGGTGGTGGCATCGCCCATTCACAATGCTGTGAATGCACATTGTGCATTGGCATGCACAAGGTGACAGGCACCGCGCTGTGCCTGCCACCTTGTAGGGGGTAAGGGGTACCCCCCCTCGAGTGCACCCCCACCCAATGAACGCCCTGGG
Source organism: Lissotriton helveticus (assembly GCF_964261635.1). Classification (NCBI taxonomy): domain Eukaryota; kingdom Metazoa; phylum Chordata; class Amphibia; order Caudata; family Salamandridae; genus Lissotriton; species Lissotriton helveticus. Next base: position 951,499,067 of record NC_136057.1, read on the forward strand.
GGCCCGCAACAGGCCACCTAAGGCAGACACTGCATGCCTTTCCATGGCGGCAACGCCGCCATGGAAAGGCACGTCTCCACATTCATCCTAATATGGATGGTGGTGTCTTGCAGTCACCGCCACCATATTGGAGCTTTTTTCCTCCCGGTTGCCTGCTCGACCGGCAGAAAACCGGAGGACGGTCTTTCCATCCGCCGGGGTCCCCCCGCCATTGTAATATGGAGGGGGGCAAATGGTAGGTGGGTGGTGGGATTCACGCAAGAGAGAGTACCTTGAAAAAAAATAGGCACATGAAATACTGGCAGGACACTAGTTGAAATAAAACATGCCTCTCAAGCAATATATTTCCGTCAACACCCAGTCTTCTGCCACTGAAAATTATGCAGAATCACATAATGCCTAATGTTTGCCAAATATGTACTTTTCACATCCTGTAAAATTCCCCAAATTTGCCATCATGAATATCATTTCATCCAGGGTTATCATTAACTCAAAATCACAGAAGGAATTGCAGGCACTCAAACATTTTCAATATTGCTGAGAGATTCTCACGTTCTTTTTGGCTTGCAGAGTTTACCAATCATGGCTGCAAATTGCTGTTAGACTGTATCCACCAATAAGCTGGCAATTGCCCCCTGACCACCAGCTTTGTCCCAAATGTTCGACTTAGACTGTTAATAAATACATGTTACACTGTGTTACTAATTTAGAGCAGAGCAATTAGAGAAATTAGAGAACCAAAGACAATGTTGATACAGATTATATCACTTATGTAGGATTTGGAAGGGCCATATAGCAGGGAGTGTACATTTTACGATTAAATGGTAACTTTCATTATTGCATTAAACACAGAAGTTAAATTTCAATTTAAGTAAAGGCTCTTAAATTAGGGCATATTTAGTTGCATCTATTTCTCTTGCATAAGTCCGAGGGCAAGCAACGCTGGTCCCTAACGATGATAAAATGAAATCCTTTCTAGATGCCAAATCAGTTGGTAAACCATGTCATGGTAGTTGTTTCCAGCAATAAATTGGAGCTGAGATGTAGAATAAACAATCTCATTATTGTACAGAAAGAATTTCACAAAACCATACTTTTTACTGCCAAATGCACGATAAACCTTTTGCAGTGATACAACTGACAAGATAATTTAAATCCTGATAAAAATCTACCTCAGTGTTCTTCCTTACGCCGCACGAAGTGATACAGTTGCTCAAACAAAACTAAAAGCTTTTAATAAGTCATTTTCCCAACCTTGGTATAATTTATCATTTAAATGCCATTTATAAATATAATATGACCAATGAAATATGTGAACCAGTTGAACTGGAGCTGATAATAGTTTTTCATTGAGGGTTCATTTCTGCCAATTCCTTAGCTCCAAATAGATCCCATGGTGAGATTAAACTTTGCTTTATGGTTTAGATTTATTATAAACAAACACAACAAAAAGCGAATTCCTTCCAGTTACTCCAACAGTTATTTTGATTAATCATATCTCAATCTTGACATCATTATTTCTAAATATTAATAATATTGTTGGATTTAGCAAAAATAATTTAAGGGGAAATAACATAATCTTTATGATCGCTAATTATAAAATCCATCAACAATAAATCTCTATTCAGTAACACGCCAGATACGCTGCATAACTGCAAATTCAATGTTAAATAGATGCTTTACTAGGCAAAACCATAGCCACAGGGCGTATTTGCAAACATCTCATCTCAGGCCCCGCCCCCTTCCTTCACCACTGTGCAAATGCACCCCCTGGCGACTTGTAAGTTAGGGAATTAATTCCCCTTCAATACTGAGAGTCCCTGGGAGCCAACTAGCCCACCAGGTAGCTCCAGTAAGTGCCAGGGAGCTGAGCTGCAGAGAGGTGTTCAGAGGCCACGCCCCTTTTTACACCTCTCTGCAACGCAGCTCTGTGGCGCTTACTGGAGGTATCAAGTAAGCTAGTTGGACCCTAGGGACCCTCAGGATTCAAGAGGACATGATCTCCAAATTTAAAACGGCCCCAGGGCGCGTTTACACGGTGGTGAAGGGAGGGGACGGGGCCTGAGGTGACATGTTCAAACACGCCCTGTGGCGCACTTTAAGTTGGGGAATTAAGTCCCATTTAATCCTGAGAGTCCCTGGGTCCAACTAGCCCACCATGTACCTCCAGTAAGCACCACAGAGCTGCGTTGCAGAGAGGTGGTCCGAGGCCATGCCCCATTTTACACATCTCTGCAATGCAACTCTGTGGCACTTCCTGGACATACCTGGTTGGGTAATTGGCCCCCAGGGACCCTCAGGATTCAAGGGGACTTTATCCCCCAACTTAAAACGCCCACAGGGCGTGTTTGCACACATGTCACCTCAGGCTCCCCCCTCCCTTCACTAGTGTGCAAACGCACCACATGCCATGTTTTAAGAGGTAGTTTTAATCCCCGTGCCCTATTATGTACTAGGGTCTTACAGAGGAGGTCATGCTAATCACTGGGGTACCTCAACGCATATTGTTCCCTAGTGTATGTAGATGTTTCACTGTATTCTAAGTGTCTTTTAGCATACCACTGGCTCTAGGCCTGGTTAGTCAGAGTCAGTTAACACCAATACCCGTCTGAAAAAGTTGTGGGCACAGGATGATTTTGTAACAAGGCCTCTTTCTGCTCCTTTGTTGGTTCTTTCTGCACATGTCTTGCTTCTTCCTGCATTTTTCTTCATCTTTGAGGGCTTCTGTTGCTTCTTTCTGCATTTCATTTGCTTCTTTCTGTGCGTTTTTTCTTCTTTCTTCACATGTCCTACCTCTGTAGGCATAGTTACAAACGAGCATTTAAAAAACCTTAGAATTGCACTGAAAAAAACCTTAGGTTTAAGGCACGTTATAGTTAGGAATTAGCATTTAAAAAACCTTTGAAATTCACTGAAAAAACCATAGGTTTCAGAGGCATTATAGTTAGTTGGACATTTCACTGTATGTGTATAGGCATTTATATAGCGCACTACTTACCCGTAGGGTCCCAAGGCGCTTCGACCGCTGCGAAACCCTTCCTGGCTTCCCTGAGAGATGGTCCCTTAATGGGTATCTCCAGGGTGAGACCAGGCATCCCCGGCGGTCTGGTGGGGCCGTTAGTGAAGATGAGGCAAGCTAATGCCCAGAGTTGCCGAGTGTGATCGCTGATCAGAGTGGGCACCGAGGCGAGAGAATTATCGAGTCCGCTGACCCTGGTCCAGAAACCTGCCGCGCCGGGAATCGAACCCTGGTCCCGGGCTGTCCTCTGCTCTCGGGTCTGCCGCCTCTAACCAGTGAGCCACACTACTTCACTTGCCGCCTCTAACCAGTGAGCCACACTACTTCACTTCACTGGTACAAAACCATAGAAATTCCCCTGTTATAGTTAGTTCAGCTAACTATAACTCACGCACCCGCAATGCACTGCTGATGACGTCACATATTGCATCACTCATGACATGGTCAGTGACATCACTGATGACATCTCAAATTACATCACTGATGAATTCACTGATGACATCATCCTTGTTATAGAGTGGCAGACCTCCTCTCACCCTAATATAACCTTTGATATACACACTCAAAAATAGAAACTAACATTTTCAACACAATGGACACACCAATACCAGTTACAACACACCTATTCAGTAATTCCAAGATCTACACACACATCCACTCATTCAGTAACAGTCACATACAGTCACTCATACAAGTACTCACTCATCATATGTACTCATAAACCTATACATCCTGTTACACACCACCACTCATCCATAGAGTTACTCACATACATAGTCACACATGCAAATAATGTATCAAACATCCATTTATTTGCATATACAGTTATACACACACCACCACACTTACTTCTGCAGAAACTTACACATACTTACTCTCTTAAACAATCACTTATAGAAACATATTTATTTATACTGAAACTCTTCCAATCTTTCACTCTCACATACACTCACTCATATACACTAAAACCCACATATACTAGTTTAAACCATATGTAGTTACTCATAAAGACACTATTGAGACAGTCATTCACTCACTAACACACCCATACACACAATCATCCACCCATACAGTCCTGCACACATGCTGTCTTCAATAAATAAAAACAGTCAGTCACTCATTCATGCATCTATGTGCTAAGTAATACCCCCACCGAACCATACAGACACTCAGACACTCATACTGACAGTCAAAAAAACAACTAATAACCCATTTAGACACTCATGTAGCTACTCACCAACCCATGCAGCCACGTATACACAAAGTGAGAGGCTGATACAGATATGTACATATTTAAACATTACTTGCTAACCCATGTATTCACTAAGATACACTTAATCAGTCAGTTATACAATCAATTTTACATAAAAAATCATCCATTTAGACACTTATATACCCATTTATTTTTCCATCGACCTTGAGATGCACATATGTAAAACATATTTAATTTTCAGAAAAACATCCATTCACTGGATGATGTCATCAGTGATGTCATTTGAGATGACATCAGTGATCTCATGAGGGATATCACTGACCATGTCATGAGTGATGTAATATGTGACGTCATAACAGTGCATTGCGGGCATGCGAGTTATAGTTAACTAAACTAAATATAACAGGGACATTTCTATGGTTTTGTACGAGTGAAATGTCTAACTAAATATAACGCCCCTGAAACCTATGTTTTTTTTCAGTGAATATACTATATAAACACATATATATTTTTTTGCTTATATACATATGTATTAGAGTGACAGAAGCCACTCTTTAGTTATACGTAGGGTTACCAGAGATAGGGATTTCTTGTATTTTTGTCCCTTAATAACTTTGAAAGCGTTTGACAAATCTCCCCGAAACCTTGCAGACCTGTTGTCAGAGGACTGAATGTTTTGCAGTGTTTGGTGAAGGGGTGCACCGAAAAAAGGAGGTCCTAAAACATGCTTGAAATCCAATGTATTTTACATAGGCTTTTGTATTTCACATAGCGGCAAAACCTTTGAATGTATTGTAATGATATTATACAGCAATGTACAATAGGCTATGTAAATGATTCTTCTTCTAATTGGAAGTAGTGGTATGAAGTGCTTGTGAAGCTATGAAGGCCAACAACTTAGTGATGCCTTGTAGCACAATATTACTAAAAGTAGCAAGGAAACTGAAAAAATAAACTAAACAGCATATGTAAAGGTTCAGATTTACTACATAAGGAACTGAAAGAGCCAGCTCCCAACATAAAACGTGCCCAACAAGCAAACAAAGCCACCTTTCTTATGCACTCCTGTGCAACAAAATGAAAGATTGCCGGAGTCACACAAACTACTATACGAAGAACATTATAATTGGCCACTAGGAACAAATAATAATCTAAATTTTTATAACAATAATAATGATTGCTTTTCATTCACTTTAGACTTCATATGTAGCACAATCCTACTAAAAGTAGCAAGGAATCCTTAAAAATAAACTTGACTGCATCTGTAAAGTTTCAGATTTACTACATGAACAACTGAAAGATCATTATGGTCACATTCAAATGGAAATCTATAAACAAATGAATAACTAATAGAATATCTACATAAGTTTTCTTTGCAGGCTCTCTGACTCACAAAATAAAACCGTACCCAGCAAGCCAAACAAAAAACATCTTCTGTATGTACTCCTGTGGAAAAAATGGAAAAGTGGCCTAGCAGAGAGCTACATAAACTAATATATGGAGGACATGATAATTGGCCAGTAGGAAAAAAAGTATCTTATTTTTCAAAACAGCAATGATTGATTTCATTCACTTTGGGTTTCTTATGTAGCACAATTCTACTAAAAGTAGAAAGGAAGCCCACCAAATAAACTAGACTGCATATGTAAAGTTTCAGAATTATTACATGAATAACTCAGACATATTTATTGTCATATGATTAGGTTAAACAATAAACAAATATATAACAGATAAAATAGATGAAAAGAAAGAAATCACACTAAATCTGATTGCCCCTCTGTAGTTATAGTTAGTTCTCCTACAGATAGGAATTCATCCGATAGTAGCTCTCTATTATTTTCCACCCATTTGACAAAGCACCACAAATGTTTCCAGACTTCTAGCATTTTCTACATTTTGAAATGATGTAAATTATTGTGGTAAATCTTGAAGGAAGTAATAAGATATTAGAGGGGTCACAAAACTTGTTTTTCTACCAATGCATTTTCCATAGACTATTGAATTGGATGTACCGCGAAAATGGCTGAATAGATTTACATCAAATGTGGCAGGATTAGACATTATGGTGAGAAGATTATGCTTTTTGGGTCCTGCAGTTAAGTAAGGTAAGTATTTTTGTGAGTTATAAGGCATTTAAATTTTGTGATGTCTGTCACCGCAGTACTTTCGCAGACTTTCACAAAATTTTATATAAAAATATATATATATAAAAAAATACATTTCCCTGCCTATTTCCACTTTACTAAAGTGGTAATAAGTTGGGACCTACTGCTTACCTATATTGAAGGCCCTAACACTGAACACATACAAGGTGTAGATTAAAATAATATGTCTGCCTTTTTATACTCTAAAAACAGCCATTAACCATCTATATACTGGCTTATTATCACCATGTACCACGGTATACTACAAAGTTATCATGTATACCGTGGCCCAAACTATAACTAAGACCTAGTTGTATTATTGAATTGCACTACCCTTGTGTCATCAAAGGTGTTGCATGGACAATCCAATACTTAAGTCAGATTTACAGAGCAATGCAAGGCCACCATGTTTGGCCCTATGTTGATCGGTAAATCTGGAGAAATGCAAGGCAGTGCAGTTTGCTGTTTTCCATTACACTGCACACTATAATCAACATTGCTGCTAAATTTCACACATATCCACATGCCACTGCACTGTAGGCACTCCACTATTTGCTATTCTACACCATGTCACTGCCCTCAATATGTTATGTTATGTTATGTTACAGGGCGCACAGCTACTCATCAGTATCCCGGCACGGAGCCTAGCTGGGGGGGGAGATGGAGTACTAGCATGAGAATAGATGAGTTTTCAGTTTCCTCCTGAATACAGCTGGGTCCTGGATAATGCGTGAAGCAAGAGGAAGGGCGTTCCAGGCAGCCACCACCTTCACCGTAAAAGAGCTGCCCCCTATTCTCTGAAACTTAAAGCGAGGGATCAGAGCGGAGCAAAGGGACGAGGACCGCAAAGGACGTGCAGGAACAAAAAAAGAAGAGCGCCTCTGTAAATAGAGAGGGCCACGATCATGAAGGGCGCGGTGGACCAAAATCAAGGATTTACATTTAACTCGCTCCAACATGGGGAGCCAGCGAAGAGAGCGTAGCTGTTGCCGGACACTGTTTCTAGCCGAAATGCCCAACAGAAGTCTGGCCGCTGTATTCTGAACGACCTGCAGTATTTTCAACAGGTACCCAGGAACACCAACATAGAGGGCATTGGCATAGTCCTGCCTAGACAAGATCAGCACGCAGGTAACAGTTTTCCTCGCTGCTAGAGGAAGGAGGGGGAAAGAATCTTCTGAGGGTTTTAAGCAGACCAAAACAACATCCAGCCAGCTTGTTGATGTGTGTCGAAAAAAGGAAAGACATTCATCAAACCATACCCCCCAAGTGTTTTGCTGTATTCCCTGATGAGGTGGGTGAAAGCAACTCAGGAGGCCAGAGCTGCTCTCTAAAGTTAGGGGGGAATTTGCCAAAGAGCAGAACCTCCACTTTTTCTTCATTACATTTCAGATGCGCCTCAGCCAACCATTTGAAAATGGATGACCAATTTTAGCCAGACGTGAGAGAAGTAGAACGTGTGGGACCGTGTCAAACGCCACCGAGAGTTCGGGCAAAATTAGTGCTACTCTCCCGCCGGCGTCAAAGCACTCCCGGATGGCTTCCGCCACCTCCACTAGCACAGTTTCTGTGCTATGGGATGCCCTGAACCCTGATTGAGCAGGGTGCAGAACCATCTCCCTTTCCACAATGTCCGTCAACTGCTTATTGACCACCTTCTAACACACCTTCACCCCAGCAGGAAGGAGGGAGATAGGTCGATAATTCCCTGGGCAAAGGGGGTCCAGCGACGGCTTTTTTAGAAGAAGAAGGATCTTGGCCTCCTTCCAAGCCTGCGGTACCTCCCCTTTCTAAAGATACAGATTGATAATGGTAGCTACCTCAGTGTTGATGACCTCAGCAGCTGCTGCCAGTGTCCTCGCTGGGCAAGGGTCCGAGGGCGAACCTGACTTCAGACCCTTCAGAATTTATTGACACTGCAATGAGTCCACTGTGCTGAATGCGGACCAGGTGGGGATTGGACCAGCAGAGTGACACTCTCCATTGTGCTATTGCAAGGAATAAATGCTGCTTGAATAGCCCGAATCTTATCCCTCAAACAGCAGAAGCGGGTGTTACACAAAGAAGGTGAAGATAACGACACACTTGCTTGAGCCATCGGGGACGTGAAGCTTTGGACAATAGCAAAAATTCCTTTCGGGCTATTGCTGGCTGAGTCAATATGGGCAGAGAAGAATCGCCCTTTAGCGAGCGTAACCGCTGCATAATATAGTTTCTGCTTACTTCTGAGTTTCTGCTTGTCAACCACACAGTAGCCATTCCTCTGCCATGCCCACTCAAGGATCTTACAGTCATGCTTCATTGCTTTAAGAGTACGGTTAAACCATGCCTTGGATGGTGATTCCCTCGCCAACCTGGCTGGACAACAGGGGGCCACCTTGGCTTCCACAGTTGACACCCAGCTAGGTGTTCCTCAAGTTCCCCTCCCAAACTTGGTTTGGTAGCTGCCAGAACTGTATTAAGTTCACCTAAGTCGATTTTGCCATAGGCTGATTTGTAACCTGTGCACAGTATCGATGCAACATTCGGCACCACCCAGGAAATGCGAGATAAAAAATGATCTGACAATGTGACCGGACAGGGATCCTCTAATAGAATAGGAACGTTGGTACAGATGGGATCAAGTATATGTCCCGCTTGGTGGGTAGGAAGGCTAACATGTTGATCAAGATGTGCCAGATGTTACATATCCAACATATCACGTGTATCCGTGCTCTCAGCTTGATCCAATTGAATGTTAAGGTCACCCAAGACCATATAGTGAGTTACTTTGACAGCCCTAGTAAAAACTGCATCTCCCCAAGCCTGGAGAAAAGGCCCCACTGGGCCAGGGGGCCTATAGATCAAAGATCCCCCTAGTGTAAAGTGGGCCGAGAAGCGGAAACTTAAGTCCCAGGCTTCGCATCCACCCCACTGAGTGACATCCCCCCTTCGGAGATTTCAATTATGTTTGTAAAAAATGCCAGCTCCGCCCCCTCTCCCTTCCGGGCGATCAGCTCTAGCGTTCTTATAGCTCATAGGTGTAGCCAGGGTAACAATTGGATCTGTTTCCTTAAAGAGCAGGCATTGATATGGGTGGCCCGAATGGAGAGGGGGGGCCTGCAAGGGTACTAGTCAAATCAGGGGAAATTGGGTCATGGGACAGCTTGAATCTACAGGAGTGGCAGGCCTTATTTAGAGCCCCAATCATCTCTCAGTTTCCAAAAAGACACTGGGGGATATGGTCAAGGGCGCGTAATTCGGCCTCAGTGAAGCAATGTCTAATTGCCAAGGGCTCACGGGCAGCATGGCTGGCGCTGGCCGCTACCGGGATGCTGATGGGCAGAGACGGGCACGCCGCTGCTCACCCACGCAGCCTGCATTGAAAAAGCACAGTTATAGCAGCCAAACAATTAAAACAGAGTAGCGCGAGGCGGAGAACCCCTAAGGCGCTCTCCTCCGCGCAGCCCACGTTGCAATAGCCTCGTTTGCCCGAGGAGCTAGAATGCCAACTCCCCAAGATGGCGTCTCCTCGTGGCACGACAGGAAACCTGGAAGTAAGTGGCAGCAACAGCAGAGTCAGTAGCAGCCCCAAACGAGAGAGAAATGTGCAAAATAGCAAATGAAGATTTTAAAGTGCGGGTATGTGGACTGCAAATTAAAAACGAATAAAAGCACAGCTATAGCAGCCAAACAATGAAAATAGCGTAGCGCGAGAACCCCTAAGGCGCTCTCATCCACGTAGCCCGCGTTGAAATAGCCCTGTGTGCCTGAGGAGCTAGAACGCCAACTCCCCAAGATGGCGTCTCCTTGTGGCACAACGGGAAACCCAGAAGTAAGTGGCAGCAACAGCAGAGTCATTAGCGGCACCAAACTAGAGAGAAATGTGCAAAATAGCAAATTAAGATTTTAAAGTGCGGGTATGTGGACTGCAAATTAAAAACAGTGTAAAAGCACAGGTATAGCAGCCAAACAATGAAAATAGCATAGCGCGAGGTGGAGAACCCCTAATACGCTCTCCTCCGCGCAGCCTGCATTGAAATAGCCCTGTGTGCCTGAGGAGCTAGAACGCCAACTCCCCAAGATGGCGTCTCCTTGTGGCACAACGGGAAACCCAGAAGTAAATGGCGGCAACAGCAGAGCAGTACCGCTCTACTGTACAAAACTCCACTTAACGCCTTTCCACTCTACATTATTACACCGTACAAAACACCACTGTACCTGCCTAGAATCTATGCTCTTATACTGTATGCACCGCTACTGTATGCAACTCCAGTCTACATCACTCCACTGTACACCACTGTACCCTTTTCCACTCTATGCCATTCTACTGTACACCACTCCACTCTACTCTATTCTACTGCCTGCCACTCCACTCTACAACCCTCCACTGTACGCTATTTCACTGTATGCCAATCCACTGTACCATACTCCACTCTATGCCACTCCAGGGTATGGCACTCCACTCTTTGCCATTTCATTAAACGCTATTCGATTGGACACCACTCCAAATGACGCCACTCCACTGTGTGCCATTATACTCTACACCACGCCATTGTACGCCACTCCAGTCAACACCACTCCATTATACACCACTTCTCTGTATGCTCCTCTACTAAACAATATTATGCTGTATGCCACTCCACTGTACAACACTCCCCTCAACACCACTCCACTCTATGCGGATACACTGTATACAACTTCACTCTACACATCTTCTGTGTACGGCACTCTGCTGTTTGCTACTCCACTATACGCTACTCTAGTATATGCTATTACACACTATGCCATCCACTGTGTGCGACTTCCCTCTATGCTCTTCCACTGTATGCTACTCCCCTCTACCCCACTATATTCTATGCTATTCCATTGGATAGCACCTCACTGTACACCAGTCTGCTATTACACTCTAACAATTTAATGGTATGCCACTCCAGTCCAACCACTTCACTGTAAGCCACTGCACTGTACGCTACTTCAGTATGCGCTATTCCAGTCTATGCCACTCTACTATACACCCCTCCACTCTACGCTATTACACTGTATGCCACTACACTATATGCTACATCATTCTATGCCACTACACTGTACACTACTCCAGTCCTCTATTATTCTCTATATTTCACTGTATTCTATTCTACTCTATGCTATTCCACTGTACGCCACTCCACTCTATGCAATTACACTGTACGAAACGTCAATATTTCCACCTCTACTGTATGGTATTCCACTCTACTTCACTCACTCACTGTACCTCTCCACCATTTGTTATTACACTCTAACCCACCCTACAATACAGCATTCCAGTCTACACGACTGTACTGTATGCCACTCCCTTGTACTCTACTATACTATGAAATATTACACTTTAAACTCTAGTTCATGCAACAGTAGGGAAAATGTTGGATTTCGGAGGTGTCAAATTTACTACTCCAACTCCAGTCTAAGGAACAGTAGGGAAAGCTTTGGACCTCGGAGGAGTGACATTTATTATTACCAATACAGTCTTTAAAACACTAGGGAAAGAGTTGGACTTTGGAAGGGTGAAATTACACTTTAATCAACTCTACTACTACGCCATATGCTAATACAATCTATGCCACTCCATTGTCCGCCACTCAAGTCTAAGCTACTCCACTTCATGCTATTCCACTTTATGTCACTTAATTGTATACCACTCTATCGAAACTTCACTCAACACTGTACTAGACTCTACTCCACTATATCACTCATTGTAACACCGCCACCAAGAACAATGCTATGCACGTCTAACCCACAAGCACTCTTTTTTTTTCACTATGTATCACTATGCATCACATGTTCAGCTTTAAAATATCCATGGAGAAAATGGCTTTCCACCCGTGAGCAAGGCGACAGGGTGGGTGAAACGCAGTAAGTGGGTTTCTTTGTACCATACCTCTGGGTATGGGTGTTATGGCATTAAACAACTAATTTGAAACATCCTGTCGGAGTGTCTTTATCCTTCTGCTGAGGGTGACAGTGGGACTGTGTCCAAGATACGTATACGTATTTGTATATATATATATATATATATAATATATATATATACATTTTTATATATATATATATATATAAATATATATATATATATATATATATATATATATATATATATATATATATAATTAAACAATTACATAGAAAAAATATATGAATTTTCAACAAAAAACTAAAATATAAAAAATTCAAAAATTCAAAAACATGTTTACTTAAATACAATAAACAGGGAATATATTTAAAAATAACAACAATAATACTAAATATTTTTTTTTTAAAAATGTAACCAATATTATGAAAAGGTTTGCAGTCTAAGATCTTAAATATACTATTCCCACTCTAGTTTATGCAACAGTAGGGAAGATGTTGGATTTCCGAGGGGTCAGATTTGCTATTCCAACAGTCAAAGCAACAGTAGGGAAAGCGTTGAACTTTGGAGGGGTGAAATTTACTAGAAAAAGCCGCACTCTGGGATTTTACGAAGATTCTTCAATGACTGACGTGTCTCAACCTGAACCGTCTTTGTCAAAGTCACTTCCTACACCCGGAGTGCTTCATTTTCAAACCACAATGCATTGAAATGATAATAAACATGGAAAACATATTTCAGTGAACATGATACAGTCTCAGTTCATGGGCAGCAGGGGAAAACAGACAACCGTCTAGTTCAAGGTTAACCAAGCACGCATTTTCAAAACAAGTCATAAATAATTCATATACATTTATAAATAGCAATTAATGCAAATCCTTTAAAAATCAACCGAATGGCTGTTGAAGTTTTAAAGACATCGATTGTGCCACAACATGTAATACATCAGTACTGGCTCAATGTCAATAGTTGGCATAGCAACAGGCAGTGTTGTTCTTATAGCGATGCATCTGTGGTATGCACCTTACAAGAGAGTGGCATCTTGTTAACTTCTGGTGTCATCTGAACAGTAACAAATTCCTAAATAATTTAAACAAAACATGGCAAAGTTTTGTCCCTGTAATCCCTGATGGTCTCATATCATGCTCCTGTGCCCAGTGAAAACATGAAGAATTAAATAAAATATAAAAAAAAACAATCGAAAACAAAGCAAAAAAATCCAAAACAAAAGGTGTGTTCTATCGAATTTCATTCTCTATCTCTGCTACGCTGTGCATTATTAAAAAAGGGAAATGTTTAGTGTCCAAAACATGGAAGGTCACCATGGGTGTTCTACATGCCCACTACCGTAGGTGCACCTGGAGATCCTCATCATGGTTGAGGTCACCAGGAAATCTGCTGTGCAGTCGGAAGATGAATTTGGACTCCAGGCGCCTCAACTTGCATTCGCGAACTCCCCCTCCCGCATGTACATGAATCCTGTCAACGCCAAATTGAAATTTTACAAAATATATCTGCTACCTTTCCATGTACTTGCTCACAATGCTTAGTAACAGTGTATGTTAAGTCTTTGTTTCTGATCGCACGCAAATGTTCTAGGATCCTCTTTCCTCAAACCACACATGCATACCAATATATATACGACATGATCGCTGTTACAGTTGACAAATTTGTGTATTTTGGCAATCTTGGCAGTGGGGAGACTACCTTGTCACGTTAGGACTATTTGCACAGGCCTTACATTTTCCACATCTGTGGAATCCGGGGAGTTCCCTCAACAAGGATCCCAGGGTTATCCCAACCTGTGACATATGGCTATGAACTAGAATGTCCCGCAAGGAGTTACCCTTGCGGTATGTAATGTGAGGGCTGAGGCTGACTAGTCTGCCAATCATCATGTCAATCCGGACCAAGTGACAGTGTTGTTATATTACTTGTTGTATGGCCTGAGAGGCACAGTTACAGATATATTTATATATTTTACACACACCTTCCCCTCAATTCTTTTTCTCTTTCTCTCTTCTTTTTGATTTCATTTCACCATGATGTTGGGCATATATGAGATACAGATTGTGATTGAATGAGAAATGAATGTTTGAGTCCTCACTGATAATTTTCCTCTTTTTCGACATACTATTTTTATCTATTTCTTCTTACACTTTGTTGTGCATAGTAGCACATATAAATAGGAGCTCCCCTTGTAAATAAACTTAAGTATGTTTTCATAATTTAATGTCAAATTTAACAGAAATTTTGAAAAAGTAATAAATTGAAACAATAAATTGATTTGAAGAACCATTGCAGACTGAATGGCTAGTCTTTGCAGGACAGTATTTTGTTTATTGTCACTTGCTAAACATTCGAATTGATTGAGCAGTACTGGCAGTTGTTTTGTTTAATATATTAGTGGCGTAGCCTTACTGCGCACAAGCCAAACCCTCCTTGTTGGATAATAATAATTTCTAACTATAACATCTCTGAAACCTATGGTTTTTAGCAGTGAATTTCAAAGCTTTTTTAAAAGCTAATTTCAAACTATAATGTCTCTGAAACCTATGTTTTTTTCAGTGAATTTCAAAGGGTTTTTAAATGCTAATTTTTAAGTGTAATAGTAGTTATACCTATTTTTTGTACTGATTTTCTAGTTTTATAACTGTTTATTTATAAATATTGTATTCATTAAATAACAATCTATTTATTTATCTAAAAAATGCACACTTTTTTTTATAAATTCAAACTTGAAATATTGATGAATTTTTTTGTTTTATTTTTTCTTTTAATATATTTATATTATTTTCTTTGTAATTTTTTTTCCAATTTTGCAGGAAGGGACACCTTCCTGCACATGAACAATCAGTAAAGGCATTTTCCTCTTTCAATGTATGCTGTGGAATGCAGCATGCATTGAAAGAGGAAAAAATGAGGAGAAATGAAAACAATTCTCCTCGTTACGCATTGCTACACCAACTGTAGGATGGCGCACACACATCTCCAGATTTACGATTTCTAATAAATCTGGAGATGTGTCTTGTTCTATGGGTGTTGTGTGGGAAAACCACTGCAACACCTATGGATCGCCCCTTCAACGCAAAGTTCTGTGTATGAAGGGGTTGTATTTGCAAGGAGAGGAAAAACCATGCAGGGTGGCTTTTCCTCTCCTTGTAAATATGAAGGAGTGCCAGGCGCAATCACTATAGTACAAAAGGTGACGTACTGGTGGCGCAGGGTGCTTGTGAATCTGCTCCATAAGTGCTCAGGTATTGGCAGACTGATACAATAAAAACATAAACATAATGCTGGATGGGTGATTGAAGAATTGCATGAGACTGATAGGAGATATCCTACACTGCATGGGTACTACTTCAGTATTTACTGGAGTGGACCAATAGTGTGTATCTGCTTAGAAAGTTGTAGGGATTAGGCACAGAATATTTTTTGTGTACTTTTGTTGGTGCCTAGGTCATTTTATAAGAATACCACTAGTAACTGGAATGATGACAGTGCTGCAAACAGAGTGAACACTTAATTTAAAAGTGCTTACGTATTGGTGGAGTGATAGGATAAGTAGATAGTGGTAGATAAGTGATTAAAGAAGTGCATGGGACAGACTGGACGATTCCTACAATGCATGAGTACTAACTGGGAATTTAGAAGAGTGTATCAATAGTATGTAGCTAGTTAGGGGTCTGCTTGGATAGTGCACAAAATATTATAGCTGTACTTGTGTTAGTATCTAGGCCATTCCATAAGTTCATGACTAGTAAGTAGAATAATTACAGTATTACAAACAGAGTGTATAGTGAATTTATAAGTGCTTAGGTATTAGTGGAGTAATAGGATAAGTAGATAGTGCTGGATGGGTGAATGGAAAAATGCATGGACATACAGAAGGATTCCTACACTGCATAGGTACTAACTGGGTATTTAGAAGAGCGTACTAATAGTATGTAGCTTGTTAGAGATCTGCATGCATAGTGTACAAAACATTGTACCTGTGTTTGGGTTAGTGGATAGGCCATTCCTTAAGTATATGATTAATAACTGGAGTAATTTCAGTGCTGCAAAGAGAGAGCATGCTAAATGCATAAGTGCTTAGGTATTAGCAGAGTGATAGGATAGGTACATAGTGCTGGATGGGTGAATGGACAAGTGCATGGGATAGACAGAAGGATTCCTAGACTGCATAGGTACTAACTGAGTATTTAAAAGACTGTATCAATGCTATATAGCTGATTAGAGATCTGCATGCATAGTGCCCAGAATATTGTAGCTGTACTAGTATTGGTGTGTCTATGGTTTTGAGAATGGTGGTCTGTATTTTAGGATGATGTCATCAGTGATGTCATTTGAGATGTCATCAGTGATGTCACTGACCATGAGTGATGTTATATGTGACGTCATCAGTAGTGCATTGCGGGGGCACGAGTTATAGCTAGTACAACTAACTTTAACAGCCAAATTTCTCTTGTTTTGTACGAGTGAAATGTCCAACTAACTATGACGTCCTTGAAAACTGTGGTTTTTCAGGGAATTTCTGAGGTTTTTTAAATGCTAATTTCTAACTATAATGTCCCTGAAACTTGGGGTTTTTTCAGTGAATTTTATAAATATGTATGTGATCTCTTCTCACTCTTACAAGGAAGGAATTAGCACTCAGGTTGTATTTGGAAGTATTTAATTTACAAAGGACGTGATCCACCGGTTTTCAGCTCGTCCGAACCTTGATAACGATGCAAGACGTCATTATAGCATCCTTATTTAAATGTACAAATGCCTCCAGTTGCCAAAATTAACAAAGGACTACATATTACTTTAATCCAAAAAGCTTGCGGCCATATCGACCTGGTCACGACGTGAAAATTCAGGAATTGATACAATAAAGAAAAGAAAGCACACAAAGTCATTTCAGATTATGTTGCCCCTGACCGCCATACCTGTATGTTCGTCAACGTGACTTATTTATAATAAACATACTTAGGATTGCACACATCAACATAAACAATGGACTACACATTACTTTAAAGTGGAAGGCTATCGGCCATATTAATCTGGGCACGTTGCGTTTTATAATGGTTCTTATACGAAAAAAAAGAAAAAAGGGTGTTAATATACACACACTATCCTGAAATAAAGTTCTAGCAATTATAGTTCCATTCCATTCACAGCTTATTTGAGATGTCATGAGTGATGCCATGAGTGATGTAACTGATCATGTCATGAATGATGAAATGTCTGAGGTCATTAGCAGTAAATTGCAGGGGCGTAAGTTATAGTTAGCTCAGGTAACTATAACTGCTGAATTTCACTGGTTGATTATGAGTGAAATCTGAGTCTAACTATTCCATCCCTGTAATCTTTGTTTTTTTCAGCAAGTTTCTAGGTTTTTTTTTAACGTTAAGTAAGATGCATATCACAATGGATGGTGGGGGGCTGGAAGCAGGGCCTGGCATTGTGCTGCCCCCACCCACGCGTGCTGCTCCTGCCTTCCCTCCTCCTAGCCATCCATTGTCCAAGTCCATGTCCTTGCTCCCTTATTACAGCCCTGGGTGGCCGTTGTTCTGCCAATGGCCTTTCTGCCTTCTCTGAACAGTTAGCTTGCTGCCCCATCCACCTCCTCCCTATCCTCTGTTGTCTGAATCCATGGACTAGCCTCCTCCCTCCTGCCATGCATGGTCTGATATGCTGCCACTGCCCTCCATTTAGCATGCTGTACCAGGCCACTCTTCCTGCACTCCATTGCCCAATTGTATGCCCCATCATTGACCTCCTGCTTAGCCTCTGTGCTTAGCTTGCTGCCCCTATTCTCCTTCCCCCTGCCTTCCAATGTCTGTGTGCATGCCCCTGCTCCATCCTTTTTGCCCACTATGTTCCATGGACCTGCCACTCCTAACTACTTTGTGTGTTCTGTTGAGCTGCCACTCCCCTCCCACCTGCCTAGCATTGGCAGATGACTGTAACCTGTCCCTGCCACATCCACTCTGCCTGTCCACATTCCATTCACCTATCCCCTTCCTCCTGTCCTCCATGGTCCATTTTACTGCCACACCCTTCTGCCCTCCTTGGTCTGTTGTGCTGCAACTTCTCCTCCTGCCTGCCCCCGTTGTCTGTTGTGAGGCCCCTTCCCCTGAACTCTCTTGTTTGTGCTCAGGTCCTGATCCCCCATGGTCCTTTGTGCATGCCCCTGCACCCTCCTTCTTGCCCATCATAGCCATTGTGCTGCCACTAAGCCTCCCGCTTGCTATAAATGGCCTTCTGTGCTGCCACTGCTCCTCCCACCTTCCCTGTGTGGTCAGCTATCTGCCCCTCACCCCCTCCCACCTTCCCTCCATGGTCTGTATGTATGCCATTATAGTCTCACTGTTACTCTCCATGGTATGTTTTGCTTCTAGTGCCCATCCTGACTGACCTCCATGGTCATCATGCTGCTCCAGTCCTGCCCCCTTACCCCCAGCCCTCTGTTTCCATGTGCAGACCCCTATTCCCTCCCTCCTGGCTTGTCTGTTCCATTGTAATTCTCGTGATCCGTCCCTCCTGCCCTTT
This sequence comes from Lissotriton helveticus, assembly GCF_964261635.1. NCBI lineage: Eukaryota > Metazoa > Chordata > Amphibia > Caudata > Salamandridae > Lissotriton > Lissotriton helveticus. The sequence continues at coordinate 951,517,849 of NC_136057.1, forward strand.
ATGGTCCGTTATGCTGTAGCTTTCTCTCCTGTCTGTCCATTATGGTCAGCTAGCTACCATTGCCTCTTTCCCCTCTGTTCTCAGTTGTCCATGTGCATGGTCCTGTCCCCTCCCTATTGCTTTCAATGGATTGTTGTGCTGCACTATCATCCCGCATGCCCTGTGTGGTATATTGTGCTGCTGGAAACCCTGATGCCTGCACTGTAGGGTCAGTTTGGTGCACCTCTCCATGTCCATCCTGTCCTTTGTTATCCGAGCCCATGTCCCTACCCCAATTCCTCCTGCCTTCCATGATCCAATGTACCATACTTGCTAACATTTTGAACTTGGTAAGAGGGAGATTTTGAAAAAAACTGGGGTATTAATTTTCCCCTTTGACTTGAAAAAGAAGAGATTGTAGACAGGAGACAGATCAAATACAGCCCATTTGGGCTTAAAACATTGAACGTTTCCTGGCTGAATCGGGTCTGTTAGCATGTATTGTTGCACTACCACTGCCTCTTCCTTCTGCCCACAATGGTCTATTATATTGCCACAGCCTCTCTTGCCAGTCCTGTATTGTTGGTGTGTTGCCCCTGCCCCCCTTCCCACTGCCCTCCATAGTCTGTTGTGCTGCCACTGCCCTTCCTGCCTGCCAAGTGTGGTCAAATTATTGCCTCTGCACCCTCCTACCTGCCTTCAATTTTCAGAGTCTGTGCCCCTGCCCTCTGCCTCTCAACATTATCCTAATGAGCAACTAGATTGCTAACATTCTATATTTATTACAAAAGTGTGGAACTCCTAACGTCATCTTGATGTAATCAAAACTGTAATACCTAGAGCATTTCCTTTAGAAATTACATATATGAGAGGGTCTTATTTGCATCAAACTTATGGTTAGTGCTCTAAACAACTAAAATGAGGACATATTTTCTGAGTTTTCAAATAGCGACATAGCACTTTTAAATTATTTGTTCTCTTTATTTTTTTATTCTGTTGACCACTTGATTAAATATTGCACTTAGGGGAGAGGATGTGGTGTTACTTCCAGAGCTGCAGACTTTGCAACTGGAGAACCAGGTTGGAGTTTCTGCTTCAGCTCGACATTCTGTGATTCAAATCACTTAATCTCCCCATGTCTACAACCAAAATTAATTTGTTCTTGTGAGATTTAACCAATGCTCAGGTAAAGCACTCCGATACCTGACAAGTCTGCAATACATAAAACTGCAAAAACACAAAAAATAAAAAGTGTTTTGCACACTTCTGTCATTGGGCTACATGTGGGCTACATCTGGGTGATATTTGTGCTACATTTGGGCTCTTTTGTTTCTGGTGGCCATCTTGGGAGATTTATTTGTTATGAAGTTTCCTAATTTCCTCATTTACTGCAGTCTCCTCCGTAGGGAATGCTTTCAGTTTTTACTTTGATTCCATCAAGAAGGTATTCAGATATGTCACACATTTGTCATAAATTCTGAATGTTAGCACTCTAGTTACTAATTAGATCACTGTAGTAAACATACTGCTCACCACAGAAGTCTGCTGCTGGTATTAAAAGTGCATGTTTCAGTCTGCATGTCAGAATTGTTTAATAAAACAGAAGAGGATTTGAGAAGTCACTCAAAATGTGCCCTAATTCTTTTTTCTTCAGCACTAATCATAATTTCTCTGGCAAAATGAACCCCCTCATTGTGTTCCTTTTTAAATTAAATGTTTTAAGTGTTATCAGTTTATTCCAATCAAGATGGCTTCAGGTGTACCATACCTTTGTCTTAAGTAAGACAGTAAGCATTCTAGTTGTTCTTAAGAACACTCTAGGACATTCTGTCATTGATCTATACATGGGCTACATCTGGATGATATTTGTGCTACATTTGGGCTCCTTTGCCTCTGGTGGCCATCTTTGGAGACTAATTTGTTATGACGTTTCCTAATTACCTCATTTACTGCAGTCTCCTCAGTAGGAAATACTTTCAGTTTTTTATTTTGGTTCCATCAAGAAGGCATTCAGATGTGTCACACATTTGCCATAAATTCTGAATGTTAGCACTCTAGTTGCTTGTTAGATCACTGTAGTAAAGCTACTGCTCACCAGGGAAGTCTGCTGCTGGTATTCAAAGTTCATGTTTCAGTCTGCGTGTCAGAATATTTTAATGAAATAGAAGAGGATTTGAGAGTCAAAATGTGCCCTAATTTGTCTTTCTACAGCACTAATCATAATTTCTATGGTAAAATGAACCCCCACATTTTGTTCCTTTGCAAATTGAACGTTTTAAGTGTTACCACTTTATTCCAATCAAGATGGCTTCAGGTGTGCCATATTTTTGTCATAAGTAAGACTGTTAGCACTCTAGTTGTTCTTTAGAACACTCTGGGACATTCTGTCATTGGGCTATACTTCGGCTACATCTGGGTGATATTTGTGCTACATTTGGGGTCTTTTGTCTCTAGTGGCCATCTTGGGGGACTTATTTGTTATCAAGTTTCCTAATTTCCTCATTTACTACAGTCTCCTCAGTAGGAAATACTTTCAGTTTTTTACTTTGGTTCTATCAAGAAGGCACTCATATGGGTCACACATTTGCCATAAATTCTGAATGCTAGCACTCTAGTTGCTCATTAGATCACTGTAGTAAAGCTACTGCGCACCACAGAAGTCTGCTGTTGGTATTAAAAGTGCATGTTTCAGTCTGCATGTCAGAATTGTTTAATTTAATAGAAGAGGATTTGAGAAGTCACTAAAAATGTGCCCTAATTTTTCTTTCTTCAGCACTAATCATAATTTCTATGGCAAAATGAACCCCTTCATTGTGTTCCTTTTTAAATGAAATGTTTTAAGTGTTATCAGTTTATTCCAATCAAGATGGCCTCAGGTGTGCCAGACCTTTGTCATAAGTAGGACAGTAAGCACTCTACTTGTTCTTAAGAACACTCTGGCACATTCTGTCATTGAGCTATACGTGGGCTACATCTGGATGATATTTGTGCTACATTTGGGCTCTTTTGTCTCAGGAGGCCATCTTGGGAGACTTATTTGTTATGAAGTTTCCTAATTTCCTCATTTACTGCAGTCTCCTCAGTTGGACATACTTTCAGTTTTTTACTTTGATTCCATCAAGAAGGCATTCAGATGTGTAACACATTTGCTATAAATTCTGAAAGTTAGCACTCTAGTTGCATATTAGACAACTGTCGTAAAACTACTGCTCACCGGGGAAGTCTGCTGCTGGTATTGAAAGTGCATGTTTCAGTCTGCATGTCAGAATTTTTTAATGAAATAGAAGAGGATTTGAGAAGTCAAAATGTGCCCAAATGTTTCTTTCTGCGGCACTAATCATACTTTCTGTGGCAAAATGAACCCCCTCATTTTGTGCCTTTTTAAAGTAAATGTTTTAAGAGTTACCACTTTACTCCAATCAAGATGGCTTCAGGTGTGCAATACGTTTGTCATAAGTAGGACTGTTAGTACTCTAGTTGTTCTTTAGAACACTCTGGGAAGCTGCAGTAGAACACAAAAGAATCAACAGTCTCTGCCCTTGTTGGATGTACATGTTCTACTGAGAATGTCAGACTTCATTCTCACATGACTGAGAAAGATAATGTGAATTTACAGAAAAAAATGCTCTCTGTTTAGCTTATAGATCACCTTCCAAACCTCTGTGGGAAAAGCATAAGAAAATTGTTTTCTCCAAACTGCACTGGCTCCCAGTTGAATGCTTCATTCAATTCAAGGCACTGTGCTATATACTTAAAGTGTCTTTCAGACTCCGGCTCCTCATACCTTAGATCCTTTTTCTTTTCATATACACTTAGCCAGTCTCTGCACTCAAATAATGTTGATCTTACTGTAATTCCTAGGGTTAGGAGATCCAGACAAGGAGGTCAAGCCGTTTTCTTTTTAGGCTCAAAGTTGGAGATCTTTCTTCTTGACTTGAGAGCCAGTTGCTTCCTTTTAACCTATTGTCAAAACTTAAAACCTGATTGTTTTAAACTTTGATATCGGGAGTCGCTCCTGTGCTATCTCTTCTGTGGCCTAGTGCTGGGAAACCGTTGATTGCGTAGCCATGTGCTGTAAAAATCTGAATGATAATAATAATAATAATAATAATAATAGGAGTTGACACAAAAAGGGAGTTCACAGTGTTTCTGAACACTCAACCTCAAATTTGTGACATCACGGAAATCAAACAAAAGACCTGTCAGTCCACCTTCATCAGACATGAAACAGGTATTTGAGATTAATTTCTACAAGACAGCCATCTAACAGACTGCTCTGCCTACCAATGTCCAAAAGACATTTGGAAAGGTGTTGTAGCTTGGATTTCATGTTGCAGCACAGCATGTATGTATGGCAAACACAACACAACTCTCCCATGCATTGACTTTTGTGTTTCTAATCATATTCTTGGGTGAGCACCAGTTCATATGAGAGATGATGGAATGCTATTGCATTCTTCAAACATTTTCTGTGGTATCCGGTAAACCACACAATTAAATGTATAAAGATAGGTTGGTTACTACCGTTAATTCAAGTTAACACCTCAATACTGAGACAATTTTGAGATCAAAATATATGTTGTTGGGATATGATGTAATTTGTGGGCAAGTAACAAAGTACAAGAATGGTTAAAACCCCAAAAAATGTTTAAAAAATCATCTTAACACTGTGACCTGGTTAGACCTGAGTAGGTGCATAGCCACTCAAACCCACTGATGATGGAAAAAAGGTATGTTATGTTATGTTATAATGCATTTGTAGCGCGCACTGTTACTCGAGAGTATCCTGGCGCGGTGGCGAGCTCATGTGGGGACAGGGATTGCATTAGCAAACCATGCTGAACAGGTGAGTTTTCAGCTGCTTCTTAAAAGGCAGAAGCTCTGAAATGAATTGGAGATCAGTAGGGAGCGAATTCCAGGCTACAGCAGCCTTGACAGAGATAGACTTACCCCCCAGCCGCACTCTGCGAAAGTGGGGAACGACCATCCGGCGTTGTACCGCTGAACGCAGAGGACGCTTAGGCAAGTAAAGAGTGAACCGCTTCCTAAGATAGGTGGGACCCAGACCGAGCAGAACCCTATGGGCCAAAGTGATTGCTTTAAACTGTACCCTTTGGGCCACTGGGAGCCAATGTAATTCCCAAAGAAACTGCCGCGCACTAGATCTCGAGGGGGCATTGAAGAGAAGCCTAGCTGCAGCGTTCTGGATGATTTGAAGCCTGTGCAACAAATAATCAGGCAGCCCCAGGAACAGAGCATTGGCATAATCCAGTCTAGACAGGATTAGAGCGCGGGTGACCGTCTCTTTAGCTGCTCTCGGGAGGAATGGAAAAATGTTCTTAAGTGTTTTAAGAGTGCCAAAGCAGACCCCCGTCAGTTTTTTAATATGGTCACTGAATCGGAGGTCTTCACTAAACCAGATACCTAGGTTTTTCGCAGGCCCTTCTTTGGGCACCGGGCAAGGGTAGCCCGGAGGGCACACGCAGATTTTAAAATCGTCCGGGAACTGGCCATAGAGAAGGACCTCCGATTTATCTTCATTACATTTGAGGGAGGCTTGGGCCAGCCATTGAAATACTGAGGCAAGACAGGTCTGGGCGATATCAGTATTCATCCTCGTACGGTATCACCTTAGCGCCCATCTCCTCTGCCAGGCAAACTAGCGGCGTAAGACAAATATTAAAAAGAAGGGGGCTAAGGGTAGAGCCTTGTGGAACCCCAGTAGCCAGATTTCTAACAGAGGAGGAGCATGAGGCCATACAGACCTGTTGTGAGCGGGAGTCCAGAAAGGATTCGATCCATTTCCAAGCTAGGCCAGAAATCCCTACATCAGAGAGTCTGTCCAGAAGCCGCTGGTGGGGCACTGTATTGAAGGCACTCTGTTCATCACCACCCCCTTTTCTGAATCGTTTTTGGCCACTATAGGTGTGGCAGGGTATACTCAGACATGAGTCCCTTTCTCACTGCTCCATCAGGATTCAAGCAAGCCGGGCCGAAGAGGCTGAAATGCCAGAAACCGGTCCCCGGTATCTTGTCTCCTTTCTGGTGAAGAATTGGCTTGGTAGTTTGGTCTGCCCTGTTCCCATGATGCACTGGGCCAGGGACAGAGTAATTTGCATATAGCCAGGTTCTGAGCTGGGATGGGGCAGTGAGATAAATAACGGTGATGGATCAAGCCCTGATCTTTGGACTGGGTAAGAGTGGTCTGCTTAATTCAGACACTCTGTTCATCACCACCCCCTTTTCTGAACTGTATTGAAGGCGGCAGAGAGGTCGAGTAAGATCAGGGCTGCCCTGCCGCCCCCGTCTAGACACTCTCTGATGGCCTCCGACATCTCAACCAGGGCAGTCTCCGTACTGTAGGAGGATCTAAATCCTGACTGGGCTGGGTGAAATGCTCCTGATACTTCCAGAAACGCCTCAAGCTGCCGGAAGACCACCTTCTCACAAACTTTAGTGAGCGCAGGAAGAAGGGAAATAGGCTGGTAGTTAGCCGGCAGCAGAGGGTAAAAAGTTGGTTTCTTCAGGAGAGGGAGTAGTTTAGCACGTTTCCAATTGAATAGGAACATACCCAGCCTGTAGGGAGCTATTCACCAAGTCCATTACTGTGGGCAGACCACCTCTGCAACACCCGCTAAGACCCGCGCTGGGCAGGGGTCAGCAGGAGAGCCAGACTTCAGAGACCTTAAAAGGGCCACTACGTCTGTTTCGGCAGAAATGTGGAGAACATGGCGGGTCCTACTGGATGGGAAGGGGAGGGTTCCGGAAGGGGACTCTCATTGGGCCTAGAAACAAGGCCAACGCTCTCTTGAATTATAACAATGTTGTCAATAAAAAAAGAAGAGAGCTCTTCGCACCATTCATTCGATGCCGGTATCGCGCTTTGTTCCGCGCATGGGGAGAGAAAACTTCGAACAATCGCAAAATCTCTTTGCTATTATTCCTCGCCTATTTGGCCTTCATGAATGAACAGATTGCTGAAATCATATCTGTACCCTCAATATTAACAGATAATTAGCTTGTCCCTTGCACCAACCTGCAAGCAATGAGTGGGAGAAACTATCAGACCGTAAGCCTCAAAACATAATAAAGTAACCCTCCATGGGGCTCCTATGACAGATTACCTCCAATCAATGGCAGTATCCTGGTTTGCATTGAGCCAGAGATCTTTGGAGTTGATAAGCAATTCATGATAGACTGGAGTTCTATTGCTAGCAAGTGCACATGAGACAGGTTGATCTTAATCATTAATACTGCTAAATGAGTCAGCAAAGATATTTTAAAAGAAATCATGGAATAAGAAGAGGCAATTAAAAACAACTCTAGCATTCCTGACACAAAAACTTCAACAACTAGCAAACATGAAAAGTGAAGTAGCAACAGTTTATTGTTAATGTATTGCCTATCAGATGATCAAAGGATGAAAAAAATTGGGAGCATTGCAAATTTGAATGAGCATTTACCTATACCATTACCATTAACAGGGTGAGCAGGAACATTCCTGTATTACGAAAAGGATGTCCATAAAGGGAAGCAGAATAAGAACAACTGGACATTCAAAAATACATGCAACTAAGAGGTAACATCAAACAAGCCCACACCAACATCTATGTTTCCTCAGTGCTCATTTATCACATTAATCCCGGGCCGAGCTGGCGTAGTGCTGCTACGCGGAGTTCCACGGAGTTCGGAAAAAAATCTGTGGAACTCTGCTTCACTCTGTTTTGACCTGGTGTGCTCCCCCCTTCCACCCCCAAATACAAAATAATTTAAAATGAATTTAAAAAAAGAATAAAATACTTACCTGTACTGTGGCGTCCATGGGCTGCACTTCTCCTCCTCGCTGTCTCTCACCTGCAAACCCCCTACGTCGGAAAGGAGAGAGAAAGCGAGGAAGAGGATGGCAGCCCAGGGACTCCGTAGTACAGGTAAGTCTGTTTTTTCTTTTAAAAATCATTTTTAAATATTTTGTATTGGGGTGGAGGCGGGGAGCCTATTTAAGTAGGGGGGCTGGCTAAATCCTCTATGCTGCAAAGTCAGAGTTTTGCCTAAACTCTGCATTCTCAGAGGAGTGCAGAGTAGATAAAACTCCGCCCACTCCGCTGACGGAACAGAGTTCTCCGCCCGCCCTAAATCACAATTGCCACATCATAAAACAGGGGAGACAGCAAGCAATTAAGGAAATGAAAAGGACTATCCAATCAGAACTACAAGGAGCATGGAAGAAACCAACAACAATTCCATCAATTATAGTACATTTACTGACCAGGTGGAAGTTAAGATCGTCAATGGAGGATTTACATTTGTATCAAGTACACTCCAATCTTCTCTAAGATTCAGTGAAGCTCCAAGAGACTTAGGAAAATGTAGTTGCATAGATATTTGCAAGATAAACCCAGGGATCCTCCCTGAATATTCTTCCCCAACCTACATGCATGCTCAACACTCACTACCTCTTTGTCTGCACTGGGCCCTGAGATACAGGCCTCTCAAAAGCTGTTCACAGATAAGGTCACTGAGATTGAAAAACATGAGACTAAGATATCTGTCCAAACTATAGCACTAAAGAACTTAAGAACAGTACCAATTTAACTATCAAACTAGCTGATAAAGGATGTGCAATAACCATTCTTCACATAGAAGACCATATAGTTGAAGCACTTCAATTACTGAATGACAGATGGAGTTACCACCCACTTATCAAAGACATAACTGCTGGAGATGATTAAAGGAGTAGTACAAGATTCTGAGAACACATTTTGGATTATTGAGAAGGAAGGAGAGTTCCTTCCAAGACATATCCACACATTCCAGCATTCTACATAGTTCCTAAAGTACACAAAATCCTGTATCCCCTTCTGGACCCCTATCAGGGGAAGTCATTGTCCAACAGCCCTAATATACCAAACTATACCCAACTATACCTAAGATACTATAGACGTTCTGCATATACGACAATTGCACCAAATATCAACTCACTGTTGCGTTAAACATTGCATCATTATAGACTAACATTCCACAGTAAGCTACCCTGGCTGCAATATATAAGGCTCCTCTAGCTCAAGAATGGTTCTATGATGCTCCACAGATTTTCATTTTCTAGTGCAGTGTTTTACCACTTAACACAAATTATGTCAAAATTGAAGACAGACTATATCTACAAGTTTCCAGGACCCTGTGGGTGCTACCTTGCCCTGAGTCTAGCATGCGTTTATGTAGGTATGGATGAAGAAGTCTAACCCATATAGCCAAGTACTGGTCATTTGAAATCAATATATGGCAACATGTTGTGTATATGGAGTTGCACACATCAGTAATTACAACAGTCCATACATTGGATTAACAATCTAGATCCTCATCTGCACTTGACTTGGACCTCTAGTAATATATGCATTACATACCAGGATCTTGACATTTCAGTGGTAGGCACCAGCATAGTTATTACAGTCCACCAAAACCCTATAGACAACAACTTCCTCCTTCACCATAGGTCTTCTTATCTTAGAGCCTTGAAAGACAACCTTGTGGTAGGCTAGTTCTGATGCAACTACAGTAAAACTCAAGCCTTGATCAATCAAGCTGGAGACCATGAAGCATGATTATCACAGGGATCATACCTTAAGAAAGTAACACGCCAAGTTTACAATAGAGTTTTAAATATACCAAGGACAACTCCCATGGAAACCACACGAAAAACAAAGCTGGAGCACATTACCTTAGTCATGACATATGACACTTTCGCCAAACAAATCCAGAATATAATCAGGAAATACTAGCAGATACCTAACAGGATACCACTAGTTTGATTTGCCTTTAAAAGATCCACCAACTCAAAAGACCATCTTGTTCCCGCCTGACCCAGGCGCAAAATAAAATTGATTCTGTGGAATCTGCCACTAGCCAGTGATCACAATCCTTATGGTTCATTCAATGTGTGCCACCTCACCAAGGCCATACAAATGACTCTAAAGAAAGGCTGTATGGCACCAAAAAGGTCTTCCAAGCGTCAATACACCTAAGCAATGTATAGACTTTAAATGTTTATGCAAATTATATTACATTGAAAGAACCACAAGACAAATTAAAGTACACATTCAAAAACACATAAGCACCATCAGAAACTGGTAAATAGCCACAGAACTAGTATCACCCTTTATTCAAAGCAGCCATGGGGCCACAGATTTCATGGGGTGCGTGGCTAGCAAGCCATCATGGCGGAGGCGAGCAGCTAGTGCTCTGTCAGCAATCTCTCAGTTCTCCTGACTCTCATCCTACACCCGAGCCATCCATGCATGTGAAGGGCAGGGGCTGGCCAGTACTGGACTGCGGTCGCTACAGGGACCTTGTGAATTTGTGGGGGTTGGATGAAGACCGAGATATCGCCAGTGAAAGCTGTGCGGCCTATCCCACCAGGCAGCAAGCGCAAAAACACGGCGGCCAACAGGAGGGCAAAGTTGGAGTGGAGGCGAAGTTGGGAGCTTAGGCAGTGTTCGACTAAGTGTTGCAGGTGGTGCCCCATGTGGGGAAGAAGACCTGGAGACAACCAGGTACACATGCTCCACCCTCAAAGGGCCTGGTGGATGAGGCCCTGGCCAGCCGGAGTATCGCCCCTCGGCGGCGTCCGGCGGGAAGTACCTGCCACAACAGAGACGGAGTCCCGAACTCAGGCAGCAGGTGCGTGCCCAGCCACTGCCAAAGCTGTATTGTGTGGTGACGGGGACCCAGGGACCGGCAGTAAACAGCGCTTTCCACTGGGGCCTTGGTTGTTGGGGCTCCGATTGGGCAGAGAGCCGCCTCCTGGAAATTTGAAACAACAGGTAGACGGCTGAGCAGTGAGGAAGCAGGGGTGCCCCAGAGACATTAATAATGCTGGCCTGTTGACTGTAAAGGTGACACAGTGAGCAATCTGAGGCCTGCGCAGCCAGGCCGCATGTGCGTGGTGGCTGGCAAGATGACATCTACACAAACAAGGTAAAGACTGAGGCCTGGACGGGAGGTGGTTGGCCCGGCGGTGGGGCAACCCCCCCCAAAACCAATGTGAGAAAGTGCCTGAGGGCCACTGGTGGGCCCGTGGGGGATGATACGGGTCCCAAGGCCAACTGAAGATCTTGCTCACCAACGGGAAGGCCCTGGGCTGGGCGGAGTGACATTCTTTGGGCAAGCTGTGGAGTTCAGTGGGAGACTAAATATGGGAGTAAACAGAGTGCCCCCTCATTAGCCTCTGCAAAGTCACCCTAATGATTTGGAAGCACCATGATGGCCCAGAGGGTGATTTGTGGCCTACATAACAGAACAATGTGGGCGCGGCTGTCATCAGGTGGAAAAACACAGAAGGTGTTGGTGGAACGAGCCTGTGTACTTTAAGCAGCACTCCACGCAATTGGTGGGAGACACAGAGACGAGAGGAGACTTACACTCCCTTCCATGAGCCTAGCAGATGGGGCTCCAGCTGATTGAAGTACTACACCCCCTCTGTATCGTGGCAACAGGAGAGTGGGGAGCAGGACTGCCAATGCTGATCCGTGTGGAGCTTCTGGGAGCTGCCTGGGATGAGTGATATCCGGGGACAGTGTGTTGGGCCCCCAGAGCGTGCACAGGCAGTAGATTCCAGGACTAAAAAGGTGGGACATTCCAGTGCTGTCCCGCAGGGGTAAAACCTTGCAAGACAGTGTGAAAGTAATGGTTAGATAGTCACATGCCGTGGTGGATCCTTCCTTGAGCCTAGCAATAACCAGCAGAAAGTCAGCAGATCAGCGGGACCTATAACGTGGCCTTGCGGAAGCTCGCAGTAGAGCCGTAGTGAGCCGGGAACCAGACTGGGAATCACACCGCCTGCCCAAATTGGGCATTGACCCTTATGGAACAGTACATAGTAGTGTCCAAGGGATAGATTAGTGGACATCAGAAGCACTGCCCACCAACTCGGGATCACCTCGCTGTGATGACTGGATGCTGGATATGAAAGCAAGGTTGCAGAGAAAATCCTCTGTGAGCTTGAAGTAGCACCTTATTGTCTGGGGGTGGTGCACCTCCATGGTGGGACTCCGATTACATTATAACCTGAGCGAGGAATTAGAAGTGGCACATTGTGCTAAAGAGACCCGGCACTGGATCTACTGCTGTGTACACAGACACTGGGCCTGGCATTGATACCGAGTTGATGCGCGATACGTGCTGTCGTACAGAAGCAACCTGTTGGGTGTGAATGCCTTCCGCACAGAAGCTGACAATGGGTCGTCTGCGCACAAATGCACAGCAGATTGCCATGCGTGCTGGCAACCCAGAGCCAACACATGCGGGGGGAGATGTGACTGGTGATACATTGAAAACAGCAATCACTGCCAAGCTTGATTCAGTACTGGCATCGGTAGAAAAGACTGGAGCCACGTTGGACCAGACAAGATCCTCTCTTGAATCCAAGATCGATATGGTCACCATGGATTTTACCCTTTTACGTGCTGATCATCATAAATTAGCGGAGAAAGGTCATTTACAAGATCAGTCACTGGCGGAACTGAAACCCATCACGCAGAGCCACACTGTGGCCCTGCAGGACATCTTAGACCGGATGCACACACTGAAGGACAGGGTCAAAGATGCAGAGGGACGTTCCCGCCGCAATAATGTCTGAGTGGTCAGTCTCCCAGAGGGGGAGGAAGGACGGAATCCAGAACTTTATATAGAATGCTGGCTCAAGGACATACTGCCCCCGGGGACACTGTCGCCACACTTTGCATTTGAAAGGGTGAACCAAGGGCCGGCCCAAAAGCCTCCCCCAGGGTCCCGGCTGCGACTGTTCCTTTTTGGACTACTAAATTATAGAGACAGGGATGCAGTTCTATGAGAAACTCGTAAGATTACAGATCTCAAAGTCAGCAAGAGTCTGATCATGATATTTCCAGACTACACGGTGCAGATGCAGAAGTGTAGTAGCAATTACACAGCCGTGAAATGCCAACTTTGCGAGCTGGGGGGCGTGGCCAGGCAGCCGACCAAGATGCACTGAAGCTCTGTTGGCCCAACCAGCAAAATGCCTTCAGTCATGGCTAATTAAACTGCTGCACAACTCTGCATCAAACTTTGTGGCCCCCGGATGGCATGGCATGGGGGACTCGTTGAGGCCATTGCAACACAAGAAACACATCAAAAACTGCAACATTGGAAGCCCGTTCATGTCGGAGGCAGGGCTTTTTGGGACGATCCGGCAACCTCCCTGGTGCGGCCTTTAAATCCCCGACCTCGAGTGAGACCTGAAGCCGAGGAGACAGACGCAGCGGGAACCTGCCTGAACTTCTTCCCTTCTTTGCCTGCTGGGTCTGGTGTGCGCACGTGAGGCCGTTCTGATTCACGGAGGCTCTGCAGTGAGAGGGACCACGGGTCTCCGGTTAGGCTGCCATTCGGCTGCCTGATTAAATCTGCTGGGTGGGACGTGGCCACCTGCACGCATCGCCGGCTGCTATGATGACACATGGCGGGGTCCCCTACATCTAGCCTGCCTGGAGGCCCTGTTGGACTGCTTTCCAGAACCATGGGGTCAGCCTGAGAAACGCCAGCACTGCTGTCACCATTTCAAAATGGTTACAACATCTTGAGAGGATCAGGGTACACCTCTGTCCACAGCACCAGCCTCACTACAATGTACCTGCCGCCTGAAACAAGTTGGTTCCCTTGAGCATCTCCACTGTGGGGGGTGCCTTGCGGCACGGCTGCATCTCGCTTATTTTTTGGTACCTAGGGCACACCCATACAGACACTCGATCTTGCCAGGGCCAAACCAGTGGAAGCCTCTTTTCACTTGTGCTCTTGCCGAGGCTCAGTTAGTGGTGAGGCCCATCTCCTTCCCAGCCGTGTCGCTGGTGCACTTCCCCACACCAGCCCTGTCCCCCCCGAGTAATTGCTCTGGGAGGAATGGACCGTAAAGACCCCAACCTGCGACTGCTAACCCTTTGAAAAACCTGTGGAGAAAACCAGTGAACACGACGCCACCATGGCAGAGGGAGGTCAGGACGCAGCCCTCAATTCTGACCCAACCACTACTCAGTCATCCCTGGTCGCGGAGCTCAGGGCGGGATTCAAGGACTTGGATGGCAGATTCAACGCACTAGAAAAGAGGCTGGAACACTGGGGGCCAGAGTGGACAGCCATGATTGCTGGTTGGTAATCATGAAAGGGAGGACATCGGATCTCGAAGATGGCTCTGCCTAATCCACCAAACGCTTGGACCAGATGGAAAAAATCCTCAACGATGTGGCTATAAAGACTGAAGATCTTGAATCGCGTAACTGGTTCAATAATCTACGCGTTCTCAGAGTTCCCAAATCCACGAAACACTGGACACATAGATCTCTTCATGGAGTCACTCCTCACTGAAAGGATGCGCATCAGTCCCTGGGTCCGCAACCTAATCCTGGCTGCCCGACGAGATTTATAATTGCTAGCCTCATGAACTACAGAGACAGTGACATGGCACTCTGTCTGGCCCGTGAACGAGACAAGACTGTTTGGCAGGGCTCAAAAGTCGCACTTTACCCCGATTTCACTGCCATGGTGCAAGGAGCTTGGCGAAAATACAATGGGGTGAAGGATACCCTTCGAATTCTAGGCCTCCGATACAGACTTTCATACACGGCCCGCCTATGGGTTGATATCAATGGCCACTCCCGCATCTCTGAATCACCTACTGCAGTGGAAGAATTTTGTAAGGCCTACAAAGACAATAACAGTCAACAGAGAGGACCCGGCCCTGGCTCTACCCCCCTCATAGCGGGTCAGTCGCCAGTGTTGACCTCTTCTCCATGTACTAACGTGCTCTATTTGCTGCGAACTGCAGTTTACTCAAAACAGTCTTCTTCTAAGTTGCATTGACAGATTATATATCCTGGACAGGAAATTTAAAATACTGGAGGCTGACGGGCCACTGTCACCTCCCTGAGAGTCACTCATGGTTTTTTTTATGGTAATGCATCGTATTGTATGTTGGCAAATACAGCGAGGATGTTTACTGGATGCTTGGAATTATAGTTTGACGGGATGGATTCTTAACACCTACTGGTGTGACGTTGGGTGGGGGCAGGGTTTTGGAAATTATTCACTGGTCTGTTTCTCTGAGGGTACATTGCAAAAAAAAGATTGTTGCTATATTGTGTTACATTTCTCCATAACGGTCATACTGCTTCACCACTTTCACCAAGGTAATGACAATGCCTTCTGCCTTGGCCGACCACACCTGCCTCTCTCTAATTACCTGGAATGTTAGGGGCCTCAACAATAATAAAAAGAGGAAACATGCTCTTCAATATCTGCACAGGCAATTTCTGCAGGAAACCCACCTCCAGAAACCGACTTATAGTCATTTTACAGCTAGTTGGGGCCCTCACCGCTTCTTCGCCAATTACAGTTCATATGAATGTGGTACGGCTTTAATAATCCATAAGCAGCTACCCTTTCACTTATATAACTCTCACTGCGATGCAGACGGTTTTCACGTCATAGTGACTAGGAAATTATTGGGCTACACTGTCATGTTGGTATGTTTATATGCCCCCAACACTGTTAGCCCCAAATATTTTCATGATCTCCAAAGTCTGATTCTTCGCTCCGCCGCAGACCTCATTTTGATGGGTGGAGACTTTAACCTTTTGTTACAGCCCACCTTAGACAGCTCCTCCACAGCCTCAGACACCAAACCTCGTGCACGACGAGCACTAACAGAGTGGTGCGAATACTTACATCTGTTTGATATCTGGAGATGTCGCAACCCCACGATTAGTTCTTACATGCATTACTCGTCACAACATGACACCTGGACCAGGTTAGACTACTGGTTGGGTTTCCCAGGCATAGCCACATGGTACATCTCTACCACGAAGATCCCAGAACATATTCTGACCATTCCCCTGGGGTTCCACAAATCTGCATCACCAGGCCCTAGGGTCATGAAAGGCAGTGGTGCTTTCCGGGTAGGGCCCTGAACGATGACATATTCTTCAATGAGATCAGACAGGCTATAATAGAATATTTAAAAATAAACACAGGAAAAATAAACACAGGATCGGTATATTCCTGGGCAGTACTTTGGGAGGCATTTAAAGCTTTCATCAGGGGAGTTAGCATCTCAAAACATGGCGTGTTGAAAGATCTGAGGGGGACGCTAACTCGCTTATAGCAACAGTTAGATAATATGGATAAGGCCCAGCGACACTCCCCTCTACCTGATGGTACCAGAGAGAGCCTGGCACTACTCACAGAATTTCGTGAGGCGGCGGACATAAAAATCCACTTTTTAAGTAAATACGCCATCGCCTGCCGATAGGGGGTGGGGGGACGACCCGTGCTCTCTCTGGCAAGACTACTGAGACCCCCCTCTGGCAAATCCTATAATAAAGAACTCAAATCCCAGACGGGACGCCTCCCCACTGAAATGGTTGACATCAGAGATGAATTCCTTTTACG
The DNA here is from genome assembly GCF_964261635.1 of Lissotriton helveticus. Classification (NCBI taxonomy): domain Eukaryota; kingdom Metazoa; phylum Chordata; class Amphibia; order Caudata; family Salamandridae; genus Lissotriton; species Lissotriton helveticus. Next base: position 951,534,280 of record NC_136057.1, read on the forward strand.
TTACAGCACATTATACGCCTCCAAATCTACACACACTTCGGTCGAACAGGAAATGTATTTTTCAGAAATCGCCCTCGTGTATCTAGGAAAATACATGCAGGACTTTTTGGCAGAGCCCTTTTCCACTGATGAGATCATCAGCGAGATCGAAGCTCTCAATGGCTCCACTGCACCAGGCCTTGACGGCTTCACAGGCGACTTTTACAAAGGCTACAAAGACATACTGGCTCCTAAACTGCTCGAGGTTTACAATGAAGCCCTGGAGAGAAGCGGGCTCCCACCCACGTTGTGTGAGGCTGTGATTGTTTTACTCCCGAAACCTGGGAAGGACCCCCTGCTATGCAGCTCCTCTAGACTGCTCTTGTTATTGAACTTAGACTATAAAATCCTAGCCAAGATGACAGCGCTGCGACTTTCCTTACAGCTGGGCAAACTCATCTCCCCTGCCAAATCGGGACTTGTACCCCTTCGGTCCACTTCTCTAAATGTAAGAACACTATTTGCGGTTTCGCACAGAATTAACCCCAAGATCCGGCAGCGGCCATCCTTCTAGACGCTGAGAAAGCTTTTGATTCACTTGAGTGGCCATTTTTTCTGACTGTAATGCAAAGGATGTGAATGCCCCAAGGTTTTATCAGCCTTAATGCTCTTGTATCAGGGCCCCATAGCCAGACTCGGTCTCAATGGCACCTTGTCCCACCCCTTCTCTCTCTCACGTGGCAGCAGGCAGGGCTGCCCGTTATCACTGCTATTATTTATTTTGGCAATGGATCCACTGGCCTGACATTTCCAAGAGTGATACCTACCGAGAGGCCTGCAGTGTAACACAGGCCCATTGTTAGTCTCCCTATATGCAGACAGTGTCATCTTATAAGTTCGGGAGCCACAGGTGAACCTCGAACCCCTGATTAGGGAAATCATTAGGTTTGGATGCTTCTTGGGACTGGGTATAAATAGGAACAAATCAGGTATTTTTCCTCTCACCACCGGTACTACTCAATGGACCTGTGAATTTCCCCTGGAGTCGTGCGATGATTTGACCAAATATTTGGATATACGTATTCACCTGAACACTGCCCAAATAATCTAGCTAAACTATGGCCAAGCTGCTTAAATTAGAGGAGCAAGTTGAAAAATGGCTGTGACTTCCCCTTTCGATGGTCGACCGAGTCTCATTAATTAAAATGGTGGTATTACCGACATTCCTTTACCTGTTCAATAACATACTAATACTGCTTCCAAAGAGCTTCTTCTCAACATTGCGAAAACACCTTGTAAGACTTACCTGGGGTGGCAAGAGACCAAGGGCATGCTGGGAAGTTCTGACACTTCCATTTAGTAGAGATGGCTTCGGGGTCCCCAACCTCCAACTGTACTATTTAGTAGCCCAGTGCAGTTACGCACACTCATGATTCCACCCTGATGCCAGAATTCCATATTTGTGCCCGGAGGCCGACCTGGTCCTCCCTGACGCTTTAAACACAGTGCTCCCTCTGGGCTTTCCCCAAGGACCCAATGACATATAAACGGTCTCAACTACCAGCTGGGCCTGTCATAAACTGGTTAAACATATGAGAGCTTCCACACTTTTCGCACCTGGGCTCCCGATTATTACCAAGAATTGGATCCCTATAACAGAAGAATTGGATCCCTATAACAGGCGAACGACTGGTTAAAGAAACTCTTCACAAAACATCACAAAAGCCGGATACTTGTTCACTGGAGGACCGCTCTTTAGTGGCCAGTGGAGATCTGTGGTGCAGTGGCCAGGGCAGCTAACTTCAGAGCACTGGGTTCACGGTTCGATTCCCGGCTCTGGTGGCAGCTCAGCTCAGCACCATGTGACTCTGGGCAATAGCTCAATTATTTCCATGACGGCCCCCAGTGCCTTGAGACCCATAAGGGTGAGTAGTTTGCGTTTGTCAAATACAGATTTACATTTAAATTTTTTTATTATCGCAGAGGATGACAGATTTACGGTGGCAACTTTCATGGACAGGTTTATTCTAAACCGGTTGCGCTCAGCGATGTGGGCACTCTTGCCAAATTTCCCACTTGAACCAGACCCAATTGTACCACTCTCTTTTGTCATCGAGAACATGGGGGGTGAACACCTCACATCTAAGCTATACAGGGCATGCGTGGAAGCTATCCCAGTTGATGACGCCAGGGTTAGGGGGCAACGGAAGGCTAATTTGGGTCATCCAATTTTGGACGATCAGTGGGAGGCGTGCTGTATACAGATGAAGTAAATTTCCCGAAACTGCCGCCACAACGTAATACACTTCAAATTCCTTTGAAGGCTATACGTCACTCCAGAGAATCTCCATCAAATAGACCACTCCAGGCCCAACTCTGTTTTAAATGCGGTGTCCCACATGCTGACTTTGTACATCTCACGTGGAACTGTGATAAAATAAAATCATATTGGGAAAACATATTTAGAGTACTGGGACACATGGTAGACATGGATACCTCGCCAAGACCTGAAGTCGCACTACTGGAGTACGTGGTTAACTTCCCGAAGGTGTGCCGAAATGCATCACCCTGGAGCTGTTGTTGGCAAAGAGGGAAATCGCGCTCAGATGGGGGAATAAAGAAGCTCCCATGCTACAAGCTTGATTAAACCGCCTTACATATTGCACCATCAACAGTGACCTGTTTAGCAGCACTTTACCCAGAACCTCCCACCCCAAAGACACATGGGGCCCATTTAAAAACTACACAACAGCTGCACAATCCTCACAGGCCTCACAACAGGAACACGAGATAGTCCCAACGGGAGTGAGTTGATAGTGAGCGTCGCCTGTGCGCTCTGCTGCCGCCCTTCTGCTATCACTGCAACATATAGAATTGCTGGGTGGGAGAGGGTAGGAGGGTCGGAGAAGAATGGCTGATAAGTTATCACAGTCTGCAACTGAGGTCGGGTTTGGGCAGTGGAGAGTTATCCTCTGTTTCTTTGTGCACGGTTTTTATTCACCCATGTCTTTATATTGTATTATGTATAAAAGAAATGTTTTTTCAATTCATTTATTGTTTTGCTTGGCAAAATAGTAAATAAAGATTTTTTTTTTTAACTTCACGAGCTGGAGCTCACCTACTCCCTGCTGTTTCCCGCCAGGCTAAGGGTAGTGGTAAAAGCCAGGCGTGGTCCGCTTATTTGATTCACCTACAGATTTATAGGACTGTTTGGAGGAGTCAGTCATGAGGACAGGACCTCGTCCCTCAACTACAGAATCAACCAAGTCATCTGGCAGAAGGAGTCGGAGACATGGGAAGCATGGGAAATCTGGAAATATGAACTAAGTGGCAGCGGCCCCGAATCCAGAACAGAGCGGATGTCGCGTCAAGGTGCCTTGGAAGTTGCTGCAGGACTTGGAACTACAATGTATCGTGAGCATCGAGATGCAAGCTCCTCTGGATCAGCAACGGCCAGTGGCTCATCAACCCCCAGACCTGATAATCTCGACAACACACGGCTGCCGAATGTCATTCCACATACTGCTGATGACATTATATGAATGAACACCAACGCCATGAAGTTTGAAAGAGACTGCACACACACAAGTAGAGACTTAATTGAAATGTTTAGCCGAGATAATGACTATGCGCATGTGTAATGTTTAATGCTGATATCTTAGTTAGAGGTGCTCGCATTTCATACACGAAGTCTTTGTCGAGTGAAACACACAGTCAGTGAATGTATACTCTTGCACGCTGGCTGGGAAGGCAGGTGGCAACATTCCAACACAGAGGGATCGCCAACGCTCGTAGTAAGCTACATTTCGCACAAACCCATACTACTCACTACACTGTATTAGTTACTGCCATTGTTAGGCATAAAGGTTTGGACGGATATCACCACGGAGTTCGCTCCCAACAGTTACCAATGTTTTGGTTCAAGTTTCATCTTTTGGTTCAGCAAGGCCAGCCCGGGGCACCCACATGCATTACATATCCAACATTGTGCTGCTCGTCCCAGGTTCCCCTGAAGGGTACAATAGCCAGACATGACACATGCTAATATGAATACGTGGAATATACGTGGTATGCACACACCTACATGCAGATATTCAATATTTTCATACTTGCAGCGCCGTTCAGCAAGTATTGCGCTGCTCCAAGAGAAGCATATGTCACATCTTGAATTGGAGAGACTGCGAAGGAGATGGAGAGGCCAGGTGTTCGTCCCCACTGATATGGATTAGAGCGGGGGTTCTGTTTGTCCATGAAGAGGACATAATTGACTCAGAGGGTAGATATACCTTTGTGAAAGGGACATTGAAAGGCCAAACACTAATGATAGGCTCTATCTATGCTCCTAACATGGACCAAGCCTCCTTTCTCATGCGCTTATCTGGGGTAATGGTGCAATTGAATGGGATCCCTTGGTTGGTGGGAGGGGATTAAATTCAGTGCTCAATGTAGACCTAGATAGGTCATTCCCACCCGTCAGAACTACTTCAGCATCCAATGCACAGGCCCTCACAGATGGGCTCTCGAATTGGGCTCTGCTCGATATGTGGCAGTTCATGAGCTTCATGTGCGACTTGATAGATTGGTGGGATCACAGTCATTACTTCCCCTAGTTAAAAAGGTGGAATACCTAGGCCGGACCCATTTTGATTATAACCCCCTGTTGATGCAGCTCGGATTGGTAAGCGGATCGCCCTCTAGTCCCTCCATGGTGGCTTCAGCCTAGCGCACTGGAGGACCCAGCATTTCGATCTTCTCTGGGAACGGCAACCCTCGCATATTTTTAACTGAATGAAGGTACGGCTAGCAATGCACTAGTAGAATAGGAGGCATTTAAAATGTCGATCAGAAGTCACTGCATGGGCGAAACAAGGAATGTCCGCAAACAGTTATCAGCCTCCCTTGCAAAAATAGAGTCCCAATTGCTCTGGTATGAACAGGAGTGAGAGGGGGCAGGCAGAGACTGACGGAGCCTCAGGACGCTGCATGCGGAACACGCGAACACGCGGAACAGTTAGAGCGCCTCCGATGCCACAACAACACAGCACACACAGCTCGTACGCACGCCACAGCTGATAAGTCAGGCAGATTGCTTGCTTGGCTGATAAGGCAGGAATATGCCCGTGCTCCAATAGGGACACTACGGGCAGCCAGAGGACAAATGTTATATACACAGAGCGAAATACATGAGGCCATGCCACAACATTATGCCCAACTGTTTCAATCCCAGCAGATCTGCGATGAGCGTAACCTGGAGAGGTTTCTGGGCTCTTTGCTGCTGCCTAGAAGTGACAGACAAGCATTGAGAGACACTCAATGAGCAGATCTCATTAGAAAAGATCGGAGATGCCATAAAGTCTCTAGCCTCTGGGAAATCGCCAGGTCCGGATGGCTGGCCTGCTAAGTATTATAAGGAGTATTATAAGGCATTCTGTGATTCGCTTATGCAGCAACTCCACACTTTATACACCACTGCCGTGAAAAAACGGCAATTTCCCCCCTCCATGCATGAAGTACATTTAGTGTCCTTGTTGAAGCCCCACAAAGACGTCATATATATGATTCCTATAGACCCCTTGCCCTGCTCAACACCAATTACAAGATTATCCCGAAGGTGTTAGCGGACAGATTAACACAAGTAGTTCCCACGTTGGTCCATACAGACTAGAATGGCTTTGCACCATCTCGTAGTACCTCTCTTAACCTATGGTGTTTCTTTAGGGTGGCAACGTACGTGGTACAGGAGTGGCCATGGGCTGGATGTCTCATCTTAGACCTGGAGAAGGCCTTCAACTCCTTGGAATTGGACTATCTATTTGCAGTATTGAGAAGTGTGACTTAGGTCCGGTATTTACTCAATGAACTCACTTACTTTACACTGACCCTACCGTCAGAGTTAAAATGGGCCCCTACATCTCGGATGCCCTCTCAATATGGAGAGGAACATGGCAGGGCTGCCCTTTATCCCCTCTTCTGTTCACACTTGCAATAGAGCCACTAGCAGAAGCTATACGCACCCAACTGGGAGACGGTGTGCCTTTGGGTGATGCCACACATCGGGTGTCACTCTATGCTGACGACCTCCTCATCTACATTAGGGATATCGAGAAGGTCCCTAGTCAGCTGGTGCGATTATTGCAAGAATTCGCCTCAATCTCCGAGCTTAAAGTGAATATCGATAAGTCCTGCGTATACTCATTCCAAGGAGGAATCAGCAATCTGGGCCTCATTATCAATGACAAAAGAGTACAGTGGAAACAAGACACGTTCCGCTATCTGGGTATTCGGATCTACCGCCAACCGAATGATCTCTTTGACGGGAACCTAGGCAGGGCATTGACAGCCATCAGGTCACAGATGCAGTTTTGTTGCACGCAACTACCCGCCGTAACGGGCAGAATAGCACTCACCCAAATGGTAATACATCCAAGGCTCTTATACTATTTCACAAACTTACCAGTGTATATATACCAGCTTCCTTCGTTGTCACATTAGAAAAGCAGATAAGAGGTTTCATCTGGGGCAGCAGAGTGGCGCTGAAAAAGCTGTACTTGCTAATGGACCAGAGGGGTTTAGCAGCTCCTGGCTTTGAACATTTCAACTTAGCCGATTAATTGCAGTGTATAGCGAAGTGGCTGTCAGACCGACATCGTGCAGACACAGCGACCATGCAGCCACCCTACCCACTGGGACAGATTGTCAGTCTCTTCCACTCTGGCACAAAGTTGAGGCCACCAAAGCACCTGTTACTTGCTGTGGCATATAAATGCTTTTTTGGGAGTCTCTATATAATGTGAGGAGTTGTTCCCTATGCCCCAGCAATACCCTTAAAGGGGACCGCTAATGGGCAGGCAGTTCTTACAACACAGACAATCAGGGGATGGCAAGAGAAAGGCATCCAAACACTTGAAGACCTGTATCACGAGGGAACACTCATACCATATACGTCGTTGGTGGAAGAAGAAGGAATCTCGCCGGGACAGTCTCTACAACACCAATCACTGACAGCCACACTCACAGCCAAATGGGGCGACATCACCACAGAACCACGATCATACCTCACAATACAATCTCTTCAAGTTCTTGGACAGGGTAGGTACCTCAAATGCTGGTTCGCAGCCTCGCTCAGAATGCATGCAGCAATAAGCCTGGATTTACTTTGCCTCAAATGGGAGGAAGACATGGGCCATCAGTTCACAGACACAGAGTGGACTCGAGTGCTTGGGAGTCTGACACGCATCCCTACGAACATGTGGTTTCAACAAATCCAGTTATATGTAATTCACAGGGCATATCTCACGCCTGCCAAAATTAGTCAGTATTTCAATCACGAGGATGCGGAGTGCCCGAGGTGAGCTGAGCGGGGGGCTGATTTGATACACATGCTTTGGTGCTGAACCCGGGTTGGCGCATACTCGAGCAAGGTAGCCACTATATTACACACTTGTACTGGACGGGATATGCCGTTTGTTTGGCCAATGCACATACTACACAAATTCCATAGAACACCCAACACCAAAGTATCTTCCAGGTTCCAGGTCCTAGGAATGGTAGTAGCCAAGAGGTTGATAACTAAAAGTTGTAAAGTGCCAGACCCCCCACATGTAAGGCCTGGCGTAACTCATTGCTCATGTGGGCCAAGGCACGAAGAAACCATGGGGCTGCGTCAGGTTCCCACTGCAACATATTTGGATGCCCTCTACACTGAGCTGCAGCAGAGTATAGACGTGCCTTTAGGGGCCTTCTACGATGAGTAGTCCGTAGGTAGTCACCATGTACACATGCCACAATTGTATATACACCACAATATCTTTTTGCTAGCAATTACACACTGGCAGTATTAGTGCACTGATGTACACACTAAAAGCGGAGTGGTAACGAGCAGTCAATAAGCACAGACACAACATACAAGATCCATGTAGGGAAGAGTGGGGGTACTATGGGCTGAGCAAATGTTTCATGAGTACTTTGTTTTTGCTTTCTCCTTTTCTTTTCTTATTAGTCTATTAATGCCAATCAGTCATTTGCATGAACCTGTATTTTTACTTATTATGTATCTAAACAAGTACAACTGCAAACAGAAGAGGGTATGTAATAATAAGCATAGTCTAAAGGATGATAATGTTTCTGTACTAGTAGTAGCTGTCTAGGTGTTTCGGGTTAACATATAAAGAATCAAGATTAGTATAGCAGCTATACTGCCACCTGAAGTGTAATAATGACTTGCAAATGTATATGCACCATGCCAACTGTCTTTGCCAAAAGAACAACAATGTATGTACATGCAAATTATGCAAAAAGAAAAATTACTAAGTTCAATAAAATAGATCTTTAAAAAAAATGGGCCACAGATTTCACATGGATTATTTTGGAACATATGAACCCGATGTAATAAGGTGTAGAGAATCTTTTTTACCAAAAGTAAACAACATTGTTTTATTTTGGAGCTGACAGACAAAATGGGCCCGATTCACAAAGGTAAAGTGAGACGAAAATCTAACTTTACGACTTTCAGTATTCACAAAGAGCATTTACTACTCGTAAATGCCATTTGTGAATGCCGAAAGTCGTAAAGTTCAACTTTTGGTATTCACAAAGGGCATTTACGAGTAGTAAATGCCCTTTGTGAATACCAAAAGACGTAAAGTTAGACTTTCGGCTCACTTTCCCTTTGTGAATCGGGCCCCATGGGTCTCAATGAGATGATTGAAGTACACAAAGTAGTAATGTAATTACACTAGAATACCCAGAGCAAGAGTAGCATCCGGGAAAAAGCACAGTTATTTGCCACTTCTAGTCTTACAAGTAATGTCAGTGTCTGCTTAGACATTCTCTTCACATATAGGGAACATGAATACTATGTATCAAGTACTAGTCAACTTAAAACTCCTGAACTATGGATTTTTCTGCGTGTTGCAGAAGCAGTAACAGCTGAGAGAGTTGTCCACCTTTCTAGTGTCCTCTCCAATTGTTGCCGACAGCCTATATAACACCTCTCCAATCATTACTTGTGAGGATCTAAAACATTGAAGAAATTCCTTAGGTCCTTTTTCAGTTATCTCCAAATCCAGTGACTCAAAAGGGCCTTCCTATTGAGCTAATTTTGTAAATGGCTAGGCATTACTTTAGTCTCCCAGTATGGTGGTTCTCTCAGGAGGTCAACAAAAGTCTAGATTCTCCATTGCTGTGACGTGTTCCCACCACTGCACTCTGAGTGGTCAGCATTTAAATCCTGTGGCGTCCACCATGAGTGATGCATTTTCATCTCTGGGATACTCACCATCATTGGCCCCCTTTGACAACGGTGTGCAAGTGGACAGCTGCTTGTATTGGGCCTTCCACGAGGAATGCACACAAACCAACCAATCAATCAATCAAAGCATTTGTAGAGTGCAAGGCTATACTAGTAGAGTTTCCCAGTGTTACAGGTGCAGAAAGGAACAGCGAGGATCTCAAAGGAGCCATATTTTTGACAATCTACAAAATTTCAGAAAAGAAGTACAAGCATAACCCTGGGCGTAGTTCGCGTAGTAGCGCTACTTGTAGCTACGCGGAGTGCACTTTGCACTATGCAAGCTATGCGTAGCTACGCGAACTACATAGTGCGGTAGGGAAAATGTTGTTTGCACTGATTTCACAGTGGCGGATGCTTGTCCGCACTGTGCAATCATTGCAAACCGCATCTTGCACAGAGTAAGCGGTCGTTTTCTGCCGCTCGAGTAGATTTGTACTCTAACGGCAGCTTTCTCAATGCAGACTGGTAGTTTCTCATCACTAGCGGTTGCGAGCATTTGTGACCACTCGCAATGAGAAACCTGACCTCCCTACGTGGAGAATCTCACCGGGAGGTTTATTTTCCACGCTCGCGATTGGCAACTTGATGTTGCTGATCGCGAACGAGGAAAAAGTCTCGCCGGGATGTTATTTTGCTCGCTCACGGTCGCCAACTTGACGTTGAGGACCACGAGCAAGCAAAAAATGCCCGCTACGCGTTTTTGCACTGTGCTACGAAGTTGCACAAACTACGCATGCTCCGCGAGCGTAGCGTAGTCCTACTCCCGAGGTTATAGAAGTCTGAATATTAAGAGGAATGGAATTCCATAGAGTAGGACCAAGAAACTCAAAATATTTACCACCTTGCCTTTCACGTTTAAGGTGGGGTATGGAAGCGAAAAGCTGATTCCCTGAATGAAGATTTTGTGAAGGTAAATTAAAAGGCACAAGCGCTTTTAGGTGGGGGGTAGGAAGCACCATACAAGCCAATGCATTAACCATAGCATTCTAAAATCAACCAGCTTCTCTATGGGCAATCAATGAAGAGAGCGGAGATGAGTGGGAACAGAGAATTGACTAGGAACATTGCAGAGCAGACATGCTGCCATATTTTGTACAATCTTAAGATTCCTGAACATTTTTAGAAGCACCTAGATAGAGTATGTCACCAAAGTCTATCCTGGATACAGTAACAGTTTCAACAATAATTTCTTGTGTCGGAACAGGAAGGAGAAATTGAATTTTCTTAAAACACTAAAGTAACAGCAAACAATAGACTGCAATAGAGAGTTTAAAATCCAAACAAATGCCAATGTTCTTAACCACCTTACATGGAGTGGGCAGAGATCTAGGATCAGTGGGTCACCATTTGGGTAGAGTATCAACCACCAGCACCTCAATCTTATTGCCATTCAGCTTAAGAAAGTTAAGTCTCATCCATCCTGCCACTTCCGTGAGGCAGCAGCAGAGGTTAGCCCGCTCAACTGTATCCTCGGCACTAAGAGTTACAATGATCTGAGTACCATTGGCATACATAAATGTGACAAATGACAGCCCTCATCTAGGCCAGCCGATGGCTGGACCTAGATGTTAAAGTGGTAGCCCTGAGGCACACTTCATGGCAGAGGAAATGTAGAGGACTCATAGGGTTGGATGAAACAGGAACAGGTGTTCCTCAAGGAATGAGGAAAACCAAGAAGGAGCAGAATCAAGGATGTCAATATCTTTCAGTCTCTGACACAGAACAGGAGGCAATACTGTATTAAAGGCTGCACTGAACTCAAGGAAAATGAGAGCACTAGTGACCCCCAAGGTCTAGTTGTTTTCAAACATGCTGTACTGCTCCACGAAGTGCAGTCTCTGTACTAAAGCTGTAGCAAAAACCAGACTGAGAGGGGTGCAGCGGGCCATGATTTTTCAGGTTAGATCTGCTGCTGGTTGTTAACACGCTTTTCCAAAACGCTTTGACACTCCTGCAGGAGGAGCAATCGGTAAGTCTGATTTTGGCTGGAGGTACTTGCACTCTAGGTGGGTCTGGTTAGTATTTAGGTTTGTTATTGTGCTTTTTAAACTTTTGCTTGATACCTTCTTAGGAGGAAAAGTTGGTTCTACATCATCATGCCTTCCCCTTCTCAAGGGACAATTTCAGTGAGCAGTAGGACTCCCTGAGCTTAAACTTTATTCATTAGGCACCCACCCACATTGAACAAACATTAGGAATTTTACATTCACCCACCACACGTTTATCTTCTTCTCCTTGAGAATACACACATGGTAGCAGTGGCGGTTTCTCTATATTATCATGAGGGCACTCTACTGGGAGCCCCCACAGGCCGAGATACTAATTATTTAAATACTTTCCCTTATCAAAACATACCCATACGTCACTCGTCATTTTTCCACTAGGGAACTTGACAATAGCACTCTCCTGTTTGACGTCCAGGACCCGCTAAGGATATGGAAACTAGACTCCCCATGTCAGATTGGTCGGTGTTTTCAACATACCCAGAATAGCATGTGCAGTTTAGGCTTCCAGACCAATGTTATCAGGGAACTGGAATGGCAGACACACAGCCCCCTTAAACTCCCATTGAGTGTTGTGCTTGCCTGACCCAGCAAATCCTGGCACTGCTCCTATGCTGTTTAGTATCAAAGGCAACATGAGAGAAGTACTTAGATTGGCTGGGAAGCAATTCTCTTGAATCAGCATTCACCTATTTTCCAGCCAGGCAGTGCAGTGCGGGAGAATGCACTGCAAGCTGAATGTGTGCTGAATGTAGTTGTCAAGCCAAGCTAAGTTAGTGTTTATTTTTAGATTACTTTAAGCGTCAGACTGTAAATGTTTTTTTAATAGTATGTGCCTGATCACCTCTGCATTACGAATTCCATTTTGCAGCTATGCTATACTTCAAAGTGGAATTCACATTGCAGAGGTGTTCAGGCTGGTTCTATTTATAAAGTATTTACTGTTCATTTTAAATATATTTCACTTGTACGCACCCAACCTCTTTCTAATACCATCAACTGCCACTGCATGCTAGTTAATGGCTATCAGACAACGCTTCCATAAGGAGTTAGATTCTTTATTAGTGACCCCTGCTTTTCAGGACTGGTATACAAATACCATACAAAACCTCATACATATATAGCTTACGTACTGTTGATATCCACACAGGATTTGGACACCCACATAACTCATCTCTTTATGGCTTACAAGATATAAGATCAATGAGTGTGTGTCTCCTTCTTGTCCCATCAGTATTGAGTGCACTGTTTGTACCAATGCCAATTTTGACTTCATAGACTGTAGTCCTCTGGCAAGATTTCCCGTTTGTGTATTCAGGTAAAAAAAAATCGAGTTTTTCAGGCATATGAATGTTTTCTTTTACAAAAGATGGGGATTAACCTCTTGACGGTTTATTTAGGAAGTCCTTACTTTTAATCCTACAGGTTTCAAGAGAATTGACCTGGAAGACCCCAATCAAGCTTTGATCCTTTGGCCCTAAATTTAATGTCAGCGGTTTCAGGTAGTAAAACATGTTGACCTTCCACAGTGATAGCTTGTTCATAAAAATGTAAGAGGGCTCCATTGGCTATATTATGTATGTATCAGGCGGTTGCTGTTAGCACAGCCTCACATAGTCACAATACATAGCTGTCATGCTATACTTGGTTCAGTGACTGCAGTATATCAGAAAATAGAGCTTCACGGCTTGTCAATCGTGTGCCTTCCAACTGGAAACAGCCGCCTACTGTAATCATTCCCACATCCATCCATGCCGCCATCTGCGGGGCCTTAAAGAAGGCAACCGGGTCTCTATGGAGGAACCCCACCAATGGCAACACCGGGCACAGAGCTGGGTCCCCACTGATCTTTGCAAACATCGTTTCCAACATTCTAGTGCCACAGACAGCAGTACTCCTGGCCACGGAATCCTGACTTTCTAGGATAAGGATTTGTCAGCAGAGCTCCCTGTTGGGCAGATCGTCCCACTTGGCCCAGCTCCTCCAGGTTAGACAGCCCCGCCATTGTGTTACCCACTATCATTGAGCCGACAAACAGTAAAGGTAATAATCAGGGGCCCCCAAGCCACATTTATCTGGGGTATGCATGAGGATCTCTTATGACACCCTGTGTCGGCCATGATCCCATACCAATTCCCTAAGCAGGGTGTTTAAATATTTAAACCAGGAATCTGGAATTTTGATGCAGAGATTAGTGAAGAAATACACAACATGACCATTTTGGAAAGTGAAATTTGTGCCATGATGGGTAACTTCAGAGACCGTCAAATGAGTACACAGGATATAAGGGACCGCAGAGCATTCCCCAAAGTCCCTTCCTGTAGATCCTCCAAGAAGTGGAACACTTGTATCCCCAGGTACTTAAACGTCAGCAGGGTCCACCTCAGGTCATGTGGCATGTGGTCAGGTTTGTGGGTGCCAGCCACAACAGTGAATAAGTAGGTCTTTGTCGTATTCACTCAGGGCACAAATACAATGCGAATTCCTCCTGTAAGTTAATCGCTTGTTGTGCCCGCATTGAGCCATCATCCAAATAGAGTAGCAGGTCATCTGCATACAATGATATACTATGTTCCCTACCCTCCACTATCAAACCATAGCTTGTGCCCTCGCGCCGAAAAAGCTCAGCTAGTGGCTCTACGATGAGAGAAAACAAAAGAGGTGACAGTGGGCATTCTTGTCTTGTGCCTCTATAAATATTATACAGTGCAGAGATACTGTGGCCCATTTTAACCCATGCAGTGGGTATTATTACAGTAGGTGGATCACTTTAAGACACTTTTCCCCTAGCTTTATCCGAAGCATTACTCTGTAAAGGTAATCCCACCTAACCAAATCGAATGCCTTCTCCAGGTAAATCGACAAAATAGTAGCATAAGGACAGCCAACACATCTGGGTGGAACAAGACATGATATAATCTAGAGAGGTTAAGGGAAATACTCCTGCCGAAATAAATCCGTTTTGTTCACTGTGGACCAGTGCTGGCAAATGAGGCAGCAGCCAGAGTGCCAAAACGTTAGTCAGGACCTTGAAATCCATATTTTACATTGATAATTGCGGAAATCAGGAACGGGGGCAATCAATTCCCTGGACATGGAAAGGGGAATTACTACAGCTTTCATGGTGGACGTAGGCAAAGAATTCTTGTGCAATGGCTCGGTGTATAGAGCTTCCACCCAAGGGGCCAAAGGTCCAGTGAAAACAGCATAAAATTCAGCTTGGGGACCATCTCATTCCGAGGTCTTTCCGTTGGCCCTGTCTTAAATGGCAGCTCAAATTTCCCAGACTGACACTGGGCCTCCCAGATGTTCACAGGCTTCAGGGTCCACACACACACACTCCACAGGGGCACCCTATCTAGAAAGACAGATAAGCTCTCTGGGACCACTGGCTCTAGCTGAACATAAAGGGATTCATAATATTCCCTGAATACTCTGTTTATCACACTTGGTGAATAGAGTGCTGTGGCATCACTCAAACGGATCAGGGTGAAAGGCGCCCCTCGATATTCAGGTCTGATAAGCCACCCCAGAAGTCTGCCAGGTCTACCATCTTCATTGTGCGCCCTCACTGTGCCCTCTTTGTAATCATGACAGCATAAGCACTCAAGTGTTTCATTATAAAATTCCCTGGCCTTCATGAGTCAGGTCTGTGAGTGCTCATCAGTCCCAAGTGTTGTCTAGTTCACGCAGCCTGACATCCAGAAGGTGTAGCGCGTTATGAGCTCCTTCCTCACCCCAACCGACTGACCCATACAATGTCCTTGCACCACTACATTAAATGCCTCCCACTCAACTATCTCTGTGGTGGCAGAGCTCGTTTACGTGCGCAGTAGTCAGTAATAGTTGCAGAAAAAGTTTCCCTGAAGCATGTATCCTCAAGGTACAGGGTGGTAAGTCACCACGTGGGAATTTCTGGGTGGCCCTTGACGGGTCTGAACTTCAAGAGGAATGGGCTGTGATCAGACCATGTGTTTCCCAAATATTCAGTTTGTGTTACCCATTGGCTAAGTCTACTGGAGCAGACAAACATGTCCAATCTAGTTATATAAGTGATAAATATGAGAGTGATAGGAGTAGTCACTTTCCAGTCCATTTTGTACCCTCCATATGTCTGCTACCTCCCAATGGTCCAGCCATTCCCGGAAGCCCTCCAAGGTTCAACGCGTAGTGCAGGAGGGAGTGAAGCAATCTAGTACAAAATCAGACATGCAATTAAAGTCTCCTCTTAAGAGGAGAACATTTAAAACCATTGGGGCCATTTGGGCTGATAGTGTTTGTAAAAGAAACTGTTGAATCTGGTTTGCGGCATATATGCTCCCCAATGTAAATATCTTGGCCTAGCAATCTACCTTTTAGCAGGATAAAGCAACCCACGTTATCGATCGTGGAGTGTGTAAGTTCAAAAGGTGTGCCTGCCCTAATCCTCTGTCATACGCCGAGTAAGTGGTTGCAAAGACCTGCCCTGGCTATCTACACCTCAGGCATTTCACTACACCACCATTAAGGTGCATTTTGGGGGAATGGCTACTTTCACTCTGCGCCTCCTCAGATATCTATGAATGTTGGGGCGTTTGAAGGGTGATTCTATCTCCCAGATATTCCAAGAGATGAAAGTGATGGTGAATTTAGGGTCTGCCATTTATGCAAACATCAAGTGCAGTTTTCAAACCCCTCTCCCAGCCTCTCTCACACTCCCCCACCCAAAGGAAATAAAAGAAATTGCATCCCCCAAGACTTAGAAGCAAACACCCCAACTACAAAGGTGGGGTGAGCGGTGAAACATGAAATACTGTGATACCAAGCCAGCCCTACTCTCAGTGTGTGCCTAGACATGGGGGCCAGCGTCTAAATATAAATACATAATGTAACACAATGTGGCACGTCATCTTTTTCCCAATGAACCGGAAAGCCCACAGGGGTAAGCAGTATCTCGATTCTTTATATACCCACCTGGGGCATAGGAGCCCCAGCTTCAAAGGAGTACTCTACTAGAAAACAAATAGACACAATGTTCATATCCTCTGTCCGGATTCCATCGTATCAAGTCCTCTGCAGTCTGAGGAGTAACTTGTGGCAAAGTCACACCATTGAGTATGGAGGGATCAGAGACCGAAGCCATCGATTCATGTTCAGATGGTGTCCCAAGTTCCTCATTTGTGTTTGAGCCATTGCAATTTCAGCGACAGCGAGCAGTGCCACTGCCCACTCCTGTTCTGCTTGAGAGGGTGACTTTTTTTTCAGGGCCTTCTGGATTGTTTCCTAACTCCTAACATTAACACTGATGCCCAAGTTCATTAAATAGTCAAAACAAATTCAGGAATGCTGGGTCCTCAATGGGGTAATCAAAATATTTGGTTTAAAGATAAGAGGCCTCGTCATGTAGAAAGAATCGATTCGGTAGAAATGGCCTCAAATTGCGAATCATTTTGTATTTTGCAAAGTGATGTTTGTAGTACTAGGGTGGTTCACAAAATACAGAATCATAGTTGGTCATAATTTGACCTACCTTATCAATATTCATCAGGGCTGGCTTAGCTTATGGAGTATTTTAATAAAATTAATAATGCACTCAAGTCTGTAATTCCAATAGAAATGTTAGATTTCCCCTCATCTCACATGGCACTCAGCAGAGGGGTCCCAAAACAGCCTTTTTTTTTTAGCACTGTCCAAGAACTACTAGGATGTGCAGCTGTCATTGACCTCATCGCACGCTATGCTGATTTTATTTCTAACTAACCCAGAAAACAATGTCCTGGAAATCCTAAAGTATGCCACAATAAGTTGATGCTTGTTACACATGGGGGTCTCTAGTTGGCAACGGTTTGCACCTTTGCCAATTAGGTACCCTTCTTCTTAGTCAGGGTAATGGGGGTACACTTCTAAAATAACCCCTTCTCATCCCGTTGTTAGCTTGGCATGAGCAGACAGGCTCATCTTAGAGGAAGTGTGCAAAGCATTTGTGCACATAAGCAGTAATACAGTGTAAACACTACAAATGAACACCACCTCAGTTTAGAAAAATAGGTAATCTGTATCTAAACCAAACAAGACTAAAATAACAAAAATCCACAATACAGTAATCAAACTATGACTTTTAAAAGGTAGAAACAGTTCTGTCCATAACAAACTATTGTTGCGACACTTTCAACACAAAGTAGCTTGGATGTGTCATAATCACAAACATATATAGCCACAGGGAAGGTGATGCATTACTTCCTTACGCCCAGGAAAGGTGATGCGTTGGTTACATAGATCAGGGGAGATGATGCGTCGGTTCCTGACTGCCCCACAGGAGAGGTGATGCATGCATTCCTTACTAAAGAGGAGGTGATGCAATGGTTTCTTACGGTGCGAGGAGGCGATGTGTTGGTTTCTTACTGCGGCCTGGCGTCCTTGTAGACTTGGCGTGGCGGTGTGATGCGTGCAGATCAGGGATGCGTCATTCTGATGTGAGGGTGGAAATGGCCCCACAATGTGTTGGTTCTCACAGCTGCACAGCAGGACCTGCATCAGAATTGGTGCGGTGATATCGGCCTTCGTAGATCGTGCACTCGATGCGGTGTGCAGCGATTTCCTGAGGCGCGGACAAGCACTGTGCCTGATTCGTCAGCAGCACAATGGCAATGTGTGGAAATTCTTCCTGAACTGTGGCGATGCATCGGAAACAGGTGCCGATACATTGGATTTGTCAGTGGCATGATGGCGGTGCATGAAAATTCTTTGTGCAGATGCATTGCGTTTCTCTTAGCAGGAACAACCTCCAAAGGCCCAGAACAGCAGCAGGCACCCAATTTCTGGTCAGAACTCCCAGCAAGGTGGTTCAGGAGAGATGGGGTGAAGCCTTTGTGTTCCTGGGATTACAGAACAGAAAGCAGGCTCAATTTCAAGCCCTTGGAGGGGACACATCACACAGCAAAGTCCTTGTCCTCTCCTTTTACCAAAGCACCTGGAGCATCTGCACTCGAACAGGAAAGTCTTCCTGTTTGAGGGCAGATGCTCCAGTAGATACTCGCATGAGAGCCATTAGAACTGCGTTTTCACCCTTGGCCATTTGCCAAGGACAGATGGGTCACAATGCCTGACTATTGCAGTTCTTACTGTTGAATTCACATTCCTGATTCCCTTGGATCACTGGTTATGTATTGCAAGCAAACATAACCAATGCATTAATGTGTTGTACCTGTTTAATCACACCTTTCAAGGCAGTAGCTAATTAGAGATCCTGAAGAAAGCCACAACACTGCCCAGGTCATTGGCTGAAACATGTTGAGCATTATACAGTACAACTGAATCTAAGGATTTCAGTCATGCCTTTCTGTTTTAAGTCCTAGCACAGGGTAGCCAGAATAAAGGTTAAAATGTGAACCTTGTCGCTAGTTTTAAGCCATCATTTCACTAGCACTGCACACCTCAAAACTCCCTGTTAGCTCACATTGAGTTTTAGTAATAACCCCTCCATTAAACATATCTGAGCTCCTCCCTCGTAGCAAGGGGGTTGTAGCCCTCACCATTACTAGACATAATGGTCCCAGGAGGTTTCCCAGTGATGAAGAATGCCACCTTTGGTGGGTGAGGGAAACATTCCTGAAAAGGGAACCCCTGTAAGATAGCCCCTATTTTTGCAGTTTCACACCTCTCTAGACCCGAGGGCCCTGTGTGTATTGAATATCAAAATGGCCCTGTACTTTTAGCTTGTTTCTTTCATATTGTTCTGTTTCTCTCATATTAAAGCACACTGTCAATGATATTTACTGATCTCTAATGGTTTCTGGAACAGAGATTGTTGAACCCTTTACTATCTTCACTTACCATAGAAACCGCTGACTTCCAACAGCTGCACATCATTCCACCATCATTTACGAGTCATTCCCAGGTTTGGATATGACGTTTTGCAATTCAGAGTTTCGAAAGGACATATTGTCTCATTATTTTTGGCAGACTGGTAAAATTGGTTACTCACTTGTTAGCTGGTAACGTTCACACCCGGCTCTCCAAACTGGAGTTAAAGTAACACTCTGTTCTGGAACTTAAGCCAAGCCAAACACAATTGGAGCAGAAAGCTAATGGACAACCAGCTATACTCCCTATTGGTAGCTTTGCACTATTTGTTTTGGTGTAAGTTGAATAGTGCAGGCCCCTTTGCACTTTTGTGTCTCATTTTCCTATCAAAGTGCTCTGTGCATTTTTGTGCTACACATTAATTTAGTAAGCTGCCATTTTGTTTATGAGCTGTCTTGCAATATGCACTTGCAGATTTACCACAATTCTGATCTAGACTAAATGACAAATGTTATTTTAACAGCCCTTTAATTTCAGAGTTTTATTGACAGTCACAGTTCTGTTTATCTGCTGTCGTGGACGATACATTTTAAAGAAGGTATATTTTGAGAAAGTGGTTGATCTTTTTGAAAGTTGCACTTCTGAGTAGAACTATGCATGTTATTTTTTTGTTAGATTAACAGGTCGCTTTACATTTTGGAGAGCCATGGAATATTAGACTTGCACGTAACCATTAATTAGCACTACTAAAGCAAAACACCATGTATTGGTCTATACTGGCTACTCAAAAAAGCTATAATTTATTTAACATTTGAACATGCTACATAGCAAAATATGCTCCAGAAATGTTCAGTTTCTCTTTAAGATAGGTGGGTTAGGAAGAGTGCAGCGCTCTGTGGGGAATGCAAGCAATTTTGATTTGGGCCTGTGCTTCAATGGGGAGTCGGAGGAGGGTTAGCCGGGCTGGGAAAATATGGTCAAGCCGCTTGAGAACTAAAAAGAAGCGTTCTACACCGTGCAGAGTTGCACTCATTGGGCCTAGGTGAACTTTGGGACTGCCTAATAGAAGGGCAATTCAATAGTCTGGTCTAGAGAGAGATCGAGTGACTGCACCACTATTTTGAGGTCTTGTTCCAGAATCAATTGTCTGATGCCCCAAAGCTGCAGAGGTTGGAGTTGTGCGCTGTTGGCCATGGCTGTGATGTGGCTGTGAATATTGAGATGATTATCAAGGGTGATGCTGAGTGATCTGCCACTCTGGACAATGGCGGGGTAACCACGCATGGCAGGAAGGTTACCCATCCATACCTGTACTGGAGTCTTTGCTTTCGGCGTGTGTGATCAAAAGAAATTCTGTTTTAGTTAGGTTGAGTATTAAATGGTTGTTGGACATCTAGTTTTGAATCTTTAACAGAGTTTCTAAAAGCAGGGCAACGTCTTCTGGGGATGAGATTTTCAAGTGTATTTGGGTGTCATGTGCATAGTGGAGGAAGAGAATCCCAGAATTTCTGAGAATCACACATTGATGCTCAAGGTAGAGATTAAAGAGGTTTAGGGAGAAGATCAGACCTTTGGGGACCCCTTGGTGAACGCTGACCGGTCTCGAAAGTGAGCCACCCCTTTACACAATTTGAGAACAGTTGAATAGGTATGAGGAGAACCAGTGAGGGCAGAGCCTTCATGTCCCATGCAAAGTTCAAGAGTACGAAGGAGGCCCAGATGGTTGACAGTGTTCAAAGCAGCAGAAAAATTCAGGAGGACGAGGAGGCAGGAGTTGCCAGAGTTGAGGATTCTGTGAGAGTTATCAACTATTCTGAGGATCACAGTTCTTGTACTGTGACCCTGGCAGAAACCTGATTGAAGAGAGTATAGGAGGTTGTTTGGTCAAATGTGTGAGGTTAATTGGGGCGCTATTCAACTTTCGATGACTTTGCCTATAAATGGGAGTGTGGAGACTGACCAGTAGTTGTTAAGGTTCTCTGAATCAAGAGGTTGTTTATTCAAGAGAGGGGTGATTTGACCCATTTGTAATTATTCTGGTAAGAGGCCCTGTTTGAGAGAGGAGTTCACCAAGGTGGTCCATATGGGTAGAAGATGTGTGGCAACGGATTTGGCGATAGAACCTGTGATGTCATCCTGATGGTGGTTTAAGGGCTTTACTTTGAAGTTTGTTATTTTGCAGGTCATGTTCAGAAATTGAAGAAATGGATGACAATGATTGTAGTGCCCTGCATGCTGGAATCCTAATCATTTCAATGGGGTCATTGATGGGCAAGGAGACACAGATGTCTTTACTTTTTTTATCAAAGAAGTCCATGAACTTGTTGAAACAGGCCACTGCTGACTTAGGAGCCCAGCTGGTGGAGTGGTTAGAAATCTATGCAATAACCTCTAACAGGTGCTTCAGACTATTCTTTGCTGAATTCATGAGGGCTCTGATATGGGAGGATTTGGCCTTGAGGATCTGGTCTTTGTAAAGTTTTCTCACTTTGTGAAGCTTGATCAAACTCAGATGAAATTGCACTTTTCTCCATTCTTTCTCTCATTTTCTGATCAGTTTCCTTTCTTCAGAAAGGGTTTAGGTCTGGATCTTTTGCATTTCAGGGGTTCACATTTGTCAATAATGGATCACATGCAGGAGTTGTACTTGTCGGTGGCCTTGTTAATGTCCATAGAGGTGTGATCAACATTAGAGTGGGAAGGGCTGTGACGGCTTGCGTGTCAAGGTTGGATGTGTCACGGAACCAGATTTTCTCTTTCTTTGGCTGCACATATATATTGGTATGCGAACCAGATATGGAGCCTGGAATCTGCATGTGATTGGATGATTAAACTGAGATGGGGTCATATGTCTTTAGCTTGAGGTAGTGGGATAATATTTGATTTGGAATGGCCCTTTGAGATGTGTGGGTGTATCGAAGTGTTGTTTGAGATCCTTAGCATTGAGAAAGGAGGTGAAAGTGTCCACATAGGTTTTGCCCATGTCTCCTCAGTGGATGTTAAAGTCACCAAGGAAGATATTGTTGTCTGAGCTGATGAGTTGCGTAGTGAAGAAATCTATGCATTCCTCGATGAAGGTGTTGTTTAGACCAAGTGGGTTGTAAATAACATTCAATCAGAATTTGGAGGTAGTGGAAGTTGTCAGTTCCATCTACATGCATTTGAAAGACTGAAATTGAGTCATTGGGAGGGTTCAGCATCTCAGGGAGTTTTGGAGAATGAGAGCGATGCCTTCATTGCGTCTATCTTCCTAGTCGTGACTCAAAATGGAGTAGTTGGAAGGAAAAAGGAAGTCTAGAGAGTGGTTACATGAGACATTGAGCCACGTTTCCATGAGGACTATGATGTCAGATTGTGAGTCTGGATCAAGTCTGATATTTCTAGGCTGTGTTGGACTGCAGACCGACAATTATGTAGCATGCTACTAAGCTGGAAGTTGTTGTCTTTTTGACTTGGCAGTTGCAGGAGGGTAGTTGGGATTTGTGTCAAGTTAAGAGAGGATGAGCATGCCCTGGAGTGGTTTATGTGAGTTTCAGTGTGATCAGAGATGATGGTGGAGATCAGGCAGCCCTGTGCTGAAAGATAGGTTGAGGGGTAGCAGAATTTGAGGCTACATAACTCTAGGGCGATAGAGTGGGTCTGAGTTATATAGGGGTGATTGAGTCCAATTGGGTTTGGGCAGACTGTTGTCTCTTAGTATGTTTGAAGGATGTGGGGTAGGGTTTGCAAGGGGTGATGAGGGTAGCAGTGACCGAAGACAGAGAATCACTTAGATTGAGTAGAGCTGATGTGAGGATGTTCATTCTTCGAGAGAGGTGTGAGAACAAAGAAAGGAGCTTGTTGAGCAAGAAACAGTTATGTTCAGCAACTGTGGAAGGATTGGGTGGGTTGACAGGGGCTGATTCCGAGGAATTGTGGTGCAGATAGGCGACGGCACTGGTTGATGGTATCTGTTGTTGGGAGATGTTAGGACGGGGGCAGAAAAGGTAGGGAGGAAGGGTGAGAAGTTGAAAAAAAAAGTTGACTGAGGAGATGAAAAGAGGGTAGTGGTGGCAACTGGTTTTGGAGATAATGGTTTGAGGGAGGTTGGAGAAACATGGTACGTGGATGGTCTGTTGAGGGATGTTCAAGGTCTGGTATTGGCATTGAGCTATGGGTTATTGGAGGACTAACAGTTTGCAGAAGAGTCTGGGGAGAAAGGTACTGGCTGGATAGACATGCAGGGTAGGAGAATGGGTGAAGGGTGTTATGGGTGGACAGAATTGGAGAGCTTGGAGGATTGCCAGACAGCCTGTGGGTGAGATAAATTCAGTTGATCATGGCCTGGATTGTGTCCTTGGCTTGGAATATAATTTTTCCTTTGTTGTATATGGATATTGAAGGGTTACCGAGAGGCTGAAGGGGAAGAGCATTTGGGTTTACGACCAAAGGGGATGCTAAAAAAAGAGGTAAGGATGGGAGAAAATACCTTAAGGACCTGATCCATAAGAAAGCGTTGTGTGTGAAGAGGTCGGTTTTGAGGCAGACTTTGCATTGGCAATTGTATTGGTCTGCAAAGAGGGATTCCGGGAAGTCCCTCAAGGTCCTGTGTTTCATGTTTTTCATTGCGTGTCTGGATCAATTTGGGAGGTATTTGATCTTGGCAGCATTAGAGTCAGATCTGGAAAGGGGCAAATTGGGAGAGCTGGTGGCAACAGATGTCATCTTCATGGTGGAGGCTGATGCCGTTTGGGAAGTAGTAGGTATGATCTAAACAACTTTTTCTAGCGTCATCCTGTGGTCATCCACGGTCTTGTGAATCGCTCTGTGTTTTCAGGGCTTGAAGGATACCTCATTCAGAAGTTCTAGGTAGTGAGATAGAAAAACTGGGATTTTGATCCTAAAGCCATTGATATGATGAGCTGGTGGGATAGGACAGTTATCTAAAGTTGGATGGGCTTGTTTTGTTGGAGTTCAGGAGCCACAACAGTTGTATCAGTGTAGGAGCCCAAACAAGGCATGGCGGGTTTCAATAAGGTTGATGCATGCAGTGTGCTTCCAGGGGATCCAGTCTGCTAATTGAAATACTTTGAGTTGGCATTCTGTGGGTTGAGGCTGGCTAGTGGCTGGTTCAACCAAAGCTGCAATGAAACCTTGTCCTTCCAAGTGGTGCCTCCCAGCTCTTTAATGACAGAGCACCTTCCCGTAGGCGGCAGCTGAAAACTAGCCCATGGCAGCAGTCTCACCTTTGCATGCAGAGGCAATTCTAGTGCAGGGCAACTGGAAGGGAAGATGTAAGCCAGGTAGGTAGCTTGTTATATAATCTGATAATTGACTTTGGAGGCACGGTGTTTTCATCGGCAAATCTTGCTGTGAGCGGTGCAACACTGGGGTTAAACAGGACACGGTAGAGTGTGGAGCCCGTTTAATTGAGATCTCACTGCAAACCTCACTAATTGTCGAGTGTCAGATGGTAGCTGGGTGTTTGTGAGTGAAATTGCGGGCCCATCGGGCCATTGCTTTGAAAAGTCGTACCCTCTGTGCCTTCATCTGCCAATCAATCTACTCCATGAAACCCTCACAGTCAGTCCCACTTAGCAGTAATATTGGCCCTTAGCAGCACAGCCCTCAATACCAGGAGGGCAACTCTACTGTAGTGCATCAAAGGTGCCCCTGGAGAAGGCCCAAGGCCGCTGATGGCGTAGGGTAGCCCTTCTATACATGGTGCAGCTGGCCGAAATTGCGAATCAGCTCAATGTATGGCTGAAATCGGGGATCCAGGCTTGCTCATCTGGCATCTAGGAAGTGTGGCCCCAACAGGCCTCAACGATGTGAGCCTCGTGGCTTGCTGCCGCTGAAGCCATGTCCCTTGCAGCCACCATTTTAAGGTCAGACAGTCTTGCCGAATTCTGTGTTTGGAGGTTAGAATGCTGCATACCTGGCCCCGGTGTGCGGTGAAGCACCGCTGCTGTAGGGGTGGTGCGGGTAGTTAGTTCACTGCAATGTGTTTGCTCACCAGTGGTGCGCTGAAGTCTACAATGGTGGTCGCGGAGGGCTCAGCCATGCGTCCGCTTAAATGGCACTTCAAGTGCTCATTTGGGGTCTTCTGCTGCGTTGCTTGCTTCCTCTCTAGAAATATAGGGGGTCCCTGCGTCTACAGCAATCTACGGGGCGCCGGAGCGTCGCACAGCCACCTCAACGGCACAACCCCAATCATGGCCATAGTCACATCCCCTTGTGGTGCTGGAGGCCCACAACGGTGGTATACCTCCTGTCTGATTTGCGGTGACTGGAGGGTCACAGGATCACCCACTTAGGGTCAGGACAGCTACTGTGGGATCACTGCCAGATTGCGGTCAATCAGGGTTAAACACCCGCCCAGGGAGCAGGTAACTATGGATGGCAGTCTGACATGATGCGGCGGAGTTCAAGCAAAAAGCGACCACCTAGTTTCTTGTGTTCTTTATATTTCCACAGCCTTGCTTCTTATTTTAGTGACCATATAGTAACTGGTTCCAAAGTTGGGATCTCTGGCCATTACGCCACATATTCTGATATGTCAATTGCTCCATAGTTATAGCCGAACCTACTGAGGCAAAGTCCAATTCCATACTGTAAAAAGCCCGACAGCCCCCATCTATATAATCTCTTCCATAACAGACAAACATGCGCATGCTTTCTCTCTATGGGCGCAATGTCCCGGAAGCATGAAGGCAGGCAAAAATCATGAAGTCAGGAAAACAACACTCCCCAGTCCCAGTGTTCTAAGCAGTTTATTTGGCAGAGCTCATCTCATCATTCAGTGTAAGGTGTTAGTACAACTTTGTGTCATCACAGCACTTGTGTGAGCCAACTGGGCAAGCTTAAAGGATGTCTACGAATTAACGCTTGTTTACGTTCATTAACAAGCTAACACACTAAATGTTGTGGTGATTAAAAGTATAGGTACAATAGATTCACTGTTCACGCAGTAAGAAATAATGCCTTCACGGTTCACGGGCACACAAGGTATATTGAAAAGGAAAGGGGGCATAAGCAAATTGGAACATGTACTAGTAATAAAGCACAGTATTTTTATAACTCGAAGTGCCAGCATTCATCAGTTTAATATTGTTTGATGAGCATATTAAGCACATGGCTCGTGGTTTGTCCTGAAGGAAGACAACGATATAGATACAGCTGCTTTGAATCATCTGAAACCGCACTGACTTACAAGTTTCTGGACGGCATTAACTCAACATCTGTTTTCCTTTTACGTGCGGTCATGTTTTTGTTGTATTGTCCTGGGCATCAACCTCCATTGCAAGAGCATCGGAACTGCTTTCCTTGAAGGCATTCTACTATCTCTATGTTCATCTTACATGTTTTTAATTTTTTCTGGTGATTGCAAAAGAGAACAGGACAATATATAAAAAGCCTATCTGCAATAGCCTTGTCACTGGATACCTCAATGATGTCAATAGTTTGAAAGAACGAGCTTGATTCAAAGAAGCACCTGATGACTTATAAAACAAGTCTGAATGTCACTGAATCAGGGTGATTTCTGATCTGAAATCATATTGAATGTCAGCCTAAAATGTTATTCTTTTAAGTGTTAATATTGCAATGGTTTTAGTTAACTATGCAAAAATAAAGAAACTGATCTGGAATGCACTTTGTGGATGGTACACATTAAACAGGAAACTCCCAGTGCAAGGCTTCACACTTCACTCATTGCATGGTATGTGTGTCTCGTGCACACTGTTAATGTATGCCGCAGGACCCTAGTCTTGGAACAATGACTTCAGATGCTGCTTACTTACTCTCCTCTCAGGTCTCATACTGGCCTAGTCAAGTGGGCCAGAAAAAGCTTGAAGCTGGATCACAACCCGATGGGAACTGGGCCAATTGGACTATGCTGCATTCTTGGAAAGACTCAAAAGAGCAGGAGTACAGGACAACACCTGTGATTCTAAATGATTTTGGTCTGCAGCCAGCTTCTGAGGGCCAGAATATAGAAACACAGGAAATAGACGGAAGTATGGTGTGGCACCCTGCCACTTGATAATGAGCACAACCCTGGGGAAAATGGACCATGCAAGCAGTAACATCTATTACTACATTCAAGATTGCCTTTGCATCCGTCCACTTTCTGTGCAAATATGTATGATTTTGCCCTGTTTATTCCACTATGAATTCCTCAGTGAGTAGAAGATTTCATTTTTGTCTGGATCTGTGCGTGGTCCTGCGGATCCACGGACCGGATGGCAAACAAAATTGGGCTATTTTGTACTCATGAGAGGTCCCTAAGAGACCCCTATATGTGTCCCATGAGGTCAGGCTACCTGCATTCAGATTCCTTTATGTTTTTGCACTCTTCTTTTCCCAACCCCAGCCGATGCAACAAGCAAAATGGCAGTCACAACATTTCTGTCAGGTTGTGCCCAGTCAATCAGGGCCTTGCCCAGATCAGCGGAACCGTTGCAGGATCCGCTGCCAAAGATATCTGTATTTTATATCCTTTAATATTTCCTAAACTACTGGACAGATTTACACTGCATAGCTGAAAGCATGATCTGCGTAACCAAATCTAGCATGCTGCCAAATGTGGTATGTTTCTGCTCAGCAGTTCAGGCTGTAGTCGTGTTCAAAGAATTCAAAATCCCCATAGGCATGAATGGCAATGACAATGACACTTTATCTGTGTGATTAATAAAAACGAATACAAAAGGACGATCAATGTAAAAGAATTAGTTAAAATAAAATATTATATCTACAGTTCTTCAAAACCACCATTTGGTGTTTTTGTTTTATAAAATGCAGTTAGTAAAAGTCCTTTTAATGCGACAAAGCAAAGTTTCAGTGGTGGCCAGACTGTGTGGGTCCCTCTGCCAGATGGGTCCCAGGTGGTACCAAGGTTGGCCTGTCCATAAGTGCTTGGCGGGCGTGATAGATGAACTTAGCAAAATTGGCCATATGCTTCACTGTGTCCAGCAAATATAACTGTTGAATGGCCTCATTTGCCGTCCGCGCGCATAGTTGAAGGAGAATGGGCCTTAGGTAGGAACGGAGGGCTGGCAACAGGGCAGGGCAGCATAGCAAAATGTGGACCAGCGATTCCCACTAATAATAGCAGAGGCAACACTCCTTAATGGCTGGATTTACTTTCACAGAGGGATACAGATATTTTAGAGGGAGCAAGTGAAGTCTGGCTGCTAGTATCCTATGTAGGGCTTGCCTCCCCACCGGCTGTGTGAGATGTGGTTTAAGGCCATGTGATATATGAGGAGTGCTTTGGGTATCATGAAAGCCTCTAGCTGACGGAGCTTTGATGTCCAGTGTACGAGAGCATGATCCTACTTGCTTTTTTATGGATGTTTTAATTGTGGTGTACTTGATTATGTTGGGATCCCAATTCTCTATGGCTAATTTTGGCTGAGACAAGGCCAGATGACCACATGTTGCCAGGTTGTTGGAACATTTTATTTATAACGCTCTTCATTGAGTTCTCTGGGGCCACGGTTGTTAGATAAAAGTATTTTGCCAAGATCGCCAATTCTTCCAGGGATTGTCGGTTAAGGTTAAATTCCAGGCAAATTAAAGTATTCCTAGTGCATGCTGGAAGACTAAATACATTTTTATAAGCTGCACAGTGGATCTTATTTAAGGTCCTGCGCAAAGTTGCCTGGAAACGCCTGTATCGCATAATTAAGGGAAGGTAATAATTTTGCCCTCAAGACTCATTAAATAGCCGTAGTTGTTGGGCTTTCCAAAACAGCATGAAGTTTACAGATGGTAAAGGTGACCATTTTTCCTTTCTGCTGGAGCTTGTGGCAGTGGACCTGTGAGCGCCCAGTTTCACCGAACTAAATTCCAAGATAGTTATATGTTTGTGCACTGTGCAGTGTTAATGGGCCCAAACTCCATTTCATCAATTTCTTTTTCGGGTGGCATCCAAAGATTACTATCGTGGATTTTGTTGGATTTGCAACCAGCTTGTGTTTAGCGTTATAATGTGAGAGTGTTGTTAAAGCTTTATGGAGGCTGACTTTGGTGTGATCCGAAAGCACCAAGTCGTCTGCATATTGCATCAGCTGGATCTTGATTCTCGCAATCGTTGGAGTCGCTAGAGTGGCTCCGTGCAGAGCACTACCCAAGTCCGAAGGTATATAGGTTGAAGAGCAGCGGAGCAAGGACACAGTCCTGTTTTAGCCCGTGGTCTGTGTTGATTTTTGCAGTAGCAGATTCACTCGAGAGTTTAACTCTTACCCAAGTTTGCGAGTACAGTTATCTGATGGCTTGTAGCAGTTTTGGGCAGATGTTCCAGCTGGCCAGTTTCTTCCATAAGATGTTGCGGTCTACCCCCTCAAATGCTGCTGTGTAATCAATGAAGCAAGCAAAAAGCGGTTGATTGGTGTATGAGAGGGCGATGATGTTATCTAAGGTGGAAGCTCCTGCCCGGAACCCAGTCTGGTAAAAAGGGAGCAGATCTTCCTTGCTAACCCAGTCTGTTAGTTAGTTCAGGAGAGTACTTGCATAAGCATTGCCCTCAATATCCAATAAGGCAATCATACGGTAGCTCCTGGGGTCAGTGCTTGGCCCTTTTTTGTAAATTGGATGTAATAATGATCCTCACCAGGAATCTGGGACATCCACTAAGAGCCTACCCTCTGCATAGAACTGTGCCAAATTTTCAGCCCAAATATTAATGTCCTCCCTGAAAAGTGAGCCGGGCAAACCATTTGGACCAGGGGCTCCGTTATGGCATTTTTTTTTTAAATGATTCGTATTGCCTGTGTTCCTGGTGAGGTGTAAATGGCCAAAGTATCCACGGATTCACTTGACATTTTACTTGGTGGATCCCCAAATGTTTTTATACTTTCTGTTATATTTATCCTCAAGTCGTCGGTGTAGAGGGTTTTTACATGGATTACTCAAGTGCTTGCATTGAATGGGTTCTCTCTATTGGTGGTCCAGTGGATTACTTTGTTTAAATATTGCCAGAATTCTTGAGATTTGCTGGGTGCAAGCAGCTCGAAGATCTTTAGTCATTTTGCCTCTGTGAGTTTGCGTTTAACCTGCCAGAAAATGTTGTGTGGCTCTTAGCCGCTTGTTTTAATTATTTTTTTACAGATTCGGATCTAGTTGCTCGAAAGGCCCTGCATTTGAAATTCAGCTGCCTGGAGGATTTCATAATTGCTGGTTGATGTCCCAATTTTTATGTGAAGTTAACATGAGTTCTATTGATGTTGCTATTGATGTTGCTCCTCCGAAGCTAAGATGCTAATTCGTATGCGAGTGAGCCCAATTCCCCTATGCGACCCTTATCGTTAGGGCCTGTCTGCCAACCTTTCCATGTTGTTTTCCATGAGGCAAACTCATGACTCGGGAGGGGCCCCCATTTTATGCTTCTAAGGAGACTATATAGCTCTTCTCCCTTTGCAGCTCCAATGCATCGAAGAATGTGATGTTTTTTCCCAGAAGTAGACAACTGTAAGGTTAGAGCAGCATGGTCACTTTCCTTCCTAGGTTGGACAGCATAGTTTAGCATGTGCTTTTGTAGATTCTCACTTAAATAAATGTAAATACAAAAATAATAAAATATAATCTATTGTGGTCAGATTATTGTAAGTAGGTGCTATTAGTGCTGTTGAGTTGACTTTTATGATTAAAGAATATGACGTTACCAGGTTATATTCTTGTATTAGGGCGCTGAATCTTCCAGTGCTCCCATTGGGGAGGTTTTCAGGTGCGTTCAGACCCATATAGTGCGTGTTAAAGTCACCAAGAATGATGGAATCCATGCCTGCATGCTGTAATAGCAGAGATTCAAGTTCATTTAACAGCCGAGTAAGTTTATCTTTTGATCCCGGCCCGTGGCGGTTGAAGTAGACATTGATAAAAAGTATAGGTGTTGGGCCACCTGTCGTATTCAAACCTTTCAAAATACCAAACAGAAGCATGTATGATTAATTCTTTATTACAGAGAAGTGAACTTTCAGTGCGTGCTTGATGTATATTGAAATGCCACCTGACGGTCTCCCGAAAATGTTGATTTTGATTGCGGGTTTGAAATATTCAGCGTAGCCCCCGAGTGGTGTTGACGAAATGGCCCATGTTTCTTGGGCGCAGATTAAATCTGCTCCTGGGCTTTGCAAAGCTTTATGTATCCCTGCAACGTTTCAGGTCATTATGTTTATCGTTTGGTGGGGCTGCTTTGCTGAGCACTGCAGTGTTTAAGACATAGGTGGTCTTTGATGGTATCTGTTGGTTACCCAATAGGGTCGAAGGTTAGGAGCTAGCGTTTAAGTCACCCAATAAGGGTCGAAGGGTAGGTGCTAGCGTTTAAGGCCAGTGGGAGCCAGGACCAATCTTTGGTGCTGTTCCCCTTGGTTGAACATAAGAGGTTCAACCAATTTGGTAATTTGAATTGAGTTGTTGCTCTGCTGTGTTACCTGTGGGCCACCTATGGAGCCATGTAAAATCGTTAGAGTGGTTAATACGGTTGGGTGTTTACTGTTCATCCATTTCTGTCTATTCCGATCTTGTTCTCCTTGTTGAGCACAACGCATTTTATTTTTCAAACTCTCTGGATATTTGTTGACAAATGGGGGCTTGAGTTGTACGCTCCAGTTGTCCAGTTGCGTTTTATACCCTTTCAAAAAGTTCCCCCATGATCAGGTTGGAGAGGGTTATCTCAATTGTTATAATAATTTGCTCGGTCCTGGGCCGGAGAAAGCCACCAACTCAAAATCAGTTGTTTTGATGTTTGCCAGGCCCAGAATATTTTCACAGAGCTTCAGGAGATTTCTTCTGTTGAGGATGTCCCAATTCCCCTGCGAAATATATTTGGGATTAAACAAAACTTTCGGATTTTCTCGGCCTGTGGCATGAGCCTAGGATGGGGTTGAGTAAGTTTGATGGAATCTTTGTAGTTTCCAAAGGCTCTATTAGATTCCGAGTTGGGTTTTCACAGAGTGCAAATCCCCTCCCGGTCCGAATTGTGCTTGGAATGCAGAGTTGCGAATCACTCCTGAGTTTGGCGGTGCGGTCCAGGGCGGACGGACAATTATTGAGACTTACTTGGGCGATTTTCCTCTCCCTTTGGTCATTAATTTTATTTGGAAAATGGGGCTCATGTGTGCTTTTGGCTGTGCGGCAGCAGGTTTTTTGTGGTTTCTTGGCGTTGCTCATCGATCTGTGGGACTGTATGTTAGTCAACAACTGGTCACTGGGCACGGGAGGTGTTATGAACTGAGTTTTAATCGAGGGCCCGCTTAAATTGCCTAGAGAGCTCTGAGTACATCCGCAAATTTGTGTTCCTCTGTTTTGATCAGCAGTAATTGTTTTTTGTATGGGGCCACAGCCATTTTGATTTTCCATGCTATGATCCTTGTTTTCATGTTTTTCTGGTACAAGTCAATGCTTAATGGTCCCTTCAGGATTTCTTTTGTCATTTTTTGTTTTGTTTAACTTTCTCAGTTTTTATTATTTCTCCTGGATAAAGGTAGGGGTGCTAGGTCATCTAATTTTCTAGGGCCAGCATCAGTAGTGGGGCATGTTTGTGGTTTAAACTGCAAGTTTAGTGTCAAGGCCGGGCTGTTGACACTCAATGGGCCTTTGAGGTTGCTACTCTCATTCCTGAAGATTTCCTGCATTTGTTTTGAACTGTCTTGGCTATCCTGTGGCCATTGCTGTGGGTCCAGCCTGGACTGTGAATCTCTTGTTCATATTTTGGTCGATTGATCTCCAGTAGGCCCTTGTAGGACATTCGTAACTTTTGTTGTATTTGTTTTATTTATGGCTGGTCTACGTATTTGGAATCTGAGATGTATTACTCGTCCACCTAGTGGCCCCTCTCTTGAGGTCCGTAACTAGGGTGCTCATTATTTCTGGGAGTTTTTCCAAGATTTGCAGTATTGGGGAGCACCCGCAGTCATTTGGTATTGCCTGTACGTCTGTGTTTGCCTGGGCTCTGCGTACCAGAGAGTTTAAATGTTCCAGTTTCGAATCCACTCCATAAATCAGGCTGGCGACTAATTGTAGTATATTTATTTGAGTATCTAATTTATCTGTGTGCATTATGGCAGCATTTGCCATAGAGATCAAAGCTTCATTACCCAGTGCAAGATCGGTTTCTATTTTTTGCGTCTCCGAGCCGATTTCCATTCCTGTTTCAGGTGAGGCGGGCAACCATGGATCATTTACCCGTAATTGGCTTAGGTCTGGATCTCAGTCAGACCTCTCTTTTAATAGTAAGTCCTCTTCCCCAAGCTCAGTGGGCTTAAAAGGAAAAGCCAGGGGGTCCGGCTGGGGTTTCAGAGATGGACAATTATCCGTAGTGACCGTGATGTATCGAGCTGAAGAAGGAAGATCCTTGCCTGTCTCACTCTCCTCTTCCAAAGGGTCACTCACTAAATCTGTGTACCCCAATATGCTAATTCCTGAGTTGTTGGGGTGAGGCCAGCTGTGATCAATTGCATTTTCTTTTACTTGTGCTTGTGCGCTGTTGCCCTTAACTATGATATTTTCCGGTGAAAGCAGTGAGGGGCTTTGATTCAAAGTATCATATTTTTCAGCACATACTAGTTCATTAGCAATGATTTCATTGATTTTGGTGCTAATTGCATAGCAGGAGGTTTCTGTTGTCTTTCCATGATTACTGGAGTTGCCTAATTTAGGCAGCTGTTGGAAATAGTTTCTGATGTCGTTGTTGCCTTTGGGCCTGTTGCTCATACTAGTTCCATTACTGTTCCTGTTGTTGTTGTCAGTTGTGACATGTTTACTGAGATTTTGGGTTATATGTATATTTGTATTTTTCATTAATGTCGAAGGAGAGTTTGGTTGTTCTTCTCCCAGTTTTTGCCCATTGTTAGATCTGGGGGTCTCTAGTTGAATGAATGAATGAATTGAGATTTCTAGAGCGCACATAGCTGCCCTGAGGCGTCCAAGCGCTAAGAATACCAACTGGAGCTAAAGTAGGGAAGAGGAGTGTCAGCTGAACTGTTGGCAATGGTATTTACCTATGTCCAAATAGGGACCCTTACTTCTAAGTCAGGGTAAGGGGATTACACTCCTTAATAACCCCTGCTCACTCCCTTGGTAGTTTGGCACGAGCAGACTGGCCTATCTCAGAGGCAGTGTGTTAAGCATTTGTGAATATACACAGTAATACAGTGATAACACTACAGATGGACACAACACAGGTTTTATAAAAATAAGTATTCTTTATATAGACTTAAACACAAGACCACAAACGACAAAAATCCACGATACTACACTTAAGATTACTTAAAAGATTATTAAAATCTCTCAGTTCAAGTTGATGGTAGCTGCGGCAAAGTTCTCAATAAAGTACCTTGATGCGTACCGCAACGTAGACAAAAAGACTCGCAGAAGGGGAGATGCATTGGTTCCGTGACCCGGGGGAACGGTTGCGTCCTTCCTCAATGCTTGTGCAGAGTAGGGGACTCGTCGTGAGCCTTACCAGTGCGGAGGTGATGCGTAGATTCTCGGCCTGCGGGACTGTTGCGGTGCGCAAGATTGCGCCTTGATGCGATGCGATGATCCAGTTGCGATGTGAGAAGATGGCGCCCTTGATGCGGCGATGCAATTACGATGCGATGATGCTCTGGCAGCCTTGCGGTGACTCTGTACTTTGGAGCCGCAACAGGCCCTGCGACGCGCTTCTCCGGCGATGCAATAGTGACTCTCTCGATGTCGTCACGCTTCTCCGGCGATGCGACAGCAGGGAGCTTCGATGAACACACGCTTCCAGGGAGATGCGACGAAGGTTCGCTTCTCCGGCGTTGCGATGATTTCACCTGCTGCGGCGACACGCTTCTTCTCGATGCGTTGCGCTTCCAGCTCCCAGCGGCACGCAACTGACTGGAGTCAGAATTCCCAGCAAGGAAATTCAGGAGGGAGCTGGAGGTGAAGTCTTTTGTCCCTGAGACTTCAGCAGGAGGCAAGCACAGTTCAAGCCCTTGGAGAATATTCTGTAGATGAAAGTCCTTACAAAGTTCCTTCTCCTTTCCCTTGGCAATGAAGCAACCACTGCAGGCCAACCCAGCAAACAGCACACTGGCAGGGGGCAGTCCAAACTCCTGCAGCTTCCTTGGTTCTTCTCCTTGGCAGAAAGGTTTCTTGTTCCAGAAGTGATCTAACGTCTGTGGGACTGGGTGCCAATATTTATACCTCAAAATCCTTTGTTCTCTGAAGGCAAAGAGGCCTCTGCCTAGTTCAAACCAGTTCCTGAGCACTTTTTTGACATGACTCTCTTCTTCCTTTCACTGTGCAGGGCAGAGACATCAGCCGCCCCACAGGAGGTGGAGCCCGCACAGGGGAGGGAAGATACAGCTCTGGAGCACTCTGTTGACAGGATTCCTCTTCTCCTTTCACCGTGCAGGGCAGAGACATCAGACAAGCCACAGGGGGTGGAGCCAGCATTGTAGAGGGAAGGCCCAGCCCTATTCAGGTCCCAGGTGCACTCCTCCCTCCCATCTGGATGTAAATCTCCCTATTCACCACTGGGATGTCCCAGACTGTCTCCTGGAATTTCCCCAGCCCTGTCACACACAAACCCAGACAAGGAATACACA
The DNA here is from genome assembly GCF_964261635.1 of Lissotriton helveticus. Lineage (NCBI taxonomy): Eukaryota > Metazoa > Chordata > Amphibia > Caudata > Salamandridae > Lissotriton > Lissotriton helveticus. Next base: position 951,569,895 of record NC_136057.1, read on the forward strand.
AGCCAGCAGAGGCAGGCTAAAATGGTTAGGCAAGCAAATACCTACTTTCTAAAAGTGGTATTTGCAAACGCAGAATATTAAAATAAACTTTACTAAAAGATGGATTTTATTATTCTGAGTTCAGGCATACTAAATTCAAATTTCTACCATGTTCCCTGAGTCAGTTAGGATTATAAGAATGTAATAATCTAACTGCCCCTTCTAACCTATGAGAACAGGTTGCCTTCAATAGTGAAAAACGAAAATGGCTGTAATTCAATATTGGAACATGCTACACACATCAGAGCATGTCCAACCTTATACTTAAAATGCACCCTGCCCTTGGGCCTTCCATAGGGGTGTCTAATATGAAGCAAAGGGAAGGTTTAGGGACTGGCAAGTGGGTGCACTTGGCCAAGTCGACATGTCAGTGCTAGACTGCACACAGGCCTTGCAATGGCAGGCCTGAGACATACTTTACAAGCTGCTTCGTAGGGTGGCACAACCAGTGCTGCAAGCCCACCAGCAGTATTTGATCTACAAGCCCTGGGCACACATGGTGCACTGTACTAGGGGCTGACAGTAGATCAAATAACCCAATTGTGGAATAACCAATCAGTACATCAATTTAACATAGGGAGCACTTGCACTGTGACACTGATTAGCAGTGGCACATTGCCCAAAACATAAATCCAGCAAAAACATATCAAAACAGAGGAGGCAATCCATCAAAAATGGAAGGGAGACTCACGCCAATGATGCCAGGTCTAACACGTGTCCCCTCCAGCTGAAATGTGGGCAGAACTACCCTTCCCCTTGGGAGTTCTCTTCGCTAAGGCGGAAAAATCTGGACAGACCATCAGCGTTGGCGTATTCTGTAGCAGGGCGGTGTTCCTCTGTAAAGTCCATACCCTGTAGGGAGATGGACCACCTCAACAACTTTGGGTTCTCACCCCTCATCTGCATCAGCCATCGGAGGGGCCTGTGGTCGGTCTGAACCCGGAAGTGAGTCCCAAACAAGTATGGTCTCAACTTCTTCAGTGCCCAGACCACAGCAAATCCCTCACGCTCAATTGCACTCCACCTCTGTTCCGGTGGAAGTAACCTCCTACTGATGAAGGCTACAGGTTGGTCTAGGCCCTCCTCATTAATCTTTGATATTTTTTGATATTTATGGATATTTATAGAGCGCAGACGTTCGCTCCAAAGGAGCATCTTGGCGCTAGGCTGACGTGCAGGGGTTGATTGCGTAGAAGATGAAACATGATGAAGAAAAACTGAGACTAGATGGCTGCCAGTACAGAGGTGTCTGGTTGTTGGTACACCCATGTCTTTAGGAGTTTTCTAAAAAGGCTCTCCTTGTCAGTTAGTCTAAGATTAATTGGAAGGTTGTTCCATGCCCTTGCTGCTAGTACGGTGAAAGTTTTCCCACCCCGGGTTTTGTACTTAAATCTTGGAATAATAATAAGATTTGTACCGGAGGATCTCAAGCATCGCGAGGGGTTGTAACGTATAAAACGCTTTGCTAAATAATAGGGTCCTGTATTTTTCAGAGTTTTAAAAACAGTGAGGAGAAGTTTAAAAAGAATCCTTTTGTGTAGGGGTAGCCAGTGGAGGGTATTCAGCGCAGCTGAAGCTGATGACCTTCTAGGAAGTCCCAGCACCAGTCTGGCAGCTGCATGTTGTATGCTTTGTAGTTTTTTTAGGGTGGACTTTTTCACTCCTGCCATTAATCCGTTGCAGTAGTCAAGGCGGGAGAGTATTACAGCTACCGTGACTGATTTTCGAGCTGCAATGGGGAGGAGAGCAAAGAATTTTTTTAGGGATTTTATGAGTGTGAAACAACGTCCAGCAGTGATCCTGACGTGGTCATCGAAAGAAAGAGATGAATCGAATTGCACGCCCAGGTTCCGTGCTGAAGGTACCGCGCTGGGGGGGGCCTCAGATCCTAGGGGCCACCATTCTTTCGGGCAGAAAGATAGATCTCTGCTCAGTGGAATGATTTCGGTCTTGGCACTGTTACATTTTAAGTGGTTTTTGTTAAGCCACTGAAAAACATCCGAGAGACAATTTTGGAAACGCAACTCTGCGCCCGCACACTTTTTGTCAATCGTGACGACAAGTTGTGTGTCGTCAGCATATGACGTGACAAGGATCCCATGAGATTCTATCACAGCGAGAAGGGGAGCCATATAGATGTTGAAGAAGAGAGGACTTAATATGGACCCCTGGGGAACACCTGATGTTATTGGTTTCTCTCTGGATAGAAAGGGACCCAAGGACACAGTTTGGAACCTGTTAGATAGGAAAGATTTAACCCATGCCAAAACTGTGTCTGTCACGCCAATCTCTCGCAATCTATTGATCAAGATGGCATGTGAGATAGTGTCGAATGCTGCTGTTAGGTCGAGCAGGATGAGGACGACCTGATTGCCCCCATCCTGCAGGAACTTGATGGAGTCAGCTAGTTCAACCAAAGCTGTTTCGGTCGAATGACCGGAACGAAATCCTGACTGTTGAGGATGCAGAATGTTACGTGCCTCTACAAAAGTTTTTAACTCTCCGTGTACTAACTGTTCCGTGATCTTACCCAGGACAGGTAGTAGCGAGATGGGGCGCATGTTGGTGAGATCAGTAGGGGATTTGTTTTGCTTCTTCATCAGAGGCTTCACAATGGCCTTCTTCCAGTCATTGGGCACTATTCCAGATCCAAGAGATTCATTAATGATGGTGTTGATAAGGGGATTAACAGTATCAATCAAGTGGTGGAGGATACTGGGAGGGCAAGAGTCGGTGGGGGCTCCTGATTTGCATGCCAGAATTGCCTTACGTGTTTGTTGGAGGGAAACGGGTTTGAAACTAGAGAGCAGAAGATAGTTATCTGTTACCTCATTAGGGGTGGTCGGAGGAGAAGGGAAGTCTTTCTGCATACTAGCAATCTTATCTACAAAAAAGTATGCAATTTGATTGCACAGGCTTACAGATGGTGGGATTTCCGGTGCAAGAGATTTGGGATGGGTGAAAGACTTAACTATAGTAAAAATTGTTTTTTGTTTTTGCTGGGCATCATTTATAGCTTTAGTGAAAAATTCCCTTTTTGCCACTTTTATGTTGGAAAGATATGTTTTCCTTTGTTGAACATAAAGTGCTCTTGCAGCCTCATCATATGTTTTTCTCCATTTTCTTTCTAACCTTCGACAGAGAAGATGACTATCAGATAGGGCCTGGGAGAACCAGGGTGCATTAAGTTTACTTTTGTGTTGTTTTGTACGTTGGCTTTTAGGTTCGGTGTTAGCCAAAACAACTTGATCCATCCAAGCATGAAAATTATAGGAGTCAATTATCACATCTCCGGTTGGTTTTGGGGATTTAGGTAAGGGTTGAGGGTCCTGCGTGATGCGTTGTATAACTTGCCTCCAGTTAACTGTGAAGGAGGGGTGAGAGCGTTTCTTGCTGAGAACAGCAGGAGCTTGGATTTCAATGTTGAAAGGGATGAAAGAGTGATCAGTCCAGATTTGGGGTAACGGAGGGGACGTAGTCAAAGTTGTAAGGTTAGAACAAATGCCATCGAGGGTATGTCCCGCAAGATGGGTTGCAGCAGTGACACGTTGGGATAGTCCAAAAATATTTAATGAATGTTGGAAGGAAGTGGCGTAGGGGTCTACACTGGACTCTAAATGCAGGTTCATGTCTCCTAATAAGGTAAAGTTGCAGTACTGTAATGTAAGTGCTCCCAAGACCTCATCTAGAGAGTCAAGGAAAGAAGAAGCATTGCCAGGGGGACGATATATAAGACCCCCCGAAAAGGAGGTAGGGGCATTAATTTTAATTGAAAAACCCAAATCTGTGATAGAACAGCCCCCACACCAAGCTCTGAAGCGTCTGTCTGTACAATAAACTCTTTCGAGAAGTTGGGCGCCTGTAGCACGGGTGCTGTGCACATGGCAGTCTTCACAGCATCAAAAGCCTTCTGAGAGGTGTCAGTCCAGTTCACTTTCTTGGGCTGCTTCCTGGAAGTCAGCTCAGTCAAGGATGCAACAATGTTGCCATACCCCTTTACACACCTCCTGTAGTACCCCGTGAGTCCTAAAAAGGCTCTCACCTGTGTCTGAGTTTTTGGGGGTTCCCATGCCAGGATGGTATCAATCTTGGGTTGTAGGGGCGCCACCTGGCAGCTTCCTACCTGGTGACCCAAGTACACAACGGAGCCATGCCCGATCTTACACTTACTTGCCTTGATAATGAGGCCTGCCTTGCGCAGCACCATCAACACTTCCCAGAGGTGCTGCAAGTGTTCTTTCCAACTGGCGCTGAACACTGCAATATCATCCAGGTAGGCAGCACTAAAATCCTCCAGCCCAGCCAACACCTGGTTGACCAACCTCTGAAAGGTGGCAGAGGCATTCTTCATCCCAAAGGGCATAACCCGGAATTGGTAGGGCCCATCTGGTGTGGAGAATGCTGACCTCTCCTTAGCCCCATCAGTCAAGGCAATCTGCCAGTACCCAGACGTCAAATCAAATGTGCTGAGGTACCGTGCAGCCCCTAACCGATCAATATGCTCATCAGCTCTGGGGATGGGGTGTGCATCAGTCCTGGTGACTGAATTGAGCTCTCTGTAGTCCACACAGAACTGGAGTTCAGTTGTGGCACCCGGCGAGGCAGCCTTTGGGACCAAGACCACTGGGCTGGCCCAAGGACTGTTGAAGGACTCAATGACCCCTAAAGCAAATATCTTGAAGATTTCCTCCTTAATGTAAGCCCTAACCTTGTCAGTCACTCTGTAAGCCTTGTGCTTCACAGGAGGACTGTTGCCAGTGTCCACATCATAGACGCATCACTCTGTGACACCAGGAACCAAGGAAGATAGATCAGAAAATTGCCCCAACAGCTGGCGACAATCTTGCTGCTGATCAGGGTTCAGTGTGGCAGAGATGCTGACACCATCCACTGACCCATCTTGCTCGGTTGCAGACAGGAGGTCAGGAAGAGGTTCAGTCTCCTCCTCCATTCCATCATCTGTCGCTAGGAGCATGCCCACTTCGGATCTTTCTAAGTGGGGCTTCAGGCGGTTAACATGAAGGACCCTCAAAGGGTTCCTTGGAGACCGCAAGTTCACCAGATAGGTGACAGCACTCTTGCGCTACACCACCTCGTATGGACCGGTCCACCTGTCCTGGAGCGCACAAGCCTTCACAGGGGCCATGACCCAAACTTTCTGTCCAGTTTGAAGCACAATCAGAGTTGCATTCTGATCGTACCACCGCTTCATCTCTTCCTGGCTGGCTTCCAGATTTGCCTGAGCGAGATCTCTGAAACGCCGAGTCTGGTTCCTGAAGGCCAGCATGTAGCTATATACATCCTGGGGAGGATTCCTGGGAGATTGCTCCCAGCCTTCCTTGACCCGACTTAAAGGTCCTCTTACCGGGTGACCATACAAAAGCTCAAAGGGACTGAACCCTAGAGACTTTTGTGGCACCTCACAGTAGGCAAACAGAAGGCATAGCAAGAGGACGTCCCACTTACGCCTCATTGGTTCCTCAAGACCCATGATCATGCCTTTGAGGGTCCGGTTGAATCTTTTAACCAGCCCATTCCCTTGTGGGTGGTAAGGAGTGGTGAACTTGTAGGTAACACCACACTTCTTCCACAGAGACTTCATATAATTAGAAATTAAGTTTGTACCTCAGTCAGACACAACCTCTCTGGGGAACCCCACACGGGAGAAGATCCCCATCAGCGCACGTCCCACCACGGGGGCCATCACTGTCCTGAGTGGAATGGCTTCCGGGTACCGGGTAGCATGGTCCATCAAGACCAGGATAAACCTGTTGCCTATGGCTGTCTTGGGGTCCAGTGGCCCCACAATGTCAATGCCCACCCGTTCAAAGGGGGTACTGCCTACAGGGAAAGGTTGGAGAGGGGCCTTGTGCCTCATTCCACTTTTCCCACTTGCCTGGCAAGTTTGACAGGTCCTACAATGAGTATCTGAACTCTTCCTCATCTGGGGCCAATAAAAGTGGGAGACAAGCCTTTCAAAGGTCTTTTTCTGCCCCAAATGACCAGCTAAAGGAACATCATGAGCCAAACCCAGTAGGAAGGCTCTGAAGCACTGGGGTACCACCAGCACACAGGCTGACCCAGGCTCAGCAACCTTAGGCTCGCTATACAGGAGACCATTCTCCCAGTAGATCCAATGTGATGCAGACTGGTCACCTGCTGCCTGGTTTGTGGCCTGTTGCCTCAAACCCACAAGAGAAGGGCTCTTCTGCTGCTCTTCACAAAATTCCTCCCTGGAGGGACCCCCTTCTTGCTGCCAATGGGTCAGCTCAGGTAGGTTCCCCAGTTCAGAAACTTGCTCACCAGTGGGTTCCAGAGCATCCCTCTCAAGGTCTGCCTCCTCCTGGACCATTGTAACAATAGAGGCTGGTTTCCCGCGCCCCTTACCTCTTCTCTTTAAGGCAGGTCCCTGGGCCATATTTTCAGGCTCCAGGGTTTCTTGAAAACCCCTAGCTGCCATAGAACGAGTGGTCACACATGCCCACTCAGGCAGATCCAACATCTCTAAATGCGCCTTCCTCTCCACCTTCATCCAAGGGGAGTTTTCTAAATCATTGCCTAACAGACAATCAACCGGCATGGATGGCCTCACAGCTACTTGAAAAATACCAGAACCCCCCCCCCCCACTCAAGGGGAACTTGAGCCACCTTGCAATGGCTCTCTGTGTTGTCAGCGGCAACAACTGGGATGAATGCATGAGGGACTACCTGCTCTTCTGAGACCAAGTGACACTTGACAGCTGTCACACTTGCTCGTGTGTCTCTGAGAGCCTCCACTCTATGGCCATTGAACGGTCACCCACTGTCTGTATTTTTTAATGTTCTCAGGCATCTGAGTTTTAGGGACCATCTCAAAGTCTCCGAATGAGACAAGGGACATTTCTAAGGGACCCCACCCACCTTGGGCACCCATCTCCTGGCCATCTGACGGGGTGGTGCATGGGGTGGCACATACTGTCCCTTCTGAGGACACTGGGGATCATACCAACGGTGTCCCACCTGCTTACACTGAAAGCAGGTAACAGGCCCCCTATGAACAGGTTTACTTGTCGGAGGTCCTGACTTCTTTCCAGGGGGAGGCTGAGAACCCTTACCTTGGTTCCCTTGGGAATTACTTTGGGGACCTTTTTGGAACTCCCTCTGTTTACCCTTGTCCCCCCCACTCTTCTGCTGGGGACCCTGCTCACCTTTGTCGGAGTCTCCCACAAGACCCTTGTGGACCCTGGTACTGACCCAGCGGTCCGCCTCTTCAGCAAGCTTTCTAGGGTTAGTCAACTTGCTATCAATAAGATGCTGGCGTAGATCTGGAAAACAATTAGCAGACAAGTGCAATGAAATCATAGTGCGCTTGAAAATTATCAACATTGCTACCCCTCACCCAACCATCCATAGCTCTGCAAAAGAAAGACACATATTCTACCCAAGTGGTCCCCTCCAGTTTCTTACAATTCCTGAACCTCTGTCTGTAGAGTTCTGGAATTAACCCATACCTTGTCATCAGTGCTGCTTTCATGTGGTGATAAGACATCCTATACTCACTGGGTAGGTCTAACAAAGTATCCCTCCCCTCAGTCAGAAAGCGGCCCCACAACCCCGCTCCCCAATCCTTCTTAGGGACCCGGTGGGCCAACATCGCTATCTCATAGGCTGCAAACCACTGACCAATACCTTCACCTTTGTGAAAATCTTTGATGACATCCTTGGGAATATGTACCCTGCCTTCTGAAGGCACAGATGGTGCGCTGCCACCAGAGGGACTGATTTCTAAGCCCTTGGCCACAAGTCCACCATCCAGGTCCACACCCTCGCAGCCGACTCCCTCCACCCGGCCGAACACCTCCACTTCCGGGTCCACACCGACCCCAACACTACCCTCAGAAGAACTCTCGTCTACAGACCCTCCAGACTCGGGCCCTCTTCAACGACTCCATCGCCGACCTCGCCAGCACCCACGCACTTGCCTCGGCGGACTACATCCTCCTTGGGGACCTTTACTTCCACCTCGAGAACAACAACGATGCCAACTCCACCACCCTGATCGCCAACCTCGGCCTCCGACAACTCATCACCGAACCCACCCACGCCGCCAGCCACACGCTCGACCCCATCTTCTCCACAAGCACCCACGTCACCTTCAAACACACCACCGAACTCCACTGGACCGACCAACGCTGCATCCACTTCACCTTCAAGAAACCAACCACTCACCACCGCACCCTACAACTGCCTCGCCACTGCTGGAGCAAAGTCACCGAGAACCAGCTGACCTCCACCCTTGCCCTGAACCCACCCACCGACCCCACCGACACAGCACAACCACCCGAAACTAAAGACAATGGATCGACGACTGCACCAACACCCTCACCCCGCTCTAGAAACCCTCCATTAACCACTCCAGCAAGAAAGCTGCCTGGTTCACCGAAGAACTCCAGACCTCCAAACGGACGTGCCGGAAGCTGAAGAAGAAATGGCTCCACGACCGCACACCAGAACGCCACGCAGCCCACAAAGGTGCCACCCATCAGAACAGCCAAGAGATCATCCTTCAAAACCCGCCTGGACGACAACACACACAACAGCAAAGAGCTTTTCAACATAGTGAAGGAACTCTCCAACCCCAGCACAAACACCAACAACATCCCACCCTCACAAGATCTGTGCGACTCACAGGCCACCTTCCTCCATCGCAAGATCACCGACATCCATGACAGCTTCAACACCTCATCCGCCCCGACCGCAACAGACCCCACCCCAAATGCCACCTGCACCAACCAGCTGACCTCCTGGTCCCACGTCAACCACGACGAGACATGCCAGGTCATGAACTCCACCCACTCAGGATCTCCGTCAGACGCCTGCCCACACCACGTTTTCAACAGAGCTGATGCAATCATTGCACCCCAACTACGGAAGGTCATCAACATCTCCTTCGACTCAGCCACATTCCCGGAAAGCTGGAAGCACGCTGAAATAAACCCCCTCCTCACAAAGCCCAAGGCGGACCCCAAAGACCTCAAGAACTTCCAGCCCATCTCCCTGCTCCCCTTCCCGGCGAAGGTCATCGAGAAAATCGCCAACATACAGCTGACCCGTCACCTCGAGGACAACAACATCCTAGACCCATCCCAGTCCGGATTCATACGAAACCACAGCACCGAGACAACCCTCATCGCCGCCACAGACCACATCAGGCACCAACTAGACAATGGCGAAACCGCAGCCCTCATCCTTCCCGACCTGTCAGCCGCCTTTGACACAATCTGCCATCGCACACTAAGAACACGCCTCCAAGAATCCAGAATCCAGAAGAAGGCCGTGGACTGGACCACGTCCTTCCTCTCTGGCGGAACCCAACGAGTACGCCTCCCACCCTTCGGATCCTAAGCCACTGACATCATCTGCGGCATACCCCAAGGCTCATCCCTCAGCCCGACCCTGTTCAACATCTACATGGCCCCCCTCGTACAAGTGGCCCACCAGCACAATCTGAACATCAACTCCTACGCCGACGACACCCAGCTCATCCTCTCCCTCACCAAGGACCCACACACTGCCAAAACCAACCTCCACGAGGGATTGAAAGCCGTCGCTGAGTGGATGAGGAACAGCCGCCTGAAGCTGAACTCGGACAAGACGGAGGTCCTCATCCTCGGCCCCACCACTTCGGCGTGGGACAACACCTGGTGGCCGACCACACTGGGACAAGCTCCAACACCGATGGACCACGCACGCAATCTAGGATTCATCCTCGACTCCTCCCTCTCCATGTCTAAGCAGGTCAACGCCATTTCCTCCTCCTGCTTCAACACCCTCTGCATGCTTCGCAGGATCTACAAGTGAATCCCGACCGAAACCAGAAGAACAGTGACACAAGCCTTAGTCAGCAGTAGGCTGGACTACGGCCACGCACTCTACGCAGGAATCCCAACACCTACGACGACTACAACGCATCCAAAACACCTCCGCATGACTGATCCTCAACATCCCCCGCCACAGCCACATCACCTCCCACCTAAGAGGCCTGCAATGGCTCCCCGTCAACAAGAGGATCACCTTCAAGCTCCTCACCCACGCTGTGGTTCTGAAAATTCGGAATTCATATAATCATTCTGAACTCGACAATTAAAACTTCATCGAAGTTTTACGAATTTGGTATCAAAAGACCGAGAATGACGAGCACAACATGTACATGTATTTTCAGCACATTTGGGTGACGATTTCGCCTCGAAATCGTCATTTGCGTTCTGAACCCTTGGCTTCCATTTATGTGTTGCCCTTTACATAGGCCTTAATCCAGCTGAATTCGATTCCACAAGGACACATACTGCTTAAGTGACTTTTCTTTGACCTATACAAGTTAGAACCATTGCCCCAAGCCAAACTCGTTAGGTCAGTCCCCTCCCAGTGGCCGAACAAGATATCATCAGAGCTCAACAAGCCATAAAACCATTCCAGCGCGCACACCTGCCGTATCTCGCTCACATCTTTCTCTGCTCCTTTGCTTCACTTACTTTATGATGGGGAGGTGCCCGTTTTTATTGGGGGTCCAGCGATATCTGATGAAATGTTGGGCCTTGCGAATGATTTGTTATGGGCAGCACGACGTAAAATATGTACATGTCATCATGACTCTGCTTTTCTTTTGTAACCAAAACCTGTAAATGATATATTGCAAATTCGAAGAATGATTGCCTGAAGCCGAATATTCTGTATAAAGAGAGAAGCCCGACTTTGTAAAGGGCGGCAGTCTCCTGAGAATATACTTCCCGTGTGTTGTACTTCTAGGACACTTGTTACCTTGGTTGCAGCCAAATAAATCGATCCTTGACTTCACTAAGAAGACTCTGAGTTTCTGTAGGTCTGAATCAGGAAGAACTCGAGGTCTGCGGGTGTGTCCCCTGGCTGGGTTACCGGTTCTTTACCGGTTTTTAAGAAAACCCAGTACCTCAGTTGGCGCCCAACGTCTGGGGCGATTCCAGTGGTACCAGTCAGCCAGAGGTTCGTGAGGAGCTTCGTGTGAAAATTCCAGAGGACGGCCAACCACTTCAACGACCCCTGCGTGTCAACGTGGTCCGAAGGTCTTTGTTGCGAGGTTCCCCGCTTCCCGATGGCTACAAGGACTGCTGCCCTGGCTATCGCCCTGATTTGGACCCTTGAAGTTTGGTATAGCGAAACACTAAGACGAGTCTTCTGGTGACGTCAACGATATTTCAGTTAAGTATAAGTGGAGCGTCTCCCAGTCTTTAGTTGGTCTTAGTTTTTGGTATCCTTTGGGATAGTTTTGTTGGTACTTGCAAGCACCAAAACCGAAGGACTTGTGTATTCACAAGAACCACCGTAATCGATAATCCTTCGAAGTTTGGAACTAGACTAGAGAGCGAAGATGCCTAGTCTTAGACTTGGAAATTTGTTTTGTCTTGGTGGTAATAATAGGGACTCCCGATTGGAGGACTCATGTCCGGTTCCTCCAGTTGGAACTCCGACTTACGAGCTATATGTGAAACATGGGGTAGGCCCCATCACCTACAACGAAGTGTGGATAAAATACACCAGAAAAGATGGTGTTCTAAAATGGCCCCAATATGGTAGCTTTGATACCGAAATCTTAGACAACCTTGAAGTAAAACTGTTTAAAAAGAAAGCCCGGCCGGCGATGTTTGACTCTTTCCGCCTATGGCGTAAAGAAGCCAAACAAAAGGAAATCAAATTAGCTAAGAAAAATAAGAGAGAAGGGGGACTTTCAGTAATGCAAGCTGCTATGCAGTTTAAAGACAATGAAGAAGAGCAGATGAATGAGCAGTTGCACTGGCAACGTAAAATGGCAGTAGATAAATGCTATCCAGTTTTGCCGTCTCTTCAGCAAGAGGCAGCAAAAAGACCCATTAATGTCACATTTGCTAAATTCACCACCCCCCTATGCGCAGAATGCCACGGCACCCCCGCAACCTTTAGTTGCGCAAACTCCACCTCCTGCTCCTCCACAGCACCCACCAGCTGTTCTTCAGCTGGCTCCTACTACTTTGGTGCAGCCTCCTCCAGGACCACCGACCACCTCTGTTTCACCTGTGTTTTCTACGATTTTGCCTACTGTACTTTTCACGTCTCCTAATGCTCCCTCTACGATCTTGCCTAGTGCCCCCTCTATTTCCCCTGATACCTCTTCTGCTATCTCTGCCCCTGCCTTATCTCACCCCGTCTTTCCATCCGTTCTTCCTTCAGTTTCTCCTTCCATTCGGCAGAAAATGGCCAGCACTGTTACTAACCTTCTTTTACCTCTTTTCGGGTCGCCTACTACGACCCCTAACATGGGAAGAAGACAGTTGCGAAGTTGACTGCCTGATTATCAAGAGAGAGATTCACTGAATAGTTTAGCACGGAAATGGGTCATGGACACTGTAAAATATGATGTACAGTCTGTCATGGAAGTCTTCCACCAATGGGAAGCAGCGACACAGAGATATGTTTTCGAACAGATGTGTGTTTTCCTTTGCGAGGATTTAGAAGACAATGATCAGGAATGCATCCCACAAGAGATGTGTTGTGTGCGGTTTAGGTTTGGAGAGGGTATGATTGTAGGTCCAGATGTGGAGAAAGCAGTTGAAATGTTGTTATCATATCGGAGTAAGGGGAGCAGTTCTGAGTCACAATCTGAGCCTAGTACATCTAGTAGGAAAAAGGCGTGACAATACCCTATGAGAGAAGTTCCCCCACAATGGAGAGAGGGCGACACAACTGTCAACCCCCCTATTCTGCCGCACTTTCAGCGTGTATGGGTACATGTCCCATGGAAGCGAGCTGAAGTTTTAGCACTCAAACAAACATTACCCGATCCGCGTAAAAATCCTGCAGGGTACTATAAAGAGTTGTCGCAAACTGCTGGATCATGTATAATGAATTTAGCCGATATAGATATGCTATTTGGGAATGTTGTTCCACAGCCTTTATGGGGTAAAATTCGTCATATAGATCATGACCAGGAATTAGGTGACTCATGGGCTAATATTACTGCTGCAGATGCCCGACAAGTTGGAGGTGCCAAACCTGAGCCTTTGATAGCAGAGCTCCCTGGTAAAATAGTAGATTACATGAAAACGATAATGCCTGCAATACGTGTAAATTGGGACAAGTTGTCTGCATGTAAGCAGAAGAAAGAAGAAACTGTCTCGGATTTCTTCACCAGGTTTGAAGAAACATTTGTCGATCACAGTGGTCAGGATATGACCACCGAAGGTGGTCAGAGATTGTTCGTCGATAAATTCGTGCACAATCTGCTTCCAGAGTTGTGTAAAAAGTTAAAGGATTCAGAAAGTTCTTGGGCAGTCTCGTCTTCAGCACAGATACTAGCTACAGCCCAATATTATGAAAATAGGGACAAAGATGAGAAAGACAGAGCAGAAAAGAAAACTAAGGAGTTGAAAACGAAGGTCTTGTTACAACAAGCATATCCGCCCCGTGGTGGTGGTAATCAGAATAATAGCTGCCAACCCTATCAGAATAACTTTCAGCACCCTCAACAGTATCAAAGGAACTCGCAAAGGGTCGAGTATATTCAGCCACGTGTCACTGTAGGCCCCAATTAGTGTTTATATTGCAAAGAAGAAGGTCATTTTAAGAATAATTGTCCAATTCTGTTACAGCGTGCAAATGGTGGTTCAAACACAAGAGGTCGAGGCGTTCAACAAGCCTTTAGAGGTACAGGACGTGGAAACGTTCCCCAAAACACACGTCCACTTCCACCGCAAAATTCTATGAATAGGTTTGATCAGCAGAACAACACATCTGACAGAACAGCTCAGTACTATATTGATGATTACTATACAGACAGTGAGAATTGGGAAACTAATGATTGCTAGGACAGCCATAGACAAAGAGAGGGAGTTGTTTCAGTTGAAGTAGATCAGAGTGGACCATACGTTGAGGTGATTACATCAGGTGTGTCAGAACCTTTTCTTTTGGATATTGGTGCTATGAAGAGTTCTATTATGCACTCCAAACTCCCTGGCGCACCTTTGTCTGGCGAAATGAACGTTTCCGTAGGTTTTTCTGGCGCCCCAGTTAGAAATCCGATTTCTGACCCTTTGTCTCTTTCTGTTGGTCCTTGCGAACTAGAAGCACCCCTCATTCTGACAACAGGTTGTGGTGAAAACTTGTTAGGATTGGATTTGCTAAAATGATTATATGCAACTTTGTACTGTTCTCCTTCAGGAGTACAACTTACTTTAGGTAAGAAAGTGGTTTCTCCCATGTACCTGTCAAGAGATAAACTTCCAGCAGAATTGTCGTTTCTCCCAGATATTCTTTGGGCCACTAGTCCTAATGATGTGGGTCTTTTAGAAATACCTCCGTATGTTGTCACATTGAAAGCCAACGTGAAAATGCCACGAATTCCCCAATACCGAATTTCTAGTGAAGGTGAAAAAGCGTTGCTAGCGATCGTTTATGAATTGATTGAAAAGGATGTGATTGAAGAAACACGAGGCAACGTTTGCAATAGTCCTGTTCTGCCTATTTTAAAACTAACTGACCCTTCTCAGCCACCTGTGTACAGATTCGTGATTGATCCTAGGGAAGTCAATAAAATAGTTGTGCCACAATTCCCAGTTGTCCCCGACATTACCACATTATTGACTATGATTCCAGCTTCTGCTTCGTGGTTTTCGGTGATTGACCTAAAGAATGCTTTCTTCAGCATCCCAATTGCTGAGGAGAGCAGGGATATTTTTTCCTTCAGTTTAGGAGGTCGCAGCTTCCGCTTTAAACGCGCTCCTCAGGGCTACTGTGAAAGTCCATCAATATACAGTCAAGCTCTGAAAACCCAGCTTGATACGATTGTTTTGCCTAAAGGTGCTACTCTTGTACAGTATGTGGACGATTTGCTCATTGCTGCAGACACTGAGAAAATTTGTAAAAAGGCCAATCTGTTATTATTGCGTCATCTGTGTGCTTTACATCACAAAGTGTCACTTTCCAAGCTACAATATTGCCGACAAGAAGTGACCTACTTAGGTCACCTCTTATCGAAGGAGGGAAGGAAATTGACCCCAGAAAGAATTCAGGCAATAGCGAAATTGAATGTGCCAAGAACACAGAGAAGTGCGTGCTTTCTTGGGCATTACATCATACTGTAGACAGTGGATTCCAAATTTTTCGTTATTGGCCAAACCCCTGGTGGCCTTAACGTGTAAAAATACACCCAATCCCATTCCTTGGTCTGAAGAGTGTCAGAAAAGTTTTCTCGAATTACGCACAGCATTATGTTCGGCTCCTGTGTTGGGTACCCCCGACTACAGTAAGCCTTTCACATTGTATGTCCACGAGAAGGAGGGCTGTGCATTGTCTGTGTTGACTCAGTTATTTGGAGGGAGACAGCGGCCATGCGCCTATTTTTCGTCGACTTTGGATCTGGTAGCTAAAGCATTGCCAAGTTGTTTAAGGGCCACAGCAGCAGCAGCTGTTTCTATTCGACAGTCTGCTGGTCTAGTAATGAATAATACACTAATCGTGATGGTCCCGCATGCAGTGGACACATTGTTAAATAGGACCAAGACACAGCACTTAACTAGTGCTCGACTATCCAGTTACGAATTGACACTGCTAGCGAGCCATGTGCACATAAAAAGGTGCAGTACCTTAAATCTAGCCACATTGTTACCAATTGCAGATGAATCAGATGCTTTAGAACAGCACGATTGTTTTCTCGCAACAGAGGAAGAAACAAAAGGGAGAGTAGATTTATTTGACACTCCTCTTGCTGAATGTGATTGTACATTATGGGTGGATGGTTCATGCTTCAAGCTCCCAAATGGTAACGTGACTGCAGCATATGCTGTCACGACTTTGCACACAGTTGTTGAAACTGCCCGAGTACCACATGGTTCAGCTCAAGCTGCAGAATTAATTGCGCTCACGAGAGCATGTGTGTTGTCTAAAGGAATGAAAATGACTGTCTATACCGACAGCCAGTATGCATTTGGAGTGGCTCATAGTTTTGGACGATTGTGGAGAGAACGTGGATTCCTGACTTCGCATGGAGCTAAGATTCAGCATGGCCAGTTGGTGAATGAGCTTCTTGAATCACTGACCTTACCCCTGCAAATGGCGATTGTGAAGTGTAGTGCTCACAAGAAGGTGACCGATGATGTTGGTCGTGGAAATGCATTTGCTGATGAAATCGCGAAGGAAACGGCAAAGAATGTGATGAGCCGAATGTATGTTGCAGGCCCTGAAAGATGGGCTGGTGATGTCGGAATATGTGAGGACACGATAGAGAGTGTGAAATTGATCCAAGCTGAGGCCACAGAGAAAGAGTTGAGCACGTGGAGAGAGAGTACAGGGAGAATGGATGCAAATGGTTGTTGGATTGAATTAACAGAGCATCAGAGATGGTTGTTACCCGATGCGTACGTACTTGCAGTGGTTACAATGGCTCATGGAATGGCTCATATCAGCGTGAAAGGGATTTGCGAGTTGTTGGCCCCAGTGTGGAAGAATTCAGGGATTCCCAAGTGTGCAGAGAATGTTGTCAAGAATTGCATGGTGTGTCTGAAGCACAATCCTGGTAGGGGAACCCCAACTCCAGCTGGTCATTTTGCACCTCCTACGTATCCGTTCGAGGTTTTGCAGCTAGATTTCATACACATGGAAAGGTGCAACAACTTAAGATACGTGCTCGTCGTTGTTTGTGCTTTCTCAAGATGGGTAGAAGCATATCCCCTGAAAGACAATACTGCCTTGTCCACAGCAAAAGCCCTTGTGAAAGAGTACTTCCCCAGGTTTGGAATGCCTAGAATGTTCTGGTCTGATAATGGAAGTGAATTTGTGGGTCGTGTGATGAAAAGAGTGTGTGAAGGGCTAGGCATTAGGCAGAAGTTCCACGCTGCAAATCACCCCCAATCTGCTGGATTAGTAGAATGTTACAATGGCACTTTAAAACTCAAATTGGCCAAAATCCAAGCGAGCACAGGTCTTAAATGGCCTGACGCTCTACCCTTAGCACTCCTATCCACCAGAATGACTGTGCATTCATGAGTGAAACTCAGCCCTTATGAAATTGTCTTTGGCGGGCCAGCAAACATATGGGGAGTGCCTAGGCCCACGAAGTTCAGCGAGCTAGAACACCCTATTTTGCTTGATTACCTGTATGAATTGACGGCTAAATTGCGTATTTTGCATCAACAGGTACATGACTCCCTGCCTCCGGCCTCTGATGTTCCAGGACACCCCCTAAACCCTGGATCCTGGGTGTTGGTAAAGAATTTCCAAAGGACTAAAAACGACCAGCCCAGGTGGACGGGACCATACCTCGTCCTTCTCTCTACCAGATCGGCAGTTCGAGTGGAAGGGAAGAAGGCCTGGATCCACGGGGTCCACTGTAAAAGAATCCCTTCACCTCTGCCACATGACCAGTGGGTCCAGAAGGGTGTCACTGACCCAGAGCTTACAACTGTGCCACGTGTCATACCTTTCAGCGATGACCGTGTAAAAGGAACTAACCCTGAATGTGAAAGCGAGAACATTTTTCAAGAGACTGTGCCACCATCAGAACGATCAAACTTTTTGGAGCCTGAACTCCTGTTTCAGGACCAGACAGTACCAGGAAAAAGACACTACAATTTGAGACCGAGAAAAACGGACTAATAAAAGTGATTCCTTTTTTTTGCAATTTGAGACCAAAACCTATGGACAAATAAAAGTACTATTTTTGAAAAGCGCAGCTCTCACATCTAAGAAACTTGCTCATTTTTGTTTTTTGGAACCGCCATCCGGGTTCCGCTGCTAGGGCCGCGGTTGCCCAAAAAGTCTTTTGGGTGCAGCTAACGACGTTAGGTCGGTAGTTCTGGTTGGTCTAAGGGAGTTGCCCTGGATTGACAGAAGCATCCTTTAGCAGAATCAACCTACCACCGCGGGCAGCACTCTAGAGAGGATGGAGTTTCCCGATGTGGAGAGACCTGCCAAACGAGCGAATGTTAAGAACCAAATGTGCACCATAATGACAAAGAAAAGTTTTATAATATTGTGCATTTTTGTGTTATTGAGTATGATGACATTTTTAATAAGTTACGCTTTATTCTCTTTTCGTGTAACATTTGCACCCACTGCATCACCTCCCCCTACTGTTTCCCCTCATTCTTTTCACCCCCTTCCTGACCATGAGTCCAATAGACGGTTAGAGTTCATTAATAACTCCTTTGTTCAGCTTTTACACCAACACCAACTGGTAATGAACACAACTAACTGTTGGGTTTGTGGCCTTATGCCTCACACTACGGATAAAGGTATCCCTTATTTAGTTCTGCCTTTCAGCCACAATGGTTCTGTGTGGGCATACAGAACAATGTTCATATATGCACGGGAAATCCAGCCCCTACGTTCTGTAAAAGACAACCTCAAGACTAGCGCCCTAGTAAAAGGTATAGTCGACATGATCAAGGAAGTAATTTCTTATGAAGATACTTCGGATGATGAGATACTGGCATATGTAGGTTGGAACGTGACCGGATATGGAGCTACCTTAAGTGAGAAACAGCAAGCAAAAAGGTCTTCCCCGATCTGGATTGTACCCCATCAGGGTAACCTGTGTCTGCAAGGTATTGGCAAGAATCCCGGAGCACAGTTAGGGAAAAGTGTCTGTACAAAAACGTATGTTTTTGGGTCTCAGACTTCCCCTGCATTTTTAGCAGCTAAGGGTACCTATTTCATCTGCCATGATAGAGCCTATACATGGTTGCCCCCTGACTTCTCGGGCTCATGTTTTGTTTCATTCCTGTTGCCTCCCACCTACACAGCAGCGGCAGACTACCACAGGACAAGGATAGTTAGAGGTGTTTTGAGTAAAGAAGACACTGCAGGTCAAGAATTTGGGGACTTCGCAAAGGGTTTCCTGCCGTTCTGGGGATCTATGGCTAACAGTAGGAACATAAGGCAATTGACAAGGGTAGTTGAGTCCACCGTGACCGAAACTGCTGGTGCCCTTAGTAACCTGACTGCTGAGCTCCAGTCGGATCGACTTATGACCCTTCAGAACCGGGTCGCTTTAGATGTTGTACTCGCAGACCGAGGTGGGGTATGCAGATTGATCCAATCTAGCTGCTGCATTTTCATCCCAGATAACGCTCCAACGGTGTACCAGGCCATCTCCAAACTACATAAGATTTCCGAATCTATTCATGTGGATAAAGGAGATTGGTCGTTAATGGGATGGTTCTGGGAACTGATATCTGCCTGGGGATGGAAAATTCTAATGGTCATTGGGATGGTCTTAGCCATTCTTTTCCTGTTCTGTCTGTGCATACAGTGCGCTCCTGCAATATGTGGCCTCTGTGCTACATCATGTGTGAGGAAGCCTGTGTCAAGAGATGAACTAAGTACTAGAATGATGTTACAGCAACATCTCAATGACTTCAGGAATATAGATCTGGACTCAGACTAACATGAGGATAGATTAATTGGCTATGTAAGGGCAAAAGGAGGGTTTGTGGTTCTGAAAATTCGGAATTCATATAATCGTTCTGAACTCGACAATTAAAACTTCATCGAAGTTTTACGAATTTGGTATCAAAAGACCGTGAATGACGAGCACAACATGTACATGTATTTTCAGCACATTTGGGTGACGATTTCGCCTCGAAATCGTCATTTGCGTTCTGAACCCTTGGCTTCCATTTATGTGTTGCCCTTTACATAGGCCTTAATCCAGCTGAATTCGATTCCACAAGGACACATACTCCTTAATTGACTTTTCTTTGACCTATACAAGTTAGAACCATTGCCCCAAGCCAAACTCGTTAGGTCAGTCCCCTCCCAGTGGCCGAACAAGATATCATCAGGGCTCAACAAGCCATAAAACCATTCCAGCGCGCACACCTGCCGTATCTCGCTCACATCTTTCTCTGCTCCTTTGCTTCACTTACTTTATGATGGGGAGGTGCCCGTTTTTATTGGGGGTCCAGCGATATCTGATGAAATGTTGGGCCTTGCGAATGATTTGTTATGGGCAGCACGACGTAAAATATGTACATGTCATCATGACTCTGCTTTTCTTTTGTAACAAAACCTGTAAATTATATATTGCAAATTCGAAGAATGTTTGCCTGAAGCCGAATATTCTGTATAAAGAGAGAAGCCCGACTTTGTAAAGGGCGGCAGTCTCCTGAGAATATACATCCAATGAACAACGTATGGCGGCAGATCCTTCTCCTTCCTCGCCGCCAAGACCTCGAACACCCTACCCACCCATCTACGACAGACCCAAGACCTGCTCACCTTCAGAAGGCTCCTCAAGACCTGTCTTTTTGAGCAGTAGCAGCATCCCCCACCCCCCCACCCCTCAGCGCCTTGAGACCCTCACGGGTAAGTAGCGCGCTCTACAAGTTCATTGATTGAGTGATTGATTGATTGAACGCATAGTGTTCCCTAGTGTATGTAGAGGTTTTCACTGTATTCTAAGTGTCTTTTAGCATAGCTTTGGCTCCGGTCCTGGTTAGTCAGAGTCAGTTTACACCAGTCACTAAACCGTTGGGGGCACAGGAGAGTTTCAGTTCCTCTGTTGGTTCTTTCTGCACATCTCTTGCTTCTTCCTGCACTTTTCTTTGTCTTTCTGGACATCTGTTGCCTCTTTCTGCATTTATCTTGCTTTTTGCTGCGCTTTTCTTCCTCTTTCTTCACATGTCTTAACATTGAAGGCATAGTTAGAAATTAGCATTTAAAAACCATTGAAATTCACTGAACAAACCATAGGTTTCAGGCACGTTATAGTTAGAAATTAGCATTTAAAAAATCGTTGAAATTCACTGAAAAAACCATAGGTTTCAGGCATGTTATAGTTAGAAATTAGCATCTAAAAACCTTAGAAAATCACTGAAAAAACCATAGGTTTGAGGGATGTTATAGTAAATTGAACATTCCACTCGTACAAACACCCCATTATAGTTAATTCAGCTAACTATAACTCGTGCCCCGCAATGCACTGCTGATGACGTCACATATTACATCATTCATGACATTGTCAGTGACATCACTGATGACATCACTGATGACATAATCCATGCCAAAATCTGATTCACCTTCTCACACTCTAATATAATACTTGATACACCCACTGTAAAACACAGACTACCATTTTCGAAACCATCGACACACCAATACCATTTACTACATACACACTCAGATTCCCAGGCCTACACCCACATCCACTCATTCACCCATACAATCACTCATACATATAGTCACTCATCAATACAACACTATCATATGCACTCATACACCTATACAGACACTCACACACCACCACTCATCCATGGAGTTACTCACACACCTAGTTAGTCATGCAAAGAATCAATCACACTTCCATGTCCTCACCTATACAGTTATAGACACACACCCTCACTTATTCAAACATATACAAACACATACTTGCTCTCTTATACAATCACTGATACAAGTATACACTCATCCATACAGCCGCTCTCACAGTCACTGACTCTCACTTATAGTCATTTATATACTCCAAGTCTCACATACACTGCCTTTTACATACCTAGTTACTTTGACATGTACCACTGAGACATCCAATCTCTCACCAACCCACCCATACACACACTCATTCATGCATACAAATACTCAGGCAACCAATCAATAACCCATATAGACACTCATGTAACTACTACTGACCAACACATGCAGCAACTTACACAACAACAGACATACTGATACACACATTCAGACAGTTTAGTCACTAACCCATGCATTCAGTTAGACACATTTAATCACTCACTTATACAGTCAGTTGCGCACATACTAAATCCTTCATCCAGACACTTATACACCCACTCATTCTTCAATACACCTTGGCATATATATAAAACATATTTAAACTTTAGAGAAACACACAGTCACTGGATGATGCCATCAGTGATGTCATTTGAGATAGGTGTTTTCAGTGAATATATATACATATATATATACACACATTGAACCTACCTGTGAAATACTTATAGTGCCTTATATTGCCGCTGTAAAGGCCCACGTGGTAAAGGCATTAGCATGGTAAAGGTTTTTGCGGTAAAGACATGCATGGTAAAGACCATGGTGTTATGGCATGCATGGTAATGTCATATATCTTCCCCTCATACAACCCTTACATCATAATACACTTCCCCTTGAAGACCTGCAACCTAAAAAGCAAACTATATGGAGACTACGAGACTCCTTCATATTTTGCAAATATTTTAATAATGGCCATTTAGGTGTTATGCCCCTGTTTAAATTGTTCTTATTCAAAAGTCATCAATAATAAAAAGGAGCCTAGAGGGAAAAAGGATCCAGGGTTGCCCTCCACTCATAAACTGTCAATACAACAATAACCCTGTACCGTGGGAAACTCACATGTAAATCTATGTATCTATGTATGTATAGCATGAAATATTTACTATCTATTTTCTCTGCAGCACCAAGATCCTCTTTCTTGTTCAATCCTACATGTGAATATTTACTATTTTTTGCCCTTTCTAAAATGAAAAAACTTTTTCAATCGACAGACAAAACAGAACTAAATGCATGTCTGAAAAACAGTTATTCAGTACATCAATAGTGGTGAAAAAATGTGTAAGGGACAAAATGACCCCTCAAGGGCGCACCACCATCGGGGTAACTGGTAGGTACTCACCAGATAAAGCCCCTTTTCTCAACATAGGCGGTCATTTATTGTCCCAGAAAAGAAAAAGGAAGTGTCCAAAATAAAAAAGAAATGTGAGAAGTGCATTAGAGAGACAAGCAATCCCCCTCTACTCGTGACAAGAAGTGATTAAAATCAACAAGCCCACCTCTCTCAAAACGTTATTCTTAATTATTAGATGTGTTCTGTTGAATTAAAAAGGGGAAGGGTAACTATCATTGTATACCACAACCCGCTGCCAACATGTTTCTCTGCCACAGTTTTTTCGGCATTTTCTTCGGGGCTAGACACTCTGCCACAGCACCGATGTTGGACACTTTTGCTCTGAATGACTGTCAATTGAAAAAGCAAAAAGAAACACACTCGGTCAGAGGCACCACCTCCCATTATACTTCCAAGCCAAACATATCATTGTAAAAGATATAAAAATTACTATTACCCTTCAACAGCTCTTAGAAAGAAACACACTCAGTCAGAGGCACCACCTCCCATTATACTTCCAAGCCGAACATATCATTGTAAAAGATATAAAAATTACTATTACCCTTAAACAGCTCTTAGTTCTCATACCAGCTGAAAAAGGCAATCGGTTCTCGGTAAAGGTTTCTTCTTTATAGCTATTGGGTTGTTCTATCAATCTGAATCCGCCATATGTTGAAATCATAAGGACAAATGTTACAAGTGTTCATTATCAACACTCTTATCAGACCATCATAATTACCCTCAATCAGCTCATGTCGGTCGTACCCGCTGAAGAGGAGAGTATTGTGGTCATGAACTCCTCATGTAAGTCTTCTCATTCATGGACCATTCGATTGTGTTTATCAATCTAAAATGTGCCCCAAAAACGAAAAAAACATTCCAACTAATTAAAACAAAGGGAAAACCTATGTTGACTTCTCTTTTCATACCGGTCCTAATCCCTTTATCTATCTGGTTTCCAGAGGATCATAGCACACATTCACCCCTGAAATGCGGCATCAATCTCAATATTTAATTTACAGGGTAGTAATAGCGATATACATTGAATGAGCCCCATCTCGAACTTGGTATCCATTGCACCATATGGATCAACAGAGTTAGCTTGCAGCCCCTCAAATACTGCCACTGGAGTATGTCCTGATTCGGTAACCATCTCTACCAATCTGACAAAAGGGCTACCTCCCATTTGCTTATCTCATGCTCCCCCGGTTCTCCCTCTCCTCACCGTCCGGAGCTACACGGAACTCCTCATCTCCTCCTAATGCTTCCTGTTCTGAATCAGCGTGTATACTCGGTGCCATGCACAAGTGACGAACATGCCCGGCATAACCACACGCCATCTTTGATTGGGAATCGTTTGCATGTGTACTATTGTTTCGTACGATTCTACACGGAACGATTATTGTAAAGCCCTCACAATTATGGAGACTTCGAAACTGCACTCGTTTATAATTGTAATTGCATCACGCAATTAGATGTGCATAATACCATGTTTCCTATCTTTACTTAGTTTTTTTGTTTTCGGCACCATATCGATGTAAATTATATGGTGAATTGTAAATCATATCACAGCCATCATGCCTGATAAAAACGCAACGGCACTTCCTCCATTATTTATTACTTAAGCTGTGTATGTGCCATATTTTGACCTTACTATGGCCCATACACAGACCTGCCTGTAATAGGGCAAAGCTTGACCAAACTCCTATATCCCAACCTTTCTGGGGGAACCACCACGCCTATCTATACCAGTGTAATATATTCTAGCGTGGGGTTCCTCACAACAAGAAAGGGCATATTAGTCAAGACAGGAGTTTCTGACGGACACCAAAGAGTAAATGATCTAACTGATCCTGTTCCATTCTATAACTTCATTAAGTCCCTCTTGGTCACTCCTCTCCTGATATATCCACCGCACCTCCTTAGATAGGAGCACCTGCTCTATGCTATGTGTAGTCACCATGACTCTTTCTAGAACTACCCAAGTGAAACTATGTTTCTCTGTAAAACAATGCTGCACTAGTTTGGTGGTAAGTTTCCCAGATCTCATGGTACTCAGATGTTCTTGTATTCGAACCTTTATCTTTGAGTCGTAAGCCCTATGTATTGTAATTGTAATTGTAATCACACTTATAGAGCGCAACTGTCACCCAAAGGGTATCCTGGCGCTTCGACCAAAAACAATACCTACAGATGTTTAACACTACACTGCTCTCGGGAAGAAGTGACTTTTGAGATCCTTTTTAAAGGACAGAAGATCCTGTTTGCACCTTAGGGACATCGGTAAGGAGTTCCATAGTTTGGCGGCCGCAAAGCTGAAAGAGCGGCCGCCCATCCTTACCCTTTTTATCCTGGGAATTGTCACCAGGAACGCCGAGGAGGATCTCAAAGGCCTAGCGGTAGAGTAGCAGGAGAATAGATCTTGCAACATCACTGGCCCCAACCCGTGCAAAGCTCTGAAAACCAGACAGGAGGATTTATAACAGATCCGTTCTTGAACAGGGAGCCAATGAAGATCCGAAAGCGCAAGAGAAGAAGAGGCAGACCGCGGTCGTATTGCAGGCCACATTCGCACTCTATTCTATACACTACATTAGTAGTGTTACAGTTGCTAAAGCGGTTCAAGAACCACTGTTTTCCTGAGTTCAAGGTAACACTCGTAGTTTTCTTAGTCAAGGGACATACAGAGCACCCACCACACAGGAAAATGCCCCTTTGGAATCGTAGTGTCATTGGATTGTACTGCGTTGCGCTCACGGGTATGCACCAGTTTGTCTTTTAAGTTACTTGATCTCTTAAAGGCAAACCTGGGGGGTGGCATTTGGAAATCATTGCTTGAAAGAAGAGACCAAAGTTTTCGGTTCGATTGTCTGATCCTGGTTGCTACTGGATCGAAAGTCATAACAACCGGGACGCAATCATCTCTTTTTTTCTCATTCTTCTCCAAAAGGACACTCCGTGGAGTATTCAAGGCCCTTTTTTTGGCATGTTTGACCACTTTGGATGGATAATTTCTCTGTTCTAATTTAGCCACTAAATCTTGTGACTGTTCAAGATATGTATCTGTGGTTGAGCAATTCCTTCTATAACGGAGAACTGCCCCACTGGGAGGTTGTCCCTTAATTCCCTGGGGTGATAAGAATTATATAGAAGTAAAGAATTCCTATCCATAGGTTTTTGATGGACCTGTGTAGTTATTGCATCATCCTTTACTTCGATCACAAGGTCCAAATATACATCCATGTTATGGCTATATGACCACGTGAAGCTAAGACGCGGGTCCTGTACATTGAGCCAATTAAGAAATTCCAAAAGGAGCGCCTCGGCTACTGACCAAATGCATAGTACGTCGTCGATATACCTCTTCTAGAGGGGCGTAAATTCCTCTGGAAGGGGTTGCTGGAATGGTAGACGACGTGCTCTTCAAATTGTTCGACATAAATACATGCCAGACTGGGAGCCATAGTGGCCCCCATGGAAGTTCCCGAGGTTTGCAGGTATAGTTGGCCCTTGTAACTAAAATAGTTTCTGGTTAGGGCCAGTTCGACACACTGCATCACAACGGATTGCGGAGAGTCATAGAACCATTCCTGTTCCCCCAGTGCGCGGACTGCTGCCACCAGCGTTGTGTCGTGGGGGATACAGGTGTACAATGATTCAATATCGATCATCACAAGGAAATCATTAATTGAATCGACCCGCATATTGTCCAGGTGGTTAAGAACCTCGGTGGTATCTTTGATGAATGACTGCTGATTGATAACTGATTCCCGAAGGAAATAGTCGGCATACTGAGACACAGGTTCTAAACCCGACTGGATACCCGAAACAATTGGGCGTCCATGTGGTGGTTAAACGGCCTTGTGTATCTTTGGGAGTATATAGAAGGCAGGAGTTCTGGGGGTGTTATTAACCAGAAACTCCACCTCCTTCACCAAAATCCACTTATTCTCCTTGGCTCTTCCCACCATTTCCCGTATGATCTTCAGAAGTTTTTGAGCCGGGTCAAGATTTAGAGGACTTTTCTGTCTCAAACCTTGCAATGTCTTGTAATACTTTACTTTCAAAAACTGCCGCTTCAGGGCCCACTGCAGCAACAGGGGGGCAGAAAGATTATGGTCTCTTCAAATTAGTACCAAAGAATCTTACACTCTCTTGTTCCTTATTTGCAAAGAATTTCTTTAGCTTTATTTTACGCA
The DNA here is from genome assembly GCF_964261635.1 of Lissotriton helveticus. NCBI lineage: Eukaryota > Metazoa > Chordata > Amphibia > Caudata > Salamandridae > Lissotriton > Lissotriton helveticus. The sequence continues at coordinate 951,596,787 of NC_136057.1, forward strand.
TGGTCTCATGAAATTCGACCCTACATTTAAAAGGACCATGCGTAGGAGTAGGAATAAAGCCAAGGCCTTTATTTAAAACTCTATCTTCACTACTTGTAAGAGCATAATCAGAGAGATTCACCACAATACTGGTCTTCAAGTCTTATTCAGACCCCTGCTGCGAGTCACCCTGGGGGAGAAGGATTGCCATTGTGGAGGCTGATTGCCCCTCCCTCTGCCTCTTCCTATCGGAACTCCCCCTTTGTTGTTCCTCTGGTTGGACATGCGTGAGTGCACACAATATGCAAGGAAAGGGGGAAGCAGGGTCATGACAACCACCATCACCACCAGTGTGTGGTGGAACATCCAACCCAACACCAATTTCCCACCCCCTTGCTGTAGGAGACTGCTGTGGTTAGTAAAATATGAATAAGGTGGCGTAAATCAAGGTTAAATGGCTTTGAGCAACCCTGCAAATATGGGGATGTTTTTAACACCACAACAACATAAACAAAAGTGATGTCCCAATGGGGTTTGTGCTTTGTATGCATGCCCCCAAATCTTTGACACAAGTAGTACATGCTTGGTTAACACATATGTGTGTGTCTCGAACCCATGACAGTGGTAGACACTTTACTGTAATGGGGTAAGTACTTGCCACATATGTAGTCACACATACAACATATGGAAAACAGTGTAACTTATTCCATCGCATGCATTGCCAATCAAACATTGTGAAGTATGGCACAGCATTCATCTGTTAAGGTTTGCATGTTGAGAGCCCAGACACATTTTGAACCAAAGACATCTGGCCAGGGAAAGCCACCTACACAACATATATCACATGCCACAGCCATAGACTGTTGCCAGGCATGCAACAGTTAAACAATATGGCACAAATACAGGTCAACTACCACTCAGCTTTATTTTATTAACTGCATTAGACGTTAGAGCGAATTTTTCATAGCCGAAATAAAAAAATTCGCAAAGTACATGAGTTGTCAATGGAAATTCAACCCTTAACCGTTTGCGGCATGAACATTCAATCAAACTACACTGGACTGCCACCTCCGATCTGCAATGCTGCCTGTAGATTGCTTTCCACTTTCAGCTTATTTTTACACTTGGCATCATGCCAGCAGTTCTTGCAGTCTGTATAGCATTTTTGGTCCCCAATGACACCTTAGAGGTGACAAAGGGCTGATGTTGATGCTCCGTCACCTCCACAATCAAGATCTCATTCTCCTCCTGACTGTATCTGCATTTTCTCTTCCTCTTCCCTGGGACTCTGGCTGGTCATCCTGGCTGTGAGGGTCAGTTTGAGGGAGGGGTTGTTGTCCTGTGCTGAACTTGGTCCTGTCTGCTACATTCTGCATTCAGGTAATTTAAAAAAATATTTTTACTTAGTGGCGTATTTGGAAGCTCTTGTTGCCGCTAGAACCTTAAAAGTGATGCTGGGCTGACTAGTGTGAACTTTTTACCGCTATTTGGCCAGCCGTCACTTTTTTAATACTAACTAAAATTGTTTTATCGCCTTGACGCTGAAGTTAACATACATTTTTGCTGCCGCTAGCTGATCCTAACGCCATGTAGCGACATCTTGTAAATACATCGCAAACATAGTGTTAGGATTTGGCAATCGGCAGAGGTAAAAGAAATTGCAGCTAAGCAGCGTAAAAACTACTTAGCAGCAATTCTTGTAAATATACCCCTAACTCTTATAGTTACCAGGTTAATGAATGCACTCCAGATAATCAAACTTTAATGGAACATGTACGCCTACCTGCTGTGCCTGCACAAGTTTGTAAAACGTTTGTAAAACGGCCCATCTAGGACTGGCAGATTGACAGGAAAGAACAGTAGCAATAGTTCTTTTGTCTGTTATCAAAAAAGTTAAACTGTACAGATCAAAATCAGTGGAAAGAGGCCTGACAGTTAAACCCTCAACCCCACAAAGACACAGTTCAGTATCACCGACAGAGCACCATGGGGTGGAGCACAATACCATGGCCATGGTGCCCACAACTCGGGTGCTAGTGCAGTACATTTCAGCTGAGTAAAGCTGACTGTTTTAGCTTCCATGATTTCAAAAAAGGCTGAGAATAATGTAGTATCTAAACTACCAAGGATCTAACTGCTTCAGTTGCTTTTAAACTATTTTTATGAAATATGACCAGAATAGTCGCGGTGACACTAACAGAAACATGAGCTCAAGATGCTATCATAGGTTTCCCTACAGTCTGATAACTGGCAGAAAAGAACATTGCGATTTAAAATCTAGTGATTAAAATATAAAGGTTGTAATTAAATAATTCTATCTGCAAATTAGGTGCACTTCTTCAGTAAGGCACAGACACTGTATAAATATTCATGTTCACCCTGGGAATGGCAAAGCAGAAATCGCTCCTGCGTTTCTTGGGTGGTCGATGCTTATGGACAAACCTTTGCCACTTTGAGTTCATTGTATCTGTCTGCCTGTGACATCTAAGCAGCCTTGTGTGCGTTATCTGTAAGAACCATGCTTCACAAGTCAATACATGGCCACTATACATTTCTCAAAACTTTGCAAACCACGTCTGGTGATATTTGCTACATTTCATCGTGCCTTTTTTTCCACATATCTTTACTTCCTCGCAATTAATTTACACACAAAAAAATAGAACATGCTCCGATTTGTGATATATCCATTAAATGTTATCCCAATCGATATTATTTATGATCTGAATTCAAATGTAACAGTGGTGTTACTGAGCTTTAAAACCGAAACACCCATTCTAGGAAAAGGATGCCTGCAGGGAGGAGCTCACGTAAGCATGACATACTAATTACTAGACCATAATTTACAACAACATTCACATAATCTGAGTCACACAATGAAGGGTCGGTACGTGACAGCTTTCACAAGTTTGTCAAAGTGAGCACATTTAGTTTCACCTGCTTTAAGCAGGTGTTACTTCCTAGAAATTGCTGAGAATTTGCTGGCGTCAGCTTTTGTAGAAGTTTACATTGCTTAATGGCTCTGGTCAAACCCATCAGGCCCAGCCTATTCTGCACCACTTTGAAAGAATCAATCACCTATGTCCCCTGCAAAGAAGAAACTAGCTGAACGACGTCGAATTCCTGAATGATATGTTACTTCAAAACTTCAAGGTATTGAAGAATATGTTTTAGATTAATTTTCTTCTGATGGCTGCTGCATTAGGTAATCACCCAAGCATATTTACACAAAAGGCTTCCCACTGACTCCTGCAAAGAATACTGGTGTACAAAGGGTGTACAGGAAAGTGCCCCTTCCTGCAAAAAATAATGGTATCTGCAACAGAGGCACCCTTGCACCATGTTGCAATGTTGCCTACATTGGCACTAGGTTGCCAAAATGGCGCAAGTGAAGGCAAAAAGGACAAGAATGGTGCATTCCTACCTTTTCACTAAAGCATAGGGCAGCACAGCAAGGTGCCTTGCTGCACTGCCCTACACCAAAATGCCATAAATAAGGCGCTTTGTTTAACTACAGTGTGCTAGGAGACTGCTAGTTGCATATGTTCAGTTGGCTTCATTGTCACTCTCAATTGTTTGCTTTTAATAAATTGACTTATGTAGCATTTAGTTCCACTTCTTGTGTTTGTTCCACCCCTGAAGCATGGCCCAAGTAGTTGTGTCCTTCCACAGCTTCCTTAATGGGGTGCTTCTTTTGCCTAAGCACTCAACTACAGTGTGTGTCCCTTCCAGAAGTAACCCTCCTGTATTCATCCTCTGTGATGCTTTGGGCACCCATTCCACTGCCATCCCTTTTTTTTGCCCTACTTGACATGGTCCCCTCCTCACCCTTTTTCTTGCTTGCCCCCTCCAAATGTCTCTGTTGTTGCTTTCACTTACCACCCTACCTGTTGTCCATATTGTTGCTTGCCCCACCTGTTTTTGCTCTCAACTCCTGCCCACCTCCCAACCCACCTGCTGAATGGGTTGCTGCTTACTTCCCTTCCACCCCACCAGCTATTCATGGTGTTGCTCCCCGTACTTTGCACCTGCTCCCTCGGTGTTGCTTCTCACCCCTACCCTGGAATAAAGATAAAAAGCACTATGATAAGGCCAGCGCTGGCTGCACTATAGCTCATTTTTTCTCTGGCAACCTTGTCCCTGTTTCATCCTCCATACACCCCCTCCTTGTTTCCGCCTTCCCCATATTTAAAAATCAGCGCTGGCCACGTCATATTGTTTTTTTATTACTTTGTCAATATTGTATCCATGTTGCACAGCAGTCCAACTGCTGTGCAGCTTGAATGAAATAAAAAATACAAATTCAATGCTACAACCTGCACTGGTCGCGTCATAGGCACTTTTTTTCTTACTTTCAGCTATGCTTCACAACAGGCACACTATTGTACAACATGGATAAACTATTAACAATGCAGATAGCTCTCATAGATGATACCTATAGCCTTTGCGTATGCTTTTTTTAAACCCATGCTGCATGCCAGCCGTGCTGTTGCACAACATGACTAAACAATGATAATGCCAATTGCTCTTGTCTTGTTGGCACACTATATTGGCTTTGCAAATGCTTGTTGTCCTCTCATTCTCAGAAATCCAAGTGTCAGTTTTAGAAAAGTGTTCCTCAAATTTTATATGCACCATTCACTTCTCATACAGAGGGTTTAAAGGTTTTTGGCAGAACGCTTTAAGGGTCAGCATTGTGCAATGGTTAAAGCGGCAGACCCTGATGCAGAGGTCTGGCCTGGGACCAGGGTTCAATTCCCGCCTCGGCGGCTCTTGGACACAATTTTCCCGGACCTGATAATTCTTGCCTCGGTGCCTAGTCTAATCATGGGTCCCACTCTGTGACTCTGGGCAATAATCTCCACAACGGCCCCAGCAGCGCTTAGATGCCTGGCTTCACCTTGGGGGTGCCCAGGAGTGGACATTTCACAGGAAAGCCAGGAAGGGTTCCACAGCGGTATGAATACAGCACTACGAGACCTCAGGGTAGAAGGCGCTATATAAATACAAACACACATTTGGGCATATTTACATGCCCCTATCTCCACCACAGCGTCACTTTTCAGGGCATTGTGGTGGTGAAATGGGCTTTGCCTTATTTACAAGATACTGTTAAGCCACTTACGCTGCCTTGTAAATAATAAATCTGAGCACCTAATTGTAATCAATCAATCGCTGTACTAATGTAATAACTTCAGATCATAATCAATACATACAATGTTACCACACTAACAAAGTAAATAATGCAAAAACCAGGGTTTTATATTGTCTGAATATTATTATTTTCTTTTTCAAGACAAAAGGTATGATTTTTTACAAAAGAAGAAAACAAATTCTTACAGAATAGGGTACATACACAAAATGTTCACATCAAATATACACAGTACAAATTATATAGTCCTTTAGTATATCTGAGAAAGTCCAGACTGCTAAACACAAGATAACATTGTGACTTCAACTAAACAGAAGAAAATCAAAAATGGTATAATGAATTACATGCAGGCTTGGACTAATTAGTCGACGTTTCGGTCTTTTAGAGATTATTCATCAGACCATCATCAGGACAAGGAATTTCTACATATAGTAGATGACCCTCTGTTGAAAGAACAAAATTACATTAATACATGTTCTACCTGGTTAAAAAAATTTTAATTACATTTCAATACCTAATTAAAAAATAGGTTACAAATTCTATACAGTCGGTGTGGCGGCTGCACAAAACTTAATTGTGTTCAAATTGGAACCATTATTTGTCCTACAATTTAACACAACATATCTATATTTGATTTAGAAACATTAGTAGTCATAGAGTTTCAACAATGATAAATCACTCACTTATGCCGGATAGATTCTTATTTTCTACGTAGACAGCGTACATCAAAATATTTAGCTAGTTGGCGACAAAGAAAATGAATTCTTGTGCATCAGAGTTGCTAAAAAGAGGTAAAGCAGAAGCTTACTCAGTTGCTGTTATTTAGGGGGTACAGTTCCATTGTTCGCCTAAAGTGAACGGACCACTTTCATTTACCTTGAATTATGAGCTGTAATTCTTTATGTAGTTCACCAATCTACTGGACGGCTCTTTGTTTCTATTTTAAAAGAATTAAAAGAAAACCATAGTCACCCTCCTTTCTGTTAGGGTTAACTTGTGTACACATTATTGTGTGCATGGACATTGTTTAAGTTATCACGTTAAGCCTTATATTTCCATTTACAGAACTTGAGAGGTATGCCAGGCCTGACATACTTCTATTCGGTTTAGAACAGTCTAGTGCTTTCAGGACATACATATTTTCTTTGCATTAATTGCGTCTATTTTTGGTTTTAAAAAAATTTCAGTTTTAACGATGTTCAAGAAATTTAAATCTGTGTCAGTTTTTAAAAATAAAGGCTCTCAAAATGAGAAAATTAAAAGTGTACTGTCTAATTGTACCTTAGGTTCAGATAATTAATACGACTTTAATTTCAAAAAGGCCCAGAAAGAGGTTGATTGTGGAATAAATTTCAATTAAATTCGGCAGACTTATAAATAGCTGTGCCACATTACTTACTGCACACAAGTCGAAAAAGCAGCAAAAGTTTCAATGGCCGGCGTAACACCACAGCACAGTTATGAAGTCGGCTTGCGGAGAGAGCGCGTTTAGACCCCAGCACAGTTTTAGATGCGACTAGCAAGCTGGGTGGAAAGGGAAAGAAAAGGTTTCCACACTAAGTATTTTGCTAACTTAGAGCAAACACCAAGAGGTTTCTTTAGTTTAGACACCCAGTCAAAAGTCTATTACTTACTTTATAACAAACGGTTTGAAGGCAACAATTATCCTCCTCTGCTCGTGTCACCGGACCAGGCAGCAGTGTTAGTTACTGCTAGCAACAATGTTACTCTACTAGGACGTCTTTTTAAATACACTGGTAATGACGCCCCGTTCACATGTGATATTGCGGGCTAACGCGGTAAGGCGTGCTCCGCCTCCTGTTTGTTATTGGGTACCGCCGTAATGGGCTAGTGTATCTTAAAGAGGAACCGAGGCTCGCCGAAAAAGTGGCGGCCATCTTAGCCTATGTTGTTTTGATCATGTTCGTATAGAGAAGATCATAAGATCGATGTTGTACAGTTTAGTTTTGACACATAACCAGTTATTTACGATTCCGAAACTAATTCCTGTCATTACAAACATTTCTAGATTTATTTTATGAGTATGTTTCATTAGTGGGCTTATTCGCGATTTAATTGCCATAACACATGGGTCTCACGAAATAGTACTTCAAGCTACATTTAGTAGGTTACATCAGTCAGAATTTTTGGGGTTTTAGTGCAAAACCTGTCGCCTCATTAAGGGCGCTCCCAATCTATTGTAATACCAACAAAAGCACAGACAGATATTTTTTGGTCAAATGACATATCGCATTAAATAGGTGTATTACTCCCTCCATATTATTTACAGGACCATAGCGTTCCTAGCACATCAATATTATGGCTTATTCAAAAGGTATGCACATAGATAGATAAAACCCAGGGTATGAAGCTATGACACACCAATGAGAAAGGAGAAAAAGAATTTTCATGTTAAACAAGCTAAAGTGTGCCACTCAGTACAGGAGTTCATTCCATTTTTGACACTCCCTGCAATTTCCATCCAGCGGTTCTCTTTGATGGTCAGAATTTTATCACCATTTTTGTGTCTGATAGATGGCTTTACCACATCAATGACCCACCAAATCATGTCTCTCTCGGAGTGTTTTGCAGTTGAATAGTGATCAACTAATGGTGCATTTTCAATGTTTCGTCGAATACGAGATTGATGTTGCAGAATTCTCTGCTTGATCATTTGGGTGGTTTTACCAATATATAATTGTCCACACGGACATTTGATGCAGTAAATTACATTACATGTTCTACAATTAGAGAAATGTTTTATGTTCATAGTCTTGCCATTAATATCAAAGCTTTTCATGTTGGTTGTGGTGTTGCAGGCAATGCAGTTGTTGCATTTGTAGTGACCTAATAATGGGGACAGTTGTTTCATATTGTCCACCATGTTCGGATCCGGAAGGTCATAGGCATGTACCAACCGATCCCTGATGTTAGGGCCTCGTTTAAATGCAAGCATTGGTCTTTCCTTTAGTTCAGGTAACTCTTTTAAAAGAGGCCAGCTCTTTGTTACTATTCTTTTAACTTGTTGACTATACGTTCCAAAGGTCGTTACACATACCAATGAAGCATGGTTATTCCTTGGTTTTGTTTGGAGAAGTGCTTCTCGGTTATTATACCATGCACGTTTCATGGAGTTCTTGAGAAGCTTGTTAGGGTAGCCTCTATCATGCAGCTTTCCTTTTAGAATTTTAGCTTCATGGAAATAATCAATGCGTTTAAAGCAGTTTCTGCGCAGTCTTAAAAACTGTCCAAAAGGTAGCCCATCGCGTAAAGATTTTGGGTGATGACTATTATATTTCAACAACGTATTACGTGTAGTTGGTTTTGTGTATAACGTTGTGTAGATAGTATTGTCATCATTCGCTTTAATAGTAAGGTCTAAAAAGTTAATTTTATGCGCATTGTACTCCAGAGTGAATTGTAAGTGCGGGTTTCTTTTGTTCAACCAGTCATGGAATTGTAACAGAAGATCTTTATTTCCTTTCCAAATGAGGAACACATCATCTATATATCTCAGCCAACATGATATGTTGGCTGAGAATGGATTCAAGTTATCATAGATGTATAGTCTCTCAAAGTTGTTAACATAGATATTAGCTATATTGGGGGCATAGACTGCCCCCATCGCCACACCATTCAATTGCTGGTAGAACGTCTTCTCAAAAAGGAAGAAATTTTGGCACATGGAAATTTCAATACATTTCACTATGAATTCACTTGGGACAGGATGTGGTCTTACACGGCTGTCTAAGAGATCTCTGATGAGTAGGAGGACCTCATCTTGTGGAATATTAGTATACAGACTGGCAATGTCCATAGTTACTAAATATTCATGGTCTGGATCATAATCATGGTTTTCTAGTTTATTTATCACAGAGGTGGTATCTCTGATATATGTCTCTGCCTCAGTTACAAATGGTCTGATGAAAAAATCTGCGTACTGAGCCAATGGCTTTAGAATTGAATTACAACCGGCAACGATTGGCCTCCCTGGGGGTTCAGTGGCATGTTTATGAATTTTGGGGAGGATGTATATGGCGGGTACTGTTGGGGATTTATTGATAAGAAAAGCGGCCTCTTTAGTACTAAGCCAACCTTCCTTAAATCCGTGTTCGCTAAGACTTTTAATTTCTGCTTCTAGTTGAGAGGTGGGATCTGTTCTCAGTTGTTTATAATTATCCGCCACTGAGAGTTGTTTTAGCATTTCATTTTTGTAAGCTTCACGGTCCCATAGTACCAAGCCACCGCCCTTATCGGCAGGTTTTATTACAGTTTCTTTCAGTGATTCCAGGTTTTTAAGTGCGATGTGTTCATCCTTATTCAAATTATTTCTGCAGAAAATCTGTTCTTTAAACAGAGATTCGATCTCAATTAGGACCGCATTCTCAAAGGTCAAGATGTTCTTTGAAACCATGTTATTGGTGGGAAAGAATACTGAAGGCGGGCGCAAGCCCGTCAGATTTCTTTCCTGTGTATCCACTTTGGATGCGAAGAAGTTCTTAAGCCTAACTGCTCTAAAGAATTTGTATAGTTCGCATTTAGTTTGGAAAGAAGTGTTCCTATAAGTGGGAACAAATGATAAGCCCGAGGTGAGAACAGTTGTTTCAGCTTCACTCAGGATATGTTTAGACAAGTTGAAGATCGGGATTGTTGACATATTGCTTACCATTGGTAAAATTGGTTGCGGGTTTGACGTTGGCCGGGGGTGTATTGGTTCCTGTACCATCCGCGTCTCCCTCCCCTTGATCTCCGCGGAGGGCCTCTTCCCCTCCTGTTGTCCTGACCTAAAAAAGCCTGCCTTGAGGTTGATGGCTGTTGGTCAAAGGCTGATGTAAACTGGCCTGTAGATGGTTGTTCACCTTCTGATTCAGAACCAGTGTCAGAAAACGTTGTACGTTTATATTGCTGTTGATGAGAGGTAGGTCCTCTAGAGTTATTTTGGGCCTGATAAAAATCTTTCTGTAGGTATGGATAAGTGATTTCCTTGTTGTATTTTCGGATATCTTTCTGAAGTTTATCAGTTTTTTTTGAAGAGTTAAACTCTTCAAAGTCTTTAATTGTTTGTGTAATTTTATCAAGCAGGGTTTTTGCGTTGGTGATGCTTGAGTCACTATTGATCTTATTTTCTAGTGTCTCAATTTCTTTTAGTAATAGCTTGATTTGTTTGACAGCCGTCTCAATGCTAAGCACCATCCAAGTGCGTGAGCACTTGTTGGCTGCGTGGCTAAAACTAACTTTGAAATCACTATCCTCAATAAAAATAATAGGGATGTTACGAATCTGCAAACCAGTGGGGATAATATTAGCGTTTAAACAATCTGTCAGGAACTTAGCGTGAAGTTCAGTCCTGACCAGTTTCTTCCGTAAACGTTCTAGTTGGTTAAGATCAGATTCGACTGGTAAATTCACCGCTACACTTTTATTACCTAGTAATGATGGTCCTGATGCTATTTTCAGGATGTAGTCATCCGTATACGATAAGGTCTCTGCTTCAGACATAAAAGCAGGCCTTGTGGATGGAAAATGTATGATCAGAAAGATCAGTTCAACTAAAATGGACTGTAAAATTACAGTTAAACCACTTGAAAGTGGCCCACAGCAGAGGTTATCTGCGCAAACTAGATACAATATTGAGGTGAGCAACCCAATCTACCCTTGCGGGTTCGGGCAATATTTGTTATAAAAGGAAGTTGGACCAGCAAGGGACTTTATTCAAGTATTATTTGTCAGCGTGATAGGACTCTGTTATAATAAATCTGAGCACCTAATTGTAATCAATCAATCGCTGTACTAATTTAATAACTTCAGATCATAATCAATACATACAATGTTACCACACTAACAAAGTAAATAATGCAAAAACCAGGGTTTTATATTGTCTGAATATTATTATTTTCTTTTTCAAGACAAAAGGTATGATTTTTTACAAAAGAAGAAAACAAATTCTTACAGAATAGGGTACATACACAAAATGTTCACATCAAATATACACAGTACAAATTATATAGTCCTTTAGTATATCTGAGAAAGTCCAGACTGCTAAACACAAGATAACATTGTGACTTCAACTAAACAGAAGAAAATCAAAAATGGTATAATGAATTACATGCAGGCTTGGACTAATTAGTCGACGTTTCGGTCTTTTAGAGATTATTCATCAGACCATCATCAGGACAAGGAATTTCTACATATAGTAGATGACCCTCTGTTGAAAGAACAAAATTACATTAATACATGTTCTACCTGGTTAAAAAATTTGTAATTACATTTCAATACCTAATTAAAAAATAGGTTACAAATTCTATACAGTCGGTGTGGCAGCTGCACAAAACTTAATTGTGTTCAAATTGGAACCATTATTTGTCCTACAATTTAACACAACATATCTATATTTGATTTAGAAACATTAGTAGTCATAGAGTTTCAACAATGATAAATCACTCACTTATGCCGGATAGATTCTTATTTTCTACGTAGACAGCGTACATCAAAATATTTAGCTAGTTGGCAACAAAGAAAATGAATTCTTGTGCATCAGAGTTGCTAAAAAGAGGTAAAGCAGAAGCTTACTCAGTTGCTGTTATTTAGGGGGTACAGTTCCATTGTTCGCCTAAAGTGAACGGACCACTTTCATTTACCTTGAATTATGAGCTGTAATTCTTTATGTAGTTCACCAATCTACTGGACGGCTCTTTGTTTCTATTTTAAAAGAATTAAAAGAAAACCATAGTCACCCTCCTTTCTGTTAGGGTTAACTTGTGTACACATTATTGTGTGCATGGACATTGTTTAAGTTATCACGTTAAGCCTTATATTTCCATTTACAGAACTTGAGAGGTATGCCAGGCCTGACATACTTCTATTCGGTTTAGAACAGTCTAGTGCTTTCAGGACATAAATATTTTCTTTGCATTAATTGCGTCTATTTTTGGTTTTAAAAAAATTTCAGTTTTAACGATGTTCAAGAAATTTAAATCTGTGTCAGTTTTTAAAAATAAAGGCTCTCAAAATGAGAAAATTAAAAGTGTACTGTCTAATTGTACCTTAGGTTCAGATAATTAATACGACTTTAATTTCAAAAAGGCCCAGAAAGAGGTTGATTGTGGAATAAATTTCAATTAAATTCGGCAGACTTATAAATAGCTGTGCCACATTACTTACTGCACACAAGTCGAAAAAGCAGCAAAAGTTTCAATGGCCGGCGTAACACCACAGCACAGTTATGAAGTCGGCTTGCGGAGAGAGCGCGTTTAGACCCCAGCACAGTTTTAGATGCGACTAGCAAGCTGGGTGGAAAGGGAAAGAAAAGGTTTCCACACTAAGTATTTTGCTAACTTAGAGCAAACACCAAGAGGTTTCTTTAGTTTAGACACCCAGTCAAAAGTCTATTACTTACTTTATAACAAACGGTTTGAAGGCAACAATTATCCTCCTCTGCTCGTGTCACCGGACCAGGCAGCAGTGTTAGTTACTGCTAGCAACAATGTTACTCTACTAGGACGTCTTTTTAAATACACTGGTAATGACGCCCCGTTCACATGTGATATTGCGGGCTAACGCGGTAAGGCGTGCTCCGCCTCCTGTTTGTTATTGGGTACCGCCGTAATGGGCTAGTGTATCTTAAAGAGGAACCGAGGCTCGCCGAAAAAGTGGCGGCCATTTTAGCCTATGTTGTTTTGATCATGTTCGTATAGAGAAGATCATAAGATCGATGTTGTACAGTTTAGTTTTGACACATAACCAGTTATTTACGATTCCGAAACTAATTCCTGTCATTACAAACATTTCTAGATTTATTTTATGAGTATGTTTCATTAGTGGGCTTATTCGCGATTTAATTGCCATAACACATGGGTCTCACGAAATAGTACTTCAAGCTACATTTAGTAGGTTACATCAGTCAGAATTTTTGGGTTTTTAGTGCAAAACCTGTCGCCTCATTAAGGGCGCTCCCAATCTATTGTAATACCAACAAAAGCACAGACAGATATTTTTGGGTCAAATGACATATCGCATTAAATAGGTGTATTACTCCCTCCATATTATTTACAGGACCATAGCGTTCCTAGCACATCAATATTATGGCTTATTCAAAAGGTATGCACATAGATAGATAAAACCCAGGGTATGAAGCTATGACACACCAATGAGAAAGGAGAAAAAGAATTTTCATGTTAAACAAGCTAAAGTGTGCCACTCAGTACAGGAGTTCATTCCATTTTTGACACTCCCTGCAATTTCCATCCAGCTGTTCTCTTTGATGGTCAGAATTTTATCACCATTTTTGTGTCTGATAGATGGCTTTACCACATCAATGACCCACCAAATCATGTCTCTCTCGGAGTGTTTTGCAGTTGAATAGTGATCAACTAATGGTGCATTTTCAATGTTTCGTCGAATACGAGATTGATGTTGCAGAATTCTCTGCTTGATCATTTGGGTGGTTTTACCAATATATAATTGTCCACACGGACATTTGATGCAGTAAATTACATTACATGTTCTACAATTAGAGAAATGTTTTATGTTCATAGTCTTGCCATTAATATCAAAGCTTTTCATGTTGGTTGTGGTGTTGCAGGCAATGCAGTTGTTGCATTTGTAGTGACCTAATAATGGGGACAGTTGTTTCATATTGTCCACCATGTTCGGATCCGGAAGGTCATAGGCATGTACCAACCGATCCCTGATGTTAGGGCCTCGTTTAAATGCAAACATTGGTCTTTCCTTTAGTTCAGGTAACTCTTTTAAAAGAGGCCAGCTCTTTGTTACTATTCTTTTAACTTGTTGACTATACGTTCCAAAGGTCGTTACACATACCAATGAAGCATGGTTATTCCTTGGTTTTGTTTGGAGAAGTGCTTCTCGGTTATTATACCATGCACGTTTCATGGAGTTCTTGAGAAGCTTGTTAGGGTAGCCTCTATCATGCAGCCTTCCTTTTAGAATTTTAGCTTCATGGAAATAATCAATGCGTTTAAAGCAGTTTCTGCGCAGTCTTAAAAACTGTCCAAAAGGTAGCCCATCGCGTAAAGATTTTGGGTGATGACTATTATATTTCAACAACGTATTACGTGTAGTTGGTTTTGTGTATAACGTTGTGTAGATAGTATTGTCATCATTCGCTTTAATAGTAAGGTCTAAAAAGTTAATTTCATGCGCATTGTACTCCAGAGTGAATTGTAAGTGCGGGTTTCTTTTGTTCAACCAGTCATGGAATTGTAACAGAAGATCTTTATTTCCTTTCCAAATGAGGAACACATCATCTATATATCTCAGCCAACATGATATGTTGGCTGAGAATGGATTCAAGTTATCATAGATGTATAGTCTCTCAAAGTTGTTAACATAGATATTAGCTATATTGGGGGCATAGACTGCCCCCATCGCCACACCATTCAATTGCTGGTAGAACGTCTTCTCAAAAAGGAAGAAATTTTGGCACATGGAAATTTCAATACATTTCACTATGAATTCACTTGGGACAGGATGTGGTCTTACACGGCTGTCTAAGAGATCTCTGATGAGTAGGAGGACCTCATCTTGTGGAATATTAGTATACAGACTGGCAATGTCCATAGTTACTAAATATTCATGGTCTGGATCATAATCATGGTTTTCTAGTTTATTTATCACAGAGGTGGTATCTCTGATATATGTCTCTGCCTCAGTTACAAATGGTCTGATGAAAAAATCTGCGTACTGAGCCAATGGCTTTAGAATTGAATTACAACCGGCAACGATTGGCCTCCCTGGGGGTTCAGTGGCATGTTTATGAATTTTGGGGAGGATGTATATGGCGGGTACTGTTGGGGATTTATTGATAAGAAAAGCGGCCTCTTTAGTACTAAGCCAACCTTCCTTAAATCCGTGTTCGCTAAGACTTTTAATTTCTGCTTCTAGTTGAGAGGTGGGATCTGTTCTCAGTTGTTTATAATTATCCGCCACTGAGAGTTGTTTTAGCATTTCATTTTTGTAAGCTTCACGGTCCCATAGTACCAAGCCACCGCCCTTATCGGCAGGTTTTATTACAGTTTCTTTCAGTGATTCCAGGTTTTTAAGTGCGATGTGTTCATCCTTATTCAAATTATTTCTGCAGAAAATCTGTTCTTTAAACAGAGATTCGATCTCAATTAGGACCGCATTCTCAAAGGTCAAGATGTTCTTTGAAACCATGTTATTGGTGGGAAAGAATACTGAAGGCGGGCGCAAGCCCGTCAGATTTCTTTCCTGTGTATCCACTTTGGATGCGAAGAAGTTCTTAAGCCTAACTGCTCTAAAGAATTTGTATAGTTCGCATTTAGTTTGGAAAGAAGTGTTCCTATAAGTGGGAACAAATGATAAGCCCGAGGTGAGAACAGTTGTTTCAGCTTCACTCAGGATATGTTTAGACAAGTTGAAGATCGGGATTGTTGACATATTGCTTACCATTGGTAAAATTGGTTGCGGGTTTGACGTTGGCCGGGGGTGTATTGGTTCCTGTACCATCCGCGTCTCCCTCCCCTTGATCTCCGCGGAGGGCCTCTTCCCCTCCTGTTGTCCTGACCTAAAAAAGCCTGCCTTGAGGTTGATGGCTGTTGGTCAAAGGCTGATGTAAACTGGCCTGTAGATGGTTGTTCACCTTCTGATTCAGAACCAGTGTCAGAAAACGTTGTACGTTTATATTGCTGTTGATGAGAGGTAGGTCCTCTAGAGTTATTTTGGGCCTGATAAAAATCTTTCTGTAGGTATGGATAAGTGATTTCCTTGTTGTATTTTCGGATATCTTTCTGAAGTTTATCAGTTTTTTTTGAAGAGTTAAACTCTTCAAAGTCTTTAATTGTTTGTGTAATTTTATCAAGCAGGGTTTTTGCGTTGGTGATGCTTCAGTCACTATTGATCTTATTTTCTAGTGTCTCAATTTCTTTTAGTAATAGCTTGATTTGTTTGACAGCCGTCTCAATGCTAAGCACCATCCAAGTGCGTGAGCACTTGTTGGCTGCGTGGCTAAAACTAACTTTGAAATCACTATCCTCAATAAAAATAATAGGGATGTTACGAATCTGCAAACCAGTGGGGATAATATTAGCGTTTAAACAATCTGTCAGGAACTTAGCGTGAAGTTCAGTCCTGACCAGTTTCTTCCGTAAACGTTCTAGTTGGTTAAGATCAGATTCGACTGGTAAATTCACCGCTACACTTTTATTACCTAGTAATGATGGTCCTGATGCTATTTTCAGGATGTAGTCGTCCGTATACGATAAGGTCTCTGCTTCAGACATAAAAGCAGGCCTTGTGGATGGAAAATGTATGATCAGAAAGATCAGTTCAACTAAAATGGACTGTAAAATTACAGTTAAACCACTTGAAAGTGGCCCACAGCAGAGGTTATCTGCGCAAACTAGATACAATATTGAGGTGAGCAACCCAATCTACCCTTGCGGGTTCGGGCAATATTTGTTATAAAAGGAAGTTGGACCAGCAAGGGACTTTATTCAAGTATTATTTGTCAGCGTGATAGGACTCTGTTATAATAAATCTGAGCACCTAATTGTAATCAATCAATCGCTGTACTAATTTAATAACTTCAGATCATAATCAATACATACAATGTTACCACACTAACAAAGTAAATAATGCAAAAACCAGGGTTTTATATTGTCTGAATATTATTATTTTCTTTTTCAAGACAAAAGGTATGATTTTTTACAAAAGAAGAAAACAAATTCTTACAGAATAGGGTACATACACAAAATGTTCACATCAAATATACACAGTACAAATTATATAGTCCTTTAGTATATCTGAGAAAGTCCAGACTGCTAAACACAAGATAACATTGTGACTTCAACTAAACAGAAGAAAATCAAAAATGGTATAATGAATTACATGCAGGCTTGGACTAATTAGTCGACGTTTCGGTCTTTTAGAGATTATTCATCAGACCATCATCAGGACAAGGAATTTCTACATATAGTAGATGACCCTCTGTTGAAAGAACAAAATTACATTAATACATGTTCTACCTGGTTAAAAAATTTTTAATTACATTTCAATACCTAATTAAAAAATAGGTTACAAATTCTATACAGTCGGTGTGGCGGCTGCACAAAACTTAATTGTGTTCAAATTGGAACCATTATTTGTCCTACAATTTAACACAACATATCTATATTTGATTTAGAAACATTAGTAGTCATAGAGTTTCAACAATGATAAATCACTCACTTATGCCGGATAGATTCTTATTTTCTACGTAGACAGCGTACATCAAAATATTTAGCTAGTTGGCGACAAAGAAAATGAATTCTTGTGCATCAGAGTTGCTAAAAAGAGGTAAAGCAGAAGCTTACTCAGTTGCTGTTATTTAGGGGGTACAGTTCCATTGTTCGCCTAAAGTGAACGGACCACTTTCATTTACCTTGAATTATGAGCTGTAATTCTTTATGTAGTTCACCAATCTACTGGACGGCTCTTTGTTTCTATTTTAAAAGAATTAAAAGAAAACCATAGTCACCCTCCTTTCTGTTAGGGTTAACTTGTGTACACATTATTGTGTGCATGGACATTGTTTAAGTTATCACGTTAAGCCTTATATTTCCATTTACAGAACTTGAGAGGTATGCCAGGCCTGACATACTTCTATTCGGTTTAGAACAGTCTAGTGCTTTCAGGACATAAATATTTTCTTTGCATTAATTGCGTCTATTTTTGGTTTTAAAAAAATTTCAGTTTTAACGATGTTCAAGAAATTTAAATCTGTGTCAGTTTTTAAAAATAAAGGCTCTCAAAATGAGAAAATTAAAAGTGTACTGTCTAATTGTACCTTAGGTTCAGATAATTAATACGACTTTAATTTCAAAAAGGCCCAGAAAGAGGTTGATTGTGGAATAAATTTCAATTAAATTCGGCAGACTTATAAATAGCTGTGCCACATTACTTACTGCACACAAGTCGAAAAAGCAGCAAAAGTTTCAATGGCCGGCGTAACACCACAGCACAGTTATGAAGTCGGCTTGCGGAGAGAGCGCGTTTAGACCCCAGCACAGTTTTAGATGCGACTAGCAAGCTGGGTGGAAAGGGAAAGAAAAGGTTTCCACACTAAGTATTTTGCTAACTTAGAGCAAACACCAAGAGGTTTCTTTAGTTTAGACACCCAGTCAAAAGTCTATTACTTACTTTATAACAAACGGTTTGAAGGCAACAATTATCCTCCTCTGCTCGTGTCACCGGACCAGGCAGCAGTGTTAGTTACTGCTAGCAACAATGTTACTCTACTAGGACGTCTTTTTAAATACACTGGTAATGACGCCCCGTTCACATGTGATATTGCGGGCTAACGCGGTAAGGCGTGCTCCGCCTCCTGTTTGTTATTGGGTACCGCCGTAATGGGCTAGTGTATCTTAAAGAGGAACCGAGGCTCGCCGAAAAAGTGGCGGCCATCTTAGCCTATGTTGTTTTGATCATGTTCGTATAGAGAAGATCATAAGATCGATGTTGTACAGTTTAGTTTTGACACATAACCAGTTATTTACGATTCCGAAACTAATTCCTGTCATTACAAACATTTCTAGATTTATTTTATGAGTATGTTTCATTAGTGGGCTTATTCGCGATTTAATTGCCATAACACATGGGTCTCACGAAATAGTACTTCAAGCTACATTTAGTAGGTTACATCAGTCAGAATTTTTGGGTTTTTAGTGCAAAACCTGTCGCCTCATTAAGGGCGCTCCCAATCTATTGTAATACCAACAAAAGCACAGACAGATATTTTTTGGTCAAATGACATATCGCATTAAATAGGTGTATTACTCCCTCCATATTATTTACAGGACCATAGCGTTCCTAGCACATCAATATTATGGCTTATTCAAAAGGTATGCACATAGATAGATAAAACCCAGGGTATGAAGCTATGACACACCAATGAGAAAGGAGAAAAAGAATTTTCATGTTAAACAAGCTAAAGTGTGCCACTCAGTACAGGAGTTCATTCCATTTTTGACACTCCCTGCAATTTCCATCCAGCGGTTCTCTTTGATGGTCAGAATTTTATCACCATTTTTGTGTCTGATAGATGGCTTTACCACATCAATGACCCACCAAATCATGTCTCTCTCGGAGTGTTTTGCAGTTGAATAGTGATCAACTAATGGTGCATTTTCAATGTTTCGTCGAATACGAGATTGATGTTGCAGAATTCTCTGCTTGATCATTTGGGTGGTTTTACCAATATATAATTGTCCACACGGACATTTGATGCAGTAAATTACATTACATGTTCTACAATTAGAGAAATGTTTTATGTTCATAGTCTTGCCATTAATATCAAAGCTTTTCATGTTGGTTGTGGTGTTGCAGGCAATGCAGTTGTTGCATTTGTAGTGACCTAATAATGGGGACAGTTGTTTCATATTGTCCACCATGTTCGGATCCGGAAGGTCATAGGCATGTACCAACCGATCCCTGATGTTAGGGCCTCGTTTAAATGCAAGCATTGGTCTTTCCTTTAGTTCAGGTAACTCTTTTAAAAGAGGCCAGCTCTTTGTTACTATTCTTTTAACTTGTTGACTATACGTTCCAAAGGTCGTTACACATACCAATGAAGCATGGTTATTCCTTGGTTTTGTTTGGAGAAGTGCTTCTCGGTTATTATACCATGCACGTTTCATGGAGTTCTTGAGAAGCTTGTTAGGGTAGCCTCTATCATGCAGCTTTCCTTTTAGAATTTTAGCTTCATGGAAATAATCAATGCGTTTAAAGCAGTTTCTGCGCAGTCTTAAAAACTGTCCAAAAGGTAGCCCATCGCGTAAAGATTTTGGGTGATGACTATTATATTTCAACAACGTATTACGTGTAGTTGGTTTTGTGTATAACGTTGTGTAGATAGTATTGTCATCATTCGCTTTAATAGTAAGGTCTAAAAAGTTAATTTTATGCGCATTGTACTCCAGAGTGAATTGTAAGTGCGGGTTTCTTTTGTTCAACCAGTCATGGAATTGTAACAGAAGATCTTTATTTCCTTTCCAAATGAGGAACACATCATCTATATATCTCAGCCAACATGATATGTTGGCTGAGAATGGATTCAAGTTATCATAGATGTATAGTCTCTCAAAGTTGTTAACATAGATATTAGCTATATTGGGGGCATAGACTGCCCCCATCGCCACACCATTCAATTGCTGGTAGAACGTCTTCTCAAAAAGGAAGAAATTTTGGCACATGGAAATTTCAATACATTTCACTATGAATTCACTTGGGACAGGATGTGGTCTTACACGGCTGTCTAAGAGATCTCTGATGAGTAGGAGGACCTCATCTTGTGGAATATTAGTATACAGACTGGCAATGTCCATAGTTACTAAATATTCATGGTCTGGATCATAATCATGGTTTTCTAGTTTATTTATCACAGAGGTGGTATCTCTGATATATGTCTCTGCCTCAGTTACAAATGGTCTGATGAAAAAATCTGCGTACTGAGCCAATGGCTTTAGAATTGAATTACAACCGGCAACGATTGGCCTCCCTGGGGGTTCAGTGGCATGTTTATGAATTTTGGGGAGGATGTATATGGCGGGTACTGTTGGGGATTTATTGATAAGAAAAGCGGCCTCTTTAGTACTAAGCCAACCTTCCTTAAATCCGTGTTCGCTAAGACTTTTAATTTCTGCTTCTAGTTGAGAGGTGGGATCTGTTCTCAGTTGTTTATAATTATCCGCCACTGAGAGTTGTTTTAGCATTTCATTTTTGTAAGCTTCACGGTCCCATAGTACCAAGCCACCGCCCTTATCGGCAGGTTTTATTACAGTTTCTTTCAGTGATTCCAGGTTTTTAAGTGCGATGTGTTCATCCTTATTCAAATTATTTCTGCAGAAAATCTGTTCTTTAAACAGAGATTCGATCTCAATTAGGACCGCATTCTCAAAGGTCAAGATGTTCTTTGAAACCATGTTATTGGTGGGAAAGAATACTGAAGGCGGGCGCAAGCCCGTCAGATTTCTTTCCTGTGTATCCACTTTGGATGCGAAGAAGTTCTTAAGCCTAACTGCTCTAAAGAATTTGTATAGTTCGCATTTAGTTTGGAAAGAAGTGTTCCTATAAGTGGGAACAAATGATAAGCCCGAGGTGAGAACAGTTGTTTCAGCTTCACTCAGGATATGTTTAGACAAGTTGAAGATCGGGATTGTTGACATATTGCTTACCATTGGTAAAATTGGTTGCGGGTTTGACGTTGGCCGGGGGTGTATTGGTTCCTGTACCATCCGCGTCTCCCTCCCCTTGATCTCCGCGGAGGGCCTCTTCCCCTCCTGTTGTCCTGACCTAAAAAAGCCTGCCTTGAGGTTGATGGCTGTTGGTCAAAGGCTGATGTAAACTGGCCTGTAGATGGTTGTTCACCTTCTGATTCAGAACCAGTGTCAGAAAACGTTGTACGTTTATATTGCTGTTGATGAGAGGTAGGTCCTCTAGAGTTATTTTGGGCCTGATAAAAATCTTTCTGTAGGTATGGATAAGTGATTTCCTTGTTGTATTTTCGGATATCTTTCTGAAGTTTATCAGTTTTTTTTGAAGAGTTAAACTCTTCAAAGTCTTTAATTGTTTGTGTAATTTTATCAAGCAGGGTTTTTGCGTTGGTGATGCTTGAGTCACTATTGATCTTATTTTCTAGTGTCTCAATTTCTTTTAGTAATAGCTTGATTTGTTTGACAGCCGTCTCAATGCTAAGCACCATCCAAGTGCGTGAGCACTTGTTGGCTGCGTGGCTAAAACTAACTTTGAAATCACTATCCTCAATAAAAATAATAGGGATGTTACGAATCTGCAAACCAGTGGGGATAATATTAGCGTTTAAACAATCTGTCAGGAACTTAGCGTGAAGTTCAGTCCTGACCAGTTTCTTCCGTAAACGTTCTAGTTGGTTAAGATCAGATTCGACTGGTAAATTCACCGCTACACTTTTATTACCTAGTAATGATGGTCCTGATGCTATTTTCAGGATGTAGTCATCCGTATACGATAAGGTCTCTGCTTCAGACATAAAAGCAGGCCTTGTGGATGGAAAATGTATGATCAGAAAGATCAGTTCAACTAAAATGGACTGTAAAATTACAGTTAAACCACTTGAAAGTGGCCCACAGCAGAGGTTATCTGCGCAAACTAGATACAATATTGAGGTGAGCAACCCAATCTACCCTTGCGGGTTCGGGCAATATTTGTTATAAAAGGAAGTTGGACCAGCAAGGGACTTTATTCAAGTATTATTTGTCAGCGTGATAGGACTCTGTTATAATAAATCTGAGCACCTAATTGTAATCAATCAATCGCTGTACTAATTTAATAACTTCAGATCATAATCAATACATACAATGTTACCACACTAACAAAGTAAATAATGCAAAAACCAGGGTTTTATATTGTCTGAATATTATTATTTTCTTTTTCAAGACAAAAGGTATGATTTTTTACAAAAGAAGAAAACAAATTCTTACAGAATAGGGTACATACACAAAATGTTCACATCAAATATACACAGTACAAATTATATAGTCCTTTAGTATATCTGAGAAAGTCCAGACTGCTAAACACAAGATAACATTGTGACTTCAACTAAACAGAAGAAAATCAAAAATGGTATAATGAATTACATGCAGGCTTGGACTAATTAGTCGACGTTTCGGTCTTTTAGAGATTATTCATCAGACCATCATCAGGACAAGGAATTTCTACATATAGTAGATGACCCTCTGTTGAAAGAACAAAATTACATTAATACATGTTCTACCTGGTTAAAAAATTTTTAATTACATTTCAATACCTAATTAAAAAATAGGTTACAAATTCTATACAGTCGGTGTGGCGGCTGCACAAAACTTAATTGTGTTCAAATTGGAACCATTATTTGTCCTACAATTTAACACAACATATCTATATTTGATTTAGAAACATTAGTAGTCATAGAGTTTCAACAATGATAAATCACTCACTTATGCCGGATAGATTCTTATTTTCTACGTAGACAGCGTACATCAAAATATTTAGCTAGTTGGCAACAAAGAAAATGAATTCTTGTGCATCAGAGTTGCTAAAAAGAGGTAAAGCAGAAGCTTACTCAGTTGCTGTTATTTAGGGGGTACAGTTCCATTGTTCGCCTAAAGTGAACGGACCACTTTCATTTACCTTGAATTATGAGCTGTAATTCTTTATGTAGTTCACCAATCTACTGGACGGCTCTTTGTTTCTATTTTAAAAGAATTAAAAGAAAACCATAGTCACCCTCCTTTCTGTTAGGGTTAACTTGTGTACACATTATTGTGTGCATGGACATTGTTTAAGTTATCACGTTAAGCCTTATATTTCCATTTACAGAACTTGAGAGGTATGCCAGGCCTGACATACTTCTATTCGGTTTAGAACAGTCTAGTGCTTTCAGGACATAAATATTTTCTTTGCATTAATTGCGTCTATTTTTGGTTTTAAAAAAATTTCAGTTTTAACGATGTTCAAGAAATTTAAATCTGTGTCAGTTTTTAAAAATAAAGGCTCTCAAAATGAGAAAATTAAAAGTGTACTGTCTAATTGTACCTTAGGTTCAGATAATTAATACGACTTTAATTTCAAAAAGGCCCAGAAAGAGGTTGATTGTGGAATAAATTTCAATTAAATTCGGCAGACTTATAAATAGCTGTGCCACATTACTTACTGCACACAAGTCGAAAAAGCAGCAAAAGTTTCAATGGCCGGCGTAACACCACAGCACAGTTATGAAGTCGGCTTGCGGAGAGAGCGCGTTTAGACCCCAGCACAGTTTTAGATGCGACTAGCAAGCTGGGTGGAAAGGGAAAGAAAAGGTTTCCACACTAAGTATTTTGCTAACTTAGAGCAAACACCAAGAGGTTTCTTTAGTTTAGACACCCAGTCAAAAGTCTATTACTTACTTTATAACAAACGGTTTGAAGGCAACAATTATCCTCCTCTGCTCGTGTCACCGGACCAGGCAGCAGTGTTAGTTACTGCTAGCAACAATGTTACTCTACTAGGACGTCTTTTTAAATACACTGGTAATGACGCCCCGTTCACATGTGATATTGCGGGCTAACGCGGTAAGGCGTGCTCCGCCTCCTGTTTGTTATTGGGTACCGCCGTAATGGGCTAGTGTATCTTAAAGAGGAACCGAGGCTCGCCGAAAAAGTGGCGGCCATTTTAGCCTATGTTGTTTTGATCATGTTCGTATAGAGAAGATCATAAGATCGATGTTGTACAGTTTAGTTTTGACACATAACCAGTTATTTACGATTCCGAAACTAATTCCTGTCATTACAAACATTTCTAGATTTATTTTATGAGTATGTTTCATTAGTGGGCTTATTCGCGATTTAATTGCCATAACACATGGGTCTCACGAAATAGTACTTCAAGCTACATTTAGTAGGTTACATCAGTCAGAATTTTTGGGTTTTTAGTGCAAAACCTGTCGCCTCATTAAGGGCGCTCCCAATCTATTGTAATACCAACAAAAGCACAGACAGATATTTTTTGGTCAAATGACATATCGCATTAAATAGGTGTATTACTCCCTCCATATTATTTACAGGACCATAGCGTTCCTAGCACATCAATATTATGGCTTATTCAAAAGGTATGCACATAGATAGATAAAACCCAGGGTATGAAGCTATGACACACCAATGAGAAAGGAGAAAAAGAATTTTCATGTTAAACAAGCTAAAGTGTGCCACTCAGTACAGGAGTTCATTCCATTTTTGACACTCCCTGCAATTTCCATC
This sequence comes from Lissotriton helveticus, assembly GCF_964261635.1. Lineage (NCBI taxonomy): Eukaryota > Metazoa > Chordata > Amphibia > Caudata > Salamandridae > Lissotriton > Lissotriton helveticus. The sequence goes on from NC_136057.1 coordinate 951,621,684, forward strand.
CAGCGGTTCTCTTTGATGGTCAGAATTTTATCACCATTTTTGTGTCTGATAGATGGCTTTACCACATCAATGACCCACCAAATCATGTCTCTCTCGGAGTGTTTTGCAGTTGAATAGTGATCAACTAATGGTGCATTTTCAATGTTTCGTCGAATACGAGATTGATGTTGCAGAATTCTCTGCTTGATCATTTGGGTGGTTTTACCAATATATAATTGTCCACACGGACATTTGATGCAGTAAATTACATTACATGTTCTACAATTAGAGAAATGTTTTATGTTCATAGTCTTGCCATTAATATCAAAGCTTTTCATGTTGGTTGTGGTGTTGCAGGCAATGCAGTTGTTGCATTTGTAGTGACCTAATAATGGGGACAGTTGTTTCATATTGTCCACCATGTTCGGATCCGGAAGGTCATAGGCATGTACCAACCGATCCCTGATGTTAGGGCCTCGTTTAAATGCAAGCATTGGTCTTTCCTTTAGTTCAGGTAACTCTTTTAAAAGAGGCCAGCTCTTTGTTACTATTCTTTTAACTTGTTGACTATACGTTCCAAAGGTCGTTACACATACCAATGAAGCATGGTTATTCCTTGGTTTTGTTTGGAGAAGTGCTTCTCGGTTATTATACCATGCACGTTTCATGGAGTTCTTGAGAAGCTTGTTAGGGTAGCCTCTATCATGCAGCTTTCCTTTTAGAATTTTAGCTTCATGGAAATAATCAATGCGTTTAAAGCAGTTTCTGCGCAGTCTTAAAAACTGTCCAAAAGGTAGCCCATCGCGTAAAGATTTTGGGTGATGACTATTATATTTCAACAACGTATTACGTGTAGTTGGTTTTGTGTATAACGTTGTGTAGATAGTATTGTCATCATTCGCTTTAATAGTAAGGTCTAAAAAGTTAATTTTATGCGCATTGTACTCCAGAGTGAATTGTAAGTGCGGGTTTCTTTTGTTCAACCAGTCATGGAATTGTAACAGAAGATCTTTATTTCCTTTCCAAATGAGGAACACATCATCTATATATCTCAGCCAACATGATATGTTGGCTGAGAATGGATTCAAGTTATCATAGATGTATAGTCTCTCAAAGTTGTTAACATAGATATTAGCTATATTGGGGGCATAGACTGCCCCCATCGCCACACCATTCAATTGCTGGTAGAACGTCTTCTCAAAAAGGAAGAAATTTTGGCACATGGAAATTTCAATACATTTCACTATGAATTCACTTGGGACAGGATGTGGTCTTACACGGCTGTCTAAGAGATCTCTGATGAGTAGGAGGACCTCATCTTGTGGAATATTAGTATACAGACTGGCAATGTCCATAGTTACTAAATATTCATGGTCTGGATCATAATCATGGTTTTCTAGTTTATTTATCACAGAGGTGGTATCTCTGATATATGTCTCTGCCTCAGTTACAAATGGTCTGATGAAAAAATCTGCGTACTGAGCCAATGGCTTTAGAATTGAATTACAACCGGCAACGATTGGCCTCCCTGGGGGTTCAGTGGCATGTTTATGAATTTTGGGGAGGATGTATATGGCGGGTACTGTTGGGGATTTATTGATAAGAAAAGCGGCCTCTTTAGTACTAAGCCAACCTTCCTTAAATCCGTGTTCGCTAAGACTTTTAATTTCTGCTTCTAGTTGAGAGGTGGGATCTGTTCTCAGTTGTTTATAATTATCCGCCACTGAGAGTTGTTTTAGCATTTCATTTTTGTAAGCTTCACGGTCCCATAGTACCAAGCCACCGCCCTTATCGGCAGGTTTTATTACAGTTTCTTTCAGTGATTCCAGGTTTTTAAGTGCGATGTGTTCATCCTTATTCAAATTATTTCTGCAGAAAATCTGTTCTTTAAACAGAGATTCGATCTCAATTAGGACCGCATTCTCAAAGGTCAAGATGTTCTTTGAAACCATGTTATTGGTGGGAAAGAATACTGAAGGCGGGCGCAAGCCCGTCAGATTTCTTTCCTGTGTATCCACTTTGGATGCGAAGAAGTTCTTAAGCCTAACTGCTCTAAAGAATTTGTATAGTTCGCATTTAGTTTGGAAAGAAGTGTTCCTATAAGTGGGAACAAATGATAAGCCCGAGGTGAGAACAGTTGTTTCAGCTTCACTCAGGATATGTTTAGACAAGTTGAAGATCGGGATTGTTGACATATTGCTTACCATTGGTAAAATTGGTTGCGGGTTTGACGTTGGCCGGGGGTGTATTGGTTCCTGTACCATCCGCGTCTCCCTCCCCTTGATCTCCGCGGAGGGCCTCTTCCCCTCCTGTTGTCCTGACCTAAAAAAGCCTGCCTTGAGGTTGATGGCTGTTGGTCAAAGGCTGATGTAAACTGGCCTGTAGATGGTTGTTCACCTTCTGATTCAGAACCAGTGTCAGAAAACGTTGTACGTTTATATTGCTGTTGATGAGAGGTAGGTCCTCTAGAGTTATTTTGGGCCTGATAAAAATCTTTCTGTAGGTATGGATAAGTGATTTCCTTGTTGTATTTTCGGATATCTTTCTGAAGTTTATCAGTTTTTTTTGAAGAGTTAAACTCTTCAAAGTCTTTAATTGTTTGTGTAATTTTATCAAGCAGGGTTTTTGCGTTGGTGATGCTTGAGTCACTATTGATCTTATTTTCTAGTGTCTCAATTTCTTTTAGTAATAGCTTGATTTGTTTGACAGCCGTCTCAATGCTAAGCACCATCCAAGTGCGTGAGCACTTGTTGGCTGCGTGGCTAAAACTAACTTTGAAATCACTATCCTCAATAAAAATAATAGGGATGTTACGAATCTGCAAACCAGTGGGGATAATATTAGCGTTTAAACAATCTGTCAGGAACTTAGCGTGAAGTTCAGTCCTGACCAGTTTCTTCCGTAAACGTTCTAGTTGGTTAAGATCAGATTCGACTGGTAAATTCACCGCTACACTTTTATTACCTAGTAATGATGGTCCTGATGCTATTTTCAGGATGTAGTCATCCGTATACGATAAGGTCTCTGCTTCAGACATAAAAGCAGGCCTTGTGGATGGAAAATGTATGATCAGAAAGATCAGTTCAACTAAAATGGACTGTAAAATTACAGTTAAACCACTTGAAAGTGGCCCACAGCAGAGGTTATCTGCGCAAACTAGATACAATATTGAGGTGAGCAACCCAATCTACCCTTGCGGGTTCGGGCAATATTTGTTATAAAAGGAAGTTGGACCAGCAAGGGACTTTATTCAAGTATTATTTGTCAGCGTGATAGGACTCTGTTATAATAAATCTGAGCACCTAATTGTAATCAATCAATCGCTGTACTAATTTAATAACTTCAGATCATAATCAATACATACAATGTTACCACACTAACAAAGTAAATAATGCAAAAACCAGGGTTTTATATTGTCTGAATATTATTATTTTCTTTTTCAAGACAAAAGGTATGATTTTTTACAAAAGAAGAAAACAAATTCTTACAGAATAGGGTACATACACAAAATGTTCACATCAAATATACACAGTACAAATTATATAGTCCTTTAGTATATCTGAGAAAGTCCAGACTGCTAAACACAAGATAACATTGTGACTTCAACTAAACAGAAGAAAATCAAAAATGGTATAATGAATTACATGCAGGCTTGGACTAATTAGTCGACGTTTCGGTCTTTTAGAGATTATTCATCAGACCATCATCAGGACAAGGAATTTCTACATATAGTAGATGACCCTCTGTTGAAAGAACAAAATTACATTAATACATGTTCTACCTGGTTAAAAAATTTGTAATTACATTTCAATACCTAATTAAAAAATAGGTTACAAATTCTATACAGTCGGTGTGGCGGCTGCACAAAACTTAATTGTGTTCAAATTGGAACCATTATTTGTCCTACAATTTAACACAACATATCTATATTTGATTTAGAAACATTAGTAGTCATAGAGTTTCAACAATGATAAATCACTCACTTATGCCGGATAGATTCTTATTTTCTACGTAGACAGCGTACATCAAAATATTTAGCTAGTTGGCAACAAAGAAAATGAATTCTTGTGCATCAGAGTTGCTAAAAAGAGGTAAAGCAGAAGCTTACTCAGTTGCTGTTATTTAGGGGGTACAGTTCCATTGTTCGCCTAAAGTGAACGGACCACTTTCATTTACCTTGAATTATGAGCTGTAATTCTTTATGTAGTTCACCAATCTACTGGACGGCTCTTTGTTTCTATTTTAAAAGAATTAAAAGAAAACCATAGTCACCCTCCTTTCTGTTAGGGTTAACTTGTGTACACATTATTGTGTGCATGGACATTGTTTAAGTTATCACGTTAAGCCTTATATTTCCATTTACAGAACTTGAGAGGTATGCCAGGCCTGACATACTTCTATTCGGTTTAGAACAGTCTAGTGCTTTCAGGACATAAATATTTTCTTTGCATTAATTGCGTCTATTTTTGGTTTTAAAAAAATTTCAGTTTTAACGATGTTCAAGAAATTTAAATCTGTGTCAGTTTTTAAAAATAAAGGCTCTCAAAATGAGAAAATTAAAAGTGTACTGTCTAATTGTACCTTAGGTTCAGATAATTAATACGACTTTAATTTCAAAAAGGCCCAGAAAGAGGTTGATTGTGGAATAAATTTCAATTAAATTCGGCAGACTTATAAATAGCTGTGCCACATTACTTACTGCACACAAGTCGAAAAAGCAGCAAAAGTTTCAATGGCCGGCGTAACACCACAGCACAGTTATGAAGTCGGCTTGCGGAGAGAGCGCGTTTAGACCCCAGCACAGTTTTAGATGCGACTAGCAAGCTGGGTGGAAAGGGAAAGAAAAGGTTTCCACACTAAGTATTTTGCTAACTTAGAGCAAACACCAAGAGGTTTCTTTAGTTTAGACACCCAGTCAAAAGTCTATTACTTACTTTATAACAAACGGTTTGAAGGCAACAATTATCCTCCTCTGCTCGTGTCACCGGACCAGGCAGCAGTGTTAGTTACTGCTAGCAACAATGTTACTCTACTAGGACGTCTTTTTAAATACACTGGTAATGACGCCCCGTTCACATGTGATATTGCGGGCTAACGCGGTAAGGCGTGCTCCGCCTCCTGTTTGTTATTGGGTACCGCCGTAATGGGCTAGTGTATCTTAAAGAGGAACCGAGGCTCGCCGAAAAAGTGGCGGCCATTTTAGCCTATGTTGTTTTGATCATGTTCGTATAGAGAAGATCATAAGATCGATGTTGTACAGTTTAGTTTTGACACATAACCAGTTATTTACGATTCCGAAACTAATTCCTGTCATTACAAACATTTCTAGATTTATTTTATGAGTATGTTTCATTAGTGGGCTTATTCGCGATTTAATTGCCATAACACATGGGTCTCACGAAATAGTACTTCAAGCTACATTTAGTAGGTTACATCAGTCAGAATTTTTGGGTTTTTAGTGCAAAACCTGTCGCCTCATTAAGGGCGCTCCCAATCTATTGTAATACCAACAAAAGCACAGACAGATATTTTTGGGTCAAATGACATATCGCATTAAATAGGTGTATTACTCCCTCCATATTATTTACAGGACCATAGCGTTCCTAGCACATCAATATTATGGCTTATTCAAAAGGTATGCACATAGATAGATAAAACCCAGGGTATGAAGCTATGACACACCAATGAGAAAGGAGAAAAAGAATTTTCATGTTAAACAAGCTAAAGTGTGCCACTCAGTACAGGAGTTCATTCCATTTTTGACACTCCCTGCAATTTCCATCCAGCTGTTCTCTTTGATGGTCAGAATTTTATCACCATTTTTGTGTCTGATAGATGGCTTTACCACATCAATGACCCACCAAATCATGTCTCTCTCGGAGTGTTTTGCAGTTGAATAGTGATCAACTAATGGTGCATTTTCAATGTTTCGTCGAATACGAGATTGATGTTGCAGAATTCTCTGCTTGATCATTTGGGTGGTTTTACCAATATATAATTGTCCACACGGACATTTGATGCAGTAAATTACATTACATGTTCTACAATTAGAGAAATGTTTTATGTTCATAGTCTTGCCATTAATATCAAAGCTTTTCATGTTGGTTGTGGTGTTGCAGGCAATGCAGTTGTTGCATTTGTAGTGACCTAATAATGGGGACAGTTGTTTCATATTGTCCACCATGTTCGGATCCGGAAGGTCATAGGCATGTACCAACCGATCCCTGATGTTAGGGCCTCGTTTAAATGCAAACATTGGTCTTTCCTTTAGTTCAGGTAACTCTTTTAAAAGAGGCCAGCTCTTTGTTACTATTCTTTTAACTTGTTGACTATACGTTCCAAAGGTCGTTACACATACCAATGAAGCATGGTTATTCCTTGGTTTTGTTTGGAGAAGTGCTTCTCGGTTATTATACCATGCACGTTTCATGGAGTTCTTGAGAAGCTTGTTAGGGTAGCCTCTATCATGCAGCCTTCCTTTTAGAATTTTAGCTTCATGGAAATAATCAATGCGTTTAAAGCAGTTTCTGCGCAGTCTTAAAAACTGTCCAAAAGGTAGCCCATCGCGTAAAGATTTTGGGTGATGACTATTATATTTCAACAACGTATTACGTGTAGTTGGTTTTGTGTATAACGTTGTGTAGATAGTATTGTCATCATTCGCTTTAATAGTAAGGTCTAAAAAGTTAATTTCATGCGCATTGTACTCCAGAGTGAATTGTAAGTGCGGGTTTCTTTTGTTCAACCAGTCATGGAATTGTAACAGAAGATCTTTATTTCCTTTCCAAATGAGGAACACATCATCTATATATCTCAGCCAACATGATATGTTGGCTGAGAATGGATTCAAGTTATCATAGATGTATAGTCTCTCAAAGTTGTTAACATAGATATTAGCTATATTGGGGGCATAGACTGCCCCCATCGCCACACCATTCAATTGCTGGTAGAACGTCTTCTCAAAAAGGAAGAAATTTTGGCACATGGAAATTTCAATACATTTCACTATGAATTCACTTGGGACAGGATGTGGTCTTACACGGCTGTCTAAGAGATCTCTGATGAGTAGGAGGACCTCATCTTGTGGAATATTAGTATACAGACTGGCAATGTCCATAGTTACTAAATATTCATGGTCTGGATCATAATCATGGTTTTCTAGTTTATTTATCACAGAGGTGGTATCTCTGATATATGTCTCTGCCTCAGTTACAAATGGTCTGATGAAAAAATCTGCGTACTGAGCCAATGGCTTTAGAATTGAATTACAACCGGCAACGATTGGCCTCCCTGGGGGTTCAGTGGCATGTTTATGAATTTTGGGGAGGATGTATATGGCGGGTACTGTTGGGGATTTATTGATAAGAAAAGCGGCCTCTTTAGTACTAAGCCAACCTTCCTTAAATCCGTGTTCGCTAAGACTTTTAATTTCTGCTTCTAGTTGAGAGGTGGGATCTGTTCTCAGTTGTTTATAATTATCCGCCACTGAGAGTTGTTTTAGCATTTCATTTTTGTAAGCTTCACGGTCCCATAGTACCAAGCCACCGCCCTTATCGGCAGGTTTTATTACAGTTTCTTTCAGTGATTCCAGGTTTTTAAGTGCGATGTGTTCATCCTTATTCAAATTATTTCTGCAGAAAATCTGTTCTTTAAACAGAGATTCGATCTCAATTAGGACCGCATTCTCAAAGGTCAAGATGTTCTTTGAAACCATGTTATTGGTGGGAAAGAATACTGAAGGCGGGCGCAAGCCCGTCAGATTTCTTTCCTGTGTATCCACTTTGGATGCGAAGAAGTTCTTAAGCCTAACTGCTCTAAAGAATTTGTATAGTTCGCATTTAGTTTGGAAAGAAGTGTTCCTATAAGTGGGAACAAATGATAAGCCCGAGGTGAGAACAGTTGTTTCAGCTTCACTCAGGATATGTTTAGACAAGTTGAAGATCGGGATTGTTGACATATTGCTTACCATTGGTAAAATTGGTTGCGGGTTTGACGTTGGCCGGGGGTGTATTGGTTCCTGTACCATCCGCGTCTCCCTCCCCTTGATCTCCGCGGAGGGCCTCTTCCCCTCCTGTTGTCCTGACCTAAAAAAGCCTGCCTTGAGGTTGATGGCTGTTGGTCAAAGGCTGATGTAAACTGGCCTGTAGATGGTTGTTCACCTTCTGATTCAGAACCAGTGTCAGAAAACGTTGTACGTTTATATTGCTGTTGATGAGAGGTAGGTCCTCTAGAGTTATTTTGGGCCTGATAAAAATCTTTCTGTAGGTATGGATAAGTGATTTCCTTGTTGTATTTTCGGATATCTTTCTGAAGTTTATCAGTTTTTTTTGAAGAGTTAAACTCTTCAAAGTCTTTAATTGTTTGTGTAATTTTATCAAGCAGGGTTTTTGCGTTGGTGATGCTTCAGTCACTATTGATCTTATTTTCTAGTGTCTCAATTTCTTTTAGTAATAGCTTGATTTGTTTGACAGCCGTCTCAATGCTAAGCACCATCCAAGTGCGTGAGCACTTGTTGGCTGCGTGGCTAAAACTAACTTTGAAATCACTATCCTCAATAAAAATAATAGGGATGTTACGAATCTGCAAACCAGTGGGGATAATATTAGCGTTTAAACAATCTGTCAGGAACTTAGCGTGAAGTTCAGTCCTGACCAGTTTCTTCCGTAAACGTTCTAGTTGGTTAAGATCAGATTCGACTGGTAAATTCACCGCTACACTTTTATTACCTAGTAATGATGGTCCTGATGCTATTTTCAGGATGTAGTCGTCCGTATACGATAAGGTCTCTGCTTCAGACATAAAAGCAGGCCTTGTGGATGGAAAATGTATGATCAGAAAGATCAGTTCAACTAAAATGGACTGTAAAATTACAGTTAAACCACTTGAAAGTGGCCCACAGCAGAGGTTATCTGCGCAAACTAGATACAATATTGAGGTGAGCAACCCAATCTACCCTTGCGGGTTCGGGCAATATTTGTTATAAAAGGAAGTTGGACCAGCAAGGGACTTTATTCAAGTATTATTTGTCAGCGTGATAGGACTCTGTTATAATAAATCTGAGCACCTAATTGTAATCAATCAATCGCTGTACTAATTTAATAACTTCAGATCATAATCAATACATACAATGTTACCACACTAACAAAGTAAATAATGCAAAAACCAGGGTTTTATATTGTCTGAATATTATTATTTTCTTTTTCAAGACAAAAGGTATGATTTTTTACAAAAGAAGAAAACAAATTCTTACAGAATAGGGTACATACACAAAATGTTCACATCAAATATACACAGTACAAATTATATAGTCCTTTAGTATATCTGAGAAAGTCCAGACTGCTAAACACAAGATAACATTGTGACTTCAACTAAACAGAAGAAAATCAAAAATGGTATAATGAATTACATGCAGGCTTGGACTAATTAGTCGACGTTTCGGTCTTTTAGAGATTATTCATCAGACCATCATCAGGACAAGGAATTTCTACATATAGTAGATGACCCTCTGTTGAAAGAACAAAATTACATTAATACATGTTCTACCTGGTTAAAAATTTTTTAATTACATTTCAATACCTAATTAAAAAATAGGTTACAAATTCTATACAGTCGGTGTGGCGGCTGCACAAAACTTAATTGTGTTCAAATTGGAACCATTATTTGTCCTACAATTTAACACAACATATCTATATTTGATTTAGAAACATTAGTAGTCATAGAGTTTCAACAATGATAAATCACTCACTTATGCCGGATAGATTCTTATTTTCTACGTAGACAGCGTACATCAAAATATTTAGCTAGTTGGCGACAAAGAAAATGAATTCTTGTGCATCAGAGTTGCTAAAAAGAGGTAAAGCAGAAGCTTACTCAGTTGCTGTTATTTAGGGGGTACAGTTCCATTGTTCGCCTAAAGTGAACGGACCACTTTCATTTACCTTGAATTATGAGCTGTAATTCTTTATGTAGTTCACCAATCTACTGGACGGCTCTTTGTTTCTATTTTAAAAGAATTAAAAGAAAACCATAGTCACCCTCCTTTCTGTTAGGGTTAACTTGTGTACACATTATTGTGTGCATGGACATTGTTTAAGTTATCACGTTAAGCCTTATATTTCCATTTACAGAACTTGAGAGGTATGCCAGGCCTGACATACTTCTATTCGGTTTAGAACAGTCTAGTGCTTTCAGGACATAAATATTTTCTTTGCATTAATTGCGTCTATTTTTGGTTTTAAAAAAATTTCAGTTTTAACGATGTTCAAGAAATTTAAATCTGTGTCAGTTTTTAAAAATAAAGGCTCTCAAAATGAGAAAATTAAAAGTGTACTGTCTAATTGTACCTTAGGTTCAGATAATTAATACGACTTTAATTTCAAAAAGGCCCAGAAAGAGGTTGATTGTGGAATAAATTTCAATTAAATTCGGCAGACTTATAAATAGCTGTGCCACATTACTTACTGCACACAAGTCGAAAAAGCAGCAAAAGTTTCAATGGCCGGCGTAACACCACAGCACAGTTATGAAGTCGGCTTGCGGAGAGAGCGCGTTTAGACCCCAGCACAGTTTTAGATGCGACTAGCAAGCTGGGTGGAAAGGGAAAGAAAAGGTTTCCACACTAAGTATTTTGCTAACTTAGAGCAAACACCAAGAGGTTTCTTTAGTTTAGACACCCAGTCAAAAGTCTATTACTTACTTTATAACAAACGGTTTGAAGGCAACAATTATCCTCCTCTGCTCGTGTCACCGGACCAGGCAGCAGTGTTAGTTACTGCTAGCAACAATGTTACTCTACTAGGACGTCTTTTTAAATACACTGGTAATGACGCCCCGTTCACATGTGATATTGCGGGCTAACGCGGTAAGGCGTGCTCCGCCTCCTGTTTGTTATTGGGTACCGCCGTAATGGGCTAGTGTATCTTAAAGAGGAACCGAGGCTCGCCGAAAAAGTGGCGGCCATCTTAGCCTATGTTGTTTTGATCATGTTCGTATAGAGAAGATCATAAGATCGATGTTGTACAGTTTAGTTTTGACACATAACCAGTTATTTACGATTCCGAAACTAATTCCTGTCATTACAAACATTTCTAGATTTATTTTATGAGTATGTTTCATTAGTGGGCTTATTCGCGATTTAATTGCCATAACACATGGGTCTCACGAAATAGTACTTCAAGCTACATTTAGTAGGTTACATCAGTCAGAATTTTTGGGTTTTTAGTGCAAAACCTGTCGCCTCATTAAGGGCGCTCCCAATCTATTGTAATACCAACAAAAGCACAGACAGATATTTTTTGGTCAAATGACATATCGCATTAAATAGGTGTATTACTCCCTCCATATTATTTACAGGACCATAGCGTTCCTAGCACATCAATATTATGGCTTATTCAAAAGGTATGCACATAGATAGATAAAACCCAGGGTATGAAGCTATGACACACCAATGAGAAAGGAGAAAAAGAATTTTCATGTTAAACAAGCTAAAGTGTGCCACTCAGTACAGGAGTTCATTCCATTTTTGACACTCCCTGCAATTTCCATCCAGCGGTTCTCTTTGATGGTCAGAATTTTATCACCATTTTTGTGTCTGATAGATGGCTTTACCAAATCAATGACCCACCAAATCATGTCTCTCTCGGAGTGTTTTGCAGTTGAATAGTGATCAACTAATGGTGCATTTTCAATGTTTCGTCGAATACGAGATTGATGTTGCAGAATTCTCTGCTTGATCATTTGGGTGGTTTTACCAATATATAATTGTCCACACGGACATTTGATGCAGTAAATTACATTACATGTTCTACAATTAGAGAAATGTTTTATGTTCATAGTCTTGCCATTAATATCAAAGCTTTTCATGTTGGTTGTGGTGTTGCAGGCAATGCAGTTGTTGCATTTGTAGTGACCTAATAATGGGGACAGTTGTTTCATATTGTCCACCATGTTCGGATCCGGAAGGTCATAGGCATGTACCAACCGATCCCTGATGTTAGGGCCTCGTTTAAATGCAAGCATTGGTCTTTCCTTTAGTTCAGGTAACTCTTTTAAAAGAGGCCAGCTCTTTGTTACTATTCTTTTAACTTGTTGACTATACGTTCCAAAGGTCGTTACACATACCAATGAAGCATGGTTATTCCTTGGTTTTGTTTGGAGAAGTGCTTCTCGGTTATTATACCATGCACGTTTCATGGAGTTCTTGAGAAGCTTGTTAGGGTAGCCTCTATCATGCAGCTTTCCTTTTAGAATTTTAGCTTCATGGAAATAATCAATGCGTTTAAAGCAGTTTCTGCGCAGTCTTAAAAACTGTCCAAAAGGTAGCCCATCGCGTAAAGATTTTGGGTGATGACTATTATATTTCAACAACGTATTACGTGTAGTTGGTTTTGTGTATAACGTTGTGTAGATAGTATTGTCATCATTCGCTTTAATAGTAAGGTCTAAAAAGTTAATTTTATGCGCATTGTACTCCAGAGTGAATTGTAAGTGCGGGTTTCTTTTGTTCAACCAGTCATGGAATTGTAACAGAAGATCTTTATTTCCTTTCCAAATGAGGAACACATCATCTATATATCTCAGCCAACATGATATGTTGGCTGAGAATGGATTCAAGTTATCATAGATGTATAGTCTCTCAAAGTTGTTAACATAGATATTAGCTATATTGGGGGCATAGACTGCCCCCATCGCCACACCATTCAATTGCTGGTAGAACGTCTTCTCAAAAAGGAAGAAATTTTGGCACATGGAAATTTCAATACATTTCACTATGAATTCACTTGGGACAGGATGTGGTCTTACACGGCTGTCTAAGAGATCTCTGATGAGTAGGAGGACCTCATCTTGTGGAATATTAGTATACAGACTGGCAATGTCCATAGTTACTAAATATTCATGGTCTGGATCATAATCATGGTTTTCTAGTTTATTTATCACAGAGGTGGTATCTCTGATATATGTCTCTGCCTCAGTTACAAATGGTCTGATGAAAAAATCTGCGTACTGAGCCAATGGCTTTAGAATTGAATTACAACCGGCAACGATTGGCCTCCCTGGGGGTTCAGTGGCATGTTTATGAATTTTGGGGAGGATGTATATGGCGGGTACTGTTGGGGATTTATTGATAAGAAAAGCGGCCTCTTTAGTACTAAGCCAACCTTCCTTAAATCCGTGTTCGCTAAGACTTTTAATTTCTGCTTCTAGTTGAGAGGTGGGATCTGTTCTCAGTTGTTTATAATTATCCGCCACTGAGAGTTGTTTTAGCATTTCATTTTTGTAAGCTTCACGGTCCCATAGTACCAAGCCACCGCCCTTATCGGCAGGTTTTATTACAGTTTCTTTCAGTGATTCCAGGTTTTTAAGTGCGATGTGTTCATCCTTATTCAAATTATTTCTGCAGAAAATCTGTTCTTTAAACAGAGATTCGATCTCAATTAGGACCGCATTCTCAAAGGTCAAGATGTTCTTTGAAACCATGTTATTGGTGGGAAAGAATACTGAAGGCGGGCGCAAGCCCGTCAGATTTCTTTCCTGTGTATCCACTTTGGATGCGAAGAAGTTCTTAAGCCTAACTGCTCTAAAGAATTTGTATAGTTCGCATTTAGTTTGGAAAGAAGTGTTCCTATAAGTGGGAACAAATGATAAGCCCGAGGTGAGAACAGTTGTTTCAGCTTCACTCAGGATATGTTTAGACAAGTTGAAGATCGGGATTGTTGACATATTGCTTACCATTGGTAAAATTGGTTGCGGGTTTGACGTTGGCCGGGGGTGTATTGGTTCCTGTACCATCCGCGTCTCCCTCCCCTTGATCTCCGCGGAGGGCCTCTTCCCCTCCTGTTGTCCTGACCTAAAAAAGCCTGCCTTGAGGTTGATGGCTGTTGGTCAAAGGCTGATGTAAACTGGCCTGTAGATGGTTGTTCACCTTCTGATTCAGAACCAGTGTCAGAAAACGTTGTACGTTTATATTGCTGTTGATGAGAGGTAGGTCCTCTAGAGTTATTTTGGGCCTGATAAAAATCTTTCTGTAGGTATGGATAAGTGATTTCCTTGTTGTATTTTCGGATATCTTTCTGAAGTTTATCAGTTTTTTTTGAAGAGTTAAACTCTTCAAAGTCTTTAATTGTTTGTGTAATTTTATCAAGCAGGGTTTTTGCGTTGGTGATGCTTGAGTCACTATTGATCTTATTTTCTAGTGTCTCAATTTCTTTTAGTAATAGCTTGATTTGTTTGACAGCCGTCTCAATGCTAAGCACCATCCAAGTGCGTGAGCACTTGTTGGCTGCGTGGCTAAAACTAACTTTGAAATCACTATCCTCAATAAAAATAATAGGGATGTTACGAATCTGCAAACCAGTGGGGATAATATTAGCGTTTAAACAATCTGTCAGGAACTTAGCGTGAAGTTCAGTCCTGACCAGTTTCTTCCGTAAACGTTCTAGTTGGTTAAGATCAGATTCGACTGGTAAATTCACCGCTACACTTTTATTACCTAGTAATGATGGTCCTGATGCTATTTTCAGGATGTAGTCATCCGTATACGATAAGGTCTCTGCTTCAGACATAAAAGCAGGCCTTGTGGATGGAAAATGTATGATCAGAAAGATCAGTTCAACTAAAATGGACTGTAAAATTACAGTTAAACCACTTGAAAGTGGCCCACAGCAGAGGTTATCTGCGCAAACTAGATACAATATTGAGGTGAGCAACCCAATCTACCCTTGCGGGTTCGGGCAATATTTGTTATAAAAGGAAGTTGGACCAGCAAGGGACTTTATTCAAGTATTATTTGTCAGCGTGATAGGACTCTGTTATAATAAATCTGAGCACCTAATTGTAATCAATCAATCGCTGTACTAATTTAATAACTTCAGATCATAATCAATACATACAATGTTACCACACTAACAAAGTAAATAATGCAAAAACCAGGGTTTTATATTGTCTGAATATTATTATTTTCTTTTTCAAGACAAAAGGTATGATTTTTTACAAAAGAAGAAAACAAATTCTTACAGAATAGGGTACATACACAAAATGTTCACATCAAATATACACAGTACAAATTATATAGTCCTTTAGTATATCTGAGAAAGTCCAGACTGCTAAACACAAGATAACATTGTGACTTCAACTAAACAGAAGAAAATCAAAAATGGTATAATGAATTACATGCAGGCTTGGACTAATTAGTCGACGTTTCGGTCTTTTAGAGATTATTCATCAGACCATCATCAGGACAAGGAATTTCTACATATAGTAGATGACCCTCTGTTGAAAGAACAAAATTACATTAATACATGTTCTACCTGGTTAAAAAATTTTTAATTACATTTCAATACCTAATTAAAAAATAGGTTACAAATTCTATACAGTCGGTGTGGCGGCTGCACAAAACTTAATTGTGTTCAAATTGGAACCATTATTTGTCCTACAATTTAACACAACATATCTATATTTGATTTAGAAACATTAGTAGTCATAGAGTTTCAACAATGATAAATCACTCACTTATGCCGGATAGATTCTTATTTTCTACGTAGACAGCGTACATCAAAATATTTAGCTAGTTGGTTGCTCAGTACGCAGATTTTTTCATCAGACCATTTGTAACTGAGGCAGAGACATATATCAGAGATACCACCTCTGTGATAAATAAACTAGAATAAACTAGAAAACCATGATTATGATCCAGACCATGAATATTTAGTAACTATGGACATTGCCAGTCTGTATACTAATATTCCACAAGATGAGGTCCTCCTACTCATCAGAGATCTCTTAGACAGCCGTGTAAGACCACATCCTGTCCCAAGTGAATTCATAGTGAAATGTATTGAAATTTCCATGTGCCAAAATTTCTTCCTTTTTGAGAAGACGTTCTACCAGCAATTGAATGGTGTGGCGATGGGGGCAGTCTATGCCCCCAATATAGCTAATATCTATGTTAACAACTTTGAGAGACTATACATCTATGATAACTTGAATACATTCTCAGCCAACATATCATGTTGGCTGAGATATATAGATGATGTGTTCCTCATTTGGAAAGGAAATAAAGATCTTCTGTTACAATTCCATGACTGGTTGAACAAAAGAAACCCGCACTTACAATTCACTCTGGAGTACAATGCGCATGAAATTAACTTTTTAGACCTTACTATTAAAGCGAATGATGACAATACTATCTACACAACGTTATACACAAAACCAACTACACGTAATACGTTGTTGAAATATAATAGTCATCACCCAAAATCTTTACGCGATGGGCTACCTTTTGGACAGTTTTTAAGACTGCGCAGAAACTGCTTTAAACGCATTGATTATTCCCATGAAGCTAAAATTCTAAAAGGAAAGCTGCATGATAGAGGCTACCCTAACAAGCTTCTCAAGAACTCCATGAAACGTGCATGGTATAATAACCGAGAAGCACTTCTCCAAACAAAACCAAGGAATAACCATGCTTCATTGGTATGTGTAACGACCTTTGGAACGTATAGTCAACAAGTTAAAAGAATAGTAACAAAGAGCTGGCCTCTTTTAAAAGAGTTACCTGAACTAAAGGAAAGACCAATGCTTGCATTTAAACGAGGCCCTAACATCAGGGATCGGTTGGTACATGCCTATGACCTTCCGGATCCGAACATGGTGGACAATATGAAACAACTGTCCCCATTATTAGGTCACTACAAATGCAACAACTGCATTGCCTGCAACACCACAACCAACATGAAAAGCTTTGATATTAATGGCAAGACTATGAACATAAAACATTTCTCTAATTGTAGAACATGTAATGTAATTTACTGCATCAAATGTCCGTGTGGACAATTATATATTGGTAAAACCACCCAAATGATCAAGCAGAGAATTCTGCAACATCAATCTCGTATTCGACGAAACATTGAAAATGCACCATTAGTTGATCACTATTCAACTGCAAAACACTCCGAGAGAGACATGATTTGGTGGGTCATTGATGTGGTAAAGCCATCTATCAGACACAAAAATGGTGATAAAATTCTGACCATCAAAGAGAACCGCTGGATGGAAATTGCAGGGAGTGTCAAAAATGGAATGAACTCCTGTACTGAGTGGCACACTTTAGCTTGTTTAACATGAAAATTCTTTTTCTCCTTTCTCATTGGTGTGTCATAGCTTCATACCCTGGGTTTTATCTATCTATGTGCATACCTTTTGAATAAGCCATAATATTGATGTGCTAGGAACGCTATGGTCCTGTAAATAATATGGAGGGAGTAATACACCTATTTAATGCGATATGTCATTTGACCAAAAAATATCTGTCTGTGCTTTTGTTGGTATTACAATAGATTGGGAGCGCCCTTAATGAGGCGACAGGTTTTGCACTAAAAACCCAAAAATTCTGACTGATGTAACCTACTAAATGTAGCTTGAAGTACTATTTCGTGAGACCCATGTGTTATGGCAATTAAATCGCGAATAAGCCCACTAATGAAACATACTCATAAAATAAATCTAGAAATGTTTGTAATGACAGGAATTAGTTTCGGAATCGTAAATAACTGGTTATGTGTCAAAAATAAACTGTACAACATCGATCTTATGATCTTCTCTATACGAACATGATCAAAACAACATAGGCTAAGATGGCCGCCACTTTTTCGGCGAGCCTCGGTTCCTCTTTAAGATACACTAGCCCATTACGGCGGTACCCAATAACAAACAGGAGGCGGAGCACGCCTTACCGCGTTAGCCCGCAATATCACATGTGAACGGGGCGTCATTACCAGTGTATTTAAAAAGACGTCCTAGTAGAGTAACATTGTTGCTAGCAGTAACTAACACTGCTGCCTGGTCCGGTGACACGAGCAGAGGAGGATAATTGTTGCCTTCAAACCGTTTGTTATAAAGTAAGTAATAGACTTTTGACTGGGTGTCTAAACTAAAGAAACCTCTTGGTGTTTGCTCTAAGTTAGCAAAATACTTAGTGTGGAAACCTTTTCTTTCCCTTTCCACCCAGCTTGCTAGTCGCATCTAAAACTGTGCTGGGGTCTAAACGCGCTCTCTCCGCAAGCCGACTTCATAACTGTGCTGTGGTGTTACGCCGGCCATTGAAACTTTTGCTGCTTTTTCGACTTGTGTGCAGTAAGTAATGTGGCACAGCTATTTATAAGTCTGCCGAATTTAATTGAAATTTATTCCACAATCAACCTCTTTCTGGGCCTTTTTGAAATTAAAGTCGTATTAATTATCTGAACCTAAGGTACAATTAGACAGTACACTTTTAATTTTCTCATTTTGAGAGCCTTTATTTTTAAAAACTGACACAGATTTAAATTTCTTGAACATCGTTAAAACTGAAATTTTTTTAAAACCAAAAATAGACGCAATTAATGCAAAGAAAATATTTATGTCCTGAAAGCACTAGACTGTTCTAAACCGAATAGAAGTATGTCAGGCCTGGCATACCTCTCAAGTTCTGTAAATGGAAATATAAGGCTTAACGTGATAACTTAAACAATGTCCATGCACACAATAATGTGTACACAAGTTAACCCTAACAGAAAGGAGGGTGACTATGGTTTTCTTTTAATTCTTTTAAAATAGAAACAAAGAGCCGTCCAGTAGATTGGTGAACTACATAAAGAATTACAGCTCATAATTCAAGGTAAATGAAAGTGGTCCGTTCACTTTAGGCGAACAATGGAACTGTACCCCCTAAATAACAGCAACTGAGTAAGCTTCTGCTTTACCTCTTTTTAGCAACTCTGATGCACAAGAATTCATTTTCTTTGTCGCCAACTAGCTAAATATTTTGATGTACGCTGTCTACGTAGAAAATAAGAATCTATCCGGCATAAGTGAGTGATTTATCATTGTTGAAACTCTATGACTACTAATGTTTCTAAATCAAATATAGATATGTTGTGTTAAATTGTAGGACAAATAATGGTTCCAATTTGAACACAATTAAGTTTTGTGCAGCCGCCACACCGACTGTATAGAATTTGTAACCTATTTTTTAATTAGGTATTGAAATGTAATTAAAAATTTTTTAACCAGGTAGAACATGTATTAATGTAATTTTGTTCTTTCAACAGAGGGTCATCTACTATATGTAGAAATTCCTTGTCCTGATGATGGTCTGATGAATAATCTCTAAAAGACCGAAACGTCGACTAATTAGTCCAAGCCTGCATGTAATTCATTATACCATTTTTGATTTTCTTCTGTTTAGTTGAAGTCACAATGTTATCTTGTGTTTAGCAGTCTGGACTTTCTCAGATATACTAAAGGACTATATAATTTGTACTGTGTATATTTGATGTGAACATTTTGTGTATGTACCCTATTCTGTAAGAATTTGTTTTCTTCTTTTGTAAAAAATCATACCTTTTGTCTTGAAAAAGAAAATAATAATATTCAGACAATATAAAACCCTGGTTTTTGCATTATTTACTTTGTTAGTGTGGTAACATTGTATGTATTGATTATGATCTGAAGTTATTAAATTAGTACAGCGATTGATTGATTACAATTAGGTGCTCAGATTTATTATAACAGAGTCCTATCACGCTGACAAATAATACTTGAATAAAGTCCCTTGCTGGTCCAACTTCCTTTTATAACAAATATTGCCCGAACCCGCAAGGGTAGATTGGGTTGCTCACCTCAATATTGTATCTAGTTTGCGCAGATAACCTCTGCTGTGGGCCACTTTCAAGTGGTTTAACTGTAATTTTACAGTCCATTTTAGTTGAACTGATCTTTCTGATCATACATTTTCCATCCACAAGGCCTGCTTTTATGTCTGAAGCAGAGACCTTATCGTATACGGATGACTACATCCTGAAAATAGCATCAGGACCATCATTACTAGGTAATAAAAGTGTAGCGGTGAATTTACCAGTCGAATCTGATCTTAACCAACTAGAACGTTTACGGAAGAAACTGGTCAGGACTGAACTTCACGCTAAGTTCCTGACAGATTGTTTAAACGCTAATATTATCCCCACTGGTTTGCAGATTCGTAACATCCCTATTATTTTTATTGAGGATAGTGATTTCAAAGTTAGTTTTAGCCACGCAGCCAACAAGTGCTCACGCACTTGGATGGTGCTTAGCATTGAGACGGCTGTCAAACAAATCAAGCTATTACTAAAAGAAATTGAGACACTAGAAAATAAGATCAATAGTGACTCAAGCATCACCAACGCAAAAACCCTGCTTGATAAAATTACACAAACAATTAAAGACTTTGAAGAGTTTAACTCTTCAAAAAAAACTGATAAACTTCAGAAAGATATCCGAAAATACAACAAGGAAATCACTTATCCATACCTACAGAAAGATTTTTATCAGGCCCAAAATAACTCTAGAGGACCTACCTCTCATCAACAGCAATATAAACGTACAACGTTTTCTGACACTGGTTCTGAATCAGAAGGTGAACAACCATCTACAGGCCAGTTTACATCAGCCTTTGACCAACAGCCATCAACCTCAAGGCAGGCTTTTTTAGGTCAGGACAACAGGAGGGGAAGAGGCCCTCCGCGGAGATCAAGGGGAGGGAGACGCGGATGGTACAGGAACCAATACACCCCCGGCCAACGTCAAACCCGCAACCAATTTTACCAATGGTAAGCAATATGTCAACAATCCCGATCTTCAACTTGTCTAAACATATCCTGAGTGAAGCTGAAACAACTGTTCTCACCTCGGGCTTATCATTTGTTCCCACTTATAGGAACACTTCTTTCCAAACTAAATGCGAACTATACAAATTCTTTAGAGCAGTTAGGCTTAAGAACTTCTTCGCATCCAAAGTGGATACACAGGAAAGAAATCTGACGGGCTTGCGCCCGCCTTCAGTATTCTTTCCCACCAATAACATGGTTTCAAAGAACATCTTGACCTTTGAGAATGCGGTCCTAATTGAGATCGAATCTCTGTTTAAAGAACAGATTTTCTGCAGAAATAATTTGAATAAGGATGAACACATCGCACTTAAAAACCTGGAATCACTGAAAGAAACTGTAATAAAACCTGCCGATAAGGGCGGTGGCTTGGTACTATGGGACCGTGAAGCTTACAAAAATGAAATGCTAAAACAACTCTCAGTGGCGGATAATTATAAACAACTGAGAACAGATCCCACCTCTCAACTAGAAGCAGAAATTAAAAGTCTTAGCGAACACGGATTTAAGGAAGGTTGGCTTAGTACTAAAGAGGCCGCTTTTCTTATCAATAAATCCCCAACAGTACCCGCCATATACATCCTCCCCAAAATTCATAAACATGCCACTGAACCCCCAGGGAGGCCAATCGTTGCCGGTTGTAATTCAATTCTAAAGCCATTGGCTCAGTACGCAGATTTTTTCATCAGACCATTTGTAACTGAGGCAGAGACATATATCAGAGATACCACCTCTGTGATAAATAAACTAGAAAACCATGATTATGGTCCAGACCATGAATATTTAGTAACTATGGACATTGCCAGTCTGTATACTAATATTCCACAAGATGAGGTCCTCCTACTCATCAGAGATCTCTTAGACAGCCGTGTAAGACCACATCCTGTCCCAAGTGAATTCATAGTGAAATGTATTGAAATTTCCATGTGCCAAAATTTCTTCCTTTTTGAGAAGACGTTCTACCAGCAATTGAATGGTGTGGCGATGGGGGCAGTCTATGCCCCCAATATAGCTAATATCTATGTTAACAACTTTGAGAGACTATACATCTATGATAACTTGAATCCATTCTCAGCCAACATATCATGTTGGCTGAGATATATAGATGATGTGTTCCTCATTTGGAAAGGAAATAAAGATCTTCTGTTACAATTCCATGACTGGTTGAACAAAAGAAACCCGCACTTACAATTCACTCTGGAGTACAATGCGCATGAAATTAACTTTTTAGACCTTACTATTAAAGCGAATGATGACAATACTATCTACACAACGTTATACACAAAACCAACTACACGTAATACGTTGTTGAAATATAATAGTCATCACCCAAAATCTTTACGCGATGGGCTACCTTTTGGACAGTTTTTAAGACTGCGCAGAAACTGCTTTAAACGCATTGATTATTTCCATGAAGCTAAAATTCTAAAAGGAAAGCTGCATGATAGAGGCTACCCTAACAAGCTTCTCAAGAACTCCATGAAACGTGCATGGTATAATAACCGAGAAGCACTTCTCCAAACAAAACCAAGGAATAACCATGCTTCATTGGTATGTGTAACGACCTTTGGAACGTATAGTCAACAAGTTAAAAGAATAGTAACAAAGAGCTGGCCTCTTTTAAAAGAGTTACCTGAACTAAAGGAAAGACCAATGTTTGCATTTAAACGAGGCCCTAACATCAGGGATCGGTTGGTACATGCCTATGACCTTCCGGATCCGAACATGGTGGACAATATGAAACAACTGTCCCCATTATTAGGTCACTACAAATGCAACAACTGCATTGCCTGCAACACCACAACCAACATGAAAAGCTTTGATATTAATGGCAAGACTATGAACATAAAACATGTCTCTAATTGTAGAACATGTAATGTAATTTACTGCATCAAATGTCCGTGTGGACAATTATATATTGGTAAAACCACCCAAATGATCAAGCAGAGAATTCTGCAACATCAATCTCGTATTCGACGAAACATTGAAAATGCACCATTAGTTGATCACTATTCAACTGCAAAACACTCCGAGAGAGACATGATTTGGTGGGTCATTGATGTGGTAAAGCCATCTATCAGACACAAAAATGGTGATAAAATTCTGACCATCAAAGAGAACCGCTGGATGGAAATTGCAGGGAGTGTCAAAAATGGAATGAACTCCTGTACTGAGTGGCACACTTTAGCTTGTTTAACATGAAAATTCTTTTTCTCCTTTCTCATTGGTGTGTCATAGCTTCATACCCTGGGTTTTATCTATCTATGTGCATACCTTTTGAATAAGCCATAATATTGATGTGCTAGGAACGCTATGGTCCTGTAAATAATATGGAGGGAGTAATACACCTATTTAATGCGATATGTCATTTGACCAAAAAATATCTGTCTGTGCTTTTGTTGGTATTACAATAGATTGGGAGCGCCCTTAATGAGGCGACAGGTTTTGCACTAAAAACCCAAAAATTCTGACTGATGTAACCTACTAAATGTAGCTTGAAGTACTATTTCGTGAGACCCATGTGTTATGGCAATTAAATCGCGAATAAGCCCACTAATGAAACATACTCATAAAATAAATCTAGAAATGTTTGTAATGACAGGAATTAGTTTCGGAATCGTAAATAACTGGTTATGTGTCAAAACTAAACTGTACAACATCGATCTTATGATCTTCTCTATACGAACATGATCAAAACAACATAGGCTAAGATGGCCGCCACTTTTTCGGCGAGCCTCGGTTCCTCTTTAAGATACACTAGCCCATTACGGCGGTACCCAATAACAAACAGGAGGCGGAGCACGCCTTACCGCGTTAGCCCGCAATATCACATGTGAACGGGGCGTCATTACCAGTGTATTTAAAAAGACGTCCTAGTAGAGTAACATTGTTGCTAGCAGTAACTAACACTGCTGCCTGGTCCGGTGACACGAGCAGAGGAGGATAATTGTTGCCTTCAAACCGTTTGTTATAAAGTAAGTAATAGACTTTTGACTGGGTGTCTAAACTAAAGAAACCTCTTGGTGTTTGCTCTAAGTTAGCAAAATACTTAGTGTGGAAACCTTTTCTTTCCCTTTCCACCCAGCTTGCTAGTCGCATCTAAAACTGTGCTGGGGTCTAAACGCGCTCTCTCCGCAAGCCGACTTCATAACTGTGCTGTGGTGTTACGCCGGCCATTGAAACTTTTGCTGCTTTTTCGACTTGTGTGCAGTAAGTAATGTGGCACAGCTATTTATAAGTCTGCCGAATTTAATTGAAATTTATTCCACAATCAACCTCTTTCTGGGCCTTTTTGAAATTAAAGTCGTATTAATTATCTGAACCTAAGGTACAATTAGACAGTACACTTTTAATTTTCTCATTTTGAGAGCCTTTATTTTTAAAAACTGACACAGATTTAAATTTCTTGAACATCGTTAAAACTGAAATTTTTTTAAAACCAAAAATAGACGCAATTAATGCAAAGAAAATATTTATGTCCTGAAAGCACTAGACTGTTCTAAACCGAATAGAAGTATGTCAGGCCTGGCATACCTCTCAAGTTCTGTAAATGGAAATATAAGGCTTAACGTGATAACTTAAACAATGTCCATGCACACAATAATGTGTACACAAGTTAACCCTAACAGAAAGGAGGGTGACTATGGTTTTCTTTTAATTCTTTTAAAATAGAAACAAAGAGCCGTCCAGTAGATTGGTGAACTACATAAAGAATTACAGCTCATAATTCAAGGTAAATGAAAGTGGTCCGTTCACTTTAGGCGAACAATGGAACTGTACCCCCTAAATAACAGCAACTGAGTAAGCTTCTGCTTTACCTCTTTTTAGCAACTCTGATGCACAAGAATTCATTTTCTTTGTCGCCAACTAGCTAAATATTTTGATGTACGCTGTCTACGTAGAAAATAAGAATCTATCCGGCATAAGTGAGTGATTTATCATTGTTGAAACTCTATGACTACTAATGTTTCTAAATCAAATATAGATATGTTGTGTTAAATTGTAGGACAAATAATGGTTCCAATTTGAACACAATTAAGTTTTGTGCAGCCGCCACACCGACTGTATAGAATTTGTAACCTATTTTTTAATTAGGTATTGAAATGTAATTAAAAATTTTTTAACCAGGTAGAACATGTATTAATGTAATTTTGTTCTTTCAACAGAGGGTCATCTACTATATGTAGAAATTCCTTGTCCTGATGATGGTCTGATGAATAATCTCTAAAAGACCGAAACGTCGACTAATTAGTCCAAGCCTGCATGTAATTCATTATACCATTTTTGATTTTCTTCTGTTTAGTTGAAGTCACAATGTTATCTTGTGTTTAGCAGTCTGGACTTTCTCAGATATACTAAAGGACTATATAATTTGTACTGTGTATATTTGATGTGAACATTTTGTGTATGTACCCTATTCTGTAAGAATTTGTTTTCTTCTTTTGTAAAAAATCATACCTTTTGTCTTGAAAAAGAAAATAATAATATTCAGACAATATAAAACCCTGGTTTTTGCATTATTTACTTTGTTAGTGTGGTAACATTGTATGTATTGATTATGATCTGAAGTTATTAAATTAGTACAGCGATTGATTGATTACAATTAGGTGCTCAGATTTATTATAACAGAGTCCTATCACGCTGACAAATAATACTTGAATAAAGTCCCTTGCTGGTCCAACTTCCTTTTATAACAAATATTGCCCGAACCCGCAAGGGTAGATTGGGTTGCTCACCTCAATATTGTGCCTTGTAAATAAGGCACCCTTTTACGCTATACTTAGAGTTAAAGGGGAGTGCAATGGGTGTTGTTGTGGCCATTCCACCGCAACATCCATTGATTTTGACACTGCTCCATATTTACAAGGGTGGCATAAATATGGGGCAGTGCCAAAATTAAGACCAGTAATAACCTGGTCTTACGCTGGTGAAACGAGGAGAAATGTTTAATTTCTACTCATTCTTGCTGTTTCCATGTGTACTGCCTCGCGCAGCACAAATGGAAACAGCAAAATGCCAATGATTGTTTATGTGTAGGAAGGTGAACCTTCCTGCACATGAACAATCATTAGAAAAACACAGTTTGCATCGAATAAGTGTGCTGCATTGAGCAGCACACATAGAAGTTGCAAATGCCATTTAAAGATTGTTAAAGTTTTGAAGGTATACCTTCCTGCACATAAACAATCTTCCTCTGCAATGCTGACACCCTTGCACTATGGAGTGTTATATGGCCATTAGGGTAATTGTCGACATTGCTAAGTTAGCATGAGCTCCGCTGCCATGATGCTGCTTTTGCGCATGTTACTTCATGACTTTATTTTGCAAGACTCTGTTTGTGCCTTTGACATGAGAACTCTCTGGTTTCTGCATTCTCTCCTTGTTCCTGGAGTTTAGTCTTAACATGATGTGCAAGGTTGATAAACATGCCCCTTGTTATTATGTTCTGGACAGTCCTTAGCACCTAGACAAAACATGCTAAACACAGCTGCACTGCTGGAAACTCATGCTTTTATATTAAGGGGATGCATGTTGTTCAAACACTCATTTGGAGAGAGACCTTTCCTTGGAGGAGAGCTATGATGTTTCTATGATGTAAAATGTCCATCTAGGCTCTAAGGTATGGGGTCTGCTGACAAAGCCCGGAGAACTTCCTTTATAAAATAAACTTCAACTTACCAAAGGGGGTTTGGTTAGGCCGCATAGTCCTTTTTCAAATGTCTGTAAATAATGACATCCCCCCTTTATATTCTATGGTATTGTAACTATGCTAGCTGGTTTTTGGCTTATGCATTTTGCTGCTGGTAGTGGCTCGTTTACTGCATTATAGAGCACATTAGTTAAAATAAACATTTTGAACTATAGAGTGACTCTGACCATCCTCATTGTGGACAAGTATGAGTGAGTGAGCGAAAGGGTATGTCTTTCTACCGCGATTCCTGAGAGAGTAAGGAGTGTTGCGTTCTGGGTTGTCTAATCATTTGTAGCTTCATGATTATGTAGGAGAACGAATGAGACTCTATAGCTAGTCGGTTTGGGGATTTGGGGTACCAAGGTGGTAGGAAGGTTCAACCCCTATGCACTGAGGTCCTGTTTTCCTGCGCATAGTTCTGTGTATGTGCAGAGTCACCGCAACAGGGGAAAGGGTGTTTGTTCTAGGCTGCTAAGTTTAGCACCAGCACAGGGGGAAACACAGGGCTGCACCATATTCTTGTAAATATGGTGCAGCTCTGCGTTTCTCAAGTGACAGAGCCTGTCATTAGTCATCGTGGCTTAACCCCTTTGCTGCTAGGCCTCCCCCCTGTGCTAAGACTTTTCTGAAAAAAATATTTAAAGGTGGGGGCTGCACGGGGTACCCCTTCTTGTGACCAGGGACCGCCATCTCACTCGGGCTTATATTGTGTTGCAGGAGGGGTTTTGGGATCACCGGAGCCCCAGGGACCACCAACTCCCTGGGGATTTATTGTTTGCAATGAGGGGTTTCCCAGACCCCTTAGGGCCCTGGGAGCCACCACCTGCCTGGCGCAGGCCCTACTGAATCAAAGGAAGGAGGCTGCCTGGCCTCCTTCCTAGAGCCAATAATGGCCCTGGGCACCACCACCCTCCAGTGTCTGATCCTGCTATGTCCATTGCTTTTTGCAGTGGCTTGATGGGAGATTTAACCACATCCACCAAGCCACAGCAAACACTCTGCTTCCAGCCAGCGAGAGCAGTGTAAATGCTCACACTTGCTAGAAGTGGAACATTCATCCATTCCCCTACCCACTGTTAAATGAGCAGAGAAACAGACGTATTGCTTTCACACACAGGGGACTGCATGTTTAGCAGCTCCCTGTGTGTGAAAGGAATTCTGGCTAACGCAGGAGGTGGAGAGCCAGCAGGGACTGCAGGGGCCTTCATGTTCACCCTGAAGTCTCACTACATGGCTGTACCCCAGGGATGGGGTTCGCTGGGGACAAAATTATCCTGGGGAGGGGGACTCTGTTGCCCTCCTCCCCCATTTGATAATGGCTGGGCCTCCTCTTGTCTATTAAAAAGAAATAAAAGAAAATATCAGCCCCCTTTCCTCATTTTGTAATGCCTGTGCCCCAGGGGACAGATTGCTGAGATGTGGTGGAAGGCCCTGCCCCCTTTCTCAACCTCTCTGCAAAGGAGCTTACTGGCATAATACTGGTTGGGGGAGGAACTCCCCTTGGCTGCTGAGAATCGTTGGGGGATAAGAACCACTACTGTTGTGACAAGTAAGTATCCCACAGTCACTTTGCTGAGACATCGTCGGAGGCTTAGTCCCCTTTCTCAACCACACTGCACAGGGGCATCCTGGCAAAGTACTGGTTGGGGGATGAACTCCACATGGCTACTGAAGTTTGTTGGGGCCAAGAGCCCCTATTGGTATGACAAGTAGGTCCCTCACAGCTTAAATGCTGAGACGTCATCAGAGGCACTGCCTTCTTCTCAACCAATCTGTTTAGGGGCCTTCTGGAGTACTACTTGTTGGAGTTTGAGCACCCCTTGGCTGTTGAGGGTCATTGGAGGCCAAGAACTCCTGCTGTTGTGACAAGTAAGTCCCCCACAGCGGGATTCCTGAGATGTCTTCGGAGGCCCGTCCTCTTTCTTAACCACTCTGCACACAGGGGCCTCCTGGCGCATTACGGGTTGAGAGAATAACTCCACTTGGCTGCTGAGGGTCGTTGGGGACCAAGAACCCCTATTGTTGTAACAGTAAGTCCCTCACAGATGTATTGCTGAGATGTCAGAGGAGGACCCACCACCTTTCTCAAACACACTGAACAGGGGCCACCTGGCGCACTACTATTTGGGAGATGAACTGCTCTAGGCTGCTGAGGGTTGCCCAGCTGCTGGTGAGAACCTTGCAAGTCTTGTTACACTCTCTGCATGTACAAAATAAAGTGACAAGTGCAGTATCAGGAAATAATTCTGCTATGTTGTGAAGTGCAAAGTGTATTTGTAACTTTGTGTTCTCTGTGGAATGCAGAGATGCCGAATTCCGTGAATTCCATGAGCCAAGCAGAATTTTTCACCCACACCAAGAAAATACACAAAGGTTACAGGGATGTTATAGTTAGGAAATTGAATTTAAAAAACCTTAGAAATTCACAGGAAATTCAAAGGGTTACAGGGATATCATATTTATTTTCTTTATTTATTTATTGGGCTTACTGAGCGCGACAGATACCCAAAAAGGGCTTCCCGGCGCTAAGCAGAGTTTTGAACCGGAGAGACAGGAAAGGGTTGCAAAAGGAAGACCAGAAGTGGTCACTGGTTGAAGAGCCAGGTCTTGATGGCTTTGCGGAAGTAAGAGTACCTATTTTCCAGACGAAGCGGTTGGGGAAGGGAATTCCAGAGCTTCGGGCCTAGGAGGGAGAAAGATCTGCCTCCCATCCTTGCCCGATGTATTTTAGGGACAGTAAAGAGGCCTTGAGTGGCAGATCTCAGGCATCGGGCAGGCATGTAGGTGTGCACGAGGGTCTGAAGATATTTGGGAACATTTCCCCACTTTATCCTGTGCATGAGGCTGAGAGTCTTAAATTTGACCCTGTTGTCGATTTTTAGCCAATGGAGTGCCTTTAGGTGGCTGGACATGCGATCTCTCCTGTTGCATTTACAGAGCAGCCTAGCTGCCGCATTCTGTACCAGTTGGAGGCGCCTCATGACTGCCTGAGATGCCCCCAGATAAAGGACATTCCCGTAGTCCAGGCGGGAGGTAATTAATGCATTGATCACTGTCTTTTGAGTGTCATCAGGGAGCATCCATATGATTTTTCTGAGCCATCTTAGGATTGTGAAACAGGTGGCTGTGAGAGCGTTCACCTGGGGCTCCATGGTTAGGCCTCTGTCAATGATGAAGCCCAAATTGCGGACCTGGTACGATGGAGTTGGCAGGGGGCCCATTTCAGATGGCCAGTGTCTGGAGTTCCAGAGGTCATGATCGGGGCCTACTATCAGAACCTCGGTTTTGCTGCCCTTAAGTTTGAGCATGTTTTTGTTCATCCAGGTTGAAATGTACCTAAGGCCTGTCTGAAGGCGTGAGGGGAAATCGTGGTTATCATTTAATAGAGAGAAAACGATTTGGTAGTCGTCAGCGTATGTGTACATGTTGAGACCGACAGATTCAGCAATCTGGGCCAACGGGGCAGCATAGAGATTAAAAAGCAGGGGGCTTAATACTGATCCCTGTGGAACTCCGTGCGGTGAGAAATGGACCTTGGATGTTGCATTGCTGGAGGAGATTTGGAAAGTCCTGAGCGTCAGAAAGGAAGCAATCCAGTCTAATGCCTTTCCTTTTATGCCCATATTGGAAAGGGAAGCGAGCAATGTGTTATGGGAGATGGTGTCAAACGCCGCGCTGAGATCGAGAAGAATCAGCGCGGCAGAGTTACCCATATCGACCAGATGTCAAAGATTTTCCACAACTCCAAGTAATGTGGTTTCCGTTGAGAATCCAGATCGGAAACCTGATTGGGAGGGGTGTAGAATACTGTTTGCCTCCGTAAACTTGGTAAGATGTTCATGGACATGCTTTTCCAAGATTTTGGAGAGTGCGGGCAGGAGGGATATAGGACGAAAGTTTGCCAAGATCTTGGGGTCGGCCGCTGGTTTTTTGAGAAGGGGGGAGACCATGGCATGTTTTCAAGATGACGGGACCGTGGCCGAGGAAAGGGATAAGTTTAAGATTTGGCATAGCACGGCAAGGAGAGGAGTGTCCAAGAGTCTAAGTATAGAGATCGGGAAAGGGTCAGCTGGAGATCCAGATTTGACCTTCCCTAGGATGTCCCGTAGCCCTTGGACATCTATCTCAGGCCAAGAAGTAAGTGGCGCGTGGGACAGGTGAGGTTGGACAAAGATGACATCTGTATTGGATCCAAGGTTTTGCGTACTTGTAGATTGAGCTTGTTGTTGTATTGCTATGTCTTGGTAGATATTCTCAATCTTGGAAGTGAAGTATTTTGCCAGTTCCTCACACTGAAGACTGCTGAGGGGAGGAGGTTTGGAAGAGGTATTAGCATCTGCAAGCTCTTTGACAAGATTAAAAAGAATTTTAGATTTGTTGGTAGCTTCAGTTATGGATTTAGTGACATAGTTAGATCTTGCCTTGTTGCAGGCTTTATGGTAGAGCTTGAGCTCACTTTTGTAGTGTGAGCTGGCGGCCGGGGAATAGTCCTTCCTCCATAGGCGTTCTAGACGTTTGCATTTAGATTTAGATGCCTTCAGGTGCTCATTGTACCATGGAGCGGGTGGTTTGTGGGAAGTGTTTTTTTTGTGAGCTAGTGGCAGGCAGACGTCTAAGGCATCTAGGAGCCATTTATTGATGTTAGTGGCTGCCGTTTCGATGTCTCCGGTGATTGACGATTTCTCTGGGATGGTCAGGCTTAGAGTGGACATGAGGCGATTGATGTCCACATTTTTCCAGTTTCTTTTCAGGGACTTGATGGTACTACTGGAAGGGCTGCCGACTATATTGTCTCCCAGATGGAATTTTATTAGAAAATGGTCTGAGCAGTCTAAGGGCAGAGCCTGCTGGCACTGTAACTGGGGGAAGCTGGAGAAGATAGGGTCCAAAAGGTGTCCCCTTTTATGAGTAGGACCTGAGTTCCATAAAGTGAGGTTCATGGTGGCCAGGTCATGAATTAAATTAGTGCCTGGTTTGTTAGCAGGATCGTCTAAATGGATATTTAAATCGCCTAGGATGGAAAGATGGTTGTGATTAACACTTACCGAGGCGATCCAATCCACTAGGTGGGTGGCCCAGGGAAGAGTGGGGCCAGGCGGGCGGTAGATCAGCAGGCCAGTAAAAGTGAAGGTCGGGTGAAGTTGGAGTTTGAAAAGAGCGGCCTCACTTGCAGGAAGAGAAATAGGCTCCAAAAAACACTGCAGCGTTTTTCTAAAAATGACTGCTATCCCGCCTCCGATGCCGGAAATTCGGTCTTGACGGATGATGGCATAATTAGACGGTAGGGCTTCGGCGATGTCTGGGCCAGAACTGGCATGAAGCCACGTCTCGGTAAGAAAGAGGGCGTCGAGGGAGTTGTCGGACAAAAGGTCAAAAAGGTCCCTTTTGTGTTTACAGAGTGACCTGCAAATGAGACTGCCAAGTAGCCAAGATCGGGTTGTCTTGTAGTCATTGGGTCTGGGCCGCTGGCCACACAGTTGCGGGGTATCGAGATGGAAATTACAAGCACAACATATGATACTGTTTTCCCTAAAGTTAGATAGTATTTCACAGGTGTGCTTACCAGGTGGCCGTAGGGACCGTAATAGGTCTGGTGTGTAGGTTGTGGAAAAGTGGAAAAGTCAGCCCATAACACACCTGATGCCCAGGCTGCTGGCGCAGGACGCCTCTTAGTTCCCATCTTAAACAATTACCAAATAAAGAGACGGGCGCTGAAAGTAGGAAAACAAGAACAGAGTTTTATTTCTCATGAGGAGAGCCTGTCATTTCGGACACTCGCATAGTGTCTTCAGGAGATGCTCTAACAAGTTTCTCTGAGGCTTCGTCTTTTATACACACGTTTATGGTGCACAAATATTCCTTATTGCAATAAAGACGCTTTGAAGTAGGAAAAAGCATGCTTGGAATCCCAGCTTCAGGCCTATTCCCATACCAGTCGCTCAGATGTCATCCTCCCCTCCTGAATGTAACAAGAGATTGTGATCTCTCAGCCGGACATTCCTACAGGACACGAGGGCAGGAGGGGATGATCAGATCAAAGGTTGGGCAGGCGATAAGATCGGGCACTTCGGTTGGTGTATCACGGTTTTGTTATGCTGGGCAGGGAAAAGGGGGGTGTACATCCACGGGGCTTGGTCTTAGGACTTGGGACCGGGTCGAAAGGCCAAGTGCAGCTGGGGGGGGGGGGGCGTGGGTCAAGCAGGAGTGTTGCTTCTAGAGCAGGGTCACGCAGAGGGAGAGGGTCTTATGGCCGATGCATGAGCAGTGCGCGCAGGGAGGGGTGCCGGGGGTTTAACATACGGGCAGAGAGGCCATGGAGCCTAAAATGGCTGTCGTGTACGTGTGTGCATGGGTCTATGCTGGCGGGATAACACAGTCAGTGTTTCGCAATTATCCGTTCTGCTTACAACAAGGGGTACAGTGAACACAAATGAACGCCGCTTATGTGCATATACATTGCCATTTTCAACA
Organism: Lissotriton helveticus; assembly: GCF_964261635.1. Taxonomy (NCBI): domain Eukaryota; kingdom Metazoa; phylum Chordata; class Amphibia; order Caudata; family Salamandridae; genus Lissotriton; species Lissotriton helveticus. The sequence goes on from NC_136057.1 coordinate 951,654,507, forward strand.
GTCGCCGCTTTTTATATAAGCTAGTTCATTTCTATACAGTCGATACGATTGGCGGAACGTGGTACATAAGTTTTTACATTTGTTGGGTTATTCATACAAGTCTAGAGATCGGCATAATACCTAGTCGGGGTCAATCAAGAAAAAGTTTTTCGACACATTATAGAATCAGGTTCCGATTTTCTCTCCGGTGACATCAACATACAGTAAAAAGTGCTCTTGTACCTTCGGGTCTTGTCAGTGCTATATGAGACTTTTGGAAAATTAAATACATGAGTGACCGACGAAACATTTTTTTGACAGTAATACAAAAATGGTTGAGGGAGGAATTCAGTTCGATACAAGCAATTAGTCAAGGGGTGGGTAGAAAGTTCAGGAAGGGGGGTCTTCGTCACAATGTCTTTTTAACAGAGTCCGTCTTCTTTTGTTGGCGCTGTTGAGCACCGGCGGTGGAGCTATAGGTCCAGCTCGGATTCATCCTTACGCGTTGCAGGGTGCGATCAGTCCTCTGCTGTTAGATCACAGTCCTGTTTCCTAACTGATCTTCTTAGGGGTGCCTCAGGCTGGGCACCTGCGTGTCTTTCTTCTTCCGTGGCAAAACCTTATTCTATCTAAATGCTGCTCTTCTTTTCTGAGTCAAAAGTTATGCGAAAAGGGTGATGTTGTTGAATAATCGAGGGAAGAGAGGGCGGAGTGGGATCAGATCTTTGAACACACCAAGGGACCAAAGGAGCAAAGGATGACGAGCAGGCAGGCCCATCAGTCGGGCTCAAAAGGGACGGGGACTTCAGGCACAAGTGGGTCAGCAAATCGAGGGCTTCAAGGCAACCCTTCATTCCTTCATCTGCCGAGTTTGAGAGTGGTGCCTCGTCCCGCGTCTCGTTGCTCTGCGACTCCACCTTTGGTCGAGGTCACACGTGCTTCATGATCTGTGGCCAGGCTGTGCGTCACGTCCAGCTCCTCTCCTCCGGTGATTGTATCTTTGAATGAGTACAAAACAAGTTTTAGAAAAACTGGCAGGAGAAGACATTTATACAGCTCAATTCCATCCCCAATCCAAAGTAGGTGGGGGATATGTTCATCGATCACAGTCAGAAGTCATCGCTTATGGAGTATGTAGGAGGGCATTCCCACTGAATTCATAAGTCTATTTGGCGTCCATTTGTGACGTACGTGGAGAGAAATCGGACTCCTATCAACAGTGTATTATAATCAAACTCGAAATCGAGTCCTTAGGTAGAGACTCGCCCTTTTTCTTTTTAACCCAAGTACTGACAATCTTACACTTCCCTTCGGGGTCGGCTAACTCTTGCAAGCAGGGGCGTTATCACCATGAGAGGGGGGCAGATGTTAAACATGCTTTTCTTGGGGAGTGACCGTTAATCAAAGTTATCAATTACGCTTCGGGGATAGCTGATATGGAGCTGGGGTCAATCGGGAGAAGCGAGGACGCTTTGGACAGGGAGCTGGGGTCAATCGGGAGAAGTGAGGACGCTTTGGACATCCGCACGTAAGTGCAGAGGGGTGAGGAAATCTGGGCATTGGGAATTGCACTTCTAACGAACTGAAAAGCAGAAGACCATTGACGTTATAGTCCCCCTATAAAAAGGCCAGATTAGGGGACATCAGTCGTCTTACCTGTCCTTTCTTTCATTACCAACTCGGGTTCTATCGTTTTGCAGAAAGGAGAGGTAGCAATATGGCAAGTTACAATCATTTTAGTTCCTGTCAATTTTGCCGAACACCTTTGCGTTCGAAAAGACCCAATTAGGTGTGTGCCGGTGGGGCACAACGTTACCACGCAAGGGAGGGGGAACAGGGGGACCCTCAGAGAGAGAGAGAGAGAGAGTCGCCCGTACTCTAAACGAACCATTTGGTACACGTATGACATGGAGAGAGAGAGAGAGAGAGAGAGAGAGAGACGTGTACAATAATGGGCCATTCAGTGCGCACACAACACAGAACAGCAGGGGTTAGGTAACACGGGAACACAGGCAGAGGGATGACGTAGATCCATACAGTACGTACACACATACTCAGGTGAGGGAGACAGTACATGTATTATATACAAAAATCCAAGACAAAACATAGAACAGTTATTGGCCATAATGATCTCTTCCTGTATGCTGTGCATCCTTAGCATCCTAAGCTCTTGTTACCTTTTTCTTCTCTTTTATCGTCGGCTGCCTTTACTGGTGGCTTTGGTTGTACACACTTACGCCTTTGGCAATTTGGTCAAGAACTAACCTGATCGGGCTAATGTTTTTCCAGGCTGAGGCAACAGTGGGTGTCAGTTGGGAGAACAATGGGGTAGCTTTGAGTTTCTTGTCTATGAGGGTGTGAAAAGGAGGTAGTAAGTTTTAAACATTGGCAATATTCCTAGTCCTCCAGGCGGAGGGTACTTGGGTAAACCTCACCTCGGAATATTCCTTAAACTTTCCCTATTTAGTTAAACGTAGGAATTTATTCATTAGTGCACGTCATTCTTGGTTGTATTATTCGGGGTGCCAAGCGAAGTCATATTTTGTAGTTTCCGTTTCAGGCTGTCCTCCCAAGCGTTAAGTCCAGGGAGAGAAATAGTCATGGTTTGCCCGTCGTGTGTAGGCGCCATAATCAAACCCCTTTTTCCCATCTCTTCGTCCGCTAGATCACCATTTTTTCGTACTTTAATCGACGTTCCGATGTGACCTGTAGAAAGAGGGAAAAAGAAGGGGGGCGGGGGCAGCATTTAAAAACACATTAGCGCGCATAAACCCGAAAAGGCTTTTACTTACTACATACTCGGCCTATCTCCACGGGATGCAGTCCCTGCCAACTTGGCGTTTAAGCCCAGGTGGTCCGTTTAGTGTGGGAGAGATGATTACCGGAAGCCTGTGGATAGCGCAGGTCGCCCAAGTGTGGTATTACGGATCGCGTGCAGGGGGGGGTCAGAATAAGGGCAGTCGGTGTAAAGTGGGGGGCGAGCTCGTGCTCTCCTTTGAGGAAGAGGGATAACCTACAGTGGTGTGGGGTCGTTGTCGTTCGTACTAGGGGGGGTCAGGTGGCACTCCTTCGGGGCGACTTAGGGGCATTTTAAAAACACCTTTCCTGATACAGGTAGCATATAAAGTATAGGCTAAATACCAGTATCTTTAGCGGTTGCTTTAGGCTGTACAAAGATGAAAAACACATACAACAAAAACTGGACCGTTCATATTTGCAATATTTCTGCGTACTATACTTTTTAACCCTTAACTAATCTAGCTGAGCCATTTCACCTGTATTTTAGTTATATCGGAAATAATGGTCATTTATTCGAAACTTACCAAACTACGCGTGACAACTATGTTTGCTTTTTCCAGAAATCTTTAATAAGAATGTCGGTGCACACTTACGGGCCTACAACCCCGTGGGCCGGCCACGGAGCAGGCTGGAACTGTACATGTGGGGATACTTATTAGTGGAAAACCTAATAGAGTCGGTGGTCGTTAATTTCATTAAAAAAAAAGTGCGACAAGTGCAATAAAATCATATCGAAACTTCAGTGTGAGCAAGTATCATAAGTGTTGAAATCCGAACTTTCAATAATCATGATGCGTCAAAACTTAACAACAATTCATTGTCCGAGTGTTCAATCAGTACCCATCTCATGTCAATTCATTGTCCGAACACATAATCAGTACCCATCCCATATCAATTCATTGTCCGAACACATAATCAGTACCCATCCCATATCAATTCATTGTCCGAACTGACAGTATACATCCCATATCAATTCATTGTCCGAACATATAATCAGTACACATCCTATATCAATCCATGTGTTTAAAAACTGCATACATATCTCATGACACCAAGGCTGAGCAATCGGGGTACAACAAGGAGTTGAAAGTTTCATTTGTACCGGCGCCATTTTGGGTGCGGCCAGGCAGATCTAGGCATAGTCAAAATGTCCACCAACTCGTGGTTGGCCCAGAGCCTCTTTCGGCAGTCCAAAAGTTCCGTTAAAGGGCGACAGAAAGGATCGGTGGTATGAACCATCAGTCAAAAGGGGGAGGGAGGCAACAATTTTTTTCTACCGGGTCATACTGGGTTTTTACCGGAACTGATCCGAACTGTAGTCTGCAGGCCTTTAGTCATTCAAACTGAGGCTGGCACCAGCATGGGAGCGCCGACGTCTTGCGGCTACATTTTCATCGTTCCGTGGGCAATCATGGCAGTCATTCCCCATCGGGGGTGTCTGCGGGGGTCGGAGGCCCCCGTGGCTCTTATAGAATCTTCAAAGTCGAGGAGAACACTTCTGATTGTGGGACTCATTTCTTGATTAACAAGCAACCGGGCCATCCCTTCACGCTGGGCCCGCTCCTGCAGGGTCGACCGCCATTTTTGGGAGTTCTGCAGCTACCGGCAGTCACAGGGTCAAATGAGCAGACGGACTCCAGCCTGTTGGGCGAGGCGTCGTAGCGCCGCCACAGTGGACGAGACCCTGCTGGGTGAGAGGAGCGTCGCTGCACCGCAAGAGTGGACGAACCCTTGGCCGGGTGCGTGGAGCGTTGGGGGTGCAGCTGGGGAGGCTCCACCTGGGGAGGTGGGAGAGGCTCGTTCGCGCCGCCCCTCCCTCCCAGTGCACCCCACGGCGTCTCGCTTGACATTTGTTATGGCCGGACCAGGCGATGAGGAAGAGGGGGGGTCGGAGGCATGTGCAAGACATCCCCCCCGTGGTCTGCAAGGCGCCGCTTCAGGGCTGAACGGGGAGCTCATACCAAGCCGGGGCTGGACCAGGAGATACGAAGGGGGGGGTCGGTGGCATGAGCAAGACATCCCCCCCCGTGTTGTCGCAGCCATTATTGAAGAAAGAAGAGGGGGCGCCCGGTACGTTTCGGGCCGGGCCTCCGGTTGATGGCGGCCGGACGCTCTTCGCCACGGCCCCAGGAACGGGTCCCCTTGGTTCATCCTGGGGACAGGCCTTGGCGCGTGGTGCCGCCTTCGGGCTATTCGCGTAGTGGTCCTTCCACCCCAGGCCGCCCCTGATGGCTTTTGTAGACTTTACGGTGCCCAAAAACTACTAGAAAGTAGCCCAAAGTAGCCCAACATTGCTACTTTGGGGAAGGAGGGACTGGAACGGCGTCAGGCAGATGGCGAAATGCATTGTGGGTTTCGTTTGTCGCTGCAGCCGTTTGTTATGTAAATAGTTGTTTAAATGTTTTTTTTGTTTTTTTTTCAAAAAAATAAAACGTGTTCACCTGTTACTTCGCTATAGTGTTGTATATTTTCTATTATTCGCCTAGGGTTTGTCGTTAATTGGGCGGGGTGGGTGGTGGAGCCAAGCTGTCTTGAAGTCATAGCGTTGAGTTCGGCTTTCCTCACCAGTTTCATATTTCCTGAGGGGTTGTTCCCTATGTTTCCATTTCAGCGAGGTCGAAAAGAGATCTCATCAGCGGCCTACTGATTTCACTCGATTCCTTTTCTTTTCCCTAGCGATTTTTATATATATATTTTTTTTTATTTGCTAGCACGATACAGCGGCTAATCCGCATTTTTCTTTATATTTGTCCTTTTGTATTAGGGGTGCCCTCCGGCCGAGCCAGATGACCTACCTCTAATAAATGGTCCGGGTGGAACTAGTTTACCAATCAGTGGGGAGTAGATAGGCATGACAGATTACAACGGGGGACAAAGGTCCTCATTACCTACCCTTCATTACTTGCAAAGACTAGACAGAATATTTCTATTCCACGTTATTTGCAAACAGAGAATACCTCAAAAGAACTATTCCTTGAACAATAAATGTCCAGACAATCAATCAATCAGTGGGGAGAAAAACAGGCATGACGGATTACAACGGGGACAAAAGTCTGCATTACCTATCCTTCACTATCTGCAAAGGGGGCAGCATATTTCTATTCTTCCCTATTTGTAGACAGGGAATATCTCAAAGAGCAATAATCGATAAAAATCGATAACAAAACAATCAGTGGGGAGAAAGATAGGCATGACGGATTACAATGGGGACAAAAGTCTGCATTACCTACCCTTCACTATCTGCAAAGGGAGACAGAATATTCCTATTCTTCCCCGTTTGTAGACAGCGAATGTCTCAAAGAGCAACAGAGCAACCAATCAATCAGTGGGGAGAAAAATAGGCATGACGGATTACAACGGGGGACAAAAGTCCGCATTACCTATCCTTCACTATTTGCAAAGAGAGAGGAACGTTCCTATTCGTCGCTGTTTGCAAACAGAGAATGTCTCAAAGAGAACCAATACTTCAAGTAGCAACCAAGGCTAAATGAACCAATCAATGAACAATACCAGTATTTAAATACCGATTTCAATACAAACAATCAATCAATCAATCAATCAGATGGATAAAGCCATCCTATCACTCAGACGTAAAGACGTCCTACTTAACCTTACCCGGACCGAACAGTGTGGACAGTTCTTCGCCTTCCCTTTCCAGCGCCCGATCGTTCTCTTTCTCCATATTTTTACCGCAGCATTCCTGTGGGATTCCAGTCAGGACAGTAGGTCACTTGAGAGAGGTCCGTTCGGAATCGGTGAAGTTCATTCAATCGGCAGCCGGACGAGGGCCCTCTCAAGGCAGGTATACTCCAATCGTTTAGATGTTCACCCCATCGTCTGGACCTCTCTTACCGGACCTTATGTCGCTGATGGGCCCCGCGTTGGGCGCCAATTGTGGAAAAGTCAGCCCATAACACACCTGATGCCCAGGCTGCTGGCGCAGGACGCCTCTTAGTTCCCATCTTAAACAATTACCAAATAAAGAGACGGGCGCTGAAAGTAGGAAAACAAGAACAGAGTTTTATTTCTCATGAGGAGAGCCTGTCATTTCGGACACTCGCATAGTGTCTTCAGGAGGTGCTCTAACAAGTTTCTCTGAGGCTTCGTCTTTTATACACACGTTTATGGTGCACAAATATTCCATATTGCAATAAAGACGCTTTGAAGTAGGAAAAAGCATGCTTGGAATCCCAGCTTCAGGCCTATTCCCATACCAGTCGCTCAGATGTCATCCTCCCCTCCTGAATGTAACAAGAGATTGTGATCTCTCAGCCGGACATTCCTACAGGACACGAGGGCAGGAGGGGATGATCAGATCAAAGGTTGGGCAGGCGATAAGATCGGGCACTTCGGTTGGTGTATCACGGTTTTGTTATGCTGGGCAGGGAAAAGGGGGGTGTACATCCACGAGGCTTGGTCTTAGGACTTGGGACCGGGTCAAAAGGCCAAGTGCAGCGGGGGGGGTGTGGGTCAAGCAGGAGTGTTGCTTCTAGAGCAGGGTCACGCAGAGGGAGAGGGTCTTATGGCCGATGCATGAACAGTGCGCGCAGGGAGGGGTGCCGGGGGTTTAACATACGGGCAGAAAAGGCCATGGAGCCTAAAATGGCTGTCGTGTACGTGTGTGCATGGGTCTATGCTGGCGGGATAACACAGTCAGTGTTTCGCAATTATCCGTTCTGCTTACAACAAGGGGTACAGTGAACACAAATGAACGCCGCTTATGTGCATATACATTGCCATTTTCAACATAGGTAGTCACTCCTCCAGAGTCTGAGGGCCCTGGGCCCGGCCAGGCGCGGACGGGCTCAGACGGGCTTCCCTTTGGCGCGCCTTCGGCGCGCAAACGGCGCTCCCGCTGCGCTCGTCCGCTGTGCTTCCGGAGGATACACATTTTATCTCATAAGGGAAAGGGCTGGAAGGGGCGTGGCCTCGGGAAGTGGGCGTGGCCAGTGGGCTCGCCAGTAATGGCGGCAAAGGACTATTTTCGTCCCGCGGCAGCGCTAAACTCCGCTGCGCGGGTGTCTGAGATAGATGGCAGAGCCACAGAACAAAGTGCAGGTAAACACACAACAACAGAGCAATGTGACACTCAAATATTAAAAATTAGGCAACAGAATATTGGCTCCCGGCTTTCCGCCTCAGGAGTTCAAAGCATCTAGTGACGCTCGTAGATCAGCGCCCTAAATATGTTGGTCAGGGGGCGTGGCCTCGGGAAGGGGGCGTGGCCAGTGGGCTCGCCAGTAATGGCGGCAAAGGACTATTTTCGTCCCGCGGCAGCGCTAAACTCCGCTGCGCGGGTGTCTGAGATGGATGGCAGAGCCACAGTACAAAGTGCAGGTAAAAACACAACAACAGAGCAATGTGACACTCATATATTAAAAATTAGGCAACAGAATATCGGCTCCCAGCTTTCCGCCTCAGGAGTTCAAAGCATCTAGTGACGCTCGTAGATCAGCGCCCTAAATACGTAGGTCGGGGGCGTGGCCTCGGGAAGGGGGCGTAGCCAGTGGGCTCGCCCGTAATGGCGGCAAAGGACTATTTTCGTCCCGCGGCAGCGCTAAACTCCGCTGTGCGGGTGTCTGAGATGGATGGCAGAGCCACAGAACAAAGTGCAGGTAAACACACAACAACAGAGCAATGTGACACTCAAATATTAAAAATTAGGCAACAGAATATCGGCTCCCGGCTTTCCGCCTCAGGAGTTCAAAGCATCTAGTGACGCTCGTAGATCTGCGCCCTAAATACGTAGGTCGGGGGCGTGGCCTCGGGAAGGGGGCGTGGCCAGTGGGCTCGCCAGTAATGGCGGCAAAGGACTATTTTCGTCCCGCGGCAGCGCTAAACTCCGCTGCGCGGGTGTCTGAGATGGATGGCAGAGCCACAGAACAAAGTGCAGGTAAAAACACAACAACAGAGCAATGTGACACTCAAATATTAAAAATTAGGCAACAGAATATCGGCTCCCGGCTTTCCGCCTCAGGAGTTCAAAGCATCTAGTGACGCTCGTAGATCAGCGCCCTAAATACGTAGGTCGGGGGGGCGTGGCCTCGGGAAGGGGGCGTGGCCAGTGGGCTCGCCAGTAATGGCGGCAAAGGACTATTTTCGTCCCGCGGCAGCGCTAAACTCCGCTGCGCGGGTGACTGAGATGGATGGCAGAGCCACAGAACAAAGTGCAGGTAAAAACACAACAATAGAGCAATGTGACACTCAAATATTAAAAATTAGGCAACAGAATATCGGCTCCCGGCTTTCCGCCTCAGGAGTTCAAAGCATCTCATAGTTAGGAAATAGAATTAAAAAAGCTTAGAAATTCCCAGAAAGAAACAAAGATTACAGAGATGTTATAGTTAGGCTCACTTTTCACTCAATCAAAACCAGTGAAAATTGTCAATTAATTATGTACCTGAGCTAACTATAACTTCAGCCCCCACAATGCACTGCTTATGACCTCACACATTACATTGTTCATGACACGGTCAGTGAAATCACTGAAAACATCACTAATTACATCTCAGCTAACTATAACTGCTGAATTTTAACACAGCATGGCAACTGATGGCAAAAAAAGCAAAGAAGCTTCCACTGTATGCTCCTGACTTACCCATAGCACATCATCCGGAGCTATCGGTGACGCAAGAAACGGTAGGCATGGAACTGCTACAACGTGCAGGAATTGATAAAATGGGCGACCTTTATGAGGAAGGGCGTTTTAAAACACTAGACACATTGAGTTATATTAGTAACCCGACGTTACTTTTCACTTTCACTTATTACAGATTGAAGAGGGCGATGAAGGAGTTATACACTGTGTACCCTGAAGAGCCTCAGCAACTGATCTCCTTACAGTATCTGTTGACAACGCCCACAGCAGCGCATTTAGTTTCCGGGCTATTCGCCAGATTACAGGAAGACATTGCGAACAACACAGACAAAATGAGGCATAAATGGAATAGCGTTATAGATGACCCACTATCTACGGAGGAATGGTCTGTAACATGTACGTTAACTGACATGCTTACCCCAAATGGCAACCTCAGAATAATTCACTACAAATACTTACATCAAACGTACTACACACCACACAAACTGCATAGATACGGTTTAAGTGCGGACTCAAGATGTAAGAGATGTAGAATGGAAGACGCAGATTTTATACATCTAGCTTGGAGTTGTCCCGGGATAGCGGACTATTGGGGGGAAGTGACAGAAGCATTAAGCGTAATGCTTGACACGCATATAGAATGTTCAGTAAAAGTGTGCTTATTGGGCCTGGTCCCGAGTATACGAGCGAGAAAGCGTAAGTTCTGTGTAATCGCATTGCTAATGGCTAAGCGTAGAGTCTCAATTCTCTGGAACAGCAAAAAGCACCCTAAGATGAAACACTGGTTGGCAGATCTAACATATTGTAAAGACACGTTAAATACGTACGAGGAGGAACTACCAGCAGGTGCTAGGCCCATAGACTACTGGATGTACCTAATTGAATACCTGAAGTGGAGGTCAACAACAACGGATGAGTAAACAGTAATTTCCTTTTTTGTGTGTTTCCTCTGTTGGTGGGGCTCGTGGTACCGTGGGAACCTCATGTCAGAAATCACTAGCAGAATACAACAAACTAGACAGGAGTGAGAATGTTGTGATGCAGTGCTCTTAGGTTATGTTATGAAAAGTTAAGGATGTTCATACATAGAAAAATTTACAAAATGTTCTACTGTAACAACATATTAGAAAAGTATCTGCCTACTATGCAGCACAAGCAATAACTCTCAACACGAAACGCCGCTGGGCCTCCGGGATGCCGGTAAAAAAGGCTGTGTCACACCAGTTGCTATCTTTATATCGAAATGTATATTATGCTGCCGGCCCCAGGGTTGTAGGCGCAAAAAGCGGTGTAATGTATAATCAATGCAATAAAACAGTTTGAACATCAAAAAAAAAAAAACTATAACTGCTGAATTTCTTGGTTTTGTACGAGTGAAACTTGAACCTAACAATCATGTCTCTGTAACTTTTGTTGTTTTCAGTGAATTTCCAAGGTTTTTGTAAATGATAATTCCTATCTATAATGTCCTTGTAACCTTTGGTTTTCAGTGAATTTCAAAGGTATCTTAAATTGTATTTCCTAACTGTAACCTGTAAACTTTGAGAGTGGATGTGTCAGTAGCTGTAGGTCAGTGACTGAGTGTGTGAGTGGTTTTATGGGTCTGTGAGTGAGTGTGTAATGTCTGGGTAATTACGTAAGTGCATGAGTAGTACCTGGGTGATTGCATAGATAGTGCTTGTGTGATTCTATGAGTTCAATTGCCAAGGACGCACTGCAAATACCAGGGGTTTTAGACAAAGTGTCAAATATTTTACATAAATTCATATTTTACACAAAGTTTCAGTGTAGCTATTTTTTAAATAAATACATGAAAAATGCATGTTCCTTCTTCAAAGCAAAACCAGAAGTTGCAGTGACATCAGTAGTCATGAATACAAATGACAAAGTGTAAAACATATACATAGACATATTTTACAGAAAGTTTGAGACTTGCTGTTTAGTAACATAATGATTTAACTTTATTTTAACAACGCATGTGTAAAAAATAACAGTTTAAAAAATGTACTTTCAACACCAAAACTCAAGAATAGAACATAAGTAGCAAATAAAAAATGTTGTTGGTTTACACAGTTTTACATCTAAAATTGCACAATAAATAATTTTGGACAAAACATTGTCATGGGGTACAAATAAAAAATACTAATATTATGTATGCATTCTCCACTAAAAACTGTACAAAATGTACTTCTATTCACAAATCTTTTTTCTGGTTTTGTCTCCTCATGCACAACACCATTTTGTCAAGAGTCTTCATTCTATTTAAAATCAAAATGAAAAGCTTCCTCTTCAAAGCAAAGGCCTTATCAACTACTCTCTCAACTCAGAGAATCATCTACGAGGAATCATCCTGACCTTGAATTGCTTCTGGCTCCTGATTAAGGTTTGTTCATTTTTGTCACATTATTTCCTGTTATGTTATATAGATTTTGTCCACTGTTATTCTTTCTCCTAGTTTGAATTTTATTTCATTCTCTTGTAATATTTGAAAATGTCCATAGATATTTTTAAGGAATGACTTTGTTCTCTCACCGGTAGCACTTTTTCTTCATGTTGCCCATTTTGTGTCTCATTGATACTGTACCTTTTTCCTTTTTCCACCGAGCTTTTTTAGGCATTCTGTCTGAATAGAAAAAAATAGTTTTATGTTCTGTTCCAGTTTTAAATCTACAAATCAACCTACCTACATGGCTGCAAGCACTTACTTAAATGTATGAATCCCAAACCAAAACAAAAAACTTAATTTATTACTTACCATTGAAATTTATAGCACCCTCTCCTACAACACAGCTGCACCATATCTCACTTCTCACTTATACATGCTAAAAGACCACTTTATCCCTCTTGTACTCATTTTTAAAATGAACATCAACCAAAGTGTAAACGTACATACAATGTCTCAATACTGTAAATCCAAAACAATACATATGACTATTTCAGTGCCTCTGTACCACTGAGTCACTGGTAGCTATAGTGTTTCAATACTTCTCTGTTTACATGTCAGATTTAAATTTTGAGAAACACAGCACATAAAAATCTGCACATTAATCTGTATCACAGCATATAGCTCACTGTATCTTTTGAGTACACGTAAACAGTGTGTGACAAGTTACATACATAATTCTTCACTTTGGCCTAAAAGAGTACATATTCTTCACTAAAACTAAATATATGTGGTTCTGGTTAACTCCAACAATACTACCCGAATGATTGGATCAGTGCATAGATAGTGCCTAGGTTATTCCCTCAGATTATAGGTAGTATCTGTATGAGTCCCTGAGTATGTAGGAACTACCTCAGTGGTTCCATATCTGCATGGTTAGTGTGTGCGTATTCACATAACTATATTGATACTCTCTGGGTGATTGGATGAACGCATGAGTGTTGCCTGCATAGTTTAATTAGTACATAATTAGTGTCTGTATGATCGGAAGAGTGAATGTGTAGTATCTGGCTGATTGAATAAGTCTAGATATCACACTTGATATATAATTCCATACATGCCTCTCTAAGAGTATACTTTGCTCTGTTACTCAGTGTGCACATGCATCAGTACGTTTTTAAAACTGAGAACAACAATTCTCACATTTGAAAGCACAAAACCTTTTCTTCATGGCATACCTACATCATTTTGCAAATATTTATTCTCCATTTAAATATATATTCAGCATTTTTCAAAGAAAAGTTACATGCCAAGTGCAGCTAGTAGAAAAACTCTCAAAAGACATTCTGCACTATTGACCCTCCATAATTTTAAACAGCGCATGTTGAAAGAAATGCATCACCCTCACCATATACATGAAATTTTTAACAGCCTTGAAGAACATAGATCACCATGTAAACATACATGTGATTTCATAATAGGTATACACCTTCAGGCCATCTTTCCAGAAATACATAGTTCTCTGCATCGTTAAGTAAACTCAACAGTTTCTTTGTACATATAACTATCAGCAACCAGAAAAACCATGTCTCACCATCCAAACACATGTAAACTTGTCATATAAGTTAAAAACCTAATTGACAAACACTTCCTAATACATACCTAACAAGTATTTCTAATGTTTCATTTATATACAGGCACAGCACATTTTCTTATGTTGTATTCATGACTATACAACTCCTATTTAACAAAATGACCAAAAGTACTACAGTTCCCAGAATGAAAATAACATAGATCTGTGTGTTCTACACATGATGTTTCGACATTTAAAAAATTGTCATTTTTAAAAGCATTACTCATGGCAACTTTCAGCATTTCTATCTTCCTAATCATATACCCTCCTCCAAATACAGTTCATATAATATGTATTTTTTCACATCACTCAGATACTCTTTTTTATGAAACTCCCATATATATCTTAATTCCTAACCTACATGTTTTAAATATTTAAAACGTTATATACATACCAGTGAATTCAGTTTGTAGATTATATTGTTTTAGCTCTTTCTGGATAGTTTTGACACTGTTGAGATTTGTAAAAACTAAGCACAAAGCAACTATAAAACGGCTATGATCACGAGGAAGGCAGCAAGTGATATCATCTCTTCAATTTTAGACTACTCTAGCTCCGGTTGTGAATGGTTAGCATCTGTCAACCCTTTCCCTCTCTTTCAAAACAAAGTTCCTTTCTCCGCGTATTCGCAATGTTTTCACAATCATCGCAGAGTTGTCGTGAAAAGAAACCAGGAGTCCACACCTGTATCTAGCTTCAGTTTTGTAATATTTAAATACTGCACAGCAGTTTTGTACATAGTCATGAGTTGCAAATTACAGTTTGTCATTACTTAAATTGTTTCCTAACTCCTCAAATTAAAATAAAATTGTCAGTCTCTTTAACACACTTCCTCCCAATACACTCTTAGCTCAGTGTACCTAACAACCAAGTGGAACCAGTATTTCACAAGTTTGCAGCACATTGTAGAAAGAACATGAAACTTCCAAATAAGATACAGAAGGTGTGGTTTACTCCACTGATTCAAAAACATATCCATGTCTGTATTACATGTATTTTTTCTAACAACAGCCATACTAAGGCATTCAACACACTACCTAATTTTATTCATTTTCATGCTGACAGCATCCAACGAAATATATATTTTTTTGTCAAATAAAACCTGTATTTTAACTGCTTTTCATTTGGAAAACTACATCATTCACCTCCAGCTTTCTCCTGACTGCTATTGCTCCTTCACTTCAAAATGCTTAGAGTGTGGATTGTGGGCCACAGCTATGTTTATTGGGCCAAAGATGATGTAAAAAACAGAGGTATTGACAGGGACTTGGGTTTGGCAAATGTGGAGATTACTTGGTTTGGCCAGAGAGGGTTAAAGTTTCATCAGTTGCTGGCATTGGTTAAATCCATTGTGGATTGCCGACCTCCTCACCTCATCATTGTGCACTGTGTTTGCAATTACCTAGGCACATTGACTGGGATAGGGCTGGAAATCCTAATGAAAGATAACTTTGCAGAGATGATGTCTCTTTTCCCTCACACTGTCTTTGTGTACTCTAATATATGCCAAAGACAAAAATGGAAAAGGTCAAACCAGTTCTTTCCACAGATTGACAAAGCCCGGGAATATGTTTATAAAACTGTTTCTGCGTTCCTCAAAAACCATTGCCTGGGCTGTACCTACAACAACAATCTGCGTTTTGACATGCATGGAATGTATTGAAATGCTGGCGTGCACTTTACAGACGAAGGCAACAAGGTGTTTCTAAGCAACCTGAACCTCTGCATCTGGTCTTGTGTGTAACTGTTATATACACACAATCAACACAAAGGCTCTTATCAGAGCCACCCTAGTACATGAAATATTGTTAATTTATTTAAAAAGATCCTTTTTTTTGTTTTTTGAGGAACTTTACTACAAGTAGCAATGGTCGCAGATACGTGGCAAGAACGCATAACAAAGCAGACATTCACTGTCCACCAGCACACCCAAACATAATAAGTAAAAAAATCCACTCTAAACATGGGGCGACACATATTACAATATACATTGTTTTCTTTAAAAACATGTTTAAACTCATGTTTTGGTACTAAGTTTCTATGAAATCCATTGTTAAGACCTAGTTTCTATTTTTGCGGTTATTTGAGAGTCACGACGACGCTGTTACCCTTGACAATAGCACCTTTTCCATACCATGAAAAACACATATATGCACACCACATAATACAGTATTTTACACACTAGGGGTTTATTAGTGTACTCTTCAAACTCATGTTTTTATAGCGTATTTCTAGAACAACCATCTCTAAAACCTATTTTCTATTTTCACGATTAAGCCGGACATCGCGATGACGTCAGTACTCGCGATCCCCGCGAATACGTCACAAAATCGGAAAGCAGAAGCAGTAATTCAATAGCCATTAAAACATTCAAAAATGATAACTATATAATTAATTCTAACCATCACACTAGATAAATCACTATCTACATAACTCAATAAAATATTTATCAGAATCTCAATACCTATATAATAATGGTTAGTATTCATTCACGTATTTAAAAAAATAATAATAATTAAAAAATATTCGCGAGGCTGTCAAGCCACACCGGTACGCGGGGGGCCGCGCTGGTGATTACGGTGTCATCGCAAATATTGTGTGCAATTTAAAAAATCTATTTTGAACACATAGCTTGTGTCACGATCACACCCATTTCTCAGACAAAGGGTCAGAGTACCTCCACCTTGACCCCTTATGATAGCTTCCCCACAAATTTTCAGCACCAGGAACCAGTACCGGATGATAAAATGGTGGCCTCAACTTTCTTTTCCGGTAGCATCCAGCCAATCACAGCATTCCTGTTAGTAAATCGCTCCAAATTATCCGCAGCCAGAGAGATATCTATAATTTTCAGCCTAAATTTCTCAAAAACTACTTTACGGATTTGCAAAAATAACAGAAAGCACAATATTTGTAACAACATCTACCTTTCTGCCAAATTTGATGTAGTTCCATCCAGCGGTTCGGGCTGTAAGTTTGACAACGCGTTTCTATGGGAATTACCATTACAAACGTATACTTTTTTTGCACCCCTATTTCTTGGTCCCCACCACACGGATCACCCCCGACTTTCCATGACGCCCAGAACCTACTTTGAAACTTTTTGAGGAACATTTTACGAAGATTGGTCGAATGACATCAAAGTAATAGCCAAGTCAAAAAAGTTTTTTTCCTAAGGAAACTAGGTCTTAACTATAACTACGTACTGGTGACTGCCATAAGGTATTGTACATTTACCTGCAAGATACTTACATTTTCATTGTAAAGGCATGCATGGTAAAGGTATATGCATGGGAAAAATTTGAGTGGCGAAAGCATGCATGGTAAAGGCATATGTGAATTTAATCAAAAGGGTGCTAGAACCCTTTCCAGTAACTACCACCCAATATAATTTGGACAGTAATTAAAAGCTCTTCAGGAAGCAACTAGGAAGTGGGCAAAGTGATGACTTTTAGATGAAATGAGCAAATCAATAAACAATAAAGAGCAAGAATCTACGGGGACCGCAATAATAATAAAGTGGGTGCACCTGAAAAAGGATAAGCCTTTTCCAGCATTTGTAGATGTCCAAGCAGCATTTGATAATGTATGTAGGCCTCTGTCAACAATGGGGTTACTTTAAACCCATGCATGCATGAATTGGCCAATTGCCCACACACACACACACCCTCCCCAGTGTGTGCATCTCTCGACCATTGACATGGGCTAAAAAGGATCCCATTCCAATTTATTTATTTTGCTGGGGGAAGCACAGAATTGCTTCTGCGTCTCTTCCCTCCCCACTCCATCCATCTGTGACATCAGCGCACCACGAGGCCATGTTTGAAAAAGTACAGTATCCCCTTTCAAACAAGGCCTTCCTGAAACAATTCCCTGGCTGTGGATTGCGACAGCGCCACGATCCATAGGCAATGAGCAGCAGGGATGTGTAGTGGGGGTCGGATTGCCATCGGCCATCTCCCACCCCAGGGGTATACATTTATTAATTCAAAACATCTTTTTTTACCCTGGTGCAATCGCCCTCTCCCACAGGTATTTTGTAAGAAAACACATTTAATTATTTTTTTCATTGTCAGGGAGTCAGTCTTCTTGGACATGGTCTGATCCCCTCTGGGCCTGTAATTGTTTTGGGGGATATGTCTCTCGCATTTGTTTTAAAGCTCTGGTAAAGGCAGGCTTTACTAATCCACTCAGCTATCCACATAAATGAAAATCTCTTCTTTGCAGCAGGCATATTAACTTTTTGCGCTACTTTTGTGTTTTTGCAGTGCCTGCATATTTAGGAAAGAAGATATGGTATAGTCACTTTCTCTTTAGTTACTGCTGCACACATCTCTCACACACACCACTACGACTGTTTTAGAATAACAAATCTGCCTTCTACATAGGACAGGGTTTTAGAAGGACAGATTTAGCTAGTAGCAGAGATGCCATCTCAGTGGATGACTGCTGCCCAGTTCCTAACTCGGCTTATGGAGGACAGCTCTGAGGCAGGACCAGATACTGAGACAGCGACTGAGGGAGAGGAAACTGGAGCATAATCTCAAAGTGATTATTCAGTCGGTGGAGTTTCATCTGATGACTTATCTGCCAGTCATTCTGGGGACATAATGATGGCAGTCATGCTATTCCTTTGCAAGCAGCTATGCAAACGTAGCAGATTAGTCCAGCACAGAGAGCAAGCGTGTGCAGTGGCAAACACAAACGGAGTGCTGTCTTCGCAGCCCCCCAATTCAGTTCAGCCTCAAATTCTGCCTTTCACTAGTGAAGCAGGGTGTAAAGTAGAAATGGACACATGTTTGCCAATAGACTACTTCTATCTCTTTTTGGATGTTGACTTCCTTGGACAAATTGTGCAGCAAACACATGTGTGTGTACAATAATTTCTGAGGGAGCATGGAGGCACTCTAGGACCCCATTGTAGGGCACACCAGTGGATTCCCACTTTGCTTGAGGAGTTGAAAATGTTTTTGGGCCGTACACCCAAAATGGGGTTAGTGCAGAAACTAACCTGGCAGTCTTACTGGTCTACTCACAAGGTTTGGGTAACCCCCATCATCGCACTGTATATGAGCAAAGATTGTTTTTTGCTATTACTGCATATGCTGTATTTTTTTGACATTTTTGCTGCATTGCCCTGAGACCATCCAGTCCATGACAGATTGGGCAACATTTGGCCTGTTCTGGAACATTTGTTTCCAGTGATTTATATCCTGGAAAGAATAGAGTCATTGATCCTTTACAAAGGGTGGCTGTTGTTCAGGGACTACATTGCGAATAAAAGAGCGCGCTATAGAATCAAACTCTAAATGCTTTGTGGCAGCTCTATTAACTATATGTACAGTTTGAGAGTGTATACAGGGAGGGACTCCACTATCAAACATGTAGATTACCCTCACATGCTAAGAGTTACAGCAGAGATTGTATAGGAGCTTGTCCAGCCACTCCTTCACAAAGGTTATAACCTTTATGTGGACAATTTCTATATGGGAGTAGAGCTGTTCCGTGAGCTGTACAAAGCTGGCACCGTGGCATGCAGTATCATTCGTTGTCACCGTAAAGGATTCCTACAGGAGCTTGTTTGTAAGAAGCTCCAGAAATCCTAGAGTACTGTATTGTGTTCCAGTAAACTGCTCGCAGTCAAACTCTGTTTTCGGCCTGATGTGTATGTGTTCACTACAATTCATGATGAGAGCACTTACCCCATCACGGTTTCGGGTCAGATTGCTGAAGTTCACAAGCCCACCTATATACTTGATTGCACAAGTACATGGGCTGAGTGGATACAAAGAACCAGGTCCTTCAGCCATACAATGTAAGTCATAAAAAGTGCACTTGGTACAAGAAACTGTTTGCCCACCTGATCCAGAGGGCAACATACAATGTGCATATTCTTTATTATCAGAGAACCACAGGAAGACTAATGTCCTCCTTGACTTTCAGTTGTCCATCATTGAAAGTCTTACTGCTACAGAAACAAAGGCCTCCAATTCATATGCTCTGGAGGAAGTGGCAAGGCTGCAGGAGTGACAATTTGCTGATCCCATTCCTGAAACACCTGATAAGGCTTGATCATATTGTCATTATGGAGTCTGCTCTAAGCAGGGAAAGAGGCAGAAGAGTTGTGTTTACTGTCCCCTGTGTCCATCTCAGCCAGCCCTGTGTTTTCCTATTTGCTTTATGTTGTACCATACAAAAGTGAAGTATCGGAAAACTGACTGAGGTGGAGCTGCCATTAGGTAAGCCTTACAATGGCTCTACATGGATACCTACATTTTAGGGGTCCCTACTTCATTAGGCAAGCCGTCGTAGAAGTTTAGTTCCTCTACTTGAGGAAATTATGGACTTTATTATGCCCTGCTCAACACATTATCCACCGTCAGAATGTGGTAGGTGTTCTGTTCATGAAGCTACAAGTATAAGATGTAAAAAAAATCATCATAGAAGATATTGTGTCCTGTTCCCTTTTTCACTAATATTGGATATGATTGAAGGTAGTAATTGAGTATTTATATTTTCAAAGCAAAAGTAGAAGTGTCGGTGAATGAGTCCCACAGGACATTTGTTTGGCTTACTACTTCAGGTAATGGAGGCAGTATTCTCCAGCATATTTGTCTCAGTTCCAAGGAATGAGTCCTTGGAAGACATACTTGGACATCCCCAACATGCATCCACAAACTGAAAGGAGTTGGAATTAGCATAGTAAGAGCGCTGAGGACGTGCTTTCTTGAACTTCAAGCAGCTAGGGACAGAAGGCATTAGTAGAGGTTAATTTGGCAAGAATACAGGATTTGTCAAGACTCTGATGAGGAGAGAGACATGAACAGGTAAGAAAAGCTTAGGGTAGGTGTGCTTTCACTGGGATGTCTTATAGGTAGAAGGTAGATAGTAAGGGTGGTACAGGTACAGATGCCATGACCTCGTCTTCACCTGCGGATTCAAACCCATTGGATCTGTACTCGACCTGATACTGAATTGCTCCCTTGATCAACAAAGCAGATAACTGTAAACCATACAGAATGCAGCAGGCAACTCCTCCCTCAACATCCCAACATGCACACAACCTGCACCTGTAACAGCTTCATTGACTTCCAGTTCACAGCCCTTTTCAAACTCCTGAAACACACTTTCCAATTCTTACACAGCACTGGTCCGGCATACCTCAATACTGCCCTAGATTTCAGAAACCTTCCACACATCTTTGCTTAGCATAGGCATCACCAGAGCAAGGAGAATAGACTTCTCCTAATTGGATGCAAAAGGGCATACCTGCATCTACACTTATGTACTGTCTCTAAGGTTTGCGCATTCCGCACAGAGCTGAACACTTGGCTCTTCAACTAGGCTACTCCATAGATCACCCCTGACTGCTCTTGCATTGGCAACAGCCTACTCTCTCTGGTAATAGTGAGTTTTGCAAAAAAGTCATACCATTACAGAAAAATCTGCACTCAATGCTACATGTATGGGTAAAATATTTAACCTGCTTGCCATGTTAATCCTCTGTCAGAACTCAGTAGATGTTCAGTTTGCCATATGATGAGTGCACTACAATCACAGCACTGCACATAATGGTGGATGGGACAAGTACTACGTTCCCACAGACTACCCTGTGTGTCAAAAACTACAGTTCTTCATAGTTTATTACGTTCTCTTTAATGGACTTCAGAAGTATTCCCCAGCATATTTGCTTCAGTTTCAAAGGAATGACATACAGGAGCATACTCCTTCGCCCCCAACTTGCTACCACCTACTGAAAGGAGTTTGAGTTAGCACAGTAAGTGTGCAAATGAAGCATGTTAGATGTCTGCCTGATCCTCATGTGTCTGTCTTGGAAACCATTGGTAAAGGTTCACTCTGCATGTGTTCGGTAATGTTAAAAAAAGGAGGGATTGTCTTGACAGGTGACAAACTGATTCCATCCTGTGGTGTATGAATGTAATGGATCCTTGCATGACTGCAGTATGTTGATGTGAGTGCACTGATCTGTTAGATTGGGCCCATGGCCGGTGGTATGAAAGTCTTGTGTGTGGAGCTTGAATGGTGTATAAATGGACCATGAAGTAGTTGGTGCCTTGACGTGGCTTCATGGCTCACCTTTTAAAGTCTTGGTTTTGATATTGAGATACTTTGATAAGGATTTGTGCTTTGAAGCAAGTATTTCTGGAGGTACTAAAACCAATAAGTGTAAGTGGTGGACTAATTTAAAAGAAATTGTACCAGATTTATATCTATGATGGTAAGATGGCCCTAACTAAAAAATCCTTGTTTTTTTTGTCTCATTATTGGTAACTGTGGAATTTATGGACATGGCTCAGCCGGCACCTAGGCACACTTGCACATGTTTGAAAACTAGACAACTAGGTTAGTCCAGTGGTGCATAACTTGCACAGGTAATATGCTGTCTGTTTTAAAAAAACTTACAGGTTGACTTTTTTTCCCCAGGTGCTGGCTGTGCTAGGGTCCAAAATCTAGAGCTAACCACATTGGAAAAAACGGTACATTTTAGGTGGAAAAATGTGATGCATTCATGTTGCATTTTGGGCTGTTTCTTTTTGTGGGCAGTACACCTACTCACACAAGTGAAGTACCATTTACATTGGGAGACTTAGGGAAATTATGGGTGGATGGGAGTTAGTGGCTCCCCACAGATTACAGAAATTTGAGGTTTGGAAGGGATTCTGGGACATAAAACCTGGTGAAATACACATAAGTCACTTAAGCCAGCCCACCCTTGTCACCACTAGCTGTTTACTTTTTAGAAATGTAGAGACAATAGGAACGAACACAGGTGACTGAGTGATAGTTGCGCTGGGAAGAAACAAAGTTAAAGATCGATATCTTGGTCAGCTCGAAGGATAAGGTCCAGGTCACCCACCATGAACCAAACAATGTGATTTGAAGGCAAATCGCAATTGTCAGACCGGAAAAAAAGGGGTTATATCCTGAGCTAAAAACAAATATTCAAGTCCATCAAATAAAACTCCATATGTTGGTTAGTCTTGATTTATTTTCCAATCTTCATCAAAGGAAAAACACACTAGCCACCAACACGTGTTTCGTCTTGGTCTGGTAACCAAACAACTTCTTCAGGGCTATAGCTAGGTTCGGTGTATGATGGAAAAAGGGGGCATAGAGGTAGGCCTTTTTTAAAAAATCTCAAACGCCACCACGGTAGTTATTTATGTGAAGAGTCTTTAGTCCTTAAAAAGCTCGAATAATAATAATTCCATAGGTGCCAAATTTCGGCCGAAAAGTATGTTGTCATCCAATTAAGGTGCTCTGAGTAAACAGCGTCCTTTGAGTACGAAGTTTACGGCGTTCACAAGACAGGAAATGAAGCGGCGTTCAGCTACTTTTTAAAAATGTAGAGGTTGGCTTGGTTTCCCTAGATGCCGGCTGAGTTAGTGTCCAAAATCTAAAACTACCCACATTGGAAAAAAAATGGTCAGTTTTTGGTGGAACAATGCAATACACCCATTTTGCATTTTGGGAGGTTTCCTTTTGTGGGCACTAGGTTTGCCCACACAAGTGAGGTACCATTTTCATCAGGAAACTTAGAGGAACACTGGGTAGATGGAAGTGTGCGGTTCTCTGCAGTTTCCAGAACTTTCCATCACAAAAATGTGAGGACATTGTGTTATTTTGTAGTCAAAGTTTAAGTTGAAAATGCAACACAAAAAGATGATGGACGGAATGTTGAACATTGTCAAACATTCACCCCCAGTCACAGATCTGGGCTTAATCCATTGTTATTTTACTTTCCATGCCACCCCAGTTCAGACATGCCATATGCAAATCAGTCTTGACCCTGTGCCTCATGGGAACAGTCCAGACCAAACTGCCAGGCCAGGTCTTCCCTGGACCACAATCAAGCATCCTAGGACCGGTTTTGGGGTTTCACCCCTCTTCAGCCAGGATAGCCTGACTCCAGTGGCGTAGTGAGCACAGGACCCACGTCTGGATATACCCTTCTCACTTAGGGTAAAAATGCAACACAAAAAGATGATGGACGGAATGTTGAACATTGTCAAACATTCACGCCCAGTCACACATCTGGGTTTAATCCATCGTTATTTTGCTCACCACGCCACCCCAGTTCAGACATAGCCATATGCAAATCAGTGTTGACCCTGTGCCTCATGGGAACAGTTCCAACCGAACTGCCAGGCCATGTCTTCCCTGGACCAGAATCAAGCATTTTAGGACCAGTTTTGGGGTTTCACCCCTCTTCAGCCAGGATAGCTTGACTCCAGTGGTGTAGTGAGCACAGGACCCACGTCTGGGTATACCCTTCCCACTTAGGGTAAAAATGCAACACAAAAAGATGATGGACGGAATGTTGAACATTGTCAAACATTCACGCCCAGTCACACATTTGGGTTTAATCCTTCGTTATTTTGCTCTACACACCACCCCAGTTCAGACATAGCCATATGCAAATCAGTCTTGACCCTGTGCCTCTTGGGAACAGTCCATACCGAACTGCCAGGCCATGTCTGCCCTGGACCAGAATTAAGCATCCTCGGAGCCGTTTCAGGGTTTCACCCCTCTTCAGCCAGGATAGCTTGACTCCAGTGGCGTAGTGAGCACGGGACCCACGTCTGGGCATACCCTTCCCATTTAGGGTGAAAATACAACTCAAAAAGATGATGAACGGAATGTTGAACATTGTCAAACATTCACCCCCAGTCACAGATCTGGGTTTAATCTATCATTATTTTGCTCACCACGCCTCTCCAGTTCAGACATAGCCATATGCAAATCAGTCTTGACCCTGTGCCTCATGGGTACAGTCCAGACCGAACTGCCAGGCCATGTTTTCCCTGAAACGGAATCAAGCATCCTAGGACCAGTTTCGGGGTTTCACCCCTCTTCAGCCAGGATAGCTTGACTCCTGTGGCGTAGTGAGCACGGGACCCAGGTCTCGGCATACCCTTTTCACTTAGGGTGAAAATGCAACACAAAAACATGATGGATGGAATGTTAAACATTGTCAAACATTCACCCACAGTCACAGATCTGAGTTTAATCCATCGTTATTTTGCTCACCAAGCCACCCCAGTTCAGACATAGCCATAGGCAAATCAGTATTGACCCTGTGCCTCATGGGAACAGTCCAGACCGAACTGCCAGGCCATGTCTTCCCTGGACCAGAATCAAACATCTTAGGACCGGTTTCAGGGTTTCACCCCTCTTCAGCCAGGATAGCTTGACTCCAGTGGCGTAGTGAGCATGGGACCCACGTCTGAGCATACCGTTCCCACTTAGGGTGAAAATGCAACACTAAAAGATGATGAACGGAATGTTGAACATTGGCAACATATGTCCATCATCTTGTGTGTTTTAAAGTTTAAGGTTTGCAAGGGGTTCTGGGCAATAAAATCATGGTCAGACCCACTTAAATCAGTCCACCTTGGATACCCCTTGGTGTCTAGTTTTAATAAATGTGCAGGTTGGCTAGGTTTCACTCGGTGTCGTCTGAGCTAGGGGCCAAAATCTAAATTTATGCACTTTGAAAAGAAAGGGTCAGGTTTTGGTGGGAAATGTAACGTGATGTGTCAATGTAGCAGTTTGGCCCGTTTCCTGTTATGGGCACTAGGTCTACCCACACAAGTGAGGTACCATATTCATTGAGAGACATAAAG
The DNA here is from genome assembly GCF_964261635.1 of Lissotriton helveticus. Lineage (NCBI taxonomy): Eukaryota > Metazoa > Chordata > Amphibia > Caudata > Salamandridae > Lissotriton > Lissotriton helveticus. Next base: position 951,679,547 of record NC_136057.1, read on the forward strand.
AAATGCTGGGTGGATGAAAGTTTATGGTTCCAGATTCCAGAACTTTCCATCACACAAATGAGAGGAAAATGTGTTTTTTTAGTCAATGTTTGTGGTTTTGGAGGGGTTCCAGGTCAAAAAACCTGGTGAGACACATGCCAGTGAGCCCACCCTGGTTACCCTTGGGTTTTGAGTTTTAAAAAAACTGTACACGTTGGCTAGGTGTCTCTATGTGCCGGCTGACCTAGGGTCTAAACTCTAGAGCTACCCACCTGTCAGTTTTCAGTGTAAAAATGTGATACATGCATGTTGCCTGTTGGGCCTTATTCTGTTCCAGGAACTAGGCCTACCCACACAAGTGAGGTGCAAGGAGAGGTGGGGAACACTAGGTGAATAGAAGTGTGTGGTTCTCTGCATGTTCCAGAACTTTCAAACACAGAAATGTGAGGAAAACGTGTTTGTTGGTCAAAGTTTGAGGTTTGCGATGGATTCTGGGTCAAGAAAACTGGTGAGAGCCATGCAAGTAAGCCCACCCTGGATACCCCAAGGTGTCTAGTTAAAAAAAATATACAGGTTGGCTAGGTTTCCTAGGTGCTGGCTAATCTAGGTTCAATATCCATAGCTACCCACAGTGAAAAAAAGGGTCAATTTTCAGTGGAACAATGTGAAGCTTCCATGTTGTGTTTTGGGCTGTTTCCTGTTGCGGGTGCTAAGTATACCAGACAAGTGGGTTACCATTTTGATCAGGTGACTTGTGGGATCACCCAGTGGATGATACTGTGTGGCTGATTACAGTTTCTAGAACTTTCCATCACAGAAATTTGAGGAAATTGTACTTTTAGTCAAAGTTTGAGGTTTCCTTGGGATCCTGGGGGAAAAAACCTGGTGAGAGCCATACAAATCAGTCCACCCTTGATACCCCTATGTGTGTAGTTTATAAAAATGTGCTTCTTTGCTACATTTTCCTCTGTGCTGGCTGAGCTAGGGTCCAAGGTCTACAGTTACCAACAATAGAAAAAAGAGTCAGTTTTCAGTGGAAAATGTAATGCGTCTATGTTGCACTTTGGGCTATTTCCTGTCACGGGCATTACCCATACCCACACAAGTGAGGTGACATTTTTATTGGGAGACTTGGGGAAATGCTGGGTTGATGAAAGTTTGTGCCCCCCCCAAAGATTCCCAAACTTTCCATCACAGAAATGTAAGGAAAATATTTTTGGGGGGCAAAGTTTGAAGTTTGGAAGTTTTTCCGGGTCAAAAAACCTGGTGCAACGCATGCAAGTAAGCCCACCCTGGATACCATTAGGTGTCTAGTTTAAAGAAATGTACAAGTTGGCTAGGTTTCCCTGGGCATTGGCAGAGCTAGGGACCAAAATCTACAACTACGCATATTGGAAAAAAACTGTAGTTTTTCTATGGAAAAATGTGATGCGTCCATGTTGTGTTTTTGGCTGTTTTTTGTGTGTGGGCCTACCCACACAGGTAAGGTACAATTTTTAGAAGGAGACTAGGGGAAACGAGGGTGGATAGATATGTGCAGCTCCTCAAAGATTCCTGAACATTCCATCACAGAAATGTGAGGAAATTGTGTTTTTTTGGTCAAAGTTTGAGGTTTGCAAGGGGTTCTGGGTAATAAACATGGTGAGACCCACGCAAATCTGTCACCCTGGATACCCCTAGGTCGCTAGATTTAAAAAATGTACAGGTGGGCTAGGTTTCCCAAGGTGCCGGCTAAGCTATGGTTCAAAATCTACAGCCACCCGCATTAGAAAAAAAGGTCATTGTTCAGTGGAAAAATGCTATCAATTCATGTTTTAGGCCATTTCCTGTTGCGGGTCCTAGCCCTATCCACACGAGGGATGTACAATTTTCTTTGGGAGAACTTTTGAAATGCCAGGGGGATGGAAGTTTGTGGAGCCTCGCAGATTTCAGAACTTTCCATCACAGACATTTGAGGAAAATTAAATTTTTTGTCAAAGTTTGAGTTTTGGAAGGGAGTCCGGGTCAAGAAAAACTGGTGAGACCCATGCAAGTCATCCCACCCTGGATACACCTAGGTGTCTAGTTTTCAAAAATGTATAGGTTGGCTTGTTTTCCCTAGATGCTGGCTAACCTAGGGTCCAAAATCTACACTAATCACATTTAAAAAAAAGCATTTGTTTTCGATGTAAAAATGTGATGCGCCCATGTTGAGTTTTGGGCCGTTTTCTGTTGTGGGCACTAGGCCTGCCCACACAAGTGAGGTACCATTTTTACAAGGAGACTTGGGGAAATGCCGGGTGGATGGAAGTGTGTGGCTCTCCAAGGATTCTAGAACTTTCCATCCCAAAAATCTGTTGAAATGTTTGGTTTTTTGTCAACGTTTGAGGTTTGCAAGGGGTCTGGGTCCACAAATGTGGTGAGAACCACACAAGTCAGCCTACCCTGGATACCCCTAGGTGTCTAGTTTTGAAACCTTTACAAGTTAGCTGGGTTTCCTAGGGTGCTGGCTCAGCTAGGGTCCAAAATCTACAGCTACTCACACTCGAAAAAAAGAGGCAGTTTTTGGTGGACAAATGCTATGGGTCCATGAGCATGGAATAATTTGCTATTATCAATTGGATTTTGTTGCATTTGTGCCTTTTAAATGTAAGCCAGTGTACCTTCTAAATCATACTCTAGTGCATGCACCTGCAAATTCAGAGATATACAAATTACCACTACTCCTAAACGCCATATCTTGTGCCCATTTCAGAAATGCATAGGATTCCTTGATACCCATTTTTCACTCTGTCTAATTCACTATATGAATTGGTCTATACCCGGTACTCAATGAAAATCCATTGTATGGTGCAGCTCAGTTGTTGGCTCTGGTTACCCTGGGTTCTTGGAGAATCTACAAACCCTTAATATCCATGAAACTAGAAGGGTCTAGCCGACGAAATGGTAAATTGATTTTGCAAGCACCTGTATACCCTATAAGGAAATTAGCTGCGCTTTAGAAATCCTGACTGATTGATTGATTGAGAAATCCGCCATTGTGACCAAATGTTACATATGAAAATGGTTTCACAAATGGCAGTTTTTCCTACCCAATTTCAATATTTATTCATGTCAATTTTTGTTTACCTTGGAAAACCTTGCGGGATCTACAGATATCACCTCTTGATGAATTTGGAATTGTGTCTATATTTCAGAAATCTGTAGCTTTCCTGGATCACCCATGGGTTTCATACTGGTTTCCACCACGAACTGGAAGTAGGTTGAGAGCACAAAAAATAAGGAAAAAGGGCCAAGTCTTTGAAAAATACCAAAGGTGCATTGCAAAATGTTTTTTTTTAATTCAGCTCTGCATGTTGCTGAAAGCTGGGAAAATAGTGACTTTAGTACAGCAAACTGCTGGTTGTTGCCATTTTTGAGGAAAAAGCAGAGACTTTTATCAAGAGCATTTTTTCCCTATTTTTCTCCAAAGACTAAAATGTTTGCTATATTGGTTACTTTCGTGGTCCTCAAACCCAGGGTACCTTTAGAATCCCAAGGTTGTTGGAAAAAAGGACACAAATGTGGTGTGGATACCATATATGGGGAAAGAATTATGGAGCCCGAAGCACAAACTACCTCAAATGTCCATAAAAAGGGGTCTATAAAACAAAAAGGAGATACCCTCAAATCCACTCAGGGACAGGGTGAGAGATTGCAACAAAAAATATTTCCATTGTAGTTTTTAGCACCGTATTTTAAACTACCTTCTCGCCTGCCACAGTAAAACGATGGGAGGTAAGAAATAATTTCTAATATACATGCCAATCTACTATTACATAATACAAAAATGCAAGATGTGAAAAATTATTATTCTGTAAATTTAAAAAAAAATCATAAGAGCACTGAGTAAACATGCATAGATCAGTTCAGTTGATTAAAAAAGTATGATTTTATTCTTAAAAACAAGGTAAATCCCTTGTACACAATCTCAATTTTTAACATATCACAATCAAAAACAAAGAAAATTATACAAAAAACCATAAAAGTCGACGCAGCGTTTCGGTGCTTTAGTTGGAAATTGGACACCTTCTTCAGGACGGTTTTTTATCTATAAAAAAATGTTTACAACATGTTTACTACACAGGCTCTTATGTACCAGATAATATGTTAGGTGTTACAAATACATTCAGAATACGATATTGTCCTACATTCTGTATCGCACTAAAAAAACTACTCTATACAAAAAACACTATCCAAACATTTTGTACAATTCATTTCATTCTATGCTGGCGAATTCACCTTTCATTTATCCACCCCTTAATCCATTGTGGTCTCTTGGAGTCAAAAATCACAATACATACACATCTCCAATTTATTATTACTTTTCTTGTTGTTCTATAGGTACATGTCATATCCTATATGTATTTTTATCATTCAAGACAGACTTAACTCATTACATACCTCTTAGTGAGTAAGATTGAATCTCTATCTTTATAGACACACCAGTTCGGGATAAAATAGTACTGCTTGTATTTTTTATGCGTATTAATAATCCTGCAGTTCCTATATTGTAAAACAGGGATAAACATAGCCTTAGCATTCTACTTCAACATCCTCCTGTTGTCTGCTATATTTGACAATTCGTGTATGAATAATCATGCCTTAACAAACGTGTAATCCTTCATAAAATAAGAGGAAACGATATAGTTAGTCTTCATATGACGTTGTTACACAAATTTCGTGATTCTTATTGTCTCACTGGATAGACAGAAATACATAAGGTGTGTATAAGTAAGCGTTCTTTCCCCAATTTGTGGAATCTACGGAGTGAGAGTTTATAATTGCTGAAGATGAGTAAGCCCTTTTATTTAAAGATAATTTACAGTCCCTTGTCAAGGACTCAGTACTCTTCTCAACTCCTCATTGGTCTCCGGTGCTGTCCCCTCTTCCTTTAAATCTGCTGTTGTTCTCCCTATCTTAAAAAAACCTGGTCTAGATCCTTCCCTCCCCGCTAATTTCCGTCCCATTTCCCTTCTCCCCTACTTGGGCAAGATCCTAGAGACCCACGTCACCTCCTGCCTTTCCTCATACATCGAGGACAATGGCCTTTTAGCTTCCCACCAGGCGGGCTTCCGCCCTGGCCATTCTACAGAAGCGGTGGTTCTCGCGGTCTTGGATGAACTCAAGGGCAAGGCAGATGTTAACCTTCCCCAAGCATTGGTGCTTCTCGACTTGTCCGCTGCGTTTGACACGGTCGACCATTCCATTCTTCTCGACCGTGCCTGCGCAGCGGGCATTCGGGGCGCGGCCTTCTCCTGGCTAGCATCCTTTCTTCAGGATAGGCATCAGGCTGTTCATCTCTCCGGTTTCTCTGCCCCCTCCTGTCCAGTCACCTGTGGTGTTCCTCAGGGCTCCTCTCTTTCCCCTCTCCTCTTTAATCTGTACATCTGTCCCCTTGTTTCTTCTCTTCTCAAACTGGGGGTCTCTGTATATAATTACGCAGATGACCTCCAGCTTGTCTTTGATCTGTCTTCTTCTCCCGACTCTATCCCCAAGTTCAGTTCCACCCTTATCTTTATCTCTGAGTGGATGAGCGCCAACCATCTTAAGCTCAATCCCGATAAGACGGAACTTGTCCTCACGGGTGGCCCTTCTAACCCTTGGTCTCCCGCACATTGGCCCCCTTCTTTTGGCCCCCCCCCACGCCCTCTTCCTCTGTCCGCACCCTTGGCATTAAAGTCAGCTTGACTTAACCATGCACAGCCAGATCAGCTCTGTTGTGTCTGCATGTTTCCTTTCCCTCCGTCTTATTCGGAAAATTTCTCGCTTTTTCACCACCGACGCGCTTAAAACCATAGTCCTGGCTTTAGCCATCTCCCGCCTCGACTATGGCAATGGCCTGTACGTGGGCATCCCTTCCCACAAATCCCGACGTTTACAGGCCATTCAAAACCAAGCTGCCCGTCTCATTCTCTCCCTCCCCAAATCCTCTCACATTACCCCGGCTTTGAAATCCCTTCACTGGCTCCCCATCCGCTTCAGATCCCTTTTCAAACTAGCTTGCTTTGCCTTTCGTGCCCACTCTCGCTCTGCCCCTGCCTATATCACTTCCCTCATTTCTTCCTATGTTCCCAGTCGTACCCTCCGGTCTTCCTCTCTCTCCCTTCTTCACATTCCCCGCTTTCGCAAATCCAGATCCGGGGGCACTCGTCTTTCCGTCTTGGCTCCCCAGTTCTGGAATAGTCTCCCACTTCATCTTCGCTCCATTCCTATTTTCAGCCATTTCCGTAAAGCCTTAAAAACTTTTCTTTTTTCTTTGGCTTTCCCTTCTTAGATTCCCTTGTGTCCCCCTCTGTGAGTTTGACCCAGGTCCCCCAGCGCCAGGAAGCCGCTTGGCAGCAGTGCGCTTTATTAAATATTGTTTTCATTCATTTCATTTCATTCAACATGCCACTTTTGTTTCTCTGTTAAATATTTTAAAAAATCCTGAAGGCTTTATATCAAAAATGTTTCTATTTCAACTTAAGTTCCCTTTAAGAAAGGAAAGAAATGTGTTGCATCTCAAGATGCACTTCTTAAAGGTCTTTCCCTCAATTCTTGTCCTCCCACCCGAGGATTCAATTTCAGGGTTGCATTACTACTCCTTCCACTCCTCTTAATGTTACTAATGATGACGGTGATGACACCCTTGTTGACATGGACAATTCTGATGAATCTTTGAATATTTTCCTGCATGTGCTTCCGGAGAAAAGGCACAACAATTCTCCTCATGTTGGTGGTGATTTTTCTCACCCTGTATCTTCTAACTTTGTTGACCATTTAGTGGAACCTATTGTAGTATCTGCCTTTCTCCTTCTTTGCTCATCTACTGTTGTCACCTTGTGGAATGTTAGCATTTATTGATGATGTATTAGAATGTTATTTTCCCTGGCTCTGAGGAGTTCAGTTGGGAGCTTGGGGCTGAGATCAAAGGAGCCTGCTCCTGGTGGGGTCTTTATTTATTATCCTTAACTACCACCTATGGACATACCACCTTGTATCATCTACATGTAATAAATATATATTTGAAACTACATGAATATGGATCTTCCTTCACTACACCTATGTTTTACCCTGCCTTAATAAATCATCCAAAAACTACTGAGTGGTCTCCAAATTAACGTTTCAAATTATGTCTCCTTTTACTTAAAGCATCCCCTCGATAAATCTACTAGAAATTAAATAACGTCTGAATGCCCGAATAATTCCCTTTTAACAACAAAACTCCTCATTGCACCTCCCCTGGGAAAGTATAGCATCTTGATTCATTCCCAGGTTTACCAGTAATGGTAATTCTGGAAATGCCCCAAAATCCATGTGTGGATGCGTGAAAACACAGACGCTCCACCCATGTAATGCCTTATTGGGGTGATGTAACACAAGGCACCGACTAGTGCTGCGTTGCATTACACCATATTTACCAAGCAAAGCAGGGTGTCATGGTAATTCTCATTGTAGGTTTCGTGTTGCCCTGCATCTCCAAGCGTGGTGAAAGAGCGAAACAAAAAATTGATTAAACTGGGTCTGCATGTTAAGAAAACTGTGTGGCTCAACTCAGCAGGTTCTGAACTGGTGAGTGCAAGCTGGGTGCAAATTGACCTGTAGGAATTCAAGGAAAATCTTTGATGCACCTTACAGGAGCAGCCTGTGCAGGTAAGAGTGGTGGGGCAGGGTGGGGGTGGACTCGACAAATGATGACAAGGGACTTTTTTTATTTGTTTACTTTTCCCTTGTTGTTGTCTGTCGAGTCGCCCCACTCACACTACTCCACCCCACTGCTCTTACCTGCACAGGCCTCTTCTGGCACCTTGAACCTAAAGTTGATTGAAAACAAATCCATTCCAGGAAGAAAAAAATTATTTAAACTGTATTTGACCTTTCTATCTATGAACTGTCTGCAATTCTGTAGAATCTTTATCTCAATAACACCAATGTGTTGTATCTGTGATCACTTTGCAAATCATAATTCTCACTGTTTGTGACGGAAAATAGCCTGGGTTGATTATTCTATTCTTACTATTTTAGTTTTATCAATTACTAAATAATATTTACCTTAACTATTACAAATACTTGACATTAATTATAATAAACTGTGTAGTGGATTTGCTTGACAAATGAGAGTGTAGCCAATGGAAGATGTGTGAAAACCGGTGTAGTCTTTTAAACGTGAACCTCAATTGTTTGAGGTTTACAGACATTTTCCATCGACACCAGCTGCAAAAACCTGAGCTTCCAGCTCCCAGACAGATTTAGTAAGTCGCTCCAGGTCTGGCTGTATGTATGGACCAGCAATATTATACTAATGTTATATAGGATATTTAAAACTAAAATATATGGAGATACCTTTTAAGTATTGTCCAGTTTCTACCATCAAAACATACATAGCAAAAAATAAAAATCCTATGCTAATGAGAAACGATTCTTTTTTTCTTTTTGGACAATTGGAAAGCCCAGTAAAACCCTCAGTGATAAGCATTATTGTCAATAATGCTGTGTCCTTCATGAATAAATCGCATGTTACGGTTGTTCTGTTTTATTCATGGAGTCACCTAAAGCAGTGTAAATGTGCTTATGTTCAAATAACCGTGCAGGTGAACAGTGCTTGTAGCTTGAAAGGTTAACCTAAAATGATATTTGTTTTACATAGCGATAAAAAATGCATGTTTGGCCTTCCCATTGTTCATGAACTTAGGATTTCTTAAGATATGACTTACTCACCAAAACAGATTGATGGTTTGTCTTAGAAGCCAAAAAAATGTTAAAGGAATAACCTCAAAACCGAAAAACATACAGGAAGATGATCCACAAAGAGCTGCAGTTCTGTGCTAGATCATCGACCCGTGCTATTTATTCAGCCATCCATCTGTTTACTTCCTTCGACTACAGGAGGGAGACTGGGCCAAAGGCCCTACAGCAGTGAAAATACTCTCACCAAAATTGAAAGCATGTTGAAGGATTTCGAAGTATTAATTCCTCTGGCAAATTTTCTGAGGATTTCCAGCCGATAAGAAATTATTTTTGGGATGTATTGCTTCTTCTACTCATGATGGAACTGACAAATGTTCATTTTTCATCCAAAGTCAATGCTGAGTTGCCAGACGAGCACTTCCACTGCCACTTTGTCAGTAGTATCTATACAGCATTCAGTTGCTTATTAAGGATAGAAATATATCTATCCATAAATATATATATATATATATCTTCCTCCTTTGCTCGAGAAACAGCCACCGCCACCAAACAAGAGGGCGCGTCGTCAGCACTGGTTACTCGAGCGTACTCTGGTATAATCTCCAAACCTCCACCATGGTATTACCCCAGGGAAGACGACGCCATGTGGTGATTAAATATCCTTTATTGTCGGTTTTTCAACACGTTTTGCCTGAACCAGCAGGCTTGTTCACGAATAAAGTTTTACCGTACAAAAACAGCATTTAAATCCCATATGAGTGACGCAAGTCATGTGAAACTACACAATGCATAGAATTAGAGAACAGACTTGTAGTTTTACTATCTGTCCATTGCTGCGTGTGAATTCTGATTTAATTTTGTAAAATCGATATATCTTACAAATTGTAGAATTTGAATGGCACTGTGAAACTTCAAAAGCCACTAAGCGCTAGCATATGCATCTGTTTCGTAATCGACGAAAACAAAGGCAAATAGATATACGATTAATATGAAAGATTGTGAAATACTGTTAACAAGTTTAAAATATTATTAGAATGTGCACATGATACTGTGGCCCACTTGGGCTGGACTGTATATCTATCTGCCTTTGTTAGGACCTATTTTCCATAGGAAATCGCCAACATTTTATTTGAAATAACTTTTTTTGGGCCGGTTGACGGATCTTCGCGAAGTTTTTAAAATTTTTGGGGCGCTCCGGTCCGCTCCTATCCTGAAAGTCTTGGGGTGATTCGTGAAGCGGGGGCTGATAAAAAAAGTGGGTCCCAAAACTTGCTTTCCCCATGCAATTTTCCTTAGGTACCGTTCATCGCAGCTACAGCCTGAACGGCTGAACGGAATTACACCAAATTTGGCAAAGTTGTAGTCCTTGGTTCAGACTTATGCCTTTTGCTTATATGGTGTAAATTTGTTCAGTAGTTCCTGAGAAAATAACAATTAAAAGTACGTATATATCTATGGCCTCGGTGGATGCGCGCATCTTGCACGGACTATAAGCGCACCGTCCCGATCATGCGCTGAATGCTGATTGGCTGTCAAGTGGTTGTCAACATTCGAAACCAGGAAGTGTTGGCAGCCATTTTCTGCCTCTGTAGAAGCGAGGGTCTAGAAATTAATGGAACACGTGTTCAAAATGTATAAAGGGGGCAGGTAAGAAATATGTTTACCCTCTAGACCTGCTCAGGAAGTCTCACAAGGACCCGAGGGCCCCCCAATTGTTTTTAATTTTTTTTTTAAAACAGAGAAATCTGCACTGGGTGCATGGATCCTCCATAAAAAACAAAAAAACGAAGCGTGGGCTCCTGTGCTTGTTTGAAAAATAGCTACCTGGGATGATCAAATCTCTGGGTCTAAAATATTACATTTGATTGTGGTCCAGAGTGGCCCTGTAGCCAAGGGACCGTCATTCCTCGGTGCTACAAGATAACTGGGTGAGGGAGCTCAAAGGTCCGTCCAAGCCCCGGGGATTACCACCCTCCAGGGCTTTTTATATTTTGGGAGGGAGGCTGCCTGGTCTCCATTCTGGAGCAGTGGAAAGTCTTGGGGAACACCAACCACCAGGAGTGGCTCCTGCCATGTGGGAGTCGAGGTTCCAGCTGTGTTATAGCAAACTTGAAGGCATATTAACAAGTGCCATTTTGCCTCAATTTTTTAAAAAAAGCCAAAAATGCGGTGAAAATGATATCGCCCTATTTAATAGGTGACGCTAAGATGCATTAATGCATGTTAGCAGCCGGTTTGCTAAGGGGTCATCTCCGATCTCCAATGAGTTGCAATGTAGGTGTTCTCAGTGGGAAGTTTGGTGTTTCTATGAGAATATAAAAAGGAAGAGGGAGGTATGACAACAGCGTTGTATTTACAAGGCAGCCCTGGAATTGAGGACCGATAGGAAAACTCTCGCTAATTGCAGTTTATGTTGGATCCTAACATCTGTTCTGTTCTGAAGTAGACTTAAACATGTTTAATATGCAAGGTGGATTGATATGTTAAGTGCACAGTCATATATTAACAAGGTTTTCACTTGCGAACATGAATTTTTGCAGTATTTATCGCGATATTGGGGGCATATTTACAAGGACAGGGTTAAAATTATCATTGCTTTAGCGGTAGGAAAGTGTTGTTATATTTGCTGTGGTTTCCTGGCAGCGTAAGCGGAGTGGGCTGGACTGATATATGCCAGTGCTGTGCAAGGCTGTGAACTATGATTCCAGAGCTATGGGCATGGTTCCGTCATGAACTATATGAGAAATCAACTGATTCGGGTGTCCGTGTTGTAGTGCTGATGTCACCCGGGTCTTAAACGCAAATGTGTCATTATATCTGTAAAGTACTACAGCATGGCCAACATGGAAGGCACGGGGTATCGCTGACCCTATATTCATCCATAGTTGCACACATAAAAGATGGTGTGTTGTAGCTGTAGTAATACAGGGCTATGAAAGCTTTAGGATGCAGTTTTTGGCACATGTAGGGCAGCTAATATATATATGTATGAGGTCATTCAGGTACACTGTCGAACTTGGTGCTGGAAATCAGTGTTCGAGTCTCTGAGTTGCGTCCACATCCTGTTATTGAAGAGAAATGACGTAATCTACGCCTGCCTGAAAATGTACTGTAAATACTGTGCTCATGTACATTGCTGATATAGTTTTGAGTCGACTACGTGCTATATAAATATGCACACACTCCCTTTTTTCTCCGCAAACACTATTTTCTATTCAAATCTTTTTTAAAGTGTTTCCCCAAATTCTTAATAATATAACTAAAGAGGGCATGATTTACTTCTAGATAAAGTAGAATAGAAGTGCTACTACAAACACTCCCTCACTACTTCATCTTTCTTTATCGTTTTTTGTACATTTCTTTTCAATAATTGTATTATTTGTTAATTGACATTAATATTGTTTTCCAAGTTTACTGCTTGCAACGATAAACCTCCAGTTCTTCATGAGTGAAAATATGTCACAGTACTACACAATATACATACTGATAAACCCATGTTCCCTCTAGAAGAAAAAGAGAATTACTTGATCATTTTTTTTTTGATTTGTACATATTTCAAACATTCTTTTTTCTGCGTCTTCGTAGTATTTTCAATTTGCAACGATAATACATGAACTGGTCTTACGTCATTTCGTTTCTAAAGTACAATTCTACTTTTACACACTACATTTAGAAATCATAATAATATAGTTGCATTAGAAAAATATATAAAACATACATTTATACTAATAATTTACCTCTCTTTAAAATTCTTTCCTCCTTCCATCGACATACATCCAACTCCTCTGGAGGGGACCTAGGCCTAGATGTAGGTAATTTTATTTTACCACTTCTTAAATACCGAATTTTACCGATTCGGTATTTAAGAAGTGGTAAAATAGAGGGGGGGGGATGTAGGTATTACAGATTCGGTAAATACCAAATCGTTGAGATTCGGTATTTACCGATTCTGTAAATACCGATTCGGTAATGCCCATTGATTCCTATGGGCATTGAAGCCCATAGGAATCAATGGGCATCACCGAATCGGCATTTACAGATTCGGTAAATACCGATTCCAGCAAGGGTGCAGGGGGTGTCACTGTGACACCCTCTAGCACCCCAAATACAGGCATGTGTGCCATGTGGCAGACAGACATGCCCTAAGGGCATGTCTGTCTGTCACATGGCATAGGTGTGCATGCACACATGTGCAAGCACACCTGGATTCGGTATTTTACCACCCAATTGGATTGGGTGGTAAAATACCGAATCTGAAAGGCCTTTGGGACTCAGAAGAGTCCCACCTACATCTAGAAGTTACCGAATCGGTAAAAATACCGAATCGGTATTTTACTGATTTGGTAAATTTACCGAATCGGTAAATTTACCGAATCGGTAAACTTGGCCCCCTACATCCCAAAAACCCATTTACCGGTCGGTAACGGCCGAAATCGGCCGTTACCGGCCGGTAAATGGCCACCTACATCTGGCCTATAATGTTTTATATATTACAATATATACATTAACTTTATGTTCCCTCTGAGGAAATGGACGATAAACTGAAGATGAATCCGTTGATCATAAACGTTATCTTGCTCGTAGTTTGGTCACCCGTTATTAAATCACTGAAACAAAAGTAATCATCCTACGGGTGTGGTTCATATACATTTTGGTTATTGAAGTCACTATGGAACCAATTTGGTGCTCCTCCCATTTTTTTGTCACGTTTTTCATTTGACACGTGCTCACATTTCCACTGTTTAATTTGCGCACGTATATTTGTAAAAGTGAAACTTGTTCAACAATTTTAGTTTCATTTTATATCCTCATACCTATTTGCTCTTTCTTTTTCTTTTAATTCTTTCTCTCTTTTATTATTTGTGTATTAAAATAAATACCTTTGTATTTATTTTGTAAAACAAGTATATTTATTGGTTACTGTGTACAGTTTCTGTCCACAATTTTAATACACTTCTCCATCCAAAACCCCTATTATTGTTATTTTTTTTTGAAAAGGTGCTATTTGTTTTTTATTTATTTATTCGAGTATTAAAATAAATACATTATTGTTGATGTGCGAGTTCCTTCCCTTATACACATTTGATTGCCGAATCTCTGAACATCTGGAGGTACCTGTTGGGCTAGTTGGCCCCCAGGGACCCACAGGATTGAGGAGGAATAATTTCTCTAGCTTAAAACGTGCCACAGGGCGTGTTTGCAGATTTGTCACCTCAGGCCACGTCCCCTTCCTTCACCACTGTACCCCGTTGAAGGTTTTAAGTTGGGGAATTAATTGTCATTCAATACTGAGGGTCCCTGAGGGCCAAATAGCCCAACAGGTATCTCCAGTATGTGCCAGGGAGCTGCGTTGCAGACAGGTGTTCAGAGGCCATGCCATTTTTACACTTTTCTGCAACACAGCTCTGTGGCGCTTATTGGAGGTCCCTAGTGGGCTAGTTTGACCCTAGGGAGCCGAACTATGAATTCCAATTTACTCCCCTGTTATTAGGAGATACCTCAGTGCTGCATCTTTGAGCCCAGTACTGATCCTGAAAAGTAATTCTAACCGTACTTACGAGTAACTTGAATTTCCTTCCGTAGGCTAACATTGACTGGTTTCACTGGGAAATTCTTCTAAGTGTGGAGTTTTCGAACTTTAAAATATTCACCTAAAATAATTCGAACAACGAATTCCGATTTACTCACCTGTTATCAGGAAAGAACCCAGTGCTGCATCTTTTATCCCACCACTGACCCTAAAAAGTAATTCTAAGTGTACTTACCAGTAACTTGTATTTCTTTCCGTAGGAATCCATTGTCTGGTTTTCACAAGAAAAGTTTCTAAGCGTCGATTTTCATAAACTACAAATATTTCTTAAAAATCGCCTGTATAACTTAAACGCATTCTTAACTGTTTACAGGAGATGCACCAGTGCTGGATCCAGGATCCACCACTGAGTAAGAAAAAGTAACAATAGCACTACTTTCTTGCTAAGTGAATTTCCTCCCATAGGATAACATTGGTGATTCTATGTGAAAAAGTTTCTGTCAAATTTTTAAATACAAAAATATTCCCTAAAATTCACTACTGTAACCAAAACGATTTTACTCAACTGTTTACAGGAGATGTCCCAGGACTGAATCTAGGATCCAGTCCTGTGGTTAGAAAAGTAATCCATAAAGTAACTTATTGCATTTAACTAGAAATTCCCATGGAGATCAATGTTGCATTGTGTTTGAAATTGTGTTGCCCATTGCAACAACTGTAACTACTGTACTTAAAAGTCTATTGCCTATTTACAAAGTATTTAAACTAAAGTAATTCATTCTCAGAAAGTATATTTTATAATGTAATGTATAATCTAATTATAATGTAATTAAAAAAATAAAATATCTCAAAATAAATAGTTTAAAAAAGTGTAGTAAATCAGTATAAAAAATAAGTATAACAATTAATACATTTAAAAATGGTCATTTGCAAAACCTTTGAAATTCACTGAAAAAAACATAGGTTTCAGAAATGTTATATTTAGGAATTAGAATTTAAAAAACCTTAGAAATTCACTGAAAAAAAACATAGGTTTTAGGGGTGTCATAGTTAGCTGGACATTTCACTCATACAAAACCATTGAAATTCCTCTGTTATAGTTAATTCTGCTAACTATAACTCCCTCGCCCGCAATCCACTGCTGATGATGTCACATATTACATCATTCACAACATAGTCAGTGACACCACTGATGACATCACTGATGACATCTCAAATGACATCACTGATGACATCACTGATTCCAGGCCTTTGTGGTCCCCAACACAAAGCTCCTACCCCCCATTGTGCTTTCCTTATGTGAGGAACTATGACCAGTCGCGAACTCGATGATCTTAACTGTCTGAGGGGATTATACCAGATATATATATATATATTACCTACTGGCACCAGTAGGTAGTTTTAGTTAGGACCTAGTTTCAATAGGAAAAGCGTTTTTTGACTTGCCTATACCTTTGCCGCTGTTTACTGAATCTTCCTGAACTTTTTCCAAAAGAATGCGCCACTGGTTCTAGTTGTGGATGGAAAGTTTCATGGTGATCTGTCAAGCGGGGTTTGAGAAAAAACGGGGGTCAAAAAAGTGTATTTCCATCCTAATTCCAACAGAAATTTTAGACACAACTACAGCTCAAACCACTGGACAGAATTACACCAAATTTGGCAAAAATGTAGCTCTTAGTCCAGAAAGTGGTATTTTTTGGAATTTGGTGTACATCCTTTCCGTACTCATAGATATATTAAAAGAAAAGCAAATTGGTATATCTAGGGTTACGGACCTTCCACAAATCAACCTGCAGGCACTCCACAGCTACATGCACCAAAGCAAGGTCCTGATAGGCTCAGCCAACTTTGCAGAAAAATTGCAGTTACCATTTTATATATCAGGAAATGGTCCCCGGAGCTAAAAAGTCACATGTAACATAAATAAAGGGGTCAGGTTAAAGCTTTCCTGACCCTGTGTTTGTGTTATAGATGTGAGAAAAGCATGTACAATGGGCAGTAAAATAACAGAATGCTTTTTTTGCCATGTATGAGATCCTGGGATCTGTTGCAGGGCTCAACGCAGCCTCCTGTGTATATCTATGACAGATCTGTGAATCTTACTGAGAATACCAAATTATATACTCACACACCCACTGTGACCCCCATAAAGAGACACTCTCACATCCACTGTGACACCCAAACCGACACTCTCACACTCAGTCTCACACATACATGCATGCACCTACTCACAAACCCACTCAGGCACCGACGCACCCAGTCAGAGTCCCACTCAGACACTCATGCATCTACTCAGAGTACTACTCAGACACTCATGCACCCACTCACAAACCCACTCAGACACTCACGTACCCACTCACACACTAACTCAGATACTCATGCACCCACTCACAGACCCACTCAGACACTCCCATACCCACTCACAAACCCATGAATATACTCACACACCCACTCACAGAAAGACTCAGATATTCATATGCCAACTCACAGACCCATTCAGACACTCTCACTCCCACCCATGGACCCACTCAGACACTCACGCATTTACTCATACACCAATGTAGGCACTCCCACAGCTACTCACAGATCTACTCATACTCTTACAGACCCACTCACAGACTCACACAGACAGTTACACCGCCTTAGAGATCCACACAGGTACTCACATATCCATGCACATATGTACTCGCATACCAACTGACAGACCCATAAAGACACTCACACATCTCTTCACATGACTAGTCACTCACACACAAATTCACAGACCCACACAGACACTTACACACCCACTCACAGACCCGCTCAGACCCAATCATAAAGTCAAACATCCACACACAGACCCACTCAGAAACTTGCACACCCATTCAGAAGCCCACTCACACACTCACACACTCACTCACATACTCAAACACCAATGCACACGCCCACTCAGCAACTCACACACCCACTTACATACCTATGTAGATACTCACATAGCCACTCACAAATCTACTCATACACTCACAAACCTACTCACACAGACAGTCACACACACACACTTGTAGATCCACACATGCACTTACTCTGCTACTCATATACTCACAGAGGCACTCGCACATCCACTGACAGACCTACAGACTGACACTCACTCACAAACCCACTCACAAACCCACTCATACACTCTCGTACCCATTGACAGATCCTCTCAAACACTTAGAATGTCTGAGGTCCACTCAAACATTCATACACCCACTCAGACACTCACATACCTACTCACAGACCCATTGAGACACTCACATAACCACTCACACACTAACTCATACACTCACATGCCTACCAAAGCCCCACTCAGACACCGACTCACAGAACAACACTGATACTCACTCCCCTATTGACAGACCTAAACAGGCACTCACAGACCCATGCATACACTCATATACCCCACCCAGTGACAGATCCCCTCAGACACTTACACGCCCACTCACAACACCACTCAGACACTCACATATCCACTCACAAACCCATTTGTATACTCACACAACCTCTCACGCACCCACTCAGATACTCACATGCCTACTGAAAGCCCTACTCAGAAAACCTACTCACAGAAAAACACTGACTCTCACTAGCCCTGGGGATAGTGGGTGTAGCAGGGCTACGCGGAGGTCCACGGAGTTGCGAACAAACTCTGAGGAACTCCGCTACGCCAACCGCCTCCACCCCCCTATTAACAAGTAAGTCAACATTAAATAAAACCACATAACCACTTACCTCTGTACTGCAGCGTGCCTGGACTGCCCTCTTCCTCTTCCTCACTGTATCAGTAATCCTTGAGAAGGCTGCGCATACCACATGCTCTCTCATTTTTTGCGAGAAAGTATTTAATTAATGTTGATATACAAGAGCGTGGTACAACAAACACTGTATGTCTGATGCGTCATTGGAGCTGTGCTCACATAGCCGGAAACAATCATAATATGTGCACTCAAGCATATCTGTGAATCCAATGGCACAGGAATAAATGTGAGTGACAACAGTATCAAATATACATTGCAGATCCGTACTAGATCCACTTCTGGATGTGGAGGCTGAAGATACAGATAATAGTCCAGATACAATAACTGGGGTGTCAATACAGTTCTGTGAAAGCTTCAAACACCAAGCACACACAGTGAAACAACAACTGAAATTGTGATTAACTCAAAAGCTGACACATGTGCCATTGTAATGATCAATAGTCACAAGACAGGCATTATTCACTGTGCATATATCATTCGACAACACTGCAATGATCTGTTAATGCTATAGTCATATAAGCCCAAACAATGACACAAATGCCAGACTAGGGACAAATTGCAGGACAGCAGCACACAAAAACGTGTATGTAGGAGCATGTACCTGCCAAGGCAATGTCAATGAATTGTCTAGGTCACATGCACCACAACAAGATTGCTACATGGCAGTGAAAAGGCTGAAGGGGCTATATCCTCTTCTAGCAGCTCTAGCTGTATGTTCACACACCCAAAACAGAGAACATACATACACATGAGTGTTACAGAGAATATAATCAGTACAGTACTAACATCCCAACATATGACAACAGGAATGGACATTGTTTGGGGTCATACGGTCATGAAATGATTTATCTTAGCCCCCAGAGGTGCACCATTTAGATCTGGATTATGACTGCATGTTCACATACGTCAACTTCATGATGTGTGTACATTTGCACTTCAGCACAACTACAACAGTCTAAATAGCAACACATCTGCAGGCGCAGTTGAACACATAACACGCATGCTTCTAAGAAGAAATGTTAATGTCACACAATGTTGCATCTCTCAAGCAATGTACAAATTCTCATCATGAAATGGTGTTGTGCAAGCTGGCCAGCTATCATGTATGGTTCATGTAACAGTACAGTGTGGACACCAAAACCTCCACCACAGTCAGAAGTATGCCTGACATAAATATGTCATCCATGGAAATCCAACATACAACAAAGTACTCCCTAACAAGTGTTGATGATAGGCTGCACCATGTTTGCCTCATGAATGGCAAGCAGATCACATGTCCCATATTGTTCATGGAAAACTGTTAGGTACAAGCAGTATTTTTCTGGGTAATGTGCAGATTCAGCCCCTTTCCATACTCTATTTCACACCCAACCCTTTCCAAAATGTGTTACAACGGCAGGTGTCAATACACAACACCCTCTCTGACTCATTGATTCAGCCAGCATAATCCTTGGTGAGTTCAGAAGATACAATCGAGAGTACAGCATGGTACGCAAACTATGCATTTTGAACTACTGATACAGGGGACTCAAGTGGACACTCATATTTGCCTAATCACATGTCCCCTGCATCACAAATCTTGTAGAGTAGAGGGGCCTCATCCACGACAGTGACGGACAGCGCAACCTACTCGTGCTTAATGACGTTGAGAAGCCATTCAAAGAGAGAGGAAGTCTAGCCTGTTACACAAGTGTCCTCATTGTGTGTGTCCTGTAATGCACACTAACATTTGTATATATTAACAGTAGCACCTTCAATGATCAACACAACATGTTGCACCACGCATACTTCTCATTTCAGTGATGTTAAAACAATAACATGGCAAGCCTTGCCATCAGGTAATGTTTATTGCTCACACAAGAATGGCAAGAAAATGGGTCCACCATATCACGCACAATGCAAGCATTGTCATCCATGTCAGTCTGTTGTAAATCAGCAGTATCTGTGTCTAGACACCAGGGTCTCATCCAAAGTCACAGCATGATCTTCAGGTCATGCGGGCTGCTTGGGCTTACAGGCATCATTAGTTTTGCTGTTGCAAGAATTGTGACATGCAAAGTGCAGCTTTGCCATTCCAAAGTAACAATGACATGTTCACATGTAAATCTCGGCCTTCAACATGCTTGTACATGGCTGAGTGGTCCATGTTGAGCTAGGCATAATTTTGAAGTTTCTGCTCCATTATGCTATCTGTGCTGCCCTGTAAGATCTTGTAGCCCATAGGGTATAGATAATATGTGAAGATACAATACCAAAATGTACTTACAATGGTATCTGTCCAGCCATAACATAATTTACCATACCAGCTAATATTAGCTTATTGCTGACGTGATGGACTTATCTTGTTATGTTGCTTGCTCAAGAACATACTTACACCATGTAACGACTTGTTTAGCATTTTCGGTAATGTTGACAATGGAGATGGTCATTACACACTAATCATAGACCATGTCATGCATAGCACAGCATGAAATACATAGACATATCTTGTGAAAATGAAGCCATGAGTGCCTTAGCATAGACTGTCATCAATGTGCCCCTCTGTGCCTCAAGATATTCATATACTCAAATGTGAATGTGCAGTCATAGCTGTGCATTGCATGCTGCTTTGCAAATATCATAGACAAGTAGTGACTGTGTGTTGGTCAAGTACATTAGTGTTGCAAGACCATCTAACTGTCACATACATCACAGTAATCTGTGATGTTAGAGGCTCACATGTACTGACACATACCACCAATGCCAACCCTAATGTGTGACACTGTGGCATGTGTTTACGTACACACATGACCAGTCACGAACAGACTCAATGTGATTAAAAAGGGAATCCTAATAGCTCAGGACCATTCATACCTGTACAGTTCAGGTAGACTACACAAAACTACAACACCCAGATCCCATCACAAATACATATTGTGTTATTAGTCCAAACAAATCAGATGAAATAGTATATATACTGATCAAGTATCAATAAGCGTTAAAAAAAGCAATGCAAATCCATGTTTGCGGTAATATTTTTCATATCTGGTACGGAAAATACTCGCAAAATACATATACACAAGAAATCTTCCCGCTTACACTAGGCATTGTGTAATTTCATCCCAAACCATGAAAATGGGCCGCAAACTGGCAGGAAATTATGTCAGTCTGCATCCTGTTCCATGGAGGAGTACTGTACACTTTCTCTTTCAGCCACACTGTTAGTGTCTTTTGTGAGTTGTGGAGATGTTGGAAGGTGTCTGTTGGAGTTGGTGTTTTGAAGAGAGTTCTGTGTGTAGTGTGCTGTCAGAACTGTCCTTGTTGAGTCCTGTGTGTAAGAGAAATGATTCTGCTTGCCCCATTACCCTATGTAAGTTATCATTCACGGCACCATTTTCTTCTTAGACGCCATTTTGAATCAGCTAATGAATAGACTGTTCTTATCAGCACATACTTTTCGGACTGTATAAAGGCCTTCTCCCACTTGTCTGCTGACAGGATTGACTGGAACAACCTTGGACTTTGCAACTTTGTGTAAGATATGAGCACTTAGATTGTTTTTTTTCTTGTATTCCATTGCTTAGCAGCACCTGCCTGGAAAATTCCGCTATGTGAATGTTTTAGCCCAGTTACAAAATGTACATAATGTATCTTTATGCTTGCCGATTCCAGTCCCTCTGCAGCACTCCTAGCGACTTGGCAGACTGGGCTTCGCTTTGAGTGTACTTCGAATAAACAGCCATATGTATTCTCTACTGTCTGACCGACTCTTCATTTGGTATGGAAAGCTGAGAGGTGGTCATTAGTGTCCCGGGTGACCCAAAAAGGGCCACTTCCTTCAGTTGGTGCCCGAACAGGGATTCCTTTGGGTGATTGATCCATCCTCTTCCGCAGACGAAGGGGAGGTCGAGGCCATTGTCCGGTCAGACTGACTGTTCAGGGATCCCTGGGCGAAGAGTATTATTTGCTCGCAGCTGTCCCTTCCATCCTGCCAGACAGTGCCTCACCAAATGGTCATCCCGACTGGAGTCCTGAACGTCTAAACCTTTTGATATGACCGTTTGTTCTGAAGAGTGGGCAGTGGAGAATTGGTTTGTATGTGCTACTCATATCAGATGTGTTTGTTTTGGTTCTTTGTAGATATGGTACCAGTGTGGTTTGAGTTTGGTACGGTCTGAGGATCGTTTTTGATAAAAGCACTTGCAATCGCTTTGCAAGGCAAAAATAAAGAATTTGTTTTCTTTTTTAAAATGCCCGGTCTTAGTAAGTTCTTGTCTTTCTGTTGCCATTGTTGTTCTGCAGATGCTTGATTTGAAGAAGCTCAGCCGGCGCCTCCAGAAGGCATCCTTACTTGTGAAGCATGGTCTTGGCCCTATTATGTTTAGTATATTATGCACAAATATACAAGGAACAATGCAGAGTTACAGTGGCCGTTGATGGGCACTTTTTATGAACAAAAGATTGGGTTTTTACAGCAACAGTTATTTAAAATATGAAGTAGACAGTCCATGCTTGATTCCCTCAAAACATGGCAGAAAGCAGCTAGACAGAGACGATTGAAAATGGAAAAGGATGCATGGAAGGAGAAGATGCAAACACTGACCCAGAAAGAGGTAGCATATGATAGAGTAAAGCAAGAGGCTAGAGGCAGAAGTTGAATGTGAAGATAGGAGGTTTTGGTTGCATATTGATAAATCTTACTTGGCCCAAGAGGAAACAGATACTTTTGTGGAGGAATTTTTAGACACTCGACCCCGCCTCCATATGCCCCGCAGAGGATATACCCTGCTGTTCCCTTACAGTCACAGCAGCCTGTTGTATCTGTTCCAAATGTTCCCATATCTACAGCTGTTGTTTCGACAGCTTTGGCCAGGGCACTTCCTTTCTCCTTCTTTGTCTTTGTCATATTTGGCAACTGTGGCTATTAGCACACCTACTGTCTCAACTCCTGTCTCCTCTGTTCTCTCTCCTCTGGTACAAGCACCAGTCATGTCTGTTGCTTCTCCTTCCATGGTTTTTCATCCTCAGACCTTTTTGAGTATTGAGACGCCATCACGTGGATTCGATGCTAGAGCTTAGACAATATTTAAGGAGCGCATGCGCCCTTTAATGTGGTCTGGGGTGGGGATGAAGAAAAACAAGTAATAGCTAATCAGGCTGTGCAATCTGCTCGTAATGCAATCTAGAGTGTGGAGGATGTTTGAGAAATCATGCAAGAATGTTAGCCTTTTATACAGCAACATGCCCTTAAGCGTTTGTCAGCTATGTTGATTAGTCTTGGGCAGCAACACTTTGGGACAGAAGAGCCTCAAATTTTATTTGATGTTAGAGATTGTGTGTATGTTAGGGATTTGGAGCCAGGTCAGGTTATTGGAAATCTTACAACTTTAATTGCTTACAGGGTAAGGTTGTATGAGAATAGTCCTAAGTCGGTATCTCAGTTTCAGATGCAGAAGGTTCATCCTATATATCACCCAGAAATACCAGAGTTAACAGATCAGCACAGTACTGTCACCAGACCGGGTGTAGCGGACAGTTTTCAGGAACATTGGATTCATACTCTGTGGAAGAGAAGTGAGGTTCTATCCCTTAAGACTCATGGACAAAGAGAATTGACCAAAGCTGCCACCCCAAGCTGCCTCTTTTACTGTAATGACCCTTGCTGATATTGAAATGTTATTTAGTCTTCTTGTTCTGGTTGATATTTGAAGACAGATTCATACTGAAGATCATGTTGCAGAGTTGGGTGCCACCTGGGAGCAGATTAAGGGATGGGATCAGGAAAGGAAGCCAGGTTAGATACTTGCTTTGCCTGGTTGCATTATTACATATATGCATTCTTTTATTCCTCTGAAGAAGGTGAGTTGGCATAGGTTGACAGCTTGTCGACAGAAGAAGGATGAAAGTGTGTCTGATTTCTCTACTCAGTTTGAAGATGCGTTTTTGGAGTATAGTGGGTAGGACTCGTCTATCGAGGGGGGAGTTTGGTTGTGTGTTGACAGATTTGTTTCCAATCGGCTCCCAGAAATTGCGACTCGTTTTCAGGCGTCTGAGAGTACTTGGGCCACATCTTCCCCCTCTGTTATTTTGAATATGGCTCATTATTATAAACATCAGGACAAAGAGGATTAAGAGAAGACAGATAAAAAGCATAAGGAGTTGAAGACTAAGTTGCTGTTATAACAAGCGTTTAGGGGGAATGATAGAGGAGGCAGAGGTCCTTCTAGACAGCTTCACCGCACCAGCAGGCAGCCGACCATGACACCTTTGGGGCTGAATCAGTGTGCATATTGTAAGGAGGAGGGCCATTGGTCTCTAGAGGGCGGGGTCTCATGGACGAGATTGAGGGACGGATAGAGCTCAGAATGCTGCGTCTCACAGGGTCAATCTGATAACAATTACTTTGATGACCCTTGCTATGGATGGTATTATCATGATGATTACAATACGGATGCATTGACAGGGATGTCTTACAGCTAGGATAGCCAGGGACAGAGTGAGGGGCCAGTTCTGAAACCTGTATATCAGCGTGGTCATTATGTCACTGCGGATTTGCAAGGCTTGACTAAGGAGGTTTTGGTGGACACAGGTGCGACGAAAAGTTCTGTTTCTCGAAATTTGGCCCTGGGGTGGCTCTATCTGTCCATAATAATGTTTCGGTAGGTTTTTCAGGTGTGCCAGTTGTAAGCCGCATTTCATGACCCCTTGCATTGACTGTTGGTCCTTTTACTGTGGCTTCTCAGTTTTTGTTGACCTCAAATTGTGGAGAAAATTTGATGGGTTTGGATTTGTGGAAGAAATTGCATGCTGCTATTTATTGTTCCCTGTCAGGTGTTTATATGACGATGGGCCCTGATGTGGGTGCTAAACAGTGTTTGTTTCAGGATGCAGCTCTTCCCGTTGAATTCACTGATGTTTCACCCACACTATGGGCGACAGGTGAAACAGATGTAGGACTATTGAACATACTGCCAGTTTCGATACAGGTCACAGCCAATGCTATTTTGTCTCGTATTCCTCAGTATAAGAAACTTAAGGTGGAAGAGCGAGCCCTTCTACAGATTATTCAGTATTTGATACAAAAGGGAGTAGTTGAAGAGACGTCTGTCAACATTTGGAATAGTCCCATTCTTCCAATTCTGAAACGGACACCCTTGGGTTCCACTGATGATCATGAGGATGTTTACCGTTTTGTGATTGATTTGCATAAAGTTATTAAAATAGTTGTTCCCCAGTTTCCAGCGGTTCCTGATATCACTATGCTTTTGACAATGATTCCTTCTACAGCGAAATTATTTTCTGTTATTGAAAGGAAAAAGGCTTTCTTTAGTATTCATATTCATCCAGATAGTAGATATCTGTTTGGGTTCACCCCAGCTGATAGAAGCTTTAGGTTTTGTCGAGCTCCTCAGGGCTATACAGAGAGTCTTACAACCAAGCGTTGAAAGGTCAATTGGATTCCCTTTCACTTCCCCCAGGTAATGTATTAGTGCAGTATGTTGATGACTTACTTGTTGCTTCTGACGTGGAACAAGGTTGCAAAGATGGTACTGCTAAATTATTGTTGAATTTAGCTCATCATGGACATGAAGTGTCTCTTACTAAATTTCAGTATTGTCGACAGTAGGTCACCTATTTAGGTCACCTACTGTTGCATGAGGGTAGGAGGTTGATCCCTGAGCATATTAGTACCATTGTTAAAATACCCATTCCACAAACTCAAAAAGATGTGCGTCCTTTTATAGGTATCACTTCTTACTGTCGCCAGTGGATATCTAATTACTCCATCCTAATCAAACCTTTGCTTGTATTAACAACAAAAGAAGTGCATGAGCCTTTGCCCTGGACGCCTGAATGTCAGCAATCTTTTGAGCAATTGAAAACTACACTTTGTTCAGCTCCCATGCTTGGTACACCTAACTATGGCAAGCCATTTGTGCTTTATGTCCATGCGATGGCTGGCTGCGCGCTTTCTGTCCTGACACAAAAATGTGGGTATAAGCAACGACTGGGTGCTTATTTCTCTGCTTGTGCTTGATCCAGATGCTAGAGCCCTCTCGAGTTGTCTAAGAGCGGTTGCTGAGGAAGAGCAGCCAGTGATTCCTGTTGCCCAGCATAATATAGTGTGGACTCGTAAACAGAAAACAACATGTGTTGCTCTTGTAGTTTTATTTCTGATAATATTGTGTGAGGTGTCATGGGTTTTGGAAAATGATCAGGATGTGCCATTATGTGCTAAGGTTAAAGTTATTTCCCCACCAAGAAAAAAAAGGACAGCCCGAACCATGTGTTTCTAGATACACACAAGAGATTCTTTGGAAAAGGGACCGCTTGTTACCCCACGACTCGTCCACCCCAATTTAGAGAAGTGAAGGGAGTGTTTGGTTTTGGCTATCCAGGTCCTTGTTTATATTAAGGAAAGCCACTGGAAATGGGTTATCCAGGGTGTGATAAAAATACATATTGCAATAACGTTTACATGGAAGAACAGAATGTCACACTGGTGGGTTGGCATTATGAGGAATTGATTGTCACCCGGGAGGCTGGTTGTTATCCTGCTTGTTGCCCTATCGTGAATAGTACGGACACTTCTTTGTATATCAATTGTTCTGGAATAGTGCTGTACAAAAATAAAATGCCCCTGATGAATGACAAAAGTCCGAGTACCTTTGGAATGAACACTAGATATGCTGCACTAGATTATGAAGGACCGATATTACTTTTTGTCTAACAGTACCTATTCTATTGTGCATAATGGTACCAACGATGTAGCACTTTGGATGGTGTTGCCCTTAGGTGTCCCTTGTAAATCTGCTCAGTCTAATGTTCGCTGGGTTAAGAGGACCTTGACCAAAGAATTTTGTGAGAGAGTGACCGATATAGAGGTCAATAATTATAGTAATGGGATTACTTTTGGATACATCCTTTCTTCCATTTTCACTATGGGTGGTACCTCTATGGCCTGGGGTGAGAAAGCTAGAGAATATTTCAGCAGCAAGTTACAAATAATATCTACCATGGCTGCTTCACATGATATCACTACTCAGTTGGAGAGTATGAGAATGTATTCTGAACAGAACGCAGTGGATTTCATTCTAGCAAAGAGTGGTGGTGTATGCGTGGTAGCGGAACAGCTGTATGTAGTCAGGATATAGAAATATGGAAAAGAATATTACCAAACACATATTAGACATTCTCGAGAACATCAGGGGAATGGAAATTGGAAATTGGAGTTGGTCTCTTTTTGGTGGCTGGGGTTGGATTCTTGAAAAGGTGGTTTACTTGATTGTGATATTGGTGTTTTGCTGAGCCCTTATTCGGTGCTTCTCTTTCTGTTGCTCTTATTGCACCACCCTTCTCACTCCTAAGAGGATAATATTGATTCATGATACCAATTCTGCAATTATGGTGCAGAAAGAGATAAATGACCTAATGCTGATAGAGGAGGGAATTTTCAATACTTATTCCCTCCTTACAGTCTCCCTTCCTGATATTGAGAATATGGAATGTTCATTAGGAGTTATTCTCACTGTCTTTTTTTTGTTTTTCTGATTTAATATTTTTCTTCTTGCCATTAGAAAATGTTTTAGCTTATGCTAAAAGGAGGGCTGTTAGAACAGAAATGTTCTGTTTGAGCATTACCCTATGTAAGTTATCATTCACAGCACCATTTTCTTCTTAGACGCCAATTTGAATCCTGATCGAAACTAATCCTTAGCTATTTCTGGGAAAAGGCCTCTGCTGGGTTTCATTTCTCCAAGGTTGGGTTTTGTTCGCAAATGAATGGACTGTTCTTATTAGCGCATACCTTTCTCACTAGATAAAGGCCTTCTCCCACTTGTCTGGTGACAGGCCTGACTGGAACAACTGTGGACATTGCAACTTTGTGTAAGATATGAGCACTGAGATTGTTTTTTTCCTTGTATTCCTTTGCTTAGCAGCATCTTCCGGGTAAATTCCACTATGGGGGTGTTGTGGCCCAGTTACGAAATGTTCATAATGTATCTTTATGCTTGTCGATTTCAGTCCCTCTGCAGCACTCCTAGTGACTGGGCAGTCTGTGCTCTGCTCTGAGTGTACTTTGAATAAACAGCCATTGGTTTGTATTCTCTACTGTCTGACCGACTCTTCATTTGGTATGGAAGGCTGAGAGGTGGTCCTTAGTGACCTGGTGACCCTAAAATGGGCTACTTCCTTCATGTGTCTCTGTCCATGCTTGTTTTTTGTAACTGTCGGATTGTTTCGTCGGGTGTACATCTCAGGGGTATCTTTGTAAGTTTCTATAGGTATTAGAGGTTATTTTAGGTATTTGTTGTTTGCCTGGGGTCACCATTGTATTTGGGGATGTTGGCTAGTGTATGGAGGGCAGGCTGTCGGAGGGGGCCTTGGGGGCCTACCTCTAGCTTAGAAAATGTACCTGCCCAAGATGGTTGAGGCTGGGGGACATATCCTACAGGCATACAGTGTGAAAATCCGGAAAGTGAGATGGGAGCACATCCAGGAGAGGATGCTCAACATGTTTTGCATGGACAGAACTGTACAGCAGTAGAAGCACCAGCGCAGGACTGTGTGGGCCATGAGGGGGGCCTAAGGTATCATCTTGGACTGTCGGTGTACACAGTCTGGATGTGCATCACATAAACCTCACCTCTGGTGTGATGATGCTGCATCAAGTCAAGAGTTATGCAAATCAGCATCATGTGATGCTGGAGGACAGCATTGCCCACCTGGACTTGATGTTACAATGCCTCATATGGTTCGAAACACCCTATCTATGTACAAGTACAGAGTCCATGATGTTAATGATGTCATAGCCATGTCATAGGGCCAATCAAGCAGCATCACAAACACCTATGCGCCCTGACATTATTGTGCAAGTGTGCCAGATATACTGCAGGCAATTTCTATTGTAGGCTGTTGTATGAGCTGATAGGTTTGTTCCACTGAACATGTTACATCTGTTGTTGTCATAGTCATAGTCATAGTTTATTGTATATGATTACTTAAAATCATTACAATGTACGCAATTTAAAAAATGTCATGACATACACAAACGATAAAGGAGCCAAAACTAAGTAGTAAAATAACAGTAAGAACATACGATTTTTTAAATCCAAACAGTATGATGATGCACATGTGGTGTTAACTAAAGTGCAAGTGCTAGGCCACAGGCATGTAATATTTTAGTTTAAATGGTTGTTAAGTTTCCTAGACAACCACAATTGATCTTCCAAGTGAAATTTACCATTATATTGAAACAAAAGGCATCTACCTGCACTGTTCTAAGGGAACTCAAACGGCAGAGTTTATCAATGAATGTTAAGTTAATCTTGCATGTTGAAGTGTAAATATGCCTAGCAAAACAGTGGCTTTATGATTAGGACTAGCCACAGTGGCACTTGTCTCTGATTTTGAGTAAAGGAAATTAAAATAAGAAATGCAAGGCTTTACATTAAAATTACAATCAATCTTTCAAATTTCTACTGTTTAGATTGACCCGTAATGGGTTGAGCATTTTGTCCGCTTGTTACATGGGCTTGTGACATGCTGCAGTGTTTGAGCTATTACCCGTACGGCATTGTTCTTACTTTTTATTTTCCTCTAACTCGGCTTGCTGTAAAAGTTTCCTTACTTCTGCTAAATATTTTACACCCCGGCAGGACAAGATTATGGAGGAACCTTCCATCCAGCATATCACCGCTTGTCTGCATGTGCGAATGTTCAATTCATTAAAAATGGGTTTTAAAAGCAGTTTCCTCAACTCCTTGACTGCAGGGCATGCATATAGCAGGTGGGTTAATATTTCATTAAAAAAGCAGCATAATCGACAGTGTGCTGCTTGTTGTTTGCTTTTCCATGATGGCTGTTAATTTTCATTTGCAAAGTGATGTGGCATTCTGACATGAACTATTGGCAAAAATAAAAATACAAACTTATTGAAATAAACTAGAATGTACTGCCATCACCCTATGTTGTTTGCCCCCATGGTATCAACTGTGTTACGACAAAACAATGATTTGGCGTAAGCTGCGTCTGTGTGTACTCACAACACATTCAATTAGATATGTCATTTAGGCACAGTGGACGGACACATATGTGATGTATTGTGCAAGATCTGATCCAAACCTCTAAATGATCATGGCTCCTTGACATGGTATATTGTGTACAGGTCAGCTTGTGAACATGTTGCATGTACATTGTCTGAAGCTTAATTCGGGTAAAACCGAAGTCATGGTGTTTGGGAAACTCACTCCTGCATGGTCTCCCACCTGGTGGCCTCAAGACCTCCGCCCCCCACCCAATCCGGTCACCAAGGTCAGAAACCTATGCATAATCTTTGATAATAAACTCTCATACACTCACCAAGCCAGTTCAATAGTTTCTGCTTCATTTTTACATTGAGAATGATCAGAAAACTTCAACCTTACCTTCTTTTGAACACCATAAACACCTTGATCTTAACATTACTAATGTCCCGAGTTGACTACTGCACGCCCTCATGCTCAATGCTCAAGAACAAGTAGTGAATAAGCTCCAGCTGGTTCAGAATGCGTCTGCCAGACTTGTCACAGGCACACCTAAATTCAAACCTATTTCCAACATTATTCGCAAACTTCACTGGCTACCAGTCAGACAACAAATTAAATTCAAAGCCCTGTGTATAGCCTTTAAAAGCATTCATGAAAAAGGTCCATCTTTTCTAAAGGATGCCCTCTGCACTTACCGACCGTCACGCACTCTCAGATCCGCTGGTGCCAACCTTCTGAAGGTAGTTAAAACTAAGAAGGCTACATGGGGAGATAGATCCTTTGCAGTGGCCACGGCTAAATTATGGAACACCTTGCCTTGTCACCTCAAGAGCATTCCAACACTAACATCATTCAGGAAACAGCTAAAGACTTGGCTATTTAATCACTAGACTCACCTAAGGTTCTCAGACCTGACTTTCCAGATCTTCTGCCTGGCGCCAAGACACCCTTGGGTAATCGTGCGCTCAACAAGTTGTATAAAATAAATAAATAAATAAATTGCTACATCAAGTCAAATGTTTCCTTTGCATGGAATTATTTTTCATGTGAATATAGTACATTTTGAGATACTGAATCATAAGCCCATCAATACAAACTTTGTACATCACTCCAGCTATTGTAAGTACATCCCAGAGTGTACACACTTGAGAAGATACATTTGAGTAATGATGTTGATGTGTATGAACAGACCTTGAACATGTTGACAACCAGCACTGATGTGCATGTTGTCAATTGTCATGTCAAATAGCAGTTCCAGTTGACATTGACCGTTAGTTGTCCAAAGAGCAGGTCACATAACCACAATGACAACGTGAGTATGTGTCACAAAGGGCTGATTGACATGATGAAGCATCAACAAGTTTGTCATGAAAATTCTTCCAATGTAACACAGATTGTTGGTACTTGAATCTGTCCCATCCAATAATTTTGTATTTGATGAGGAATCCTGTGAATCATTTCAATGCTGATGCAAGTAAGCAGGCCTCTGTAGCCAATGCAAAGTTTGGTGTCTCAACATTGTACTAGACAGACTATACCAGACGCAGTGCCGAAGCAGGGATGAGAAAATCAACGTAGGACAATGTCGACATACTTTCACATTACAATTAGGTGTTGAGGATTTGACATGGTTACACTGCTAAGCCCATTTATCATCACACAGAACCATTCCCCCAGGGCACCTTCAATATTGTAGTGTCTGAATTTTTGACTGTGTGTAAAATATGTTTATAATATGCTCTTTACGGTGACATGCTCAACAGTTCTCCAATTCACATGCTACAAGTTGGTCATCAGAGTGTGTCATACAAGAAAAACACAATAGTTCAATGATGGATCAAGTGCATGATGGTGATTCTTGCATAACATTGACTAACATGTGCTTAAAACAGACAACATAGCACTGTTGTACGAAGGTGCATTCCTAAGCACCAGCAAAAAAGTGTTCACACTGCCACTGTTTGAAAAGCAGTGCAGCCAAATGTGTGGTTGACATACAGTAGCTTTGCTGACCCTTTGGGTCATTGGGTCACTGCACCGAAATATGCAGAGATAGCTAATACTGCTACACAATTAACACAATTAACCGTGGGCGTTAAAATCTGCCCCGCTTGTGGAATTCGCAGAATTTCGGCAATTCTACATTCTGCGGAGAACACGGAATTACCGGAAATTCCGCGATCTGCGGCGTAGCAGAATTATTTCCTTGCTCGCCCTTTGAAAGTGTATTCACAGGCGCGGCAGCGGCTTACCGGGATCCCTGCGTTGACCGCCGAGTTTTCCTACCCGTTTGCGTGTGCCACGAGATTATAGTAGTCGGCCGCGTGATCCCGCAAGAGTGTGCGATCTTGAACAAGTCAGTCGCTGCTCCAACAGACACTGTGAGAGTGTGCGATCGCGAACACGTAATTCAGATGCGCCGCCGGAAGTTTGGTGAAGCTCGCAATGCCAAGCACACAAAATTTACAATCTGGAGAAGAATAATATCTCAAGAAGCATAAAACCTTCTCTAAAATGATTGTTTGGATAAAAAAACTCCTCATTTTGACATTTGGCTGTACTTTTTTGTGCAAGGAGTCCTTTTTAAAAAAAAACCTTTTTTTTTGGGAGAGGAAGGAAGTGCTACAGATTATCCAACTTCCTGCTCCTGCCTGGGAGGCTCCTCCCAGTGCTTTGCCCATCTCCTGTTCATTTCTCATTTGGATTTAGAGCTGGAAGGATCACTCTATGAGTCTGCTGCATCATATTTCATTGGATTTGAGGACTTTTGGATTTGAGATTTTACAAGTAAGTTGGTGTTGTTGTTTGTTTGATTGGGGCATTGTAGTTGCTGCAACTACAATTTTGGTACTTTTCATCATTTAATTTGTTTTATTTTTATTATGGATAGCCTGTAGGCCCGGAGCTAGTCATGGTGAGTGCATGATGAAACAACAGTTCACTTGGTGTGTGTTGAATTTATTTTAAAGATCATTTAGGGCATGGATGGCATTGGATTGAATTGCAAAATGTGTTTTTTGGGGGATTTCACTTTTTTGGTGTGTGTTAAATAAATGCTTTTGTTGTGTGTGGTGTGTTGTGTTGTGTACCTTGCACACCTTGTTTAGCCCTGTGGATTTTTGTTTTTGCATTTTTGCATTAAAGCTGTGTTGTTTAGCATGCCTCCTTTGCCTGGCTACTATAGGCCGGTTTCAGTTCATTGTTTTCCAGGCTTCCTGCTTGTGACTGTAAGTGTCCATGTGGCTGGTGGTCCTTTTGTGGTGGTAGTTATAAGTGTGCTGCTTTTGCTATATAGAGCCAAGGCCTGCATGTGTTTCCTTTGTTCCTTTTTGGCCTAGGCTTCTTGTTGTTGTGGGCCTGGCAGTGTGCTTTTGCCATAGGCCTGCATTGTCTGTCTTTGCTTTCTTGTTGTTGTTGTGGGCCTGGCCATGTGGCTGGTGGCCATTTTGAAGCCAGGCAGTGTGATTTGGCCATAGGCCTGCAAGCTTGTGGCCTAGTCTGCCAACAGGCCTTTCATCCAGTAGGCTCAGAGGCAGTCATGGGTGCATAAAACTGTTTCTCTGTGTGTTCTGTTGAATTTAAACATGATTTAGGGCATGGATGGCATTGGATTGAATTGCAACATTTGTTTTTTGGGGTATTTCACTTTTTTGGTGTGTGTTAAATAAATGCCTTTTATTGTGTGTGGAATGTTTGTTGTGTACCTTGCACACCTTGTTTAGCCCTATGGATTTTCGATTTCGCATTTTTTATTGCATTAAGCAGTGCTGTTTATCATGCCTCATTTACCTGGCTAGTACAGGCCTGTTTCAGTTCATTGTTTTCCAGGCCTCCTGCTTATGACTGTGAGTGTCCATGTGGCTTGTCGCCATTTTGTGGTGGTAGTTAGAAATGTGCTGCTTTTGCTATATAGAGTCTAGGCCTGCATGTGTTTCCTTTGTTCCTTTTTGGCCTAGGCTTCTTGTTGTTGTGGGCCTGTCAATGTGGCTGGTGGCCATTTAAAGCTAGGCAGTGTGCTTTCGCCATAGGCCTGCATTGTCTATCTTCGCTTTCTCGTTGTTGTGGGCCTGGCCATTTGGCTGGTGGCCATTTTGAAGCCAGACAGTGTGCTTTTGCCATAGACCTGCATCTCTTTCCTATGTTCATCTTGTCTTACTGCTTCCATACATCCCCTTTGCCTTCTGCAGCTCCCTGAATGACGTGATGAGCTAATACGTTAACGCCAAACAAACAGGTTCCACTTCCATTACATTTGTATTTTTGTTTTTGTTCTTCTTCTTTCCTATTCTTCCTGAGTGTACGAAGTATACCATGAAAGCCCGTCAAAGTTTCACAAATGGCTACACTGTTATGTTTTTTTATAACTTAAACTGAGTTAATAAAATGTAATAATATATTACCCTAACAAGTGTGACCACCACACACTAAGTTAGATTTTATAGTTGCTTGTTTGTACTAGTAGTATTTGAACCACAACAACAAATGCAACATTTCACTGATGTTCTTCTCCTGGCTTCTTTGCTTTTAGGTACACAAAAAG
This sequence comes from Lissotriton helveticus, assembly GCF_964261635.1. Classification (NCBI taxonomy): domain Eukaryota; kingdom Metazoa; phylum Chordata; class Amphibia; order Caudata; family Salamandridae; genus Lissotriton; species Lissotriton helveticus. Next base: position 951,714,068 of record NC_136057.1, read on the forward strand.
ATGGAGAGGAGGGGGTGGTGTCATCATCACCCATTGTACTGCCAGACAGAAGTCCTGCTGCTCACAAGGTCACGTGACATGTGCCCACAGACTTCTCTGCTAACAACTTGTGCAACAGCGTCCTGCTGACATCTGAAGAAGATGGCCCCAAAGAAAGTTACCATGTCCTCCAGTGCCAAGAAAGTTGCCAGTGAGAAGAATGAACAGACGAACGAAGTGGCACTTGCCAAGACTGGTGTACAGCCCAAGTTGTTTTTTTGGGGGAAAAAGCGTACTCCTGCAACAGCGGTGTCTGGCGGAGACCAAGCTGGGAGCAGTACCTCCGCATCAGCAGGCCCACCCCACCAATCTAAGCCCAAGCCCATGAGTTTGGCAGAGCTAGACAGTCTACTACCGAGCAGTGATGTTGAAATGTCATTATCGCAAAGTAGTACCCAGACAACGCAGGTGGAAACTCAGCAGATCAGTGGGCAACAAGAGCCACAACAACAGCTGTAATAACAGTAATAAAAGTCGCAACAACAGCTCAGCTGCAACAACAGCAGCAACAACAGCCCACAATAGTAGTTGTTCCTCCTGAAGTAGGGGCAGTTCAGGAAATCGAGCTTCCTGCAGACGAAGAGGAGCAAGCCACTCTTTCAGAAGATCCATTGTCTTCCAGATCCCCAGCAAGGAAAAGGAGGATGCCACTTGGAATCTATCAGCTCAGTCTGAGAGTGATGCACGCCACAAGACGAGGCTAGTGAAAAGGAAGGATCCAGAAAGCCTTAGAGTTATGGAGGTAGATATAGAAGAGGGGGATGATGATGATGATGAGCCAGTCATCATGAACATCACTCCTGGCCCCGGCCCAGAGGAGATGGAGACCAACGTTATTACCCTGTCCAAAATAACTGTGAGGGATGTAGCACAGACTCCACTAAGGCAGGTAACACCAGCTCCGGCTTCCATATTTGCCTTTGCTAAGGCCTGCAGGGACCTACATCAAGCTCAACCACCACCTCAGTAGGTAATGGTACTGTAAGTGCACAGAGTCAAATTCCACGCCCACCCTCCAGTTCATCTGGCATTGAAAGTGGCACCTCCAGCAGCACCAGAAAGTACACCTCCCCAGTTTGGGACTTCTTTTCGTTTAGCAGTACTGAGGAGAACATTGCTATTTACTCAATTTGTCGACACGCTGTTAGGCGGGGTAAGCTTGGTACAAACTATGGTACTGGAGGCCAAACAAATGATCTCAAATACACCACATGATCCAGTGGGAGGCTCACCTACTTCGCTTACAAAAAAGTAAAACTGCGCGATTGCTGTTGGTGGGGATGAAGAAGTAGAAGAAGATAAGATTGCGGTGGAAGGTGAACAAGAGGGAGATATTTCTAGCCCTGTCCCTAGCAGTGTGGTGGTGCCGCCCACATCCTCATCAACATCTCCGTGGCACCGTAGTAAGAGTCATGTTGAGACACCAAGGCAACAGAGTCCTGCGATGAAAAAAAGCGCGTTGTTGAGCCTAACTGGGTTCAACAAGACAGCTGCACCACAAAGGAAAATATTCTAGCCTACCATTGACAGCATGCTTAGGTCAGAGGGGCAGTACGAACGCAACCACCCAACGGCACGTTTGTACAATGCGAAGCTGGCTAAAATGTTAGCGCTGGACCTTCTCCCTTTTTCTTTTGTGGAAGGGGTGGGTTTCCTTGAATTTGTGTCAGCCATCTGCCCTAAATGGAAGTTTCCCAGCCGGTCCTATTTCGACAGAGTTGCTATTCCAGCACTATATCACGATGCGCTGGAATTGCTTGGACAAGCTTTGTAGCAGAGTTCTGTTCACAATATCCACCTGACAACAGACATGTGGACCAGTTGCCAAGCCACTGATTACATGTGCATCACTGCACACTGGATCTCTTTTGTGGGAGTTCGAGAAAAGATATCTGAAGCAGGTCTTGTTGACACTACTGAGATTTTGTAATGTTACTCGGAAACATGCAACTGTAGCCATGTTCGCCATGGAGAAATCTCATACTGCTGTAAACATTTTGAAAGACTTTAACAGCAAGGTCTTTGAATGGCTGCACCCAAGAGGGCTTAACATTGGCTTTGTTGCCACAGATAATGGCAGAATGTATTTAAGGCCTTGAAGTATGGTGCCTATTTCAGGGTCCCGTGTATGGTGCACTGCATTAACATTATCGTTCAAGACTTTCTGAAAAAAGAAGCCATAGTCAACAACTTACTGACCACCTGCAGAGGAATATGCACACATTTCAACAATTTTTTTAAAGCCCGGAAGCAGCTGAGAAACATTCAACATGAATATAGAATGCCAGTCAAAGCACTCATCCAGGAGGTGGCAACACATTGGAACTCAACGTATTACATGCTTGACCGTCTGTTTGAGCAGTACAGACCAATCAATGATTATGTCATACAAAGAGGGGAAGCTACTGTGAAAGGCATGAGCCTTCAGATGGACCAATGGTGCCTAGTTAAATGCCTGACAGAGATGCTTCTTCCTTTCGATGTCTTCACATGTGAAGTCAGCAAGGAGGACTGTACTATGGGCCAAGCTATCCCATTATTGCACAATGCTACAGCAACAGCTGAAGGAGGTGTCTGAAGCATACATAGGTGTGGAGGTAAAAAAAGAAGCATATGAGTTGGTGCAGAGTTTATCCCGTCGCTTAGCTGAAAATACAATGGTTCAAAATAAGATTGCGTCGAAACAACATTACATTTGTGCCTCAATTCTGGATCCACGGTACAAATCGGAACTGAACAGTAAGACATTAATTCCTTTTTCAGAAGTGGACGTTGCCCGGTACAAAAGTTGGATAGCTGAGGTAAACAGTCACTTTGAAAATGAACGGCCCACTACTCAAACCCACAACAAGTACTGCAGCAGGGCATCCGGTGTCAAGTTCCACTTCAGAGCCTGAGGGCAGTGCTTTTGGCTCAGAGTGGTCACCAACACTATCGACAACAACAGCAAGAACCGGATCATCAGCCCCAGTAAATCAGCACAGGATTGGTATTTACAGCATGGGCATCCTAGGTCCGGTGCTGATTCAAAGACAAATGAGGCCAAACAAACTGTAGCAGCCCTGAACATTGAGCATATGTCCCAGGCCTATCTGGATGACCCAACAGAGGTCTACATTGATCAAAACCCTTTGTGGTATTGGTATGGGAAAAGGAACCAATGATTAAATCAAAAAGAGACTAGCTCAAGTTACTTTAGGGGAGGGGGAAGACTCTGGTATGTTTTGTCACGGAGTGTGAACACCTGGCAGGTGTGTTCATAAAGCCCTCACCCACCAACCTAGTTGGTGGCATGCTTCATCATCGGGCCCACCCAGTGGCACCTAGCGTGCCCCGGGTGTGCTTCAACGCCTGACTACAGCGGAGCTGGTATATTGCTGAGTGTGCGGTGAGGATAGTTAAGGAAGTGATGTTAAAACGGCTGAACGGTGGTCCCAGTACCCGAGGGTAAAATTAGACTTTAATACCTGGGCCTCCGTCAGCGGTTAAAAATAAGGCAAGGGGATGTAAGGGGCGAGTTACGACCTCTCACATCCAATGGGTCAACATGTTTCAGCCAGTGCCTTATGACTAAACTGGCTTTCTTCAGGACCTAAATAAAAGGTGAGTGCAAATAAACTAGTGGGGGTGTAGGAGAGACTATGTGTCTACACGCCCTAAAGTGTATCTATGTGTGAGAGGGGGATTCCCTTCTCAAGACCACCTGTACACATAACATGAATGGACAAAAACAAAACATACAGGGAGAAGGTAGAGTCATTAGGATGTACAGTTTGGCGCACATCTGATGCCGTCACTATAGCGAGTGCTGGTGGGCTATAGGCGGCTATGGTGTGATGGTATTGGTGGTACCATCACAGTGGGAATCGCACTGATAACTCGAGAGTGAGGTGATTTAAAAGACGGAGGAAAACAGGGTGCATTAGTGAAATGCGGCGCAAGGAGGGGTTCTTACGCTAGTTTTTGCTCAGTCTGACCTCAAGGTTGGGAGGTGGCAAAGGCTTGACCCTAGGGGGACAAACATTTACCATGCTGATTAGGGAGACCTGTTAGGGAAGAAAATAGCGCTTACCAGGAGTCGTGGTGGTTGTTTCTCATACTCACAGCATTTCTGGGTAGAGCCTGCTCTGGACCTGTAGTGCCTCCTTCGCATACCGGTGGGGAATGAGTGTTGTCCCAGGTCTTAAGTAGTCTCATTAATTGGTCTAATTAGGTGCACCTGTAGTATGGGGGGCAATGGTGGAAAGACTAGGAAGCCTGAGTCATGCTACCTGGAGTAAGTATGGGCGCCTTAGGTGCGCGCGCGTTCTAGCGTCCTGTCGCGCTAGGAGGCATCGTTATGGGCCACTGAGGAGCCTCCCAGACGCTCGCGTCTGTAATTAGCGCATGCGCAATAGGTCCGGGAGGGGGCTACTCCGGGGAACAGCCTGGAGGGCAGTGTGAGTTGTTCGCGCATGCGCGTAGTGACCGGGTTGGTCTGCGCATGTGCGGCATTTGACGGGTGATCGCCTGCGCATGCGCGTTGTGTTTTTTAGCGAGCACACGTGAATTTGTCCATTGAGTGGACGTGGGGCATGCAAACCATTGAATTTTGTCCATTGGGTGGACGTGGGGCATATAAACCATTAAAACAAAAGTATTATGATTCAGTGGGGGACAATCTTTGGCCATTTTAAGAAATAAACTGCTGAGAGGACGTTGTTGTTCCGGTAATGCTGTGCCCAATCATATATAGTTTGATGATGGGGGTAGGGTGATCAGTGGTGGGTCAGGGAATTCCACGGGATGGCATCATTCAATCCCTGGGTGGCTGTGGAAAGGCGGTAGATCCACCGTTGTTCTGCCTGCAGTAGTTTTCGGTCATTGTCCACAGCGCCTGCGGTGATCTGCTCTATCACTGTCCAGGATAGGTCATTTGGTGTGTGACCTTCGGTGATGAAGTGGTTGGTCATTTTGCTTATGTTCTTTTTACATCTAATGGTGCTGCGGTGTTCGGTTATGCGGGTTTTTATTTTTCGTGTGGTCATCCCAATGTACCGGAGTCCACATCTACATGTAATTAGGTAGATGAGGTTGCGGGAGTTGCAGTTTGTGTGGCTGCGCTGGGTCCACACCTTGTTTGGTTCCAAATCCAAGGTTTTGGTGTGAGTGGTGAGGTGACACACGCTGCAGTCATTGCACGGATAGTGCCCGCTGACATTGGGGAGGCCCCATATGTTGCGGAGGGTGTTGGTGGCAGGTTGGGGTGGTGGTCTGGGTCGGGTATTGACAAGGCGGTCTTTTAGATTGGAGTTTCGCTTGTATGCGAATCTGGGAGGGTCCCATTTCCTCTGTCCTGAATTGATGATTTTCCAATGTTTTTTTATGATTTTCGACACCTCGTTGGATGCCGTGTTATAGGTCGTTACGCAGGTGATGGGTGGGTTGTCTTGGACTTTGGTGACAGTCTCAAGGAGGGCCTCCCGGTTTTGGTTTCTTGCTCTTTTCTGAGTTTTGTTGATGATTGGTTTTGGATAGCCCCGTTGTACCAGCTTGTCGGTCAATTCCACAGCCTGTTTTTTATAGTCAGAGATGTTCGTGCAGTTCCTGCGTATACGCAAGAACTGTCCATAAGGCAGGTTCTCTCTGAGGGGGCGTGGGTGGAAACTGGTAAAGTCAAGCAATGAGTTCCTTGCTGTCGGTTTATAGTACGTGGTAGTGGTCAGGGTGCCATCTTTGGCTCTGATATCCAAATCTAGAAAGGGAAGATGGCTGTTGCTGGCCGTGCTGGTGAACTTGAGGTAGGGATCCCTGTTGTTTAGCCATGTCATGAATTTGTCCAGGTCGGAGTGGGAACCTTGCCAGACTACCAGAATATCATCTATATACCTGCGCCAGCTCAGGATGTGGTTGATGTAGGGGTTGGTGTCTGTAGTTATGTGGCACTCTTCAAAGTGGTGGACGTATAGTCCCGCCACGCTTGGAGCGAAGACACTGCCCATTGATGTCCCGTTGGTTTGTAAGTAGAGGGTGCCGTCATACTCAAAGAAGTTTTCTTTGAGTGCCAAGGTTGCGCATGACAGTATAAAGGCTCTTGGCGTGTGGTGTTCCCAGTTGGTTGCCATAAGGATGTCATGGAGTACTTGGAGAGTGGCATCTTGTGGGAGGCTGGTGTAGAGGCTCTCCACGTCTAGACCCACCAGCAATTGCGTGGTGGGGTTAAATTCTTTGTTGTTGAGAATTTGCAGGAGGTGCTTGGTGTCCTTGATGTATGTCGGGGTCGACTGTACCAGGGGGTTTAAGAAAAAGTCGCAGTAGCGTGACAGTGGTTCCAATAGGGAGTTGATCCCTGATACTATGGGTCTTCCAGGAGGGGGAGTGACCCCCTTGTGAACTTTTGGAACAGTGTAGAAATATGGGGTTCTGGTGTTCTGTGGGCAGAGGTAATCTGCTTCCTGTTTGGATATGTGCTCAGCATCCGCTGCCCTTTTGACCAGTGCGTGGATCGTGGTCCTCAGTTCATTTGTGGGGTCTTGTTCCAGTCGGCGATAGTTCCTGTTGTCGCTCAGTAACCTACGGCACTCAGTATCATAGTCCTGCTTGTTTTGGAGGACGATGCCTCCTCCTTTGTCAGCCGGTTTGATAACGATCAGGGGGTTGTCTTGCAACCGTTGTAGAACACTCCTATCTTCCCATGATAGGTTGTTGAAATGGTTGGTAGGTTTTAATCTCTCAATATCGTTGTACACGGCCTGTTCAAATGTCGTGATTTCGGGGGGAATGGCAGAGGGAGGTGGTACAAACGTGGATTTTGGTCGCAGACCAGTGATGTTGGGATTGTCATGGACTGGTTCTATTTCTGGGATCGGTTTCTCGAAGAACGACTTCAGTTTCAGTTTCCGGAAGAATTGTGCCAGTTCCACATGTAATTTGAACTTGTCAAGTCTTGTTGTCGGGACAAATGATAAGCCCTTCTCAAGTACCGACTGTTCTTTGGGGGTCAGGGGTGTGCTAGACAAGTTGAAAACCAATGAGTGTTGTTCTTGTGAAATCATTGTTTGCTGGTTCCCGGTGTTCCCTCTTTCGTCTTCTGGCGTGTGTTCGCGCTGACTGGGTTCTCCTCTCCGCCCCAGTGTACTTGTGGTTGTTGTGGGTTTGCTCTTCTCCTTCCCCGTGTTCTTCTGCCCTGTCCTAAAAAAGGAATGTGTTGTCCCTGGTGGCCTGTAAATAAGGGCATGGGTCCAGGAGGGTACATGGGCGGGAAGCCAAAGTAGGGGTTTTGCATCGGGCCGTAATTGGGTGGGAAACCGTGGAATTGTCCAGGTTGTCCTCCTTGCCAATTGTTCTGCCATCGCTGTCCACGTCAGCAAACAATGATTTCACAAGAACAACACTCATTGGTTTTCAACTTGTCTAGCACACCCCTGACCCCCAAAGAACAGTCGGTACTTGAGAAGGGCTTATCATTTGTCCCGACAACAAGACTTGACAAGTTCAAATTACATGTGGAACTGGCACAATTCTTCCGGAAACTGAAACTGAAGTCGTTCTTCGAGAAACCGATCCCAGAAATAGAACCAGTCCATGACAATCCCAACATCACTGGTCTGCGACCAAAATCCACGTTTGTACCACCTCCCTCTGCCATTCCCCCCGAAATCACGACATTTGAACAGGCCGTGTACAACGATATTGAGAGATTAAAACCTACCAACCATTTCAACAACCTATCATGGGAAGATAGGAGTGTTCTACAACGGTTGCAAGACAACCCCCTGATCGTTATCAAACCGGCTGACAAAGGAGGAGGCATCGTCCTCCAAAACAAGCAGGACTATGATACTGAGTGCCGTAGGTTACTGAGCGACAACAGGAACTATCGCCGACTGGAACAAGACCCCACAAATGAACTGAGGACCACGATCCACGCACTGGTCAAAAGGGCAGCGGATGCTGAGCACATATCCAAACAGGAAGCAGATTACCTCTGCCCACAGAACACCAGAACCCCATATTTCTACACTGTTCCAAAAGTTCACAAGGGGGTCACTCCCCCTCCTGGAAGACCCATAGTATCAGGGATCAACTCCCTATTGGAACCACTGTCACGCTACTGCGACTTTTTCTTAAACCCCCTGGTACAGTCGACCCCGACATACATCAAGGACACCAAGCACCTCCTGCAAATTCTCAACAACAAAGAATTTAACCCCACCACGCAATTGCTGGTGGGTCTAGACGTGGAGAGCCTCTACACCAGCCTCCCACAAGATGCCACTCTCCAAGTACTCCATGACATCCTTATGGCAACCAACTGGGAACACCACACGCCAAGAGCCTTTATACTGTCATGCGCAACCTTGGCACTCAAAGAAAACTTCTTTGAGTATGACGGCACCCTCTACTTACAAACCAACGGGACATCAATGGGCAGTGTCTTCGCTCCAAGCGTGGCGGGACTATACGTCCACCACTTTGAAGAGTGCCACATAACTACAGACACCAACCCCTACATCAACCACATCCTGAGCTGGCGCAGGTATATAGATGATATTCTGGTAGTCTGGCAAGGTTCCCACTCCGACCTGGACAAATTCATGACATGGCTAAACAACAGGGATCCCTACCTCAAGTTCACCAGCACGGCCAGCAACAGCCATCTTCCCTTTCTAGATTTGGATATCAGAGCCAAAGATGGCACCCTGACCACTACCACGTACTATAAACCGACAGCAAGGAACTCATTGCTTGACTTTACCAGTTTCCACCCACGCCCCCTCAGAGAGAACCTGCCTTATGGACAGTTCTTGCGTATACGCAGGAACTGCACGAACATCTCTGACTATAAAAAACAGGCTGTGGAATTGACCGACAAGCTGGTACAACGGGGCTATCCAAAACCAATCATCAACAAAACTCAGAAAAGAGCAAGAAACCAAAACCGGGAGGCCCTCCTTGAGACTGTCACCAAAGTCCAAGACAACCCACCCATCACCTGCGTAACGACCTATAACACGGCATCCAACGAGGTGTCGAAAATCATAAAAAAACATTGGAAAATCATCAATTCAGGACAGAGGAAATGGGACCCTCCCAGATTCGCATACAAGCGAAACTCCAATCTAAAAGACCGCCTTGTCAATACCCGACCCAGACCACCACCCCAACCTGCCACCAACACCCTCCGCAACATATGGGGCCTCCCCAATGTCAGCGGGCACTATCCGTGCAATGACTGCAGCGTGTGTCACCTCACCACTCACACCAAAACCTTGGATTTGGAACCAAACAAGGTGTGGACCCAGCGCAGCCACACAAACTGCAACTCCCGCAACCTCATCTACCTAATTACATGTAGATGTGGACTCCGGTACATTGGGATGACCACACGAAAAATAAAAACCCGCATAACCGAACACCGCAGCACCATTAGATGTAAAAAGAACATAAGCAAAATGACCAACCACTTCATCACCGAAGGTCACACACCAAATGACCTATCCTGGACAGTGATAGAGCAGATCACCGCAGGCGCTGTGGACAATGACCGAAAACTACTGCAGGCAGAACAACGGTGGATCTACCGCCTTTCCACAGCCACCCAGGGATTGAATGATGCCATCCCGTGGAATTCCCTGACCCACCACTGATCACCCTACCCCCATCATCAAACTATATATGATTGGGCACAGCATTACCGGAACAACAACGTCCTCTCAGCAGTTTATTTCTTAAAATGGCCAAAGATTGTCCCCCACTGAATCATAATACTTTTGTTTTAATGGTTTATATGCCCCACGTCCACCCAATGGACAAAATTCAATGGTTTGCATGCCCCACGTCCACTCAATGGACAAATTCACGTGTGCTCGCTAAAAAACACAACGCGCATGCGCGGGCGATCACCCGTCAAATGCCGCACATGCGCAGACCAACCCGGTCACTACGCGCATGCGCGAACAACTCACACTACCCTCCAGACTGTTCCCCGGAGTAGCCCCCTCCCGGACCTATTGCGCATGCGCTAATTACAGACGCGAGCGTCTGGGAGGCTCCTCAGTGGCCCATAACGATGCCTCCTAGCGCGACAGGACGCTAGAACGCGCGCGCACCTAAGGCGCCCATACTTACTCCAGGTAGCATGACTCAGGCTTCCTAGTCTTTCCACCATTGCCCCCCATACTACAGGTGCACCTAATTAGACCAATTAATGAGACTACTTAAGACCTGGGACAACACTCATTCCCCACCGGTATGCGAAGGAGGCACTACAGGTCCAGAGCAGGCTCTACCCAGAAATGCTGTGAGTATGAGAAACAACCACCACGACTCCTGGTAAGCGCTATTTTCTTCCCTAACAGGTCTCCCTAATCAGCATGGTAAATGTTTGTCCCCCTAGGGTCAAGCCTTTGCCACCTCCCAACCTTGAGGTCAGACTGAGCAAAAACTAGCGTAAGAACCCCTCCTTGCGCCGCATTTCACTAATGCACCCTGTTTTCCTCCGTCTTTTAAATCACCTCACTCTCGAGTTATCAGTGCGATTCCCACTGTGATGGTACCACCAATACCATCACACCATAGCCGCCTATAGCCCACCAGCACTCGCTATAGTGACGGCATCAGATGTGCGCCAAACTGTACATCCTAATGACTCTACCTTCTCCCTGTATGTTTTGTTTTTGTCCATTCATGTTATGTGTACAGGTGGTCTTGAGAAGGGAATCCCCCTCTCACACATAGATACACTTTAGGGCGTGTAGACACATAGTCTCTCCTACACCCCCACTAGTTTATTTGCACTCACCTTTTATTTAGGTCCTGAAGAAAGCCAGTTTAGTCATAAGGCACTGGCTGAAACATGTTGACCCATTGGATGTGAGAGGTCGTAACTCGCCCCTTACATCCCCTTGCCTTATTTTTAACCGCTGACGGAGGCCCAGGTATTAAAGTCTAATTTTACCCTCGGGTACTGGGACCACCGTTCAGCCGTTTTAACATCACTTCCTTAACTATCCTCACCGCACACTCAGCAATATACCAGCTCCGCTGTAGTCAGGCGTTGAAGCACACCCGGGGCACGCTAGGTGCCACTGGGTGGGCCCGATGATGAAGCATGCCACCAACTAGGTTGGTGGGTGAGGGCTTTATGAACACACCTGCCGGGTGTTCACACTCCGTGACAAAACATACCAGAGTCTTCCCCCTCCCCTAAAGTAACTTGAGCTAGTCTCTTTTTGATTTAATCATATATTAACCGGGGACATGGACTAGCTTTCTGGTCCTACCTCTCTCTCTTGATTACGCATCAAAAGGAACCAATGGCCTGTGCTGAGAAGACTGAGGATAAACTATCTGGCTTGCCCTGTCGCAAGTGTCTCTTTTGAATGTGTTTTCAGTGCTGCTGGTGCCATTATAACAGTGAAAAGGACCAGTCTCTCACCCAGAAATGTGGAGAGGTTAACCATGATCAAAATGAATCAGCACTTTATACCACCGAATTACACAATATATGAATCAACGCAGGAAGATGAGGACTGCATTTTAGGTGGCGGAAGTAGTGTGTTAGATGATGATTACCTACTTCTTGTTGAACCCCCAGAGTTTGAGGATGAGCTATACTTCCCTGACAACTAGGCTTGAACTTCTTACTTTCTTCCTTCCTTATTAACTTTTATTTGTGTGTGTCTGTCTTTCTGGTTCAAAACTTTGAATCACAACAAATCCATCACCACCATCTTCTAGTTTTTTTATTGCCATATTGCAGTTGCAGCTATCTGCATTTAAGTCCACTCCTCCGAGTTCTGCTCCTCCATCCACTAGACTCACCCTAAATCCATTTCCCTTAAGCCAGACGATGATTGGATGTGGAATAATATAAGAAAAAAGACAATGTTGCCTTGTTGAGTCCCTCCAAAAGAAGTGGAACATGATGACTACTATAGCTATTCTCCTCTCTGAGCCGAGAGAGATTGCCCCTTAACTTAAGATGAGAAGAAACAGGTAATGAATGATGGCATGCATTGGACGCTGACTAAGTGATTTGTGCTGTTGTTGTTTGGTGTGCATAAGGTGAATTCATTGTGTACTATTATTTAATCTACACACTAAATGTAACTCAAGTCATTGTTTCCCTTCTTGTTTTTTAATAACAAAATTGTACTTCTACTGCAGGTCGATCCATTGCATTTTGAATATGGAATGTGGACTCACTCTGTACACTGCACAGCACACTGAGTTGGACAACACCATGATGATGACCACAGTGACCTGGGGGCAGATGTATCAAGATTCCATTTTGCGAATCCTAAATAGCAATTTTTTGCGAATCGCTATTTAGAATTTGCAAAATGGAATGTATGTAAAAAATCGCTCATTTTTTGCGATTCCTTAACCCCTTCCATGCTGGTGACGAACCCCAGCCGTCATGCTCCGCGGCGCTCGTGTGCTGATGACGGCTGGGGTTCGTCACGGCCCCGCCCTGTTCGTTTTTTACTGCACAGCGGCGGAAACGGGCCAGCATGGAAGGGGTTAATCTTCTTTATTTGCGAATTCGCATTTTGCGAATTCGCAAATAAGGAATAATTTCCCATGCATTCCTATGGGCCAGTAGGCCCATAGGAATGATTGTGAAATAATTCTCAAATTGGGAATTCACAATTTGATAATCACAATTTGAGACTTATTTCAAGGGTGCAGGGGTGTCTCAAAGACACCCTGCTGCACCCCTGAAATGTACATGTGTGTGCATATGCCATCTTCAAAAATGCCAAATTGTGCATTTTTAAAAGAATTCGCAAATTAACATCAACTACAAGTTGGTGTTAATTTGCGATTTCTTAAACAAAATTCGCAATCTAAAAATGCTACATACATAGCATTTAAGGAATCGCAAAATTTGCGATTCCTTAAATGCTATGGCAAAATAAGGAATCGCAAATTATTGCGATTCCTTATTTTGCGAATTTTTGATGCATGCCAAAACATGCAAAAAGACCATTTGCGACTCACAAAGGCCGAAATTCTGCGAATTTCGGCCTTTGCGATTCGCAAAAGGCTTGATACATCTGCCCCATAGTATCTACGCAGTCACTCAGTAGGATCAGAGATGATTGATGGAATAAGACAGGGCATTTCATGAGTGGCATAAAAGGTAAACAAGTCAACCACAGCAGACCTACATTTCTGTGTAGTGGTGGAGTCGAGTGTAGTGGTATGACTGACAGCGGTGCATTGATTTAGTCACTTATTTGTAAAATGCTATGTTGCTGTATATGTGCTTTGTATGCCTCTGTCAAAAAATGTACTCTAAATGGAGGACGGGTGGTCACGTTTCCCGTGGGCCTGCTCTGTCCTGTTGTTGTTGTAGGTTAATGCTGGAAACACAGTAGACATAATGTATCAATGCCGCCTCTGAAATTGTTCTTGTTGTACTCCACAGTAATTTATGCATTTTTTTCTTCTTGATTTTTCAATATCCCTTTTGTTTTTCCATCTATAATTACAGGCCGGTCCTTACCCTGTGCTATACTGGGAAAAGCAATTCACACTTACCTTACCAATCTGCATCAGCCAGGCAGGCAGTGGCGGCACCCAAGATTGATGAACGGAGCATCCATGGAAGGGAGGAGGACCAAGAGGAATGCCAAGATGTAACTCCCCAATTTGACCAGGATAACATACAGTAACAGAATCAACATTCATCATCTTTTAAATAATTTGATTCATTTTTTATCTTCAAACATTACGACTGTGTGTTGTTCCTACTATGTTTTCTCTCTGATTATAATTCATCCCTACAGCTATTTTTTAATTTTATTTTGCTATTTTTAAAAGTAAGCCCGGTACAACAGAACAGAAACTATGCAATTTGGGTCTCTCTGAGGGCAGACAGGCAAGGCAAATTGCATAATATACTGCTGCCCTGTACTGTCTAATTGTCTAGTATTAGTTAGTAAGTACTACTTATTATCATTAACCGTCACGTTTGTTATCATCATCATAATGCATGCATTTGCTTTTTCTCCCTTAACAGATTTATGGATATGGTCGTCTGCCAAGATTGAGTTTTGTTCTTTGTCCATGAGTAATGTTTTTCTTTGTCAAACCTTTCCCAACCATATATCAAACCCTAACCCTCTTCCCCCGGGCTGTGTGATTTATATTGAGGTGTGACTAAAACAATTGTTCACCAATAATTGATCACACGCATGCCTGGGCAGATGTGGTGAAAGCAACACTGATTTAATTTCCAGGCAAGGATTTTCTTCTGCTTGCCCACCCTATATTTGCAAGTCAATTTTTTTCTCCAAAGGAACCTAATCCATCATAATTAATTTCCGGCATCTATTGGATTTATCAACATCCTCCTACACAGTACTAAAGGTTACGTTTGTGTCGAGTGACTCTACACAACTACAGTTTGTAACTTGTTTTGCTAGGCTATCCCCACCACCATTATGGTTTATTTACTTGGCTCTACTACTTCTCCCAGAGTCTCTCTCATGCGACTGACTGTCTCATTTTCTTTTCTTTGCAAATGCTATTGCCAGTGTCTACTACTAACACCACAACCATGGCATCTTCTCCATTCTCTTGGAAAACCAAAGCATCATCACAATGCAGCCATCGCTGTGCCTAACTTAAACATCAATCACAGGTAAGATAATAAGTTTGGGGGAGGTATAATGGACTAGGAGGAGAGACTGATGGTACTAGTAGGTCAAGTCACTCAGTGAGGGGTACCACCTCTATTTGTTTGTGTGTTAAAAAATCGGCAGATTATTAAATCAAACACTGGGTGCAGACTTGCAGCAGCAAGGAAACCATGTGATGTAAAACAGTAACCCCCCCACAAAACATTAACAACGTATTGCTATTTTTAAGCATAAATATAATTTAATACTCTAACAAAAATAAACTATGTAAAAAATCCAACAACATCTGACTCACCACTCTCCCTAACCCCAACCAATGTCCAAATGAGAAAGTTCAACCAATGTCCAAAATGTTCATAATAATGAACCCCAACGCAATGTCCAATTCCCACCTACAAAAAATGGATTGAAAAAGGGGCAATCCAACAGGGTCTAGTTATCAGCGGGCTCTTCGGATTTCCTTCTCCAGGACCTTTAGCTTCTTCTTCACCTCCTTTAACTGCTCCTCTAGATGCACATTCCAGGGGAGCATGTGGCGCGAATATGCCCTGCAGTTGCATCCACAGGGCGGGGCAGCAGTGCTGGATGTGGAAGTGCGGCGACGGGCGGCTGACTGACCTCGGCACCATACCACTGGAGGAGCCTGGCTGGGGCCCAGGGCATTGGAGGAGGCTGCAGCTGCCGCTGCCTCCTCCTCCTCCTCCGCCAGAGCCACCAGCTGCCAGTATTCTTGGCAGATGGGTCCAGCTCTCGGTGCCGGGCCATGACTGCCAACTCCTTCCTGGATGGTTTTGCTTGGGAGGGAGTAGATATATCAAGAAAGAAAAAAAATTATTAACCAATACTCTTAGCAAAACAGTAACACAAATTAATTTAACACATAGTGGCACAGTAGCACTAGCAAGCACAGTATATAACATTTGTGGTATGTATCTATCCTCCCACTTCCTCTGCCTCTAACATTTGTGGGAGTTTCAGGCATTATACTAGCACTATGTATGTACTCAAGTTAAGTACACAGTACACCAGTCTTCTTCTTCCCTCTTGTTTATCAAATTTAACGTAACATTGTTGTAGCCGACATGCCAGCTCAGTCAGCTTGCGCCCAAGACAAACATACTCGAGTCATGATGCAGACTCGCGTTAGTTTTATTTACTACTTTCTGCAGGCGGGGAAGCTCGTATTTTTCTCTTACAGGTGGCATTGGCCAATGGCCATACTCTGTTACATCAAGAACAACTGCTTAATTTCACTTTCACCCTACTCTGACAACCACAAAAAGGCAGATGATATCTGATACAATAATCATTGCTTATATATGGGACGCCATGAGGTACTTTGTTTTGATTGATTGTGTAACTAGCCGATAGGCCTGCCATAGCAGGCAGGCTGACACAGTCGAAAACAAATTAACATAGGTGGAGAGTTGTCTTCTGAGTTGGAGGAAGGCGCTTGATAACTACATACATACAGAGTATATATGCTGTGCTTGCAAACTACTGTGACTCAAGGGAATATTCTGAAAATACAACTTGTATTCTCCTCGGCTTTGCTACTCTGGTGTGGTTTCTTTTACTTTTCTTCAAAGTAAGACTCTTCATCCAGTGACAGTCTCCACCTATGCTATCTATGATAAATCCCATCCAGGCATCCATCCATTCAAAGAAAACGTCTATCATTCTTTCTAATCTCTCAACAAACCTTAGTTTATTTCACCAACAACAAACGTTTGTTCTATGGTTTTTAAACCACCACTCATGCGTCCTTCCTTCTTTGCCTTGTCTTTGAGTTTGACCCAAACACCACTGAGGATTCTTGCTATCCACACATACAGTTTCACCCACTCAGGCAGGCATCTTTTCTTTCACATTCCACCCATCCTTCAACCACTCATGCATCTGAATCCTCCTATCAGCTTCCCATGTATGCTTCTCTGCCAGTCATATTACATCTTGCCCATCCTTCCTCCTTCCACTCTTCTTTCCCTTTTCGTTCAACACGTCCATCAAGGTCATCTGATCTGACTTTTAGTCTTCTCCATAAAAATTTCACAGCTGAGTTGAAGTCAGATAGAAGAGGGCATTGGTTACTCAACTCCTGCCGCTAATGCTATTGCTAATGCTAAGTAAAGGGTGTCTTCTTCAAACGGTGTTCACTACAACTTCATACTTACTAAGTATCAACAGTACAGTGATTGTATATCCTTGCAGCGCGTGTAATGTCAGTAAGTAAGGAATATAACTCACCACTGCCCGCCACTGCTGCTGGCTCACCTCCTGTAGCTCTTGCAGGTACTGCATCTCCTGCTCCCTCCAAAATGGCCGCGTCGCCATTGCCGCTGGTCCCAGCACTGGTGGTCGGTAGTACGCCTAGAAAAAACATTACATATTTTTTAGATTCCATATACACCTCCCCCTATTTATTCTTTTTCACTAGCAAGATTGAAAAAAAAGTTAATACATATATAGACAACATGATACATCACTGGTACAAATCGGGTACTAGAGTAGAGTAGACACTAGTAGTGTTATATGGTCCCTAGGGTCATTCTAGTCTTTTCTTTCCTAAGTTAGCCTGAGCCATGCAACCATTTTAGCTTTGTGTCTTTTGCTCACGTTACCTCGCAGCTTGTTGTGTAAGAAGCCTTTGAGCCCACATGAGCTCATACTGCTACTGTCTGAGTGCTGCGTACAAGGTCGATAAACAAGCCACTTTGTTATGGAGTTCTGGTCAGCCGGTATTGCTTAGCCATAACATGCTACACTTTTTGGCATGACTGAGAAATGCTTGCGTTATACTAATGTGCATCATTTTGCAGATAACAGGCAGAAGATTCCCTTCTACAAACCAGAGCTTTGCAGAGCTTATGATGTAACCAGTACTTCAAGGTTCTCAGGTGAGAGGTCCCTCAGAATTTGCTCAGAGATCTTTTGTCTTCTATGGACTTGTAGTTGTAACAATGTTTATTGTTTTAATCTTATGCATTTTGCTGTTGGTGTTGGCTCGTATACTGCATTAGAGAATATTGTACAGAGCTTGTTAGATGAAAATAAAGCTTTTAAACTTACATAGATTTTGTGGTATTTAGTGTGGACTTACACGAGTGAGTGAGCAAAAGGGTGTGCATAGCTTCCACGACTCTGAGAGGTCGGGAGTATTATGTCCTGGGTTGTCTAATCATTGGGTATCTTCGGGGGGTTTGGGGAGCTAATGAGGCACTATAGCTATGTAAGGATTGCCTGATAGATGTAAGGATTGCCTGATAGAGTCAGGGGCGCATAGCGCTCGCATATTGTAGCAGCTTTTTAAAACGGAAAACTTAGAATTGGTTATTTTAGCTTTTAAAATCTACCTTTTTTAAAATATTTTAACATATTCTATCAAAATAGCGATTGTGGAACTGTGATATTGAATTTGCAGTGCAATAAACTTACCAGACTGTATTGATCGTTTTTGGGGGTTTGGGGGAGGAGGTATCTATGACTAAAGGGGCCGAAAGTGACCAGAAGCAGCATGAACCTACATCCGCGGTCTCGTCGTTCATGTGCGATGGCATCAACTAAAAAAACAGGGCCACAGCGCGACTGCACAGTGGGCACGTGCAGCAGGCACGCCAAAGGCAAGGCCATCTGCGCCTGGCAGGGGCTAGGGGCCAGACCCCCTGCTTCACCCATTATCTGTTTGAACTACAAGCTCAGGTTTTCTAGGGAGAAAATGCTAGACATTGCTGACTGTCTTCCCCGTATTTCTGCTCAATGTGTTCAAGCCTCGCCAGGGACCACCAATGGTCCTTTTTCGTGTTTAAATTGTAATTGGAGTAGTAACACCCCTAGCAGTTGGGCACTTGAAATCCCCACTGGCATGAGCCCCACATGAAATGCATTTACTTTAATGCCAGATCAGTGCCAAAGCACTCAATAGAGATTTGGGATTTATTGAAGGAAACATAGCCAGTCTTTGCATTTATGTACTGAAACATGGCTGGATGACAATAATACTCCTGATATTGCCACTGCCCTGCCTATGGGCTGCACAATCTTGAAACAGGATAGAGTGGCCAGGAGAGGAGGGGGCGTTGCAATACTTTTTAAGGATTGCTATTCCTGCCTACATGAATCTGTGACTCGGCTAGGAGAGTTTAGCGTTTGAAATACAGAACGGCTCTTATTACCTAGTTGGAGGTGTGATCATTTACAACCCCCCTGGTTATAATGCAAACTTTAGCACCCAGCTCCTCACCCAGCTGTTCCCCGCATGTTTGAAATATCAGAGTTACCTAGTAATAGGTGACCTCAATGTTCACTAAGAGAACACAAACGACCCTGCAACTAAGCACCTCAGCAGTGATATGGAGATCATGCAGCTAAAACAATGGATAGGTGAACCCACCCATATTGCTGTGCATAACTTGGATCTTGTTTTCTCCAATATAGAGTATATCGACATAAAAGAAATTAGGCCTTTACCATGGACAGATCACTCTTTGATCACCTTCACCCCCAGTCTCCCCAAGAAGTTTTTTCGCCCCCACATTTCGGTAGCAGGAGCAAAGAGAGCTTGGAGGCAGGTCACTCTGGAGAAATTAGAGCGGCATTTTAATGCCAGGGACCGTGATGATAAAAAACCAATAACAGGAGGGATGAGTGCAGAAAACCTTCACGATAAAATTCTCAATACCCTTGATTATTCCACCGATCCATTGAAGGGATCTATGCCTCCTTTCATGTTCAGCAGCCACCTGATGATTTAAAACAGGAATTGATCTACCCCAATCCAGATGCACCATTCCACCTTAACAGTTTCCTCTCTTTTACCGAACAAGAGGTGGAAAAAACTATGATGGAAGTCAAATCAGGATCCCCACTACACCCCTGCCCCCGCTTTATCTTTTCTCGGATTGCCTCAATCATCTGCCCCCATGTTACCCAAGTTCTTAATCAATCATTATGCACAGCAGTATTCCCGGAGATCTGGAAGAAGGCCACAGTTGTCCCTCTGCTAAAAAAAAGCAGGTACTGATGCTCTCAACCCAGCCAATTACCATCCCATATCCCAACTACCTTAGCTATCCAAAGAGATGGAGAAATTAGTGAATAAGCAGTTAACACATTAACTTGAAGCCAATGAACTTCTGGATATCTCCCAGACGGGTTTCAGAACCAACAACAGTACTGAGACAACACTCTTAGCAGTACTGGACAACATTAGATGTGTGGTAGACCAGGGCAAAGCTGCTGCCCTGGTCATATTAGATCTGTCGGCAGCGTTCAACACTGTCTCACACAATTTCCTGCTGAAAACTCTAGCCACAAAGGACATACATTCCAAAGCCCTATGATGGCTCCATTCATTCTTGACGAGTCGAACACAAACTATACAGCTAGGTACCTTTTCCTCCACTCCATCTCCCATCAAATATGGCGTACCACAGGGTGCATCATTGAGCCCCATGCTTTTCAATATTTATGTGTCTTCTCTGATGAAAATATGTAGAAAATTGGGCATCAATATATGCTCCTATGCAGATGATATCCAACTGATGGTTAACTTAGACAAACAGGATGACACTAGGATCAGATTCACCAGCTGTCTTACAGAAATGGCGGCATGGATGTCTGATCATTGTCTGAAACTTAATGCCACCAGTCCGAAATCCTACTGGTTGGGGGTGGTAACCAAATCTGGAATACAAGATGTTCGCCCTCTACTCTGCGCAAGCCCCCAGCCCCCAAACAGGTGGCAAAAAAATCTGGGAATTCTCGTGGATAGAACACTTACCATGCAGAATCATGTTCATGGGGTGGGAAACTTTTGCTATCTTGAAAATTCTAAAGAGAACATTCCAGTGGATTTCGCTGGAATGCAGAAAAACCCTGGTCCAAGCATTGCTTCTTAGCAGGCTGGACTATGGGAATGCTCTCTTTGTTGGCATTTTCTCAACTTGAGTTGGTCCGGAAAGCACCCGCCAAGGCGGTTTGCAATAAGAGGAAACATAGTTCAGCCTCGGAATGCATGATGGCTCTACACTGGCTCCAAATGAGACAAATGGCCATGTTCAAACTACTGTACCATGCACATAAGGTCCTGCCTCTTACCGGACCTGAAATCCTCCAAGGCAGAGCCAAGTTCTATCTTCCCAACCAGATTCTGTGATTGTGCCCCCAAGCTAGCGCAACCACCAAACGCATTAAATAGTCCAGAGTAGAGGGTCGGTCCTTTTCACATCTGGTGGCAAAACTCTAGAATGAACTACCAACCAAACTTCGACTCATTGATTGCCATTTATTATTTAGGAAAAAGCTGAAAATACATTTATTCCCCAAAGCCTGATTAACTACCAAACCCTCCTCCCCACCGAATATTCTCACATGAAAGAGCTTTCCTTTAGCGCCTTGATATCCATTCGGATGAATGTTGCGTTCTATAAATAAAATAAATAAATATAGCTAGTCGGTCAGGGGATTGTGGGTTCTGACTGTGGTGTGAGGAAGGTCCAACCTCCCATCACCAACGCCCTATTTTCTTGTGCATAGTTCTGTATGTGCAGAATCCCTACAACAGTAGTAGTATGTACTATCCTATCAAAAATAGTAAAATATAAGAACCCGCGACCAAGGCTTTCATGATAGAACTCTTTGCAGCAATTAAAGAGAACATATCAGAGCGGCGCTCCCAACTGGCATCAGACTTGCGCGAAGTAAGGAGAGATGTGGACGGAGTAGGGGAGCGGGTAGCGACGCTGGAAGAACATGACGTAAGCACAGCAGAGGACATTCACCAGTTGCAGCAAGACGTAATTCACCTGACGGAGCAAAACCTCGACCTGCAGGCCCATACAGAGGACTTGGAGAATAGGAATAAACAAAAGAAATCCAACTAGTGTTGTGGAGGTTGAGTGATCAAATGGATAATGAAGCACTCAGTGTTTGTAAAAATACCCCTCACACACCAACAGGCCCCTTGGTGTCATGCTTCATCATCGGGGTCTTCGCACCCCTCTATCGGGATGCGGCGTGCTGCGACCTACGGCTACGCGGGAGCACTACAGGTGTTGGCTATGTGTGGTGTCCAGTGTGTGGGTTATGTTTATAAGTGAGTAGGGTGTGCGGTGAAAGTTAAAAAGTACCTGGCGCTAGAGTGAAAAAGAAATTTTATTCTGTGCTCTGGCTGGTACTGTTAAAAGAAAGTGCAGGGTGAGGTCTGACCTGTTATGTTGATGAACAGGACCTCTAGTGTGCTTTTTGTGTCGACATGTTTCGGAGACAGGCTCCTTCTTCAGGACAGGGGCACAAACTCCCTTCCCTACTCACGTCTTTTCTACATAAAAAGTGTATTTACATAAAAAGTGAAAAGTTTTAAATTGGCTAAGTGTGCCTACAGCGGTCTGCTAGAGGCACAATGACTTCTGAAGCTTAATTTGCTGGCTTCATGAGCAAGTGGGACGTCGGGGTGTGGCATCAATGGCTTTAGACTCAGGACGCTCTGGTCACCGTCTTACCCCGCACGCTGCTCCGTGCGGGGTAAGACGGTGACCAGAGCGTCCTGAGTCTAAAGCCATTGATGCCACACCCCGACGTCCCACTTGCTCATGAAGCCAGCAAATTAAGCTTCAGAAGTCATTGTGCCTCTAGCAGACCGCTGTAGGCACACTTAGCCAATTTAAAACTTTTCACTTTTTATGTAAATACACTTTTTATGTAGAAAAGACGTGAGTAGGGAAGGGAGTTTGTGCCCCTGTCCTGAAGAAGGAGCCTGTCTCCGAAACATGTCGACACAAAAAGCACACTAGAGGTCCTGTTCATCAACATAACAGGTCAGACCTCACCCTGCACTTTCTTTTAACAGTACCAGCCAGAGCACAGAATAAAATTTCTTTTTCACTCTAGCGCCAGGTACTTTTTAACTTTCACCGCACACCCTACTCACTTATAAACATAACCCACACACTGGACACCACACATAGCCAACACCTGTAGTGCTCCCGCGTAGCCGTAGGTCGCAGCACGCCGCATCCCGATAGAGGGGTGCGAAGACCCCGATGATGAAGCATGACACCAAGGGGCCTGTTGGTGTGTGAGGGGTATTTTTACAAACACTGAGTGCTTCATTATCCATTTGATCACTCAACCTCCACAACACTAGTTGGATTTCTTTTGTTTATTCATGTACCATTGGAGCACGAATCCAGCGATTGGCTCTACCTCCCCCCTATGTTTTTGATATTGACTTGGAGAATAGGTCACGTCGCAACAACATTGGCATTCGCTCAGTTCCCTGGAAAGGTGAGGGGGCAGACTTGAGGGAGTACGTTGAGGTGCTATTCAAACACATCCTTGAGGAGGAGGATATCCAGACCATACAAATGGATCGAGTGCACCGGTTTGGCCTACCGCGTGGGCCTCAGGCGCCGGCCCCCGACATCCTGGTGTGTGATTTCCAGCTAAAGGAACGGATCCTTAGGAAAGCGCGAGATCTAGCTCCCCTCCACTTCCGAGACCATAGTCCCCTGCTATACCAGGATCTGGCGGCATCCACACTGCAAAAGCGCAGGGACTTCATGCCTGTGACCACTTTTCTCCAGGAACAAAAAGTGCCCTACTCTTGGGGGCACCCCTTTCGTCTCGTCTTCCGCTGGCAAAATAAATTGGTCCAGGTGTGCTCTTTAGAGGTGGCAATGGATCTTCTGGGCTTGGAACGCAAGGACCCAGCGTCCAGGAGCAGCGGTTCCCCCGGCAGGCGACGACGACGCTCAGCAGAGTGGCAGAGAGTGGGCAAGCCAGCCCGAACAGGAGGGCCGGACCTGTCAGCGAGGATGCAGGAGCGAGGTGCAGCGGTCGCCTCTGTGGCCCAGGTCACTGACGCAACGACGGACCAGGGTGAGGCGGACTCCTGAACCTGAGCGGGCCATCTGCAGGCACCGGAGGGGGCCACCACTCTGAGGTAACACTCGTATCTTCTCTCCATGATCGTGAGGGAGCCCGGTAACACGATCTGGGAGAACTGTGACTGGTGCCATGTCCCCCTGCCCTTAAGACTTTTCCTCCTTTGTTCGGTATATTGTGTTTTTTTCCTAGGGGTGTTGGGGGGGTGGGTGGGGTGGGTTGGGGGGTGGGCAGTGGTGGTAGCGGGGAGAGGCTTACAGATAGGAATCCGTGAAACTTGCCTGTGGGGGGAGTCTGGGGGGGAGGGAGCTCGAGGCGGAGAGGTCCTGCGGGGCAGGTTAGTCTTGACCTGATCAAATGGCTGCATGCTGCATTCGGATCTTGGAGGGGGGATGGGGGGGGAGTCGCCCTTTTGGCCACCCACCAGGGCGGGAGGGTGCGTGCGGCCTTGGCAGCACTTTCTCGGAGGAATTTCCGATGCCGCCTTTAACCTTAGGAACATGGAATGTTAAGGGGCTGAATTCTCCCCAAAAGCGCCAAAAGACCTGGAAATATAATATTGATCACCATCTGGATATAGTGGGTCTTCAGGAAACTCACCTGGCCAAAAGGGAGGACTCACGCCTTAAGCACAAAATGTTCCCGTTAATCTATAGATCCACCGCCGCCAGGAAGCAAAGGGGGGTGGCCCTTATGTTTCGCTCGACCCTGCAATTTCAACCTATGGGTGTACAAAGTGATAGGGAGGGCCGCTGGATCATGGTTAAGGGCCTCTTGAGAGGTAGACTCTGCACATTTCTTGTACTGTACGCACCTAACACGGGGCAAAACACCTTTCTACTCACACTGCTGAGGGCCGTAGTGGATTTTGCAGAAGGGCCACTGATTGCTATGGGGGACCTTAATATGGTATGGCAGAAGGAATTAGATAGCACACACTCCCAGAGGTCAGGTATGGGCACGTTTTCCCCCGACACAAGGCAACAGATTTTTGACCTGGGCCTTTTTGATGCTTGCCGCTTTCTATGCCCCCAATCCAGGGATTTCACCTTCTTCTCCCATGTCCACCGCTCCTATTCCCGGATTGACCACTTCTTTCTGAGCAAGTCGCTTCGTGGGTGGAGACCTGCGGGAGGCCAAGATCTTCCCTATATCGGTTTCTGACCACAGCCTACTTACGGTGGGGCTCCAATGGGGTGTGAAGAGCAAAGATAGCTCCAAGTGGTACTTCCCAGCTTCCATGGTTCGGGACAAACCTTCATGCACCTCCTTACGAGG
Organism: Lissotriton helveticus; assembly: GCF_964261635.1. Classification (NCBI taxonomy): domain Eukaryota; kingdom Metazoa; phylum Chordata; class Amphibia; order Caudata; family Salamandridae; genus Lissotriton; species Lissotriton helveticus. The sequence goes on from NC_136057.1 coordinate 951,738,901, forward strand.
ACTTATCAACGAGTTTTTCACCCTCAACGACCCAAAGGATACCTTGGTCTTCACCACATGGGATGCCTTTAAGGCGTACCTTTGTGGACACTGCATAGCTTTGAACGCCACCCTTAATCGGAAGCGGTCGGGAGCGGGAGCAGCTAGAGGAGGCGCTATCCTCCCTAGAAAGGGCTTATAAGGAGAATCCCTCAAGGTCGGGTCTCAGGCAACTAACAGCAGTCAGGGGTAAACTCCGAGCCCACTACGATAACAGGGCCGAATATACCCTGTTGAAACTGCGGCGACTCTCTTACTCCCAGGGCAATAAGGTGGGGAGACACCTGGCCAGACAACTACGGGACAAAAGAGAGCGGGAGTACGTAGGGGGAATTTGGGATCCGCAGGGTGGACTGACGCACCAAGACGAGAGGAAGGCGGAGCTCTTTGGGGCCTTCTACAAGACCCTTTATACATGGGACCACCTGGAGGCTACTGCCCAAGCCGATTATCTGCAAGGATTGACACTGCCTCAGGTCTCTGCAGAATGGAATGAGGCGCTTTCCGCCCCCTTCTCCAGGGAGGATGTGCTGGCTGCCATTAAAGCTTTAAAACCCCACAAGGCTCCGGGGGCGGATGGGTATACGGCCATCTTCTATAAAACTTTTGCTTCTGAATTATGCCCGCACCTAGTTCATCTATTTAACCACATGGCGGAGGAGGGTGGATCCTCCCGCACAATGGCAGATGCACTTATATCCATCATCCCCAAACCCGGTAAAGACCCCAGTAACTGAGCTTCCTACAGGCCGATCACCCTCCTGAACTTAGACGCGAAGCTCTACTCCTCTATCATCGCCCAATGGCTCAATGATCGTATGCCAGCCCTCATAGAGCCAGATCAATCAGGGTTTATCAAAGGGCGCCAGACCCATGATAATACATGGCAGGTGGTACACCTCATTGAGAAAACCAATAAGTTTAAAATTCCAGCGGTTCTGGTGGGCCTAGATGCCGAGAAAGCGTTCGACAGGGTGGACTGGGGGTTCCTGTTCCGCACCCTGCCCGCCTTCGGCTTCTCCTCTAAATTTATCACAATGATACGAGCGAACTACCTCTCCCCCCAATCCCGAGTTGCAGTGAACGGTCGGTTCTCTCCCTTTTTTGACCACTCCAGGGGCAGTAGGCAGGGATGTCCCCTGTCACCGTTGCAGTTTGCCCTTAGCATTGAACCGCTAGCAATAGCGGTGAGGGCCGTCCCGGACATCCGTGGACTACCCTTCTCAGGGGAGTCCCACAAGATCACTCTCTTTGCAGATGATGTCCTCCTCTCCCTCTTGGATCCGGCTCACTCTCTTTCCCACGTACAGGCGGCCTTAGTGTGCTATGAGGCAGTGGCGGGGTTCAAGGTTAAATATGACAAATCTTATGTCCTTAACCTTACGATCCCCCAGTCGGAGCTGCCCCACCTTACGTCGCTCACTCCCTTGCCATGAACGGATTCCTCCATTAAATATCTGGGCATCCATCTGAACCCCACGCTGGGGAAATTGTACTCTGCTAACTTCCTTCTGCTTCTTGCTAGGATCCAGTCCGATCTGGCCCGATGGAAGCCCATGCTCATCTCCTGGCTTGGGAGGATCCACACGATTAAAATGACCCTCCTCCCCAAGCTCTTATATCTGTTCCAGGCCCTTCCGATAGACATTGACGGAGAATTCTTTCGGCGGGTGCGATCAATGATCCTGCGTTTCATCTGGCAGGGGGGCCGCGCACGCTTTTCCTTCACTGCCCTACGCAAGCCCAGGAAGGAGGGAGGTGTGGGGCTGCCCGACATGCACTTGTATTACAAAGCAGCGTAACTCCGCATACTAGTAGAGTGGTTGCAACAAGAATCAGAGAAACACTGGCTGCCTATGGATAGGAGAACGATTTGGGACCTGGTGTGGCGACCCAAGTGTGACCGGCCTAGGAATGCCTACCTCAGCACCCCCACTAGCACCACCTTGAAGGTCTGGGACTCGGTTTCTACAGATGACCGATGGACCACCTTCCCCTCTCCCTTCATGCCCATACACTTCAATCCCGCCTTCCCTCCGGCTTTACTCGAGGGCCCCTTCAGGGCATGGAAGGATGGAGGTTGTCTCGCACTCACACACCTCTTTCACACTTATGACCCGCTCACCTTTGAAAACTGCCAGAGGGACTATGAGGTGTTGGGAAGCGAGCAATTCCATCATGCTCAATTACTACATTGGGTGCTCTCCCCTCAAGTACGGGAGGCCGCAACTCGACCCCTCACGCAGTTCGAGGCCTTCCTGACCAGGACTGACTCCATGAAAGGGGCAATTACTTTCCTCTATGGGTTCCTCCTTGCTACCACCGCTTCCCCTAGGCCCCGGTATATGTCTATGTGGGAAGGGATCCTTCAATGAGATATCTCGGACTCAGAGTGGAATCATCTATGGTCGGATATTACCAAGTTTAATCACTCAGTGGAGCTTAGGGAGGCACATATGAAAACCATGATGGACTGGTATTTACACCCTGCCAAGCTCCACCTGATCTTCCCGGGTACTTCCGATAGATGTTGAAGGGGATGTGGGTTTTTAGGGGACTTCCAGCACATTTGGTGGGACTGCCCCATTATCCGACCGTTCTAGGAGGAAATTCTAGCCCAAATTAAGATTATGCTTGGATACCCTGTTCCCACCTCGATGGCCTCCACCTTGCTAGGTCTCCGTGATCCTGATCTCGAGCACCAGACCAGGGTGGATAAGAGGATATTGTGGCTTAGCATTGGAGCGGCCAAAATCACGCTGGCTGCAGCGTGGAAGAAGAAGGAAGCTCCAGCCGTCTCTCTCTGGCTATGGCGACTGCTTAGTATGGAGAGAATGACAGATATTTTTTTAGATGATTTCAAAAATTTCGAGTTTCGCTGGGGGCCGCTGGTTAAATTCCTCTCCAAGCGCCTACCATCAGCGGTCTGTCCACCTAGTGTACGCAAACTCCACCTGTTCCAGGTATGAACCCCTGTTGCTCTACCTTTGGTACCTTGTTATGCGCTTATTGCTACCACCACTGGGGGGGAGGGGGGAGGAGTGTGGGAGGGAAAGGGGAGGGGTGATTTAGTTTGTTTTCTCTGATTGTTATGACTTCTCGCATACAGTACCATTACAGTATGGCGTACCACGCCACATGCCTACAGCGGGGGTCCCTTAGCACTACTGGCAGGTTTTTCGACCGACCTACTGGGGGAACTAATCGATATCCATATGGCTATGCTTATGTGCACCTGTATCTTTTCAGCGTTCTCTTTTTTCATGGCTTACCGAATGCTCACCCAAAGACTGGTTAAGCGGCTCCCCCGTGGACACTGGGTCATGCACAGGAGCTTTGCATAAGATGCCATGTCCCCAATCTGTTTTGGCGCTCTCTGGGGCGACTGTTTATGCTACCCCCTGCGTGGGCTGGAATGCGGGTTTTGTCGCATGTCTCTTTCTACTGATTTTTTACTAAATGATCAATAAAAATACTTTTGACAAAAAAAAATAGTAAAATATCTGGTTGGGCATTTTGTTGGTGGAAATTGTCGAAAAGTCTCAAGATTAAGAAGACTAGAAGAGGACAACCCAAAGGACTGGACTCAGTGGCTAGAGCTATTGGTAAATATGAGTTTTATTTAAAACCTTTTAAATAAAGAGTGACCAACTCTGCAAGCTTAGCTACAGACAGACTAATAGTAGTAGTACAGAGAGTCATAGCAGAGGCAGTTAGGGGCACGGATAACAAGAATTTAGAAACAGATAGTCTAGATCGAAGAAGATTTTGTAAAAAATAGAATTAGGAAACCGAAATAATAGTTCGGAAAAAATAAGGTGCGGTAAAAGTTAGGAAAATTTAATTATTAATATTAAACACTGGAGGACTTACTGGGGCCAGCAGCAGAGCCCTTGGTAAAGGAGTTGTCTTGGCCCTGGGAGGCATCTTGTTCTTGTCCCGCTGACTCTGCCCCATCTTCTTACCCCTGGGTGCTGGTCATGTAAGATATAATAAAGAAAGAGACAAACATTAATGATTGGTGTGAAACAAATAAAATAGTTTAAAAAATGCTCAAAAATCATTTTAGGAAACAACAATTGCAATAAAATTGACCAATCTAATCTGATCGACTAGTAGTATTGCGGGATTCACGGACCGTCTACTTATTATTTATGCACACTAATCCAGTGTTCCATTCTGATTCCAGAATACTAACTAAGCCTAAGTACCACCTGACCTAGACCACTTATTCCAGATGGGCCAATTGTTCACTAAGTCTGCATTTCCATTTATTTTAGCCCTCAAAAATGCATAGATGGAGTACACATGCATAAATGTTTGCATACACCAAATTGTTGGTTGGTTGCTGCTGATGTTCTGCTAGTGATAAGCCTATTACCACTCACTAAACAAACTACAAAAGATTCTACTAAGGACTGGGGTAAGCAGCACTCAGCAGCACATGACGTGTCAGAGAATGCGTCACGCAGACCACTAAAAAATTTCCAACTAACACTAATAAGTAACTAAACCTATCAATACACCACTATCTCTTCTTAGTGGCAGGAGGACAAAGGAAGGACTAGAGTCACTCTAGCATTACCTAACTTAAGTTCTATTTTGGACATGAGTAACATTAGTGCCCTACCCCACTCCCCCACTCCCTGGTTGTTACTTACCCTATTGCTGATGTAGCTGGTCATGTTCAGCACTATCCTGTCCCTGTACTCCAACCACTGACTCCTCGCAGATGACTACAGACACCTGTTCCTCCAAGGTATCCAACTCCTCCTGTGGCACTGGATTCCCACCTCCGGGCTGCAGTGCTGCCTGGCGATTGTTGGACAGTTTCTGCTTGGTCTTGCACTTAGCCTCATGCCAGCACTTTTTGCAGTTGGTCACTATCCTCTTGATTCACCTTGGCTACAGTGGACTGCCATATTGCATTTTTGGTCCCCAATGACACCGTGGAGCTGACAAAAAGCTGGTGTTGTTTGTTTGTTACCTCACCAATCAGGATCTCGTTTTCCTGCTGGCTGAACCTGGTTTTCCTCTTCCTCTTCCTCCTGGCTGTTTGAGCGGTTAGGGGTGTTGTTATCTCCTGCATTACTGGGTCCAGATTCCTCCATGTTTCTTCAGGGCTTTTTTTTAATTTGTGTTTTGGGAACTTCACTGGCTTTTTGTCGTTTTTTTTCCTTTGCAACGTGAAAAAAGTAGCGTCACGCTGATTAGCGTGCGTTTCTGACCGCTGACTGGCCGTCCGTCACTTTTTTCACTTTAGCAGCAAGATTTTTATTGCTGTAATGCAGGTGTTAACATCGACAAACCCCACCACGATGAGAAACTATCCCATGTAGCGACGTATTGTAAATACGCCGATACCATGGCGATAGTTTTCAGCTGTATGCAGCGGTAAGAAAATTGCCTCTAACTAACGTTAGCATTAGTTAGTGGCAGTTCTTGTACATACACCCCTCAGTCTTTCCTGGCAATCATTGCTACCCCTCCTCCACGTTTGAGTTCCCTGTAGTAAAGCTACCTATATATACATAAATATATATATCACAGGTGGAGTCAGCTCAGGTTTCAGGCCCAGGTTTCAGTAGGAAAAGCAAGCGCGGGTCTGTGTGTTACCATAAATAGATGGAAATATACTCACAGACCCACTCATAGAATCACACAGACAGTCACACACCCACTTAGAGATCCACAAAAGTACCTTTTTAGCATTTCACATACTCACACAGGCTCTAACTCACCATTAACAGCCCCACACAGACACTCACACATTTACACACAGAACCACACAGACACACACACACCCACTGACAGACCCACTCAGACACTCTCACACCCATTCAAAGACCTACTCAGACACTTTCACACCCACCCACAGACCCACTCGAACACTCTCACACCTACTCCCAGACCAACTCATGCACTTGCACACCCACTCACAGACCCACTGAGACACACATCCACTCACAGACCCACTAAGACCCTCTCACACCACTCACAGACCCATTCAGGGACTCATACATCCATTCCCATACCCATATAGGCACTCACACAGCAACTTACAGATCCACTCACACAGATAGTCACACACCTTCTTAGAGATTCACACAGGCCCTCACACAGCTACTCAAATATTGACATAGGCATTCATCCACCCACTGATAGACCCACACCCCCCTCAGATACTTACACACCCACTCACAGACCCACTCAGACACTCAGACACTCACACACCCATTCACAGACCCCCTCAGACATTACATACCCATCACATACCAACTCAGGCACTCACATATCCAGTCACAAACCCATACAGGTACTTCCATACCCAGTCACACATCCACTCATACACTCACATGCCCTCTAAAAGCCCCACTCAAACGCCTACTCACAGAACAATACTGACACTCACACACCGAATGACAGACCTATTCACAGACCCACTCACACATACCCTCACCTATCCACTCAAACACTCTTACAACCAGTCATAGAGCCACTCAGACACTCACAGACCCACTCACATACACATGCTGACACTCACAAAGCCATTCACAGATCCATTCCTAAACTCACAGATCTACTCACAGACTCACACAGACAGTCATACAAACAGTCACACACCCACTTAGAAATCTAAACAGGCATTCACACAGCCACTCACATACTCATACAAACACCCACATGCACACATACAGTCTCACACAGACATTCCCAAACTGACTCACAGACCCACTTAGACACTCAAACACTAATGTATAGACCGACTCAGGAACTCTCACACCCACTACCAGACCCACTCAGACAGTCAGACACCCATTCAAAGACCCGGACAGACACTCTCACAACCAATCACAGACTCACTGAGCCACTCACAGACCAACTCAGACACTCTCGCACTCACTCACAGATCTCCTCGGATAGTCACACACTCACTCACAGATCGACTCAGACACACACACTCAAAGCACCAATAGACACTCACACAACCATTCACATACCCAGAGACACTCACACACCCACTCACAGACCCAGTCAGGCACACATACACCCACTCACAGACTCACTCAGACACGTAAACAGACACTCACAGACCCACTCAGTCCCTCTCATACCCACTCACAGACCCACTCATACACTCAGACACCCACTCACAGGCCCACTCGGACACTCACAGACCCATTCACATACCAATGTGGGCATTAGTATAGCAAGGAACAGTGGTTCCTGTGGACAATGTGTGTGATATCTGGTAATGGTTAGCTCAATGGCAATGTTTCTGGGTGAGGAAATGTCGGAGAGAGAAAAGACAGAAGTCAATGCAGAGAGGAGGATGGTCATTGGGTCTGTCCTAAGGCCAGGCCCTGTGCTGAAGCCACCACAAGAGGCAAACCCCTTCTTCATACACCTTTTGCATATAGCCTTTGGCTTTGCACAGTGGGAGTTGGCTGTAGGGACTGCACACAGCCATCTGAAAGTGGACACCCACCATTATGCATCGCAGAACGTGGTGAACAGTGGGGAAACGCCACTGGGGCTGTCATTCCTGCACCAAATTCTGTGGAAACAGCCAACCCCACTGCAAATGGACAGCAGAGTTTGGTCGCAGAGCCTTTTGCCGGGCCCTGAGGCCCAATCTGCTCCTGATTCCTGCAGTGTATGCCCATGTGCAGCGGGGTTGTCAGCAGGGCTGGGCCAGGCCACACACTCAATCTGCTGCAGTTGGCCAACCCCTATTTCACACAACCTTAAGCCTTGCCCGGTGGGCTTGACATACAGCAGGTCCTATGCACATCCTTCTATAGGTGGGAATTGGTCACAGGGCCTTGCATTCAGCCACGACCTGCGTCCAATCCTCTGCGGCCAACCATCATTGCACTTTTGTGAAGGATGTCCACATTGTAGGTTGCCCGCAGGGCCTAGCCGTCTACCAGGCGCTAAGCCCAACAAGCCCCAGGCAGCTGACCTCTACTGTGCATGGCCATGCACATCAGGTTCGACAGCAGGCAGCCAACCTTGTTGTGAATGGAATATTGTCTGAAAAGCACCAACACTTCATGAGCTTACCTCCGACCAGGTCGGGTACCATTGCAACTGTGCCCTAAAATATAACATGCAACAAATGTTTTTCCTTTCCACATACTGAAACCAGCATTCACCTCTTCTGCAGAAAAGAGACCACAATATTGAATGCTCTCATACAACACCTAAAAAACATGGCGTCCTTCCTGTCGCCAGACTTATTTTCAAACAAACTTTGTACATTTAAACACGTTTACCTGAAAATGTTACTTTTAACTTAGATGTATGCTGGTCTTTGGGCATCTATGACAGTATTGGTGAAATGGGACGATGTAACGGGGTGGGGCAATCATATTTTGCGTAACTGAAAACGTTACACCCGTGGTTTTGGGAGAACAGTTTACAATACTGGTCAATTGTTTGGGAGGATTGGAACACTAGTTTCAGTTGTAACGAGAGACCAAATGAAAAATGCACCTTGTGCTGCCAATTACAATTGTGCTGGGAAGTACCAGTCAGTCAGGAGCACGTTGTCGATTCTTTGTGTCCTAGAGAGATGACTCCTAAAAGCATTTAAAACGATGCTACATCACCGTGGTTGTGGTGACTGGGGGCTCGGTTGGGGTATTTGCAAGAACCAGAAGGTGTATCCTAGTTGCATTTGTGACATGTACAAAATCTTAGTGACAACCCCAGTTTTTCAGTAGGTATCAATAATCCTTGATTGAGGCATAAGTACAGAAATAGAAGGTGCCGGAAGTGTTATAATTTCCAATGAAGACATTTTTAACCATATGCAATTCTTTTCAAAGTGGCTCCGGAGTTGATTTCACCAAACGACTAGGCTAATGAAATGAAGCCCACGAAGGTCACAGAATAGCAGGCAAAAAGATTTATCTGACAATGTACTATTTTTAAAAAATGTCACATTGATTCAACCCCAATGTTCTTCCTGCCAGAACGCGGGAGTAGGATTAGCAAGCAGAAGGGCATTTGCATAAATAGAGTTGTGCTCAATTTTCATATAAATCTGGTCCGCCACAGCAGCCATTCTAATATGTGTTGATAACAGCTGATAGAAAACACATTCCCACATAATAAAACTGAAGGTCAGTGTGATAGGCATCCAATCATTGTTAAGCTAACTGCTCGAATTCTGCCACGAAGCTGTAATGCAGAATTATGTACCTACTTATAATGGGATCATAAAGCTGTTTTCTGGTTGATGAATTGCTCTGTGAGCTTGTGTTAGGCCGTGGAGTGCTGGATGTTAAACATCTCTAACGATTAAATCATTCATTTAATTCCAATACACGCGTACATTCTATTCTATTGAATTTTCATATTAACTGGAAACTGAAAATGATGGTCCTCATTTTCAGTAAATAACTCAAAACATGCCTCTTCTGTACATTCCTGACCAAGAGACTTTGATCACCCACCTTTAGCCCATCTGGTATGTTGAGCCGTTCAGCGAAAATGTATATATATATGCTATGAAGAATAGAAGGTGAATAGTATTTACCTATCTCTGTTGCCCCTGTTGCCTCTTTTCTTTATGTTTTCAGAATGTGTATCATTTTGTATGTAATCAACCTGTTGTATATTCATACTTGAAGCCCCTCTGTAAAGCTCTACACACGAATTAATGAATTCTTTATTGTATGACTACCTAAAATCATTTACAAACGCAATGCATATTACTATCATAGTTAAAACAGTAAGTTGGTAAAAGAAAAGCATTGGAAAAGCATTGAAAATGCAGAGAGATTTAAAAGAGAAGGAAACAAAAACAAAAACATCTAGAGACATATACATCGGGTTGGACAGTCCGTGCCCTAGTGTCAGTTCATCTTAACTTATCAGATCACCGATGGCCATGAGATGCTTTATTTATTGTTTGCTCAACGAGAATGGCACTCTTCTTGACCATTGGAATTGGCACAGGCTCACTATTGATGCTGTAGATGCTCATCGACAGTCGGCACGTAGATAGTTATTATCCTGTTATTTTTCCCTACTTTCCAGTAGTGGCTAAAAACTTCCTGGCACGTGCCAGCTACATTGGTAGTGTTGTGGTATATATGTGCGTTTAGGCCTCCTTGCATGTTCTTACTTTATTTAGGTTGAACATTGCCCTTAAGTATTTGCGCCTCGGGCTTACCAACGCTGGACAACAACAGATGACATGCTCTGTTGATTCTGTGTGGTATTGACACAGTCAACATCCTCTACTTCCAGTTGGTATGGTTGTCCAATGTGCCCTATAGTCCTTTATTGGTAGAGTTAGCAGCCTGGTCTTCAAGACATTTTGAAGAGCTTGTCTGCCCAGGCCGGCTTTCAGGTATGGTTGGCATTGAGTGGCTTCACACAAGAGACAACGGCCAATTCTATGACAGATTCTAAGTTGTCATATTAGCTTCTCATGCTCTTCATTGATTTGCTCATGTGTGTGTCACAGATGCCTTCAAGATTTTACACTTGACCGATTCCCCACATAGATGATGGCATACGACAGATACTTCAATACAGAGCAAGTACCGCCCCCATTTCTGTACTTCCTCTTCCCTCTAAGATTCCAGAGAAGGAAGTAGATTTCCAGCTTTCTGCTTTCATACAAAGAAACAATGTACGGTCGTGTTTCTCTTTCACTGGAGCAGTGAGGACCTGGTGAGGTCAGTTCGTTGAACCCGTAAGTAGAACGAGGAAGGAGCAAAGAGTGAGAAGGGGCAAGAAGAGGTGGCAGTGTCTGTGTCTGTGCCGAGCCGAGTTGTCCTTGCGGTATGTGCCGAGTTATTTCCATGCTGTGGGCCAAAGCCAATTCGAACCAAACCAAGGTTCAAGGCCGCTACCCATCCCAGGTACTGGGGGCTGGAGCGTCTGGAACGGAGCGGCGGGAATGGCGGAGTGCAACGTGGAGTACAGAGTCCTTGGGGCCACCTCCAGCATGCCGCTTGCCAGCTATGTTCACCTGCCTGTCCATCTACCTTCTGCTGCAGCTCCCTGCATCAACCCTTTGGTAGCCCACACTCCCCTGGCTGGTCTGGAGGAGGGGGGGGGGGTCTGGCAGTGACAAGACCCTGAGGGCCAAAGACAGGACCGCGGTCTGGTGGGGTGGGGGAGAGGCGGAGCCAGGTGCTAGAAGAGAGGAGCAACCAGCAATGCCACAATCAGCTTATCACTAGAGCACGGGAACCTGAGCACGGTGAGAAGAGCAATCTCCCTCTACAGCACCAACTCACTTTATCCACCTACACCTTTTCTTCACCACAAAACCCAATTCTCAGTTTCAGCATTAATACCTGCACCAGGTTCTGTGAAGCACTGCATTGGGCTAAACACTGCAAGTCACTTTCCAGCCCACTAGTCTCCAGACCTCAGTTTTTAGCACAACTGGGGTGGGTAATGGTAATTGTACAGTTGTGGTTGGTGACCCATTGAAGCGGCCAGCATCAGGTTGGTGTGGCTTGTGCTCACCACACAAAAGATTCAAGCAAATAAAGTAAATTAATAAGGCAAATCCATGATATCAAGGACCCATAAAGAAGGGTACCAGAAGGGCACAAGAACTGATACAACAAAGGGCACAAAAGGACATCAAAGGATACCATTGAGTGCAAAACACAGGCAGGCCCAGGGGTAATGTGGATCACCCCAACCACCGCAGGACACAGGCCGCTAACAACTTGTGCCGCTTTTACTTTTTTACCAAAGGGGATGATGGACGAAGCGTTTGAGTGAATCAAACACCCACCCCGGTCAAATGATCTGGGTTTAATCCATCATCATTCTTTAGCTCACTCCACCACCCCAGTTCAGATATGGGCATAAGCAAATCAGTCTGACCCTGTGCCTCATGGGAACAGTCCAGCCTGAACCCGAAACCGGTCCCAGGAAGCTTGTTTGTAGTCCAGGGTAAAGACATGGTTTGGCAGTTCGGGCTGGACTGTTCCCATGAGGCACAGGGTCAGATTGATTTGCATATGGCCATGTCTGAACTGGGGTGGTGGAGTGAGCTAAAGAATGATGATGGATTAAACCCAGATCTGTTGACTGGAGGTGAGTATTTGATTTGCTCAAACGCTCCATCCATCACCCCCTTTGGTATCACTTTGTTCGCCCTAAGTTGGCAGGGTATGCCCAGACGTGGGTCCCTTGCTCAATTTGCCACTGGATTCAAGATAGCCGGGTTGAGGAGGGTTATGAACCCGAAACAGGTCCCAGGATGCTTGTTTGCGGTCCAGGGAAGACATAGTTTGGCAGTTCAGGCTGGACTGTTCCCATGAGGCACAGGGTCAGACTGATTTGCATATGGCCATGTCTGAACTGGGGTGGTGGAGTGAGCTAAAGAATGACGATGGATTAAACCCAGATCAGTTCGACTGGAGGTGAGTATTTGATTTGCTCAAACGCTCCATCCATCACCCCCTTTGGTATCACTTTGTTCGCACTAAGTTGGCAGGGTATGCCCAGACGTGGGTCACTTGATCACTTTGCCACTGGATTTAAGATAGCCTGGCTGATGAGGGTTATGAACCCGAAACCGGTCCCAGGATGCTTGTTTCCGGTCCAGGGAAGACATGGTTTGGCAGTTCGGGCTGGATTGTTACCATGAGCGATACAAAAGGGGATGATGGACGGAGCGTTTGAACAAATCAAACACTTACCCCCAGTCAACTGATCTGGGTTTAATCCATCACCATTCTTTAGTTCACTCAGCCGCCCCAGTTCAGACATGGCTATATGCAAATCAGTCTGACCCTGTGCCTCATGGGAACAGTACAGCCCGACCTGCAAGCCATGTCTTCCCTGGACCGGAAACAAGAATCCTGGGACCGGTTTCGGATTCATAATCCTCATCAGCCAGGCTATCTTGAATCCAGTGGCCAAGTGAACAAGGGACTCACGTCTGAGCATACCCTGCCACACTTAGGGGGAACAAAGCGATACAAAAGGGGATGATGGACGGAGAGTTTGAACAAATCAAACACTCACCCCCAGAAAACTGATCTGGGTTTAATCCATCACCATTCTTTAGTTCACTCAGCCACCCCAGTTCAGACATGGCTATATGCAAATCAGTCTGACCCTGTGCCTCATGGGAACAGTACAGCCCGAACTGCCAAGCCATGTCTTCCCTGGACCGGAAACAAGCATCCTGGGACCGGTTTCGGATTCATAATCCTCATCAGCCAGGCTATCTTGAATCCAGTGGCCAAGTGAACAAGAGACTCACGTCTGAGCATACCCTGCCACACTTAGGGCGAACAAAGCGATACAAAAGGGGATGATGGACGGAGCGTTTGAACAAATCAAACACTCACCCCCAGTCAACTGATCTGGGTTTAATCCATCACCATTCTGTAGTTCACTCAGCCACCCCAGTTCAGACATGGCTATATGCAAAACAGTCTGACCCTGTGCCTCATGGGAACAGAACAGCCCGAACTGCCAAGCCATGTCTTCCCTGGACTGGAAACAAGCATCCTGGGACCGGTTTCGGATTCATAATCCTCATCAGCCAGGCTATCTTGAATCCAGTGGCCAAGTGAACAAGGGACTCACGTCTGAGCATACCCTGCCACACTTAGGGCGAACAAAGCGATACAAAAGGGGATGATGGACGCAGCGTTTGAACAAATCAAACACTCACCCCCAGTCAACTGATCTGGGTTTAATCCATTACCATTCTTTAGTTCACTCAGCCACCCCAGTTCAGACATGGCTATATGCAAATCAGTCTGACCCTGTGCCTCATGGGAACAGTACAGCCCGAACTGCCAAGCCATGTCTTCCCTGGACCGGAAACAAGCATCCTGGGACCGGTTTCGGATTCATAATCCTCATCAGCCAGGCTATCTTGAATCCAGTGACCAAGTGAACAAGGGACTCACGTCTGAGCATACCTTGCCACACTTGTTACCATGAGGCACTTTTACTTTCTTGGCACACTCTGCCTCCCGCACTAAATCCCACCCTTTCTACATCCGTTCTATATCCGTCTAATCTACACAATAAAGATATACGCTGTGGCAGAAGACGGGCGGTGGTGTCGGTGACGGCTCACAGGAAGCAGAAGAGGACAGACAACCTGGAACAGACAGCTGTATCGGGCCAGATACTAAATGTAACACCAACTACACCAACATTAGATCTCAAGATTAATCCAACATCAAATACAAGTACAACTAGCCTTCGAGGTCCTAACAGTATCCTCTCAATCAAAAACCTCCTCCAAATTCACCTTTCTTAAAAATACAGGGCCAGCTATCTTCTCCAGCAACTCGAGTTTAAAGGACCTGCCCTCCCAGCTCAGCCTCATAATAGCCATATGCAAAGGGGGCTTAAGTCCAGTCTTTCCTCACCTGGAAAAAACACCTCCAGGAACAGCAGGAACTAGCAAATCTCTTGGGTCACCAGAGCTGCTTAGGGAGCCATCACAAAAGGAAGGGGATTTAGGCCCTCTTGCCACATTGGATAGGGTGGGGGTTCATATGGCCCCTTTTGGCACCGAAAATAGGGTAAAGCAGGACCAGCACAATAAGTCAAAGAAAATGCTCATAGACCAGCCAGCATCGCAGCCCCAATAAAAAAGAATGTAGGGGAACTATTGCAGCCTCTGTTCAATTCATCACAGGACAGGAACGATCTGTACCACCTGATCTCCCAGATAGAAGCAGAAAAGAGGAAGTGGGCTGCTCCTGGAGACAAAGCACACCCAGCATTACAATGGCCTAACCAGAGGAAACAGCATCCCTTGTGGACGCTCTGAAAAAGCTAGAATGCTAAAATCCACAGGCAAATGGATGAAACCAACCAGCTCCCCCAAAGAAGACTTGCAAAATCTATCAAAAGACCTCTCTTACCTCCGGCCAAAGGAATGGGACATATGGTGTCCACTTATGGAAGGGAAGCTCCAAAAAATTAAAGCCGCACAGTAACAACTCAAAAAGAGGAAGACAAAGGAGAACAAGACTCAACCTGGGCCGCACCTCTCGCCATTCTACAGAGGTCGTGGATGCAATGTCCTTTCAAGCTAATAAAATGGACATCTATTTATTTATTTTATTTGTGAGATTTGTATTGCGCATGGCTGCCCCAGCAACGGGGCGTCCCAGCACAGACCATAAACTCCAGGACGAGAACCAGATACGAAAAGCATTAAGCCGGAAAAAGCCAGGTCTTAATGGCCTTCCGGAACGCAAAATGATTCTGAATCACTCTGATGGGCACAGGAAGTAAGTTCCAGAGTTGTGCGGCCAGACTGCGGAAAGAGCGGCCACCCGCTCTGGCTTTCCAAACACGTGTGGTGCATGCCAGAGCTAAGGCGGCAGATCTTAAGGGACGTCGTGGCGCATAAAACTCCAACAACCCCATCAATCCCACCGGTGCCTGAGGTGATAGGATCTTATGCGCCAAGCAAAGCGCCTTAAATTGGATGCCTTTTCTATCGGCAGCCAGTGAAGTGTCTGAAGTACATGGGAGACCGAACAACTGTATGGGAGGGCCATCAACATGCGGGCGGCAGCATTCTGTGCCCTTTGAAGCCGCTTGACGTTTGCCTTGTTTGCGCCTACATTTAGGCAATTCCCATAATCTAATCTAGACAGGATTATCGCCTGAAGGATGATTTGGCGGACATTTGGGGGGAAAAACCAACAACGGTTTCAAGCCCCTTGGAATGCCAAAACAAGCCCCAGCCACTGCTTTGGACTGGACGTCGAAAGTTAGGCCATTGTCGAACCAAATGCCTAGATTTTTCACAGTCTCCTTGGGCAAGGGGGCAGGTTTCAGACGGTCAAGCCAATAACTCTCGGACCACAGCCCTTGATCTTTCCCAAACAGCAAGATCTCGGACTTGCTAATATTAAGCTGTAAGCAGTTCATCGCCATCCCGTCCGCGATCACAGAGAGGTCCTCCTTAAACTTAATCAAGTTGGTACCGCTTTTCTTGGAAAAGGCGATCACTAGCTGAGTGTCGTCAGCATATGATACTAGTGCCAGGCCTCTTTCCTTCGCCAACACGGCCAGAGGCTGAATGTAAATGTTAAACAATAAGGGGCTTAACACTGATCCCTGTGGTACACCCTCGCGCAAGGCAAGCTCTTGAGAATGGAAAGGGGGACATGAACTTGGAAGGACCTACCTTCCAAAAAAGACCGTAGCCACTCCAGAGCCATGTCTCTGATGCCAATTTCTTGCAGGCGTTTTAAGAGTATCGCATGGGAGACAGTGTCGAAAGCAGCACTTAGGTCCAGAAGGACCAAGGCCGCTGAGTGTCCGACATCCAGGTTCGCCCGAATGGCCTCCGTGACAACCAATAGTGCAGACTCAGTGCTGTGGCGGGCACGGAAGCCCTGTTGGGATGGGTCAAAGATGTCATTCTGCTCCACAAACCTGGATAGAATGGAATTCACATGCAATTCTGTCACCTTAGCCAGGAATGGCAGTTGGGAGACTGGGCGATAAGTAGCTGGCTCTGCGGGGTCCACAAGGGTTTTTTAAGCAAAGGAATACCCTTGGCATGTTTGCAGGCCCTGGGGACAGATGCTGAGGTCAGAGAGAGGTTAACCAGGTTGAGATTCAGCGGAAAAAGAAGCGAATGGAACTGATGAAAGTGAGCAGGGGTCAGCGGTTCCGCTGGTGAACCAGATTTAATCTTTGAGCAAAGTACCTCAAACTCCTGCTGAGTCAGCGGGGAGAAGGATGACAAGGTATGAGCCACCATGAAACCCAAAGTCCCCGGGTCCCCCCCGCCTGGGGCGAAATAGGGGTGGGTAAACCCTGATAGATCTGATCGACTTTGTTCACAAAGTGCATGGCCAACTCAGTACACTGTTGATTAGAGGAGATCACAGAGGTCCCCGTAATACCTTTGCTCTTCATGCTCTTCAGCACAGCGAAGACAGTTTTGGCGGGGTTGGGACTGGCCAGGATTTTATCGGCCACAAACTTGGCTCGAGCTTGCTGAATAGGCTTATGGTATTGATTAATCGCGCCACGATATTTCCTTTTTGCCGCCTGATCGTAGGAGCGCCTCCAGGCGCGTTCCAACTGCTTACAACCTTTGTTGGCCATGACTAAAGCGTCATCAAACCAAGAGTTTGATGGCCCGCGAAATTTCCCTCCCAGCCTCGCCGAAATACAACTGTCCAGGCCTGAAGATACCCACTCATTAAAGCAGGATTAGGCTGTTTCCATGTCTGGCGGCAACTGAGGCCTGTGGCTAAACAGCCATGTTGAGAGACGGCCAGAGTTGAGCTTGTGCCAAGGACGCTTTAAGACAGGAGCTGGGCAAATCACATCGCCTTTACCCTGAAGTCACATGGTAAAGGGGACCAAAAAGTGGTCGGTCCATGCCTGCGGGACGGGCAATAAAACAGTGCAAAAACTTAGATTGGAAAATATAGGGTCCAGCAGGTGACCAGCCACATGAGTACTAGTTTTCACCTGTTGGGTCAGCTGATATGCCTCCAGATCGGCCAAAAAGCTTGCAATCTCAGCCGTCCTGCAATTATCAAGATGGAGATTAAGGTCCCCGAGAATAGTAAAGTTAGCCGTCTTGCATGCATATTGCGCGACTTTGTTGAGCAAATCTTCTCTAAAGGGACCAGATGGACCTGGCGGGCGGTAAATGAGGAGGCCGGTCAGAGTAAAATTATAGTTCAGTGCGATTTTAAACAGGGCTCTTTCACAGCCTAAGATGTTCTCTTTACTCAGGGAGCAGTTGTAAACTTCCCTTGCAATAATTGCAATGCCCCCCCTCTACCGGCCTCTCTACAATTACTATGTAACTTCTAGACCGAAGGAAGGGCCAGCCAGGATTCAGCCACCGAGTCAGGCGTAAAAGCCATGTCTCGGTCAGAAATAAGACATCCGGGGCCTCTTCTGTTAAAAGATCGAAAACCTCACAGTGATGTTTGGCAAGAGATTTGCAGTTCAGGCTCAAGAATTTTAGAACAATGCCATCACCCAGACGGGAATGCGGGAAGTGGTAGGCACAGTACTTGCAGTGAAAAGCCACTTCACTTGGAACCCAAACAGGAGAGGAACACTTAACTTCCCAAGCCAAGAGCTCATCCCATGCATACACAATGCGATTAGCGGGAAAAAGGGCAGGGGACATACAGATCAGCCTATTATACACCAAGGCTCAGAGGGTGCTAGAGTGCGCACGGCAAGATGGACGCATCCGTGTGAGGCTCTGCCCAGCTGAGCTGAAATCTGCCAAATATCTGCCTGAAATCCTTGCCATCTGGAGCTCTGAGGGAGTGAATTCACAAGCTTAGACCTCCCTGCATCGATTGCTGTGCTTACCTGGCCCTTTCAGCCTGTTGGTGTGATATAAACTTCCTTTTCTATATTGGTCATGAAATGGAGGTGCCCGTGAGAATTTAAGACTGGAGGCCTTCCTGGTTCTCCTCTGAGTCAGCGGCGGCACGTTCAGTGCTAGAGACTCCGCCAGAGAAATTGACAGGGTTGCAGTGGACTACTGATCTTGGGGTATTGCTACGGACTCTGTATCTTACGATGAGCACCGACGGTGGAGGGCTGTGAGGGGGCCTCCTGGGACTGAGCGCCGCTTTGTGAGGACTGACGGCGGAGGACGGCGCTTGTGCCTCTGGTGCTGGCAGCGGCGAGTGGGGGTCGCGACATGTGCTGAGCCTACTTTTTACGGAGGTGGGGGTGGACCTAGCGCGGTCCGTGGCATGGGCACTGCTGCCGGGTGTTGGGGTGCGTGAGCTGCCTTGGCGGAGAGGCTGGCTGGGCCGCTGTTTGTTGCAGATCCGCGTCACGGGCCCCTGGTGCTAATTCCTCTGCAATCCATCAATAGCAGCGTTTGCCTTGGGGAAATACAGGCGGAGGCGTGGATTTTCCCCGCCACACGCTCGCTGCTGAACACTGCAGGGTTTCTCCAGTAAACAGAGTCACTATACCTTTGAATTGCCTACCTGGTGCCATTCTACAATACTTTTTCTTATTGTCTGCAACCCTGATAGAGAGGTGTATATGGTTTCAATTGATCTCACATTGGTGGCCTGAGATTTGACATTGTAGCTTTGAGCCTTTTTACCCAACACACTAGACTTTTGGTTAAATTGGTTCCCTGGATTTCTGGACCTGCAAGTGGATTGGTGAGCTGGCGCTTTTGGTTATAGAGGTGCCCTGTATCACCCTTGTGAACTAGCTGTTCTCCCTTGACTAAGCGGCAGTTATCCTTCTTCTCCCTACTGCTGAAAGTGGTGGGTGGCTTGGTATTGTTTGTTGGAGCGGCTCACGGTTCATTTCACTGTACTGTTGCATGACTTAGGGGGGCTGGTCCCCCCTGTTGTTGCAGAGTGCTCCCCCTGGCAGCCAATATGGGCTGGACTGACAGATCGCAGCCCGCCTCACGTTTGAAGCGCGCAAAGTTCCCAAGCCCTCACAAAAAGCGGCCTCGGACTCGGAGGCTGATGCCCAGGATGCTGGACAACCCACATTGGAAACCATGCTTCTTGCTATGCAGCGCAGCCTCCAATCTATAGAGGGCACGATGGCGGCTGTCAACCAATGCCTTGATCATATGTCGTCCCAAGCTTGAGAAACAAACCGCCCGCATGGGGGAAGTCAAGCAAAGGGTATGTGCCACGGAGGATGGGCTAAGTGAAGTCACATGGAAAACTCTGAACATGGAAAAGGTCCTCTCTCTCATTCAAGCGAAGGACAAGGGTTTGGAGGCTCGCTCCCGGCGGAACAATATTCGCATCACGGGGCTGCCAGAGTTCACGAATGTGGGGAGAATGGAGGTATTTGTTGAAACTTTGTTCACAGATATTTTTGGTACTGACCAACTGTCACCCATGTTTATTATCGAACGCGCTCATTGCTCCCTTGCAGCTCGACCGGTCCCGGGTGCCCCACCACGCCCCGTTATTGCTCGGGTACATAACTACAGGGTTTGCGACACTATATTGCGCATGGCCAGGGCAAAAGGGACAATCGAACATCAGGGAAACACTCTCTCCTTCTTCCCAGACTTCACCGTGGCTGTGCAAGCGGTGTGCAGAGAGTTTGGCGCTGTCAAAAAGTGTCTGCAAATTGAAGGGGGCCCATATGCTTTGCTTAACCCCCCGCTTGAAAATAGGCTCAGGCAGCGACTACAAGATATTCACAACACCCAAGGCTGCATTGGAACATGCTAAAAAACTGAAAAGGAGACAACGAGAATCTCCACAGGTCTCTGAGAATGAAGATTGATTATGGCATAGGGACAGTTAAGTATTGTTTGACACATTGTGCATCAGGTTGGAGAGCTACAGCCCTCTCCGATATCGATATATGTTGTTTTTCAGGCGATGCGTAACATTTTATCTTGCAGGTGGTTGGTCCTCGATGGACTAAATACTATTTCCTCTTGGGGCTTCCTACATGATTGGCACAGGCTTGGGTTTCAGGTGCAGTGATCACTTGGCTCAGCCACCTCCTACCAGATTGAAGGCCAGAAGCTCTCAGACGCACCCTAATGGGTGTACCCCGTTCATGTTCGCATCTCTTTGTTCTTAGTTGGGATTGGGATCCAGAGGGATTGCATGGCTTTGGCGTGTTGGGGTGCTGAAATGGGAGGGGGGTTGAGGTGTGGGGGGATGGAGGGGATTCTTTGGAGCTATGGCAGAATTGCATTGGGACTTTATTCACCACTCTTTGGTTCGTAACACTTGGTTCATTCAGGCCTGCACCGTATGTCCTAGAATATTGGTGTTTTTGTTTATTGATGATGGATTCACAGTATGAATACGAATGTTAGATTCCTTACCTGGAATGTGAGAGGGCTCAACACTCCTAAAAAGATTAGATCAGTCTTTGCATATTTGGACCATTTGGGAGTGCACGTGGCCTTACTGCAAGAGACCCACCTCACTGTTGAATCGGCAAAAAAGGTGGGAGCACATTGGGTGGGTGCTAAAGTAGCATACTCTTATTTTTCCTACTCTGGGGGGGGCTAATCCTGCTAAAAAAGGTGTTCCTTTTCCTGCAATACAAGCGGATATGGATGAGCAAGGATGAGTGGCACTTCTGCATGTATGCTTGGGGGGCATGAGTGTACTGTTGGTAAATGTCTATGGTCCAAACACAGACGACCCCTCCTTCTATTTGGATGTGTGGCAAAGAATCTTTACATTCCCCCCAACCGCGCTCATTTGGGGTGGGATTTTAATGTTTCTAGGCTCAACACTGGATAAAACTGGCAGTAGTGAGGTGACACCTAAGCAGGCCTCAGAAGCACTACAGGCGATATCTGAGGCGGGAAATCTATATCATATATAGATGATATATGATGTCATGGAAGAACTGCGTAGGGGGGCCGACTCTAACATCAGTCAGGCCCTAGTGCTCCTGGATTTGTTGGCCGCCTTTGACACGGTCGACCATGTCATCTTGGTCGACCGTGTCAGGCAGGCTGGCATCAGGGGCACTGCCCTGGACTGGGTTCGCTCGTTTCTCACCAGCCGCCAACAAGCGGTCCGGCTTTCCCAGTTCTCCGCTGACAGGGTGGGGTTGACCTGTGGCGTGCCGCAGGGCTCTTCTTTATCCCCGCTCCTTTTTAATTTATACCTTACCCCCCTGATCCGGTCTCTCCGAGATAGGAATGTCACCGCGTTTAATTACATGGATGACATCCAGTTGGTCTTCAACATCGACCCCTCGGACCAGTCGGTCTCAGATTTTCAAGCCACCCTTTGTCACATCAGCAACTGGATGGGGGCAAATCACCTTAAGCTTAACCCCGACAAGACCGAACTGGTTCTTGTCGGGGGGCCCTCCAACCCTTGGAATTCCAATTTCTGGCCTGCTAGCTTGGGTCTTCCCCCTCGTCCAGTTGACTCAGCCAAAAGTCTGGGGGTTATCATCAGTAAAGATCTTTCGATGAAGCCCCAGATAAATGCCACTGTCTCTTCTTGTTTTTTCCAACTGCGCAAAATTCGGAAAATCGCGCGGTTTCTTACCACCGAGGCTCTTACCTTAGCCCTTTTGGCGTTAGTCATCTCTAGGATCGACTACGCCAATTCCTTGTACATAGGCATCCCAGATTATCAACTCAAACGTTTGCAGCTTATTCAGAATCAGGCGGCACGCCTCATCTTCCATCAACCGAGGCACCATCACGTCCGCCCCCTGCTAAGATCTTTGCACTGGCTCCCTGTTTGTGAAAGCTGCAAATTCAAGCTGGGCAGTCTTGTTTTTAAATCTCTGGGCGGCTTAGGTCCTACCTTTATCTCTTCCCTCATTCATCCTTATGTCCCCTCTCGCAATCTTTGCTCGGCTCACTCGGCTTTACTCAAAATCCCGAGAGTCAAGCGTAAGAAATGGGGAGGTTTAAGATTTTCATTCCTTGCTCCATCTTTTTGGAATGCCCTCCCATTGGACATAAGGCTTGCTTCTCCCTATACCCGTTTTAGATCCCTTCTTAAGACTTATCTGTTTCGCATTGCATACAACTAAAATGTTTTTCTCTTCTCTGTTCTCTTTTTCTTTTTTCTCTTTTTTCCTGTTGCTGCTGTGCACTCCCTTGTCCTGTCCAGGCAGTGCCCACCGTCCTTCTCTGTCCCAGCGCCAAGAAACTGTATAGTGTATGCTGCACTTTACAAATGCCTTTCACATCACATCACATCACATATATGGCAACTTCGACAACCAGCAGGCCGGGAGAGTGCGTTTATTTCCACCGTCCATGGATCCTGGTCCCGTATAGACTTCTGGCTGGTTTCAGAGGAAGTTTGTACATGGGTAAGAGAGGTGACTCACGAGGCGCGAACACTTTTGGACCACTCTCTAGTGACTCTAGACCTGCAGGTCCCCACTTTTGAAAGGCCACCCTTCGAGTGGCGTCAACAGTCCACTGAATTAGCAGATCCAGTCTTTAAACAGACAATTGCTGAGGTGATCAGGAACGGTTTTAGGGAAAATGAGGGCTCTGTAGACAGTGCAGAAGTGCTTTGGGAGGCGTTTAAAGTCACCATTAGGGGGCTTGTATTGGGGCACAATCGGGAGTGCTGCGTAATATCCGGCTTCGCATTAAAACGCTGGCATCCGATATCTCCACACTCGAACGAGAATATGAAGCTAACCCCTCACCTGCAAAATTGGCGGAAATACAAGTACTCGTCACGGAATCTTTGCTCGGCTCACTCGGCTTTACTCAAAATCCCGAGAGTCAAGCGTAAGAAATGGGGACGTTTAAGATTTTCATTCCTTGCTCCATCTTTTTGGAATGCCCTCCCATTGGACATAAGGCTTGCTTCTCCCTATACCCGTTTTAGATCCCTTCTTAAGACTTATCTGTTTCGCATTGCATACAACTAAAATGTTTTTCTCTTCTCTGTTCTCTTTTTCTTTTTTTCTCTTTTTTCCTGTTGCTGCTGTGCACTCCCTTGTCCTGTCCAGGCGGTGCCCACCGTCCTTCTCTGCCCCAGCGCCAAGAAACTGTATAGTGTATGCTGCACTTTACAAATGCCTTTCACATCACATCACATCACATATATGGCAACTTCGACAACCAGCAGGCCGGGAGAGTGCGTTTATTTCCACCGTCCATGGATCCTGGTCCCGTATAGACTTCTGGCTGGTTTCAGAGGAAGTTTGTACATGGGTAAGAGAGGTGACTCACGAGGCGCGAACATTTTCGGACCACTCTCTAGTGACTCTAGACCTGCAGGTCCCCACTTTTGAAAGGCCACCCTTCGAGTGGCGTCAACAGTCCACTGAATTAGCAGATCCAGTCTTTAAACAGACAATTGCTGAGGTGATCAGAAACGGTTTTAGGGAAAATGAGGGCTCTGTAGACAGTGCAGAAGTGCTTTGGGAGGCGTTTAAAGTCACCATTAGGGGGGCTTGTATTGGGGCACAATCGGGAGTACTGCGTAATATCCGGCGTCGCATTAAAACGCTGGCATCCGATATCTCCACACTCGAACGAGAATATGAAGCTAACCCCTCACCTGCAAAATTGGCGGAAATACAAGTACTCGTCACGGAACATAACGAAACAGTTGACCAGTAGTTGCTACACTGTGCTCGCCACAAGACGGCTCGCTATTATGGGGAGGGTGGTCGCCTGAGTCGAGCCTTATCACAAAAACTGGCAGCACCAAGAACCCAGGAGCATATTATGGAGATGCAGGACGCGGATGGGGTTACTCAAAACTCTACCCCAGAGATTAGTGCATCAGTTGCACAATTTTACACACAGCTATACGCTGCAAAAAAATGCGCTGTCACCTGAAGAGATTTGCACATACCTAGACGATGTGGCATTAGGCTGGCTCTCTAACACACATCGGGAATACCTAGTGCAGCCATATGATGAAGCGGATGTTAAGATGGCTATAATTTTGTTGCTGACTTGCAAGGCAGCTGGTATGGACGGCCTGCCCAGCGAATTTTATAAGGCATATGCGTCGGACATGGCCCCTTGATTATTAGAAGTATATGCGGAAGCATATGAAACGGGTAAGCTACCACCTTCCCTCAAGGTGGCTCTGCTGGTGACTCTGCAGAAACCGGACAAGCCTAAGAATAAATGCAAATCCTATAGGCCACTCTCAATTTTTAACATTAATGCGAAGATTCTTGCAAAAATGATCGCTACTAGGATACAACCGCTGGTTCCTCTATTGGTTCTGTCCGACCAGTCCGGGTTCGTTACCACGCGTTCCACCACACATAATCTCCAAACTATTTTTTCCACTTTACATTATTTTGACCCTGAGTTCCTAGCAGTTTCTGTGCTGCTAGATGCAGCAAAAGCTTTTGACTCCCTACAACGGCCGTACATGTTCACGGTTCTGACTTGGATGGGCTTCCTCTTTTTTTTAAAATGGATTAGGGTGCTGTATGAAAACCCAATCGCTCGGGTGTGAGTGAATGGGTGGGTGTCGTCTCCATTGCCTATTGAAAGCGGCACACGGCAAGGGTACCCGCTGTCACTGATGTTATTCTCGCTCGCTCTTGAGCCCATAGCCAGCAAACTCCGGCACAGCATAGGGCAGTTGCCTTGCAATTCCGGAAGAGACCACTGGTCGTCTCTCTGTATGCTGACGACATGCAGTTATTAGTGCGCGAGCCAGAGGTGTATTTACCGGAGCTGCGCCGGGAGTATATCAAATTTAAACAATTTTCTGGCCTCTGGATGAATTGATAGAAATCGGTGGTGTTTCCCCTGATGGCACACACTAAAGAGATTGAGCTGGAATAGCCGCTAACTTGGACGTCGGACCCCTTGAAATATCTAGGGGTTTGGCTACATAGAGATCCGGAGGTGGTGGTCTCGGAGAATTATGGCCACGCAATCACACATATTACTGATCAGGCTCAGAGGTGGGCACATCTACCTCACTCCTTGGTGGACAGAATAGCAGTGGTAAAGATGACCTTTCTCCCCAAAATGCTTTACTTTTTCATCAATATCCCTATTAAATTAAATATGGTGCTATTCAAAACTGCATAATCAACATTTGTTTGGGGCGGAAAAAGCCCAGGTGTAGGTGGGATGTTTTGGTGCAGCCATTTGAGAGGGGGTATTTGAGGCCCCAGATTTCAGACTGTACTACCTTTGTGCACAGGCTCAGTTTGCGCATTATTGGCACTTCCCACAGCGGTTTCAGTCTCATGTGGCGATAGAATCAGATGCAGTGCTTCCAATGACAGTGCAGGTAGCAACCCTGTCAGGGCCCGTGGACTGAGATGAACCCTGTACAGTGCACGGCATGGTTCTGGCGTAAGTTGGCGGAAAGGGGACACAAGGTCCGGACGTCATATCACCGGCTATATACAAGGAAGACCCAACATCTGGGCCGTCAAGTTAGTCCCACTCTTTTCAACTATCATGGAGAAGAACTGCATCCCACCCTTATGGCGTGGCTCGATTCTAGCTCCCATCTTCAAGGGAATTACTGCTTGAAAGTTTTAATTAACAACAAAGCAAAATACTTTGCCGGTGTGCTGCTAGACTCGTTACATACATGGGCTATGACAAACTTAATCATACCCCTAAATCAAACTGGGTTCTTGAAGCACACAGGGAAAACTGTGAACCTCCTCAAAGTCTCCCTGCTAATCGATCAGGCGGAACTCAACAACCACCCTGTCTATATGGGCTTCATCCAATCTGCTTTTGATAGGGTCAACAGGGGAAAACTGTGTCAGAAACTTGCTCAACCCAATATCCCTGACACCCTGCTGATGGCCCTGCAGTTGTTGCATCACAACACTTGGGTCAGAATTTAAATTGGAGATGGATCACACCTGTCGCAGCCTATACCCACTACACGAGGCCAAAAGCAAGGCTGCATTCTAGCACTCACTCTCTTTAACCTGTATTATCTGTTCTTACCCTGGTCAGGAATACCATGAATTTTTATTCACCCAAATTGGAGGGATTTCACCCTCAAAACGTATTATATGCATCCAACCTGATGCAAAGATTGGCCTGCAGCGCTTTCTGGACACCACTGCCACATTTTGAAGTAGGAATTGCCAGCAGATCAACAAACAAAATACCAAGATCCTTGTGGTTCGTGGTGCCACACACAGAAGTTGGCATGGTCTTTGGAGCAATAAAAACTAGGTGCAACTGGATCCCACAAATACTTATGAGTCCGATTCATTGACAATGGTAGATAAAGGAGCCAAATTATTGAAACAAAAAAGAAAGGCACCACATTATCGTTCGCTCACAGATTCTTGTACGCTAAGCTCAAAAGAACCACACTTATACCCATCCTTCAGGTGACCCAGGCAAAAATCCTCGCAACTCTAGCAGATGGGAGTGAGGCGCTCAAAGGGCAGGAAAGTGAGATACTTGATAAAACGATCATGAATATCTACAGAACAATCTTCTAGCTCCCTTCCTCCACCTCACCAGCTCACATTAGACTGGAGTTTGGCATACGCAGGCAGGCCGTGGAACATAAAGCGGCCTTTGCAATAAGCTGCCAAAAGCTTATGGCCACAAAGGAACGCACTTTGGCCATCACCTCTGGATTGAACTGGACACAAAATATAGGTAAGTGGGAAATTTCTACTTGTCACAGGCTTTGATTAAGCTTGGCCTAGCAGCCACTTGAGACCTAACTATTAGCCACCAGGAATTCAAAAGGGTGGAGAAATCTGTACAAAATGGCTCTCACTAATAGAAGACAAGGCCTGTCTTTCAGCACGTAAATATAATTGGATGTCATTGAGACTTAGCAATACCTGAAACCACAGTGCTACCTACATGAACCCTTCAAAGAATGGAAAAAAACAGTTTATGAAGCTAAGGATCGTGGTAATCCCTATCCCAACCCATTATCCATCGTGGAAAAGGGGTGAGGAACAGGCAACCAGCTGGACCTGCAAACAGCAAAAGGAGGGCATAATACATTTATTGTGCCTGTGTCCCTCCCTCCTAGAGGTCAGAAGGACTTTGTTACACAGGGGTTGGATCGCCAAGGGCACAAGATCCTGCAGGAAAGTATTCCTAGGTTGATTTGACCCATCTAATATTACATTGAACTGCAGTCTGTTCAAATATATTAACTGTTACTTGAAAAAGGTTGAGGTCTTGGATCACACATGAGAAGGGCAGAGGGGGGACAAAGTTATCAATGTACCTAGGCCTGGACACTCCAAACCTCATGTCGTCTGAATTTTCTTTTTGCAAGTAGCCATCATCTGGTCAGGAAGGCCAGGTGCATAGATAGAGCACCAACTTGTTTCGTGGTCACAAAGGCTGAACTCTAGAGTGTTCTTAGATACTGCTCCATGTTCCTGAAGTCCTACATTTTTAAAGTTAAAAATTGTAAAGTTTTAAAGCAAGGAGGGGCATATTATCAAGACAGGCGATTACATTATCGCCGCTTTAGCGGCAGAAAACTGCAGCTAAAACGGCGATAATGGGCTTGATAATATGCTCTATTGAATTCCAATTGAAGCCCATGTTAAATGTGAAGGACATGTAACATGGGCTTCAATTGGAATTCCATAGAGCATATTATCAAGCCCTTTATCGACGTTTTCTGCCGCTAAAGCGGAGTTAATGTTATCGCCTGTCTTGATAATATGCCCCAAAGTTTTTTAGGACAAGGACATCCTAACCCACAGCCATCTGAACTTACAGCACTACTCAAGAAGGTGCATTTCTATGCAATGGTGCTAATACTTCGGCTCCTTCTCCTCTCTTATGCAGGAATTGTATAAAGAAGCATCACTGTTTTAGAAATAAGAATTCTGGACACAAGCTCTTCCCTTATTGCAAGGATTTTACTTTTTGTTTATATTAAGTGTGTGTTAAATTAAGAAAAACCCCGTTTATGAAATATGGACCATTTTAGGTGCAATGTTATTTTATTCATGCTGCAACGGTTATTATTAACTATGCAATAAATAATATTAATAACAAAAAAGAGTTAATATTAATTGTAATTATTTTTTATGTTATTCAAAATTGTGACTTTTATTACATGTGATAATTTTAATTAATCATACATGCAAAATAAATTATTCCAATTGTATAACTTTTCAGGCTGGTTTTTGTCCCCTACACAGTCCTTAAACAACAGAGTACACTCGGGAATCTACATCCCTGTTTCCCTGTCTGCAAATATTAGCCCATATTGAAGAAGGGCTCATAATAAAATTGAGAGGGTACCCCCTTAGACAGTTTTATTATTTTCACCTTTTCTGTACATTTTGAATCTCTTTTGAGTTACAATAATACACAGCACTCCACTCTGAGCGTTGGTCTACGCCAGGCTGTGTCAGCAGCCCTATGATGAAGCATGCCACTGTTAGTGGGCAACAGCATTTTCTCTTCCTTCATGTTGCATGTGATGGTATCACATTCCCTGTGTGTGTGCTTAGAAATTTGAATGGGAGGACAAGAGAAGATTTGAACCCTTCGCCCCTTACGTAGTGTGTGTATAAAATAAACCTGTTACCAAATGTAACATATATTTTAATACATATAGTCACCCTAAGGCAGGCCCTCAAGGTTCATAGGTCAGCGTGCATGGTATTTAAAATGTAGGATATGTGTACTTAAGTTTTACATGCCCTGATAGTGAACAAGTCCTAAAATCGTTATCCCTGTAGTAAGGCTTATATCTCCATTTACTAATACTGGTTTAATTTATTATATTTAATAAGTGATAACTTTGGATTGAGAGCAAACAGAAATATGATGCTCACACAAAGGCTGGCAACAGGTTTAAATATTGGCCGCCCAAAGCCACTCCTCAGAACTCTTCTGGACCAGGGGAAGTTACAGAACAAGGACTGTCCTGCTGCCAGAGGACTGCCCTGCTGTTTGAGGACAGCCCTGCTGTCTGTGAAGGAAGACTGGACTAGATCATCTTCATCCCAGGCTAAAACAGAGTGATTCCAATCGTGAGTTGGCTGACCTACTATGTGAGCTACAAGGATACAACAAGATCCAGAGGCTTCCATGCATTTGCCCAGCTGAACTGCTGCAACTTGACCTGCCTTTACCTGCAATTACGATTCAAAACCTGCAAGCCTGAGCTTTGCTGGGCTCTGCTGGAGTGAGTCCTGATCCCCACGAGGTGCCTCCCCAGGTCCTGGACCCTTGGCTCAAATTGCCATCAATGGGTACTCTTCCCTGCCTGATAGTGAGTTTCATCGGGACCAGTTCAGTAAATCTTTATTTCGATGATTAAAAACCATCATAAAAATACATTTTACAAAAATCCATTTACAATTCTGAACTTAATGAGAAATAAAATTGATACAATTATAAAAACATGGTATTGCATACATGATTGCTTAGCCTCTTGTATTTCTTAGTCTTACAGCGACTTTTAGAAAATGTATTACAGAACATAAAGTGCGCATATCATTTGCTCTTTGTAAAAAGAGTAGTGCAGTTTTAGCGTGAACAAATTTTGCCTCCTTTTAAATATCCATCAGAAATCTACGTCGGGGACTTAGATAAAATGAACACAAAAGTACAAAATGAAGGGTGTCCTGCGGAGACCTATTGTCGCAGCCGCAGGCACCCTTCTGCTCAATTGTTACAGTAAAACCAGATGGATAAGATAAAATATGGGGTAACAAATTGAGCCTATAACGGCACATTAAAAACCTATCCTGCTGGTTGTGCATCAGGAAAAAATAGGGTTCCATGCCCTCCCCATTAGTTAATAGGCGGTAAGCCGCTACTGATCTCTGTGGGGAATCAGAGCCTGATCTGTCAGATGTAAATTTTTCTAGCAACAGTTTTTTAATTCGAGATGTGCTCGAGGGGGAAATTGCGGTCGGGTCGCTGAAGAGGTTATGCTGATCCATGTTCTCTAGCGTGCCCTTGACATAATTTAACCAGGGGATTTGCACCCCCTTGTCTCTTTGTAGGCAATCCCCAACAATTACCCTGCTTAATTCTGCCTCAGGATTTACCCAGATTCTGAGCCATGCCATAATGGGCATCAGTTTCACCTGATCTATAATGTATGGGGTCCCAAGTTCGGTATGTGCAATTTATGCTGGTGTGCTCTGCGGGATCTTTAGGATTCTGCGGAGGAATTTATCTTCCTCCTGCTGTAAGTGGGTTGTCTCCCTAAAACCCCACACCTCTGCTCCATACAGGGCCTTTGCAGTACTTATGGAGCCGTACAGGCTCATCACTTGTTCTGGTGACCAGCGGTCCAGCCTTTGAGCAAAGTTTAGTATCGCACCGTTTGAGGAGACTAGCTTTGTACAGCGTTCCTCAATCAGGGAACCAAACTTCATTTCCCCGTCAAGTAAGAGGCCCAGATAAGGGAAAGTAGTTACAGTTTCTAATTTATGGGTCCCTATTTTAAATACAAATTTCCTGGATGGCCATTTACCTGCCACCATCACAAAGGACTAGCTCAGGTTCACGGACAGATCTAAATTGTCCATGAACTTTACAAATCCGTCAGCAAGATATTGTGAGCTTCGTGCTGTTCGTGCAAGCAGAACCGAGTCATTCGCGTATAACAGTACCGGAATCTGACGCGTTCCTGCTTTGGGGCAGTCTACATTCAGGGCAATCAGGGTTTTCTCCAAGTCATTAATGTACAGGGAGAATAAAAAGGGAGCAAGGATACACCCTTGCCTCACTCCACTAGTGCACGGAAAGGGATCAGTACTCCCCCCCTCCGTGCTAAAGCGGACCCTGGCAGTGGTGTTCCAATGTAATTCTCTGAGGATATTTATAAGTCCTGGGTCAATTCCCAAGTTGTTCATATTAGCCCATAGTTTGTTCCTATTTACATTATGAAAGGCCGCAGCCAAATCCATAAATCCCATATAAATGGTTCCATTACTGGCTTTCGTGTACTTGGCAACTAATAGATATAAATGTAGACACTGATCGCTAGTTGATTTACCCGCTCTAAAGCCATACTGAGTGTCTTCTATGGTGTGGTGCTCTTCCGTCCAAGCCATAAGACTGTCGTAATTTGGCAGTACCTGACTTAGCGTTTAGCTCAGCTACACGAGCTTTTCTGTTAACTTGACCTAAAACGTACGGGGGCCATTTTGTATTTGGTGGCTTCCATTTTGTATGAACATGCGGCCTCGTGGTCAGCGTGCCCTTTCGTCCTTCCTCCATGCCAATGAACTTTTACCTTGCCCGGCAACAGGCTATTTTTATCGATTGTCAGTTTCACGCATGCGCACACACGATCTTTGGACTAGTGCGTGGTCACTCCTTAGGAAGGTTCCCCCAACTAACCAGTGGTATTAAGCTCCTCCCACATGCTGGCTGTTCTCCAAAAATGTCCTTATATGTACCTAAAACTGTTCAAATGTATACCGCCTACCTTTTTATTGCTGTCAAACTGTATAAAAGAGGTCGCGCACCGATGTTCGGTGTGATACTTCTTGCATTGCCGAAGGGTGCTGTAGGAATGTACCATCACCCCGTGGGGTCCTAATAAACTTGTCTCTTTGCATTTTCAGTTTCCGTGCCAACTTCTGTTTATGGTGTTCAAGTGTTTTTGCAGAGTATGTAGGCCTGACAGAACCCGATACCACAATTGGCGACCACGAAGGGACTCATTGGCGACTCGGATGCCCGAAGGAGAGGTCACGACGAAGGATTGGAAACTCGCTATGGACGCGTATGCTGCCACTGAGTGACCCGAGTCTTGGCATCCACGATGTTTTTTCCTTTCCTTCTGATCTGCCCTTCCAGGTGGCGCTGGTCTTCGACTGAGATCTTGATCGTTTGGCCTGTCGTGTAGTGCCTGTTTTGGCTGATTCGGCTACGGAACTTGGCAGTTGGAATCTGGACACTTTTGAAGATACTTGGTAAGCTTATGTTTGGTAAGGTAGTCTACTGACACTTACTGTGGCTTTTTGAATTTGAATTTGAATTTGAATTTGTATGAGTTAGCTAACATTTGGACCTATGATTTGAATTATATGTGGAGTGCACCTCACATAGGCATGCATGTAGGGATATTTCCCTGTTTTGAATTTGTTTGAACGGCACATTGTGCGTAAGTATCTTTAAGTGCCATTTGTTGTAATATCGCGTTTCCGTGATATTTTGAACATGCCTGTTCTCAGCCCACTCCGAGGAATGTGCTGTTTTGGAAATGGTACCAATTATCGATTAAATGAATCTCAGCCGGCTCCCCCAGAGGGGACTCCTAATCGCGAAATGTACATTAAATTTGGCCTCCCTCCCATAATGTATAGCACATTATGGCACAAATACACTAAAACGGATCATGAGTTGCAATGGCCACTACATGGGTCATTTGATTTAAAAAAGGTTCAGTTTGTGGAACAATTTTATTTCAGCGCAGGTATAGACAGGACATGTTTGATTGTGTGCGTATGTGGGAGAAAGCGGTGCGTGAACGAATGAAGCGTGAAGAAGCCTTGGCGGACAAAGAGCAGCGCAAGGCTGCTCGTGATAAAGCTTTACAGCTACAGGAGAAGGAATTGCAGGAACAGAAAGAGAAAGAGAGCCGAGAACGTAATTTACAAGTTAATGGTCAGTTTCCTATTCGACGTCCTCTTTATCCTGTCCTTACTAATGAATTAGATGATTTTTCATTGTTAGATCGCTGCCCGCCTCCGTATGTTCAGCCTACGGCTCCGGATGAGAACTCGGACGAGGATAGTCAGGATAAGCAGCGTACCAGGTTACATACCGAGCGTATGACGGAATTGCGTTCGATTGCTCGGAAACTCAACAATGATACTATAACTGTTTCAGGGGTTAATGACCTTATGACCTTATGGCAGCCATCTAATTCTTCAGCCCCCAGGATGTAATTTGATATCCTACCTGGAAATCAGCGCCAAGATGCTCCTTCCGGAGCGAACGTTGCGCTCTATAAATACCCCTACAAATTACAAAATTACAAATGAGTCAGTGGTCTGACAAGGAACGGTTGTATTTTTTAGATCATTTTGCAGATGAAGTTGTTGAGCGGTTTAGGAAACAATCTCCTGAGTTGGAACCTAAAGATATATCAGTTGGTCGTGAGAATTTTCGTAAAGGTGTTTTTGCTCTTTCAGATGCGGATGAGTTTTTCCAATGTTTGACTTGGCTACGGGACGAGGCGACACGATTACGAGCGGCGAGAAAGGCATCGGATCCATCAGCGTCTGGATCGACGGAAAATTCCCGAGTGTGCCCTATCTATGGATCAGATAAGAGTGTTGCGATTAATGTTATGCCTATGCGAGAAGCTGCGCCTTTGTATGTCCCTCCTAAAGGGGCAGGCACGGACGACGATAAGACGTCTGTAGATGCGAAGGGTTACTTCATATATAATTGGGTTCATACGCCATGGAATAGAGCAGATGTTATGGCACTTAAGAATGCTTGGCCTGACCCCGTAAAAATCCAGCAGCTTTTTATGAAGGTGTGGAGGGCGCTATTTCTTCGTGTATTATGACGTTAGTTGATATTGGTCTTTTCTTTGGATTGATATTGCCTCCTGATATGTGGAGGGCGATTCGTAAGTTTGATGATCGAACGATATTAGGTGCAGATTGGAAGGACATAGTGAGAGCTGATTTAGATAGGGAACCTGCATGTAAGCCGTGTCAGTTGATTTTAGATTTACCAACAGCTATCTTGAATAAATTAAAAACGCTTGTCCCCCCTAAGAAAATAGATTGGACAGTATTAGCATCTTGTAAGCAGAAGTCGGACGAATCGGTTTCTGATTTCTTTTCACGTTTTGAGGAAGCCTTCCATGATTACAGTGGTCAATTATTAACAGAGGACACGGGCAGACATTTGTTTGTAGACAAGTATGTGGCTAATCTCCTACCGGAGATTGCAAAACGATTAAAGGCTAGTGAAAGTTCATGGACCACTGCAACGCCCGCTTCCTTATTAACTATGGCTCAGTATTATGAACGACAGGAACTAGAGGCTAAAGAAAGTAGTGATAAGAAAGCGAAGGACTTAAAAACGAAAGTGATGCTGGCACAGGTTCATGCTACGCAATCGAGAGGGAATGATAGGGGTAGACGAGGATCGTACGTTACGTCTCCCCCTCGTTCCGACATTTCTGAGGATCAGTGTGCATGCTGTAAACAGTTTGGACATTGGGTTGCAGATTGTCCGGTACTTCGTGAGCAGCGTAGTCAGAGGGGTCGAGGAAGTGGAAGGTCAAGGAATAGTTATTCAGGACCGAAAGGAGGAGCGAATGACCGTGGTAGGTTTAAAGAGAGGGGTCGTGGTCATGTTGAACATAATACTTTTGATCGGCGGAATCAATACCAGATAGCTGAAGGAGAAAATACTGAGTCTCAGGATAAGAGATATGCATAGGATTGCATAGGATGGGGTGTGGAATCGGTTGAGGTACCAGTCGATCAAAGGGGTCCATATATATCAGCACACGTTTTGGGTTCTACTGATCAGTTTCTGGTTGACACAGGAGCTACACGTAGCGCTTTGTCCAAACACTTGGTTCCAAGGGCTCCCCTGTCCGGCGAAATGATTACAGCAATAGGGTTCGATGGAACACCTTCTCTAAGCCCATTGTCTCAACCTCTTACATTTCATGTTGACAAATTCACTGCCCCATGTCCGTTTCTATTATCCCCAAATACACCAGATAATATTATGGGACTTGATATGCTAAAGCATTTTCGTGCAACAATACGCTGTGCCCCTGAAGGGGTGCAGGTTATTTTGAATGAGAACTACCCAGAAATTGAGAGATCGTGCCTCATGCAAGAGGCCGATGCATTAGCTTCCCTTCCAAGCACGTTATGGGCTACTTCCGATACTGATGTGGGTCAAATGATTATTCCTCCTGTGCGCATTACTGTGAAGGAGGGAGTGATTTTACCTCATGTTCCTCAGTACAAGATCTCTAGAGAAGGCGAAATAGCTTTGACACATATTGTGAATGACTTGATAACGGCAGGGGTGGTGGAGGAAGTTCCTTACAATGTTTTCAACAGTCCCATTCTTCCGATCCTAAAGAAAGATACAGATTCTAAGATCTATCGCTTTATTATTGATTTGAGGGAAATTAATAAGATAGTTGTACCCCAGTATCCAGTAGTGTCCGATATTACCACATTACTTACTTTGGTTCCACCCACAGCTACTACATTTACGGTGATTGATTTGAAAAACGCATTTTTTTCGATCCCCATTCATCCTGATAGCCGATATTTGTTCGGTTTTACACTAAATATTAAATCTTATAGATTTTGTCGAGTTCCTCAAGGTTACACAGAAAGTCCTAGCATTTACAGCCAGGCTTTGAAAAGACAGCTTGATTCCTTTAATTTGCAGTCTGGGGTGGCACTTATCCAATATGTTGACGACATTTTGCTTGCGGCAGACACACAGGAGCAATGTGAGGAGAGTACACTCTCCCTGCTTTCTTTCCTTGCTGAACACAATCACAAGGTTTCACGAAAGAAGCTACAATATTGTAGACCAAAGGTGACATACATTGGTCATCTTTTGTCTAAAGAGGGACATGCATTAACATCAGATCGAATTCAAGCAATTTTAGATACACCAGTCCCTTGCACGCAGAAGGATGTTCGCGCCTTTATAGGTTTGACGTCCTTTTGTAGGCAATGGATACAAGGATTTTCGTACATTGTAAAACCTTTGTTAGCATTGCTGACCAAAACAGCACCAACCCCTCTTGAATGGACGGATGAATGCCGAGATGCTTTTGAACAATTGAGACAAGCTCTTTGTTCTGCACCAGTGTTAGGTACACAAGATTATACAAAATTCTTTACACTGTATGTACACGAGAAGGATGGGTGTGCATTGTCAGTTTTAGTACAATTACACGGAGATAAAAAGAGACCGTGTGCATATTTTTCAGCGGTACTCGATCCTGTGGCTCGAGGACTGCCTGGATGCCTCCGAGCAGTTGCAGCAACAGCAGTAGCTATACGGCAGAGTGAGGGAATAGTTTTGTCACACAAATTGCTGGTGTTAGTTCCCCACGCAGTAGATGCGCTATTGAATCAAACGAAAACGCAGCATCTAACCAGTGCCCGTTTAACAGGATACGAGTTAACACTGTTGGCGCCACACATTACATTGAAGAGGTGCGCCACTTTGAACCCCGCTGCTTTATTGCCATATCCTGTTACTGAGACTCAGGAAGAAGAACAACATGATTGTGTTTTTCTGACTGACGAACAAACAAAGGGTCGTGTCGATTTACAGGACACGCCACTTCCTGAAGTAGATGGGGAACTGTGGGTTGATGGATCGTGTGTGAGATTGCCAGATGGTACGGCTTCCGCGGCCTATGCGATCACGACACTTAAGACAGTGGTAGAAACAGCACGAATACCGCAAAAATCTGCCCAAGCAGCTGAGTTGATAGCCTTAACGAAAGCATGTGAGTTAAGTGCTGGTCTATGTGTGAATATATACACTGATAGTCGTTACGCCTTTGGAGTAGCGCACGATTTTGGCCTACTCTGGAGGGAACGAGGGTTTATGACTTCACACAGAACACACATCATGTACGGAGAGTTGGTATGCGACCTCCTGAATGCACTATTATGTCCAAAGAAGGTGGCGATAATAAAATGTAGTGCACATAAGAAAGTGACAGAGAAAATAGGGCAAGGAAATGCTTTTGCAGATCGCATAGCGAGAGAGACTGCTATGTTGCAAAATGACTCCCCTATGTATGTGGTGAGATCACAAGCCGAGCGATGGCATGATGCTAGAGAAGAAATTCTAGACATACAGAAGTCAGCATCTGAAGTAGAACTTGCAACATGGGCAACAGAGGGAGTATTGGATGATGAGGGTTGTTGGAGAAGCAAAGACATGAAGAGATGGAAATTACCTGCTGCTTACTTGCAGGCAATGGTTCAAATGACGCATGGGCTGGCACATATTGGAGCTCTTGCAATTACTAAATTGCTTACACGAGTTTGGGAGCATCCTGAGATTACCAGCACGGCTAGGAGAGTAGTGCAGACCTGTCTGATATGCCTGCAGTACAATCCTGCTAAAGGGACCTCTACTCCTAAAGGAGGGTTTGTTCCACCTACTGCACCATTCGAAGTATTGCAAATGGATTACATCAAGCTTGAGCGCTGTAATAACCTTAAGTATGTCTTAGTGGTGGTGTGTGCCTTCAGTAAATAGATTGAGGCCTACCCCACGAAGGATAATACAGCATTGACAACAGCTAAGGTGTTACTCAAAGAGTACTTCCCACGTTATGGTGTTTGTAAATTTTTGTGGAATGATAATGGTCCTCATTTTGTTGGGAAGATAGTGGAGCACGTCCTGAAAGGATTGGGAATTAAACAAAAATTCCATGCTGTATTCCACCCGCAGTCAGCAGGTCTAGTAGAAAGGTATAATGCGACTCTGAAGCTGAAGCTAGCAAAGATCATGGCATCCACGTCTTTGAAATGGCCGGACGCCTTGCCATTGGCATTATTGTCTATTAGATCAGTGCCACACTCTCGAACTGGCCTCACACCCTATGAGGTGGTGATTGGAAGGCCCATGAATATTTGGGGAGTTCCAAAGCCTCGTTTGATACATGATGTGCCTTGTATAATGATGAGCGATTATTTGGCATGATTAACAAATGATTTACTTTCTATTCATCAACAGGTTCGAGAAGCGCTCCCGGACAATTCCATTGGAGAGGCTCACAATCTTCATCCTGGCGATTTTGTGATGATCCGGCTGTTTGAGAGATCCAGCAGTTTGGAGCCGAGATGGCGTGGCCCTGAACAAGTGCTGCTGGCAACGCGAACGGCTGTGCGCATCACGAATAAGAAGCGGTGGATACATTCAACGCACTGCCGACGTGTCTCTCCGGATCTGGTGAACCCTACTGTGCTGTCTGACTACAGAGACATCTTGGACTCGGAGAAGAGCCCAGCTGTTATGCCCAATGAGTCGGAGGGAGCCTTCCCGGACCACACTGTTTCTGGTGGAGTGAAGTACAATCTGCGGCCAAGGAAATAATATTTTTGTATTTTTCGTGACTGGTTAGTAACCGTTCCGAGGTTTGTGAAAACGGAAGCCGGGAATATCAAGGGGGGGGGGGATCAGTTCTGTCCAGTGTAGCGACACCTGTCTTGAATCTCGGAGAAGAAATCAGCGGCAGCCTCGGTTCTCAGCACTATCTTTTTATTTTTTAGTTTGTTTCTTGAGACTTTGTTCATTGTACTATGGCACCTATGACATTGAGAAACAGAAGAATTCTGGGTGCGGTTCTTTTTGTTACGACAATAGTGGTAATAGCAGTAATAGCTTGGACTATAGAAAGACTGTTTCCTGCACGGGATTATTTACTGCCTACCACTCCAATTCCATCCGAACATTTTCATTTTACTTTGCCCTATCATGAGGAGAGACATAGACAGACTTATTTGAATAACAGTTTCATACAGATTTTATACCACACACATAATATGACAAACACCACTAATGTTGGGTATGTGGTATGTTGCCTGGACATCAGAAGAAAGGAGGAACCCCACTTATTCCTCTTCCTTTTTCTCACAATGGTTCCTGTAATGCTTGGTACACACTTCTCTTTACATTAAGATGGCCAACAAAGGGTGGACTGCTTTTCCGATTGAACAAGGTCTGTTACAATGATCGAGATGGCTATCCACAAGCAGAAGGAACTAAATTTGAATGGGAAGAATATCGACCGGACAATCTATCTGCGCCTCGTATCTTCACCAATCAGAGACTTACAAATATGTCCAGTTTACATGTAATTACAGTTATTGATACAAAAGCAGATCTTTGTATTAGGAATAAAGGAACAATTCCGGTGGGGAGAAGTGAATGCAATATTACTCTCGCCTTTGATACTCCCAATGGTATTTCATTTGTGGCCTCACGAAACACTTACTTTATTTGCTGTAATAAAGGTTATCATCGTCTTCCTCTTGGATGGTTAGGCACATGTTATATATCTTTGGTGTTACCCCCTGTGTTTATTGCCCCGCCTATGTACCATAATGATTTTGTATTGTATCACGATTTTATATTGACTAGAGTTAAGAGAACATTGGACATTGATGATATCGACCAAACTGACACCTCACTACAACAATATGTGGATTTTAATTTAGGATTGTTTTCTTTTGTTGGTGCTGCTCTAAACAGCAGGAAAATTAGACGGCTAACACGTGTTGTGGAGGCAGTTGCTAATGAAACTGCCTCTGCTTTAGGAAATATAACTGAAGAGCTCCAGATTACTAGAATTGTTACGCTCCAGAACCGGATCGGAAGTAGTTGTTGTGTTTACGTCCCAGATAATTCGCCATCTGTGTATGATGCTATCTCTAAATTGCACAAAATTTCTGCCGAAATTCATACTGACAATGGTACTTGGACTTTTTCTGGCTGGTTTTGGACTCTGCTTAGTACATGGGGTTGGAAACTGTTAACAGTTCTATGCGTGATTATAGGGATATTTTTCTTTTGTTGCCTATGTATTCAATGTGGTCCTACTTTATGTTCTGTATGTATTACAGCCTGTATCCCATCCAAACGAGCTATTGCTAAAAATGTACAGATGAGTAATGCTGAAGTAAAGCAAATTATGATGATCGATATTGAAGATGAACATCCGGATTACTTCCATTATGAGGTAGCTTCAGCTAAACGCTAAAAGGGCCGTCTGTCGTAATTTGGCAGTACCTGACTTAGCGTTTAGCTCAGCTACACGAGCTTTTCTGTTAACTTGACCTAAAACGTACGGGGGCCATTTTGTATTTGGTGGATTCCATTTTGTATGAACATGCGGCCTCGTGGCCAGCGTGCCCTTTCGTCCTTCCTCCATGCCAATGAACTTTTACCTTGCCCGGCAACAGGCTATTTTTAGCGATCGTCAGTTTCACGCATGCGCACACACGATCTTTGGACTAGTGAGTGGTCACTCCTTAGGAATGTTCCCCCAACGGACCAGTGGTATTAAGCTCCTCCCACATGCTGGCTGTGCTCCAAAAATGTCCTAATATGTACCTAAAACTGTTCAAATGTATACCGCCTACCTTTTTATTGCTGTCAAACTGTATAAAAGAGGTCGCGCACCGATGTTCGGTGTGATACTTCTTGCATTGCCGAAGGGTGCTGTAGGAATGTACCACCACCCCATGGGGTCCTAATAAACTTGTCTCTTTGCATTTTCAGTTTCCGTGCCAACTTCTGTTTATGGTGTTCGAGTGTTTTTGCAGAGTATGTAGGCCTGGCAGAACCCGATACCACAAGACGATTCAGTACCACCCGGCCCAGAATTTTGGCTGAGACGTCAATCAGTGATATTGGTCTATAGCATTGAGGATTGTCCCTTTTTCCCTTTTTGAAAATAGGGACAATTAATGCAGGAGACCAAGATTGAGGAAGCCTGGATTAGATAGCAGCGTTTAGAACTCTCGTCAAGATTGGCGCCCATAGGTCGATATTACATAAGTAAAGATCTGGTGGAGTGCCATCGGGCCCTGGGGCTTTATTTCAGGACAATCCTTGAATAGCCTTGATTATCTCTATGAGTGAGAAATCTATATCCATGCCCTGTGTCCCATCCCAGCCCTCGTCCGGCTTTGTGTCATGGATGTGGTTGTAGAGGCCTTCAAAGTGGGTGACCCATTGTTCAGGAAGTATGTTGGTGCTGATCACCGGGGCACTGTTATCCTGGAAACAAGGCCTGTTTGTTATTCTCCGGAATTCCGTGAAATCCCTATTCTCCCCAGCCTCCCTGAGATCGACCCAAACATCCGCTTGCAGTGTAGCCTTTCTTTGTTTTACCATGGTTTTATATTTCTGTCTGCAAAGCGCCACTTTTATTTTGTCCCTGGGATTAGCTTTGAGGCTCACTTTTAGATCTCTCAGTGCTCGAGAGCAATTGGTGTCGAACCATCTTGGTTGTGAAATGTTCCTTCTGGAGCTTTTTGTCTTCAACAATTCGTCCACCATTTTAGTTAGCTGCCCAAACACTATGACCAACTCAAATCCGCCTACAGTGGCTTCTAGGCAATCTTCAATCTGCTTTTTGCCTGTTACTATTAGGGATTTGTAGAATTCCGGGGCATTGACTTTCGACCATCTTAGTCGCCTCCCCTGATCAGTAGGTCTCATTTCGGTATTGGCTTGTTTGCACCTTATGGGGCTGCGGCTATATATTAGCTCCAAAACTAAAGGATTATGGTCACTAGACGTGCTCCATTCAGTTCTAGCCTCCATAATCCAGTGTTTTGCGAAGGTGGATATCACCATATAATCTATGATCGAGGAACAACCTCTTCCTTTGAATGTAGGAGTAAGGTTACCATCTGCATCCGGAACAGCCAGATCAATTGTATGCATTAGGGCGTGAGTGTCTAGTATTTTAGATAGCGTTGACCCCTCCTTATTGTGTTCGAAGTGTGGCCCGCTCTTGGTAGGACAGGAGGACCAATCTGCAGTTACTGGGAGCAGATTTGGGCATAGATGGCAGTTTAGATCGCCAATTAACACAACAATTGGTTTTGCCCCTCTTTTCCTTTGTTCAGCCTCTTGGTTGAGTCTGCAGTCTAATTCCTAGAGTACGGCGTTATGTCCATTAACAGGCCCTGAGTTACAAATATTAAGTAACAGTAGCCTCAACCCTTTCCCTTGAAATGTCACCGCCTGGAGAGTATGTGATGTCCAGGGGGGTAGTGTCCACGTTCCTTCAATATTAAGGTCAACATATAGTGCTAATCCTCCCTTTGCCCTTGCCGATGTACTTTCTTGGGCTGGCACTGAAAAGCATTTGTAGCCCTCAATTTGATAAGGAGAGCAGTCGGCCGCCCAGGTCTCCTGGAAAGCTAGTATGTGAAACCCACACAGGTGATTTCTCCAGTCTGTGTTTTCTAGTTTTCCAGCAAGACCTGCTATATTCCAGGACATTATGTTCATCCCTCCCCTATGTCCTTTTCTATCGTTCGTGCCCTGTATATGTGACATGGGTTCAACCCTTTTTATTTGCATGCCCCTTTGTTCTTCCCCATCTTGTTTTGGTGCGAGTTCTGCGAGCCCCTTCACCTGGGAATTAACCCGGTCTGTGTGGGCAATAGGTTCGTGGCCCACATTTCTAACCATCATCTCTTGAGGGTTCCCTAAGTTGGATAGTCAGTCATTTTCGTCCAGGGACAGTAGGGGACTGAATCTATTTGTCCACTGAGGGAAACCCTGGTATAATGTGGGCGGGCCTGCCTGTTCATAGTTCCTTGCCCAGTTCATGTCTGGTACCCTACCCTTTCTGCCATACTTGTGACTTGCAATATGTGTGACACGTTTTCTTGGGTAAAAATACCCTAGTGGTAGTGATGTTATGGTACTAGTGTCATTCCTATTTCGGTTGCCCAGTATATATTCCACTAAATTAGTGTCCTTAAAGTTCGCAATAATGCAGTTCCCTGCAATATCTTTACTCCTGTTACCAATCCAATTTACCCTCCTCA
Organism: Lissotriton helveticus; assembly: GCF_964261635.1. Taxonomy (NCBI): domain Eukaryota; kingdom Metazoa; phylum Chordata; class Amphibia; order Caudata; family Salamandridae; genus Lissotriton; species Lissotriton helveticus. The sequence continues at coordinate 951,781,912 of NC_136057.1, forward strand.
CATGGAGGATCTCCCCGCCTTCCTCACACTGCAGGGGCCTATGTATGTTCAGCCAATTAGTTATCTTATTTTTTACTTCCGTGTGTGACTCTTTCTGCCCCGCCCTGAGTTCTAGTACCCCAGCAAAAACAACGACGTAGGGGCATGCTTCAGGGGGTAGATTTATATTTGGTAGGGGGTGGTTTGTGCTGTCGTTTGGCTCCTGACCTACCTGGTGTATTTCTGCCACTCTACCAATTAAGGGATTTCCTCCTTGTGTTGGCTGCCTATTTGTCTGGTGTTGATCTGAATTCTCATTCCCACCCTTTTGTGAGTTTGTCACCCCCACCTGGGCTGTAGGTTTGGGGGGTACATGGACTTGTGCGATGGTACATTGTTCATTGCTAACACAGTTGTTACTAGTAGGAGTTTGCTGCACTGAAAGATTCACTGATGGCTTATGGTTTGCTGTTAGGATGGTGTTTGTGGAGCCCTTTATCTTGCCCTGCTTGTTCAGTTCATTAACGATTTTATCTAGTCTGCTAACTAGCGGTTTTATTTGGCTCACATTGAAGGCTTCTAGGTGTTTTTGGAGGTCTGCTATTACATCGTCCATCCATCCTGGTGGACCTGAATGGTGTGGAGGTTCTACTACCATCACCTCCTTCTCTATCTCTTTTGACCTGTGTACAACTGTGCTTGATTTCACTTTCTTCGGTTGAGTCTTCCTAGTCCCCCCTTTTTAAATTTTTTTGCCTACTGACCCAATTTCAGCCCTGGTTGTGATTGCCACTGCATCTTCTATCGGCTGGGCACAAGGAATGCTTTCATTCGAGAATTCTAGGTTGTCAATTTGGGAAGCCTCCAATGTAATAGTTTCCATAGCTTGTGTAGGTGTTAATGGGGTGATCATTGGTGTTGTGGACATGCACCTCTCTGTGCGCTCAATCTCCCCAGAGACCACCCCAATGACTTTCCTCAGCATAAATCAATTGCAGTAGGTGGCGCTTTATGTGATAATGTAGGAGTAGGCTCAGACCCTGATGTACTTGATATGATGGGTGTGTGTACTTTTCCCTTCGCAGAGCGCGTTTTCACTGTACTGGCCATAGTGGTAGCCTTAGACGTGCAGGGAATCTTGCTCTTAGTATCTCCTACCCCTTGCTAGACTCTCCCCAGGTTTCGTAGTTGTTCAAATATATTAACTGTTACTTGAAAAAGGTTGAGGTCTTGGATCACACATGAGAAGGGCAGAGGGGTGACAAAGTTATCAATGTACCTAGGCCTGGACACTCCAAACCTCATGTCGTCTGAATTTTCTTTTTGCAAGTAGCCAGCATCTGGTCAGGAAGGCCAGGTGAATAAATAGAGCACCAACTTGTTTCGTGGTCACAAAGGCTGAACTCTAGAGTGTTCTTAGATACTGCTCCATGTTCCTGAAGTCCTACATTTTTAAAGTTAAAAATTGTAAAGTTTTAAAGCACGGAGGGGCATATTATCAAGACAGGCGATTAGATTATCGCCGCTTTAGCGGCAGAAAACTGCAGCTAAAACGGCGATAATGGGCTTGATAATATGCTCTATTGAATTCCAATTGAAGCCCATGTCAAATGTGAAGGAAATGTAACATGGGTTTCAATTGGAATTCCGTGGAGCATATTATCAAGCCCATTATCGCCGTTTTAGCGGCAGTTTTCTGCCGCTAAAGCGGCGATAATCTAATCGCCTGTCTTGATAATATGCCCCTCCGTGCTTTAAAACTTTACAATTTTTAACTTTAAAAATGTAGGACTTCAGGAACATGGAGCAGTATCTAAGAACACTCTAGAGTTTAGCCTTTGTGACCACGAAACAAGTTGGTGCTCTATCTATGCACCTGGCCTTCCTGACCAGATGATGGCTACTTGTAACATGGGCTTCAATTGGAATTCCATAGAGCATATTATCAAGCCCATTATCGCCGTTTTAGCTGCAGTTTTCTGCCGCTAAAGCGGCGTTAATGTTATCGCCTGTCTTGATTATATGCCCCAAAGTTTTTTAGGACAAGGACATCCTAACCCACAGCCATCTGAACATACAGCACTACTCAAGAAGGTGCATTACTATGCAATGGTGCTAATACTTCGGCTCCTTCTCCTCTCTTATGCAGGAATTGTATAAAGAAGCATCACTGTTTTAGAAATAAGATTTCTGGACACAAGCTCTTCCCTTATTGCAAGGATTTTACTTTTTGTTTATATTAAGTGTGTGTTAAATTAAGAAAAAGCCCGTTTATGAAATATGGACCATTTTAGGTGCAATGTTATTATATTCATGTTGCAAAGGATATTATTAACTATGCAATAAATAATATTAATAACAAAAAAGAGTTAATATTAATTTAATTATTTTTTATGTTATTCAAAATTGTAACTTTTTATTACATGTGATAATTTTAATTAATCATACATGCAAAATAAATTATTCCAATTGTATAACTTCCAGGCTGGTTTTTGTCCTCTACACAGTCCTTAAACAACAGAGTACACTCGGGAAACTAGATCCCTGTTTCCCTGTCTGCAAATATTAGCCCATATTGAAGAAGGGCTCATAATAAAATTGAGAGGGTACCCCCTTAGACAGTTTTATTATTTTCACTTTTTCTGTACATTTTGGATCTCTTTTGAGTTACAATAAAACACAGCACTCCACTCTGAGCATTGGTCTACGCCAGGCTGTGTCGGCAGCCCTATGATGAAGCATGCCACTGTTAGTGGGCAACAGCATTTTCTCTTCCCTCATGTTGCATGTGATGGTATCACATTCCCTGTGTGTGTGCTTAGAGATTTGAATGGGAGGACAAGAGAAGATTTGAACCCTTCGCCCCTTACGTATTGTGTGTATAAAATAAACCTGTTACCAAATGAAACATATATTTTAATACATATAGTCACCCTAAGGCAGGCCCTCAAGGTTCATGGGTCAGCATGCATGTTATTTAAAATGTAGGATATGTGTACTTAAGTTTTACATGCCCTGATAGTGAACAAGTCCTAAAATCGTTATCCCTGTAGTAAGGCTTATATCTCCATTTACTAATACTGGTTTACTTCATTATATTTAATAAGTCATAACTTTGGATTGAGAGCAAACAGAAATATGATGTTTGCACGCAAATTAAGTGTAACTTAAAATCCTTTTTAATGATAAAGTTGAGTTTTAAATCACAAATCTGAATATGCCACTTTTAAAAAGTTGACATGTATTTGTCCCAACTATCTATGCCTTCTACCAGTATCCTTGAAAGAGGAAGAACATTCCTGGACAAGTTGAGGGGGTAGGACAAGAAATCTGCTCACACAAAGGCTGGCAACAGGTTTAAATATTGGCCGCCCAAAGCCACTCCTCATAACTCTCCTGGACCAGGGGAAGTTACAGAACAAGGACTGTCCTGCTGCCAGAGGACTGCCCTACTGTCTGTGAAGGAAGACTGGACTAGATCATCTTCATCCCAGGCTAAAACAGAGGGGCATATTATCAAGGGGGTTTATCTCCGCTTTTTTGGCTTTAAAAGCCAAGAAAGCGGAGACAAAATGATCTCCCTATTACCTAGCTGTCGCTAACACCAGTTAGCGACAGCTAGTAGGAGATAGCGACCATCTTGGGCCCCGCTTTGCATGTCAGTGAAATGTATCACTAATGACATGCAAAGTGGGCGTGCCAAGATGTTAGCGACTGGAAACAGTCGCTAACATCGCTATCTCCTATTACCAACTTTTGGAGATATTCGCGCTAAGCGCGAATATCTCCAAAAGCTAACACCTGCCCCTGAGCAGTTCTTAGCCATGTTATCCAATGGTAGGTGGATAACATGGCTAAGGGCATTAGCTCGGTAATGCATGAATATCGCGGACTTTTCAGCGATATTCATGCATTTCGGCCGATTTTTATCGCTTAGGAGATAAACCTTGATAATAGCAAGGTTCCTAAGCGATAAAAATCCCCGCAGCTCGGCGATAAAAATATTGCCGCTAAGCCAACATAGCGATAATTATCGCTAGTTGTTGGTAATATGCCCCAGAGTGATTCCAATCGTGAGTTGGCTGACCTACTTTGTGAGCTACAAGGATACAACAAGATCCAGAGGCTTCCATGCATCTGCCCAGCTGAACTGCTGCAACTTGACCTGCCTTGACCTGCAATTAGACCTGCCAGAGCTTTGCTGGGCTCTGCTGGAGTGAGTCCTGATCCCCATGAGGTGCCTCCCCAGGTCCTGGACCCTTGGCTAAAATTGCCATCAAAGGGTACTCTTCCCTGCCTGACAGTGAGTTTCATCGGAACCAGTTCAGTAAATCTTTATTTCGATGATTAAAAACCATCATAAAAATACATTTGACAAAAATCCATTTACAATTCTGAACTTAATAAGAAATAAAATGTATACAATTATAAAAACATGGTATTGCATACATGATTGCTTAGCCTCTTGTATTTCTTAGTCTTACCGCGACTTTTAGAAAATTCATTACAGAACATAAAGTGCGCATATCATTTGCTCTTTGTAAAAAGAGTAGTGCAGCTTTAGCGTGAACAAATTTTGCCTCCTTTTAAATATCCACCAGAAATGTACGTCGGGGACTTCGATAAAATGAACACAAAAGTACAAAATGAAGGGTGTCCTGCGGAGACCTATTGTCGCAGCCACAGGCACCCTTCTGCTCAATTGTTACAGTAAAACCAGATGGGTAAGATAAAATATGGGGTAACAAATTGAGCCTAAAACGACACATTAAAAACCTATCCTGCTGGTTGTGCATCAGGAATAGATAGGGTTCCATTCCCTCCCCATTAGTTACTAGGCGGTAAGCCGCTACTGATCTCTTTGGGGAATAAGAGCCTGATCTATCAGATGTAAATTTTTCTAGCAACAGTTATTTAATTCGAGATGTGCCCGAGGGGGAAATTGCGGTCAGGTTGCTGAAGAGGTTATGCTGATCTATGTTCTCTAGCGTGCCCTTGACATAATTTAACCAGGGGATTTGCACCCCCTTGTCTCTTTGTAGGCAATCCCCAACAATTACCCTGCTTAATTCTGCCTCAGGATTTACCCAGATTCTGAGCCATGCCATAATGGGCCTCAGTTTCACCTGATCTATAATGTATGGGGTCCCAAGTTCGGTATGTGCAATTTCTGCTGGTGTGCTCTGTGGGATCTTTAGGATTCTGCAAAGGAATTTATCTTCCTCCTGCTGTAAGTGGGTTGCGTCCCTAAAACCCCACACCTCTGCTCCATACAGGGCCTTTGCAGTACTTATGGAGCCATACAGGCTCATCACTTGTTCGGGTGACCAGCGGCCCAGCCTTCGAGCAAAGTTTAGTATCGCGCCGTTTGAGGAGACTAGCTTTGTACAGCGTTCCTCAATCAGGGAACCAAACTTCATTTCCCGTCAAGTAAGAAGTCCAGATAAGGGAAAGTAGTTACAGTTTCCAATTTATGGGTCCCTATTTTAAATACAAATTTCCTGGATGGCCTTTTACCTGCCACCATCACAAAGGACTTGCTTAGGTTCACGGACAGATCTAAATTGTCCATGAACTTTACAAATCCGTCAACAAGATATTGTGAGCTTCGTGCTGTTCGTGCAAGCAGAACCGCGTCATCCGCGTACAACAGTACCGGAATCTGACGCGTTCCTGCTTTGGGGCAGTCTACATTCAGGGCAATCAGGGTTTTCTCCAAGTCATTAATGTACAGGGAGAATAAAAAGGGAGCAAGGATACACCCTTGCCTCACTCCACTAGTGCACGGAAAGGGATCAGTACTCCCCCCCTCCGTGCTAAAGCGGACCCTGGTAGTGGTGTTCCAATGTAATTCTCTGAGGATATTTATAAGTCCTGGGTCAATTCCCAAGTTGTTCATAATAGCCCACAGTTTGTTCCTATTTACATTATGATAGGCCGCAGCCAAATCCATAAATCCCATATAAATGGTTCCATTTCTGGCTTTCGTGTACTTGGCAACTAATAGATATAAATTTAGACACTGATCACTAGTTGATTTACCCGCTCTAAAGCCATACTGAGTGTCTGCTATGGTGTGGTGCTCTTCCGTCCAAGCCATAAGACGATTCAGTACCACCCGGCCCAGACGTCAATCAGTGATATTGATCTATAGCATTGAGGATTGTCCCTTTTTACCTTAAATGTAGTAGACCAAGATCGAGGAAGCCCTGTTTTGATAGCAGCGTTTAGAACTCTCATCAAGATTGGCGCCCATAGGTCGATATTACTTAAGTAAACATCTGGTGGAGTGCCATCGGGCCCTGGGGATTTATTTTGGGACAATCCTTGAATAGCCTTGATTATCTCTATGAGTGAGAAATCTATATCCATGCTCCGTGTCCCATCCCAGCCCTCGTCCGGCTTTGTGTCATGGATGTGGTTGTAGAGGCCCTCAAAGTGGGTGACCCATTGTTCAGGAAATATGTTGGTGCTGATCACCGGGGCACTGTTATCCTGGAAACAAGGCCTGTTTATTATTCTCCAGAATTCGGTGAAATCCCTATTCTCCCCAGCCTCCCTGAGATCGGCTCAAACTTCCGCTTGCAGTGTAGCCTTTCTTTGTTTTACCATGGTTTTATATTTCTGTCTGCAAAGGGCCACTTTTATTTTGTCCCTGGGATCAGCTTTGAGGCTCACTTTTAGATCTCTTAGTGTTCTAGAGCAATTGGTGTCGAACCATCTTGGTTGTGAAACGTTCCTTCTGGAGCTTTTTGTCTTCAACAATTCGTCCACCATTTTAGTTAGCTGCCCAAACACTATGACCAACTCACATACGCCTACAGTGGGTTCTAGGCAATCTTCAATTTGCTTTTTGCCTGTTACTATTAGGGATTTGTAGAATTCCGGGGCATTGACTTTCGACCATCTTAGTCGCCTCCCCTGATCAGTAGGTCTCATTTCGGTATCGGCTTGTTTGCACCTTATGGGGCTGCCGCTATATATTAGCTCCAAAACTAAAGGATTATGGTCACTAAACGTGCTCCATTCAGTTCTAGCCTCCATAATCCAGTGTTTTGCGAAGGTGGATATCACCATATAATCTATGATTGAGGAACAACCTCTTCCATTGAATGTAGGAGTAAGGTTACCATCTGCATCCGGAACAGCCAGATCAATTGTATGCATTAGGGCGTGAGTGTCTAGTATTTTAGATAGAGTTGATCCCTCCTTATTGTGTTCGAAGTGTGGCCCGCTCTTGGTAGGACAGGAGGACCAATCTGCAGTTACTGGGACCAGATTTGGGCATAGATGGCAGTTTAGATCGCCCATTACCACAACAATTGGTTCTGCCCCTCTTTTCCTTTGTTCAGCCTCTTGGTTGAGTCTGCAGTCTAATTCCTGGAGTACCGCGTTATGTCCATTAACAGGCCCTGAGTTATGAATATTAAATAACAGTAGCCTCAACCCTTTCCCTTGAAATGTCACCGCCTGGAGAGTATGTGATGTCCAGGGGGGTAGTGTCCACGTTGCTTCAATATTAAGGTCAACATATAGTGCTAATCCTCCCTTTGCCCTTCCCGAGGTACTTTCTTGGGCTGGCACTGAAAAGCATTTGTAGCCCTCAATTTGATAAGGAGAGTAGTCGACCGCCCAGGTCTCCTGGAAAGCTAGTATGTGAACCCCACGCAGGTGATTTCTCCAGTCTGTGTTTTCTAGTTTTCCAGCAAGACCTGCTATATTCCAGGACATTATGTTCATCCCTCCCCTATGTCCTTTACTATCGTTCGTGCCCTGTATATGTGACATGGGTTCAACCCTTTTTATTTGCATGCACCTTTGTTCTTCCCCATCTTGTTTTGGTGCGAGTTCAGCGAGCCCCTTCACCTGGGAATTAACCCGGTCTTTGTGGGCAATAGGTTCGTGGCCCACATTTCTAACCATCATCTCTTGAGGGTTCCCTAAGTTGGATAGTCAGTCATTTTCGTCCAGGGACAGTAGGGGACTGAATCTATTTGTCCACTGTGGGAGACACTGGTATAATGTGGGCAGGCCTGCCTGTTCATAGTTCCTTGCCCAGTTCATGTCTGGTACCCTACCCTTTCTGCCATACTTGTGACTTGCAATATGTGTGACACGTTTTCTTGGGTAAAAATACCCTAGTGGTAGTGATGTTATGGTACTAGTGTCATTCCTATTTCGGTTGCTCAGTATATATTCCACTAAATTAGTGTCCCTAAAGTTCGCAATAATGCAGACCTTCCTCACACTGCAGGGGCCTATGTATGTTCAGCCAATTAGTTGTCTTATTTTTTAATTCCGTGTGTGACTCTTTCTGCCCCGCCCTGAGTTCTGGTACCCCAGCAAAAACAACAACGTAGGGGCATGCTTCAGGGGGTAGATTTATATTTGGTAGGGGGTGGTTTGTGCTGTCGTTTGGCTCCTGACCTACCTGGTGTATTTCTGCCACTCTACCAATTAAGGGATTTCCTCCTTGTGTTGGCTGCCTATTTGTCTGGTGCTTATCTGAATTCTCATTCCCACCCTTTTGTGAGTTTGTCACCCCCACCTGGGCTGTAGGTTTGGGGGGTACATGGACTTGTGCGATGGTACATTGTTCTTTGCTAACACAGTTGTTACTAGTAGGAGTTTGCTGCACTGAAAGATTCACTGATGGGGTATGGTTTGCTGTTACGATGGTGTTTGTGGAGCCCTTTATCTTGCCCTACTTGTTCAGTTCATTAACGATTTTATCTAGTCTGCTAACTAGCGGTTTTATTTGGCTCACATTGAAGGCTTCTAGGTGTTTTTGGAGGTCTGCTATTACATCGTCCATCCATCCTGGTGGACCTGAATGGCGTTGAGTTTCTAATTCCATCACCTCCTTCTCTATCTCTTTTGACCTGTGTACAACTGTGCTTGATTTCACTTTCTTCTGTTGAGTCTTCCTAGTCCCCCGTTTTTTTTAATATTTTTGCATACTGACCCAATTTCAGCCCTGGTTGTGATTGCCACTGCATCTTCTATCGGCTGGGCACAAGGAATGCTTTAATTCGAGAATTCTAGGTTGTCAATTTGGGAAGCCTCCAATGTAATAGTTTCCATAGCTTGTGTAGGTGTTAATGGGGTGATCATTGGTGTTGTGGACATGCACCTCTCTGTGCGCTCAATCTCCCCAGACACCACCCCAATGACTTTCCTCAGCATTAAATCAGTTGCAGTAGGTGGCGCTTTATGTGATAATGTAGGGGTAGGCTCAGACCCTGATGTACTTGATATGAGGGGTGTGTGTACTTTTCCCTTCGCAGAGCGCGTTTTCACTGTACTGGCCATAGTGGTAGCCTTAGACGTGCAGGGAATCTTGCTCTTAGTATCTCCTACCCCTTGCTAGACTCTCCCCAGGTTTCGTAGTTGGAGCCTCCCGCCTCTGCCAAGTGTTACACAGGATTTCCCCCTTCCCACCTTCACACACAGATTTATACTCAGCTAGTCCGTAACCCCTCGTCCGATGCTGGACAATTATGATTGTTAGGGTGCCGTGTTCACAATAATCTGTAACATGCAAAGTACCTGTTGGTTAGTCCAAGGGGGGTGGCCCAGCCCGGCCCCCTCTGGCCCCTGATGGCCACAGATGGTCCCGGCTTTGTCCCGGGCTTCTCCCGGTGCGCAGCCGCGTTGCGGGAGGAGTCCGGCCGTTTTATGCGCCTCCGGGCGCCAGGTGTAGGTGGCGGCACAAAGGCTCTTGGGAGCTGTAGTCCCCCCCCTCTCGGCGGCCACGACGCAGGATGGTGTGGCGTCACTGGCGGCAGGGGAGACCTGGGCAGATGTCAGGAGCCCACCACAAGTCCACAGCGAGCAGGGAGCAGAGCCGCGAAGAACCAGGGCGGATGTCAGGAGCCCATCAGGAAAGGCAGCAAGGAGCACCAAAGGAAGCCAGGCGTTGTAGGCAGAGATTTCCCACTCTGCCGTGGGAGTCCGGCTGTTTTATGCGCCTCCGGGCGCCAGGTGTAGGTGGCGGCGCTAAGGCTCTTGGGGGCTGTAGTCCCCCACTCTCGGCGGCCGCGACGCAAGATGGTGTGGTGTCACTGGCGGCGGGGGGAGACCTGGGCAGATGTCAGGAGCCCACCCCAAGCCCACAGCGAGCAGGGAGCAGAGCCGCGAAGAACCAGGGAAGATGTCAGGAGCCCGTCAGGAAAGGCAGCAAGGAGCACCAAAGGTAGCCAGGCATTGTAGGCAGAGATTTCCACTCTGCCGTGAGAGTCCGGCCATTTTATGCGCCTCCGGGCGCCAGGTGTAGGTGGTGGCGCAAAGGCTCTTGGGGGCTGTAGTCCCCCCCCTCTCTGCGGCCGCAACGTGGGATGGTGTGGCATCACTGGCGGCGGGGGGAGACCTGGGCAGATGTCAGGAGCCCACCACAAGCCCACAGCGAGCAGGGAGCAGAGTCGCGAAGAACCAGGGCGGATGTCAGGAGCCCGTCAGGAAAGGCAGCAAGGAGCACCAAAGGTAGCCAGGCGTTGTAGGCAGAGATTTCCCATACATTTCAGAACCAACATAGCGTGACTCCACGCGATGCTGCACCTTGCATCATAGCCCACACAACTCCTCATCGAGTCCAATGTAGTGAACTGCCACTTGACGCAGGACCTTGCATTGCTGCCCTTGCAGCTCCTGTTTTGTACTGATAAAGCACAACCAAACTCAAAGAGGGATTTCGCATTGCAGCACCTCACAGCTCATGATCGGAAATGACATCAAGCGATGTGAAGCTTCATATCAAGACTATATGTATAGCTCTCAGATGAATAAACCTGGTCCTATATCTGGCCTGCGTTTCATTGTAGTGACTGTGTCCCAGTCCAGCACGAAAAGATAACCACAGTTGGCGCTGTGTGTTTTAGACACTAGGGGGCCGATTCACAGAACTAACTTAAGACAAAATCCTAAACTTACTACTTTTGGTATTCACAGAAGTTAGGATTTTGTCTTAAGTTTGTCTTAAGACAGACTTAAGACAGACTTAAGTTAGGATTTTGTCTTAAGTTTGTCTTAAGACAAACTTAAGACACGATCCTAACTTCTGTGAATACCAAAAGTAGTACGTTTAGGATTTTGTCTTAAGTTAGTTCTGTGAATCGGGCCCTGGTTCACTTAAACTTGAATAAGTGAATATCTCCTGTTCCACCGTTTGACTTTTTGATGTTCTGGTAACATTTCTTTTATTAAAACTTGCTGTATTTTCCTAAATTGTTTGGGATTTTTCTTGTGTTGTGTTTTCACTTAATTACTGTTTGAGTGTTCCATAAATACTTTACACATTGCATCAGTAGTTCATCCTGACTGCTTTGTTCCAAGCTGCACAGGTTCATTTAGTGACTTTTGTGGTTCACCCTGACAAGGATTGTGGGAGTTGAATTACTGGGGCTTTCATCCCATCAGCCAATTACCTAATTTTTTACATTGGTGTTCAGCAGAGGGATCTATTACTTGTGCTCTGTGTAGTGTCACTCAATGATTTGTGTAACGCTAAAATCCCTGAATATAATCTGACATTCAACATCTTTTTAAATTCTCCAAATGTAATTCACATTTTGTGCACCTATAACTCCTGTCTGTAATGATGGAGTTGGATCTCTACAACCTTGAAAGCTGTAGTCTGGCTGAGCTGAAGAAGTCGTGCAAAAAAAAGGGAGCTGACGGTGGTCAAGGGCTCTCCTAGCTTTATTACAAGACAGCCCTCTGAGCCGGGGAGGAGGTCCCCAGGATGTAAGCTGCAGCACAGGGGTAGGGTGATGATGATGAGAACAAGGGTGAAAAGGAGGATAACTTTACAACAGCCCAGGAACTAGAGGATAGAGGGAGAAACACAGGAGTGAGTTCCCCTACTGGATCCAATGTAGGAAGCTGCAGAGAAGAGAAAGGCTGAAAGAGCTTTAGAGAAGAAATATATGTTGTTGCTCATGAAGTGAGACCAAAGAAGCTGACCTACAGATCAAAGCGGTACAAAAGGGGGTGGTGATGGACGGAGCCAATCAAAGACTCACACCCAGTCAACAGATCTGGGTTTAATCCATCACCATTCTTTAGCCCACTCTTCCACCACAGTTCATACATGGCCATATGCAAATCAGTCTGACCCTGTGCCTAATGGGAACAGTCCAGCCCGAACTGCCAAGCCATGCCTTCCCTGGACCGGAAACAAGCTTCCTAAGAGCGGTTTCTGCCATTACAGCCGTCTTAAGCCAGGCTTGCTTGAATCCAGTGGCAAAGTGAGCAAGGGACTCACGTCTGAGCATACCCTGCCAACTTATGGCGAACAAAGCGGTACAAAAGGGGGTGGTGATGGACGGAGCATCTGAACCAATCAAAGATGCCTTCCGGTCCAGGGAAGGCATGGCTTGGCAGTTCGGGCTGGACTGTTCCCATGAGGCACAGGGTCAGAATGATTTGCATATAGCCATGTCTGAACTGGGGTGGCAGAGTGGGCTAAAGAACGGTGATGGATTAAACCCATATCTGTTGACTGGGTGTGAGTGTTTGATTGGTTCAGATGCTCCATCCATCACCACCCCCTTTTGTACCACTTTGTTCGCCATAATTTCGCAGGGTATGCTCAGACGTGAGTCCCTTCCTCACTTTCCCACTGGATTCGAGCAAGCCGGGCTGAAGACGGCTGAATTTCCAGAAACCGGTCCTCGGAAGCTTGTTTCCAGTCCAGGGAATGCATGGCTTGGCAGTTTGGGCTGGAATGTTCCCATGAGGCACAGGGACAGACTGATTTGCATATGGCCATGTCTGAACTGGGGTGGCAGAGTGGGCTAAAGAACGGTGATGGATTAAACCCAGATCTGTTGACTGGGTATGAGTGCTTGATTGGTTCAGATGCTCCGTCCATCACCACCCCCTTTTGTACGACCTACAGATCAAGCCTGTCTCAGAGTCCAGCAGAAAAGGTGGCTGCAAAAACAGTGTCCAGTGGAAACAAAAAGGTTTCCATACCCAAAGACCTGGTGCTTAGATTTGAGGTGGTGGATGATCTAATCAGGGGCAAATTGCTTGTGAACTCTCATTCAAACATGGCAAAATTGTCCTAAACCTAATTTGCCCATTTAATTTACTTTTAAGTCTCTAGTAAATGGCATTGCATGTACTCAGGGCCTGTAACTCAAGGGCTATTATTAGGTTTATACTGGGGTTGATAGATGGCTCCTCAGTATGCTTTTTAACTTCCATCTTACCACATTGCCTTACCTTATTATTGGGTTTGGATTCTCCTATGCTCCTACATAAAAATACTCTGATCTCTTTTGCTGACAGTCCTCCCCACTGTGTCTAATTTCCATACCCGCTTGTCTACTGTTGCTTTGTGGATGAGAATGAACTCTCAGCATTTAAATGCAGATAAAACTGAGAGACCTCCGTCATCTTGTCTCCTTCATTGTCATTGTCTGAACTGGCTCAATGCATATCCCGCAAAGTGTCTGTAGACAAGTTAGGAGTGATTCTGGATGTTTCTCTATCCTTAAGAGAACAAATAAATGCTATCACATGCTTTTCCAGTTTTTGTATGTTCTGCAAGATAATGCTGATGCTTCTTCCTAATTTTCATAGTTCTGTGTGGCATACCCCTTGTAACATGGTTCGAGGAGTATCAAAGCTAACCCCAACTTCTTTAAATATATGTGGTCCCCCTTCAGTATCAGAATCCAGAACTAATATGGACCACCTATTGCTTTATAGGGTAAGAAGAGGTAATGGATGAGAGAGGGGTACCAACACCCTCATTTCCATCATGATGGATTTTAGGAGACCTGGGGTGTGCTCTCAGGGGTGCAGGGTGGCACAGCATTGCAAATGCCTACCGTGACTCACCTTTTAGAAGAATAAAATAAGAGAGTGTGAGTCTTCAGGTGCCTACACAGAACTCTATAATAAGTAGGCTGTCAAACTAGTGGCGTAGCAAGCACTTGGGCCACCCGTGGCGGTCCCAGTGTTTGCCGCCACACTGCGGCTGCATCAAAGAGCGGGGGGGGGGGGCTGGTGAGATTATTTGCATTTACCGCCCCTTGGCAGTTGATTAAAAAGCGGGGCCAATTGCCACCCCAAGATGGCAGGGGAGAGCGGGGGAGGCTGCTGTCCCAAAAACTTGTGCCGCCTGGGGCACACTGCCCCCTCTGGGCTGCACCATTGTGTCAGAAGCGGTATAGGCTTACCCTTTGTTTGAGGCAGCAGTACTCTAACTCGTCCCCATGCAAACCAGGAAACTAGCCTGAAGCCTGAAGATAGAATACACAATTCACTTCCAAAAGGAAGAGTCTCAGTTATCAAAGCCATAAAGGGGATTTTCATAACCAAGTATAAAAGCAGGCTTCAGATAGTCAAGCATAATCACATGGGAAGGCAAAACCCCATGATACACTGTAGGTGAATGAAAGACCAGTGATCAGACTAAGACAAAAACAAACGCAAGCATTGGGAGTAGGTCAGGGGGAAACGTGGGAAATGATAAAGGGCCAAAACTACAAAGGTGTAGTAATGAAGAAACAGGTGTGAAGTAGAGTGCCAAAAGAAACAAATGATGTTGCCAGACCCTGTCTTCAGCTTCCATTGCTCTGTCTTCTCTGTCCTACTTGATTTGAAAGTCAAGTTCTGGTCATCAGGTGGCTGGGCAGCATGTATCAGACCCAACTGTGGAAGTTGTTGTACAACATTATTGTAATCTCCACTGCCCATTCTCTATCTCATCAATTTGGGACACTCCCTGAACCTCTTGTGTGGTATCTTATGTCAAGATCTAGCATTGTGTTTCAGGCGACTATGCAATCACAATTAGATTACTGCAGTTCGTTATACTCAATTTGTCTATAAGATCATCATTACAGCATCTACAACTCAGTTAGAACTTTTGTGCTTGGCTTCTATGTAATATTAATTTGTATAAGCCTATTTCCCACCATCTTGAGATTTACACTATCTGTCAATGAAAGAACGCCTTACTGTCAAGATTTTGGGCCCGATGTAGGTACATTTTTTTACCGCTTCGTAAATACCGAATCATACCGAATCGGTATTTATGAACCGGAAAACCAGATGTAGGAAAATAATCGGTAAACACCGATTCGGTAATCTCCGAATCGGTAACACCCATTCAACCCTATGGGCCTCCAGTCCCATAGGAATGAATGGGAGACACCGACTCGGAGATTACCGAATCGGTATTTACCAATTCGGTATTTACCGAATCGGTAAAATCCGATC
Source organism: Lissotriton helveticus (assembly GCF_964261635.1). NCBI lineage: Eukaryota > Metazoa > Chordata > Amphibia > Caudata > Salamandridae > Lissotriton > Lissotriton helveticus. The sequence continues at coordinate 951,797,125 of NC_136057.1, forward strand.
TCGAAAATTCGAATACATGACATGTGAGCCAGTGAACCAATCAGGGACACCCACCTTACCCCACAACAAAGCATCTGAGAAATCAACCAATCAGATGCAAGTACCACACCCCAGTACCTGGAGGTGGCCACACCCATGCAGGTGCAGAGCAACAGAACTGTAGAGAGAGCTGGAGGGGAGACAGAGGAGCAGGCTGAACTGAGCCCAGCATAGCAACACCATGGAGTCCCAGGAGGCCCAAAAGGATGGAGGTGACAGAAAGAGGAAGCTGAAATTCAGCACAACTGAGCTCCAGGTGCTGGTGGAGGAGGTTGTGCAGCATTACAGTCAGCTTTTTGGGAGACAGTCCCTGCAAGTAGCAGAGTCTGTAAAGAGGAACACCTGGCTGGCAATCCAGAGCAAAGTCAATGCCCTAGGAGTGACACATCGCGAAATAGATGACATCAAGAAAAGGTGGTATGATCTGAGGATTACCACCAAAAAGAAGCTTGCCACCCAGAGGAAGGAATCGGCAGCCACAGGTGGGGGGAAGAGCCGTGCACCAAGCCTCACTGAACTGGAGCAGCTTGTGGAATCCACCATGGAGCCTGAGAGCATACACGGGATTGGGGATGCTGATAGCTCAGCCAGAGCTTCAAGAAAAAAAAGGTAAGATGCAGGGGCATGTACCCCACCCATTCCCTGGCCCCTTCCGTAATGTGGGTGACTCACTCACAATCCAGCACACATGACAGTAGTCACCAGCAATGCATCATGGTAGTCGTAGTCATAGGTACATACATCAAAGCAGCCAACACCGAACACTGCATGCCATGCCACACTCCCCATACACAACCAGTTGAGGCATATGAAAATGTGCATTAGGAATTTGTGTGATGAAAACACACAGCTGATCATTGTCCATGTCTGCCCACAGTAGAGTCATCACGCAGAGCAGCGCAGGGAGGGGAGTCAAGTGCACCATAACGGCTGCGAGGGAGAAGCCCAGAGACACAGCAGGACCTAGCACTGTCCCTGAGGACACTACCACAACGCACGCACCCACAGCAAGGGAGCAAGACACCACTGCACAGCCACTGTCGCCCCTGCTGTTCGAGACACAGACTCCGGCACCACCTGCAGATGCCACAACACCAAGCTCAGGGTCCTCTGTGCATGTGAGGCAAAGGAGGCAGGACGTACCACCATTAAGGATCCTGGAAAGCTCTGATGAGGAAGATGTGGTGGCTCCCAGACCTAGCACTCCACCACTGCCTGGCGACGCAGGACAACAGGGGTCAATGGGATCTGGCCATGCAAGTGACCGTGGCCGTAGGGCACGTGAGCAAGACGAGGGGCAGAATGTGCAGGGGGTCTTTGCTGGTCTGGAAGCCACTATGGTTAAGGTCCAGCGCATGCAGGCCAAAGGGATCATGGCAGTGCACAGACAGGTGCGCATCCTGAACAGCAGGATCTCAGACATAGATCGGGGGATATGTGCCATGGCAAAGGGAATGGAGTCCATGGGCAAAGGAATGGAGTCCATGGGCAAAGGAATGGGATCCATGGCAGAGGGGGTGAGGGACATGGGTGTGCGCATAGGTTCCCTCTGTGACAGGCTGGAAAGTGACCACCAAGAAAGGCGCAGGTATAGGCGCGAGGTCAAGCAGCTGAATCAGTCAATTAACCGTCTGGCAACTTCTACCACACTGCTATGCCGCCGGTCAGTGAACATGCAGACTGACATTGTGCACTGCTGCAGTGACTTGTCCAGGGGGATGGGGAGGGTGACCTCTGCTATGGAGGTACTGCTGACACAGCAGACAGCCACTGCTGATAACACGTGTGTTGGGGACACAAAGGAGTCCACAAGCAGGAGTGGATCCAGCTCGCCTGTACAGGACATTCGTCGGAGCAGCAGACTCCATGCAGATGACACCGGCACCACTGCGCAGGTTGACCCCCAGCCCCGTGGCTCCCACAACATCATGCGTAAGCGCAAACATTAAGAAATCATAATGAACACAGGACAGGTCACAGTGAAGTGAACTTTGGCCACCCAGCGTGCAAAGTGAATTTAATTTGATTTATGTGGTCTTGAATAGTGCAGTAGTGCATATTAAAGTGAGTGTTTCAAGACATGAACATGCCTGTGTGTCATCACTCTATTAAAAGTATCTATTGGTGATTTCTGCGCGTCGCAGTCTACCATCTGTTGCTGGTGCTGCTCCTGCTGCAGTGTGATCGGCTTGTACTGTCCCATCATCTATGTCCTCATGATATGTTAGTTCAATCTCTGTGCCCTTTTTGGTGGCAAGATTGTGCAGCATGGCGCAGGTCGCAATAATCTTGCAACAGATAATTGGTGTGTATTGCCGTGCACCTCCACTCTTATGGAGGCACCTAAATCTACTTTTCAGCAGTCCAAAAGTGCGTTCCACCACGCAACGTGTTGTTCTGTGTGCCACGTTATAACGCCTTTCGCTCCTGGTGGATGGGTTCAGGTAGGGGGTGAGCACAAATGACCGCAGGGCATATGCACTGTCACCTGGGTGGAAAATGAAATTTTGATTAGTCACATACTCATGATTGATCCTTCTGCATGGAGTATCAGGGTGTCTCACACATACTTACCCAGCAGGTACCCATCACTAAAATCACCAGCCACAAAGCGTCTGTATATCCCACTGTACTGTAATATGTAGGAGTCGTGGGTACTCCCCGGATATTTGGCTACAATGTCCGTAATTATGTTGCCAGCGTTGCAGATCACCTGCACATTGATAGAATGTGTGGGCTTCCGATTTCTGTGTATGTGCTCAGTTGCTGCAGGTGGGCATAGTGGGATGTGCGTCCCATCGATACAGCCTATGATGTGCGGGAACTGTGCAAGTTGATAGAAATCGGTTTTCGTCCTTGCTAGTTCTGCAGGTGTGTCATGGAACTCAATGTAGTGTTCCATCCTCTGCATCATGGCGTCAAGAAATTTTCTGAAAAACCGTGACAGGCAGCTCTGGGACACCCCACCTACTGTGGCTATCACGTGCTGGTAGCTACCAGAGGCAAGAAGGTGTAGGCAGCACAGCACCTGCACATGGGGTGGGATGGCGTGTGCTCTTGGGGTTGGTTGTTCCAGATATGGGTGGAGGTCCCTCATCAAGTCCAGGATGGTTCTGGGGTGGAGTCGGTACCTTTGCAGGATCTCAGCTTCAGTCAGTTGGAAGAGGGTGATCCTCTGCCTATACACCTGCTCCTCCCTTTGCCAGACCCTCTCTCCTGCTGCCTGTATCCGTAGCCGCCTTGAAATAACGTAGAAAGCCGCCATTGTGGTTGCACTGTTGCAATTTGGGGCCTTCTTATATATCCTGTTCCTGGTTTCCACCTGCTTCCAATCCATGGTAAATACCGATTCTTAAATACCGAATTTCATGGAAATCGGTATTTTTGGGATTTGCTACATCTCAACAGGCCATTTTTATCATTTCTTATTTACCGACTCGGTAAATATGAATTCAGTATTTTCCGATTCGGAAATTTACCATTTCTTAATTTCCGAATCGGTAAATATGAATTCGGTAAATTCCGAATCGTGTAATACCGATTCGGTGTTTTACCGACTGGTATTTACCGATTCGGTACATTTTTTGTCACATACATCTCGATGCTCTTATACCAGTCGGTAAAGGCCGAAATTACCGAATTTCGGCCGTTACCGACCGGTATTTGGCTACCTACATCGGGCCCCAAGTGACTTGTTCATAAAGGTCTTGTTTTGTTAAATCCAGAGTTAATCACTGTAACTACATTATGCTGATCAGAAACCTCCCTGCTACTGCCACCCACCGTTTTTTGTACTCTACTAGGAGGAAGCACTTTTTATATCTGACTACTAAACAATAGAACTCTCTTCGTACTCATCTTCAGTCAGAGACCGATCTTTAAAAGTTCAGAAAAGTATTGAAAAGAGAGTTATTCTGCTGAATTGGTTCACATTTTCCAGCTCAGTGCTTGGTCACCTTTTTTGGGTAATGTTTTGTGCTTTACAAGTACCAATCATCATCGTTAATCTATTAACAGCCCCTCAATTATTTGACTGCACTGTAGATAGATACATCTGAAGCTTTTCAAGTTTCTGCATATACGAATACTGCAAATGCTATGATAGTCACCACATGATTTAATATTGATTTACGCCAGATGCTGAGACACCGTAATATCTGCGTATATTTGCCACTCTGTGAACTTCTACATATATTACCATTGCTAGTGTTATAATGGTAACCATGTGACTGCCTTGCATTTAAGTTAATTTCAAAACTAATTAACATTCCTGCGTGTGTTAGTGTCTAACCCGTCAACAAGGTTCTACAAATGGGATCACTGATAATGCATCAAAGCATTGGTTATCATCTAATTATGCAGATGTGACCATTAACTGCCCCATAGACAGCAGCACAACTTCCTAAAAAGACCCATATTTTTGATTCATGTATTCTTTTACAATGTTTACCGTGGTGAACAACACATTGCACGAAACATGACTGGTTTGTCCTGCACAAAACTGCATGCATTAATACATAAGCGGTCTTCTTGGTAGGAAATTATGAGATATCAATACTGTAATTTGCTTAGTAATAGGTGCTAAAGGACCTGTTTGTTATGTTCTGTATGTGCTGACTGAATAATCAAAATCATCCATTGCTCAGGAGTAGAAGCCGATGACCTCCATGAATCAAGCTCATTGAAAAACAAAAACTATCAATTGCTCAGGGATAGTTGCAGAAGACCTGGTTGATATAATCTAAATAAAACATCAATTCAATCAATTGCTCAGTATTATTAGAAGTCATTTTCATTGTTTTTTCTTACAACTATGTACATCAATACATTGAAACACAGTACAGCAGTACAATAAGAAACAGGTATCATAATTACCTTAGAGAATAAGATAATACATAAAAACACTAATATACAGACCAATGAACCAATAGAATGCAGCACTTTGGAAAACATTTGTTGTCCTTTTTAGTTTTATTTTGTATCTTTGCTTTTGGGTGGCCTGGAGTTTGGACTGGAGTAGAGGCGGGCCCATGTGGGATTAACTTTTTTATGCAGATATATCTGCGCTTGTTTTTTTATGGTGGAGTTACATTATACATTTCTCCATTCTTGTGTCAGTTTTGGGATGTTTGTACTGATTTGTTTATAATTTTTTCGCAATGTTGTTTTAATGCTTGGGGCCTAGTCTGTCCTGCACGAGGACTTAGATGTATTTTGCCCTTGCAGCTCTGAGGAGGACAAGATTCGAGGTGGAAGGTTGTTGCCTCCAAATATGTTCTGTCTGTCTGAGAGCTCGTCTCTCTTTGTTAAGGTCAGTATTAAACCAGGTTTTGGAGGGAATAGTTTTTGGGAGTTTTAATTTGGCTGGGGCAATTTGGTCAAGAACTTCGAGGATAGAATTATTGTAATGTTCAGTAAGACCAGTGGTACTTTGGGAAAGAGGGCAAAGCTGTAGGTGAGCTTTAATCGTAGATTACAGCTCGCCAAGAGGAATAAGGTGAAGATTTTGGGTTAGCTTCTTTTGTATGTTGATGTTAGAGGGAAGAGGTGGCATAGAGCTGTTAATCGTGAAGAGGATGAGGTGGTGATCAGACCAGTCAATGGGGATGATGTGGGAAAGAGAAGCCAGTTTCTTGCTAGTGATAATAGCATCAAGGGTGGCACCTTTGGAGTGAGTTAGAGAGTTGCAGAGTTGTGTCATGTCATTGATGAAGTTAACTGCGGGGTTATCGTTTTTTTTCCAATGGAGGTTAAAATCCCCTAGGAAAAGGTTTCTAGATTTGGAGAGCGATGATTGAATAAGAATATTGGACAACTCCTCAGCAAAGGAAAGAGGATTGCCAGGGGGCTGGTAGATATTATGCAGGCACATAGGAGGGGAACCCTGTACTGTAAGTTCAGCACCAAGGTATTCAAAAGTGAATAGGTCATGGTGGTGGACAGGTGAAAGTTTAAGTTCTTCTTTATAAATTATAACAAGGCCCCCTCCAATTTTTTCAAGCCTGTCTTTACTGAGGATGGAGTAGCCCGGGGGAGAAAGCATGTCAAGGATTGATGAGGAGTGGGAGTTGAGCCAGGTTTCAGTCAAAAAAGCGATGTCAATGCTTTCGCTGAGGATGGTTTCAGCAATTTCTGGTGCATGACAAGAGGCCGACCGGCCATTAACCAGCATGCAGTCGAGGGGTTTAGGGTCACTAGGTTTTGTGGAGGAACTGTCATATAGCTACTGTATATCTTTATAACGTGTTAAGTTAGCATAGGCTCATTAAATGTTTAAACGCCATTTTTTCCTTTTGCTGCTTCTGCACACGACACTTAATTGTTGATTTAGCTTTCAACCTAGTAGTTCATTGTGGTTTACATGAGAATAATATGGTATTGCTCTGATATCAGCTTTGCTTAATAAACTATGTCTGTACAGAGAGTGCTGAAGCTTCAGGAATAACACGATACAGAATTGTTATGAGGTCTGATCTTCGCGCCTTAATAGACATAACATAAGTGCAGCTTCTGCCAACTTTAGGCTTTAGGCGGGTTTTATATTGCTTTGCTTAAAGCACAGATACACACTTGATGCTGTTCGCATGCAGAGAGAGAGCTGGTGTATGCTGATGTGATCTCTTCATTCTAGGATCTTGAGGTATGGGCCCGCCCTGCTAAAACCCAAAGAGACTTTCTTACCTATTAATATAAAATGTGAGTTAGGGAGGGTGAGAAATAAGTGTTGTTAACCCTTATTCATTACAGCATGTTAACATGCTGTCACCATTTGCTTTCTATGGACTAGTAACTATGCTGATAACTTTGCTTCTGATAATATGTTTCCTTGTATTATCTAAGATACTGCGTCTGAGAAAACGGCATTAGTAAATAAACATTTCAAATGTGCACATGTCCTCATTTACTCCACGTTCTGGTTTGAAATGATTGTATAACGAAAGAGTGCTCATGTGTTCCACGTAACCTGAGGTATTGTAAGTTCATGTTCTGGTTTGTCTAAACATTGGGAGTTTGTTATGACCAATGAGACACTGTAGCTAGCTCGGTAAGGGGTTTGTTGGGTACTGAGGTGAGTTTTGGGTCACCCTAATTCGCCGAGGTTCCAATCCTCTGTGCACAGTTGTGTGGGAGAACAGAAACCCTGGTACATGGCGCCCAACGTGGTTGGTCTTACATCATGACACTCGAGTAGTATATCGTCCAAACCTTAACCCATTCACTGTCGTTTCCGGAAATCGGTGGTGTCGGAAAAACCTACCTATTTTTTTAAATAGGTCTTTTCAAGCTTGAATCTATCTAAAACGGTTTCTTTGAATTACTACCCAGTTGTGCTACAAAGTTTCCTTTGTTTTTCAGTAGTTCCGGTGTAATCATGGCGCAGGCTGTGAACATCCCGCAGCATAGTCGCATTGCGGTGCGCAACCATTTACAGGCTTTCCAAGTACCATTGGATGGCTTGGCTGTGATTTTGGTGGTGTGTGCAGATCCGGCGTACCCTTACGAACTGTTTTATTCGTGGGTAACGTTACCGGGAGTGGACGCAAATTCTGGTGTGTTCCACACCTACACACCCTCACCTGTACCGGCTGAATATACACTGTACAGGGCACTGGAAATACCTATTGATCATTGGCAGCATCGCGTTTGGTTTGATGGCGCCCTACCTCACTCTTTGTCCGCTGCGAGGTTAGGTCCTTTGTCAATTGCAGGCACAAATTGGCCTGCATTGGGTGGATTCACCCCGCACCCGAATCACGTGCATGTCCCCTAGCGGATATTGGCAGACTGCATGTTGTCTCGATAGCCGTGATTCGTGCATTAGTGCAATACATAGGTCGTCATCTCCCGGGTGGTCCCCCGGGGGGTCCGGCTGTTCAGACGGAACATGGCGGTTTAAAGCTCAATCCGGTTATGGTCAATTTGGTTTTTGGTAAGCGCCCCGATGATAAAGATGAGTTCTCTTTCTGGCTTGCCGAGAAATTTGACCAGCTGGAAGCTGTGTTTCCGAATTCGACTGCTGCTGATAAACATAGAATGTTGCCGATTACTTTGCCTAAGGATTTAACTCCGGCTGTTTATGCGAGGTCTTTCGGCACCCCATCTATGTCCGTACTGCCAACGATCGTTAAACGTGTTCAGGATGATCACAGACCGGAAGCAGCGGTTGAATTGGGTATGCGCCTGTGTGGTTCTTTTGAGATTGTTAGCAATCTCATACTCTCCAATATAAAGGGAGATGCGGTGAACTCTCAGGTGTCGAATGCTTTGGCTGCTCTGCCCGATGCCGAAAAACCCAGACAGTTAGCGAAGATAGTTGTGGCCGCATATAACACTATAGGTCGCACAAGTAAAGGTCTGAAGTATTTTGCTATCAAGGAGAAAAAACAACCACAAGGGCAGGCTGCCTAAGCAGATGTCCAGCCCAAGTCCAAAAAACAAAATTGGCCTAAAAAACAGAAACAGTGTAAGCAACAACAGCAGACTCAGGATTCTTATCCTGCGCCACAAGTTTCTGCGCCGACAGAGAGAGTTTATGACTTGCGCGATCGCGCGATGATTAAATCACCTGATCGATTTCAGGTTTCTGATCAACGCTCTCCTCGTTCCTTTCAGGACTCATCGGCCCCGAAGACCGGTGGAGGAGGAGGCGGGAGGGGACGTGGTGGCCAACAAGGACGTGGCCAGCCCCGCCAGACCGACGGCGCAGGGAAGCAGGAGGATTCAACGCCAAAGAGACCGCAGTTTGCGAAAAAGAAAGTCGCAGCCTTAACAGCGCATCGATATGCCACAGATAGTGAGAACGCGGCTTCGGAATCTGACGTGGGCTCTGACCTTGCTGGACAGCGCGGCGGAGATTACCATAGTGAGAGAGGCGCTGCGTCCACTACTGAGGGTGACAGCGACTGATATCTACGTTGTAATAGAAACAGCCGATACAAGACTAGCTCCCCCTGATAGACTTTATGAAATTGTCCTGTTAATTGAAGGTGACATACAACGTACCATCAAAGGGGTATTTTGGGAAAATCTTTCATCTACGTATGATATTTTGCTTTCGGAGGCTGACTGGCCCCCACCTTTTGTGCTCGGGCGCCGCGAGGGGAGGAGGTGATCCTCCCCAGTTTCGCGAACACTGTCTCGAAAGAGCATGCGCAGCATTTTGCAGAAGAGTGGGCTCGGGCTCTCGCACCGGCTCTGTACCGTAACCAATGTGGTTGGGATAAATTGTCCCCGAGCCACGAAATTCCCTTGCGGTCTCAGCCGCAGCCTCAACCTCAATATCCCATCCGGCGTGAAGCCAAAGCTTCCGTCTCGGAAATCCTTGAACAATTGGAATATCAGGGAGTTATTGAAACGTGTGTGTCACCGATAAATAATCCACTTTTTACTGTGACCAAGCCTGACGGATCGTATCGTTTGGTATTGGATTACCGGCATTTAAACTCGCATTGCCGTAACTGTGCAGTACAGAATACTCACGGCTCTGCCCTGGTGGATAGTCTAGTGCGTAAGCGTTTTAAAACAACGCTTGACATTTCCAACGGTTTTTATGCCCACAGATTGGATAGCTTAAGCTCCCAATGGACCAGTTTTACGTGCGCTGGGGTCCAAAAACAATTCCAACGTCTCCCAATGGGCTATAAGAATAGTCCTGGTATATTTACCGCTCGCATAGTCTCTCTTTTGGAGAGAATCGACCCAGATGCTTGCTCGTATGTGGATGACATATATCTCACAGACGACGAAATTTGGGAGCATCTGTGTCGTGTAAATTCGATAATTTGTACCTTTGCAGACATGGGTTACAAATTTAACTTTGCAAAATCGCACATTGCTGAGTACATAGTGTTGTTCCTGTGCTATGAGCTCAACAATGAAGGTAGGGGTTTGGCTCCTCACTTCTTGGAGAAATGCGCAAAGTTGCGCGCTCCAACAACACTGAAAAAATTACAGTCATTATCGGGCTTTTTAAATTTCGGAAGAACTTACATTCCGGAATGTGCCCAGCGTATCAAGCCTTTGTATGCTTTGATACAACCAACATTTTCCAAATCATGCTGGCTGCCTGAGCACTCGGCCATCTTGCAGTCCTTGCAGGCTGATCTGCTCGCTTCTAGATTTTTACTGACTCGTGATAACCACACCAACCTGGTAATAAGAATTATTCCTGGGACGGTGGGTTTCACGTACTTGACTTTTAATGAAGGAGACACAGTACCTATTGCTTACAAGTCACACTTGTACACTTCGGCTGAGATGCGATTTCCCACTGTGGAAAAGGTTTTAACAGCTGTGCAGATGGCGATTCTTAAGGAACGAGCTCTGTCACAGGGGAAACGCATGTTGGTTGTTACACCCTGTCCTCATTTGGAGGCAGTTACGAAAGCCAGTGTACCAAATCCAAAAGCTTTGCACCCTCGGTGGATTCAATGGGCTGCGTCCTTGACGTCCACGGATGTCACGTTTATTTTTGACGCCTCATTACGGTCGCAAGAGTACTTGCAGTATGAGTTCGTTCATCCTGCTCCTCTGGCTATGCGACCTTTGGAGGACTTCCATTGCATCATTTACACTGATGGTTCGGCGCAGGTTGCGCATGGTTGTGGTCGGTGCCATGGTGAACGATGAGTTCCAGTCCCAGGCAGTTCACACCCAGCCTCTGGGGGACTGCACCGCACAATTGGCAGAGCTTCGTGCTCTCTTACTAGCGTTGGAGTACGCAGATCCTAGTGTAACTACTCTTATTGTGAGTGATTCTTATTACTGTGTCCAGTCTTACAATGAAAACTTGTTCTTTCGGATTCAAAACGATTTTCGTGATTCCAAGGGTAGCACAATAAAACACAAGATGATCTGGGTTTGAGTGGCGGAGCTTAAGGCTAAGTTGCCGCTCGTTTTTGTGATTCATACTCTCGGCCACCAGCGTGTTGGAGTCCACGCTGTCGGTAACTCGCTTGCTGATGAAGCAGCGAAGTCAGCGGTGTCTACATACTTAGTTGCAGCAGTTACTCGGTCCAAAAGTAAGATTGATAGTGACATCTTGGCGGCTGTTGCTGCCACTGAGAAGGGAGGTAAACATCCTACGGGGTTCCCTTCGAAGTACACATACCACTTAAGTCCCGAAAAGGTTCCTTTTGTGAAAATTCCTGATGTTGGAGAACGTTTGATTCCCAACTCGGATCGCAGGGCTGACTTGATTACAGCGGCACATGAAGGTGTGGCGTCTGCGCATGCGGGCGTCTCTGCCACTGTAACTCAATTACAACACCGTTTCTGGTGGCGGGGACTGTACAAACAGACGCGTGATTATGTCCTTCTTTGTGACATTTGCCAGCAGATTAAACCTTCGACTGCTGCGCGTCCGCCACAGACACAGTTGTACATTTCTAATAAACCACTAGGTTGTGTTTATTTAGATCACTGCGGTCCTTTTTCCTCTGATACTGCGTATAAGTACATCTTAGTAGCAGTTGATTCATGCACACGCTTTGTGTGGGTCTGGCCCCATCGCAGCCCTGATTCACGGACTGTCATTAGAGATTTGCGTATCTTTGTAGGGATTTTTGCCTGTGGTACCTTCCATTCGGATCAGGGTCCGGCTTTCGCCTCTAAGGCGTATAAGGATGCCATGACTTCGATGGGGGTCCAAGTCAAGTTTTCGTCTCCCTACAGACCTGAGGGTAATAGTGTAGTGGAGCGAATGAACCGTGATTTAAAACAATCTTTGACAGCTCGAGTTATAGGCACTGGCAGAAACTGGCAGGCCCAACTCAATGGCGTGCAGCGTGCTCTTAATAATCTCCCTAGAAGGTCTCTGGGTGGGCGGACCCCATAGGAAATGCTCTTTGGCATCAAGATGTACGTCCCTGACCTTGACGGTCTAGACTGCGTGGCTCGCGCCACGACCTTTGACGTAGATGAACATTGTAATGTTTTACAGGATCTACAAAAGACCAGAGGCAGTCTTGCGAAGGAACATTTGCCCTCCACATCGGATGTTGCGTTGCAGATCCCGGTAGTCGGCTGGCTACCCCAAGTTGGAGAACTGGTTCGAGAGAAGATCGATAACAAGAAAGAATTTGGTCCTTCCTATCGACCTCCGGTTCCAGTCCTTGGAGTGAAGGGCACAAGAACAGTCATTTTACCACCACTTCCTGGTCGTAAGGAAAACAGGTTTATCTCAATTGACAATGTCAAGATACACAGAGTGGCCGATTCTTCTTAGCATGACACCAGCGGTTTCTTGTCCTTCCATTGTGAGAAATTCAGTTTTGCGCACTGCTTCTACTCATGAAACTGAAGTGGCCATCGAATTACCTGCAATTTCCAGTCCTTTATTAAGTACTTTGCCCGGTACAGACCATGATGAAATAGACTATACTTACCCCACTGACTTGTCCATGCCTGACCTGCAAGCACGTTTGGCCACAGAATCCAGATTTTCATTTGACACTGTTTCCAATGCCTCGAAGAAACCCTCACGTTTTGCAGTTTATGCCAGCTTATTTAAAAAACATTTTTTAATTCCCCCTTGGACACATATTTGGCTGGTGCTCTTTTCGATTTACCTTTTTATGTCAATTGGGTTTGTGTTTTATTTTTTCCGCTTGGTAAATGGACACTATGTCGAGGAAAGAACATGCATTCGACATCTCAATGGAACTTTGGCCCCCCTTTCCTCATCGCATTCTGCACACAGACTGAAAAGAGACATGACATTTGTTAACATCACTGCTTGGCCTGTCCTTGATGGTATAGTGTGGGATGCCGTTAGATTTCAAATTCATGGCCCTACGGAGGTTGTTAATGTCCCTAATGTGCTTAGAGTTAATATGGGGGATGTGGTGAAACAAAACAAACATACGTTCTGATGATTGGGATGTTCAGGCCGTAGAGTCTTTGTTTTCTGATTTGAAATACTATGCTGCCTTTGACGCTGAAGATTTGTACTTAGAATCTGCTAATTATGGTGATTTATTTTGTTTTCAACATTTTGGCAATCACTTCTTACATAAAGCGAATTCTAGAAGACATACTGTGAATTATACACAAGGGGAGCATTGCCCCGCCCCCCGACAAGGCAGTTCTAGTACTTTTTTGAAAAAGTACACTTATTTTACTGACTTCAATCAGTCTAATCCCGAGTCCTTTTATTTCAAAATGTCCCAGAAGCCTATGTCCAAGGTTAGACTTACCGATACCAAATTATTGTACTCGAAGTTCTTTCTTGATCAGCTGGCTGTTCGTGGCTATGAATTGTGGAAGGAAACTATTGACCTAAAATCGGTTTGGGGTTCTAGAAGCTGGCAGGTACAAGGCACTGAGGCTTTGCACCGTGCATGTCTCATCCCGAATCAAATGTTGTTTTTGAATTCCTCTATTTCACAGACGACGTGCTTTGAGTTGGCTACTTCTAAAAAATTTAATTTTCCAACCATCCCAGAGTTAGAAGAATATTCTGGCTGGAGTAATTATACTCAGTTTTCGATTAGGGACTTAAAGACCCTATTGCTGAATTCATCCTTTAACATATCCAGTATGGACCCTAAAGGTTGGCTGGTGTGGCACAGAAGTGCTGATTCATGCCAGCACCGTTTTCTGGGTTTGTCTGATGGCTTTACACAAGTCAGACCTGATCCACGTTTTGAAACTGAACATTCTTTCACAACTTACTCTGTGGGAAAATTATGTCAAAATTGGCTGAAACATTCTAAATTGTCTGCAGTTAAATTACATCTTGCAAAGCTGAATGATGATGTAGATTTAAATGATTTCATAAAAGGCCCGGCTAGTGGTAGATCAAAAAGATGGATATATGCTATTTACAATGAAATCTGGAAGACCTCACAGATTGAGGCGGCGACACGACTTAGAGCTATAGATCAAGCAAATCTAGAGAAGGTGCTTGCAGTAGTGGACAATAGTATTAACATGCTTTCATCCCGCATTTACACTTTAGATAATATTGTGTCTTCTGTAGTGGACATTGTGCATGATGAAGTATCTGTGTTGTACCATGGTCAGAATCAATTACGTTCTATCATGCAATTTGCATGGACCCTTCAAACACTTAAATCTGGCAAGGTGCCATGGACCTACATGAATGTTTCTTCTCTCTTTGCCCCCTTTAATTTAACTGACAAACAGCGCATGCTTTCCATGCGAGATGCATCATTTTCTATGTTACACATTGAGAGATTATCCACGGTTTGATAACATTACCTTTTGCTTTGTATAAATTTACAAATTGTATGAGATATGTTGCCATAGGTCGCTATGAGCCTTTAGGTAGTGCGTTTCTCCATGAAGTGTGGTCCCTTCCTTTCACTTATAGATGTTTGAAAGACGGCCTGGAAGTTTATCTGAATGGGGAGGAATGTACAGAAACACCAGATCACTCATTAATGTGTAGGCACATATAATTGCACGGTTCTTGTAACCAGGACCGGCCAAACTTAGCCTGTGTTTTAAAAGGGACTCCTGTACCAGCAATCACCCCTACTTTTACCTTGCTGGGAAATGGAAGTTATTTACTTTTAAATAATGAGGATTGCTGCGGGTTAATTAAAGGTGTGGCTTATGTGGTCACCGTAACTGAGCGTGTAGTTTGCTGCAGAAATTTCCTGTACCCACCCACACATGAAAATAGGGATGTTTCCATCTGGCCACGCATCCCAACCTTGAAAGCAGAGTTCAACGGCATGAGCAGAATATGGGCTCTATTGTCCCAGAAAGAAGTGGCCTTGAGTTCGGCTCGGGAAAATTTCGTGCTTCACATAGCTAACACCCGGACTGAGGTTCAGGCCCTTTTAAATACTGATTTACCGTTACATTTCGGCGAGATGGTACATTCTATCTTTAACGCGTCCTCCACAACTGGGCTGGCGCATTTTTTTAAAACAGTTAGCAGCAGCCTTGTAACTTCATTTGAAAAGATATTTGGAGTCATCCCTGCTTTCTTCCATTCCATTTTTTCGAGTTTGTTTGGTGGATTCCCGGTTTTACTGGCACTAGCGGCAGGCGTTCTAGTGGTTGTTTGCTTCCTTAAATATGGATGCCCCACATGTGGAAGGAGCCGCCCAGCCGCTTCTGGTGCTGTTTCGCAACCGGATGCTTGAATATTATGGCGCGCTGCCGTTGGCGATTTTAAGCACGGCGTATGGATAATCGTTTCGATTTTCCTACTTCACCTGTGTCCAGCCTGTGTTTCATTGCCTAAGCTGTGATTTTGACTGGGCCATTGATTTGTGTCTCTGCGGACCGGTTTCTCCTGACGTCGACTTTAATCAGCTGATGAGTCCCATAGTTACTCACGAGTTGGTTTGTACTGGCGAAAGGATTATGGCCTTAGCAGCGATGCATGGACTAATGGGTCCTTGGAACATACTCACAGCAGCGCAAGATTTCTTGACACTGAGCTTTCTTGAAAACCCACCGAGTTGTCCTCTGATGGTGATAGAGGCTCCGGTACTAGGAGAACACGTATGTTCTTTTCCGCTTTTAAATTGGATGGCTGATCTGTTTTCGGATGAAGACGGTGATTTCATGTTGGAGGCTGTTGCTGCATATTTTTCGTATTCAGTCTTGCCTTGACTACCTTTTTTGATTTATGATGATGCCTCCTTTTTCATTTCATTTGTTCACCTCCCAGTGCTATTGACTTGAGTGCTGTTGAACACTGAAATTGACATTTTGAATTTTTGGGTTTGCTCGTGTAGTTTTTTCCAACACTTAATAGGATTATAACGTTGTTCATCGTTCTTGAACTCTGATTTCATGAAGTTGCCCTTATCTTATCTTATCTTATCCGTGCTCGGATCATGGGGGGGTGTCATATAGCTACTGTATATCTTTATAACGTGTTAAGTTAGCATAGGCTCATTAAATGTTTAAACGCCATTTTTTCCTTTTGCTGCTTCTGCACACGACACTTAATTGTTGATTTAGCTTTCAACCTAGTAGTTCGTTGTGGTTTACATGAGAATAATATGTTATTGCTCTGATATCAGCTTTGCTTAATAAACTATGTCTGTACAGAGAGTGCTGAAGCTTCAGGAATAACACGATACAGAATTGTTATGAGGTCTGATCTTCGCACCTTAATAGACATAACATAAGTGCAGCTTCTGCCAACTTTAGGCTTTAGGCGGGTTTTATATTGCTTTGCTTAAAGCACAGATGCACACTTGATGCTGTTCGCATGCAGAGAGAGAGCTCGTGTATGCTGATGTGATCTCTTCATTCTAGGATCTGAGGTATGGGCCCGCCCTGCTAAAACCCAAAGAGACCTTCTTAGCTATTAATATAATATGTGAGTTAGGGAGGGTGAGAAATAAGTGTTGTTAACCCTTATTCATTACAGCATGTTAACATGCTGTCACCATTTGCTTTCTATGGACTAGTAACTATGCTGATAACTTTGCTTCTGATAATATGTTTCCTTGTATTATCTAAGATACTGCGTCTGAGAAAACGGCATTAGTAAATAAACATCTCAAATGTGCATGTGTCCTCATTTACTCCACGTTCTGGTTTGAAATGATTGTATAACGAAAGAGTGCTCATGTGTTCCACGTAACCTGAGGTATTGTAAGTTCATGTTCTGGTTTGTCTAAACATTGGGAGTTTGTTATGACCAATGAGACACTGTAGCTAGCTCGGTAAGGGGTTTGTTGGGTACTGAGGTGAGTTTTGGGTCACCCTAATTCGCCGAGGTTCCAATCCTCTGTGCACAGTTCTGTGGGAGAACAGAAACCCTGCTACAGAACAGGAGTGGATAGAAGTGAGTTGCTGAGGAAGTCTGGGTGGAACTGGGGAAGACGGGATCCTACCAACTCCCAGGATCACTGGGATAGATGACTGGGATAGGGGGGAGTTCGCAGTCGAGGTGGAGCGGCGGTAGATTTTATTGAGATCACCGAGGTCATGGGGGAAGATAACTCAGGAAGGGGAGGACTGAATGAGCTAATACTGTCTGTCAGTTTAGATTGTGAAACAGGAGAGGACTGGATCCTACTAATTCCCAAGATCACTGAGATAGATGCATGAGGTGGGGGGGGTTCGAAGTCGAGGTGGAGAGGGGGTAAACTTTTTTGTGGTCGTAGAGGTCATGTGGAAGATGGCTCGGAAGGAGGGGAGGGCTGAATGAACTGTTACTGTTTGTCAGTCTAGAAGGAGAATTGACAATGGGGGAAATAATTCCTTGGTTATATGGTGCGTGGTAAGTTTGAGAGGGGACTAAGGGGTAGGTGAGATTGGGAGGGTAAATAGTGGTGAGGGAGGAGACGTCATTTCTGAGGAAAGAGAGTTCTAATACGAGGGTTGAGAGGTGCAGTTCAATGTTGAGGAGTGATTGGGTATGAAGTGTGATAGGTAGGGAGGTTAGGAGATCAGGATGGAGGTGTGGAAAGTCCATGTTGGTCAGGGGAGGAGGTCTGGTGTGTGGAAGAGGTGGGAAGCCAGGAGTAGGGAGGTAAGGGGAGTTAAGATAAGGGGATAGAGTCGGAGTAGAGGGGTGAGAGGGTGGGTTTCCAGAAATAAAATGGGGGTCGGTGAGGTAAGGAGGGCCTGGGAGTTGAATTTGGGGGCGTTAGTTAGATAATGAGGGGGGGTTTACAGGAGAAGCAATTGGGGAGATTGGTGGAGCCATTGGTGGAACACGGTGAGGTGTTAAATGGGGAGGGTGTAGGTTTTGTGAGACTGAGGGCGTTTTTGTGAGGTAACAGAGAGGGAAGGGGAGTGGAGTAGAAAGCGGATCGAGCGGTGGAGTAGCTAGAGGAGGGTGGGTTTGGGAGGCAGAGGGAGTTGAGATAGAATCAATAGTAGGGGGAATGCTGGCAAGGTATTAGGGTGTTGGAATTGGGAAACGTGGCTTTCATTAATGGTTATAGATCTAAGAGCTGGCGAGGTCATGCGGAAGTAAATATGAGAATCAGGGCTTTCAATTAAGGTTAATGAGTCAGGGAATGGATGAGAGGGGGTCGTTGTGTCCGGGGACTGAAAGGTTTCTTGCAATTGGGAGGCTTGAGCGGTTAGTGTTAAGTGTAGGTAGAAGGTATTGCGATAGTGATATGAAGTGGTGTTCGAAAATGGTGAGCTGTTTTTCAGACACTTGAATAAGTATATTTCCTGATTTGAATATAGAGATGTCAATATCACCAGGAAATGATGAGGAGGGAGTGGTGGAGAGTTTCAGACCTTAGGCAATTTTGTGGGAATTAGTGATAGGGAGGTGTTGGAGAAAGATGCTTTTCCATTTTGGTGGGCGTTTGGTGAAGAAGATGTAGTTAGTTTTTATGATGGAGGTTAGGCTACGGTAGTTGTTTACAAATAATGTTTCTTGGTGTTGTATTAGAAGTTTATGTTTAAAAAATGTCTTGCCGTTTTTAGAAAGGTTTGAAGGGTAAAGGATGGACCACGAGTTGGGGCAGTGCCAAGTGAAGGGTGATTCTACCATCAAGGGAGTATGGATGAGGGGAGGCATGATGTGACAGCTGTAATAGAACGGAGGGTGGGAGGAAGATGTGCAGGGGTAAAACAGGATGGTGTGCAGTGGGGAAGGGGAGTAGGAGCACAGGTATTGAACAGGGAGGATGTCTGAGAGAGGTAAAATTTCCAATAGAGCTTGAAGGTCATGCAAGGTGGAAGATTGGAGTAGTGGGCGATATGGTGGGGGTGTGGGAGAAGGGGGAGATTCCATGGAAAGAGGCAGTAGACAGGATCTCAGTTAAGAGAGAGGGGGGAGAGTGGGAGATAGGATCATCATGGAGAGAAACTAGTCGGGAGGAGTGGCGATAATTCTGATTAAAGAGATCAGTGAGGCGATGGGAAAAGAAAAGAAATCAGAACATTTTTTTTTACAAGTTTCACATTACAGCCAAAAAGATAAAATGAGGAAGACTATTAAGAGTGCAAATTTAAAAATTACACATTACAGTTTCAACAGATAATTTGAGGTAGACCATTAATAGTGCATGAGAAGGAAAAACAACGATAAGTACCAAAAATAAATGATAAAATTAGGTACACCATTATGAGTGCCCGAATGGCAATACATAACAATTAGCACATTTGACGGAAAGGCACAAGCAGCATAGACATTTGAAAGAAAAAGGATGGTATAGTGAGGTCAAACGATGAGGATAAGCATACTGTTATAAATAGCTTTCAGGTATGTTTAGGTGTAGATAGTAAGTAGGAATAATATTGGGCAGTAATAAATATCACACAGCATATACAGACCAAAAGATTAAATGGATTAAATGGCTTCCAATCGAAGGCAGATCCACCTACAAGATCTCCTGCATCACGCAGAAAGCCTTTCATCAATATACTCCTTCTTACCTCTCTGACAAACTTCAAAAAGCTGGGTGTACTAGAACAATGAGGAGCACTAACGGTCTTGTCCTTGTCCCTCCTTTGCTAAAAAAGAAATCAAGTCAGTCTCGCTCATTCTCTGGTAATGTGCCTTCTATCTGGAATACCCTTCCCAAAGACCTACGTTGCAACCCCTCCTACCCCTTCTTTAAAAAAAGACCTCAAGCTGCTCCTTCTCAACAAATACTGGAGTTCTTAATTTAACATACTGTCTCTGGCCACAAACTCCTCCCTTGTACACTGTTTATATTGCCCCCACTTTACTTTTAATTTCACCTCCTCCCTCCCCTCCACTAATATACCTCACTCTCTCACCTCTCCATCCACTGACACACTATATCATTCTTCACTGTCTTCCTGATCTACTATCTTCGATTTGATACCTATTTTGATCTTCCAAACTTAAAACGTTCTTAAAGTTAACATTGCCTTGCCTTATTTTCCCAATTGTACTAAGTTTGTCTGCTATTCCGTGTTACCAATTCCTGTAAAGCGCTCTGATACTCTTGGGACCAGCTAACACTATATAAAACCTTTTAAATAAATAAAATAAATAAATAAATTTTTGATGTATTTTTCACATTCTCACTGCTGCTGTCCCATATGTGTTTTTAAAACCTTATTAGTTAGTGTTAATTTTTGTCTGCATGTGCCTGTTGGTAGTTAGGGTTGGAGTGGCTCCTGGATTCCAAGCCCATGTAGCTAGACAACTACCTTGGTTATGAGCTACCTTCTTTTTGTCCACCATTTTTAGTGAGTTTGTGTATCCATGACATGGTTAACATTGTGGTTGCGGAATATGTAAGCCTGATTTAATTTCTGCTTTTGATAATTCTGATTTAATGTTGGTGGGTACTAGCGTGGGTCCAGTCACATTGGGTAAATTATAGATTTACAATGATTTCCCTTCAACACTAAAATATGTTTTTGTTGGGGAGGATGGTGCTCCAGGCAAGACAGGGGACGGTCTTCTTTGTTCTCCATTTCTCCTCCTTTGCTGGCCATGCAGCAATGGTCATTTTGTGTACCCAGTTTATGTCTTAGGCTTCCATGTGATCATTGTACTCCATACATTCATCTTTGCTGAAAACATTAATGTGGCCATTTTGTGTAGCGAGTGTGTGTAGCTGCAATGGGCTACCACATGTTCTTTGCTCTCCATTCCTCCTTGTTTGCTGGTCATTCAGCTGCTGCCATTTAGCCGGTGTGTGTGAGTGTGTGTGTGTGTGTATTAGTGTGTGTGTGTGTGGGTGTATGTGTGTGTGTGTGTTTGTTAGCCATTTTGCCTTTATTTTCCCTGCCTTTTTCTTTGGCGGCCATATGGTGGATAAGCTAGCTTCCGCCATTTTGGCAGCCAGTGTATGCTTCAAGCCTTAAAGTCCAATTTTTTAATTTATCTTCTAAGAACATTGACAGAAGAGGCCTAGAACATGTATATTTTTCTTTTTTTCCAGGATTTATTTATTTGTGCTTGCAGCAGATTGTGGTACAGTGATGTAGTACACTAAGGCAGGGTGCACTATATCCGATGTAAGGACATATCTGCATTAGCAGATATGACCCTGCAATATCTTAGCCATTCTTGGAAGCTGTAAGTGAACAGGGAAGCCAAGAGTACATGAGCTGGATACTTGTCATTACAAGTGTCCTTGCTCCAAGATGGCTTCACTGTACCCTAAGATGTGTGGTATCAAACATCTTATCATAATAATTCCTCATTGATGCCAATATTGGATTTGGTATTAAATGCACACAGGAGACCCTTTAGAGGGTCCCCATAAAACCTGCCAACACTAGTGTAGTCTCTGACTAGTCATAGCCAAGCTGCCACCACCAGACGTTTCTGACATCAAGGCCACTGTGGGGACTACAAGAAACCTAGACCACCTCCAGTCTCCATCAAATTGCAAAACAACCTCTCTTGAATCAGAGGCTCTGCTCCACTGTGACAGCAGGCACCATAATGCAGCCTTCAGACTTACCAACGTGCTGCTCCCAGCAGACTCCGATTCAGCACCCAGATCAAAAGTTGTACACCAGCTCCGAGGGGTCAGATCTGTCCCCTCACATAGTTTGGGGATACCAGGACCTACCGGACCTCTGCTTCTTCAATACCCAGGGCACCAAAGCTCCTGCAACTTTTACCAATACGAAGAGTCCTCCACGGACTCCAACTACCTAGAAAGCAAACACCCACTGAGGGGAATCAAGACCCCTGACACCCACATTGTGAGTGGCCTATATGTCTCGAAGTCACCTCTCCAAGGGCCATATGTAGGTAATCTCTATTTACCAATTCTGAAATACTGAATTTTACCGATTCGGTATTTTAGAATCGGTAAATAGTATGTAGGTAAAAATTCAGTACATTTTACTGATTCGGTAATATTCGGTATTACCGATTCGGTATTTACCGATTCAGTAATTCCCATTCATTCCTATGGGCCTGGAGGCCCTTAGGAATGAATGGGAAGCCATTCACTATTACCGATTCGGTAAATACCGAATCAGTAATAGGGGGAACATATTCAAGGGTGGCATGGTGTCACATTGACACCCTGTTGCACCCCTGAATCGTGCACATGTGGCAGACATACATGCCCTAGGGGCATGTATGTCTGCCACATGGCACTTTTAAAAAAGCACAAAATTGCTTTTTTAAAGGTTTTCGATATTTACCACCAACTTGTAGTTGGTGGTAAATAACGAAACCGTAAATCCAAAATGCACTCACTTGAGTGCTCCCTACATAGGATTTAAGGATTCGGTAATTTACCGATTCAGGGCTAGATGTAGGTAAATCTTATTTACCGATTCATAAATACCGAATTTTACCGATTCGGTATTTATGAATCGGTAAATAAGATGTAGGTAAAAATTCGGTAATTTTTACCGAATCGGTAGGATTCGGTATTTACCGATTCGGTAATTACCGAATCGGTATTTGCCATTGATTCCTATGGGCCTTGAAGCCCATAGGAATCAATATCAAATACCGATTCGGTAATTAGTAATTATACAGAGAGGGAAAAGTTATCACTGTGAAGGTTTCACTGAATTATTTGCACAATTCACAAATCTGCAGATTGTTTGTACAACAGAATTTGGGGGCATATTAACAACAAAGTGGCGAAGAGAGGTGTTAGCCGCCTTGGCTTAACGCTTCTCTTCGCCACTTCGGAAACGCTGGCCTGCACCATATTACCAAGGATATGGTGCAGCCTAGAGTTTCCCCCTGCGATGGCGATAAGTTTTACAACTTAACGCCAGCGCAGGCAGGGAAGGTTTGTTTATGTACAGGAAGGAGTTCCCTCCTGCACAAAAACAAAGCTTAAATGCCATTTTGTAACTTACATGTGTGCTGCTTTATGCAGCACACATGTAAGTTACAAATTGGCATTTTTAAAAAAGAGGTTTGTTTATGTACAGGAAGGGACACCTTCCTGTACATAAACAAACCTTGGCATTTTGCTTTTTCCATGTATGCTGCACAAGGTAGCACACATGAAAAAAGCAAAAACGAGGAGAAATGAAGCATTTCTCCTCGTTTTCCCACCTTAAGAACAGGTCTGACCTGTTCTTAAATTCGGCGCTGCCACCTATTATCGCCAAGCTTGATAATAGGTGGCAGCGTCGAAGTCAATGGGTGTTGCGGTTGAACGCCCACCGCAACACCCACTGAAGTTGTTGCTAATATACCCCCTAATTTTCTGTTCAGGTGACCGCTTCTGAGTTCGAGATGATTAGATTGACCCAAATTCACTTTGCCAAAAGTTCATAAATAGGTTTCGAGGTCGATAATCATATATATTTCTGAGAGTGAGCCATGGGGCGTATATAGCTCCCAATTTCCAGATCTAGGTGAAAGCAGAATCAGACTGGTTTTGCCTCGTTGGGTTCCATTGGTTAGGTAGAACTTCCATCCACTGACACTGCCAGCTGAGGAATCACACCCACAAGCTTTTCTAATGGCTGAGATGAATGTAAGTATTCAATCCAGCACTTTATTTCCTCTTCTCACGCCGTTCCTCTGCTTGTAACTTATCAGTTTTCCTTCAAGGCCTAATTGTAATTGTCAAACCCCTTTGTATTTTGCATGTGTACAAGAATATTAACTTAGAGAAAATGGAACGAAAGTTATCGGAAAATATTCCCCATAGTGATCACGGAGGTCATCTCAGCTGAAACGTGAACAAAAGGACGATGCATTACCTACAACATCTGTGGCATCTTATCAGTTTGACATTGCATTACTGTGCTTTTCAGTATTTGCCATATGCTTCATTGATGGATTTATGTCACTGAGACTTACAAAACTTTGATCAGAAAAAAATGGCCTCTCCATAGAGATCAATCACTGATAATATATGTGCATTATAATTGCATGAAATAGGCAAACATTAACGGACCTCCAAAGAATTTTATTGAAAAATGTTTAAGCCAATAATTTTGGTATCCTAATATGGATACAGGAGAGATCCGCCCACATTGGAAACTCACATTTTGCTCATAGTCAGGGTCGTAATTGTATGGTATTTTAGAATCGGTAAATAGTATGTAGGTAAAAATTCAGTACATTTTACTGATTCGGTAATATTCGGTATTACCGATTCGGTATTTACCGATTCAGTAATTCCCATTCATTCCTATGGGCCTGGAGGCCCTTAGGAATGAATGGGAAGCCATTCACTATTACCGATTCGGTAAATACCGAATCAGTAATAGGGGGAACATATTCAAGGGTGGCATGGTGTCACATTGACACCCTGTTGCACCCCTGAATCGTGCACATGTGGCAGACATACATGCCCTAGGGGCATGTATGTCTGCCACATGGCACTTTTAAAAAAGCACAAAATTGCTTTTTTAAAGGTTTTCGATATTTACCACCAACTTGTAGTTGGTGGTAAATAACGAAACCGTAAATCCAAAATGCACTCACTTGAGTGCTCCCTACATAGGATTTAAGGATTCGGTAATTTACCGATTCAGGGCTAGATGTAGGTAAATCTTATTTACCGATTCATAAATACCGAATTTTACCGATTCGGTATTTATGAATCGGTAAATAAGATGTAGGTAAAAATTCGGTAATTTTTACCGAATCGGTAGGATTCGGTATTTACCGATTCGGTAATTACCGAATCGGTATTTGCCATTGATTCCTATGGGCCTTGAAGCCCATAGGAATCAATATCAAATACCGATTCGGTAATTAGTAATTATACAGAGAGGGAAAAGTTATCACTGTGAAGGTTTCACTGAATTATTTGCACAATTCACAAATCTGCAGATTGTTTGTACAACAGAATTTGGGGGCATATTAACAACAAAGTGGCGAAGAGAGGTGTTAGCCGCCTTGGCTTAACGCTTCTCTTCGCCACTTCGGAAACGCTGGCCTGCACCATATTACCAAGGATATGGTGCAGCCTAGAGTTTCCCCCTGCGATGGCGATAAGTTTTACAACTTAACGCCAGCGCAGGCAGGGAAGGTTTGTTTATGTACAGGAAGGAGTTCCCTCCTGCACAAAAACAAAGCTTAAATGCCATTTTGTAACTTACATGTGTGCTGCTTTATGCAGCACACATGTAAGTTACAAATTGGCATTTTTAAAAAGAGGTTTGTTTATGTACAGGAAGGGACACCTTCCTGTACATAAACAAACCTTGGCATTTTGCTTTTTCCATGTATGCTGCACAAGGTAGCACACATGAAAAAAGCAAAAACGAGGAGAAATGAAGCATTTCTCCTCGTTTTCCCACCTTAAGAACAGGTCTGACCTGTTCTTAAATTCGGCGCTGCCACCTATTATCGCCAAGCTTGATAATAGGTGGCAGCGTCGAAGTCAATGGGTGTTGCGGTTGAACGCCCACCGCAACACCCACTGAAGTTGTTGCTAATATACCCCCTAATTTTCTGTTCAGGTGACCGCTTCTGAGTTCGAGATGATTAGATTGACCCAAATTCACTTTGCCAAAAGTTCATAAATAGGTTTCGAGGTCGATAATCATATATATTTCTGAGAGTGAGCCATGGGGCGTATATAGCTCCCAATTTCCAGATCTAGGTGAAAGCAGAATCAGACTGGTTTTGCCTCGTTGGGTTCCATTGGTTAGGTAGAACTTCCATCCACTGACACTGCCAGCTGAGGAATCACACCCACAAGCTTTTCTAATGGCTGAGATGAATGCAAGTATTCAATCCAGCACTTTATTTCCTCTTCTCACGCCGTTCCTCTGCTTGTAACTTATCAGTTTTCCTTCAAGGCCTAATTGTAATTGTCAAACCCCTTTGTATTTTGCATGTGTACAAGAATATTAACTTAGAGAAAATGGAACGAAAGTTATCGGAAAATATTCCCCATAGTGATCACGGAGGTCATCTCAGCTGAAACGTGAACAAAAGGACGATGCATTACCTACAACATCTGTGGCATCTTATCAGTTTGACATTGCATTACTGTGCTTTTCAGTATTTGCCATATGCTTCATTGATGGATTTATGTCACTGAGACTTACAAAACTTTGATCAGAAAAAAATGGCCTCTCCATAGAGATCAATCACTGATAATATATGTGCATTATAATTGCATGAAATAGGCAAACATTAACGGACCTCCAAAGAATTTTATTGAAAAATGTTTAAGCCAATAATTTTGGTATCCTAATATGGATACAGGAGAGATCCGCCCACATTGGAAACTCACATTTTGCTCATAGTCAGGGTCGTAATTGTATGGCTTTGGTGTATATTGTGTATAGAAGGCACTATAGAAGTTTCTTGGAAAAATATTATTGCAGGAAACGGAGACCATTTACCTCGCTAAATTGAATTGATGAATAAAATGTATTGGCAGTTAATAAAAAACACTTGAATATACTATATAATCACCATAGGCTTACAACAATAAAACCAGACTATGTAAAAAAAACACTAATTAATTATGTGCCAAAATAAAATGATGCCCCATAGTCACGGGCCCTTCTACACAAAAACTAAAATGTGGTTAGACACAACCCCTGTCAAAACCACGTACCATTGTGCTTCACAGACATAATGAAATATACAGTGAATATAAAAATAAAAAAATTATGCCACCCTTAACATCCTGGGGGCATAATATCAAGAACGGCGTTAAAATTAGCGCCGGTTTAGCGGCAGAAAACTGCTGCTAAAGCAGCGATAATGGGCGTGATAATATACCCTGGAGAATTCCAATAGATCCTATGTTCACACCAGATCATGGACTGCTATTGGAATTCTCAAGGGCATATTATGAAGCCCATTATCCCTAAACCAGCGATAATTTGCAATGCCGTTCTTGATAATATGCCACCAAATTTCCTCCGTTTGCAGTTCACTCCACTCCATATGTGGCGTTTGTTTTAGGGAGTTTTGTTCAAAAAGTTTTATTTCAATTCCATAACATTGTCAAGTTTCCCAAATACTACCAATTTTCACCAAGTTCCTCGTGCTATAAGCCAGGCAAACGCACAAACTGTTGGCCCGTGCTTACCTCCTAAACACACATAAATGACATTGTCATATACACGGTATATTTTCATTAAATGACCCACAGATGCAAAGCAAGTTGAAGATAAAACTTCGGGTAAGTACTTATTTCAGTCTTTGAAATTAGAAAACAGGCCTTGATCATTCGTACTTGTGAGGCAGTAAACGCTTCAATATTTATGTATGTATTTGTTATTTTTGGCACTCACTGAGAACACTATCATGAACACCAAATTCTAAATCTGGTTATTTGCTACTATTATGGAGCAACACTGTTGCCTTGTCATAAAGAAATTTCGGGCTGCTGCAGGACTTTTTGAGAACATTTTAGCGCAGTGCTGGTTGTTCGCACTGATGGAGTGCAGAGGGCATAGATGGGAAAGCACACAGTATGGCTCAGAGATGGCGGGTGAGTGGTTGGATGCCAGTGTCTTTTTCCTTTAGCTCCCACATTAGTCCTCTGCCTTTGAGTAGCTGTTGAAAGCAAGGGCTGATTATTTTGGGGCCATATACAACATAAAATTATACATTAGTGTATAGTGAATAACAAGTGTTTTTCATCTCAGGCTTTTGAGTGACATCATAGATAACTCAAGTTTCACAAAACATCCCTGATAGTCAATATTATCCATCCATAACTCTGTATGCTAATTTACAGTTTTATACAGAGTGACCCATAACTGAATGGGTGAAAGAGTGGAGATTATTGGATCTATTTGGCAATTGATTACTCTACTAATTATGTTGATTATTAAGGTGAACAGTACATAATTCTATTTTTATGATTTTATAAATGAGAATCATTTTACATAATTTGTATAAAATCATTTATTATTTGCAGTGAACATTGAGATGTTTTGTTGGTTTTTAATTTACTGTTTTTGGTGTTTCCCATTTATATTTCTTGCAGTTTAAAAGTAAATACTATTTTGTAAATAATTATTGCATGATAAAAAAAATTATTTAAATATCTGTGTGTTTAAGGTGGGAGGTAGAGGTGTACTATCTGTTTTCATATAATTGTAAACATTACCATTTATATTCATTGATATAATTTGTTATAAATATTTATTTTAAAAATAATATAATGCATTTGTTGCTATTGTTAAGGGAATTATATTATTTAGTTGCAGTAAATGTAAAAACCAAAATAAATGCTCTTTTGCCAATATTTCTTAGATTGGAGAGGGAAATGTTAATCTAAACACCCTCCCCTTGTCTGCTTTTTCTCTAGTATTTGTTGGATTGAAGTAAAACAGTGAATATGGCCGGCTTTACTGTGTTTCCTTTCCCCCAAAGTTTGTTAGAAAGGACTTAGGATAGTAAATCTGCCAGCTGACCCTCTGCCCCTTAACCTTCTGGATGAAAATTTGGTTGAGCGAGGGACCTTCGTTGAGCCAGCTGATTTTAAATGAATGTATGACCCTTGACCATGCCCTCCACATACCTTGGCTCAGATATATCAAGGGCAATTTTGTAAGGTTGGGAAGAGCCGAAATGTATACTAACCCTGAATTGGTAACTAAAAAGGACGTGGGGTCAATAAGGGAGTCTTTTAGCAGTTAAAGGAAACTAGAGAGGGAAGAGATGGAGCTGCAGGAACCTAGTGTTCATAAATTATTAATGTTGAAAACAACACAGTTAGCTGAGCCTTACCTCTGGGTTTTTTTCTAAGTATTTATGAACTGTTTTTATGAACCAGGTTTTGCCTGGAACATTTCCATTTTTTGTTGGCCATACCTAAGGGGTGTAGCAGAGGCCAGTTGTTAGCACCCTGTGGCTGTGACAGTGAGTCTCCACAGGATCTGCTACACTTCACATTATTTTGTAAATGATATGAAATGCCTCGGAAAACTTTTATCGCCCAATTTTAAAGAGGATGAATTTTACACAGGCCTGTCCAGCTCTTATTTATCTACAACTGTTGCATGATGAATGTATCTTTTTTGTTCTCAGTTACCTGAAATCTGCAATGAAGGCCAGGGATTTCCTTGATTAAATGTCAACAACGGTTATGGTCCATGTTACTTATATAAATTATTATTATTATTATTAAATTAGTTTTGTAACGCGCGCAGCTACCCAAAAAGGGTTTCCCGGCACCTAGCACACAAATTGCTAGAAAAGGAGCAGTCAAGAACCATGCTACTGAAAGAGCCAAGTTTTAAGATTTCTTCGAAAGCTGAAATAGGACGGGTCATTCTTCAAGGACACCGGAAGAGAATTCAAGATTTTGGGGCCAAGACAAGAAAAGGAGCGGCCTCCCATTCTTGCAAGTTTAAATCTGGGAATCATGAAGTCTCCGTGGGCTGTAGAGCGCAGGGGACGAGAAGGAATGTAAGGATGGATGAGCTCTTGCAGATACGCTGGTGCCACACCTTGTTTGATTTTAAAGATGTAACACAGGGTTTTAAATTTAATTATTTGATCAATCGAAGCCAGTGAAGGTCACGTAAATACGGCGAGATGGAAGCCTGTCTAGGAACTTGACAAAGAAGTCATACTGCAGAGTTCTGAACTACCTGTAGCTTTCTCAGTACTGTTTGGCAGCTACCGAGATAGAGAACATTGCCGTAATCGAGGCGAGAGGTGATGAGTGCCTGGACTACTGTGCGTTGGGTTGAGGCAGGAAGCATCCAAATGATCTTACAAAGCCACCTCACGATCGTGAAATGATATATACACCCTAGAAAAGGCCCTGAGACCCATTCTTTTAACTGTTTATATTTTTTATCGAGGGTCAAGGGTATACGTATTTAACTTTGCACCTCAGGTTTTGAACTAACATGGACTTTTGTGGAAGGTAACTTAATTCTGATATATTGTGTAATGATTTTATGAATTTGTTTGTGTCGAGAACTGTTATGGTTATATATGTTGAAACCAAAAAAAGTTGTTGTTTTGTTTGTTTGTTTGTAGTAAACCTGCCCCTTTTCATTGTATGAACTTTCTCCAATGTTTGGTAGACTGGAGTTAGTGAGAATAGTAAATCTTCAAAACTGAGGTGAAACTAAGGCCCCCATTAGGATTGTGGGCGGATTGCCCCCGCCAGATCCACTGTGGCGGGTGCATCCTAATTTCCCCCTCGGTACCCCCGCCCTTATGGAGGGCGGTTCCTTTCCCTTTCCACGATGGGATGGCAGGCGTGCAAAGTCCGCCCGCCATCCTAATGGGGGCCTAAGTGTCATCGCATATACGTGTATTATCCAGTACTGTAGGAGTATAAGATGTCTTCAAGTAAGGCCATGTAAGTGTTAAATAGGATTGAAGACTGAGCCTAGTCTGTGGTACACTGCATTTACTTTGCCCTAACACAGAGAATGTGCACTATTTCCTCTGACGTGTGACATTCCAAAGGACTAAAAAAAACAAGACACCACTGTTCCCTCAAATCCAGCCTAAGCAGGCAGCATTTTGATTTGCAAGTGACGGTCTATAATGTTTAAAGTGGCCAAAAGGTCTAAAAAGAGTTATTGCCTTTTTATATGAATTTCTTTCCAACATGTCACCTTCATCCTCTAAATTCTCTCTGCCTACTGAAATCAAAAACAAGACTTGGCTGTTTTAACTTGAACCATCAACATTTATCAAATTTGAGTGAGAGAAATGAAGGTGCGCAATATGCCATATACAGGGTCTCCTACTCCAAATAATGTTCGAGTGCAGCCAGGATATTCCTACTAGCTCTCATCTACTCAGTACCAACTTCTGTCCATCCAGAAACACTGTAACATTTATGGAAATATCTTAATAATTCCTCACTTCTAATGATGATCAAAAGGGAGGCGAAGACCCTGATCAGTGGGATCCCAGGAGGGGGGATCTGAGTGATCAGCTCAACATGCCCTCAAACACCTGGTAGGGTGTCATCCTTCATCATAGGGCACTCCTTCTCAGGCCAGCGCTGCAATGCCTGACAACCCACTCAATAGGGGCTCTTTGGCAGAGATCTTTTGATCTTTAAGCTGTATGACGTGTGCAAGTGAGGGAGTGTGAGTATAGGTTGGTGCTTGAGTGGTTAAAATAGTCTAAGGGACCCCTAAACATTTTAATAGAGTAGAGGTTCCCTTGACACAATAAAAACAAGAGAGCTATCGTAGGTAATAATGTACTGTGATATAGCTTCAGTTCATGTTGAGTGAGTGTTGCAAAATCATCTGTGCCCTGGGCACCCCCATTTTTTGGCTGACTGGTACTTGTGGTAACTCACTCTGACTGTCCCTGTGCTCTGCCTACTTAGGCCCAGGGCAAGTTCTATGTTAAAAAACACTCTTAGAATTCAGTGCAAACACCTGCATACACTAGGGTACACAATGGGTTAAGGTACTCATATGATTGGCATGTGCTCCCCTATAAAGCCCTAGTACATAATTGGTCTGGGGATCGAATCTACCTTTAAGTCCCTAGTATATAATAAGGCATGGCAGTTCAGAGGCCAGCAGCCCTTTATGCACTTGCATGTACATAAAGTCAGTTTAAAAGTAGCCATGTTTTGCAATTCTGCTTTTAAAATGCAAATGGTGCCCAAACTTGACATTGGTGTCTGGGGCACTTACAAATAATAAGCTTCAAAATGTTGGCATATTAGGTACCCCAAGGGTCTCCCCTAGGTATCCCAGTGGTGGTAGTGGGGTCAGGTATTTATAAGGAGAACTCTTATAAAATAGGTTGTATATGCCTTTGGTTTAGTGAAATTGCACATTTCACTTCCCACATTGTAGTAAAGTGCATCCCAAAATCGACTTTGGTGCTAGGAGCACTGTGCAGTGAGGATCTGTAATATATTTACGTAATCAGAACCCCTTAAGTCCTCCCTTGGTGTTACGGGGTCCTGTAGATAAAGTCAGGGACCTTATAAAAGATGTTTTATGAGCACTGGAGTTGCAGAAATTGCCCAGTTCATTTTCCCCAATGCCGATCATCAGCCATATAGGTTAACATGGTAACAAGTAATTAATTAATCATTCCTGCCAGGACAACTCAAAAAATTAAAGGACTCACTAAAATGGTATTGATAATTCCAACAATGTGTTATTGTTGAATTGGTCTTAAAATGTACAGATAAGAAGTTATAGGACTTTCTTTTCTGTAAGCCAAAATTCAGCCTTCCAGTGATCTGTCCTGATTTGGTCAGAGTTAGGTGAATTTGCCAGGCTGCTTTGATGAGGTGATAAGTAGCCCCTGGGGTGAAGGAGCCATTCTGGGACGAGAGGGTTCTGCTACTGTAGTGTAGCTCCTATTTTCCCAATAGGCTCTGCGCATTGGAATAGTACCTACAGCAGTAAAGGCCTAGGCCAGACGTTAACTAGGTCTACTACTGTCGATACTAGACTTAATTTTTGGGTTTGCCAGCTAAGCTCAGAGTTCGCTAGAAACTTTCTCGAATGTTCAAGGAAGGAATTAACTCCCCTGATTAGACAAGAAGGGATTTAGTTTCTGACAACCATAGAACATGACAACTTTGCTCTCCCCTAATCAAGAGTCAATCTCAAGAGTCGTGTGAGCACAAGGCAATTATTTCTCTCAGTCAGTACGTGCATTCTTAGTCTCATCAGAATGTAGAGAAAAGGAAGAGACGGGCGTGTTCAATAAAAGATGTTATTTATTGATCAGTCTCTTTTCTCGTACAAGAGAAATGGATCGATATTATTGCAATACTTATAGTTAAGTAAAGTGCATACATTAAAAGCAATAGTATAAAATAATACTGTAAAAACATTGATATGGTTTCTGAGCCATATGATGTTTAAAATGATTAAAATATATTTACATACACATATACATTTGACTAAACGTACTCAACTGGTGTTTCTAAATACGCCTACCCCGTGTACCTGACCTAAGTCTAATGCGTGGGCGGGAATAGAAAGTTACAGTTTAAGTTAAGTTTGTTTTTGCCAAGTGAATAACTAAAGAATTCTCTGTGAGGGGTTATTCAGTTCTGTACCTGGAAGTTAGGATGAATGAGGAATGGTATCTCTTTCTCTGCTCTCGATATTCCAGGCTGCCTGCGAGGGCTGCCCAGAAACGCCGGTGCTGGGTCTCTCGGCTTGAGATAGCAGCGCGTCTCTCAGCGCGTCAGGAAGGCGGGGCTGCTGCCAGCGGGGTCTGCTTCTGCTCTCGGCTTCGGCAAGTATGGCTGCTCCGTCTTGTCACCACGCGTGTGTTTGCATAGGGCAAGGTCGGCAATATTTATACCTTAAAGGTGCCGAGATTGACGTAAGGATGGACATAGGTACGTCAATAAAGATGTCATACGACTTGCTCGTTAGCACATTCTTTACTAAAGTTCTCTGTGAAATCAAAACAATGGCCGCACGGATTGTCCAGGTTGTCATAGGTTTGATTTGTTATGAGAACGTCGTATGCCTTATCAGGGGCTGGAGGAATGTCGCTTGTCTAATTAGATCTCAAGCGTTATGACCTAATCAGATAACACGTTCCTGTGCCGTAGTGTGACTGCGTCAGATAACGGTATCTGCATCATGGGGGTTTTCTTGCCTCATGGGCTAACTGTTAGTTAACTTGATAGTTAGTTTAACCAGAATAGGGTCAGGAATAGGGGGACTGATTCAGAACCTATAGAAATACACGACACCCACTCCACGCTAACTATGGTCATATCTACTAATCTATGCATAGTATAACATAGTACAACATACTATAGAGTATAGTGTATACCTTACCACCCCAAAATACATAAATGCATTTCGAAATTTTCAAATATACTGAAAAATTGCAGTCATATATATTGTATGCACTTAAGCTATGAATTAAATGCAAAAGTAAACACGCATTTTTATGCATTATTGCTTATTGGTATATGAGAAATACACATGAAATGGCTCTTAATATGGCTATACAGAAAGGAAGTTCGAGACCATTTCATCACATAATAAAATATTTGTGAACATCCCAGCGGGCAGCTAAGTCTATAAAGTATCTAAAAATAGAAATCTTAGTTCTCTAGGAATAGTTTCTTACTTTAAGCAGAAGATCAGTGTCCCGGGAAAAAATATGTAGAAAAATATTTTAAGGGGCTTGCTGAAAAAAATTGCTGTCCGTGAACTGGAGTGAAATTGTTCATGTGACTTTATTTTTAAAGTTGAAGGCCGAATTCAGGGAACGCCGTGTGCGAGTTTACTCAAAAGTCTCTATTTCTGTTCCGGAGAGAACATCATATCATTCAGGCTTTCGAAAAAACTGTCAACAGCTTCATGGGAAAGTTCCACTAAGTCGAAAATAGGGGTAACCATGCATTCATGCGCATGATTGTCTCCATTGCCATTCTGATTTGCATTGCTGACAGAAGGTCGTACCTGTTCGATGTTGCTTTCATCTTGAACTTCACTACTCTTCAATCGTAGTGGTGAAGATTCCAGGAATGCCGTCATCAGGATTGGCAGCCTTTGAGGGCAGCACAAAGCGTGAACCTTGGTAGGAACCAACAGTGTATCTGCATCCACCGGCGCATCCGATTGTAGCGTCAGACAGGTGTCTAACACGCATTCTTCTCCGCATAGCAGACACCTTAGTACAGGTAAAACACACCTTTGCCACATTGGTCGAAATGATAGAAACCAAGTCATGTTTAGGTCTCTAAGCCGGGAGAGTCCCAGGATTTTTGATATCCGGTCCCGGTATCCAATGGCTAGGATCGTATCTTCCATTGTCGCGAGAGTTTGATCTGTGACATGGGTTGCCATAACGAAAAATAAGGACTAGGAATAGGATTCCTGCAATTAGTCCCAGGATCAGGGGAAGTCCGCCAAAAATCGAATGGACGAAATCTGGAAAAATACCCAGTATGGCTTTGAATGGTGTTAATGCCATCGAAAATACTGTCTTAAATACTTTTGAGACCCCAGTGGTATCAGAAATATTTAAGATTTCGCTTAGGATTTCCGCGAAATGTACGGGGGAATTAGTTGATAATAATGTATGTATCTCTGCAGTCGTCCTTGCGACTTGTAGATCATACGTTTCTTTTGATGACGTGAGCCTTGTAGGCGTCTGAAGAAGCACTGTTTTCATTCTGCTTAAAGTGTCTATTCGAATAGAAGTAATTTTCAAACTGGGCCATGCCCTTGCCTCCCTGTCTGGAAAGGAGCTGGGGAATAAAGAACGTCCACAGCACTTGACCTTCGCCGTTGTAGTGACTAGATAAGGAGTCCCGGGCATAAGACTACAACATCTGCGGTCTACAATAAGAATGTAACTCCCATTATAGAGTCTTTGAAAGAATGGTTCTATTTCAGTTGCAGGTGCGCCTTGCTGGTGACATGAAAGGTTGTATGAATTCCCTTCACAGGCTCCGTGCAAACTAATACCGTTACACAGAAGCGTGCCGCTTAGTGACATAGCACAATTGTTGCCACTAAGAAACACTTTCTGTCCTTTATTACTGACACATGCATGTGAATAGGGCAGGTTCCAAGTTGTTTTAAGGTACCCCTTTCCCAATTTCTCGTACATGCCAGCCTGTATATATTTTTGGCAGTATTGAAACCTGAAGGTTGAGATTGGAATATTTATGATTCCGTGGATTATCCATTCACTGACAGGTCGTTCTGACATTGTCATTGGTAATCTTTCTAGTTATTCAATGCTCAAGATTGTATAATCAGCACCCTTTTGCGCCATACCGATTTGTCTATCAGTAAGGTTAAAGATTTGGAATAGTGACGTTGTGTTGATTAAACGCCAAGGCACATAGCCTGAACGCAGATTTTGCAACGTCCAGCCAAGCTGTACAATAGAACGCAATTGTGACTGACCATGTTGTAATAACAGTAAGTCTTGCGATAGTATATCGATTGCTGAAGACACAATGCTGTCCAATGAAAAAATTCTGGAGGACAGAGTCATTAACCCATTGTCCACTACAGAAAGTGATTTTTCCAAATTAATACGGTCAATTTCCCGTATTCTTTCTGCTGTCTCAATTTGAGTAACCTTCCAGGCCTCATTGTATGCTGCATATACAGAGGCTGCTATGAAACGCTTTTGACGCTGTTTGCGTGGTCCCAGTATGAAATCACGCAAGTCAGCACCATCAGTAAGTAAAGTTAGGTGTTGCTTAATTTCAGGCAGTGTGGAAGTCTGTAGCCATTGAAGGCATAATTTGCCCACACTGTAGGTTGTTATTATCCCTGGGTGATGTCTTTGGGGATATCTAGGGTCTGGCCTGGTCATTTTGAAACCCTGTGTTTTATTCAGGAATCTATCTTGACAGTAATTTGTATCTGTGGGCCAGATCAACCATTGTTTCCAATCAGGATGTGTTCTGTTTTGGTTTAGTATATGGTTTACGTCTATCTCTTCATCTGTATCAGAGCTATTGCTAAACATTGTTGGCTTTGGAATAGACGGTTTAATTAAATCTTTGATTTTGGCTAAGCCAAGACAGGTGGTTTGTTGAACAGTGTCATTTTAAAATATCATTTGTTCTGGGATCATGCAGGCTCTAAACAAAGCTTCTATACCCTGTACTTGCCATTCTTTTGTACCCCAAACACTTTTCAAATCAACATTTTTGTCCCAATAATCAAATCCAAATGTATTCATTTTTTCAAAGAATGAATCTGAATATATCAATTTTGTGTTGGTTATCATGGTTTTCATCCCTGTCTTGTTTGACAATTTAAAATAAAATGTTTCAGCATTACTTATGTTAAAACCTGAAAAATATGAATATTTGTCATACACGGTTCTAGAGCTCCCTTTTGGAGGTGTAGCACAATGTTCCCATTGATTATAATTTAAAAAATTTCTAGGTTGTGCGGATTTATGCAAAAAATGGTTACCATAATGGTTATAGCAATACATACTATCATAATTTGTAGAACCTTGCAAATAATCATGTTTTGTAAATTTAGCAGACATTACTAAGTCAGACATCATGTTGTTAATACTTTCGAAGTCCCAATCATCAGCAAATGAGTTCGGTTTTGCAAAATCACTCAAGGAGATCTTGATTTGGTGTGGATATTTCAGGATCTCGACCGGACCATACATTTCATAGTCAGTGTTGTCCCAGGCTACCCCACCAGGTATAGGATTGGCTGTGAAGTTGGCTGAAGAAAGTTCTCTTTTCTCGACGTGTGAAGATGTGTGTGGTTTGAGGACCAAGTTGATGTTCTGACTTGCTGTGTCCATTTTAGCATATTTTCCCTCAATGAAGCGTCCCAAAGTAAATACCATGATGAGCCAAAGTATGAGGATAAATGCACCAAAACCCACCCAAAATTCAATCCATGGAGAAACCAGATATGTTTCTTTCAGTTGTTTCAAAAGTCCCTTCGCTTTGTCTTTAAAGGATTTTGATGATGGCTGTGTCTTTGATTCACTGAAGCCGTCAGAGGAATCATCGAAGTTGATGAAGTAACCGGATGCAGTTCTGTCAATTGTTCCAATTGCTTCAGGATTTTTGTTTCTTGCATTGTCACTTGGTACTTCATTGTAGATTGGTGTGTCTCTGCTAAATGTCTTTATTTGGGTTTTCAGAGGTCTGAGTTCTATTGCATTGTTGCATAGTCCTTCTTGTTCTTCTGCAGGCGTTTCGAATGTGATGAGCCTTTTTGATAGGACCTCTGTACTGGTAGCAAACCTTGGTGTTTTGCTACTTATTGGGAGTCCACTTGGCCTACTGTTTGTTATCGGCCACATGTTGTGGTTTTACCAGGTCGATGGATACAACTCGGTTCTCCTTTTTTCCAGCAAGTGGCCGTAGTACAACTGATCTTGTCCCGTTGACAGACAAGACAGGAACTGCTTTTCTGTAAGAAGGCCCAAATTCCTTCTTTACCGCGATCTTCTCCCTGACTAGATCCCCGACTTTTGGAATCCAGACAGGTCTTGCTGGGACAGGTGGTGATTCTTCAGTGGTTGTTGGCTGTTGTTTCAACTGTATGTTGCTCAGGTCTTTTCTTGTTTTGTTTAAGTCCTGCAAAATAGCCAAACGGTCTTTGACATCAAAGGTTTTTTCTATTACCACTGAAGTCTGACTATCAAGGTCAGAGATCAACATCCTAGTTCCGAATAATAATTCGTACGGACTGAATCCCTTCAGAGAATTTCTTGGCAAGTTATTTAGACTACGTTGGACACTTATTAGATGTTTGACCCACCCAGCTCCCGAACCTAATATCCTTTCCATTATAGATTGCTTTCTGCCTTGGTTTTTTCTTTACACCATCCAGTACCCTCAGGAAGGAAGTGAGAAGATTCCCGCTGGGCTGTGCTCATTCGGCCATGTTTCCCCCCCCAGGCTGGATTGCCTGAGTGAAAACAATGGTCGAACGTAGCATGCTCTTAGCGTATATGCCATTTAGACTCGCAAATCTTGTATAATAGTCCGGACGTCAGCCGAGTGCTGT
Source organism: Lissotriton helveticus (assembly GCF_964261635.1). Lineage (NCBI taxonomy): Eukaryota > Metazoa > Chordata > Amphibia > Caudata > Salamandridae > Lissotriton > Lissotriton helveticus. Next base: position 951,835,432 of record NC_136057.1, read on the forward strand.
GGATCTACATTATAAGTGGAAACTAGCCTGTATATGTTAATCGCAAGCCATTCTTTTTACTGGTGATATTATCTGCCTTGATACGACGAGGTATTAAACTGCTTCTCTCCCCACTGCGATCTCTGTTGCAGTTTGGGCAGTTTTTTACAAACATGGTGTAGTGCAGGCTCATGCCTGGCCACCAGTACCGTGATTGTAATTCTTCCAGAGAATCTTTTAATTTAAGGTGTCTGAGACCCTCGCCCATGTGTGCGTCTGCGATTAACAAGTTTCTCCTGTCCATGTTTGGAATCACTCTATCCCCCACTCCAGGGATTCGAGCAAAAGGGACGGAGTTTGCATCGATTATGTATGTATAATTGAGTGGATAGTTGATCGGTAACGCTGAGCAGTCGCCTTTTGATGACGTTTTCACCGCCAGCAATGTTTCACCGTCAATGTATTTTAATGTACGCTTTTTTCGATCTACGGGAGCCGATTTAGTGGCTGCCGCTGCGGCTGTTTCAGCCAATGAATTCCCTACAACGTGAACGCCATCACGTTGATGACTCAGTGAGTGAGTCACGTGAGTCTTTGGTAGTTCTTTTTGTAAAAGAGCTATTTGTTCCCAGAGCAGTCTCTGCTTTATTGGTGCATCTGTGTCATCCTTGTAACCGTTCTGAATCCATGTCTGCAAATCCTTGTTATATGCTTTGACGCAGTAATATGAATCTGACACTATAAGTGTCGGGAATTCGCGATCCGCATTATCTAGCGCCATTTTCAAAGCTATTATTTCAGTTTGTAGTTCTGAATTAGTTTCTACTGAGTGTGATTTTGTTAATAGAGGTCTTAGTTTACCTCCGCGCCACACTTCTTTTGTAATCTCACATGTGGGATTGTATGCATGTTCTCCCCAAACGGAGGGTTGAGCATGTCCGTCTGTATAGATTACACAGGCGTAATGTCGTAGAGGCAGAATGTCGATTGGCAGAGGATACGTCTTTTCATATTTTAGATTTTTTAATTCTTCTAGTTCTGGATCAAAGTAGTAGTATACTTTGTCCGTTGTGATTGAATTCACCCATTGTATCCATTCCGGATTCAATGTTGTTGTTGGTAAATTACAAGGTGTTGTTAGTGCCTCAAAGGCTGATTCTGCTGTTCTGACTGTGATATGTCTACCGTCAGCTATGTCTTTTTCTCTAGCTATTGCGGTTTGAACTGCACGAATGATTTTTTTCTGTATTACTGAATTTCTGTTCAGCTTCTGTGTACAAGTGTGATTTGAATGCAATTGGTACCTTTTCTCCTTCATTAGAAGTCAGGTATGTGAATCCGCATCTCCCTGGGATGACTCGAATCACAAGATTGCGTGTGTTATCACGTGTTTCTAATTTTGTTTTAATTAGCATGTCTGTTTGTAAGGATCTCAAAATTTCTGTGTGTGTTTGAGTCCAACTGGATCTTTTAAAGTCTGGTTTAATTAGATCATAAAGGGGTTTGACCCTTTCTGCGTAATTTGCAATGTATGTTCTTCCGAAATTTAGGAAACCTAGAATCGACTGTAAGTTTTTTAGTGTTTTAGGAGCTTGGATTACGGCACATTTCTCTAGGAAATTGTCTGCCAGGCTTTTACCTTCACTTGATAACTCATATCCTAAGAATAGGACTGTCAGATGGGCAATTCTGGATTTTTTAAAGTTGAATTTGTAACCCTCTGCAGCGAACCCAAGTATTATGGTGTTCACCCTTTTCAAGTGAGTCTCCAAGTCATCATCTGTTAAGTAAATGTCATCGACATAAGATAATGCTTCATCATCATATAGTTGTAGTAATTCTGTTACTCTCGCTGAGAATACCCCCGGGCTGTTCTTGTACCCCTGGGCTAACCGACAGAATTGTTTTTGAGTGCCATTTACTGAGAATGCAGTTAAATATCTGCTCTCTGGTGCTATGTTTTGACAAAAGAATCCATTGGAGATGTCCAAGGTTGTTTTGTATTTTTTGCGCACTATGTTATTCATTAGTGCAGCACTGTGTGAGTTTTGCACTGCAAAGGTTTTGCAACATGTGTTAAGGTGTCGGTAATCCAAAACTAGACGATATGAATTGTCTGGTTTGGAGACCGGAAACAAAGGATTGTTCATTTGTGAGGTGCAAGTTTCAATCACCCCCTGGTATTCTAGCTGATCTAGTATTTCATTTACTTGTTTTTTAGCTTCTTGCTTAATTGGGTACTGTCTTTGTGCAGTAGGTTGTGATTTTAACTGGATTTTGTGAGGAGGAGAATCCTCATCCCATCCTGCATGATTTTTATATAAAGCAGGTGCTAAGGCCACTGCCCACTTTCTAGCAAGTGTGTATTTTTTATGAATCGGTATTTGATTCGAGAAGGCAGGCATAATTACTTCTTCGCCATGAGGGCATTCCCTGACAAACTCTGGTGGCCAGTCTTTTTCAGCTAGAAGGATGTCATAGCCTTTGGACAGGTTATCCCAAAATAGTCCCCTAATTTTCCTAGTCTTATCTCCCTCTATACGTAATGTTATCTTGTATATCTTGTGGGGCTTGCTAACTCTGGTGTCTGCAGTTTCCACTTGAAGGTATTCATTCGTGTCCACTGTCTCCAGATGATTCATAAGGACTTTGCGAGCTATGCTCACCTCTGCTGCGCTGTCTAGCATTGTCTGAGCCCATTCTCCGTTTTTCAGTTGTGTCCTCAGTATTCTCGGCATTGTTAACTACCTTGATACTGGCTACCTTCTTTTTTGGAAATTGTAATTTCTTTTTTTGTTGAGCAGGTTCCTTGTCTTTGGACTTGGTGTGCTCTTCTGATCGTCCTCTTCTTTCCGATTTCTGCGAGGAATTCTGAAAAGTTTGAGAGGGACGTGTATCAATGTCTTGATATCTATCAGGTTTTTTAATATTATCCCTATTTCTAAGGTTATATCTATTCCCAGAGGGGTCACTCTGCGGTGACCTCTGTCTTTGGTTTGGAGATTTCTCTCTTCGCCTGGGAGACCTTCCTCTGGACTGGAATTTCTTTTCTTTAGGATTGGATTGTTTATTTCCATCCCAGTTCTTTTTTGGTGAATTATTATTATTAAAAAATATTTTTTCTGGACTTGTAGTCAGTTGCGGTTTTACTGGTATTCCACCTAGACTATCTCTGCCTAGTTCTTCATAGGATTTTTCTATGATTCTGGCAATTTCAGCTGGTTGGTCTGCTATATCTGTCTCTTTTAACCTCTGGCGGATCGCCACGTTTGCTGCTTCACCTTTTATGTTGGCTAATAATATAGCCGAGACCTGCTTGAAGTCTTTTAGTAATTTCATACCAAGAGTTAAAGCAGGTTCTGGACCGTATTCATCTTGAATTTGTTTTAGCACATCTGGTATTACCGAAATGGATGGAACACCGTGCGTTTTTGTGTAGATGGAAGCAAAGACTGTACCCCAAGTGTCACAGTCCTCAATGTGTGGTGCGATTCCCATTGGGAGACATATAGTCAGAATCCTGTGTTTTTCTAATGGGGTGGTGTCAGGAAACACCGCCTCTATTTGGGTAATTTTCTGTGCCAACCAGAATGGTATTTGTTCCCGTTTAGCTGGAACTTTACCTAGGCAGGATTGGATGTTCTGTGGTGTAATTTTATTTGTGTTCCCCTGGTGAGGGGTCAGCTGTGGAAGTTTAATCGCTGGCTGAATTGTTGAAGTCCGCATTACATACTGAACTAATTGTCTATGAATTTTTAGTAGTTATTTTAGCTGTATTAACAGCTCTGCTGTAGACATTCCTTCGATGTCTGGGTGTGGTGTGTATCCGGCCAAGACCGGCCACGTTGCTCCTGGTCTACCTAAAGGACCGAGCCTTGTAATGTGATTATTGTGTTTTAGGGCGCCATCAAATAAGAGCAAATGCTCTTGGAATTTGAGTGGTACTTCCACCTCCTCGAAAGGAGTGTACGTTTCAGGAGGTTCCTCTACTTTGTAATAGTGGAAGTACTTTGTTACAGCATTTGCTGCTGGAAAATGTATCCATGAATAGTATACCTCTGTCTGCCGATATTCGTGTGCCTCGATTACGAATATGACTGTGCCACCTCTAGGTGTCAGTCCATTTTCTATAAGTTTTAGAGTTATAGATCTCCTTTTGATGACCGGAATGAGTATTATATTCGGGTCTGCTGCTTGCATGGTAGCATCAGCATCTGCGAGTTCAGTAGCTAATCTAACTGCCTCTCTTTCGTCATCACTCTCTGCCATTTTACAGACAGGATGGTATTATGTCTATTTGCAGATCAGGTTTCTTTATGGAAACAGAGATTAGATGCACAATATTTTGGAACTGTTTTTCCTTCAACTTTGACTTGACCAAGAACCATACATAGGAGTTCCCTCCTGCGAGGTTTTGGAGGATATAACCTTTCACCCACTCCAGACGTCTTTGGGGTATAATGGAAAAAGGGGTCTGAGTGAGAAAGCACGACTGAGTTACTCTAAATGTCTTACGTTAGTTTTCTCGCCCTTTCCAAACGCGTTGGGCGCCATGTAGTGTAGCTCCTATTTTCCCAATAGGCTCTGCGCATTGGAATAGTACCTACAGCAGTAAAGGCCTAGGCCAGACGTTAACTAGGTCTACTACTGTCGATACTAGACTTAATTTTTGGATTTGCCAGCTAAGCTCAGAGTTCGCTAGAAACTTTCTCGAATGTTCAAGGAAGGAATTAACTCCCCTGATTAGACAAGAAGGGATTTAGTTTCTGACAACCATAGAACATGACAACTTTGCTCTCCCCTAATCAAGAGTCAATCTCAAGAGTCGTGTGAGCACAAGGCAATTATTTTACTCAGTCAGTACGTGCATTCTTAGTCTCATCAGAATGTAGAGAAAAGGAAGAGACGGGCGTGTTCAATAAAACATGTTATTTATTGATCAGTCTCTTTTCTCGTACAAGAGAAATGGATCGATATTATTGCAATACTTATAGTTAAGTAAAGTGCATACATTAAAAGCAATAGTATAAAATAATACTGTAAAAACATTGATATGGTTTCTGAGCCATATGATGTTTAAAATGATTAAAATATATTTACATACACATATACATTTGACTAAACGTACTCAACTGGTGTTTCTAAATACGCCTACCCCGTGTACCTGACCTAAGTCTAATGCGTGGGCGGGAATAGAAAGTTACAGTTTAAGTTAAGTTTGTTTTTGCCAAGTGAATAACTAAAGAATTCTCTGTGAGGGGTTATTCAGTTCTGTACCTGGAAGTTAGGATGAATGAGGAATGGTATCTCTTTCTCTGCTCTCGATATTCCAGGCTGCCTGCGAGGGCTGCCCAGAAACGCCGGTGCTGGGTCTCTCGGCTTGAGATAGCAGCGCGTCTCTCAGCGCGTCAGGAAGGCGGGGCTGCTGCCAGCGGGGTCTGCTTCTGCTCTCGGCTTCGGCAAGTATGGCTGCTCCGTCTTGTCACCACGCGTGTGTTTGCATAGGGCAAGGTCGGCAATATTTATACCTTAAAGGTGCCGAGATTGACGTAAGGATGGACATAGGTACGTCAATAAAGATGTCATACGACTTGCTCGTTAGCACATTCTTTACTAAAGTTCTCTGTGAAATCAAAACAATGGCCGCACGGATTGTCCAGGTTGTCATAGGTTTGATTTGTTATGAGAACGTCGTATGCCTTATCAGGGGCTGGAGGAATGTCGCTTGTCTAATTAGATCTCAAGCGTTATGACCTAATCAGATAACACGTTCCTGTGCCGTAGTGTGACTGCGTCAGATAACGGTATCTGCATCATGGGGGTTTTCTTGCCTCATGGGCTGACTGTTAGTTAACTTGATAGTTAGTTTAACCAGAATAGGGTCAGGAATAGGGGGACTGATTCAGAACCTTTAGAAATACACAACACTACAAAGGAATGCAATAACAAGGGGGAGGGGTCATAAACAATAATCCTCAAATGAAGGAGGAGGCAGGCAGGAGAAGACAGTTTAATTTTCACCCCTACTCTTTGAACGCAGCCAGATGGCAGGCTTGGAATGTGCAGATGCCAGGTGGAGGGAGAATATGGAGATTAGCCATCCCTGAGGTTGGTTTAGCCAGCTCATGCCTCTCTTCTGAGACTTCAGCCATGTTGAATTTTGGAGAAATAGTGCTTTCTGGGAGTTCTGGGAATCCAGTCTGGTGAAGAACATTGAGGGACCCTGGGAGAAAAAGCTCGATAAACGGTTCTAAGTCCGACCATAGAAAAGATGACCAGAACCAACTGCGAGTGTCAAGTCGCCCACCTTCAACCATGAGCTGGCTTATATCTTTGGTTTGTACCGCTGGAAAACAGCGCAATTTCTTTTGCAAGACTCTAATGGAGGCGTGGGATTGGATTGAGTCCCAAGGCACATGAATGCATCAGCCCCAGGACTTACCACCTCACCTGAAATGCCACAAGAGGAGGTGCAGGACACGCTCTCTGGAAGAAAGTACGATGCAACACCAAATGGATCTGACCAAGGAGGATGCTTTGAAGGCAGCCAGCCAGTTTAAAGGCATGCCCGGCTTGGTACCAAGGGGCCGCCGATCTGGCTCCTCTTGCGATGAGACTGACTCTGACTCAGCCCTTGCTGAATCCACTGGGTGCCTGCTGCTGATGCTCTACATGCCCAATAGCTTACAATTTCTGCTCATAGCCACTGTCATTCATGCTACTTGAGGGAAACCTCTGGACATGGAGACCAAGGTTGAGGGTCAGCTATCAAGATCACTCTGAATCAGGCATTGTCGGCAGGGGCTGCTTTACTTTCTGCTAGGGTGGTGGCTGCCAAAGGGCTGACATGCCCCTCATTGTAGATGCATACAGTGCCTTGGCATTGGGCATCTTGTGAGTTTCCAGTTGTTTGTTTGTTTGGGTTTGGGCTCCTGACCAAATTCCAGTGTGCCTGTGTGGGTGGGAAAAGGAGTTATTTTGACATGGCATACTGGGCTCTTCTCACCTATCCTTCTATGTACCATGCACACTTAGCTGGGCAGCATTGGGTTCCATTTCCTTGACCCTATGGCTCAGGGCTTTGGTCTGGGCCACGCTAGGTGGACCCGGAGGACACCATCACTTACACACATTCTCTAATGGTCACACAGATTACTTGTTACACAGTCCTCACTTGGAATGTAAGGAGGATGCATCCATCCCGCAAAAGCCACATGATACACTCTTACCTGCTAAGGAAAGGGGTGGACACTGCATTCCTACAGGAAACCCACTTGGCAGGGCAAGAGCCGACACAGCTGCGCATGAGGTGGTGGGGTCAGGTCTTCTCCACCAGCTACTCCTCTTTCACCAGGGTCACTCTCATTTGGGTTTGAGTCAGGAACCCATACCACTATGAGTCCCAACAAATTGACAAAGAACGGGTAATACGTGCTTCTCAGTGGAACACTGGAATGGAGGTCTTTAGTTTTAGACTGTGTCTATGCCCCCAATATTCATCAGTCTGAATTCCTGGAACCCCTTGCACCACATCTAGGTGCATCCTTGCCAACTACTAGGATGTTGGGTGGAGAGTTCAACTCTGTGATAGATACATTTTTGGACAGGTCCTTTCCCCTACTCCTAGACTCTTGCAAATGGAGGTTAGCTGCCGCTTTTCAGCAGTGAATGATGGACTGGGACCTCCTGGATTTCTGCCGACTACAGCACAGCCAGAAGAGGCACTATCCCATTTACTCTCCAGTACATAACCTCCATGCGTAAGTCTGGGAAACATTCAAGGTGGTCAGCGGGGGTCATTGCATGAGTGTTCAGGCTGGGTTGCGGAAAACCGTGGAATCCAAGCTGCAAGGATTGGAGGCTGCATCTCTGCTGGATAACACTTGTCTTCCAGAGCTCTTGGAGACGCGGGTGACCCATGCAGATGCCCCATGCTGATTGGGCCTTTTCCCTTATAAAGAGTTTGTGACTCAGTCACATGCAGATCGGTAAGGATGGAGGTTGTTGGCCTGGCTTGTTTTTGTGGAGCAGTGTTCGACAGTCACTCATGCGCTCCATGCCACTGATTATATGTGACTGTGTGCCCAAACAGGCGCCCATCGCCTTTTGTTTGTGCTGCCCATCAAGCCATTTGCTGGTGCTGTCCGACAGCAGGTAAGGGCAAACATCTCCATGATGGGGAGTGTAACATCTCCCTGTACACGGACGACATACTCCTCTTCTTACGAGATGCTTGCACTAGGATATCCTGGGGAGTCTTGGTGCTCCGGTGCCTGGGAGAAGTTACAGGTTTATGCACCAGTTTGGAGAAATCCTGTGTTCTCCTGGTTGGATAGTGCACCACGGTTCCACTACAGGTGGTCCGGGATAGTGATATAGGTTGGGAGTTTTGATCATTCCGATATCTAAGGATTTGAATTTTCCACAATGACTCAGACAGCCTGGCGGGCAACCTGTGAGGGGCATTTAGATCATTAAAGGGAAATGTAGCATTCTGGCACACTGAAACTTCCCTTGATGGTGCAAGTAGAGCTCACAAATATGATTGTTTTACCCAGACTACTTTTCCCTGTTAGACCTGACAGGCTTAGGGTGGTCTTCCCCCATAGGTTTACCTGCTTACCTTCTCTTTTTACCAAATATTTGTGTTGGCTTTAGGAATCGGAGCACTTTATCACTGCTGACCAGTTCTAAAGTGCATGTGCTTCCCCCCATAAAACATGGCAACATTGGTTTATACACAATTTGCATATTTAATTTATTTGTAAATCCCTAGTAGAGTGCACTACCTGTGCCTGTAAATGAGATGCTACTTGCGGGCCTGCATCACTGATTGTGCCACCCACACAAGTAGCCCTATAAACATGTTTCAGGCCTGCCACTGTTTGCAGCTTTACTGCCATGTCGACTGCCCCTTAAAACCATTTCCAAGCCTTAAAATCCCCTATATTATAAATATGTCACCCCTAAGGTACACCCTAGCTATCCCACAGAGCAGGGTGCTGTGTAAGTAAAAGGTAGGACTTTTGAGTATTGCATGTCTTGGTAAGGAAAAACACCTACATTCATTTTTCACTACTGTGAGGCCTACCCCTCTCATAGGTTAACTTTGGGAAATCATTATTACACTGTTAAGCTATAATTCCAGATTGGGAAGGAGTTGCTTTGCCTTGTTTCATGGCTCAATAGTTGAACTGGCACAAAGACGCAGAAACTCACAATGTAGTCTGCCCATGCAGGAGACTTTAAAATCATCAAAAAAGTTGGATAATAGAGGTGTTTAAACCATCATTCGTGAATTGCAGTCAAACTAATTCAAATTAAAAGTTAATGACTAGAGCTTCACTTCAACTATCGAGTATTTCAAAACACTGAAAAGGAAAATGGGATATGCAAGTGCACATTTAAAAATAATGACATTCTGTGACAGGACATTGGGAGGAGTATGTAGGGACCACTGTAATTGCAGTCTGCATATCTATGTCATCAGCTGTCATCCTCAACGTTGGAATTCATGCTCTTGGTCAGGTTCCAATTTCAGAATAAATGCCTCCCCTTCTCCCCAGCCCCACCCCCCAACCCTTATGTGATATGTGGTCTTCTGCCACAAGTTTCCAGGCGCAGTAACGATTGTGAATCACTAGTCCATTTCATACCACCTTTACCTTCGAGTTTGGAATGAGTCATAATGTAGAAATTGTGAGCCGCAAATCGATTTGAGACTAGCAGTTTCCCTCTTGTACATTTCTAATAGTATTTTTTTTACTCTAAAACATAGGGGCATATTATCAAGACAGGTGATAGAATTATCGCCGTTTTAGCAGCAGAAAACTGCAGCTAAAACGGTGATAATGGGCTTCATAATATGCTCTATGGAATTCCAATTGAAGCCCATGTTAGATGTGAAGGACATCTAACACGGGCTTCAATTGGATATCCATAGAGCATATTATCAAGCCCATTATCGCTGTTTTAGCGGCAGTTTTCTGCCGCTAAAGTGGCGATAATTTTATCGCCTGTCTTGATATTATGCCCCATTCTTTTTGAGCACTGCAAGCTTTGTGTTTGCAAAACAGCTTTGTGCACAGTAGGTTTCAGGTAGACACTGTACAGACAACCACAAACCTCAGCTGTAGGGCAACACAGACTTACACCCATTAATGACTGACATAAAATTAAACTTCAGCATAACAAACACCTCACAGTCCCAAACAACACAGGCTACAGTAAAGACTGCCAGGAAGCACATAACCATGCCTGTGCCTTAACAGAGGGTGCACACCTCGGTATAGGCCACACATACAATTTCAGCATGCACGTGAAAGGTGCCAGCAGAGAGACAACGTCTCTACACAGCAGAGTCAGGAGAGGCAACTAGTACACTGCAGCATTTGCACAGGCAACAAACACGCACCTCAGTCAAAGACACTTGCAACTTCAGAAATCAGTGGCCACTCGTCATTTTGCTGACTCCATGTAGTACCAGAACAGGCAACGGCAGTGACAGGCCGATGATACACATCTCAGTCCCACCACATGTAGGCAGAAACTAAATCTTAATACCAAATCTGCATGCGCTTACCCCGTAGAGGTATGGTCCTGCACACACAGTGCACCAAGCCTCTCCTAACAAGCACGGGGAAGTACTTCATTCAGAGCCGAGCAGCACCGCATAATGGGGAAAGAGGGGGTCAGAGCACCGGGGCCGGGCCGAGGTAGACAGGCTTGTGCCACAGAACGGTAAAACAAAGAGGATCCTATGATTTGGTACATATGAATTTATCCCTGTTACAAACTTACAAGGGTCACAGAATTTACTCTCCATGATAGGGCAACATAATTGCTAAATGCGCTTTTTTGTTTTAAGTTAAAAAAAACAGACCACGTTCAAAGGAACACTTTAAAATATTTATGGAAGAATATATCAAATGTTACACTATCAAAAAACAACTAGGCTTGTCAAAGTCAACACGAGCAATGACTGCACTCCCAGAAGAATCATCCCCGCTCAGCGCAGCTCCGGTTGATCACTTGGCTGTAAACTAAAAGGGCTGCATGGAAAGTGGGTTGGTGTGCAGAAGCCAGGATTTAAAGTTACAGGCACTTGTAAGAATTGCTCAGAGTAAATAATAACTATTAACGGACTCTCAAGGAGGGGTAAACCCTGCAAAAGGGGACATCATTCCAACCCTGTGAATTATAAGAAGCATCAATGCCAATGATGAAGGTCGGAACCCCCAGTTCTGACTGTGTCAGGCAGGCTCACTCCAGCTGCTGATGCCCTCCTTGCGAAAACACGACAGCCTGACAACAACTCTTAAAGAAGGACACGTGGGCTGTATTGGATCCTATGACCACAGTATTTTCCCAATGTCTCCATTTATCCTAATGTCACACCCACTCGTGTTGTTTTTCACCTCTTAATTTTACAATCGCCTGACTAAATAATGCTACTGCCAAGACGCACCATGTCGGTCTGTTATAGCCATAGGTACACACGAATAGCTGCAGATTCGGGAAGTAAATGGAAAGTAATTAAAAAAAGATGGCAGCATCTCTGTCGCCATTCTGAACCTGAAAACAAGCCAAACTGAACAAAGAAATAGTTTGCTAACAAACACATACATTACGAAGAGAGTAAGCGTACATTTAAAAGGGGTGGCTCCATGAGAGGAAACCAAGCAACAAAAGGAGGTACAAATGCAACTAAGTGACTAGTAAAAAACATGCATTTACAAGAGGCACTACAAAGAACCAATTGAAGCCAACAGACACAACGGGCGTGCACTCAGCCCACAGATTAGGTACAGCATGTTTCGAAGGGACAGCAATTCACTCCCTAGGCAAAACCTAAAAAAGTGCATCGAACTCACACTGAGCCAGTGATCTTCGATCCAGTCTTTGAACGACAGCGTTGAGGTCATTCTGCCATCATATTAATGCATCATTTACATCTCATCCAAAATGGGTGCCTGGTAAGGCCATATATCTAATGTACGTTTTTTTCAACAAAAGTAGATGATTTTCTACTGAGAACAAGAGGACTAAGTCCACCGTCATATTTCACTTCTGTCATGAAAGTGCTTAGTATCCACCCACGTACCTTTTATGATCACGACCAACCATGGCAATAATTGAAGAAACAAACTGAGAGATAAGAGAGTCTTGAATCCTATTGTGCCTTCCTAAATGATGGGCAATCAAAGTTTAAGGCTGGAACAATCAAGTATAGCTGGGATTTAATTTTACAAGTGCTCGCCCATTGCCTCAACATGGGTACAAAGCTCACATCAGCTCATTTAGCAATGTCCACCCCAACTTTACATATGGAATTGTATAGATTTAGGTCTTATATTTTGCAAATAAATAGTTTGAATAGCAGGACTGGAGCCTTCACACCTTTACACCCGTTTCTCCCCGAGGCTCTTGCAAAATACACCAGCACTGCCGGCAAAACAAGATTATCAAGAACTGCCTATTCCATAGGTATTGGGGTTGCTGTTCATGTTATATACTATTGAATTAAAATACAAATCATATATTGGATTATATAGACATGCTTAAATGAATCGAAGCAAGATAAAGGACAATAAACACGTATTTCATTTAAATGATTTAAGTAAGAATAGATTTGAGTTTGTCAATTCCTTGGCTGTCATGAGGGAGTGAAGCAAACATCACAGGTGGTGTAGATGGAGTTGGTGAATTAAAAAACTTTGAATGAGCTACTGCAATGACGCAAGTCTTGTGAAATAGCCTATTAACTTGGCTGCTGTCCAGTTAGAGAATCCGATCGTTTTAGGAACAGCCAGTAAGTTAAGAAATATCAAATCAAATTAATTAAGTAAGAGAGACTCCACATCTGCCAGGCAGGGAGGATGCCGATCTGAGTGAATTACTGCCCTGGGCGATCAAACTTCAGAAAGATGCTCAATTATGGTGGAATAGGAATCCTGGCAATGGTGCTGAGAGACTGGTTTGCAGCCCGCCCCACAAGAGGAAGGCAGCTGATTTTATAAACAAGTCTCATTTTTTCTTCTGAAAAGTGGTAGCACTGGAAAGGGTGGTGGATAGCACTTAGAAAAAAGTGTTGTGCTGCACAGTGGCTCAGACATATTTTAACCTTTTCTTAGGGAGGCAAATACATTTTTACTTTATTATTAGCACATCACTTTAATAATAAGGCATTGTCCCGTCCCAGTTGGATTGTGCCTGCTGTCAACAAAAGCCTACAAGGACCCAACAAGCGTGAGGAGAAATGAGATGGAATATAACGTTTTATCTTATAAAAGAGTTCCCGCATTTGAGGACGCTTGCATTTTGGTTGATCAGACCTGCATTGAATATAGTGAGAAAAGTGTTTTAAGTGGTATGTCTCACTCACTCACTCCCGCAAAGTCATATCAGGGGTGACAAGCACCACTGTTCTGGTCAGGCCTTACTAACATGTAAAAGTAATCAGTGTGATTATTAGAAATGGGGGTGAGGTGGGGTTGGGATTTAAAGGATATTTGGAGCTCCTTCTCTTTTGACACATACTCTCAGTTAGGATATACATGACAAAAGATGTAAGCGATGGCCCATTCCAGAGCGGCTTACTGCTTACTATTGTTTTCCGTTTAAAACAAAGCATTTGCTATCACTATAATGCTTCTTTTGGCCAGAACCTGACACCACCCCCCCAGGATAACTTGAGGCCCACTCAGTTTGAAAAAACCTGCCTTACATCCATCTTCCTCCCCCCAAGGGCCTGTGCTAGCTTGCGCCCACTGTGCATGCATGGGTAATTGCTAGGTTAGGACCTAGTGTCATCAACCATACCAAACCTCTGCACCACTGCAACCTCCTTTCAACTCGCTGCCAACACCTCTTGGAGGCCGCTGTTATTCTGATCAAAAAGGATGCCTTTCATGTACCGAACTGTCCCATCAATCATGACCTCACCTGCCAACCAACATAAATACGACATTCTAATATGACCTGCAAGAGAAAAAGGTGTGTTATACATGACACAGGTCATTACCGTGACTGCAGATAAAATCCTAATTGAAACTCACCAAGTAGACTTGCATTATTACCTTACATCTGCGACACCTGTTATTCCACAACACCTGAGCACTCCCTCCATCCAGTGCCATTTGCTCTGCGTATGGTTGGCAGGGAAAAACATGCTCTAACCAGTGTGGCTCCCGAGGGCTCCTAATGCTGATGAGGGCTGGGACTGTTGCTGGAATGCGGGAGGGGAGTTGCAGGAGGATTGCTCCTGTTGAGGCGTTGTCTGAGGTGGTGAAAGGGAAAAAGACCCGCTCGCCACCTCGCGGCTCCTTTTCTTAGGGGCAAGGTTGACCGCATTGCTGGGTACTCCCCTAGAAACACTCTAGGGATTCCAGGGGCCGCACCCCAGCCAACCAGTCTCATGCTACTATCTACCAAGGTCGCGGTGGCTTGCGCCATGACTCAGTTTGGGCCCCGGCTCCCTCACATAGCCACAGCTCTAGGGCATGAGTCAGGGTACATGCTGGTACACGGCGTCCACCCACTCTTTTTACATGGTGGTCACCGTCTCCCCTGCTAAGAAGTTTGGCCCCACAGAAATATGTTGAACTTGTCCCAGTGTAAGTTTGAAACACCGGGACATGTTCATCAGCTCCTGTACGTTGTCTGCTTTCGATTCCCAGCAGCAACGTGCAGGCAGCAAGGGGGCTTCCCTCCTCCCCCACCCCCCACCTCCAGCTGGGCAACGATAAAGACAGAAGTTAAGGGGTCATCAGGCCTCCTTTTGATCGAGTTTGGGACTGGAGGCCTCCTGGAACCTCACAAATGCAAATGCACCGGCAAGAGAACAAAAGCGCACAGCTTGTCATCTCTTCACAAGTACTTAGGAGATGCATGCTTTTTACTTTGTTGTATATATGTGAATGCACTGTAAGAATGTCAGATGGGTTTGTCTGTCTCAGTATTTACACAAATAAAAATTTAAATAGCACTATTTTATTTCTTGTATAGCGCTACTCATCCCAATGCAGAGTGTTAGAGCACTTTACATAACATACACATTATCCATTCCAAATAAATCATGTAAGTGTGTAATGTACAAGATGTGTTGCATGAGACAGTCAGGGTTACAAGGTGTAGGAGTCAAATACACTTCATAGCTTACTGTGGTGTACAATTTATTAACTAAAGTAACAAAAGGATCTCTGTGTTCGTAGCAGTAATCCACTTACCTATCTACATAAAATACAATCTGTGATCTGCGTGTCACATGATATACATTGCAGGAGACATCTTTTTAAGAAGAAAACATATTTTATTGCATTTTCAGTTGGCATATGTTATAATATACACATATCAGAGCATCACTTCCAGTGAGGTCACTTCCTGTGATCCCACGTGGAATGTCACACGTCGTGACGTCATGTGCTTTGATAGCACGCGTCATGATGTCACTTGCATACTGCCTGTCTTGGTCAGTTCCCCCACTTCATTTTTTTAGGACTTGTGCCATGCACGGCTCCCCTAAGTTGAAGAAGCCTCTGCAATTCTTCCTTGCTGCTTACATCACTGGAGGACCTTGCTCAGAACCTTAAGCAAAGGTGTAGGTGAAATGCTGAGCCCGCAGCTTGTAAAGACTCCTCGGATAGGTAGGAATTATGCCAGTTTAATGTTAACAATTCACAGACATAAAATGTTCAATTAAATTTGCCCCTCGGGGTTTTACATGCGGGACCAACTCAAGCTCCTGAGAATATTTCATGTTTGCACATAAACAGCATACAGCTAAAAGCAGCAAAATGTGCAATAAATCAAAACACACAAAGCTCCTTACATCGTTCTGCAACTGTTGGATGTGGGCCCAAAAACTGATTGCATCACTGAAGACCTCGTGCCCCAAGACGAACAACATCAGTGAATCAGACCCGCGGAAAACAACAAAGATTTCAGCAACTCTCTGTTGTGTTGATGTAACCTCGAGTGAAGGAGTGGGTGGGCCCCAACTGGGTGAGAAAGAGCAGGCAGCGAGCGAACACCTGAAATGGCTACTGTTCCTTGGAACGCATTTTGCCCTCGGGGCCCTGTACTTTTGGCTCGGGATGCCTGTTGATCATCCATGTTTAAATACAAAAATATCCAGACAGTTTCTTGGCTCGCGCTGAAGCTTCAGAGGTTACATAAATCATACAAATTATCAGCGCAAAAGAAAAACTATAATTACCCACAATCCCTGACATGCCAAAAGGTGTTTTAATTTGATACGTTAATAAATACTTTAATGTTCGAAGATATAATTATTTCGTCAAAAGTGACGTTAACAGTCTTGATTTCTTACACCAAATAAGCCAGGGCCATGTTTAATGAATGCTAGCAAAGCTATCGGTTACTTTGAACTTTGAAGAAATGTGGTATCATATTTTAATCAGTGGCGGTATGCTAATCAACCCGTGTTAATGTGAACACTTATCCTGCTGAGCACTGATACTTAATTTAATCATTATCACACCAAAGGAAATGTTCTACCTGGTGTATAATTAAATAGGCGTTGGTGTCCGATAACCTAGCAAATTTTGAACTTCAACTAATTTGAAATGCACATACACTGTTAGGCATTTCAACCGAAAGTCTTGGGGACAAATGACATATAAAATATACAAATAAATGAAAAGATTAACAAAACAGATATTCTTGATGGAAAATGAAAAAAAAATATTGTTGGTCAGTAACACAAATGTAATGCCTAAAAAATGTACACGTTGAACATACATTTTTTATTTTGTTTGAGGGTACCAGGGCAGGACCAGTCTCATGGGCAAGGTAACCAATGTCATCTGAATCGGGATACATTTACCTGGGAAATGTAGTCTAGATACACAAAATGTAATGGGAGGATGCTTGCAAATAGTCTAAACCACTGGCAATCTCTCTGGGTAGCATTCCAACCTATCGTTTTTTGCCTTCTGTGCCACGCTCGTTAGAGGCCCGCCTCATGCAAATCAGCACTAATCGACTAACAGTCCACCCACCTGGAGGGCACCCCGCATGGCAATCGGGCGTTAAGTAAGCCCCTGCGGTACACAGGGGCCCCCACCCTTCACAGGGCACGCGATTTAAATAGAAATCCTGTGAATATCTGTGAGCTCAGCTACCAGAGACTCAGAGGCCCCTCACCAAATTCTTTGTTGTACTTCCTCATTCAGATCTTTGCCAAATGTCACGTCCTGTTGTTTCACTGATCCTTCTTTCCTCACCTCCTCTCTTTCACTAGCTGCCCATAACTTGTACATTGGTTCTGACGATGTAATTTTCTTCGACTTTTGTTTGGACCCTCACTCAATCACACCATCTTGCTCGCTCTTACTCAATTCAACATACTAACGTACATGCTTACACATGCGTCCATTTCTATCGATAATGGCATTACTCCTAGTCCTACTCCCTCGCCTTCCTTCGGTACAATTGAGGCCCCGCCTCCCACCCAGACCCACCCCCAGCATAAAAACTCTGCCCGCCCCCACCTCCACCTGTACATAAACAAGCCGAGCTAGCACTCAGTTGAACCGCACCGGGAGGGAGGGAGGGTCCTCGAAGGAAGGCGAGGGAGTAGGACTAGGAGTAATGCCATTATCGATAGAAATGGACGCATTACCTCCCGTCCCTCCCTCGCCTTCCTTCGGTACAATTAAGGACATAGCAAGCAGAGGATAACAGAGACGGACAACTGAGTGACAAAGAACACAAAACAGTGCCCCAAACACAGCAGATCAACATCCCAGGCCTCCGAAAGAGGACAAGACTCCGCGGCCCGAACATCCACAGGATGAACCACCCCCACAAGAGCAAGAGCCACCAATACCGCGGAACGAAACCAACCACCAGGAAGGCAAACAACACCTGAGTCGGACTAAGCGAACAAACAAAGAGACCTCCACCCGGAAGGACCCAGCAACCAACAGGCACCACAGCAAAAAGGCGCCGGACAGTCAAACCGACCAAAGGAGCCACAGTCAAGGAAGGAGCAGGACCGAACACAGGCAAAACCAACCCGTGACAGAGCCAAAACGCAGAGTCACCAGAGGGACAAAGGATGGAACCGGACCCAAAACAAACAGATCTGAACAGGCCAGACAGAAGGAAAACGCCCAAGACAGGGCCCACAAAACCCCCAAGCGCCCCACAGGGGCGACGACAGCCCATAGCAGAGCTGCCGACCACGCCGACTCCCCAAGGATGAAAGGCCAAGAGGACACTTGAGGACACGAACCCGTAACCAAGAACCGGAACATAGGCTGCCACAGTGCGCGCAGCAGGTCAGGCAGCCACCCGACCAGGCTCACGGAGGGGGCAAACCCAAAAGGCAAGAGCCGAAACCCAAGACCCGCAAGGTGCCCAGAGGGAGGACCGGACAGGACAACCAACCCCAGCAGCAAAGACCCCGAAGGGAAGGACCAGACATGGCGGGGAAACAAACACAGCAGACCCGGAAAAACAACCAGGCAACAGACCCCAGGCAACATGCAAGGAAGCTAGGAGCACCAAGAAGCCGGAAGACGCCCACCGCACTCGCAGAGGGGCCACCGACAACCCCAGAAGAGCTCCAGCTGGAGGGAACTGCCACACCAAAAGGAGGCCAGCACCACGGGAACAACACCCATAGCAGAACACCAGGCCCAAAAGGCCCACAAAAAACAAGCACAGGACAGCCAAGAGAAGGACCGACGGGAAGCCCGCAAGCCACCGCCAACCTGAATCCAGGCGCACAACCGGCAGGCAGCAGGCACAAACCCCGCACAGAACCCAGGGGAAGAGCCCGAAACCCCAAAGGGCACGGAGCTCCCGGAAGGAACCTCCACCGAGCGCAACACAGCCCGGAAAGGAGAGGAAAACAAAGAGCCCAAGGCCAACGGGGAGCAGCAGCAATCCCCGAGCACGGACCCACAGAGCCCATACAGGAAAGGCCAGAGCAGTGGAAAAGCCGGGAAGGGGAAGTCGAGAGAAAACCCAGGACGAAGTAAGAAAGCAGCAAAGCAGAACAGCCAGCACACAGGTCACCCACCAAGGGAGAGAGCTGACAGACCCAGCACCCAGACCCCAGCCCACAGAAACAGGACCCAGGCAACCAAGGACAAGGACCAGAAACAGGACCCATCCGACCGAGGCAGAGGAGCAAGCCACTGGAACGACCACGGAGCCAACACCCTCAGAACCGCAGAGACCCCCGAAAGGGCACCAGGGCAAGCCCCAACGACACAACAGCCGCCAGCAAGAGGACCCCCGGGAGAGCAGCAGGAACCAGAACCGGAATCCGAACCGACCACAGAACAGGCCGGCGACCGAAGCCACCACAAGCGGAGCCGGAAGAGCCAGCGAACTCCCAGCCAGAAGGCAACAGTGGCCGAGCCACCAGGAGAGCATCCCCAGGGACGGACCGACAAGGGCAGCAGGGACAACAGACCCCGGAGACCAACCCAACAGGAGCCAGACGGACAGGCGGAGAAGAAGAAAACGAGCCCAGGGACCCAGAAACACCACAGAAGCCTGGTGCCCCAGCACCCGCAGCCACAGGACCGCCCGAGGAGCCCCGGGACAAAAAGGCCCAAACCCACGAAGGAAGAGAGACCAGGCACCAGGACAAGGGAACGGGGCTGAGCACAGCCCAAAGACGTGCCCCGAAAAACCCCAGGCCGAGAGAGGGGACCAGTGAAGACACACCCCGGGCCACCAAAAACCCGATCACCAGAAGACCCACAAAGGACCTCCTAAACAGACCGAGCAAAAAGACACTCCATCCACATGCCACAAGAGGCCGACCAGAGAAGGAAGAGGGAACTCCCCAGCCGCATGAAGGAGAGCCACGAGAGCAACCGGACATGCCGGAAGACCCAGGCGAAGGCCCGAGGCTGAAGGGGAAGGACGCAACCCAGACAAGACACAGCGTCAGGGAAGCGGAGAGAAGCGCCCCCCAAAAACCCAGGGCATGCCAAAAAAAACCCCAGGCAGAGTCTGCGGAAAAGCAGCCCGAAAGGCCAACACATGGAAGGGAATCGGCCGAAGCCAGGAGCAGACCTCCAGGAGAACCGGAACAGGCACAAAGCCGCCGGACACCCCAGCCCCAGCAACAAAACGGAGCAGGCCCCAAACCCGAGCCCCACCGACAGGAACCCAGCAGATGGAACAAAAGGCAAGCAAACAGGACACCCAGTCCAGGAGAGCCACCCCGTAGGAACCGGAGACGGGCACCGGCAGAGGAACCCTCCTCGAATCGGAGGAACCGGCACCAAGCTGACCCAGCACCCATGAACCACCGCACACAGGACCCTGCCAACAGAAACGTCCCGCAGCCACAGAGGAGGAAATGCCAAAGAGGACCACCCACCGACAGGGAATCGGCCAGACAGCAGTGACAGGAACCCAACAGGGCACGGCACTCAGAAAAGGAGGCAGCAAGCCAGGGCGAACAAACGGCCAAAACCGCGATCACCTGAAAGCCAGAGGAGACACCCACAGCGGGGAGAACGGAGAGGCCCCAGCGCAAGGCACGCGGGAAAGGCAGGACGCCCCATCCCAGGCAAGGCAAACAGAGGGCCCAAGGCGGCGACACCCAGCCACCACGAGCCGCCGACGCCAACTCCATGAAACCCCACATCAAGGAGGGTACAGAAGAAGCAGGGAACAGGCCAACCAGCGCAAGAGCAGCAGCCAAGCAGAACATCAGACCCACCAAGCAGCACGGCCAGGACAGAGACCAGCAGCACAACGGGAGGAAAGGGGCGACCCCCACCAAGAAGCAAAGCCACTGGAGGAAGAGAGGGATGAGCAGCACCGAAGCGAAACCCCAGACACAAACCGAGCGTGTATATAAACCTGAAAACCCTCCAGGCCCAACACAGCGCAGAAGGAACACGGAGGGCAGAGGAGAGACCGCCATGGCATGACACACAGGCAACCGACAAGCAACCGCCTGCCGGGCAGGCCACCGTGGACAGAGCAGCAAGGACAATGCGCACAACAGTGGGAACAGCAAGGAAAAACACCAAGCACGGGCAACGCATGCCACACCCACAGCACCATACACCACACCGGGCATGAAGAGCAAGCCCAACCAGAAGGGCCGGGAACAGCAAAGAAAGAATCCCACAGTCCCAGCTTGGCAGGAAAAGAGGAAAACCCCCCATCCCCCAACCAGCGCAGGAGCTCAGCGAATATTCCATGGCAAGAACCCAGAGCCCCACGCATCGCCAAAGGCGGGAGAAGGACCCCCAAAATCCCAGGAACCAGATGGGATCCAGCCCCTAACAGGATCCGCAGGACGAAGATGGGAGGGCACAGAAGGCACCCGCTGAACCCCAGAACGCCGGACAGAGCAGCTTCACCCAAGTAAAGCAACAGAAGCAGACACGAGAGGCAGAACACCCCCCACGGAGCCCATGTGGCCAGGGCACACCAGGGGGACCGGAGAACCAGCAGTAGAGGAAGAGGACACCAGCAGGCCTCAACAACCTCCTGCAACCCAGTGGCAGACAAGCGCCAAAGGGCACCACCCAAGGAAACATGGAGCAGTGGCCGGAGCCGCATCCCAGGCAGCGAGAGTCCATGCCACCAAAGGCACGAGAACAGCCGCCAAGCCACAGTACCAAGGTCCGCACCGCAGGGCAAGAGAACCGCCCAAGCAGGATTAAAATAGGAAAAACGGGCACAAACCCGCCCTACCTGGCCTCCGGGAAGACAGCAAACCGGGAGGAGGCAGCCACGCAGCCCGACCCGGAAACACAGCCCCAGCCACAGGAGGACCGCCGGACACCGTCGGGGATTCCTGAGCCACCGCTCCGCCCCAAACCACGAGGGAGACGAGGAGAGGAGGCATCGCCAGGAGAACGCTGCCGAGGGCACCGCCGTCGCAGAGAACCGACACGAAGACTCCCCGGCACCGCCACAGGGAGGAACTGAAGGTAAGTCTCACTTGGGAGACAGAAAAAAACAGGTGGAGGTGGGGGCGGGCAGAGTTTTTATGCCGGGGGTGGGTCTGGGTGGGAGGCGGGGCCTCAATTGTACCGAAGGAAGGCGAGGGAGGGACGGGAGGTAATGCACACGCGCTCTCTCATCCGCACACACATAGCAGGCATTGAAATGCATTTTTGTACTTACTTAAGATGCCAGTGAAGGTCCTTTCCAGATTCTGCCGCTCCACTTTTTTTTATTACATTAATAGTGAATAATATAATTTTATCCACTATCAATGAAATACAAATAAACAGAAAAGGAGCCTGGGACCGGTAATGCGAGCCACCCCTGTGTTCCTTGCATTGATTTTGCCACCTCAGTGACCAGGGGGGTCGCAAAGTCAGTGCAAGGGGTCGCAAGGGCCAACCCCTGAAAGATGTCCATGTTGTGCACATTCGTAAGCTGTCTCTCTATTTTAATGCAAGAAGGAGTTTCCCTGTGTTGTAGTAGGAAGTATGCCGTTGGGACATGTTGGTGTGCAAGCTAACATGTTTCCATATGTCGAAATTGAATTCCCCCCCTTCTTGGGAAAAGCGTATCGTTATGTACTCGCAAGTCGTGCCCTTGCCCATTCCAAAACAAAAGATTTGATAGTGGCATCTAATGTGTTCAATAATGCTATTGACATTTGCAAGGGCAGCAGAATGAACACATTCTTAAACCTGGGTGCTATGTCCATTTAAATAATTTGCATTCTGCTCCACATGAACAGCTGCAGAGAGCGCCATCACTTATGTCATTTTGCAGAGCAGCAGTTTCATACTTTTATTCATAATGTTAAGGAAGCTGATATTGACAGAAATACCTTGATACTTCAGGTTAGGGGGCTTCCATTGAAAGCACGTATGATCCCCCGCAAAATTGTGTGTACTGAAATTCATGGGCAGCACCTCACATTTTGACCAGTTCACCTTGTACCCGGAGATGGTTGCGAAATACTCTATAAGGACTATGGGGCATGTTACCAAGCAATAGCGATAATTATCGCTATTGCTTGGTTAGAGACAAAAATGTATCGCCGACCTGCGCAGATAAAGGTTTATCGCAAATGCGATAAAAATCGTCCGCAATGCATGAATATCGCTGAAAAGTCAGCGATATTCAGGCATTACGAGCTAATGCTCATAGCCATGTTATCCACCTCCCATTGGATAACATGGCTAAGAACTGCTCAGGGCAGGTGTTAGCTTTTGGACATATTCGCGCTTAGCGCGAATATCTCCAAAAATTGGTAATAGGAGATAGCGATGTTAGCGACTGTTTCCAGTCACTAACATCTTGGCACGCCCACTTTGCATGTCATTAGTGGTAAATTTCTCTGACATGCAAATTGGGGCCCAAGATGGTAGCTATCTCCTACTAGCTGTCGCTAACTGGTGTTAGCGACAGCTAGGTAATAGGGAGATAATTTTATCTCCGCTTTCTTGGCTTTTAAAGCCAAAAAAGCGGAGATAAACCCCCTTGATAATATGCCCCTATAAGTGCTGGAATTGGCGTTGCTGAACATGAAACAGTCCTTGAAATGCCGCCCACATAATACATTGCTTTGTCTTCTACATTGGAGTGCACCCCAGTAATCACTGAGTCTCCCCTAATGGCCAATGCCAATGGCTCCAATGCCAAAAGGAACTGCAGATGTAGTAGTAGTAAATAGATTTATTTCGATATAATTCATATCATAAAAAGCAATACATGTACATAAAAAAAACAGTAAAAGCCAGTGCATAAGTAATAACATACGATTTAAACAGCAATTTACATAAGAAATTACGTAAAAGCAATCTAAAATACATCTCAGGCAAGGTACGAAAGTCGGTTAGATCTAATACGCCATGCCCAGCCTAAAAATTTAGCCAGACCACTTGCAAACAGGGGCCGAGGGTCCGTTTTTAAAATTCTTAGGGCCTCCTTGTGGGATCTAGTCCCAAGTTCTATACAGAGAGGCTTCAGCCCTCTGCGGCGGGGGACTGCGTAGGCCGGGCATTCGAATAATAAGTGCGAAACTGACTCTAATCTGTCCAAACAACACGGGCAGAAAGGGGTTGTCTGCGCCGGGACCTTCCAACTGACAGTCAGTTTTCCCACTGGAAGTAGGCCTACCCTAAATTTGAAATATAGAGCGCTGTCCAGGTGGCTAGGATAGTATCCAGGTACGGCTCGCAGAAATGCACCTCATTAACCAAAAGAAATTCCACTGTTGACCTGCACAAATTGGCATTACTATTTCTGCCGTCGATCACCCAACTCCAGAATAGTTTCTTCAGAATTGACTTAGGCGGGGCAGATCTAGTAATCCAAGCATCTTCAAGGCCTGGGTCTATAAGGAGGCGCTTGACTTCCTTTAGCCACTGTATCTTTGCCCAGCCAGGCAGTAGGAGGATCTCTTTTAGACCATCTGCATAGCTGGACATTTCAGTGACTCTCCAAACATGTGCCCACAAAAGGAGTGGGCGCAACCTCGCCTGGTCACTAATGGGGCGGGTGCCCATGTCTAGAAGAAGAGGGAGAGTTGGAGTGCTATGAGGGAGGCCCATTAGGTCCTTATGGAATTTACTTTCGGAGCGGGTCAGCTGGTCCACGTTCTGCACACCCCATAGTTCTGCCCCATAGAGAGCTGCACTGACACCTCATGCCCTGTAATTATCGAGAACCGATGCAATTGGTTTGAGGGAAGAGGCACGTTGTTCCTTAAGGAGGGCCCCCACCACCCTCTTGTGGGTCAGCAGTATCTTTTGGTGGTGGGATTTCCAACTCATGGAGTCGCAGAGACGGATGCCAAGGTAATCAAACTCCTTGACCCTCTTGAGTGGAACTGAATCTAGGGTAGGTGGTTTAACTGACTTCTTCGGGGGGTTTAAGACCAGGAACTTAGTCTTCCCTGTGTTTATAACTAATCCCCTTGAGGCGCAGAAGGTCTTAAAGCTGCTTAGGAGACTCTGCAGACCCACTGGTAATTTAGAGATCAGGAGGGTATCGTCTGCAAATAAGAGGGTGGGTATTCTTCTACCAGCCAGGGATGGTGCATCTGCAGGATGTTGCAGCAGGTGCTCCACCACTCCGTTGACATACAATGAAAACAGAGTGGGGGCTAGCACACAACCCTGGTGGACACCTCTATTTACAGGTATTCGTGATGTTTTTTGTCCCTGATGACCCCACCTGATCTGTGCAAAATTGTCTGCATGGAACCTTATCAGCATGTCCAGTAAATATGGGGGAATACCGAACGCATCGAGTACACTCCAGAGGTGGTTACGTGGGACCAGGTCAAAGGCAGTCCTTAGATCTATAAATGCAAGGTACAAACTGCCTTTGCCCAGTACAACCACTTTCCAAAAAAGCATCATCAGCCGAAACGCTTCTCGATCGTCCCCATGCCAGTTCTAAAGCCGGCCTGAAAGTCTGAAAGGATATGGTTCTCCTCGACCCACTGCAAGACCCTTCCTAGAACCACTTTGCCTGCCACCTTCTGCGTGGAATCCAGGAGG
Source organism: Lissotriton helveticus (assembly GCF_964261635.1). Lineage (NCBI taxonomy): Eukaryota > Metazoa > Chordata > Amphibia > Caudata > Salamandridae > Lissotriton > Lissotriton helveticus. The sequence goes on from NC_136057.1 coordinate 951,860,895, forward strand.
CTTATAGGACGATAATTAGCAGGGTCATCCCGACTCCCTTTCTTAAAAATCGGGACGTCCTCTGCGCCCTTCCATGAGTCCGGTAGAGCCGCACCAGCCAAGCCAGCATTCATCAAGGAGGCAATAAGTCTCCCCCACTCAACTGGGTTGACACGGAGCAGGTCCCCCGGAAGGCCGTCAGGGCCCGCTGCCTTGTTAGGGACAAGGCATTTAATCGCCCTTTCTACTTCCTTAGGTGTAAATAGGAATTCCTCACTGGGCTCTATGCGAACCAGGGGGTACTGTTCCATCGGGGTAGCCTCGGGGCCCGCAACCATTGCATAAAGCTTGGAAAAATGATCAAACCACACTTTCTCAGTTATGTTGCATGTTATAAGAGAGTCCGCGGGTTTGTTCCTATTTCTTATTAGGTCCCAAAAACCCTTGGAGTCCTTCCTTGAGCTGGCCGCCTTCAAATCGTACCAAAACTGATTCTCATGCTCGGCCCTTGCCTTCGATATAGTCTTTCTATAGTTGCGCTTAGCGAAGCTAATCTGGGCCCCATCCTTTGCTTTCACTGCCTTAATTAGTTCCCTTTTGGCAACACGGCAGGCAGGGGAGTACCAGCCCGCATTGCCCATGGGTCTACCTCTTGCGTTGCCCCTTGAACCTGTAGAGTGAGCCATAAACAATTCGCCTAACGCGTTTGTTGTTTCGGCAAACAAATTTGGAACCTCAAGCATGCTGGCTCCAAAGGAGTCTAAACGCAACTCGGTATTAGACATTATGGATTTGACACCCAGGATCTTTTCCTCGTTTGCCGCAATGGTATTCCATTTTAGACGCCTGCCACAATTAGTGGGGATTACTTCATGCGTTGATTTCCAAACGTGTGGGGTTTGGGCTAGGGTCACGCCCGTCCACAGAGAGGACAGGGACAGAAATAGAGGGTTATGATCACTAACAGAAGAATATAAGACCTTCATATCTTTCAGGTGGGCCCAAAGACTGTAGTTTAAGAGAATGAAGTCAATTCGCGAAGAATGACCCACTCTATTAAACGTATGTGCTCCCGTGGAATCTGAGTTCGATCTACCATTGGTTGCCCTGAGGCCATGTTCCAAACAGAGAGCATTAAGGTCAATGGCATTTTGTGACCAGCTTCTGATAGGGGCCAATGTAAGAGAGGGGATGCCTCTCCTGGCATCATCCTCCCTGGTGCCCAATGTATCCTCCCTAGCCAGGGGTTCAAATGTGCAATTGAAGTCCCCGGCTAGTATGACAAGGGAGTCAGAACCACAAGAACTAAGGCACTCCTCAATGCCCGTAAGAGAAAGTGTGGAGGACCCGCCCCTTGTTCCTCTGACATAGATGTTAACAATTTCAAGCTTCCTCCCCCCACGTGGCCCTCTAACTGAGATTCTCTGTAGGTCAGGCGATTTAGTAGCAATAGGCCTAATAGAGAGACCCAGCGAAATGCTTGCCCCAATTAGTAGGCCGCCAGAGGGGCGGTCCTTCCCTCCGGGTGATTGTAACGCAGGCACAAAGTAGGTGGTGAAGCCCACCTTGTGACGTGGTTCCAAGCACCAGGTTTCCTGGAATAGGCAAATCCCGAAGGATTCAACAAATGAATTCCATTCAGGTATGTCAATATTCCGTGCAAGGTCTGCTATGTTCCAACTAAGCACCTTCAGCGCTTCGCCACCAGCTCCCTCCAGACCCAGCACGCAATCACTCGTAAGAGGGTCAGAGACAATGCTAGGGGCCTCAACCGGGGTCAAGGATCGAACTTCCCCCTCAGAAACCTCCACGGGAGACCGGGCAAGCTCCCCCCCCATAGCCAGCGGCAACAGTGGGTTGGGGCTGCTGCCAGGAGATCCTTCACCTCGGGTGGCTACATCCGATAAGGGAGGCTTCGGAAAAGACAGCCCGTCATGGGGCAACCTACATGTTTCATACGTCTCCCTTTGAGAGGGATTGCCCTTTGCGCCGTGTTCAACTGGGACTACATGGCCAATCTTATCGCTGGAGAGCTGGGTGACTGTATCAGTATCTAGATAATTGGCTGCTCCTCCCCCTGTGGTCAAAACTATACTAGCCGGTGGATTGCTATTTTCAGGGATGCATGCGATTAGCATAGGGGTAGGGTAGGATATAGAGAATGTGTTATCTGAACAAGTTGTGCAAACTACCCTTCGGGTGAGTCAATCTACTTCCTCAAGGCAGCTAAATCTGTTATAGGTGGGTGCCCCATTCCACCAGCCTTGGCCGCCCTGCCAACCGTCTACAGTCCCACCCGAGCATAGTTTCTAGCTGATGCCCAATTCCCCCTGTAGTTAGAACGTATTCGCGGGGGATAAAAGTAAGTGAGAGGTCTAACTTCAATAGGCGAGTTCCCCCCATGGTTGTTCCATGAGCATAGATGGTGTACTGTATTAGGGTCTTCGAATGAGACAATAATACAATCACCTGGGATAGATTTGTGTGTAGTACCTATCAATGGTACCCTTCGCACCATAAGAATTTTACTTCTCAGATGATTGGGTAACGGCCTGTTTTCATTCAGCCAATGTGTTACCTTATTTCTCAATGATCCAAAGTTTTCCTGTTGGTGATAGGCAATTTCCGGAACTCCTTTTAGCACCACTACATATGGCCTTACATCTGGGGGAAGATCTATGAAGCCCACACGCTGTTTCTCACTAATTTTCACTCCCTGTAGGTTATGTTGGTGTGTCTTAGATTCTTTAACCCTCAGGGCTGCCGTATCTTTTGGAGCTGATACTGATTGTACAGGCAACTGTTTAAATACCTCCGCTACTGTGTTGTTAACTCTGTTTTTGCAAGCCTTAGACCGGGGTTTAGGTATAGGTTTAATCACAGGAGTTGTGGATGGGATAACTGCGGGTGCTAGTGTAGTGTGATTTGCACCAGGTGTGCTGTTAGATTTGTTTTCAGCTATACTGAGGGTTGCTAAGGTTAGAATACTCTTTTCTGCCTCTAGGAGCTGGGTTTCTATGCGCGATAGTCTAACTTCCAGAGGGATTAGGAGTTTTTTTTAACGTTTCCCAAACAATCTTCAAGAATTCCACATCTCTTCCCTCTACCACACACACTGGTACCCCGTCATTCTCACCTTCAATTACTAAGTCTTGCTCCCCTTCTGTTGCAACCAGGCTAGGTTCAACGGCATTCAGACTATTGGTTTCAGTAGCTGGGGGTACATGAAGGGGTATGTAAAGGGGTATCCCACCCCCCCCCCTACAGTAGACTTACCACCCGTAAAGGACTGGGCCTTTGCTACTTTAGCCTTCTTTCTGGAGTAGGCAGATGTAGTGTTGCACTTTCTTTTTTGGATAGCACCCTCTTTAATAGCAAACAGATTCCTCCCACACACCCCCTTTCCCTTGGTAGTTATCTCTACGGGAGCCCCCCTTGCCAGATCCGCCCCACCCAGAGATGGACTTAGATTGGAAGAAGGGAGGGGTAACCCCAAATTAGGGACTGGCAAAGGGGAAGTTATGTCCAATGTCTGATGAACATCTGCCTGCGTCAAGATTGATACAGGACAGGTCCGACGCTCGGGGGTTTTGACAGAAGCAATGTGACCTAGAGATGATTTTTTAGCCATAGCCAGCTCCTGTGATAATCTTCTAGCTGCATCAAGTTCCGTAGAAACTCTCTGCTGCATTTTGTTGATCTCCACATCTATGGCTGTATTAGTCCTGGTTATGAAGTCGTCGAGGGTCCCATTTAACTGCTTCCCTTTAGCTGCCCTGCTTCTGCTTTCGCGCATGGACATTGTTCCTTGGGTCCAACGATGGGCTGATAAGAACAGGGCAAAAATTGATATTACGGAGTTGAGAGCCAAGAGGGGTGGCCCGGTCCGGTCTCTCTCGGCCACAAACGGCCCGCCCTTTGCCCGGGCTTCGCACCGCGCTTCGTGCCGCGCGCGGGTATGAGTCAGAATATGAACGTGTGCGCTGGGGGCGTGGCTTCCGGGGAGAGCGGGCCAGGTGTCTCCAATTGGCCTCGCAGGGACTCCTGGTCAATGGAGTCCCTGCCCTTCACGCTCGCAGCCCCGTTGAGCCGCCGCAGCCCACGCTTGCTTCCCTCGTGAAACGTGACCCGCGGAGCGGGTCCGGCAAACAGTGACAGCAGATAATGAGAGGCGGAGAGGGCCGATGCAGGTCAGGAACACCTCACTCCAAACACTCTGTGAAAAAAACAAGCAAGTCCCACCAGTTGGGCAAGGGAGGGCTGGTAATCACAGGTCCGGTGCGCTGGGGGCGTGGCTTCCGGGGAGAGCGGGCCAGGTGTCTCCAATTGGCCTCGCAGGGAATCCTGGTCAATGGAGTCCCTGCCCTTCACGCTCTCAGCCCCGTTGAGCCACCGCAGCCCACGCTTGCTTCCCTCGTGAAGCGGGACCCGCGGAGCGGGTCCGGCAAACAGTGACAGCAGATAACGAGAGGCGGAGAGGGCTGATGCAGGTCAGGAACACCTCACTCCAAACACTCTGTGCAAAAAACAAGCAAGTCCCCAGAACTGCAGATGTAACAAGTGGCATTCCTGCCAAGTACCCCTGTGAATAATTATCCTTGGGGACAAATAACCTCCACAGATTATCACAGCTATCGGATTATTGTAAAGCCACTGGATCTTCTCGATAAACTCCAGTCCCAAGCCCATCCTCTCCAGTCTGAAGAACAGATAATACCATTTAATGTAGTTCAATAGATTTTCAGTATCCAGAGAGATCACTGATTGGTGTTCAGGGTTATTCAGTTTGTTCCAAAGCAGATGTATAAGTGTTTGAAGAAGATTGGTAGAAGATCTGCCCGTGACAAAGCCTACTTGTTCTGGGTGTGTTATATGAGGTGTAAATGTTCTTAGTCTGCTTGCAAGTTTTTTTGGGTATATTTCCACATCGCAGTCCAGCAACCATATCAGTCTGTCCATATCAGGTGGCACATTCCAATAGATTTTTTTTCTTTTTGTGATAAGTTACATTCTTGCCCTATTAAGTTTGTCATGGATGGGCCCTCTCTCCTCAATGTCCTCATACATTTTACAGAGCAACACGGTAACCAAGTAATTATCAATCTTGTAGACCTCTAAGGAGAGCTTGTCTTCTCCAGCTGCCTTATTAATAGCCATCCTGAAGATCGCCTGCTTTATTTCATTCTTCGTTATCTCTTGGCCTAGTGTCTCCCATTGAAAGTCATCTAAACAGGGCAGGGATCGAAGCCACAAGAAATCCTCTATTGCAAATTCTGGGTTTGTAAGGTTGGACTTACAAAATGTAGTTATAAAATGATCTAAATTCCCTGTTGAGTTTAGCTGCCTTGGTAATCAGTTTACCTGCCATCAAGTGCAGGAATCATTCTATTGATTTCTTTCTGACTCAGCAGGGTAGCGAATCAATCAATCAATCAATCAGACTACTTGTAAAGCACACTACTTACCCGTGAGGGTCTGAAGGCGCTGGGGAGGCTACTGCTACTTCTCGAATAGCCAGGTCTTGAGTAATCTTCTGAAGGTTAGTAGGTCCTGGGTCTGCCGTAGGAGGATGGGGAGAGTGTTCTAGGTCTTGGCGGCGAGGTGGGAGAACGATCTGCCACCGGAGGTTGCTCTTCGGATGCGCGGGAGGGTGGCGAGGGCGAGGTCGGCAGATCAGAGTTGGCGGTTGGGGGTGTAGAAGGTGAGACGTCTGGCGAGGTAGGCCGACCCGGTGTTGTGGAGTGCTTTGTGTGCGTAAGTGAGGAGCTTGAAGGTGATCCTCTTGTTCACGGGGAGCCAGTGGAGATGTCTCAGGTGGGGTGTGATGTGGCAGCATTGAGGGATGTCAAGGATCTGGCATGCGGAGGCGTACTGAATGTGCTGTAGTAATTTCAGGAGTTTGGCCGGGGCTCTTGCATAGAGGGCGTTTCCGTAGTCCAGCCTGCTGCTGACGAGGGCCTGGGTGACCGTTCTTCTTGTTTTGGTGGGGATCCACCTGAAGATCTTGTGGAGCATGTGGAGGGTGTTGAAGCAGGAGGACGAGATGGCATTGTTCTGCTTTGTCATGGAGAGGGTGGAGTAGAGGATGAACCCCAGGTTGTGTGCGTGTTCGGTGGGTGTCGGAGCTGCTCCTAGTGCAGTCGGCCACCAGGAATCAACCCAGGCTGCGGGGGTGGAGCCGAGGATGAGGACTTTCGTCTTGTCCGAGTTTAGCTTCAGGCGGCTGTTCTTCATTCACTCGGCGATGGCTTTCATTCCTTCATGGAGGTTGGTCTCGGGGGAGAGGGGGTCCTTGGCGAGGGAGAGGATCAGCTGGGTGTCATTGGCGTAGAAGATGATGTTGAGGTCGTGCAGTCGGGCGACGTGGGCGAGCGGTGCCATGTAGATATTGAACAGTGTTGTGCTGAGGGATGCGCCTTAGGGTACACCGCAGATGATCTCGGTGGCTTCGGAGCGAAAAGAGGGGAGGTGGACGCTCTGTATTCTGCCAGAGAGGAAGGAGGTGGTCCAGTCCAGAGCCTTGTCTCAAATCCCAGCGTCATGGAGGCGTGTGCATAGGGTGCGGTGGCAGACTGTGTCGAATGTGGCTGATAGGTTCAGGAGGATACGGGCAGCGGACTCGCGTTGTCCAGCAGGGCCCTGATGTCATCGGTGGTGGCGATGAGGGCAGTTTCGTTGCTGTGGTTGCTGCGGAACCCGGACTGGGACAGGTCCAAGATGCTGTTCTCCTCGAGGTTGTGGGTCAGTTGTTTGTTGATGGTCTTCTCGATGACCTTCCCCCGGATCGGGAGCAGGGAGAAGGGCCGGAAGTTCTTGAGATCATTGGGATCGACCTTGGGTTTCTAGAGTAAGGCATTGATCTTGGCATGCTTCCAGCTCTCCGGGAAGGTAGCTGTCTCGAAGGAGCTGTTGATGGCTTTCCGAAGATGGGGTGCAATGGTAGTGCTGGCTTTGTTGAAGATGTGGTAAGAGTGGTATGTCCCCGGAAGAACATTGCGCTCAATGGACGCAAAGAGGGGAGCTGTTCCGAGGGCCAAAAAAGGCAAACTGGGGCGGTAAGAGCTTTGGCCACCACGGCCTGGAACGACCTTCTGTTTTATCTAAGGTCTGCAACGGAATACCTATCAATCAGGAAAGGTTTGAAGACATGGTTGTTTCCAGCTCAGTCTTAGCTCTGTTGCAGGGATGGATGCTTTCAAGTAGACAGTGCTCAGCGCCAGGACACCCTTGGGTAACAGCGCGCTTTACAAACTCATATAACATAACATAACATTGTTTATGTTCATCCAGGAGAGCAGGGGGTCGGTGCTGATGGTGGTCGTGGGGACGGGGGTTTCAGTGGCTGTCGAGGTGGTTGAGACGAGGAAGCTGTTGTGGATGTCTGCGATCTTGCGGTGGAAGAAGGTGGCAAGGGAGTCACACAGGTCTGGCGAGGGTGGGATGTCGTTGGTGTGGGAGCTGGGGTTGGAGAGTTCTTTCACGATGTTGAAGAGCTCTTTGCTGTTGTATGCGTTGTTGTCTAGACGGTCTTTGAAGGAGGTCCTTTTGGCGGATCTGATGAGCTGATGGTGTCTGCGGGTGGCGTTCTTGTGGGCTGTGTGACTGTCTGGTGTCTGTTCAAGGTGCCATTTCTTCTTTAGTTTTCAAAAGGCTTGCTTGGAGGCCTGGTGGTTCTTGGTGAACCAGCTGGCTTTCTTGCTGGTGTGTCTGTTGGAGAGTTTCTTAATTGGGGCGAGAGTGTTGGTGCAGCCTTCAATCCACTGTCTGAGGTTGCGGGCGGCGGTGTTGGGGTCGGTGGGATTGGTGGGTGGGCTCCGGTGAGGGTGTTGGTGAGCTGGTCTTCGGTGACTTTGTTCCAGCAGCAGCGAGGGATCAGTTGGGTGCAGTGGTGCATGGTGGGTTTCCGGAAGCTGAAGTGGATGCAGTGGTGGTCAGTCCAATGGAGTTCGGTGGTGTGGCTGAAGGTGACATGGAAGCTTGCGGAGAAGATGGGGTTGAGCGTGTGTCCGGCAGAGTGGGTGGGTGTTGTGATGAGCTGTTTGAGTCCTAGGTTGTCAATCAGGGTGGTGGAGTTGGTGTCGTTGTTGTTCTCGAGATGGAAGTTGAGGTCCCCAAGGAGGATGTAGTCTGTGGAGGCGAGGGCTTGTGTACTGACGAGGTCGGCGATGGAGTCGCTGAACTGTGGCCAGGGTCCGGGGGGTCTGTAGAAGAGGGTTCCTCTGAGGGTGGTGTTGAGGTCGGTGTGGATCTGGAAGTGCAGGTGTTCAGTGGTGCTGAGGGTGTTGTCGGTGCTGGTCGAGAATCTGAGAGTGTTCCTGTGGACGATGGCGATTCTTCATCCTGCTCTGTTGGTGCGGTCCCTGCGGGCGTTCTTGTTGCCGTCCGGGATGGCAATGGCGATGTCGGGTGATGAGGAGGGGTTCATCCAGGTCTCCGCCAGGAAGGCGACATCTGGTGAGGTGGAGTCCAGTAGGTTCCAAAGTTCAACAGCGTGTTTACAGGTGTAGCGGGTGTTGAGAAGAATGCAGTTGAGGTGGTTGAGTTCTTTCACGGTGGGTGGATTTGTGGATTGGATGCTGGAGAAGCTGCAGTTCTGGCAGGTGAAGGGTCCTTGGGTGTGATCGTCCGGTGTTGAGTGGAAGGAGGGTGCTAGCATCATACAGAAGACGGGCGTAGAGGTGTTCGCAGGAGCTAGGGGTTCTGGCGCTGGGCACGTTCCAGGCGCGGACAGGCACAGACGGGCTTGCCTTTGGTGCGCCAGCGGTGCCATATAAGGGTAGGTGGGAGGGAGGAGCAGCTGGGAGGCAGCAGCAGTGAGGCGAGTGGGCACGGAGGGTGGCAGCGGCAGGAAAAATACAGCAGGAAAGACGATCCCAGCGGGGCAATAGTGGCAGAAGTAAACAGTGAAAAAATAAGAGTCAAGGCAGCACATAACAGAAAAAGAAATAAGCAATACAGAAGCAGATAAAATACAGTGAAAATACAGGCACAAAATAAGCAATATAGAAGCAGATAAGATACAGCCACAACAAGAGGGTAGCAGCAGCGGTGAACTTACAGCAGCATTGGCCTGGGGCCCGGACACACAAGTGGTGCGGTGCAGCTTGGGGAGCGGCCTACCCTGAAAACAGGGTTAGGGTCGAATAGACACCTAGCCTTCCCACCACTTTCATAATGTTGCAGAACTGATTCCATGTGATTAGTGTATGACTGACTAAGTTTGTGTTTGATTTGGAGCAGCTCTTCAAAGTCTCAGGCTGGGGTTGGGCATTGAACAGTGCCGCTTGCTGAGTCACATCTTTCTCCAGATTCACCTCTCCACCTGGCGTTTATGTTTAGCAAGTGCTGAGTGCCTCATCATTTGACCACACACATTGGACTTGCATGCTGCCCTTAGGGTTTGAGAGGAGTTTACAGAGCCCTCATCATACACTAGTTAGGTCTTTAAGAATGATAGTAGCCTATCATTCTCCTTCATTGTTATATACCTAGCTAGGTTAGTCCACTACATAGTATTTGGTGATGTCAGAACTTCCATGTCAAGACTGATCCCTCTTATGTTGTGATCAGACACACTGTTTGGAGATAGATGGGGAAAGGCTGGAATAGTGCGGGCAGAGCCACTCATGCCGGACCAACACAAGTGCAACCATGCTTGCCTGAACAATGCATCTGTTTTAACCATGCATATGCGTGGGTAAGGCAGATAGCAGTCTAGTGTTCAGGAGGGGTGGGGCAAAGAAGAGGAAGCGTTCGAACATGAATCTCCAGAAGCGGACAGATAAGTTGGGCCGGGGCTGGGTTTGGAGGGTAGTTTTTAGTGGTGGGGTCACTTTTAGGGCTCAGGGCGGGGGGTCGTGGTACTTTTGGGAAGTCGCAGGTTTTTAGGGCTCAGGGCGAGGGGAGGGGGTTGTTGTAGTTTTAAGAGCGGGAGATGGGTTTGGAGGGGAGTTGTTAGGAGTGGGGGTAAGTTTTAAGGCTCACTGCAGGGATGCAGAGGTCGGGTAGTTTATGGTAGGGAGCAGGATTTAGGCCTCAGGGGAGGGACAGGGATAGTTTTATGGGCAGGGCTGGTGTTAGGCCTCAGGGCAGGTGGGCGAGGTACGGGGTTCGAATTTTAGAGCTTAGGGAGGGGGTCAGGGTAGTGGCCTACTTAACCATGCCAACCCCATTACAATTCATGCCTTTACAATGAAATTGCGTGGTAAAGGAATGCGTGATAAAGGAATACGTGTTTTAAAAAAATTATTTTGATTGATTTTCTCAAGAAAACATCATTAACATTTCCATTACGATTCAATTCAATACTGACATTGCAAAATAACAATAATTGAAGGGGCGTGGGCCGGGTGCAGGGAACAACTCAGCTAGGAGTCCACCTTGTTAGCCGTTTTGCCGTTTCACTCTGCAGTATGACTCAATTATAAATTGTCAAATTAAATCAGGATAACCAAAGGGGAATCCGCCATTGTTTCTTGGAACCATATCTCCTTCAAATCGTATACATCTGTAAAATAACTTTAACCTGAACACGAGAAACAAAAGAAAAGGATAAAAAAAACACACAAAAAATCGATCTCTGCCAGTGTAGATGTGCCTGACGGTCTTATATATCAGTGGGTGACATACATAGAAGTGCATGGGCGTGGTAGGCCGCTATTATTGAATGTGCCTGGGGGAAGGAAAAGAAGAAGGAGAGACGTTGGGTGGATAGGGAGCAATAAGGGAGGTATGGAGGGCTAATGTGCCTTGTGACTGTGAGCATGTGTGTTCATATATTGATATAGGGCTTAGTAGTCCAAGGGGGCCTAGGGTCCTATGCCAGTGAGCAGGTCTAAGAGGGAGGAGTTGCTATGGACAACTTAGCACTGATCACTGACAAGTGGTCTTGCCATTGTGTAGGGGTCAGGCGCAGGGACACCGTTGCTCACGCTGCGGTCTCCACATGGTTTGTGTGTTCCGATACAAGTGCCTTGGGAAGGTCGAGCATGTACATTGGAGCCCAATGGTGAATTCCACACCACTTACGTTTGGCTAGACTCAGGGCAAGATTTTGCTTGTCGTGCTGCCCAGCAGAAAGTGAAGGGGCTATGCCTCTAACTGTGTGTCTATCACCTCCGCAAGCACAGTGGCCACTGCAGACCAGAATGTTTGAATACCGGTGCAGTTCCACATCATGTGTGTAAATGTGGTTCCCTGGTCTCAACATCTAGGGCATATGTCCGCAACAGGGGGATACATGCTTGCCAACCTGTGGGGTGTAAGGTGGGTGTGGTGTAAATAGTTACATTGAGTATACGTCAATCTGGAATTGGTCAATATGATTTTTGGGTGGTTGGGCATTGCAGCCACTGCTTGTCAAAGAGGGTGATGGACAGCTCAGCTACCCAGTATCCATGCAGTGCCGCTAGTGCAGGCGGATCGTCAAGTCTAAAAGAGGTGTAAATGACTGTTACGGCATGTCTAACCCGGCTGTTCGTGAATAGAGTTTGTAGCGGTGTGACGCAGCAGGTTCCAATCGGTCGATGCCCAATGCTCGCAGGGAGTACCGTGTGAGCAAAGCATGTCTACCAGGTCCTCGAATGTTTGCAAGTGCGAGTTTGCATACATGTATTTCACCCTCTCTTCCACCATAGACTCAGTTCTAGACGCCCATGACAGGAGAATGTACCGGGGAGGAGTTCCAGTGGCAGGCCAGGGGCATATGGCGCTGTTCGGCCATTCGGTACCACATATCTTGGCCAGTGCTGTCTGGCCACTGTCATTAATATGTTCCCTCATTTTTTCTGAGTCGAAGTAGTTGTTCCTGACATCCATTCCATCAATGTTGGGGGATTTCATGTCAAGGCTCCCATGGTCATCTCCGTGAGATTACTCTTAGCGAGCCACTGCAATGGCCACTGCAGTTGTGCCGTGGCGTAGTATTGCTCATAGTTTGGGGCACTCAAGCTACTATCCGCTAATGGCAAGTACAATTTATGGATGGCCACCCTGGCTCTTGAATTTACCCATATCAGGGATCCCAATAAGGATTCCAGCTCCCTAAAGAGTCTTTGAGGCAGGTGGTAGGGGAGTGTATAGAAGAAATATAAGAGGCGGGGAAGGACCACAATCATAGAAATGGCCACCTGGCCCATTGGGGACAAGGGGAGGCCCAAGCAAAATGGGAGAGTAGAGCGGGCTCTAGTTGTGGCCTGGCCAAGATTTCCATCCACAGTATTAGCCCCCTTATGTTAAACCTGACACCCCAGGTATTTAAAGGTGTTGAACGCCCATGTAAGCGGTGTGTCTGGTGCCAGTTGTCTCTGGGTCGGCAACATAGGCGTCATTGGGAACACTACCGACTTAGTCCTGTTAACTTGGAGCCCAGAGACTCTCACATGTGTATTCAAGAGGTCCATATTCGACTGAAGTATCTCAGTCTGGTCATGCAGATATATTAACGCATCGTCCATGTACAGCGATACTATGTGCCACCGCCGATCGACCTGTAGACCCCAGCCAGCGACACGTTGCAGCAGTCTGCATGCCAATGGCTCCATGGCCAAGGCAAAAAGAATCGGTGACAGGGGGCAACCCTGGCGTGTTACCCGTGCAATTGAGAAAGGTGAAGAGAAGGTGCCCCCCGTCTTCACTCTAGCTTGCGATCTGAAATACACCAAACGTATCCACCTTACGAATTTGGGGGCGATGCCGAACCCCGACAGTATCGCTATGAGATTATCCCAGCTCAAAGTGTTGAATGCCTTCTTGATATCTAAGGATGCAATCCAGGGCCCCTCCACCTCACCCTGTCCCCAGTTCAGCAGTGCAAACAGGTGGAGCAGATTCAGACTGGTGTTGCGACCTGGTATGAAGCCATTTTGGTCATCATGGACCAACAGAGGAATTGCATTGATCAACCTGTTTGCTAGTAATTTCCCAAGAATTTTATAGTTGACGTTCAACATCGATAGAGTACGATAGGAGGCCATTTGGAGAGGGTCGCAGTCTGGCTTATTCAGAATCACTAGCATCGCTTCCCTCATGGTAGGTGGTAGCGCGCTTGTCTCGAAGGCTTCGGCATACACTTTGGTTAGCCAAGGTGCGAGCTGTGTGGAGAAGGTGGAGCAAAACACAGATGGCCACCCGTCCTTCCCCGGTGTGTTGCCAGTTGCCAGCTGTCCAATTGCATCCGTGATCTCATCAATTGCAATGGGATCTTTGAAGGTATCATAGTTGGCTGGCAGAATCTGTGGGAGCTGTATCTCTGTAAGGAAGTCTTGAATGGAAGTGGGGTTATGTTTGGCTGGGGCCGCATACAACACTGTATATTCCTCATGAAATGATTAATTAATGTTTTCCTGTGTATTTACTAGGGTCCCGGTAGATGTCTATTTGGTGGTGATATGGGGTTGTGCAGTGTCGGATCACCAAACCCACGTAAGCAACCTGCCTGCCATGTCGCCCTCCCTGTGTCTGCGTGCTAGATGTGTTTTGTAGTCTAAAGTGCAGAGGTCATCCATTGTGCTTTTGTACGCTAAGATGTCCTGGGCTAGAGAAGGGCCAATCTGGGAGTCAGTGGGGATGCGTTGCTCGCAATTCTATATTGTTGACTCATAGGTGTGTAGCACAGCGGTCAGTGTTTTGCGGGCACCATATGTGGTCCTGATGGTTTTCCCACGGAGAACATCCTTGAAGGCGTCCCATTCCACTCCAGCTGACGAGGCAGTCCCCTCATTTACTGAGAAACAGGATTCAATGGAGTTTAGGAGGGCGGCCCGGTAGGACGAGTCGGTGCGCGCGGCTCTTGGCAAGTGGCAATTCGAGATCCCGGGACACCTCATGCCCCAAGACATACTCAATTGAAGCGGAGCATGATCAGAGAGTGCATGCGCCAAATAGTCAGCATGTAGAATACAGTGGAGGGCATTGTCCGAGCAGAATACAGCATCTATTTGTGTATATAAATCATGTAATGCCAAATAGCGTGAGTAAGTGCACGTCTGGGGATGCATCCTACGCCATGCATCATGCATCTGCATGTTGGACACCCACTCCGACATATGTTGTGCTAGCTTAATAGATTGTACCCCCGGGAGGGGGAGGCGATCCAGGTCAAGCTCTTGCACCCCACTAAAATCACCACCCCAATACATGCAGGCCGTTGAATGTAGAGTGTTTGTAGGAAGGTGTACTGGCCCGAGTTCGGAGCATAGAGAGATACCAGTGCCATTAACGACCCATTTCGAGGGCATTCCATAGTGACGAACCGGCCTGTGCATCTACTCGGGAATGTGTAATCTGCAGTGGGGTCCCTGGTTCGACCGAAAAAAGTGCTCCTCGGGCCTATCCCAAATATGTGGTACCCAGTATGGTGCACCTCCAGCTTTTACAGAGTGATGCAAGTGTTTGTGTGGTAAGATGTGTCTCTTGCAACAGTGCAAACATGATCCCATGATTGCATAGATACTGATACACTTTGTGTCGCTTAGAACATCCCTCCTACCCCCTAACATTCCATGTCAATAAAGAATAGTCCCCAATTGCCATCTGCCTAGTCTTGAAGTGAAGCTGTGGCGTGGAACAAACCTTAAACCACTTGTCTCCATCCCCCATGTTTCACCACTCTCACATGGTGTTGACTAAGTATGGCCAATCCACGATCCCCACTGTTTGTAGGCAGACAAAGAGATCAACATAATAATAAAAAATTCCCAACGCCAACATCCCACCCCAGGTCGGCTTGCCAATGGGCGATAGGCCATTTGCACTAAAATGCAATTAAGAAAGGCAGAGAATAACAAAAGTCAATAATAAACAGTATCTGTGCTGTATCAGCTACTTATCCCTCGTGGATGTGGGTGCAGCCGGGCCGAATGTCGCCGCCATCTTGCCGCCTCACTCCACTCAGTCTGGTAGCATGTCCATGCGCCCACAGCGTGTTGTACGGGTACCCGAAGCCTCTGTATGTGCTCAAAGTGTTCAGCCCAATGCATCTGCAGTCTGTCAAGTGAGTACTGGTCCTCCCCCCTGATAGTGCCTCGAGCTGTGAAGGTGTAAGAGGCAATGTTAGGTCCATTGCGGCATCCGAGCCCGTGTCTAGCCTTTGAGAAGATGTGGGGCTGCTGATATGTTCCGCCATCTTAATGGCCTGTGCTAGCTCTTCAGCCAGCTGGGCCTGCATTGGTCAGCGAAGTCATCCTCTGCCCCGCCCCCTGGGGGGTTCCACCAGTTTCCAGGCCTGTTGTGGATCTGGCGATGAAATGGAGGGACCATGTGCTAGGCCCTGCTGCTCGATCCATGACCACGTTTCCTCAGGAGTGTCGCAGAACACTGTGTCCTCCTTGTGGTGGAAATGGTGGCGCGCTGGGTACTGCAAGGAGTATTGTATGTCATGGTCTCTCAGACATTTCTTGATGTACGTGTAGGAGGATCACCGGAGCTGCACCGTCAGGGTGCAGTTTGGGTGATTGTGGACCGTAGAGTTGTCAGCTTGCCACGGACCTCAGGCTCCGGTGGCCTGTAGGATGTGATCCAGGTAGTTGAACAGTCTCACCACCACTGGCCTGGGGAAGGCACCCAGTCGTGGGGGCCCCCTGGTACCCTGTGCGCATGTTTTATGGAGAAAAAACTTTGAGATTTTCCCCTGTAGGATGCCTTTTGAGAACCAGCTCGCTCAACAAGGCCTATGATGCGTACATTTTTCCGGTGTGAGCACCCCTCCTGGTTCCCCACACACGTCTTCAGGTATTCTACCTCCTGTTGGAGGGATTGCAGTTGGGTGGCTGTTCGGACACCGTGGGGCGCAATGACGCAAAAGTGGATTCGGACTCCTCTACCCTGCCTTTCAGCTTCTTGTGGTCCTCCCTTAGAAAACCCAAATCGGTACTCAATGAGTCAATCTTCGTTCCTAGTGTAGTTTTAATATCCAGGATTGCTGCCAACAGTTCGTGAAATCTGTATGATTAGTCACCGCTGTCCACTGAGGAGGGTGACTGAGGGTGAGTTGTGGTCTTCGGGCATGAGGGCACTGGCTCCAGGTCCGGGGAATGCGCCTGGGACTTATCCATTCTAGACATACCCATCGCAGTCTCAGGTGGTAGCGGGAGTCCAGGGGGTGGACCCAGGGTGATGGAGGGGAACAGAACGAGAGGCCACACCACCAGTCCAGAGGCCTCAGCAGTATGTCGCAGATACCAGGCCCTGTGTACGCCCTTGCAGAAGTATTGCATTTCCGGTAGCTTGTTGTTGTGTGAGTTGGGAGGGAGAAGGTGTTGAAGAAGGAGATGAAGGTAAGTGCCAGGATGCCAGATATTATGTTTTTCTTATATTTGGGTATATAGTTGATGGTTGAGGAAGGGTGTCAGGAGGAAATAGCATGAGGAAGGGAGGAGTGGAGTGAGATATGGTATTTTGTCTGTGGCCCCATATGACTTCTCCCTTTTAGGAATTTAATGGAATCAGCTTGGGGGGGGGGGGGGGGGGTGATCATATACTCACACAAAACATCCATCCTACCTGAACAGCTTTATACCGTTTTCATCACTGCCCTACCCTGTCAAGATCCTGGAAAAGGTTATCAAGAAGCCGCTTTCCTTTTTCTGTACACACATAATATGTTGAATGCAGCACAATCTGGACTTCAGTCATCTAATAGTATTGAAATAGCTATGCTATTTAGATTAGGCAATCTTATTTTAGCAGATCAGGGTCACTTACTGGCCCTGGTACAGCTAGATTTATGTGCTGATTATTAGACTATCAGAAGCTGGCGTCCAAGGCCAATCACTGGAGTGGATTAAGTCATGTCTGTCTACCAGAGAAAATGAAGTTTACCTTCCACCCTATCACTCTAAATTTAAAACCATTGCATGAGGAGTTATATCAGGCTCTTCTCTGAGCCTTACTCTTTAATATGTACATACAGCTGTTGGCCCAACTCAGTTGTTCTTTTGGATTGAGGTTTATGACCTATGCTGAAGACTCCTACATTTTAATTATGCTATGTAAGAAAGTGGATTATTTGTGTGGATGACTGTCCACTTCAAAGAATAAAGAACATACCTTTTCAGGGTGAACCCTCATAGTCAATAAATTAACCTGAGTGCCTGCTGGTAGCTGATGCACTTAGCAGACAGGTTTAACCTAGGGCAATGTATAAATTATTTATGCAGTACCAAAACAGTAATAAAGTAAAAACACCAAACAATAAAAACCCAAACTTATTTACAAAAATAGAGTACATTTGAATAAACAAATTGGTAAAGTAAAATAATCCAACAAATGGACCGGTATTATGAATTTTTAAAGTTTTAAGACAAAACAACACCAAAAAGTGCGAAGCACCACTGTTAGTCAATGGCCATGGTAGACCAGAACATAAGAACAATTTGAGCCACAGAATAGGACTCTGTCACTTTTTGGAAGAAAAGTTCATCATGTCTGAGACAGTGCTGAAATTATAGCAGTGGTCAAACCACAGGATGGATACCTGAAGCAGGTTGGCTCCACTGGAGCTTTGGAGATTTCTCGCTGAAAAATCTGCAAGTCCAAAGCAGAACGGAATGTAGTCATTTTTCTGAAAGTACACGGAACTCTGAGAGGAACAAAGCTGAAATTTAGTCCAATGCTGTGGAACTGCCGTTGAGATACTTTTTCCAGAGGTTCTGCTAAAGCTTTGGAGAAAGACATTCAAAAGTTTTGAAACCTACCTCTGGTGCTCAAACAACCACAGCAGTAAACTTCTAAGCCCCCCCAGGGCCACAGGGGAACTCATTTAGAGAGTCCGCAGTTGTCAGGAAGGAGCCAACAGTAAAATTCAGTCCAGGTCCAGTTGTCACTGGTCACCTGGGTACTTTAGGTGAAAAGGTCTATTGCAGCTTGTTGTGTCCCTGTACCCACTCAGGAGGCCAGCTAATCAATGCTTAGAGCCCACTTCTTTGTCCTGGGTGGAAAAGAGGGAGCATGTCCAGTCCATCAGTTCTTCTATCATGTCATAGACAGAAGATCCAGTCCTCTTCTGATTGTTGGCAGGTCCAGAAAGTGTTCAGTGGAAGGTGCCTTGGGAGTTCCACAATTATGATTGGCACTGGGTAGTGGGTGAGGGTCCCTCTCTGGCACTCACTAGAAAATGGAGTAAAAGTTCCCAGACTCAGTCTTTGTCACTTTTTCTGTAGTTCCTGTTTGCCTTACATTGCAATTTATAAGTACAATTCTTCAACTACACTAAAATATGACTATGAGATATTTACTAGTGTCCACTCACATCTAACATTACATTTTGGTTTGAAGCAGGTTTTGGACCTTCACAATAAAATGAGACATTAGCATGGTAAGACAAAGCAAAGTCCTTCAGCAACCAGACAGGGGGTGCACATAAATTGTGTTCTGGTACTGGTTGATGTTTTCCAGGGTGCAGCAGCCTTTTTTACATGTTTCACAAAGAGGCCTTTCAGGCAGGATTTGGTAGAACATGACACTGTTGTACTTACAGTAGGGGCAGCACCGCTCACCCTGAATGTCCAGCTGAGCTCAGACGAGCCATACCTGCCCTTTTCGAAAAACATGTCAATCAATGGGGTCTATTGTTTGGCTCATGGAAGGAATTTCACACCTAATTAAGGCTTAGTACAAACCAGAAAGATCCTGGAGAGTCCTCCAAGAGCTTCAGGTAGGGCAAATGTATCTTTCTAAATGTTACTTTTGCCTACTGCTTATTAAAATCCTACTACACCATTGAATTTTAATTTTAATAACTATCAAAAATACTTGTTTAATTTGTTTTCTTGCGGGTTCAAAACCCAGATAATATTTTATCTGGACTCTGGTTTTTTATATAGCACGGCCATGCCTGCCACAATTAAGATAACTTTTAAGGCCTTTTATGGACACAGTGACATTAATTGTCTACATGTTCCACTTTTAAATTCAATGCACCCTACCTTTTGTTTTAGAAGCCCTAATAAGGGTTGCATTAATCTTATAAAAAGGGGTTCTTTTTAGAGGTAGCAATTCAAGTTTTACACTGCAGCAGTCAGGCTAAATTAGTACCACTGAAGCCATATATTGTGGGCCCACTCTGTGGATGGCAGGTGCTGCAGTAAACAGGCAGCGTTTTCTACTCCATAAACTAGGGACTTCTAGGCAAGCGTTCAGTGCCATTTTGGAATAAGCCAGTTTAACTATGTTTAAAGGGGAACTCAAGCACATCACACTTGTTTAGCAGGGGTAAGAATGCACAGAGTTCTATGTCCAGCACAAAATGGTTAAAGAAAAGGTGAAAAACCTCAGGAGACCATACAGAAAAAACAGATTTCCTATACACTGGATAATAGCACACAAGATCTTCTGCACTGGTTTCAAAATTGTATAATGTTTGTAGTGGACAATTCTTTAAAAATTCAGCTCCAATAAGACAAAAATATTATTAGTGTATTGCTGAAACGGACCACATACTCACATTATGAGCTTTTGGCTAGGCCTGGGTGGAATTACTATTAAGCTGGAGTAATCAGATTAATTAAAGTAATTCCGTGTTACTCTTTGGCATGGAATTACTGATATTCACTGAATTACTTCTCCTCCTTTAATTAAGAGGGATTTGAAGGGCAAAATCCTACTGTGAGAATACATTTAGTGATTTGTGTTCTGAGGGTGCATTTTGCGCTAAGAAAACAGTGCTAAATGAAGGAAGTAAATTGGGGACACATCCTACCACAAGAGCACATTTAGCGAGTGTGAGCAGCCGCTTTTGCTTGCTATTCATGTTCTGTTGCATTTAGTGATATTTCTTAGTGCAACATGCATCCTTGTGTCATTTTTAAACACAAGAGGGCATTCTTGTGCTATAAAATACTGCTAAACCCTTCTTGTGTATTCAAGAGTAATATTAAGTAATTTCGCTTGATTATATTACACAAGATTACACGTGTTACTCCCACACCTTCTTTTGGCCAGCTCAATTGGGCCCTATTCTGATCTAGGTTCCTTCTGAACATAACCTCTGCTTTCTATTTGATTTAAATTTACCTCTGAGCTGCCAGATGTATCATCCACTTCTTTTTTGTACCTGAGACTTCTGCAAAACATTTCTTCCACATCTTCCAGCACGCAGCTTCCACTGGTAGTTCAAGTGACTATTCTTAGTCACTTGAATTTGTACAATTACTTGTATTTGGGATCATCTGTTGAACTGATGAAACGTTTGCAAAGGACTCATAATGAGGCCAGAAAATTGTCTCTCCAGCTGCCTCAATGGTCTCCACTCTGCTCTGAACAGGCTACACTGATTACCAGTGGGAAAAAATGTCACTGCACCATGTTGGTTCCAATCTTCTGTTAGTCAGTGTTTTCACTAGTTACTGGACACATTTTAGGAAACAGTCCACATTATACATTTATTTTACTCCCCATTACATTTCACACGATGTGAAGCAGTCGATGGCAAACAATCAACAGTGGAGAGTTTTACACCATAAGGTTTTAAGTGACATCATAGACAACTTGAGCTGTGCTCTTGTCTACTTGATGGAACTTGAAACCTCTCACTAGAGAGCAACCCTCTTATAGATAATTGTTATAAGCTGGCAGTTGGTACATTCCACCCCTCCTCCCTCTTGTCCATTTGGTTCATGCTTATCCTTGTTGTGAAGATTCCAAAGCTGTCTCCAGCTGACTGGACTTGTGGTGGTGAAGCTCAATAAAGTCTTCTTCAACGCTTACCTGTGTCTTATCTTCAATTGCATCATTGGCGATGATTCACCATGTGGGGATGGTTCACCACCACCCCCAAGTTTTTCTCCAGTGCCGTTCTGCTTCCTTCCACTTTAGTACACTGCAGAGTGATTGCTGTTAGACGTATTCATCAGCTGTTAACGGTGTCCTGCTTCAGATCTCCAAGGTGCCATGTCGATCCCTCTCCTGTGGGGATCTCCAGAGGTACTGTTCATCTCTTGGCTTCCCGGCAATTTGTTTTCCCCTACTGTCTTTGTACTTTCTGATGCTCCATGCTGCTGCCCCTTTTTGCCATTGCTTCTCTGTGTGGCACCTGTGTGGAGTGGCTTCATCCTGGGGTGCTTTTATGAGGTTGAAATTGGGACGCGGTTCCCATTCTCCAGCTGTGGTCCTCTCTGTGATGACGCAGTGTTAGTGTCACATTATTTGCACTCTACCTTGCTGAATTTAGGACACAGACCCATCTCACATACCACAGTCCTTCTCCATTCTAGCAGTTTAGACAACACTGTGGAGAGACGCAGTTTCCGCCTTCCTGTGGCCGCATTCTTCCACTTTGCCGTTGCTGCATTTCGCTTCTCCTTTGAAGCAGAACATCTTTGTGGTTGCCGCCCCTTTCTTCTCAAGCAGTGTACACCCGAACCGTGATGTGTTGGGGGTGTGCCTTCATAGTGGTACAGCTTATCTTAAGCCAGCAGATTTGAGGTCCGCATTGCAGTTATGTAGAGATACCTACTTGCCTTTGTCATAGCCTCGTTACTTGGTTACATGTAGAATGGGAGTGTAGGAATATTCTATAAGGAGCAGTTAGTGAGAGCTATTGATGTGGAAGAAGCTGCTCTCTGCTGGGATGCTGTTTAATGAATAAACTACAAGAAAACTACAAATAAACCTGTGAAGGCTCTTCTTTTCATGGGGACGAGGTGGATGGTGGATTACCTCAGAAGGATGGGTATTGCTCATGAGAAAGTAGCTCTTTTTAGACCACAGGTGAATGGTCTGGTAGAAAGAGTTAATCGAATTATAATGGAAAATATACAGTTGTCTCTTGCAAATGGATTATTTTGGAGAAAAGAGTTAAGGAAAATGATATGGATGCATAGAATTACCCCCATTCTAGTACTTGTATAGGTCCTTTTGTGTCTCTCAAGGGAAGAGAACCAGGAAAAAAAGAGTGTCCTGTTTGGTTGTGTAAAGAGGACAAAATATGGATTGCTCGTGAATAAATGTTAACGAAAGTTGAAGAGGGTCAAGAAAAGATGAAAAGTGTATATGATTCCAGAAAAGGAGTAAAACAAATATCCATTCAAGTGGGTGATTGGGTCGTAGTACGGAAAAATGAATTGGTTCGTAAGGGTGAAAGCAAATATATAGGACTATTTCAGGTAAACAATGTAAAATCCAATGTTGTAATTTTGGAAGATGATACAATTTGGAGTTCAGGAGATGTTTGTAAAGTGTGTAGAACATAGAATATTCTTAGTCATTTCTTCGGAATATTGCATATGATTTATAATATTTACTTTCTATATTTTTAGTGAACAAATTAGACATTAATTTCTTTATTGTTCTTGCTCAATTATTATTGTATTTGTATATGTTCATTGTATTGTGAAGAAGGGAGCTATGTAGAGATATCTACTTGCCTATGTCATAGCCTTGTTACTTGGTTACATGTAGAATGGGAGTGCAGGAATGTTCTATGAGGAGCAGTTAGTGAGAGCTATTGATGTGGAAGAAGCTGCTCTCTGCTGGGATGCTGTTTAATGAATAAACTACAAGAAAACTACAAAGAAACCTGTGAAGGCTCTTCTTTTAAAGGTGCCTGCTGCCTTCCTTCGAGGCAGTGTGGCTGGAAAGTAGTTACCTGCAAGTTTCCACGGTGACAGGCACAGTCTTTGCTCCTTATAAAACACCAACTTCCTGCCAGTTCTTCTACTCACTGATAGGCACAGCTCTTCAGTTCTAGAAGGTACAATTTTTGTCTTTCTTGCCCATTTTCCATGCTGACAGGCGCAGCCTGTGCTCCCTTTAAATACCAGCTGCCTGTCTGGTCTTCAACTCACTGATAAGCACATCTCTCAATTCTGGATGGGTGCTAAATTGCCTATTTTACCATTTTGCTGACAGACACTGCCATTGCTCCTTATAATCACCAGCTGCCTGTCAGTTCTTCTGCTCGGTGATAGGCACAGCTCGTGCATTTATTACAGACACCGTGCCTAGCTTGCTATTTTCGCTGATGGGCACAGCCATTAATTGTAACAACGCTTTCGAGGCAGTGACAGAAGGCATTGTGATTCCACCATAACTGGGTAGATTTGACGCCACCAAAACCATGGCTCTGTGTACTAACGGCAGCAACAAAAATTTGAGAGCCAGTCTTACTCAATGTGTGGAGGGCAACGAGCAAGTGGTGGCATTTGCTTCTTGTGCTCTCAAAGGGGCGGAAAGAAATTAGTTGGTGGTGGAAAAAGAGGCACTTTCCTGTTTTCGGGCCGTCAGACATTTTAAGTTCTTCCCATGGGGACTACCATTTACCGTAAAAACAGACAACAATCCCCTGATGTTTGTTTTCATCATGAAAGAGTCGGAAAGGACCACACCCAGAATTTCAAGATAGGTTTTGGGTTTGGAAGGCTCCAACTTCAAGCTCAAATATGAACCTGGTGCGCAAAATATTGTAGCAGATTATTTATCCCGCTCACCGATTGAAGTAGAGGAGGAATCTGACAATGATGAATGCTGGAATATTGTCTTACAGTTAACAAGAGTAAGGAGGAATGGGAAGCCTGTATTGAAGCTGATGAGGAAATTAAGTCCTTTAAAGAATACATAAGGGAGGGTTGGCATCTAACCAAAAGCAAGGTTCCTGCGTCGCTAAGCAAATACTGGGATGTGAGATTAGAGCAAAACATACAAGAGGGGATTATTTGTAGAGGAGGGAAGATTGTCCCTCCTGGAATGATACAAGAACAAATTGTTGAATGAGCACACATAGTCATCTAGACCTCACCAAGAACAATATACACATGGATATTTGGTGGCCTGGCATGGACTCCATGACTGAGAACATTGTGAAGTATTGTTTTGAGTGTGGGAAGAGTGACAAAATTCACCAGACATGTAAACCTCTGCTTTACCCAGCAGAGGTCCCTAATAAACCATGGTCCAAATTGGCAATGCACATTCATAGTTCACTTAACCTCAAAATGCTCAGAGAGTGCTACATCGTAGTGTTGGTGGATTACCACACTTGATGGGTAGTTTTCAAGTGTGTGCATCAAATCAACACAGAACCTATTATCGCGTTTTTGAAAGGGACATTTTTTGAAGGAGGTATCCCTGATGTGTTGGTCATGGACAATGGAGTGCAATTCACATCCGATAACATGAAAGGATTTTGTGGGTGATCTAGGCATTGTTCACCATAAAACAGCCTTGTATTATCCCTGCGCTAATGGGCTGGTAGAGCGGATGAACCAGATATTTAAGGAGTGCTTACAAAAGGCAGAGTCTCTTGGCACATCTGCTTTAACCGCTTTACAAGACACAATTTGGACATATCATTCTACCCCCAATACCATCACTGTAATATCCCCATTCATGTCCTTAAAAGGCAGAGCACCAAAAACTAGATTATCCCCCTCCTAACTTGAAGAATGAAAGGAATTGTGTAGTGGACCGTAATGAGATGAACATCAGATCAAATATAAGGGCAGACATGACCGCACAAAGCATGTCAAATTTTGTCAGTTTCAGGAAGGGGATTTGGTTTGTGTGGACCTTCCTAAACCTCTTAGGGGGGAGGCCTCCAGATTTTCGGAACCCATCAAAATGACCAAAGTGCGCAAGAATGTAGTGCAACTTGAGAATGGCTAAACCTGGAGTATGGACAGAATTATTCCCCTGAAGGGGGTGAAGGATCTGGTGCTAGCCCAGATCAAGTAGTAACTAAGAGCAATGACAAATCTAATCAAGGAGGAACTAAAGGGAATATAGTACCTTAAGTTCCCAGGGTCCTCCAGAGAAGCAAGACATTTCAAGTGTGAGTCAAAGACTATAGCTTAACCTGATACCTGATTCCTGAACACTGCACATTTTTCTCTTGCTCATCTAACGCTGTTGCTTCAGTCTGAATTCATGCTATTGTATTTCTATTGTTCTGTTCCTGGTACCTCTTCCTTCTCTCTTCCTTTCCCTCTTCCGTTTCCTTTCTCTTTTCTTTTTTTTTTTTTACCTTGCATAAGAGGTGTGACATAATCTCTCAGTTGGTACATTACATCCCGCCCTCCCTCTTGTCCCCTTGGTTCATGCTTACCCTTGTTGTGAAGATTCCACAGCTGACTCTAGCTGACTGGACTTGTGGTGATGAAGCTGAATAAGTCTTCTTCAAAGCTTATCAACTCCTTGCTCTGCAATCAACAAATGTGTGTAATTTATCTCCGAAATAGCGACAACGAAGGAGTCAGGTATGCCAAGGTTAAAAGGGACCATGGAATGATGATATACTGAAGATTCTCATCCCAATATTATGTAATTGACCATTGAAGTCTTAAGTGAATGAGCAAACATAGACAATACCTGTCAAATGTTCATTGTCTCTGATGTTACTGTAGGCGCTGTTCAGCCTAACTGTCAAATAGCGCATATATAGCATACATACATAAAGATACCGCTTTGTCACAAACTATTTGGCACGTTGTGGCAATATCCTCTAGACAAAATACATCATTATGAATGTACATTGGCTGACATCTATGAACATGTCCTTGCCCCAATATATTGGTGGATACTGTTATGAAAATATCTGTATGTATACCATCACAACAGCAGTGGTCACAATAGCCAACTTATCATGTTGAATCAGGGGACATTCTTCAAATAGGTTGTCAGCCATCCGTGAATAAAAATATGTTGCTCTAAGATGTACACAACACTTTTTCTCTCTAAGGAATACATTGTTTATCGGAAATTAGTAATATGTGTTGGTAGATTCAAGATGTCAGGCTGTAGATATTAAACACATCCATTTGTTCTGAACATCTGTTATCAAAACGATGTCAGTCTCAAACCTGCCATATGTTTCTCAATATTTTAAATGGTAGCTACTCCACCTATGTCCAATTCCCTGGACTCAACGTTCAAAAGCAAATTATATTTTGGTGTTGAACCATACAGATAGCACCCATGGCACTGTCAGACATGATATGTCATTATTAATGTACCACAGTCCATACAAAGCACCAGCTCCTAATCACATTTATGTTATGTCCAATAAATCTGTGTCAATGTGCCATTTGAATTTGAATTTGTGAATATCTGGCCCCATGGTGCCTCCCCCACAGGTCCCCAGAGTGGCATAGGTAGAAATCTGGGGATTAAATGTGATAACAGCTTATTGGTTAAGCCTCAAGTTAAAGCTTTGACAGGCACCTGATTCAGGATCATGCAGTCCCTAAAACAAATGCTCTCTTTTGGTCCTTTCTAGCAGCAAAATTGGCCATTCAGGCTTTAATAACCTTCAGAATAGATTATGGCAATGCCTATCACTTTGGACTACCGGAACATGTACTGGATATGCTTCAAGTGGTCCAAAATGCAGGTGGCTGCCTTCTGTTAAATGTGCCACAGAGAAGACGGGTCTTGCCCTATTAACAGACTTTACACTGACTGCCCCCCAGGAAAAGAGTTAGATTTAAGGCTCATGTTCCAGTGCATGGTGTCCAGTATCAAACTGGGGCTACTTATCTCAAAGGCAGTTTTGGATTTTATAATCCTCCCAGAAAGTTGAGATGGTCTAAATATAAGTGTAAATGTCCAGTATTTGAAAAGCGCCAACAAGTACCAGAGGACGTCAAGGCACTGTGGGCTGTTGGAAAGATTAAGCAAGCTATTTCCCTGAGTCACATGATGCTGACCTGATCTGCTGCCGGCGATCGAACCGTGAGCCCCCTGGGTTTCGGAGCCAGCCGCCCTGGCCGCTGCGCCACACCTCTTACCTCTTCGGCAGTGATGCACATAATTCAGCATGCAAGAGCGGGAGGAAGGTCTTTCACTTATCTGGGCTCAGTTGCATGGAATCAGCTACCCCTTGAGTTGCTTGCAGTGAGTGATGTTGCAGGGTTCAAGAAAAAGCTTAAAACTTGGGTTTTTCTGCAGGACTAACTTTTGTCATTCACCTTCCGATCTAAGCTTTTCATGTCGGAAGACTCCACGGAGTAGCTGTGTGCACTATAAATTGCCTTCATCCTCATATTTATTAACCTTTAATGCCATTGTCAAGGATACTGGGAAAACTTACATATGTGTTTGCGGATAGGTCAGGTCATCGGTTCTGTAAGGCACCTGTTAAAAGAGAAAGAAGATTAGAACATGGAAGGTAGAAAGAAAAGAAAGAATAGAGAACATTTTATCAAAAGAGTGGAAAGATGTGAGGGTGACTATACTAAAAAAAAATTTAGTAACAAACTCACTGCAGGATGGCAGGATCCAACAGGAGAAATCTGACAGGGATGCTAAAGGAGTGAATCCGATGCAACCCCAAGGACTGGTGAAATTGAGAGGACTAGACAGTGGCCACTCAAATCCACATTGAGGGGAAGCCCTGAGGAGAAATGGACAGAGAATTGGTGGATTCCAGCCTCACCAGTGGAGTGCCAAGCCCTGTTATGGTCTAAGGAGGAGCCGTGGCCTGACCAGGTGAGTCACAGAGTGAAAACTCTGGGACGGGTGAACAAGGTGCCCCCTATACTCTTTTGTGTGCATAGGGCTATTGGGCCCTGTGAGGAAACCAGGGATGAATCATATGAGGCTGACCGACAATTTAAACTATAGACTAAAAAACCTTTTAAAGAGATAACATTGATGTTGTTCCTATTTCATATTACTAAAAAAACTTACCTGGCATCCCTCCAAGGTACATGGGATGGATTGCTGGTAAGGAACTGGGAAACACCATCTACTGTGGGAAAAAAGACATTGAGGACTCCTGACAAGTGAGGGGACAAAGCACCCACAGAGCCTATGGGGGAGATAAAGGAGAAGAGAAAACATGGAACCTTGGGACTATGGATTATTATTCTCTCATGTCAGAATCCTAAAACTCTTGCAACTCATAATAAAACTTATACAGTACCCTTAGGAGATTAGTCTTCAATATTTTAGTGAACCAATGCCACACCAAAATAACAAGTTGCTATCAGAAGTGGAATTCAGTTACGTTTTACATCATGGAGGAGTTGGTTTATCAACTGACATGGACACAGAAGGACCTAGGTTTGGCATTGGAGAGACATATACAAGCATTACAACAGGCTAGAGCTGTTGTCAAACAATCTTTTCAAAGTCACATTGAGTGAATACATCAAATCAGACTCAAATTTATTTTCAAAGATTTTTGAAAGAATCACACAGTTGCAAAGAGGCCTAAAACGAATTGGGGGATTATGTAGGCTCCTTCCTGGCTGGAAATTAAAGCCTGCCCCTCTCAAACAGAGATTCCCATGGGACAGACTGCATATCATGAAATCAAAACGTCTATTTTGAATCAGATGAGAATGGATAGAGAGACTTACCAACAAAGATTTAGGAGGAAAAATAGGACTTCTCATTTATCCAGGAAAGGTGCCATTCTACTGAATCAAAGACTTAGAGAACAAGTGCCTACGTACTGAATCTTTCACAAAAGAGGATGTATTGGATGAAAAACTATCACTACAACATTTTTAAAATGCTGGAAAATACATAGAGATAGGTTTACCCAAAAGGTCTAATACTACCTGCGATACCTGTTATTGCCCTATATAAGAAAATGGGAAAAAACATCATCTTTGCTTGACCCCATACCAAATATTACCCAAGCAAAATGTAGCGATAAAATGCATTTGCAGAGCTTATCCTTTAGCTAATGTTAATTTACAGAAAGGTCTGTTGGTTAATCAAGTTGCTAAATTTAGGGTAGTAAACAATACACATGACTAACCCTGGGCGTAATAGGCATAGCGGGGCTATGTGGAGGTCCATGGAGTTGCAAACAAACTCCGTGGAGCTCCGCTACTCTGCCTGCCTCCACCCCCCATTAAGAAGTAAGTTAACAGTAATTAAAAATAAACCTAAAACCACTTACCTCTTTACTGCAGCATCCCCAGGCTGCCCTCCTCCTCTACCTCTTCATACCAGTAATGCTTGAGAAAACTGCGTATGCGAGAAATGCACATGAGCGCGCATGCACATTTTTCTTAAGCATTACCGGCATGGCAAGGAAGAGGAGAAGGCCAGCCCGGGGACGCCACAGTAAAGAGGTAAGTGATTTTAAGTTTATTTTTAATTACTGTTAACTTACTTCTTAATAGGGGGGTGGAGGCAGGGGCTGGCCAATTCTACTCCGCTGCGGAGTGTGCAGAGATTTGCCTTCTCTGCGTTCTACGGTTACAAATGACCCCTGAAGAACTGGCACCAACTATCCTCATTTTGACACAATGATAAAGGGTGAGCAGAATGCATGGCTTTACAAGAGCATTTCGGACCCGGTTGCTGCTCGTGGGCTGTTACACATGGCTATTATATTTACCTCATTTTGGTCAACTGCCAGTACAATTTCACATGCTCTCGCTCCTCGCCCTAAGGGGCCTTGGAGAAAGATAACGTTGGCATCTTCATACTGCTTACCTTCTCTTTCCCAGAATCATCTAGTGAGCATTTCTAAAATATATTCTATCCTTTCCAAGATAGCTACCTTATCATTAGTTGCTATGAGGTGATTCCTAATCCAATATGACTAAGCTCTCTTCTTTTGAGGTATTTCCTGATTTTAGGGTATAGAAGCTAGATGATCTGTTTATTCTTGTATCCCAACATTCTTGCTCACTGTTGGTGTGTTTCCTCATTCCTGATCAGTTTTCAAATGACTTGGTCCTTCAACCATATAGTTCCAGCTCTGGGCATTCCTGTATATCCTGAGGTTTCGGCCTCTTTGGACTCCTGTCTTTTTATTTCTACATTTTTGATGGGAACCAAAAACCTCTGAAATACAAACCTACCATTGAAATCTTTATTGTCTCCAGAATTTGCAGTGCAGGATTGATTGTCATGCCTAATTTTTCAATCTATATGACTTTTCCATTACTTATATCCCTGGCACTAAGAATTCCTGAATGGATGCTCTTTCTTCCAGATATCCTGAATCTCCATCAAATTGTATAAACTCTTGAAGAAAGATTGGATTCTTTAAAATGGTTAATTCGGAAACAAGGCAATTTTGTGTATAATGGTAAGACTGTTTATATCCTCTCAAAGGCACTTTGAGACTTGACATTTTTAAATATGCTATAAATTGCCAGTCATTAAGGCATTCAGCCCACTTGAGCTCATACTTCGATCCTTTTGGTGGCTTCTGCTCAAGAAGATGCTGAACTTTATGTCAGTTTTTGGCTTGTTCATGCCCAACATAACTTCTCACAACTGACATTTTGAATTGCTTTGTTCTTTGCCAGTACCATCTGAGCCTTGGGCCACTGTTCTTACTGATTTCATTACAGCATTAACATTGACTGCTGAGATCCAATTTATCATGGTTAATGTTGATTCCTTTTTCAAAATGACTCATTTTGCTGCTTTGAAGCGTTGCCCTCTGCTAAGAGTTTGGGACAATTTTTTTTGCAATAAATCTTCCATCTTCTTGAGCTGCCTCATATTAATTATCTCTAACTGTGGTCTGCAGTATATCTCCACTTTTTGTAAATTCTTTTGTAAATCTTTAGAGATTGATGTTGCCTTGTCTTCTTGTTTCCATCCTCAAGCTAACGGCCAGACTGAATGCCTTAATCTGGGTCTCAAACAGTATCTCCAGTGTTTGTGTAATTCTACACAGAGTGATTGGTCTGCCCTAGGTGGCACAAAGTTTCCACTTCTTATTTTTGCGGATGACACCCTTATCTTATCCAAAACTCAGAAGGGGCTCCAAATTGCATTAAATAAGTTTGAGGAATTTTGTAAACATAATGATCTTCAGGTCAATGTTAGCAAGACCAAATGTATGGTCCTAACTAAAAATAGGCCATTGTTAGGGCATGTCAGTATGAATGGTCTTGGGCTAGAGCAGGTGGAAGTTATGACTTATTTAGGGGTCGTCTTAGAAAACAGGCTTAAATGGAAACTGCAGCTTGATGTACTTTTCTTGAAATTTGCCCAATTGACTGGGTGTCTAATCAAGGAACAGAGAACTTCCCTAACAAAAAGGATAGGCCCTGCACTAAAAATATATAATGCTAAAATAAGTTCAGCGATCCTCTACGGTGCGTACTTATGGGGCTTTGCGGACCTTTCCTCGTTGGTTAGAGTACAAAACAAATTTCTTCGTAACCTGGTTGGCCTCCCCCAATCAAGCCCTATAAAATATTTGTTACTTGACCTTGGCTGTCATTCCATTGACGAAGTTGCCTGGTTTAGGACTGTCGCACTGTGGAGGAGGATTTGGACAACTCCGGAACTTGCATCTTTTGCTAATGAAATTTTAGAACTTAGATCCATAGTGGGTTCAGGTAATCTCCCCTGGTTCAGAAACGTAAAATCCATATTGGAAAACATGGGCCTTAATCAGTTGTGTTTGGCCCCTGGAAACAATGCCTTCCCCTGAAAAGGAATTCAAAGCACTTTATTGGGCAACTCTAAGACACCAACTTATTATCCAGTCAGACGTCACCACCCTGTCTGGTAGGTTTTTGGACTAGAAGCTCGACCCCTCGCTAGAGGATTACTGGGACACCATTACTAAGAGTAGCGATAGGAA
Source organism: Lissotriton helveticus (assembly GCF_964261635.1). NCBI lineage: Eukaryota > Metazoa > Chordata > Amphibia > Caudata > Salamandridae > Lissotriton > Lissotriton helveticus. Next base: position 951,892,378 of record NC_136057.1, read on the forward strand.
GCTATAGCACCAGTTCAGGGTTGGGTCGCTACCATTGAGATATTTTACAATTAAATGGCGTGGTCAGTCTAAAGAGTTTTGCCCTTGGTGCAGGGACCAAAAAGAGTTGATAGGCCATGTCTTCTTTGTCTGCCCTGCTTACCTAGCCCCCCGGAGAAAATGGTTAAAACCAATCTGTAACAACTTGAGAACACAGGTGGGGCAGGAGGCTCTATGGCTCCTAAGGACCATTACATCAGATCCTGTGGCCATAGCTGTGGCAAAATGTTTGGGGTGGACGTGGATTATTAGAGCCAGGCACCCACTTGATAGTTAACCATTTGATTGTTCTAACTTGTAACATATTCTAAGTACGTCTTTAATTGTAAATTTAATCATGTTTTACTCATTCTTATTTAATTGGTTTGTATGATTTGTTTAATTCATCATGTAGTGATAAATTGTGTTTAGAAATACAACTTTTGTATTTAAGGTCTTATAAACTAAGCTCCAATGATTTTTATTATGTAGGGTATATGTTTTTTTTAGGTTGAGTAGAGTGTTTTATGAATGTCTTCTATGATGGAACATTTCGAAATAAAGACGTATAAACTGAACTGATTGGTCTACCTTTTTGTCTTTATGTGTTCAACCAAGAATCCTTCCTTCGGATCCTCAAGGTTCTGTCTTGGTTCCTACAGCTGCTAGTTTTTATTGTCAATTACCAGCTGTCAGACTAAAGATTGTTTTTAAATTTACAAGACTAATCTTCCTCTGATGTTCATTAACATCCTTCCCCTCTTATAAGATTGGGGATAAGGCTTGGCTGTCTTTTTAATTTTCCAGCTCATCTTTCCCTGAGTAAGTACAAGCCTCAATTTTATAGACCATTCAAGATTGTCCAGATCATTAATTCAGTTGCCTTCAGAGTTCAGTAACCACTGTTTTGGATGGTCCATCCTGTATGTCATTCATCTCAGTTGAAACTATATTGGAGGGATACTTTTTAACAGCACTTTTTTAGACCTCCTCCAATTTTGGTTGAAGAGATCTCGGATTCTCTTCAATTCTTAATTCACTGTAAGGTTTATTCACCTAGTTAGAGGTCCTGGGAAGAAGTCTCCTCTGTTCATGCTCAAGTTCTGATACAATTGTTTTAGGCAGTTTCCAGACAAGCCTAAAGCTTTCGGATGGGAGCATACTTTTGCACCGGCGTCCCACCCAATGGCAGCTCCTAAGTTGATCTTGGGCAAACAGGGTGAGCGGTTTACTAGAGCATTTCAGACCAGGTCGCTGCTGGCGGCCACCGCACATGAATGTCAGATTTACCTCACAGTGGCCAACCCGCTGTATGAGTTCCAGCATTCTCACTCTTCTCTCTGGAAGGTGGCTTGGTGGAAGACGCCTTTGACGTCTCTATGCTGCTTTACGTACTCTTTCTGAGAATCCTGTTAGCAAGGTTTTCAAGAATATACCCTGCCCTTTCCAAGATGGCCAGCTTACCATTAGTTGTTATGAGGTGATTCCCAATCCAATGTGATTAAATTCTCTTCCAGTGAGGTATTTCCAAACATTATGGTATAAAAGCCATCTGATCTGTTTCTCCCTGTGTAGCAACACTTCTTGCTTGCTGTTGGTGTGTCTTCCCACTCCTGATCGGATTTAGGATTTCCTGGTTCCTCAGCCATATAGTTCCAGCTCCTGGCTTTCCTGAATATACAGAAGTCTCCTGCTACTTGAAGTCCAGCTCCTGTCCTTAAGTTTCTACCGTTACCTGGAGCCTTGCTGTCAACTAGGAGATTTTTGCCTCCATTCGGGGCGCAGTCTAGAAGGTGCCATATGCTCAGGCATTTTAATATATCAGTGGCATTGTGGCTACTATGGTTTCCTTTATCTCTGGAAGACTGGAGGATGTGCTAAATAAACATCATCACTAATATAGTGCCCCTGTTTATTTACCCAATCAATTTAGCTGTGAGAAATTGGATTATTAGTTGGGATAGATGGCTGTCCACCATAAGTAATAATGGCACTATTCTTTTTAGATTCAGTAAAAGTTTTATTAATTTAAACCTAAACTCAACCACTGGTAGCTATGACACAGAGCAGACAGTCTTACTTTAAGAAAATGTGTAAAAGTAGTAAGTAACAAACAGTTAAAAAGTCAAGAATACAATAAAATAAAAATACCACTCCACGTTATAAATACAGAGGGGCTTATTTATGTGCCCGTGCATCACTGTTGCACCGCCGGTGTGTCACTTTTTGTGACTGTAGCAGGGAGGCGGGAAGGGATACGGACACTACCCCCTTGAAAGACTGGTGGTCCACTGATATACTCCCCACCTCTCTCTCGTCGTCTCAGGACCACTGGGAAACAGAGACCGACGTGTGGTGGAATCAACCAGCTGAGAGAGGTGAGGAGCGTTGCCTTTAAGGGGCCGGCTGTACAGAAGAAGATCCGTCCCCTTTTGACGCGCTACCATGTCAATTGGACAGCCTCGAGGAAACAGTCACTCCCCCCTATGATGCACGGCCAAGAGGATTGGCCAAAAGGCAGGAAGAGGAAAGAGCGGTGTGTCCAGGCACCTCGTCGGAGAAGAGAGGAGAGCGAGTTACGAGTGAGGAAGGCAGAGCAAGTCGGAGTACGGAGGTCATGGGGAAGCAGAAGACGGGAGAACCTGTGCCAGGAGGCCAACGATACCGCGCAGCGACCAGCCACACTCACGGAGGAGTGTGGCTCAACCAGGTGTGTCACCGTGTGTCAGGCTGGTTGGGGAGGCGGGGCGACGAAGTGTAAAAAGTGTATATAGAGTTCTCAATCTACCTTCCCGTCTTTTCCCTAACCCCCCTTCCTCCTTTCCTCACTACATACCCTTCACCTGTAGTGCACGCATAGTCCGTCTTGTACAGTATCACTTGGTAGAAGTGTAAACGTACACCGGTGTCCTCACTCCCCCTGGTTCCTCCTGGGAAACGTGTCAGCTGAACACCACGCTAAGAGTCTTCTCTTTCCTCCGCATGTGGCGCTTGAGCACTTCCAGAGAAGAAGACCAGGCCGCCGCAGAGAAAGAACAGAGACGGACGAGCCCCCGAAGGTCCCGCATCCTAGCTGACAGCTTGGATCCTGCCATCCTAGCCAGGGAGAGACTAACACAGAGAAAGAAAAAGACATTTATCAGAATAAAACCCCAGTTACCATGCTCTGGTCTCAGTGTCCCTCCTTCAGAACCGCCACAGTGACGCACCAGCGGCGTAAAAAATGAGCCTTGTTGCATTATATTTACAAAGTGACGCATCTAGGTAGATGCGTCGCTTTGTAAACCCCTGAGCCATATTATCCCACATTAGCGCCACATTACACCTGCGCCAGGTATAATGTATGCAGGGGGGAGTTCCGACACAAGAAAGGGTCATAGAAGTGACACAGTGAAATCTATAAGATTTCACTGCACCACTTCTAGGACGCAAATGCGTCAATATCTTACGCCTGCCTTATGGCAGCAGTAAGACTGATGCAGGCACATTTCACATGGGACGTGCCCATGTGTAATGACCCATTTCTAGAATTGCGTCACTTTTGTGACACACTCCCGCAATGCGTCATTTTTGCACCTACAGATACATCCGAATTACTGACGTATCTGTAACTCCTTGCGACATGATGCATCATACTGTAAATATAACGCATCATTGTGTTGCATAAAGGGCGCAATGAAAAGTGAGGCATCACTGTTTTCTCGGAGCGATGCACCACTTTTCATAAATGAGGCCTAGAATATTTTAATGAGCAAATTACATAAAATGGACAGAATTTTTAAAGTTTTTGAAAAAAGTGACAACCATAGGCAATTGGTCATGGTAGACCCAGACAAGAGTAAGGCTTGAGGCATACCGTTATGGATTGCAGGTCGCATACTAGGACCAGGTTGGTCTGTCAGACTTAGAAAAGTTTAGAGAAGGTAGAGTGCTCGGCGGGGTAAGGCTGTTCCTGAAGAAAGGCTTGATGATGAAGGACGAGCTTTCAGTTAAGCCATCATTGGAGGCAGGAAAAGTTCTGAGTGGGAGAAGACCAGAGTGAAGATTTCAACATTTGGATGTAGACTCTTCTGAAAGTTGGATTTACTCAGCAGGACTAGTCTTCAGTCTTTAGCTGAAAAGGGTTTGACGTTGTTGGAAGTTGGTCAGTGTCAGGCATGCTGAATCGTATTTACTGCTGAAGAGAAGAACACAGTCGGAGCTGAGATAAAGTCAGCAGATCATCTAGTAGGTAGACCTGGTCCTCAGAACAGATCTCCAGGCAAAAAGTTTTGAAGATGTTTCTAATTCCTAGGTTTCAGGGTTAGGCAGGAGGAGTACACTTTGACACTAGCCACGTTTTGCAGGACCTCAGGAACAGCACTTGCGTGTCAGGACTCTCTGTCCAGGGTCCAGGGCAAGACCAGTTGAAAGTGGTCACCTAGGTTCGCTCAGGAAGGTAGCCTTCTTGTAGATGTTGTGACCCTGTAACTACCAACTGATGCTAGGAGTTCACTGGGTACAAGTGGGCATAGACACAGCCCTTAGGGTTCTCATAACAGATATCAACAGAAGGTAAGTCCTTCTTCTGTCTTCCACAGGTCCAGCAGTGCTCTGAAGAGAATGCCCCAGAGTGCCGCATTTATGCCTGCCACTAACGTGTAGGAGCAGGTAACTTTAGCCCCCCCTGACCAATGGGGGAAAAGCTCATAGAGATAGCCCTACCCACTTTTGTAGACGTTCCAGTGCTCCCTACTGCAAATGATCCCAGAGTACCCCAATCTATTTAAATCTAACATATCAGAACATTTCTTCCCCTGTGCTGAGCTCAAGTATCCAACCTGGGTGTGCAGCTGTGAAAATGAGCAAAAGCTCACCTTTTACTCACTCAAACCTGGTTCTGGGAACAGCACCTTTCCTACTGTGATTTGAATCTGGCTTGCTAGGAGGACAATAGAGGGGCCAGGTCCAGGTGTGAGCTACGTCTGCCTCTGAGAGGGCATTGCCCAGATGATCATCCCATCAGAGGAACAGGACACCTCTCCACACCCAAAGTCTGTCTCAGCTCTGGAGATCAATTCACACCTCATCAAGGATCCATTTAGCTCCTGGGTGACATTTGAAAGCTCATGCTAATGGGCTTCCAGAGGCTTTAGGCAGGTAAAAAGGTGAATTTATAAGAGTCACAGAACATGCTGAGGCCACCTGGGTCTACGTGGAGAGTTAAGAAATTTAAGGGTATAGGATATCCCTTTTACAGGATGATTCCCCTCACCCACCCGTAGGTGACATGCTGACATGCTTCATCATGGGGAAACCTCCTCCCATCCCAAACCTAGTTGCAATGTGGGCTACAACACCCTCTCTGAGAGGGAGGAGCTCAGGATGTTTCCAGTGTTCAAGTCAAGTCAAGTCAAGAGATTTATATAGCGCGCTACATACCCATAGGGTCTCAAGGCGCTTGAGGAAGGGTGGGGAATTACTTGTCGAATATCCAAGTTTTAAGTTGTTTTCTGAATGCTAGGTGGTTCTGAGTGAGGCGAAGGTGGGTGGGAAGGGAGTTCCAAGTTTTAGCTGCCTGGTAGAAGAAGGATCTACCTCCCATGGTGGTTTTGTTGATGCGAGGTACAGTGGCAAGGGCTTGGTTGGAGGATCGTAGCTGACGGGAGGGGGTGTAGAAGGACAGACGTGTGTTGAGGCATTCGGGTCCAAGTTCGTAAAGTGCTTTGTGTGCGTGGGTTAGGAGGCGGAAAGTAATCCTCTTATTTACGGGGAGCCAGTGGAGGTTTTTCAGGTGACCAGAGATGTGTTCTTTACGCGGGATGTCTAGTATGAGCCTGGCTGAAGCGTTCTGGATGCGTTGGAGTTTTTTCTGGAGTGTTGCGGTGGTACCGGCGTATAGGGTGTTACCGTAGTCCAGGCGGCTCGTGACCAGTGCGTGGGTGACCGTTTTTCTAGTTTCGGTGGGGATCCAGCGAAATGTTTTTTTGAGCATGCGAAGAATGTTGAAGAAAGATGATGAAACGGCGTTAACTTGTCTGGTCATCGAGAGTGAGGAGTCCAGGATGATGCCCAGGTTCCGTGCGTGGTCCGTCGGGATGGGTGCTTTTCCCAGGGCCTCTGGCCACCAAGAGTCATCCCAGGCGGAGGGGGAGGTGCCTAAGATGAGGACTTCTGTTTTGTCAGAATTCAGTTTCAGACGGCTGTGCTTCATCCACTCGGCTACTTCTTTCATTCCTTCGTGTAAGTTGGTTTTGGCGGTGTTAGGGTCTTTGGTGAGTGAGAGGATCAGTTGAGTGTCGTCAGCGTAGGAGATGATGTTGAGATTGTGTTGGCGAGCGATGGTCGCAAGGGGGCTCATGTATACGTTGAAGAGGGTGGGGCTGAGTGACGATCCTTGTGGCACGCCGCAGATGACTTCAGAGGCCTCTGACTTGAATGGTGGGAGGCGGACTCTCTGGGTTCTTCCGGTAAGGAACGAGGTGATCCATTCCAGTGCTTTTCCTTGGATTCCGACGTTTCTGAGGCGCTGTAGAAGGGTGCTATGGCAGACTGTGTCGAAGGCAGCGGAGAGGTCGAGGAGGATGAGGGCGACTGTGTCTCCATTGTCCAGTAGAGTTCGAATGTCGTCAGTTGCTGCGATAAGTGCGGTCTCAGTGCTGTGTTTGGCTCGGAAGCCGGACTGTGAGGAGTCGAGGGATTTGTTGGTTTCGAGGAAGGTGGCAAGCTGGTTGTTGACAGCTTTCTCGATGACTTTGGCCGGGAATGGAAGGAGCGAGATGGGGCGGTAGTTTTTGAGTTCGGTGGGGTCAGCTGTGGGTTTTTTCAGAAGGGCGCTGAGTTCTGCGTGTTTCCAGCTTTCTGGGAAGGTGGCGGAGTTGAGGGAGCAGTTGATGACATCTCGGAGGTGTGGTGCTATGATGGAGTCTGCTTTGTTGAAGATGTGGTGAGGGCATGGGTCAGTTGGGGATCCTGAGTGGATGGAGTTCATCAGGCGGATGGTGTCCTCAGTGGAGATTGGGTTCCAGTCGTTAAGGGTGTTCAAGGGGGGTGAAGGTCCTGCAGAAGGTTGGGTGGGTTGGTCTCCGGGTCGGTTGTCGAAGCTGTTGTGGATGTCTGCGATTTTGTTGTGGAAGAAGGTAGCTAGGGAGTCGCAGAGGGCTTGGGAGGGGGTGATGTCGTTGGAGTTGGCTGATGGGTTGGTAAATTCTTTGACGATGTTGAATAATTCCTTGCTGTTGTGGGCGTTGTTGTCTAGTCGGTCTTTGAATGCGGCTTTCTTGGCAGACCGGATTAGTTGGTGGTGTATGCGGTGGCGTTTTTGAAGGCGTCCCTGGTGCTGGTGTTTGGGTTTTTTTTCCAGGCCTTCTCGAGGGAGCGACAGAGTTTCTTCGATTTCTTAAGATCATCGTTGAACCAGGAGGCGTTTTTGCTGCCTAGTTTGGCGCTAGGATGTCGGCACTGTTGGATAGCCATTGGGTGAGGTTAATGGCTGCTTGGTCGGGGTTTGAGGAGTGGGCGGGGGGGGGTTAGAAGAAGCGATGAGGAGATCTGGTCGATGGTGATTTTGTTCCAATTTCTTCGCAGGGTGGGTTGAGGAAGGTTGTGGATTGTGGTCTTATTGTAGATAAAGTGAACGCAGCTGTGGTCCGTCCAATGGAGAGCTGTGGTGTGACTGAACGAGACATGTTTGCTGGAGGTGAAGATAGGGTCGAGTGTGTGACCTGCAATGTGGGTGGGGGTAGTGACAAGTTGTTTGAGTCCGAGGTTGGCGAGATTGTCCAGAAGGGTGGTGGCGCTGCTGTCATTGCTCTTATCCAGGTGAAAATTGAGGTCTCCCAATAGAATGTAGTTCTCGGAGGGGAGGGCGTGTGGGGTGATAAAGTCAGTGATGTCGTCACTGAATTGTGCACGGGGTCCTGGTGGCCGGTAGAGGAGGGTGCCTCTGAGTGTGGTCTTGGGGTCGGTGTGAATCTGGAAGTGGAGGTGTTCGGCGCTGGCAATGTTGACGTCTGAGCTGGTTGAGATGCGGATGGAGTTCTTATGGACGATAGCGATGCCTCCTCCTGTTTGCTTGATGCGGTCCTTACGGATGATCTTGTATCCTTCCGGGATGGCAATGGTGATGTCTGGGGCTGAAGAGGCATTCATCCATGTTTCTGTTAGGAAGGCGACGTCCGGTGAGATGGTGTCTAGTAGATTCCAGAGGTCGATGGCGTGTCTGTGGACCGAGCGGGTGTTGAGTAGGATGCATTTTAGGTGGTTGGTGTCAGGTCTCTGTTTGGTGTTGGTGGATGAGGAGTTGGTTCTGGTGCCGTCAAACTTGCAGGAGTTGCATGAGAAGGGTCCATGGGTGTGTCCAGGAGCGGCTTGGACGCAGTTGGGGAAACGGCCGGGGTTCAGGGCTAGGAGGGTGGTGGCATCGTAAGCGATGCGAGTGGGCTGGGCAATGCGGGAACCAGGGGGTCTGGCGCTGGGCGCGGTCTTGGCGCGGACGGGCGTAGACGGGCTTACCTTTGGCGCACCTTCGGCACGGCCGTAGCGCGTGGACGCTGCGCGTTGGGACATCAGTCTTAAATGGAAGGTGGAGGGGGAGGGGCGGGGGAGGGACAGCTGGGAGGCCGAGGGCGGGGTGTAGGTCCGAGCAAGGAGGCGCCACAACAAATGTGACGATGCAAATGGCTGCTAGCAGAGTAACCAGGTTGGAATGGGCAGTACTACTGAAAGCAATGCGAGGCAGAAACTTAAGATGCAGGCGCTACGGTCTCAGATCACTAGAGGTGGAACAGTTACAATATATGAGCAATGCAAGGCAAAAACAATTAATTAATGCAGGCGCTGCGATGCCAGAGCGCTACAAGCAGCACAGTTACAGCTGATGAGCAAAGCGAGGCACAAATCAGTCTGCAGCCCAAGCGCTACGATACCACTGCAGGCGGGTGAGGAGCTGCGTGGGGGAGCGGCCGTCTCAGGAGGAATCCGGACGGTCACAAAGGAGATGGTGGAGGGTCGGGGCAGAACACTCAGTGGGGGGGAGGGACAGCTGGGAGGCCGAGGGCGGGGTGTAGGTCCGAGCAAGGAGGCGCCACAACAAATGTGACGATGCAAATGGCTGCTAGCAGAGTAACCAGGTTGGAATGGGCAGTACTACTGAAATCAATGCGAGGCAGAAACTTAAGATGCAGGCGCTACGGTGTCAGATCACTAGAGGTGGCACAGTTACAATATATGAGCAATGCAAGGCAAAAACAATTAATTAATGCAGGCGCTGCGATGCCAGAGCGCTACAAGCAGCACAGTTACAGCTGATGAGCAAAGCGAGGCACAAATCAGTCTGCAGCCCAAGCGCTACGATACCACTGCAGGCGGGTGAGGAGCTGCGTGGGGGAGCGGCCGTCTCAGGAGGAATCCGGACGGTCACAAAGGAGATGGCGGAGGGTCGGGGCAGAACACTCAGTGGGGGGCAGGGACAGCTGGGAGGCCGAGGGCGGGGTGTAGGTCCGAGCAAGGAGGCGCCACAACAAATGTGACGATGCAAATGGCTGCTAGCAGAGTAACCCGGTTGGAATGGGCAGTACTACTGAAAGCAATGCGAGGCAGAAACTTAAGATGCAGGCGCTACGGTGTCAGATCACTAGAGGTGGCAGAGTTACAATATATGAGCAATGCAAGGCAAAAACAATTAATTAATGCAGGCGCTGCGATGCCAGAGCGCTACAAGCAACACAGTTACAGCTGATGAGCAAAGCGAGGCACAAATCAGTCTGCAGCCCAAGCGCTACGATACCACTGCAGGCGGGTGAGGAGCTGCGTGGGGGAGCGGCCGTCTCAGGAGGAATCCGGACGGTCACAAAGGAGATGGCGGAGGGTCGGGGCAGAACACTCAGTGGGGGGGAGGGACAGCTGGGAGGCCGAGGGCGGGGTGTAGGTCCGAGCAAGGAGGCGCCACAACAAATGTGACGATGCAAATGACTGCTAGCAGAGTAACCAGGTTGGAATGGGCAGTACTACTGAAAGCAATGCGAGGCAGAAACTTAAGATGCAGGCGCTACGGTGTCAGATCACTAGAGGTGGCACAGTTACAATATATGAGCAATGCAAGGTAAAAACAATTAATTAATGCAGGCGCTGCGATGCCAGAGCGCTACAAGCAGCACAGTTACAGCTGATGAGCAAAGCGAGGCACAAATCAGTCTGCATCCCAAGCGCTACAATACCACTGCAGGCGGGTGAGGAGCTGCGTGGGGGAGCGGCCGTCTCAGGAGGAATCCGGAGGGTCACAAAGGAGATGGCGGAGGGTCGGGGCAGAACACTCAGTGGGGGGGAGGGACAGCTGGGAGGCCGAGGGCGGGGTGTAGGTCCGAGCAAGGAGGCGCCACAACAAATGTGACGATGCAAATGGCTGCTAGCAGAGTAACCAGGTTGGAATGGGCAGTACTACTGAAAGCAATGCGAGGCAGAAACTTAAGATGCAGGTGCTACGGTGTCAGATCACTAGAGGTGGCACAGTTACAATATATGAGCAATGCAAGGCAAAAACAATTAATTAATGCAGGCGCTGCGATGCCAGAGCGCTACAAGCAGCACAGTTACAGCTGATGAGCAAAGCGAGGCACAAATCAGTCTGCAGCCCAAGCGCTACGATACCACTGCAGGCGGGTGAGGAGCTGCGTGGGGGAGCGGCCGTCTCAGGAGGAATCCGGACGGTCACAAAGGAGATGGCGGAGGGTCGGGGCAGAACACTCAGTGGGGGGGAGGGACAGCTGGGAGGCCGAGGGCGGGGTGTAGGTCCGAGCAAGGAGGCACCACAACAAATGTGACGATGCAAATGGCTGCTAGCAGAGTAACCAGGTTGGAATGGGCAGTACTACTGAAAGCAATGCGAGGCAGAAACTTAAGATGCAGGCGCTACGGTGTCAGATCACTAGAGGTGGCACAGTTACAATATATGAGCAATGCAAGGCAAAAACAATTAATTAATGCAGGCGCTGCGATGCCAGAGCGCTACAAGCAGCACAGTTACAGCTGATGAGCAAAGCGAGGCACACATCAGTCTGCAGCCCAAGCGCTACGATACCACTGCAGGCGGGTGAGGAGCTGCGTGGGGGAGCGGCCGTCTCAGGAGGAAACCGGACGGTCACCGTGTTTCTGCTAGAGGTTTCCTAAAACCAATGAGGTAGGCAGAGTGTGGTGAGAAGAGACTAACAAGTGGTATGTGAGCTAAAACTAACTCTATAGTAGGCTTTTTGCGGTGTTGGCCCCTGCAGGTCTTTAAACCTCCCCAGGCTTGTGTGTGTGCTATGACTTTATAAGAGTACCTTTTGTAAAATTAGTGTTACAAAGCATCCAACTGTACCACTGAATTGGATTAGTAATAACTATTCTAAAAAGACAAATAATTAATTTTAAATCTGGTTCCTAGGCATAGACACATTTGATTAATTCGATTGATGTATTACAATGTTTTTCCAACACTGCTGCAGTGAAAATAGTTTTTAGAGCATTGTCACTGTAAGGATATGTTCAAAATTATACTTTTGCATTTCAATCTTTTAAATATCATGCACTCTGCTTAATTGGCAGTTAATATTCAATTAGGCAAGATTGATTAATATTTAAAAGCAGGGGTTAGTTAGCCCTGTCTAAAGGGCTTATTGGGACTCAGAAACTTGCAGTTTAAACTTGCACAGTCAAGTTACTGGGGGCAAGCCTGGAGTCATGTTTTGCAATGTCACTTTAGTGGTGGCACAATATGTGCTGCAGTCCACTAGTAACATTTAGGTCACATGACCTGTGTATATTTTGTACCACATACATATGTCAACTAGTAGTATAGCCAATTTCTATACGTTTTAAGGATCAGATAACATGCACCATGGGCTGGTTAGCAGAGCTCCAGTGCACAGAGTCAAAAAGCCAGAAGAATAAAAAAAATGGGGGTGATCATTCAAAAAATGTATAAGTAGCCATTCAAGAAAAGGTTCCAGAACCTTTACACACACATTCTTTTCAATTGGCAGCTGATCTTAACTGATTCCAAAGCAGTTCTTTGCCTTCGTGTTTTTTTCTGCTTATCAATGTAACTCTTCCAGAGCTCCTTGCAGTGAATTTCACCATGTCAATTGATGCCACAAAATTAGTGAGTTTGACAGTTCTTACTTTTTTCTATTACATTTTGTAATATACATGTAGTTCTTATTTGTGACTCTCCTATCTGATTTCATTGTCAACCAATATGAGGACAATGTAGCCATTATTTCCATGTATGACTCTAAGGTGATTTAATGAACTCAATGAAGAGTTGTAAGAATAACTTTCGGTGTTTCTATTAGTTTATCCATCAAAGATTCACCCCTGTTTTTCTGCTACTCACTGTAGTAATTTCAACACATGTGAGAGTATGAGGAGGTATGAAATTCCAATGGATCTGTAGCAGTGGGGCAGAGAAGTCCGCACATAAAAAGATAGACCTGTCCTATCTGCAGGATACAGTGGACCATTGTTGGTTCAATTATGACTTTTAGGGTTGACTTAGTCTTTTAGTTGTCCATTGCTATAGGATCAAAACAATATTATATGTAGATGAAATGATTTTGTGTTAATTCATGGTAGATTCATATGCATGTCTAAGCTGAGTTCTTTGAAACCAAGGACTATGCACAGCACAGCTCTAAGGCAATCATGCCTATATGTATTTCTTCAAAATGTGAACACCAGTTGAAAAAACATTTATTATTTTACTTCACGTGTATTTTCAATCTATAATCAAAGTTATCTTGGGCACAAAAAACATAAATATGCAAAGCAATTACTATGGAGTGGGAGCCTCACAGGAGTAGGCAATTACTTAATGATTGTTAATGAGATGATAGGTAAGAAGGCAGTGATAATTGCATCAGAAGAATGCTCTCTTCGTGTATCGGTTGAGTCTGATACTTGGGAAGTGATGTACGTATTTAAGCTCAATTATTTGCCTTCTTTAGATATTCTTAGGGCCTTTTTTACATTTTGGCTGGCAGGGTAGTCCGTCACAAGTTCTACTCTATCCATAAAACTCTTGGTCTGCCTTCCTCATTTACAGATAGGCAGACAGTAAGCTTTCCATTACCAGAGCTCCCATTGGGTCCATCAATGGAAAGCTTCCTATTATGGCCCGATAGAGCAGGAGCTGTCAGAAGAAAGGTATTAACTGTCTGTTCCATTTAGTGTGGACAGTGCAATGCCCTTTCTTTCCTCTGTTGGTGAAGGACAGTAAAAGCAAATGATAATCTTCACACCCAAGGAAAACACTCCCATGGAGTGGGGGCCTCACAGGAGTCGGCAATGAATTAATGAGTTGATAGGTCAGAAGGCTGTGGTAAATGCATCAGAAAAATGTTCTCTTTGAGTATCGGTTGAGTCTGACACTTGGGAAGAGATTTACATATTTAAGCTCAACTATTTGACTGCTTTAGTATTCTTATGGCCTTTTTTATAGTTTGCCTGGCAGGGTAGTCCATCACAAGTGCATAAAGCTCTTGGTCTGCCTGCCTCATTTACAGATGGCCAGACAGTAAACTGTCCATTGACAGAGACCCCATTGGGTCCCTCCATGGAAAGCTTCCTGTTACAGCCCGATAGAGCAGGAGTCGCCAGAAAAAGGGCATACACTGTCTATTTAGAGAGGCCAGTGTAATGCCCTTTCTTTCTTCTGTCGGTGAAGGAAAAGGAAAAGCAAATAATGATCTTCACACCCAAGGAAAAACACTCCTGGGGGGACTTGGCTTCTTGTTCCTCAGAAACAAAGTCCTGCTTTGGGAGCTTGGTTGTGAAAAACAAAAAAGTGTAAAAGTTTAGCGGAAGGCCTTTAAAACTGAAAGCAGGCATCCAACAAACTTTTTATATCTTGAAAGTAACTGCCATGATGGCAGTACCTTCAAAGGTACAGCGATGACCACTGGGCCGGTGTCCATCTCTAAATTTGAAGGATTAAGTTCCTTGGGATGGAAGAGGTGACGTTCTTCACCATGCTGATGGTCATTATGTTATTTGCTTGCATACCACTGTCAGTGAACTCTGGTTCTTCATAACAAAAGATCGATATACCTGTTTGTCAGCTGATAGATATGAGACCTAAAGATTGGAATACACAATTTCTCTTTCAGGTTTTCAATTTCTGTAATTTGGTACTATCAAACTCTACTATTCCTTTTCTGTGCAGATTTCCAGACTCTTTTTTCTATTTAAAGGAATTAAGTTTTAAAGACACACATAGAAATGTATCCTTTATGACTACTCTAGTCTAAGATTGAACATTTTTGTTGTTCATGGTACTGGTAACCTGTAATCAAAATTATAACTGAGAAGAAGCTTTTGGTACCATGATGGTTTTGTCTTGTTGCTACTTCAGTGGTCTGCAAGTTCCATTTGTGTTTTCATAATGTAAGATGAAATTGGCAATCAGATAATATACCAAAGTTGGAGAGGGACATCATGGACAGCAAGCAGAATTGGCCTGCAGCATGTGACATCACTGAACAAGCTGTGTTAGAAAATAGCTGACACTATTACTTAATGAAAACACAGGTATACTGTGTGATCCATCTTGAGGAACTTGAGGGAAGGCTTGCTATTGACTGCTTTAACTAGAATTAACATAGTGCTTAAGAAGAATAGCCCAAAGATTTTAGGATGATAAGAATTCAATAATCATACTGGAAATGTTTAAATTGTTTTAGTTGACAATAACCTGATTAGTTGTATTCTTTTTTGCATTCTGTGTGGTTACGTTACATATTTTATTCAAAAGGGGGTGGTGATGGACAGAGTATCTGAATTAAGCAGAACACTCCTACCCAGTCAAAAGATCAGGGCTTGATCCATCACCGTTTTTAGCTCACTGCACCATCCCAGTTCAGAACCTGGCTACATGCAAATTAGTCTGACCCTGGCCCAGTGCATCATGGGAACAGGGCAGACCAAACTACCAAGCCAATTCTTTACTGGAAAGGAAACAAGCTTCCGGGGACCGGTTTCTGGCATTACAGCCGTCTTCGGCCCGGCTTGCTTGAATCCTGATGGTGCAGTGAGCAAGGGACTCATGTCTGAGCATACCCTTCCACACTTGTGGTGGCCAAAACGATTCAAAAGGGGGTGGTGATGGACAGAGTATCTGAATTAAGCAGAACACTCCTACCCAGTCAAAAGATCAGGGCTTGATCCATCACCGTTTTTTTAGCTCACTGCACCATCCCAGTTCAGAACCTGGCTACATGCAAATTAGTCTGACCCTGGCCCAGTGCATCATGGGAACAGGGCAGACCAAACTACCAAGCCAATTCTTTACTGGAAAGGAAACAAGCTTCCGGGGACCGGTTTCTGGCATTACAGCCGTCTTTGGCCCGGCTTGCTTGAATCCTGATGGTGTAGTGAGCAAGGGACTCATGTCTGAGCATAACCTTCCACACTTGTGGTGGCCAAAACGATTCAAAAGGGGGTGGTGATGGACAGAGTATCTGAATTAAGCAGAACACTCCTACCCAGTCAAAAGATCAGGGCTTGATCCATCACTGTTTTTTAGCTCACTGCACCATCCCAGTTCAGAACCTGGCTACATGCAAATTAGTCTGACCCTGGCCCAGTGCATCATGGGAACAGGGCAGACCAAACTACCAAGCCAATTCTTTACTGGAAAGGAAACAAGCTTCCGGGGACCGGTTTCTGGCATTACAGCCGTCTTCGGCCCGGCTTGCTTGAATCCTGATGGTGCAGTGAGCAAGGGACTCATGTCGGAGCATACCCTTCCACACTTGTGGTGGCCAAAACGATTCAAAAGGGGGTGGTGATGGACAGAGTATCTGAATTAATCAGAACACTCCTACCCAGTCAAAAGATCAGGGCTTGATCCATCACCGTTTTTTAGCTCACTGCACCATCCCAGTTCAGAACCTGGCTACATGCAAATGGGCCAGGGACAGTCTAATTTGCATGTAGCCAGGTTCTGAGCTGGGATCTTTTGACTGGGTATGAGTGTTCTGTTTAACTCAGATGCTCTGTCCATCACCACCCCCTTTTCTGAATCGTTTTGGCCACTATAGGAGTGGCAGGGTATGCTCAGATGTGAGTCCCTTGCTCACTGCACCATTAGGATTCAAGCAAGCCGGGCCGAAGACGGCTGCAATGCCAGAAACCGGTCCCCGGAAGCTTGTTTCCTTTCCAGTAAAGAATTGGCTTGGTAGTTTGGTCTGCCCTGTTCCCATGATGCACTGGGCCAGGGACAGTCTAATTTGCATGTAGCCAGGTTCTGAGCTGGGATGGTGCAGTGAGCTAAAAAACGGTGATGGATCAAGCCCTGATCTTTTGACTGGGTATGAGTGTTCTGTTTAACTCAGATGCTCTGTCCATCACCACCCCCTTTTCAGAATCGTTTTGGCCACTATAGGAGTGGCAAGGTATGCTCAGATGTGAGTCCCTTGCTCACTGCACCATTAGGATTCAAGCAAGCCGGGCCGAAGACGGCTGCAATGCCAGAAACCGGTCCCCGGAAGCTTGTTTCCTTTCCAGTAAAGAATTGGCTTGGTAGTTTGGTCTGCCCTGTTCCCATGATGCACTGGGCCAGGGACAGTCTAATTTGCATGTAGCCAGGTTCTGAGCTGGGATGGTGCAGTGAGCAAAAAAACGGTGATGGATCGAGCCCTGATCTTTTGACTGGGTATGAGTGTTCTGTTTAACTCAGATGCTCTGTCCATCACCACCCCCTTTTCTGAAACGTTACATATTTTAAGCACTAGATTAGGATTTTCAAATATTTTTAAGTAGATATTCCAATTCTTAGTGCTATTTTAAGTGTGATAGTCATTTTTGAAATATGATTTGGAGTTTCACTGTTTTCCTGAATTCATATTGTGGGACTAAGAAATATCAATAAACACTTACTTTGTAGTATTGTTCTATGGGTTGTGTATGAGTTACACTACGAAAGGCTTTCTAATTCATATTGGTGTATTGACTAAGTCCTTTCACCACGGGGTTAAAAAGCATCTCTCAGAAGGGGCTCAAGTTAGCACCCAAAATAGGGCTCAAAAGTTACGTTCTTTAGATTATTTCGATCTTTATGTAATTTTTTAGGACACATTAAAAAAACAATTATTAAAAATATACAGAGACGTCTGTTGTAATATTGGTTACCATTTTCATGTAAAATAGGAAACTCCTGTTTTTGTAGGTTTGTCAAGATTGACTCAAAAGATTATTTATCATTCTGAACAGATAGCGAAATCCCTAACACAGTGGGTCCACAAACATTTGTTGTAAATGCACGTGTTGCATACACCTTTGAAATGTGTTACTCATGGGTGGAGTTTGATCCTGTAGATGCCGCCACTGGGCATTTTAATGCAAATACATCTTAACATAGAAGTTTCTTTAATTTACCAAGAACATCAAAATTGGTTGTGGAGGTCGGATACCACATATACCACTGACTGTCCGATTGTGTCCCCTCAGTAATGATAAGGCCACCTGGCCTGTATTGGTTGGGTTTACATCATACCCTAATCCAGCAAACTTGTAAATTGTGGATATAGTAAGATTATTGCACTACATGGTAGATATCTAAAGGTGACGTAGACAATATGTGTTACAAAGGACAATTGCCAGAGCACCTCAAGTATGATCAGTCCACCGACCATAAATCTTATTATGGGCAAAATGCACAAGAAATGTGAAGAAATTGCATTCTGAATTGCTCGCAAGACAAACAAGCTAAAAGTGGCCTGTCCCCACACGACATGCCAAGGCAAGTAAACAATACTGACAATGTGTCCTCATCTTGGGGTGGTGCTATCCAACACCTGGGGAAGTATTTCTGCAAGTCTCTACAATACTACGCATGGCACGCATGCCATCATTAGTGGTGCTACTTGATCAATTAACTGTGCAAAATGAGTACAGAGCTGTACATCCCCCTGACATAGTGATGAAATTAAAGGTGAATTTGGAAAGCTTTCTTGCTCATTCTGAATAACATTCATGGAGAAGCTGCTACCCTGGCAATACACCAGAGAACTGCAGAAGCTCCTTTTCCGGATCCTGAACAAGAGCTATCAAAGGTAATTTCAAAAATATATGCATCTGTGTGCCATGACTGCATGGCATTATGAGCTGCTAAACAGTACATCTAAACGAAAAGTCAGTGTAAGAAATTGGGTTAATAGGTGAGGGGGGGGAGTTCCCACCTCAAGTATTAATCACAGTCCATGTCAGGGTGAACCAGTAAATTCATTGAATAATCCTGAGCTCAACACCCTAGTAGCTATTGCACAGAGCAGGCAGGCTTAACTTAGAGTCAATGTATAAATTATTTATGCAGTGTTCATACAGTAATAAAGTCCAAAATGCAAAACAATACATTTGGAATTAGACAAATAGCTAAAAACTTAATAAGCAAACTGGCACTAAAGTGTCCAAAAAAATTGAAAGGGGAATCAGAGATATTTTGTAGGTTAGAAATAGTGTCAAGAAGCACAGAATGTCAAGGCTAGTCAATTGTGCATATAGAACATGACCTATGCGCAATTTGATATTGACCCAGAGGGACGTTGGGTCGGTTACACCAACCAGGCTCGCCCTGGTCAAGGATTTTCGCTTCTGACTGTAGTCCTTTAAGTCCCAATCCACCACAGAAGTATACTTTCAAGAACTCCATGACCTAAGCGGAGGAACTTAGTGACTCACAGGATGTCTGTCATAGTCCAGGGCCAGTTGCCACTGATCAGATGGGCGATTGCAGTGAAGGCCACTTGTAGCATTTTGTAACCCTATAGCTTGAAAGGTAGTTAGCCTTATGACCCATGGAGTTCAAAATTTGTCCTGGGTACAAGAGGGAGAAGAGATCCAGTCTTCTAGGATCTTCCAAGGTCTTAGACAGCAGGTTGAGTCCTCTATGGAAGCATAGCTGCAGGAGTGCTCTGAAGTGGGTGCCTTGAGATGCCACTTTTATGGCTAGCATGAGCTAGCCAGAGGGAATGACGCATGAGCATGCCCTAACCAATGGGTTAAAGGTTTGTGGGGCAAACTCCATCCATTTTGGGCATTTTCAAGATGGAGGCAGTTCCCTGGCCACACTAAGCTTTCACTTTGAGGATTGGCTGTGTGTGCGAGGGAGTGTACAATGTTAATCCTTGTATTTCCCATATCTAACACTGAAATCTATTTTAAGTCAGTGTCTCTGCTCCCAAGAAACCCAGAGACAGAGGTCTGTTAGATTAAATCTGGGTTCATCAGCAACCAGACAGTGGATGCACAAGAATTGTTTTGATATCTAGCTCATTCATTTTGAAGGTTGTCACAAGTGTGATATGTAAAGCCCCAGCAGACCTGTCAAGCAGGTCTTGACACTCCAGTAGGGCTTGACAATGTAATGTCAACTAGAGGCCCACTGTGATTGGGGCCACTCTGGCTGGGTTACATAAGAAGGATGCAGGCCTGGGTGTTAACTCCATCTGCTTGTGGTAGGGTAGGCCTCTTTGAAGTTAATCAAGTTCCTTGGCCCAGCCCACAGCCCATCCTGTAAAGTGTACAACAACACCTCCCCATACCCAAGGCAACCTAAGAGAGCAAGTTTGCACCTACTTCACCCCTATTCAAATGCTAATTGCTGGCAGGCAGAAGTGGTAGAGCAAAATGCAGTTTAGCTGTCTTGGACTTCATGCACAGCAAAGTACATTTTCCAAGAGTACCTTTTCCTTAAAAGTTATAAAACATTTGGTTTTACCATTAATGACTAATAAAAAGAGTCCTTGCATTATTTTTCTAGCTGCATCTAAACCGAAATTAGTACTATTAGATGTAATAATGTAACCCAGTGTTTTCTTAAGGAACAGCCAGTCTTCAAAATAGCATTTGGGCCTTTTTAACTGTAAGAAGATGTGGAACAGTTAACCTTCACACGTCCTACATTTAAATACCATGTACCCTATCTTATGGGCTAGATGGCCTACTTAGAGGTAATTTTTTGATTTTTAAAATGGACAACATTTGTCAAAAATGGTTTATTTTGACAGGTGGAATTTGCAGTTCAAAACTGTACAGCCTCATTACATTGGTAGGCCTGGAGATAGGTTTTCTGGGCCATTGCAGTGGATTCACAATGGCTAATGCAGCCTATTAGTGACATTTACATTTTACTATTCATTTATAAATATGTTATATATGCCACATGTGTACAAATTTCAACATGCTAAAAGGCAGAGTATAGGTGCTTTACTCCCACATAGCAGGAGTAAATTGTGCGGCGTTCTAGGGGCAACAAAAATATTGTTCAGCAGAGAGGCAAAATGAGAGGGTGATCCTGTCAAAAGGGCAAATTTCCGCTGATGAGCAACCCTTTTTTGGAGCAACATGATGGCCGCAGAGTGATTGGCTGCGGACTGGCTCTCTCGGACTTTTCATGTCGGCTGAAGAACCAAGGCCCAGATGAGCACCTGGTTACCTGTCTTTTGACCCGTGATTCCTGCGTCTGATCTCTGTCATCGTTTCTGCTCTGCCTGGGTGTTGGTGTTTTTGTTGTCCCCGGCGATGCAAAGAGGACCTGCTGGGATTGTGGCAAGCTGACTCCCCCGGGGTCGTGGTCAGCGTTCTAGGCTTCCCGGGCGTGGGCGGAGCAGCCGCCTTGAAGCCGCGCTGGAGGTGGGAGGCGGCAGCGTTTGCACGAAGGCGTAGCGGGTTTCACTCTCTGCTGCTGAGGGGTGTTGGGAGAGGAGTGGTCCATTCGGAGTGTGGAGCCTTGGGCTCGAAGCAGTCTTGGCATGAAGCTCAGACCTTGGTCTCCAAGGGTGATTGTAATTTATCTGGAAATCGACTGCCTGGTGGATTGGCTCGTGGGTTCAGGTCAGATAAGGAGAGTACCCGACGCCTGAGTGATAATAGGGGAAGCATTGCAGAAGTGGGGCCCGGGTGTCTCACTGACTGCATGGAGAAGAGCGCAAACAATCAAGAGGGTTTATCCCCCATTGACTAGATACACGTTACGGGCGAGGGCAGTGCACTTGGCAGCCACTAAAGCTATAACACACTCTGTTTTCCCCCAACAAGTATCCCGCCAGTAGCAGCAGCTGAAGTTAGAGCCGAAGTTAGAGCTGTATCAGGACAACGTAAGCTGGGGGTAGGGGCTCCTGGGACCCCTGGATGTATCCCCCCAGACAAAGCTAAACTACAACAAGGCAAGACGAAAACACGGGACAGGAAAAAAAATCTGCAATAAAATCCAAAATCACACCATCTTTGAAAACCTTTTATCAGGTTATGTCACTCTCATCTGCAGCCAAATCACCCCAATTCGTGAATAAAAGCATGCCTAATTCTACCCCGGGGGGTACCTCAGTCCATTCACCAGTATCCATACCAACCATATTACCCCTGGCCTCCAACCCAATCCCCCGCCTAAAGGGTTAAAAGAGAAGATGGCAGTGGAGAAGAGCGGCGAGCTTGCACAACCAAATCGAGATCATATCTTCCAGCATTCTAAACCTGCTGGGGCTACTATTGTAGAACGGGAGGTCCATATAGAGATTAGTCTTACCAACAGATACTCAGTGCTGGGGGAGCAGGAAGACTTAACACAAGAAGTTTCTCAAGACCGGGGCCAAGTGCAGGAAAAGTGTGGTGTGGAGCAAGATCTTTTGCAGAAGGATGGGAAGGGGCACGAGGGGGAGCAGGTCCCGGTGCATGTGGTGCAAAGGGAAGATTGGGGGAGTATGGCTAGTCAATCTGGAAAGCGAAGGAATCAGGCTCTCCCTGCTTCTGTAGATTCGGGTCCCTCCACTTCAACATCAAATACACATTCTCTAGCTGATCTACTCCTGGCCATGAAAGAAGAGATGGCATGCAGATTTACAGTTTCTGAAACTAACAAGGCAGAATTGGCCAGTAGGTTTTCTGTTTCAGAGGCAAATCAGGCTGCAATTCGGTCATCTTGCAAGATCCTTGCTAAAAAGCTAGAGGAAGTCACGGCAAGGACTGAGGCAATCGAGAAAGAAATCTCAAAATTGAAAGAATCAATAGTGACCACCACCTCCTGGTTAGAGACACTCTCCTCCCAAAACAAAGAAAAAATGGATGACCTTGAACGTTTAGAGAACCACTCAAGGAGAAATAACCTGAAGCTCCTAAATGTCCTGGAAGCCGTCGAGGGGGAGGATATAAGGGGTTCCTGATCACTTTACTGAAGGGCACAGTTCTCAAAAGTCACCCGAATATTGATCTTAATTACAAAATCCAAAGAGTTCACAGTGACACCTTTGAAAGAAACTTGGGAAGGTAGATTTTGGTAAATTTTCTCTCATATTCTGTTAAAGGAGCTTATCCTGTCAGCCCCCTTTTCTTTTTTCATCAGATCCGATATCTCTCATATAACGGCCACAAGGCAATGGGAGCTGGGGAAAAGACTAGAGGAGCTTAATAGTCTTGGGGCCAACCGAGGTTCCCTGCTACTCTGCATGTGATGTGGAAGAACCACATGCGCATGTTTCGATCCACAGAAGAAGTCGACACTCTCACTGCCAAAATCCATCATGAAAAACAGGGAGGGAAGTAAGGGAAGAAAATGAAGGTCCTTTCTGGGAGATTTTTTTTTTTTTGGGCCCACAATACATATTAGGTTTTAAGTAATGGAATGTAGTCCAAGGAAGCAGTGCCCGAATAGGTGAAGCCTATTGGAAGGGAGAGTTCCTCAGGGTGAAGGGGGGTATGGGGATTTCGGGGGACACGGAGGGAAAGGGGAAGGGGAAGGGGGGAGGGGGAAGGGGAAGGGGGAGGAGGGCGGGTAGCACAGGGTGGGGAGCAGAAAGGGAAAAAAATAAATAAAAAATATGCCTCATCACACTTGTTTAATAAGGTGCCTAGCAAAAGACGCCCAAGTCTATGATAGGCAACATGAAAGATGGTCGTAAGATCCATTGTATCTCTTGGAATTTGAACGGTCTTAGGTGCCCGCGCAGGCAAAGGTTGATTCTAAAGTATTTAGAGCTCTCCCCAGTGGAGGTCTGTGTGTTGCAGGAAACCCACCTAAACCCTACTGAGTTACAGTTAGTTTTTGCAAAATCCTGTGGGTACAGTGTTTCTGTTCTTCACAACAATAAATAAGCAGTCATGGGGTAGCAATTGTTGTAAAGAAGGGGGTTCCCTGGGGAATCAAGTCAGTTCAAACAGATCAATCAGGCAGATGGATTACAGCCCTTCTGGATTTTGAGGGGGTGGAAATGACTTGTTCATCTTTCTATGGCCCAAACACGGACAACCCTGCCTTTCTAGTTAAACTACAAGAAAGTCTAATTATTGTAACCCCCCTTGGTAAAAGGAGGTGATTTTAACGTCGGTCTTGACCCAGTTAAATATAGATCCAACTTGAGACATGCAATTGCAACCCCTAAATCGCGTAGGGTTATGAAAAACGTAATATTTAATATTAACCTAGTAGATCTTTGGAGATCTAAGATGGGCGATGTCAAAGGTTTTACTTTTTATAGTAAAAAGTATCATCATTCCTCAAGGATAGACTATATTTTGGTCAATAGAGAAGTGCACAACAATTTTGTCAGTATATTGATCCTACCGAGTCACCTATCCGATCACGCTCCCCTCTTATTTGTATATTTAATGGGTGGTAAATGTTCTCAATCAAGATGGACGTTGAACAGAGTAATGCTATCAGACTCAGAAATTGTTCAATCCTTTAGTAAATCCTCTCTAGAATTTTTTTCCATCAATCTAGGATCTACCTCAATAGATCATGTATGGGACGCCTATAAGGCTAGTTTGAGAGGTATACTTTGTGCCCTATTACGTCCAAAAATCGAACAAAGACTATGGAACTACACGCCCTTGAGAGCAAGATATCCGCTTTAGAATTGGAAAGGAATAGCATAAACCCAGATGACATAGGAAAACTAAAGCAGACAGACAGGAAACTGGAGGAGGTTAGGCAGGACCTTAGGTCCTTTTTAGATCTGAAATGTAAGGCCCAATGGCAAGTCAGAAATATGGAACTTTTTGAGTATGGGGAAAAGGCAGGGGCACTTTTGTAGTAACTAAGTCCAGAAGTGTAGAGGATCTTTAGATGTTTATTGGTAGACAGTTACAATTCATCCAGTTAAATCCAATACAAGACCCCACCAGGAGCAGCCAGCATGCTGCTCAGCCATTCTCAACTGACATCTCTGGCTCCCAACATTCTGTAGCATATCATCTAATGAACATTCCACTGGCAGAGCGAGAGATTGCATGAATACATAAAAGCCAGGATATAACATATCCCCTTTCCTTCCATATATAAAACAACATAGAATGAAAATAGAAAGAAAAACAAGTTAGCGAAAATAGAAAGAGTAAATATAAACAGATTCAACAGTAACAAAAGGCAAAATGTGAGAATAACATCCTCTTTTCCAACACAGCAACAATAACAAAAAGAGAAAACACCGACTACTGCCTCAAGATATACTTGCTGGCCAGGCATGTAAAAAAAGAGACAAGTCATACCATACACTAACACAGAGTAGGAGAAGAAAACCTCCAATGGACAAATAACACAACGGTAGAAGAAAAACAGAGAAGAACAAAGAAGAAATGAAACCAGATTTCACAGATGACACCAATAAGAGATATCAAAAGGAAAACTAAGCTGTAACAGGAATTAGTGAGACAATTAAAATAAATCACTCATACTTCCCATTAAATTAAAATCTCAATACATAGAATGATGAAATAGAATACCAATTGAAAGCTGTAAACAATACATAATAAAATTGAGAAAATCACCAATTGGTATTCAGACCAAATACCCTGAGTAAAGGTAATATAGTATTAAACATGTGGTGAACAGGTGCACACTGTACACTGAACAGATGAGACCAAACCCAATAAACACACCATGTAAAAATATGGTGCACTGTTGCGAAGGGACTAAAACCCAAACGGCACACCCTAAGTAGGGTAAAACATAAAACCGATGTGCACTATTTTGAAGGGAATACCCAGAACGACACTCCTCGTATAGAGGTCCAATGTCGTACACAGCAGTGATGGGATTGTGACCCATACTACACACATCGAGTGGAGAGGTCTGTGTTGTGCACTAAATGGGAATGTAACCCATGTGAAACACCTCATGTAGAGGCATAAATGTTGTACACCGTAGAGATGGGAATGTGACACATCTCCTGTACAGACAAAAAAAAAATTGTTGTGCACGTAGAGATGGGACTGTAACCCATGTGAGACAACTCATGTAGAGGTAAACATTTTGTGCACTGTAGAAGATGGGACTTAAAGCACAAACTGTGCATCCTTTGTGTGTGAACAAACTAGAAAAATGACATGATGGGACAGAAACCCATGTTGTTCACCCCGTGGAGAGGTCAGTGTTGTGCACTAGTAGCGGGAATACAACCCACGTGAAACACCCCGTGAAGAGCTAAAAACATTGTGCACTGTACAATACAAAAAAATTATTGTTATGTAATTAAAGTAAAACCACCCTGTGTAGGGCAATAGTATGACATAAGTACACCTAGACCAGTGCACAAACAAATGTGCTAGGTTAGAGAAATATCCAGCAAAACCCTGTGCAGATTTAAAATACAGTAACCTAACTGGTGCTATGGACAAAAAATGCATGAAGAACAATGTTGTACTATGCAGATAACTTAACATGACATGCATAGTACATGGCTCATGAAAACCATTTGTCACAAGCGAAAATGTCACTGCGGACAAGTGAGACAGAAGATTGAATGTCTCCACGAAGCATCGGTCCGAGTAGATCCATAGAAACGTGGACTGGAGATCACCGGGGACCAAGGTTGTAGTTATGAAGTCACCAAAAGCGTAGCGCCACCACAGTCCAGTCTGTTCAGAGTGCCTCAAGGCCGTTCAAGACTCGCAGCCAACACCTACAAAGTCTACAATAAACTTTATTGTAAAACACTGTCACAAAAAAAACGTGGTTGGCAGCCAGAGTAAGGAGAAACAGCATAGGCTGCCACCGACCACAAGATGGTGGCCGCACGGTTACGCTGTGCCGGATGGCTTCCGGCGTCACAGTCCTTGAAAACGTGCAGCACAAGCAGAATCACTGCAAAGAAGAAGAAGAAGGCGTCATAGAGGATCCTTGGAGAAAAGTGCAGCTGGACGCCGGTAAGACTGCACGCGCATAATTTAAATTTAAATTTAAACATAAGATTTTCCAACTGCCAATTGTAATGGGGCTGAGAGGGACAAAGAAATTTGATTTAAAAAAAATGTTAACTGCACAGAAGCGCACACGAAAACCAATGACACAGATCCCTCAAATTTAATCTCCTCATAATGCAGAGCTCAGCGGAATACCGAGGCTCCGCGTTGCAGACATAACAAGTGCCCAAATCTTGACCCAGGGTGGCATAGTATTACACATACGATGACAGCAGAGACCCAAATAAAAGGTCAGAAAGGCAAGAAAGTACACTCTTCCAGGGACCTGCACGTTTGGAGGCAGACAGCAAGAGACAGGAAAACACTCTCCTAATGTAGCTGTACAGTCTGTACTGGGTACATGACAGCAGGCAGAAAGTAAAGCCTTTGGCAGTATATATTTAGTGGCAGAACTCTCCAGGTGAAATTTGGTAGAAGCACAGGATGGTGTGCAGGCATCTAAATGAGGGCGCAGCGAAACAGTCATTCAGATCAGTGACTGGTGCACAGGTACAATAATACACTTCTTCTCCACTCTCACGGCAGAAACAGTGGGAACTGACACACAACTGAGCACACACACTTCTTCACCAGACAGTGTGCAGACGTAGGCTTACCCTCACAGAAGGCTTAGCACCATTAGAAGTAGGGTTTGTCTGAAACTTAGAGATGCACTCAGGAGAGTAGACAGCCTTTAGAAGATGAACAGCTCTTAATTAGAACTTCCTCAGGAACACAAACAAATGGCAGACTGTGCTGCGTAGAGACTGGAACTGGCACTTTTGCGTTGAGGGCGACCGGTGGGAGGTCACTGGTGGGGTCAAAGGTGCCAGTTGAAGGTAGAAACTTCACGTCAGTTACTGTTAAGTCTGTAGTTGGGGTTGGCCCCTCCCTAACTTATCCCCGGTCTCTCCAGTGCTAGCTAGCCCTCCGGGGCTTTTATTCTTTCTATTTGTCCATCTGTGTGGGTTGGTCTCGAGGAGCCGCCGACCTGACTGCCTATTGTTTTATGATTTCAATGCTTTCATTATGCTACTCATTGAAACGGATGTGCCTTTGCTGGGTTGTACCTTGCTAATCTGTACTGTGTCTTTGCATGGAACTTCTATTTTTTATTGTACTGTAGCAATGCAACTAAAAACGTTGATAAAAAAAAAGTCTGTAGTTGGGGTTGCTTGAATATTGAAGAGGTGATAGATGCATGTGCTTTTGAAGATCGTCGCCAAAAAGTGTAGTAACTAAGTCCAGAAGTGTAGAGGATCTTTAGATGTTTATTTGTAGACCGCTACAAGTCATCCAGTTAAATCCAATACAAGACCCCACCAGGAGGAGCCAGCATGCTGCTCAGCTCTTCTCAACTGACATCTCTGGCTCCCAACATTCTGTAGCAGATCATCTAATGAACATTCCACTGGCAGAGCAAGAGATTGCATGAATTCATAAAAGCCAGGATATAACACCTTTTGGCTTAGAAGGCAAGGTTGGATCAGGCAAAGAATAATATCAATGAACTTATCATTGATAGCAGTGGGAATAAATCAAGTAAGCCGGAGGAGATGCAAAAAAGCCTTCTATCGCTCTTTTCAGATTTATATAGGGAAGATCTAGATCCTTCCCAGGGTCAGATATCCTCTTGGTTAAGGGATAAGTTCCTTCTCGCTCTTACTGAAACCTCCAGAGATGCGCTAGATGCTCCTATAACTATGGAGAAGATTAGGAACCAAATAAAGAGATTAAAAATAAAAAAGCTGCTGGTCTTGATGCCCTCCCCAATGAAATATATAACTTGTTGTAGACAATCATTTAGCGGTACTTCATATGCTATACAATTCAGTTTATTGCTCTAATGGGGTGATGCCTAGATCCTTGAGGGAGGCTACGATAGTCCTATTATTAAAGCCAGGAAAGGGCCCTTTGTTGGCCAACTCCTATCGTCCAATCTCCCTGCTAAATGCCGATTAGAAGATCTTTATGGGCGTTCTAGCAGGGAGATTGGTGAAACTGGCACCCAATTTAATTAATCCCGATCAGAAGGGTTTTATGGTGGGGAGAGGAATCCAGGAACAAACTCAACTGTTGATCGGAAATATTGACCTAGTGGAGATAAGGACGGATCCCCTGGCAGTAGTGGCTATAGATGCTGCTAAGGTCTTTGATCGTGTGTGTTGGAGGTACCTTTGGGGGGTGCTAGAGGCCATGGGTATGGGGCCGGTATTTGTGCAGACTTTAAAGCATTGTTACCTGTGCGTGTCTGCGAAAATTCTTTTGAATGGTTCCCTGACCCCAAGTTTTCCTATCCAGCGAGGGACAAGGCAGGGGTGCCCCCTGTCCCCCCTCTTGTTTAATATTTATATTGAGCCTTTAGCTCAAACCATCAGACTGGACAATATCATTATTCCATTTAAATCATCAAGCTATGAGTGCGAATTGGCATTGTATGCTGATGATGTGATAGTTTACACTAATGATCCAGAGCTTGCCATTCCACAACTTGAGCACAGACTAAAGGAATTTGGTATGATCTCAGGGTACCTTGCTAATTCGGCTAAGACCGAAGTGATGTGCTGGAATACCCTATACCGTGACGGCCCCACCAGCAATTAATTTAGATACCTAGGTATTAAAATCGTCAAGGACTTAAACACAATCCCTCTGATAAATCTGGGGAAAATCGAAAAGGAGATTGATTATCTTTTTGCCAAATGGAAAAACCTTCCTTTGACCATCTATGGGAGGGTAAATCTTGTGAAAATGTCCGTGCTACCAAAATTGACATAAATTTTTAACGCAATCCCTTTAACTTTTCCCCAAAAAAATATAAATAGGATTCAGGGGGAAATTGGTAGTTTTATATGGGCCCAGAAAAGTGCTAGGATGTCATGGAAAAAGCTTAGAAGGAAGCTCCTTAAAGGCGGGTTGCCCCTCCCGGACACTAATTGGTATTTGATGGCTTTTCAATTTAAGGGCATTAGGACTCTGCTGACTAGTCCAGAGGAAACTGCGTGGGGTAGAGTGCTCGGGGAAATGGTGCTGGCTGAGGGAGGTAGTGGACAAGGAGCGTTTCTATATAAATTTGGGGCCCCAAGGTTTTTCAAATGGGTCCGCCTAAAGGTTTTGAAAACAGCCCTGACTACCTGGTATAAAATCAGACGGGATCCTCCCATGGGAAGTTCTACAAGCTAAGATAGGCCCTCTTATTTCCAGGTCTAAGTTTCTCCAATTAAGATCATGGTACGAGGCAGAAGTGGGCGAAATCACCGTTATTACAAGACCCCCGGCCCAAAAAGAAAGAAATGTCTCTTTGGTACGCAAGATTCCAAGAAGCAGGGAAAACCAAGGTCCCCTCCCAAATATCAGTTTGGAATCAAACACCACTTGCCCTTGGTATTGAAGAATTCTTTGAACCCTCACCTAAGACATTGTATAAATACATAAAGCCTGCCGGTCTGAAGAAAAATCTTTTTTTTGTGATTAACAGACTTTATTATACCCCGGCCAAGATCGCCAAATTCGACCCGGACCCGCCGCCAAGTTGTCCTAGATGCAAACTCGCCAATGCCAATGATATCCATATTTTTTTTGAATGCCCATTGCTAAGTACTTTTTGGAGTGGGAGACACTTTAACATCTATTATTGAAATCAACATACAAAATAGATCTTCACTTGGTGATCTTCGGTAAGAACAATTCCACCAGTGGAGCACTCCCACAGGACCAAATGGGCTTGCTGTTATATCTAGTGCTCTTGGCGAGGTGGGAGATCTGCATTATGTGGAAGGCTAAAATTCCTTCGGGGATGGAAGTCTGGCTCAAATCCGCCCTCAACATGGCACGCTTAGAACAAGACCGGAGAGAGGGAAGCCTACTAAATATCTGGCATCCATTGTTAAGTTGGGTCGGTATGGTTTAACATAGGTCCTGCCCTTAAGTCCAATGATTACACCAGCCCTCAAATACCTGAGGAAGGCCTGGCAGGTCTAGACGGACCCAGTGAGTCAAAGGGTGCCCAGTAGTAAATGAAAAATTGGCTTGTCAAATCTGATCATTTCGGAACGTGAGATAGAGGGTTGTGGCACATGAAAACCTGAGCTGGAGACTAGGAAGAAGCAGAGAGTGAGAAAGAAACAAATGACTGAATATCTGGAGTCGAGGTGGAGTAGTTATAATCTGAGATATTAAAAACAGCTGTTCTTCCCATTCAGGAGTCTGACAGTAAAATGACAGAAAGGATTGGAAGGACCAAGTATCGCAAAAAAGGCCAGTATGTTAAGCATAAAATTTAATCAGGGCGTGAAGCAGAGGTTGTTGTAAAGCAGGAAGAGAAAGGTCCCACCTTTAAGACACATTTAAAAAAGAAGAAAGTGGCTGAATTGAATAAAAACATGGCCTGTAAACTATGCTCCCAGAGAGAAAATTATTAATGCAGTGCAGATGGCCATATTGATAGAATGCCCGTTGGTGCAGGGGAAAATAATTATTGTGGTCTCTCCTATTCCTGCACAAGAAGTGGCAACAAAGCAAGCATTCCTAATGCTTGCTCTCTACACTTGTGTAGGATGCAGTGGGACACCACATTAAATGCAGTTGAGTACAATCAAACTCTCTGCACATAAGAATTTATACAATGCACACAAAATGTACCTGAGACTCCTAACAATGTATTTACTGAGGACCGCAAAAGCATGTTCTATACAGACAGCTCTGCACAGCCTGCAATTGGTCCGACATAAATATACTCCACGGGTTGCACTACAGTGCAGTGAACTTTTGAAGATGGTGCATTCAAATCCCTTTATGCACACACTAAAACGTTAGGTGATTGTACCTCACAGTTTGCAGAAATACATGCCTTTTTTCTTGCGTTACAGAAAGCTAAACCATCAGTTTCCACACTATAGAGTGTGCAGAGTTGCAATCTTGATTTAGCACATTGGTGCCTAAATCGATTTAGAGGAAAGTCAATAAAAATAAGCAGGTCTGTAGAAAGGTGTCTGTCTTACAAAATAGGCTTCTGGTGGTCTATGTCCTACATATCATGGCCCACAAAACTGAAGCATTTCATGTAAAGGGAAATGCGCAGCCAAACTGCCCACAAAAGCAGCTGTACATACCTTTCCAGTGTCTGTAGTATCTAGCTTTCAAACCAAGATCAATACAAATATATGGATAGTGATTAAAGTAACAACTAAGGGAGAAAAGCCTCCTAATGACTTTCTTACAAATACTCCCTCAAGATAACACTTTGAAGGTGTTTATACCTGGAATGAGAGATAGACATTATCTAAATGAACTGGTTAGACTAGATCTAATTAAAGCAGCTCATGAAGGTTTAGTGTCTGCCTGTACTGACATGAGTAACCAAACAAGAAGCTCCCGAAGGAGTAACTCACATTGAAGTTTTTGAACTTTTTAAATTAATCTATGTGGTAGGTAACACATAAATCCAACCACTCACATTCTTGAAATAACTTCAGCATATGAATCAGTATAATAAATCGTATTCTAAGTACATTATCAAAACTATAGTTATGCAGTATAGAAGATTATTCGATTCAATATATACAAAGAATACACATATATATCGAAATTCGCTGAATGAGTGTGAAGGGTCACTGAAGCACAACCATTGGTACTGAGTAAATCCACCCTACCAATACATGTCTCTTAAACCATAATTTCTTCAGAGAAGAATGTCCATTAAAAGTATCATTTTTTAAATACTGGGCATTGTGGATAAACATGATGCTGTGATTTCAACAATCCTCACCATCTCAACTATTGCTGTAGCGTACATGCTCCACAGATGATCAATGTCACCAATGGCATTATGCATACTGTTGGTTTTGACCAATAAAAAACAAACTTCCCTTGTGTGCTCGCAGTTAAGAACTATTCCTCATTTAGTCAATCAGAATGCATTGGATTAAATTCTATGTCAAACATCATGAACTACACAATCAACATTTTACTGTATCCTTTTGTATATAAAAAATATATCCATTTATTAAAATGATTCAAGAGCATCATTCTACACACTGCGTGTAAATCAGTATATATACAATACAATAAAAACACAATATAATTCCAAATCTAAAAAATATTCAAGCTCATAATCAATAGCAAAAATCATCTGTGTAGCAATTTCTATACTTAATATTCCTTACAACAAATTCTCTATTAGTATACACCTTTTGCAAACCATCTGTTATGAGTCTATACCTATAGAGACAAACAATTACTATATATCAAATACAAAATATTCTTTGTATGGATTATGTCGACGCTGCGTATCGGCGGTTCTTGGAATCAAATCCCCACTTTCTTTAGGACAAATTCACAATAAACATCTTTTCATATAAAAGAGAGTTGTTTACTTATTTTCCACTTTTTTCCCTGTTTTGTTATCCTGGGACATGTTCCAAAGTTAGGGATGTAATCACCACCAGAGTAATGTTATCATTTTATTAGATGGCAGGCAAATTCTATTTGGTATGTCTTTATTTCAGATCCACTTGTTTCTATATCTTCCCCCTTATCTAATATCATTACACTTCCTTTGTTGGGTAACCAGGACTTCTGGTGGTTGTTTTAAATTTCCACAGGAGTCTTTTTTAAATCCCTGGTCGTGTACGAATCATTGTAATAAATATAAAGGAGACAATCAATTTTTGATTGTGTAGTTCATGATGTTCGACTTGGAACTTTACTCAGTGCATTCTGAGCAAGAAAATGAGGAATAGTTGTTAACTGTGAGCACAAAAGTGAAGTTTGTTTTGTATTGGTTTTAGACACCCTGTCCCTTTTGGCTTGAAAGGGTTACTCTATGATTTTCTAGAAAACTGTTGGACTTGAGACAGATATTTAAATCCACTGTGGTCTTATCTCTGGATTGCTACTGAAGTGTTGTTTGCTTTTAATATGGATGATAAGGCTGATTGCAGTTTTGCTGTTAGTAAATGGACTTTACAGTCCTAATAAAACTGTGCTGTTCTCTGTGGTTCAGGAAATGCAATCGCATTCTTATTCTCATACAGCACATCAGGTTCATCATGCTGTGAACCGCACTGGCTGGACGGTGTGGTTTACATAAATGTTCTATAACAAATAGTTGGACCTACTCATTTGCTCCAGCTCCCTTATGTTTTAAAAAGATAATTAGGTGATATAGTAGCATCTGGTTCCTTTTTAGATCAATGGGAAAATAAAGGCGTTAAGAGAATGCTGGTGTATGGTATGTTGGGTAATAAGAACCACTATTTAAATGCTGAACCATTTTTCTTGAAGAAATGTGCTTTATTTCACCTTTTCACCCATCCCTATATTGACAGGAGTAGCTTTTCTGAAAAATATACAATAATACACAATGAGAACACTGTGGGTTCACACCCATAATTAGTCACCAGAATTTTTAGAAGTCATTCCCTTAGTTTAATAATACTGAAAGTTCAGACCCATCAGCTTTCTCTTGCTCCCAGAAACCCAAGAAACTTAAAAAAAAACTGATTACAGATCAAAAACTCTCACGTTCAAAAGAATTGGTTGGAAATCCTGCTACACTAGGCTGTGGGTATTGGTAAGCAAATAGTATTGAGAAGTGTATTTGGGGAACAAAATGTTGATAAAGCTCATGTAATGAGACATTATTAAGAGCATGCACAATACCCAGAGAAGTAATTTTACTGACTAGCACTTTACAGCAGGCCGGTCTGGCATTTAACACCACTTTAAAGACACCCTCTATTCCATGGGTACTCACAAACTTTCTCTCGGGGGCCAAATTTACAGTGTGGTTTGTGTCCGAGGGCCGCACCGGTGGGGGCAGGATCAGTGGTGAAGGGGTCGGGCTAGAGCAACAAAAAAAAACAGTGACCATGAGGTTGATCACAGTCCCTGCAGCGGACGCCTTCGTCCACTGTGCCACCAGACCCAGCATACACATCTCTCTCTCTCTCTCTGTTTCCCTCCCTCTCTTTCTCCCTCTCTCTCCCTCCCTTTCTCTCCCTCTATCTCCCTCCCTTTCTCTCCCTCCCTTTCTCTCCCTCTCTCCCACTGTCTCTCTGTCTCTGTCTCCCTCTGTCTCACTCACTCTGACTCTCTCACTCCCTCTCACTCCATCTCTCCCTCTATCTCACTCACTCTGACTGTCTCACTCCCTCTCTTCCTCTGTCTCCCTCTCTCTCCTTCCCTCTCCCTCCCTCACTCTGAGGTCTCCCTCACTCTGAGGTCTCCCTCTCTCTCCTTCCCTCTCCCTCGCTCTGAGGTCTCCCTCTCTCTCCTTCCCTCCCCCTCACTCTGAGGTCTCCGTCTCTCTGAGGTCTCCCTCTCTCTCCTTCCCTCTCCCTCCCTCTGTCTCCCTCCCTCTGTCTCCCTCCCTCTGTCATCTCACCCTGCCTCTGTGTGCCCAGGCTGTGACAGCTTCCAGGCGCACACACACAGCCGCACCCGAGCACTTCACAGGTCTTTAAAAGACCATTGGCATGTTAATGAGGCTATGTTTATTTATTTTATTTATTTATTTCTAAAGTTTTAGATAGCGCGAACTTGATCCCGAAGGATATCAGAGCGCTTTACAATTTGAGGCAATTAAATAACTTCCCACCCTATTCCCCTATAAACCCACATCACACTATGGAACTAAAAATACACAATTAGAACAAAAATATGTAATAACTACTAACATTTATACACAGATAATAAAAACAAAAACAAATCTTATACCAAAAATACATGCATCACTCACAAACTGTGTGAGGGAATTGTCACTGCCGCCCCACGAAACCCCCACTGTGTTGAGGAAAGTGCCAGCCCCCCCCGAACAATACACAAGAAGCACCTGTACAACGGGAGGTGCAGCAGGGGAGGGGGAGGCTGTGTCGACAATACAGCACATCATGAAGCATATTTGTTTTGCGTCCCACTCTGGAACAGACGATTAACAACTGTTTTCAACGCCTAGAGATCAGAGAAACTGTAGAGAGCGCTTGTCAAAGTATAGACATTATACTTTGCCTGTTTTTGCCAATCTCAGTGCTTGTTCATCCCCACCTCTTTCTATCTGTTCTTCTGTGTGTAGGTTCACTCCTGTTTTCACTTTAAACGTTCCATGAAAGCATTCAGGCCTCTCCCACCCTTGTGCTTTCCTGTGCTATTGAACTAGGTTGGCGCAAAAAGAGTAGCTACATTCATTTCAGAGGCAGCTCTTAGGATACGGGAGGTGGGGATCCTTCTGGGGGTCCCCTATTACCTCAAGGATACATTATCTGAGATATGAGTCTCAGGGCCCCTCCCCATATTCTGTAGGGCCGTCATGTTTTTGTGTTATGCAAATGATTCATATATATCTGTATATGTCCATCCCTGTATATTCGTTACTGTGGGTCCAAGGTGTACCTGTGGGTCAGTACACATCTGTTGCGTGAAGCCCTGTGTCTGTCTATGAGTATCTCTGTCTGCCTGTCCGAGCACATCTCTATGCTTGCCTGTCTTTGGTATCTTTTTCTGCCAATCAGAGTACTTGGTACTGTGAGTTACAGTCTGGAAGCTGGGTGTATTTTTGCACACATGCTATGACTGGGCTGAATCTTGTTCTTGAAGTCTGGGGGTTGGGTTTGCGTTTCCTATTACTAGTGATGTTAGCTGCTGGGGTTGTCTCAGAACTTACATTGTGCGAATGACGAACTGTTTTCGGGCAGGACGGTGCAGCCTGGAAGACACGAGTCATATATAGAATGTGAAAACGGCTACTTTAATGAGAAAGGTGCAATCTGTAGGTAAACATTCCCCTGGCAATGTGCCATTCAGAATAATTTAAAACCACAGCCTCACTAAGCATCCGCCTTCCCCTCCTGTAATAAGCGATAAACATAACCTTGTAAAACAAAAAAAAACTTTAATCACGCCAAACCTACATTCATCCAAACATCACTACATTTAGGACTTTAATATCGCCATCCAGCTGCCACCCCTGCACCTTTGGATGTATGACGTTACAACACATACTTTTACAACGCCTACCTTTACATCGCAAGTTTTACAACGCATACCATTACAACGCATAATGCTTTTGGGCGCTGGATAGTGAATAGTTTAATTTACTATTCCAATTCCAGTCCCCGTGGATAGTAGGGAAGGTGTTGGATAGTACATTGAATCTATTCCCTATCCTAGACCGCCCCCCAGTGCTATGCGTTGTAATGGTTTGCGTTGTAAAAGTTGCATTGTAATGGTAGTTCGTTGTAAAAGTTTCGTTGTAAAGGCTGTATACCGCACCTTTCAACCTGAGTCTTAACAGAGCTGTGATTTAGATCTCGGTGGACGGGTTACTTTGTCACAACGGTGATGGACATTCCATCTGCCGAAATATAAATTACATAGGAAATAATGGGATCTATATTTCAGAGGACGGTGTAACCGTCATAGTTGGAGTAACCCGTCCGCCAAGATCTAAATCAGGCCCTAATTTCCTTAAAATCTTGACATCTTGTCCAAAAAAAGCCATCCTACCTGCACACCTGCTAATCTGCAACTCTGTAACCATTTCAATACGCAGTTGCGCCCTGTCTCATCAAAACAAGACCCCTCAATAACCAAGTAAAGGCAAGCCCTTACTATCCGCTGAATTAAGGGGGGACTGTCATTGCCCCTGCGGACTATGGGGCTGTACTTCACTAGAACAAAGAAGGGGTCAGTCCTAACTTCCTTCTTCTTTGAAGAGCCTGGCACCAGCTGTCTAACCTTCCCACCAATGGCATCCCCTGTGGTCACTGGACATAACCCGCTAGAAAAGCCCTGGGTGGTAGGGCTCAAAATCACTCACTCCTCCTAAACCCCCTTGGAGTTGATAGGGTGCTGCTCCGATTTTTTCCTAGTTCGTATTCTCTTTGCTCCTGTTAGCTCTGGGTTTGTGGTGGCATAGTTGATAGCTGTTAGCTATGCTTTCAAACCTCGTTGGTAGAAGCTCTGTTTTGAGGTGCTAAGGCCCACATGCTTTCTTCTGGGGCCTATCTAACAGTAGTGCCGTGATCCATAGATGTGGGGACCCATTTAGTCTCAATTAGTGTATGTTTTTTAATGTCAAACTAGGAGATGGGTGTGTGTGGTAGGAGTTTCTTGCTTGTATTAGGGCTAATAGTGCATTTACTAGGTCACTGGTTTTACAGCTTCCCCTTTTTGTAGAAATTAATATATTGCTGATCGACTGAGACCATTAAAGAAGAATATAGCTCTACATGAGTGCCCAGTTTAAAAATAAAAATAAAAAGCACTTGAATGAAAAATGGTACCTTTGAATGGACACTCGCTTACACAGCGATGAACCATTATAATAATGGGGTAACCCTAGAGGTACTGGACCTGGGTAATTACTAATGTAAACAAACAATGGTCCAAGACCCAATTTTTTGGAAGCGAGAAATCAAAAATTAAACAGTTTAAGGTGTGCATAAAATTCACGCACCCGAACACAATTAATGAGAAACAGAATAGGCAACAGTAACAAACTCAAAACTTTTTATAGCATTTAATCCATTCTTGGAGTCAAAGTTTAATCTGCAGTTTTTTATACATTTTATATACAATGCCCCGTATCAGGAGCGTGCAGTAAAAGAGAAAGAAAGTGTCAAAGGGCGTGATCGTGATGAGATGAAAAGAGAAATCACACAGAGTGTATAAAAAATTATTCTGTATTATTCAGAAAGAAAACAGTCAACGAAGGACTGGAGCAATAAATCCTGGCCACATTAGTAAGTAAATGTACAGTCCTTAATGTTATTCATGAGACATAAGATGTATGAATGTCTGCACTGAGGGGAAGATAACATTAGTGGTCCAGGTATTTTTTGTTAGGCGTCGACGTTTCGACTCGTCTTGCGGCCTTGCGGTTAATTATTCCTGGGCCATGCGAGTCTTCTTCAGGACAGATATGACGGGGCAAGGGATCTGGTAGATGACCCTATAGAGAATACAAATATCCATGAGGATTGGAGCTGTTGCCTATTTTATTTAAAACCTAAGGAGAGGGTTCAAGAATCGCTTACCCTTCACAGGATGGGGTAGGCGTAATTTCTCCCAAGGTAACTTGGTCCTTTCAAATTGGAGGGGGTATATACAGGTCCTCTGAAAGAATCAAAGAGGAACCTGTGCGTTACAATAATGCATACTTAGTAGAAATTCATGCCCAGATACACAGTATAAATATATTGTTACCTTATAGGTACGTATGGGGTTCCTATCTTAATCATGAGACCATATATCAATATATGTCTCCTCACAGCGATGAAAGCTGCATTTCAAACTACTGACATTTATCTTATCTCTGAACGTGTTGTGATCTGCGGTTCAGCAGGCTCGGTAGTCACAGATGCCTATTTCCGAGCAGTTGGTTGTTGTTTTCCACCAGTGTTCTGCCAGCGCTCGGGTCTTGTGGATGGGCCCAAACGCACTGTGTTCTAGGGGGTAGTTTAGGAAAGGCGGTACAGTTAGACAACTGATGGGAAAATTCTCACCCCGAGTATGTGCTTCACGTGAATGTGGTGTCCTTATATCACGTGGTGCAATTGGTTAACATAGCTACCACCCCTTTCTTAGTTGTCACGTCAATAGTTGTCTGTGATCTGATTTCACTTTCAGACTCCTAGATACTCTTTTGTGTAGAATTAGATAGTTAGGGGCATGTATCTAGTTTGAGTCGGTAAACCAGCCCTTAGACCCCCTTCTATGTAGTTTGTGTATTTCATTCTTACCTCTCAGCGCCCCTGCACCCCCACTCTGACAATGGCCGGAATCGCCCGGCCCCCACAGAGCAGCAGAGTCTCTCGCGCTGCTGCAGACACTCTTTAAAAAATTATTTTTTTTAAAATAATTTTTAAACTCTGGTTCAATGTCTGCAAGGTCCACGGGCCGCTAGGGAAGGCTTGCCGGGCCTCCAGCGGCCCGTGGGCCGGACTATGAGTAACCCTGACTTAGAGGATGCAGGGAAGAAGGGACGTTCTATCATACACTGTGGCAGTTCCCAAAGATAGCTGATTACTGGAAAAAGGTGATGGGAACGGTGTCGCAGATGGTGGGAGTGTCATTGCTATCAGAACCGCGAAGGTGCCTGCTGAATGTGTGGGAGCCGAATGACCTCACGCATCAGGCGCAGATATGGGTAATGATGGGGATACTGGTGTCTAAGCAAAACATAGCGCAGACATGGGGGGTGGCAGAGGTACCATCATTGGCAGCTTGGTGTAGAGACATGGACATGGCCATGATGGCGGAGAGGACGGTGTTTATCTGTCGGGGTTGCCCCCAGAAATGGATCAATATATGGGGGGCGTAGAATAAATTCCAGGGAGGTATCTCTGAACCACCACCAGACCGTGATGAAGAGAGTTCATATGAGGAGCAATGAAGTATATGCCATAATGCATTTGGACGAACTGTTTGGAGTAACGCAAGATGCCAAAAACGTATGTAAAGTCAGCAGACGTAATTTGGTAAAAGGGATTGGTGTATTATTAATGCAATGCAAATATGTGCAACCTGTATTCTATGCCACGGTTTGCTTTGAAAACAATAAAACAGATTTACAAAAAAAAAACCTCTACGACAAGTTCATCGACCATCCGCCAGGCACCACAGACGGCCTCCCATCCCCCACAAACACCAGCCAGCCCACCATCTCCAACTGGAAAACCGATCACGGGTGAAGACACCACCTCGACCATGAAAAGCATCCACTCGGGGACCCCACTGACCCCTGGCCCCTTCACATCTACCACAGAGCTGCGGCCGTCATCCCACCTGATCTACAATGCACCATCAACACCACCTTCAAAACAGGCACCTTCCCAGATGACTGGAATCGCGCGGAAGTCAGACCTCTAGTCAAGAAGCCCAAAGCTGACCCCACGGACCTCAAGAACTATTGGCCTATCTCGCTCCTCCCCTTCGCAGCCAAAGTTGCAGAGAAAACAGTCAACAGGAAACTGATACGATTCATTGAAGAGAACGCCATCCTCGACCCATCCACTTACATATTTCGAAGCAACCACAGCACAGAGACCGCCCTACTTGCCACCACAGACGACATCCGCACCCTCCTGGACCAAGGCCACTCTGCAGCCCTCATCCTACTTTACCTATCAGCAGCTTTCGACACTGTCTCCCACCGCACACTAGTCGCCAGACTACACGACGAAGGCATACAAGGAACAGCCCTGGACTGGATCCGATAATTCCTCACTGGAAGAAGCCAAAGAATCAGACTCCCACCCTTCCTCTCTGACCCCATGAAAATCACCTGCAGAGTCCCACAGGGTTCATCCCTGAGCCCCACCCTATTCAACATCTACATAGCCCCCCTCTAAGCCATCGTAAGACAACACGGCCTCCACATCGTATCCTATGCCGATGACACCCAGCTCATCCTCTCCCTCATCAAAGACCCCACCACTGCCAAACTCAACTTCCAGAAAGGAATGCAAGATGTCGCAGCCTGGATGACCAACAGCTGCCTGAAGCTCAACGCCGAGAAGAAAGTAGACCCCTTCTGGATTGGACAGCACCTGGTGGCCGACCACCCTTGGAAGCCCACAGGAGCAGTTTTAGGCCTAAGGGCAGGGTGGGAGGAAAAGGGGCAGGGTGGTGGGAAAAGGACTGTTTACATGGCAGGGGCAGTTTTAGGCCTCAGGGTGGGAGAGAGCAGGAGGGGCCGGGTTGGGGTAGTTCAGGGACTTAGGGGCCTGGTTTTAGGGTTCAGGGAGTGGTGGCCTGGTATTGGGGTAGTTTTTGGGGCATGGGTCAAATGTTTAAGGCTCAGAGCAGAGGGAAAAGGGACAGTTTACAGGGCAGGGGCAGGGATATGATATTTAGGACACATGTCCCTTTACTCATCATGTCTTTACCACAAAATTGCATGGTAAAGGCATGTGCGGTAAAGACGTGTGGAAAAGACATGGTTGTGGTAGAGACCACATGGTACAGGCATGCGTTGTTCAGGCATGTATTGTACCATCATACAACTTGGTGTGTGTAGTCTGTTGCTCCATTTCCTTTTTCCTTCATCTATTTTCCTTTATCCTTTTAAGGTTATTTCCTGCTTCCAAATGCCCTATGTGATTCCATCCTAGTTCTTGTCAATGGTTTATGACTTACTTCAAGGCTCGGCTGAAATCTATTTGAGCATATTTTGCTAGAACTACTGCTTGAGTATGTCTGGGTGTGCTTTGGATTCATTGGACATGACTAACACTTTTCTAGTTCTGCTAGTCCTTCTGCAGAGCCCTCTCTGCACCCTTCCTTGATTTCTTCCTTGCTTCTCTGATTTAGAGTAGATAGTTCCCATTATGTAATCACACTCCTTGACACTCCTACAGTTAGGCTTTAGTTTACACGTGCCGAATAACCTGTGCTGACCACAAAAAACACACACATAAGGGATAAAAGAGGTAGATGCACAGATTTACCCCTAGACCTTTGTGAATTGCCATTTAGGAGTATGTGAGGTGCCATTTCTGTAGTGGTATTCATCATAGTTGTAAATGGCCTTGTGAATCTGGCCCAAAGTCGAATAGCAACAGCAGCAAATACACCTTCCACTGGCTTCACAAACTTTGAAAAAGTTGGAGGACAAACAGGAGAAGACAGCCAATCAGGATGTGGGCTGAATTAAATAAGTCAAAATTATCTGTCCTAACTCCTTAGGTATAGGATTGCCTTATGAAAGATGGATATGAAAGTTAACTTGAGAATGGAGCTAAAATAACAGATTTGAATAGTAATCACAGAAATTACAATTCTCATCAGCTTCGCAAGCTTTGAAGGCAGGTTGGGGGACAATAGGAAGTAGATGGCTGGATGTCTCAGAACAATCATTGGCATCAACTTTCCCCTTAAGAGAAAAACAAAAGAGTGATGGGTGGATTACCCAAATGAATCTCAGCAACTGGTAATTAGTCTGGGCCACATTCAAGTCCATTGTATGTATGCCCACTGTGACACTCCAGACAAAAATGACATTCTTACAAATCAGGCTTCACATAGCTTTATTGGAACAGTTAGCCCATGCTGCCAGTCCTCAATTTAATGTCAGACACTAGAAATTTCTCTGGCCTCATTTAGTACATTATTTATTTCCATGTTGCCACTCCACGCAATAATTTCCTGCATGCAAATCAGGCTGCCCTGCTCTAAAAGTAAGAGCCTAGTCTAAACTGAGATATAGGCTCACCATGGAGCAAGAAAACAACCAGCCCTAGTCTGGGTTTGGACTATCTGAGCCTTTTCAATAGTGTGCAGCTAACTTTTGTGGTACTGGAAATAGCAGACAAATTTCTGGACATACCGGTTGCACCTAGGTGTGGTGATGGATCAAGGATTCGCATGTAACGCGACTTGCTTGTAATCAACCCTCTCAACATAACATTAATAAATTAATCAACATGTTCGTATTACTAATATTGCATTACACTACATTTTGGGTATCTAGATGAAGCTTGCATATGTGCT
Source organism: Lissotriton helveticus (assembly GCF_964261635.1). Taxonomy (NCBI): domain Eukaryota; kingdom Metazoa; phylum Chordata; class Amphibia; order Caudata; family Salamandridae; genus Lissotriton; species Lissotriton helveticus. Next base: position 951,935,074 of record NC_136057.1, read on the forward strand.
TTTACTAACCGTAATCAGCTTGCATTAATATGGCCACTGCTACGCGGGATTTTCTACTGTGCATGCGTCTGTCATACTCATGTGACATGACGTACTCTTTGCTTTGGAGGGAATCTTTCGCTTCTGCACACTAGAGTTAAAATGGCTGCTATGTGTTACGAGCATGCATGAAGCTTGCACTGCTGCTTTTGCTAAGCTTTTCGTTCTGCTTAACCTTAACGCAATAGTTAAGAATAAATAAATGGGAATAGAGTAGAGATAAGTGGTATACAGTGCACTCATATATTCTGTGTTCTCAAACTCTTTCTTTTCTATTTTTACGTATGAATGAATTTTGGGCCAGACGCTTGTCGCTGAACTCCATATTGAAACTTTTAAGCCTGCGCACAAGAGACTGAAAATTCATCGAGTCTTGGCATTGAATGAGTGCCAGGGACAGTCTTGACCAAGATGCGCCTGAGAACCTCACCTCCTGAACTCTACAGGGGAAACAGATTTCTAATATGAACTAAAATGTAACAAATGATAGAACATTCATTGTTGGGTGGAATAAAGATGTCATGAGAAAATAAATTGATGGGTGGGGACGGAAATTTAAATATGAGATGCAGAAAGTGTCATTTTGGTATGGTGTGACGACCTCTCCTCATTCTTTGGCCAAAATTGGGGATCCTTACACTTGCAACATTGGGGGGTGGTACACTGACTTGAAAAATAGTATAACAAGCGTAGGTTTAGCTAGAGAAATTGTCCGACTTGTCCGAATAGCTGACCTGCCACTGACCCAACGCACTCAATAGGTGATCAAGAGCAGAGGGCTGCAGAGCACTCTGTCAGAAGAATCGATAACCCAATCGGGGTTCTGCGAAGCTTAAGTGCTAGCGAAGCACTTTGTCGGGGAAATCGATAACCCAATCGGGGTTCCGGCTGTTAGCTGCAGAGAGGGAGTAGCGCAGGCGTTGCAACTTAACTGCGGGTGCTAGTCTTTACCTTTGGTGGTCCTGTCCTGATCCAATTTGGTTTTTGGGTCCTGAATCTGATCTGCACCTGCTAGCTTACTGGCGACTGCAACTTTTGGGGTTCTGTCCTTCAAACTGACCTGTGGCCAGGGTTAGTTCTTCACACCATTCCTAGGTAAATATAAATTCATGTGGGTTCGTCATTGACTTGTTTTCTTCTCTTCCCCTCCCTAAATGTTACATATTTGATAATTGTGCTTGAATATTATGTTCCTTCTCTTTACCCTTCGTATTGATAAAGTTTGACACATGTTCCTTTTTCCCCCTCCCTTTTGATAAATGCTTAGACGTTTTAATCGCGTTATATGTTCCCTTTCTTTACCCTCCCTATTGTTAAATGATCAAAATTAGTTTAAAACATCTTTTGCATAGTTACATTCTGATTCTGATCTTCATAATTGAAAGTCTTTTGGTGTTCAATCTTTGGATCATGACCATTTAAGAAACTTAGATAAAGAATTTAAAACTTCCCGAGTTTGTGGTTATTATATGAGTGCAAATGTTATTATTCCTATTATGCTAACACCCTTGGTCCCTTAGGACTTTAGGTACCGGTGACGTGGATTGGAAAGTCAAAGTATAGATAGGTCAAAAGTCCTAAATGAATAAAATACACTGATAGTAGAGCGAAGGTTACCTGCATAATTTTGTGAATTTTTTTTGATTATAGGCCCAGGTGAATATTGATAAAAGACTAGACGGGTGACCTGCGCGCTCTATCAGTGGCACTAAACAATATCAGAAATGAGATTGGAGGAATGATTGCATTGAAATGATACATTGGTAATTATTCCGGGTTGCATTCCAGTACACTTTTTTTTTTGCCCACTCTATCGCTCCAGTCAAGGACTACCCTCAGGCAATTCAGGTGCAAATATTTTCCAAAACTAACAGTTGAGCCCAGACTCCCAGGACAAGTCATCTCTAAAAGATGCAATAATTGGCAGTCGACTGATTTTAGGTTGAGTAAAAGCATTGCTTGGGCTGTCTCTTCGAGACATGTTGTATACACTTTGTGTGCTTACAGTCCATCCAATGCCTTTTTATTAGTTACTTCGATTGTCCTTTAAAAAGTCTTGCTTGGGGGGCGTGGCTAGCGGCCATCGATGGCGGCTGCTGCTTAGAGAGGCTCCGGAGCGGTGAAGGCTTCCCGCAGTAATCCGACACACTCATCCGATGCCTACCAGTGCCAGACGGGGCGGAGAAGAACCAGAGTCCGTGCGGCGCCCAGCGGTAAAAGTTTGACGCGGATCCGGCACATCTGCGACCCCTAAACAGTAGCTGAAGCCCGGGATCCGGTGAGGCCTGTCTGCAGCCAGTGAGCACCGGTGCCGCGGTAGCCCCGGAGTCCGACCGGAAGCCGACTCCCGGCGGTCACATCTGGCCGGAAGTGCCGGCAGGCCGTGGATGTCGCTCGAGCGGCAGTGATCCTTCCTCTCCCCTGGGAACCTGGGGACACGAACTGAGATCCGCGACCCCCGGCAGCAATAAAAGGGGGCCGGGGACGACACCCGAGGCCTCCACAAACGCCGCACTTCACGACGGAGGTGCCGCCATCTTTGGCGCCGGACGCGCGTCGCATCCCTACAGTGGCGGCCCCCCCCTGTTTGGCGGTGGTCGGTCTGGGGCCCCGGCGGCCTGGGAGGGGCTCCGTGACCTCCTTGATTTCGCCCTGAGAGGTGGACACCGGGGGCGCGATTTTCTCCCCCCCCCCTCCTTGCCTGGCAGATGCAGAGTTACACAGGGGCAAGTGGACATTAAATTACCTGCGCCTGGCGGGGAACCCCCCCCCCATATTAACAACAGCGGGGCCGCACCTGCGAACCTCGCTAGATCCACACCACCCAGCGGACCAGGTGCACAGTGATCAGCACGGATTGGCCGGCGGAGGGGAAACCACCACGTCTTTTGCCACCTGGAGGCGCGGCGCCCCGTGTCCCCTGTTGTGGCGGCTGTGGTCCAGGACTGCCATAGCGTGCACGAGCGGAGTGACCATTCGCCCTCACGACGGACCTTACATTTCGGGGGGTGTCCGACATTTCGCAGAGAGGCCCCAGACAAAATGCCACCCAGGCCAGGTTGGACAAATTCGCATACGACAAGCACTCCCCGCCCCAGGAACAGCGGAAGACGGGGGGGAAAACGTCGGAGGCGGAAGGTGCCAAGAAGGCCACTATCGAAGACGTCCTGGCGGCGTTGGCGCAGGTGCAAGCAACAGTGGGTGCTACGGCTACTGAGGTCACGCTCATCCGGGCAGACCTCCACAAAATGTCTGAAAAGGTCAAGCAAATGGAGGTGGTTACCAAATCCCTGGTCGAGGACGTATCGGAACTGCAGACGGCGATGGAACGACTGCAGACGGATAACAAACTGCTTCGTGACAAGTTGGATGACCAGGAAGGGCGCTCCAGACGCAACAACGTCCGAATTATAGGAGTGCCGGAATCGGAAAACACGGGAGCCATGGACCTCTACGTGGAGGAGTTGATCAAGACCAAGCTCCAGCCTAAGGGGCTATCGAACTTCTTCTCGGTGGAACGGGCCCACAGGGTGCCGGGGGGGGAACCTAAAACTGGTGGGCCACCTCGACCAATACTGGCAAGACTATTCAATTTTAGAGACCGCGACGCCATCCTGCAGGCCGCACGAGTGGCACAGGCCATCCAGATCCAAAACTCGAGAATAGCTTTCTTCCCGGACTATACGGCGGAGGTCGCCAGGAGGAGGAGGACGTTCCTGGAAGTCAAGAAAACGTTGCGGGAACAAGAACTACAAAACTCGATGCAGTTTCCGGCCCGATTGCGGGTGGTGGCGGACAAGAAGGTGTGGTTCTTTGACACCCCGGACACTGCCCGGGACTGGTTGGAGGGCTGGCACACTGTGGAACGACAGCGAAAACCACCAAGACAACATCAAGACCGAGGAGGACACAACGGGACAGGCTCACAATCGTCCGGCCGAAGTGGTGCAGAAGGATCGCACTTACATGGAATCGCAGGAAATGGCGGAGAAGAATGACGCCCATTCGGGCGATGGCTTCGATGACTACTGCTGATCGTCGTCAAATCGCCTGATAGCTGTTTTTGGACTCTGGCGACACTACCCCAGAAGCACGCAGGGATGCCGCCTGCTCGGGGAGACACTCTCCCCCCTTACACGCAAGTACTCTGGTTGTGGGATGGGTAAAGCGCTCTGCTCAGTTGGGGAGGCGGGCAGTTGGAAGTCCGTTAGGCAGGGATGCAGGGAGGGGGTATTTGGGAGGGGAGGGTTTTGTTGAAGTTAGGAACGTACATGCATGGTCAAGGGAAGTAACTAGGATTTCATATGTGTTTAGGCGAGACGAGAGTAACGAACAGGGAGTTGCGGCTCCCAGCAGAGCCTTTGACAGTGGATCAACCCCGGGTGGGGGGGAAGACGGGGGGGTGCCCCCCGTGGGATCCTCCTGATACTTAGTGGGCAGAGGAGCGCCCGGTGCCCGGGTTACACTTCTCCTACGCTACACCACCGGCCCCTGAATACCCAATGGCAGATATTTCCAGTCCCGTGAGGGGAGGAGTGGATGCTTAAACGCAATGCCCGGCCTTGCGTGTCATGTCCTGGAACGTGAGAGGGCTGGGGGACAAGGTTAAGCGAGGTTTGGTCCTTACCGCGATCAGGAGACAGAAACCCATGGTAATACTATTGCAGGAAACGCATTTAACAGGGGGGGCGGTCAAAGCCCTGGATAGACGAGGGTACAAGATGGTAGTTCACTCGGACTTTACGTCCGGATCCAGAGGCACCGGAATCCTGATACAGAAAAATACACGGTTTATCCCCATGCTCACAAAAACTGACGATCAAGGGTGCTTCGCGGCCCTGCAGGGACAGTGGGAGGGAAGGATTCTCACCCTGGTTTCGGTATACATTCCCCCGGCGTTACACTCAGTACACCTCCCCAAACTGGGTGAGTTTATTCTGGCTCTCCCTGAGGGTGAGATTATCCTTGGAGGGGATTTCAACGCCATCCTTGACACGCAACTCGACAGGTTCCCCACACAGGCCCCCGCGGGGGGGATCCCCCGCCTCCAACGATTCTTAACTGCCATGGGCCTAACTGATATTTGGAGACACCTCTACCCCAACACTAACCGATACACCTTCCACTCCTCAGTACATGGGAGTCTGTCGAGAATTGACCTTTTCTTGACCCTGGGGGACGGTCTCCAACTCGCGGAGGACATGACGATTCACCCTCGAGGGATCTCGGATCACTCTCCACTTATACTCACACTCTCCTCACAGACGAGATCACGTAGGCGTCTGTTCCCCATACAGGCCGCCTATCTCAAGGTTCCCCGGGTCCGCAAGGCACTCAAACAGGTGACATCGCAGTATTTTACTGAAAATGTTCACTCAGTGCACTCCTCCGAGATACTGTGGGAGGCTTATAAGACCGTTCTGAGGGGGGAAGCCATAAACACCATCACAGGGTACAGGCGTGAGCGCTCCCGAGAATTGGACAGTATAGACCTGGCCTTGCAGGACCTAGCGGAGACGCACGAACGGTCCCCCACACCCTCCGCCCTGCACGCACTGACATTACACCAACAGGTCTATAGAGACCATCTCCGTATGTATGTCAAGGGTCATCTGAAAGACACCCAGAATAGGGTCTACGAGGTGGGTGATAAGGCCGGGAAACTGCTGGCATGGCTCGATAAACGGGAAGGGAATTCTAGGGGGGTTCCGAGTCTGAAGGACAAAGATGGCACGCTGCACACCAACCCGGAGCGCATTGTAGATCTCCTTGCAGATCTCCTTGCAGACCACTTTGAACAGGTATACACCCCTGACCGGGTGGTCACCTCGGAGATGGCCAGAGACGCACTAGCGCCGATCGAAGTCCAGACACTGTCCCCAGAAGCGGCAGGAGACCTGGAGGCGGATATCACCGCTGAGGAAATACACTTAGCTATTCAGGCCTTAAACCCGGGTAAGGCCATGGGGCCTAACGGGATACCGGTAGAGTGGTATCAAGCAATGCCTGAGGCCCTTAGTTTACACCTGCTAGACATGTTTAAGGAGTGTCAGGAGAAGGGTACACTCCCGCCTGATCAAAGGATAGCAACCATAGTGACTATCCCCAAACCAGGCAAACCGCCTGAAGAATGTTCCTCTTACCGCCCTATCTCACTGCTCAACGTGGAAGTAAAAGTATTGGCCAAACTCCTGGCAACGCGACTCTTGCCCCACTTATCTTCTCTGATACACCCGGACCAGTCGGGGTTTATGCCACACAGGAATACGGCATTGAACCTGCGACGCCTACATGGCGTGCTGGCGAGGGCAGACTCGATAACATCCCAGGCAGTAATTTTAGCACTCGATGCCAAGATGGCGTTTGACCTGGTGGAATGGGCATACCTGTTTGAGACGCTGTCGCGCCTGGGGTTTGGGCCCCGATTCATTGCATGGGTCAGGTTGCTCTATACAGACCCGGAGGCTAGAGTGATAGCTAATGGCCATGTCTCTCGGAAGTTTTCCCTGGGAAGGGGTACTAGACAAGGTTGTCCCCTCTCCCCTTTGCTATTTGCGATCTCGCTGGAACCCCTCGCCACGCTCATCAGAACCTCGCCCCTACTCAGGGGTATCTGCTGGAGGGAGGGGTGGGAGGACCGCCTGTCCCTCTACGCGGACGACATGCTGGTCTACTTATCTAATCCCACCGACGGCATTCCGGCATTGTTACAACTTTGTGATGCCCATGGCAGGATCTCGGGATACACGTTGAACTGGAATAAGTCGGAACTGTTTGTTATGAAGGGGCAGCCTCCGACCCTTGACCCGAGCTGCCCTCTACGGATGGCGTGTTCCTCGTTCAAATACTTAGGCATCCATGTCACCAGGGACCCTACAGAATTCATTGAAAAAAATTTGAAACCCCACGTAGATAGACTCAGAGGAGACGTTAAGTTCTGGTCTGACCTTCCGCTGACGCTCTTAGGACGGGCCGCACTTTACAAAATGATGGCTCTGCCCAGGTTTTTATATGTCCTCGAGAACACGCCATACCCGATAGCCCCCAAATTCTTTCAAACTGTGGCAGCATCGGTTTCCAGCCTCCTGTGGGGGACCCACCCTGCCCGTATCGCCCAATCTAAATTGCATAGAGGCTGGTTCGATGGGGGTATAGCCCTACCCAACCTGAAATTTTACTACTGGGCAGTGCACCTTAAACCCATCAACCACTGGCTACATGCCTCACAGGGTGAGCCGGCATTCCGGACGGACAGGGGACAACTGGGCTCTGATACCATGTTGGCTCCGCTATACGATCACCGCAAACTTCGCTCCTTAGTGGGTCCCACTAAATTGACAGTCGCGGTCTGGCACGCAGCGACAGCGGCACTGGGGTGGAAGGGGGTGATCACCAAGCTGACCCCGCTGTGGGACTCCCGAGTCCTCGGGCACATGAGAAACAGCAAAGGGTTTTCACATTGGGACACGATAGGGATCTCCACAGTGGGAGATCTTTGGGAAACGGGCGGGGTGATACCCTTCATTAGGTTGAGGGAAATGTATGACCTCAGTGAACGGGAGCTCTACCGGTACATCCAGATAAGACACGCAATACTGGCAGTACTGCCTGCAGACACCAGCCTGCCGGAGTCCTCCCCGCTAGAGGACCGTCTTCTTACTGAATTCATGGTAGAACGTGCAACGTCCCTGGTCTATCGCAAACTACTTAATAATGCACCAGACCCGACACTGACATTGAAGGCGAAGTGGGAGGGGGACGCTGGTGGGATGGACGAACATGAGTGGAGTGAGGCATTGGCGTCACCTCGGGAGGTCGGAATCTCCTCGAGACTACGACTAGTGCAATTGAAGATATTACATAGGGTATACTACACTAGAACAATGCTACATCGTATTCACAGGGTAGAACACCCTTACTGCCTTCGTGGGTGCGGGGAGGAGGGCTCATTCTTCCACACCATATGGGATTGCCCTCGAATTCAAGAATATTGGAAACAGATATTACGGACAATCTCACAAACACTAGAATTAACGCTACTACCTGACCCGAGGAGGTGCCTCCTCAATGTATGGGAGCCTACAGACCTCTCACGACACGGCCGAATCTGGGTCACAGTGGGATTGGGGGTAGCGAAGAGAGATATCGCGCAGCGCTGGGGGGTTCCGGAAACGCCGTCCAAGTCACAATGGTGTTTGAACATGGACAAGACAATGGTGATGGAAAGGGCGGTCTATTCTAGCCGCGCCTGCCCGGCGAAATGGAATAAAATATGGTCCAAATGGAACACGTACAGAGGAGAGATCTGTGACCCATTGCCAGAGGAAGACCTGGAAGACTCAGATGAAGAAGGGGAGGGGGAATAGTTGGATGGGCGGGGTGTGAGAGTGAGAGGCACAGACACTGAAGGGGTGACAACTGCTCCAATACCTCGCAGCGAACTAGGGCCAGGAGGGCATAGACTTATACATTGTAGGCCCATAGGAATGGACATAGACTTACCTTTTCCGGGTTGGGATGCCACCTTAGAAGGATCTGTCATGGGGAACCACAGTGAGTTACTTCAAAATGATCAATATTGCACTAAACCTGACCGCAATCTTGTTCCTAAAAGTTCTTTTGTTTGTTTGTTTGTTTGGATATAAAAATGGGAAATCAACAACCAATACTTTCGGCCTAACTGCTAGAAATGCCGAGACCTGTGAATGTAACGGTTGTCATGCTCCAAATTTTGTAGAATGTCTCTCTGGCTTATATGTAACGTAACCCTGACAACTTGACTGAATAATAGCGGCCGGCCCAACGGGTTGTAGGCATTCCGCAGTGTACTTGAAAGATGCAATAAAAGTTTTTGATCCCAAAAAAAAACAAAAAAAAAAGTCTCGCTTGCTATTGGTTAATCTTTCCTCTTTGTCCCTCTCTGTTTTCACTTGTTTCCGCCCATGGAGCAGTGCCTAACTACTGGGATCTTTCCACTTTGGTGCTTATCTGTTCTTTTTGGGGCACTATTTTTTTCTTAGTTTCCTGCTCGTGTTTGGCAAACTTTACCTTTTCATTTGCAGAGCATTCTCACTCCACTACTTTTTTGTAAACAGGCCTGCACTCCATCTGCCTGCCATCTGTCTTCTTTCCTGGTCTTCTTTACCCTGTGGCCTGACAGCTGCTTGCCTAGACAATCCACTTTGCAATGTGATAGGGTTGACATGTTCTGCACCAGTCCTATAGCATTTGACAATAATCTGTCAAAATATTTATATTTTATTTGCATAGGCCAAATGCTGTACAGCAATACATGGCATCACTTAAACAGTCACAAGATTAATGTTTCCCAAAATGATGGTTCTGCTAGGATGACGTGTTACAATGCTCGACCTTATAAACATTTTTTTAAGGAACCAGTGTTTCTTTTCAGCATTCTCAAATAGAAAGCACATTTTCTGGTTACACCGGTAAAAGAGAGAATGTGAATGCTTAGTTATTAGGACGACTCTTAAGTGTGGCGAACAACCAGTCACTGCCCTGGTGCTCATTGTCTTGTGGGCATGCCCTTGTGTGCAAAAATCTTTCTTCTATAGCTTAGTGAGTTTTGATATGCATTCACAGCTAATTCCCCCACATAAAGCACAGAGTCAGGGGTTGGACACATTAAACAAGCCAAATCAGCACCTCACCAGCATCAAAGGGAGACGACTTCCTGTTGCACAGGGTCAGACGGATTTGCATATGGCCATGTCTGAACTGGGGTGGCAGAGTGGGCTAAAGAACGGTGATGGATTAAACCCAGATCTCTTGACTGGGTGTGAGTGTTTGATTGATTCAGATGCTCCGTCCATCACCACGCCCTTTTGTACCGCTTTGTTCGCCATAAGTTGGCAGGTTATGCTCAGACGTGAGTCCCTTACTCACTTTGCCACTGGATTCAAGGAAGCCTGGCTGAAGATGGCTGAAATGCCAGAAACCGGTCCTAGGTAGCTTGTTTCCGGTCCAGGGAAGGCATGGCTTGGCAGTTCGGGCTGGACTGTTCCCATGAGGCACAGGGTCAGACTGATTTGCATATGGCCATGTCTGAACTGGGGTGGCAGAGTGGGCTAAAGAACGGTGATAGATTAAACCCAGATCTGTTGACTGGGTGTGAGTGTTTGATAGGTTCAGATGCTCCGTCCATCACCACCCCCTTTTGTACCGCTTTGTTCACCATAAGTTGGCAGGGTATGCTTAGACGTGAGTCCCTTGCTTACTTTGCCACTGGATTCATGCAAGCCTGGCTGAAGACGGCTGAAATGCCAGAAACTGATCCTAGGTAGCTTGTGTCCGGTCCAGGGAAGGCATGGCTTGGCAGTTCGGGCTGGACTGTTCCCATGAGGCACAGGGTCAGACTGATTTGCATATGGCCATGTCTGAACTGGGGTGGCAGAGTGGGCTAAAGAACGGTGATGGATTAAACCCAGATCTGTTGACTGGGTGTGAGTGTTGGATTGGATGAGATGCTCCGTCCATCACCACCCCCTTTTGTACCGCTGTGTGTAGAAAATGGCCATTTACATTTGGCATATCAGGAAACTGTGAGATGACAATGTACAAGTACAACCTCACATCCCTGATGGTGTAGAAATGTCAAGTGTCCCGCTTCAAATAGGCGTCTTCTCATAAACAGTCACAATGTACTTTGCCATGCAGTCTGACAGTAAACTTGTACATTGCGTGAACATACATGTGAACACAATGTCAATCTGCATTTCCCCTTCACATTGCAGAGGGAGAATCAACACCTCCCGCAGAGCAGACCCAACAACACAGCACTGATGATGAAGAGGACCTCCCCAACATCTACACCAATGCACTCCAACAGCTCAGGGACAGCTCCAGCGCCACACCTCCAGGAGCAGGCAGCCCAGCTGCATCCATGAGACCCCCAACCCCTGCACAGACCCACAACAGGAAGCACCCACCACCACGCCTGTCTCCCAGGACCCCCACGACCAACAAATGGCCTTTCAACGCTGTGTGTTAGGGTGCCAAGAGGAGATGTCTAACCAACTGCGGGTAGGGTTCGACCTCATGGCAACTAAACTAGATGCCATACATGGGTGTCTAAGTCCCATAAAGGACCACTCACAATCCCCACTGTCCGTTCCTTACTCTACAACAAGCCATGGCTGACATCACTGGAGTCCTGACTCTGAGCCAAGAACAACTGTCTAATCAGAGTGGCTCCAGCGATGTCACCCGGAAGTTGGGACACATGCGGAGGATCATGGAGAACATGGCGCGGATTCAGGCGGAAAGAATGTTTGCCACGGCTGCACACCAGCGAGATGTAGCTGTGATCTTCCATGTCATGCAAATCCTCATCACGGCATTGCCACCACAAGGCTTGGCGCGGATGGATGCTGGTGCTACTACTACATTCACATCTCCTCCCCCTGAAGTGTCAGTGCCACAGAGTGCTGCAGATTTTCCACCTCCATCTCCTGATGTGTCACTGCCACACAGTGATGCAGACAAAACACCACCACCCGCATGTGAGGCACCTGACACATCAGAGGATGAAGATGAGGATGAATCTGGCTTTGTGGCGTTGTTGTCCGCTCATGTAGTCGGAGTCAAGGCGAATGCGGCCATGCCCACTGTTGTCGTGGGATATGTGACCAGATCTCCAAGATTCAACAAGGTGCCGGGACATGTGCAATGTGTTCCAATCTGTTGTGGCTGCATGTATGTAGTTATTTGTCCATGAAAGCGATTGCAGCTTCATAGGCTAACATTTCCAACATGAGGTCGTTGTCGACTTTATCAAACAGAACGGCGAGGCGATCCATTAACAGGTCCAGCCAGATGTGTTGTGAGCGGTTCAATGTGGTCACTGAACACAAGGATTTGTGCAATCTCCCGGGTCCAGCTGCCAGCAAGTATGTCAAGTATCAAGGCATCCCACAAACGGGTATCATGGTGACACTCCTGGTCGTGGGCCAACAGAGGGTGCACACACATGTCAAAATTCAGTTCAGCTACCGTCCTGTTGTATAAGCAGACATCCATGGACCACTCAAATATGCACGATCGACAATGCAACACAGGTTCAACGCAGGTGACGTTGGCAAGGCGGAAGCTTAGCCGGTAACTGATCCGCATCACTGCCAATGGCAGTGCCCCGGAAAATGCAGCATTCATGCACGGTACAGTTCCATGTGACAGGGGTTGTGCATGTGTCTGGGATGTTCGGCCATTGCGTTAGTGGCTCTGGTTGAAGCTGCACTGTTCTGACCTGCGCCAGTTCTGTGGATGAAATGCCACATCTCGGATCAATGAGTTGTTTGAGTGTGCACCGGTTGTGCGCCTGGGATGTTGTGGGAGTAAGTGTGAACGCCATTCCATGAAAGATAACTTTGAGCAAGGTCTCCTGTGTGTGGGGTGTGTATATGTTGGTAACTCGTCGGGGTGTGCATAGTATGGGAGTCGACATCAGCTGCTAAAGTATCTGGTATTGTGCAAATAACAGGAGCAAGAACCCGTCAACCGTGTTGGGATTGGGGTAAAGAGTATGAGAGAAAACATATGTTATCCCAACCGGTATAATTCAAAGGCAATTAGGCAAGATATGCATACAACATTATCAAAAGGAAGTAAGGAGACTCTATTGGATTACTGCATGTGCTCATGGCATCATGTTTAATGTAGAAACAAAATTGAAGGAAGAGGGAAAACGGAAAATCAATAGCAATTGGCAGTTATGACAGCACTGCAATATACAAATGGAACAATTATTAGCAACCCGAATTGTACATGGTGCTCGAAGTGTGTGAGTGAAAAAGTCCGCTAGCGACGCAAGTGACAATATAATCAGCGACGACAGCGCGTAGTGACTGGTGCAGAATATATACAGTGAATAAATGACAACAAGTGGTTCCAAGTATCTTGAAAGAGTTTGTTTGTATATAATTTGTTTTTGTTTGTTCATGAACCACTTTGTGAGGAGCGCCCAACCCAGTCCTGATGATGATCCCGATTAGAGTGGATCGAAACGCCGTCGACCGTTCAGCACGAACATAGGCGCTCCTCACAAAGTGGTTCATGAACAAACAACAACAAGATACTTGAAACCACTTGTTGTCATTTATTCACTGTATATATTCTGCACCAGTCACTACGAGACGTCCTCGCTAATTATATTGTCACTTCCGTAGCTATCGTATTTTTCACTCACACACTTCGAGCACCAAGTACAATTCGGGTTCCTAATAATTGTTCCATTTGTATATTGCAGTGCTGTCACAACTGCCAATTGCTATTGATTTTTTGTTTTCCCTCTTCCTTCAATTTTGTTTCTTCATTAAACATGACGCCATGAGCACATGCAGTAATCCAATAGTATCTGCTAGGCTTTGCCGGGCACATGCAATTCCGAGATCAGAAGTGCCGATGTGCTCCCACCTGATAGTTCAGACAAAGGAGCTTTCATCCCTAGTGTAAGTTTGTAATCTGCTTGAATTCATGAAATATGAAGTGGTTTGTTGGGGTGGGGTGGGAGGAGTGCAACTTTGGGATTCATTTTTGATATGTCTTGCATGTTGCATCATGGTGTGTTACGTTGCCTCACAGCTGCTCCTCCCTGCCTCCGAACCCATTTACCTATGTGCGAGGCGCGATTGCATCACTTGCACTCCTAGGGCACAGTATTGTCATGCCTGTCTGTGCATGTCCACAAGCCTGACAATGACACTGTGAGGTGGGCCGTTGAAGGTGGTGGGCCACGTGAGTGTAGGCCTATGGTAAGGATGGGGCAGACACAGATGTAGAGTACATGCCTGGCTCAACTGACGTTGCTAATGTGGCTAGGCATTTGGCTCATGCTGTGGCAATACAGATACACACTAGGCTTGGCATGCATGATCTTGGACCAGGAGCGGTCTTGCTCTCCTTCATTACTCCGTTCGTGCAAGCCTGCCCTCCAGGTGCATGCTACAGTGCAACATTGTTGCTTACAGGGGGGGGACTTAGCTACATGTCCAAGCCCTTTTTATTACCAGGATCACATAGCCAGTGATGCCTGTGCTGGATGGGTGTGGGGTTTGTGTGTGCCAGCCCTCAGGGAGTGGTTGGCGCTGGCAACAACTTGAACAATGATCACTATTCAAGTGAAACAGAAAACACCAACATAACACAAACAACTGGAAAGCATCATGGAGGTAGCCGGAGTAGGTACAGAGGTCACCCAATATTCAATCAGAAGACTCAATGACTTGTGGTGCCCTGAGGTAGGGGCACCAGAGCTGAGCATACTCATATGAAAAAATGATCAATGATTGTGTGCCTTTGAGGTATTCCTGCTGCAGCTGCAGTGGGGTGTGCTACACCTGCCTCATCTTCATTATCATCATCCCAGGTCTTCCACACTGCCTGAGGTGACATTGTTGTGTCTGCAGTCCACAGCACGTAACTCAATCGTAAAGGGTCCATGAGTTGTGGTGCACAGAGTTAGTGGTACCTGTGGCGCTCAGGAAGTGTGCAGCCAGCGATGATGCATTGTCTGTGAAGGTCAGGAATGGATTGGATGTGTGTGAGCCCTGCTGAATGCAGTGTAGGCCGGAGGAAGAGATCAGCAGGGGCCCACAGCCACATGGTGTTGACTTGTGGTGCACAGAGTTAGTGGCATCTGAAGCGTTCAGGTGGTGCGCAGCCTGCAATGATGCGTGCTGCGGGCGGGCCGCACCGGTAGCAATGTCTGTTGCCTACTGGACTGCGTCATCTGCAATCGCGACTCAATCTGTATTGTGAGCCCTGCTGACTAGTGTTGGTCAAAGGCAATAGTCAGCACAGACATAACTCCACAGTGCTATGTCGCTGGGTTTGCTGGGGGCCTGTGTCGATGAGGCCGCCGGTTATGGCGCCGGCCTTGTGGCAGGGTGAGGGGTGCTGCCCTGGCAGACGTGTTGGACATCCCGAAAGTAAACCACACCCAGGGCCCCTGTCTATTTATTCACACTCCTAAGCTGGACTGGCGTATGCCTGACCAGCCTACTCCGCTTACGCTCACAGGGGACGACAACACAGCTACATGACCTGAGGTAACATGGTTGCGTCCACTGTCCACAACACTACCGTGTGTTTGACTGGGCAAATGTAGGCATGTTTATACCCCTGAAGGTGCCGAGTCTGACGTAAGATTGGACATAATATCGTCACTAGTGCCTCAGTTCCTTGAAAACTCCCGGATTTCTTGGATAAATTAGTATTCAAGCAGGGGGAAGTTCCTGACTGCTGAAGGTTGGTTTTACCACAAAATCAATGTGGATTCTCTGAGTTTAGTGGAAGTAGCCATGCCATATTAGGGCTGCATAGGCTATAACTAAATAAGGCAATGATTCTTTATGCCTATATAAGGACTGGGTGAATTATACCTATATATGGGCATGAATCGGGGAAAAATACACTAGGGTCCTAGATTCCCACACAACACCCACTCCACGAATATTAAGTTCAATATTACATAAGCACTGAACATATTTCAAAGCAAAGTGGTTACAATCCCACCCCAAAATACAAAAATGCATTCTTGAATAAGTTTGTTCGCATGAAATGAGCATACTGAATGCAGAAAGTCATAGGCATCACATGAAATCAAATATAAACCATGAGCATATATCTTCACATTTATATAAAATGAAAGTACAGTCATTAATCGATACCTGAGATCAGTCCCATAGCACAGTGTTTCCCAAACTGTGGTTCGCAGACCCCCAGGGGTCCGTGACACATTCCCTGGGGGTCCGTAGGCAACAGTTTTTAAAACACAGAAACATGTCTTGTATAATTAGCAGCTTTCCAGCAACAATAAAAGTGTCAAGAGAATGCAAGTGATTAATGTACCTGCTGGAGAGCCAGGAGAGTTTTGTTCAGTGGCAGCTTTGATTTAACTAATGTATCACAGAGGGTTAATGTGCCTACTGCAAAGAACGTGTAACATACATCTTAAAAAGCAGTATTTTATGTGCCTAGGTTCATGGTTACTGCTTTTGTAACAGAGTTTCTTTTATTACTGTGCACTTCATAAGTGACAATCCTAATCTAGCAGAGGGACCTATAAACTGTCATCAAAGAGCTGCTTGCAAACTGCATGGTACAATTTAGTAACTTATATTTTGTCCCAGTTATTCATTATCCTGATGCTGCTAAAAAGATATATGTGGGTGGAAATACATTTTTAATGTTAAAGTCAATGCTAGCTGTGTTATGCTCTGAATCCTGAGTTTGTGCTTTTCCAGACCAAGCACTCTTTAAACATTTTATATACACAGTGATTTACCTGTAAGATTCAATGTCTCTATATGTGTGTGATGTAAAGTGCTCTGACATCCTACAATGGTATGAGAGATGCTATAAAATAAATGAAATACATGTGACAGAGGGGCTATTACTTAAATATAAAATACTAAGGGCCAGATGTACAATCTGTTTTTATATGCGCAAACGGGTTCGCGAACCCGTTTGCGCATGCAAAAACCTATTGGGCCAAGTACATAGCCTATTTAGCGAGTCACAATTTGTTTGCGACTCTCTAAATAGGTTTTGCAACTTGCTATTTGGAAGGGGCATTCCATGTACAAATGTTTTGCGGTCGCAAAACAGTCACAATTACCACCTACTTCAAGTAGATGGTAATGCATTCGCAAATGGGAAGGGATCCTCAGGGGACCTATTCCCCTTTGCAAATGCATGCAAAATTATTTTTAAGGGCAGGCTGTGGTCTCAGGGACCTCTGCCTGCCCTTAGAAAATGAAACGAAAACATTTCATTTTTTTTTTTTAAATGCATGGTAAACAGGCTGCATTTTTTTTTTTAAACTGCTTTATTTAAAAGCAGTCCGAGACATGGTGGCCTGCAGAGCCCAGCAGGCCACCATCGCTGGGAGGGCTGGCATTCGCAATGGGCTCGCAAATTGCAAGAGGCTCATTAATATTAATGAACCTCTCAATTGGGAATCCCAAACAGTGTTCAACACACTGTTGTATATTTCATTTAGCAACTCGCAATTTGCCACTCGCAATGTGTCGCCAATTTCGAGGCGCTAAATGAAATGGTCGTCCATCTGGCCCCAAAATCCTTAGTACTTTGAGTATTTGTTTTGTGTGCACACGTGTGTAACTTCTTCGAATTACTGTTTTAATGTTTGAAATTTAACTCATACAAATTGCTTGGGGGTCCCAGGCTTCCAGTGGTGACTCAATGGGGGTCCTCAGGAGTCCAAAGTTTGGGAACCACTGCCATAGCTAAGTATTTAACTGTGTTTGTTTTCTTTTATCTCTATCGAGGTTGAGGCCAAATATTGTCTTTTTAAGGAAGTTCAAAACATGAAATCTTGTTCTTTAAGAATAGTTCTACTTCAAGCAGATTATTCCGTGCCAAAAAGTTCTATTCAAGAAAGAGTTCAAATTAGTGGATTTGTTTTGAAAAATGAAGGCCGAATTGCAGAGTTCAGGGAACGCTGTGTGAAATAATCAAAAGTTATTCTCAGGAGTGTCAGCAGAGTCGGGAGAAAACATCAGATCATCTAGGCTCGAAAAGAAGTCGTCTACCGTGGTAGGTCAAAGTTGAACCACTTCAGTTAGAAGATCAAAAGTGCAGAAGTGGGGAGCATTGCCGTCAGCGTTTGATGCATTAGCAGTGTCCGTTGTAGATGTTACCTGTATGCCTGTGGTTCCTCGTATCTCACCCTCAGCCAAACTTGCCGGTGAGATCTCAATGAATGCCGTCATCAAAATTGGTAGCCGTTGGGGACAACACGATGCATGAGCCGTTACAGGACCTAGCAAAGCGTCAACATCCGCAGGCAGGACTGATGGAAGTGTAAGACATATGTCCAACACGCATTCTTCTCCGCAAAGCAGGCATTGAAGAACAGGTAAGATGCAATCTTGCCAGATTGGTCTGAATAATAGAAACCAGGTGGTGTTCAGATCTCCTAAACGAGCCATGACAAGAATCTGGGAAATTCTCTCACGATATCTAATGGCAAGGAGGCATTGTTCCATGGTTGTCTGATTGTTGTCGGCTGCTGGACTTGCCATAACGGAGCAGAAGGAATAAAAATAGAATTCCCGCTACCAGTCCTAAGATGAGAGGAGGCCGCCAAACACAGAGTGCACGAAATTTGGAACAATGCAGAGGACTGCTTCAAATGGTGCTAACAGTCCCAAAAGAATCGTCTTAAATGCATGTGCGATGCCGCTGGTATCAGACATGTTCAGGGCCGGACTGGCTACCGGGCAGTTGTGTGTGCTGCCGAGCGAGGGGCTAATTTCTCTGTGGTGGGGGCTTATTTCGTTGATGGGGACCTGCGTTCGATTTGAAATAAAAAAAGCAATACGAATTTTGTTTTGCACACGCAGGTCCCCATCAACGAAATTAGCCCCCAGCACGGCAGCACACACAACTGCCCGGTAGCCAGTCCGGCCCTGGACATGTTTAAGATTTGGCCTAACATTTCTGCGAAATGCACTGGGAAGTTTGTTGATAATAATGCATGTATCTCTGCAGAAGACCTTGCTACTTGCAGATCATACGTTTCTCTAGACGAGGTCAGTGGCACTTTTTTCTGTAAAAGAATAGTTTTCATTCTGCTTAAAGTATCAATTCGTATAGAAGAGATATTCAGTGAAGGTCATATAGCCGTCTCCCTTTCTGTCTCTGTGTTTGGATACAATACTTGCATACAACAAGTGACCGTGGACGACACAGTTACGAGATAACTTTTTCCTGGCAACATGCCACAACAGCTGTGATCATTCAACATAACGTAATTGCCATTGGATAGCTGCCTAAGTGTACCACTTAGTGATTTTTTGCAATTATTGCCACTAAGGAAAACTTCATGTCCCCCATTCCAACACTTGTGTGTATATGGTAAAACCCAGGTCGACTTAATGTATTCATTACCCAACCTTTCATACAGGCCCGCTGGTATATGCTCCAGACAATACTGAAACCGGAATGTCATGACTGCAATTGAAATGGAGCCATGAATTATCCACTCAATCACAGGCTTCTCGGAAACTGTCAATTTTAATCTATCTAGTTTTTCAATGCTTTACACCGTATAGGCTGCTCCTCTTTGTGCCAGAGAGATTTGTTTATCTGTAAGGTTAAATACAGCAAACAATGACGTTGCATTGATTAGATGCCATGGCACATAGCCAGAACGCAGATTTTACAACGTCCAGCCTAACAGCATGAAAGAACGCAATTGAGACTGACCATGTTGTAACTTTAGTAAGTCTTGTTCTATGATGTCTATAGCAGATGACACGATGCTGTCCATGGAATATATTCTGGAGGACAGAGTCGTTAACCCATTGTCCACTACAGACAGGGCTTTCTCCAAATTAATACGATCAATTTCTCGTATTTTTTCTGCAGTTTCTATTTGTGTCACTTTCCAAGCTTCGTTGTATGCCGCATCGATACCGGCGTATATGAAACGTTTTTGCCTTGGCTTGCGAGGTCCCATTAAGAAATCTCGCAAATCATTGCTTTCTTTAAGTAAAGATAAGTGTTGTTTTATTTCTGGAAGTGTAGATTTCTGAAGCCATTCAAGGCAAAGCTTCCCTACACCGTAAGTAGTTACCATCCCTGGATGTTGTCTCGTGGAATATCTTGGATCTGGCCTATTCCATCTGAATCCTTGTGACTTGTTCAGGAATCTTTCATGACAGTTATTTGTGTCTGTTTGCCAGATTAACCATTTTTTCCAGTTAGGATCAGTTCTGTTTTGTTTTAATATATAGGTTACGTCTACCTTCTCATCCGAAGCGTTATTACTGTCCGGTGCAGGTTTTGGTATGGGCTATTAGCTAGGCCAAGACAAGAAGTTTGTTGAACAGTGTCATTTAAAAACAAAATTTGTTCTGGTATAATGCAGGCTCTGAGTAGTGCTTCTAAACCTTGTACCTGCCAATCTTTTGTGCCACAGACAGTTTTTTTCTCGATGTTGTCTTTCCAGTAGCCAAACCCTAAAGTAGAAAGTTGAGCATAAAAGTTTGCAGAATAAATTTGTTTAGTATTGGTCAACATTGTTTTCATTCCTGTGTGATTTACATTTTTAAAATAAAACATTTCTGGATTTGTAATATTAAACCCTGTAAAGTATGGAAACTTTTCAAAGAAATTTCTCGAACTGCCCTTTGGTGGTGTGGGACAATGTTCCCATTGATTGTAATAAAACACATTTCTTGGGCCTGCAGATTTATGCAAATAATGATCGCCATAATGATTAAAACAATATATTTGTTCATAATCTGATGACCCTTCTAAGTAGTCATGTTCTGTAAATTTAGCTGACATTTCTAAATCTTTCATCATGTTGTAGTATCAAAGTCCCAATCATCAGAAAATGTACTGGGTACGACAAAGTCACTCAAAGAAACCTTAAATTGGTGTTGAAGCTTTAGAAGCTCAACCGGACCATAGATGTCATAATCAGTTCTGTCCCATGCTATACCACCAGGTATAGGAACGGCTGTGATGTTCACTGCTGACTGGCCTCTTCTTTCGTGATGAGATGATTTGTAAGGTTTCAGGACAGAGTTGATGTTCTTACTTGCTGTGTCCATAGTACTGTATTTTCCATCAATCATCCTTCCCAAGCTCAATATTAACACAAGCCAGAGCAGGAGGAAAAGTACACCCAATCCAATCCAAAATTCCACCCATGGTGAAACCAGATATGTTTTTTCTAGTAGATGGCGGAGTTCTGTTACTTTTTTCTTGAAATTTTTCTTTGCTGGCTCATCTTCCGGTTCACTGGGATCCTCAGAAAAGTTATCGAAGTTGATAAAGTAGCTAGAAGCAGTTCTGTCAATTGTTGGGATTGCATCAGGATTACTTGAAATCACTGGAGCTGTTTCTTGTTTCGCCATGTTTCTATAGTCAGATGTCACATCATTGTAGACAGGCGTGTCTTGACGAACTGTTATCTGGGTTTCCAGAGGTACAAGTTCCATTGCTTTGTTGCATAGTCCTTCTTTTCTTACTGCAGGTTTATCAAAAGTGATAAGTCTTTCAGTTAGAACCTCTTGGATTGTAGCAAGATTTGGTCATCTGCTACTTCTTGGGAGTCCACTGGGCCTACTACTTATTATTGGCCACATGATTGTGGTTTGACCAGGTCGATAGATACAACTCTGTTCTCCCTTTTACCAGCAAGGGGCGGTAGTACTACTGATCTTGTTCCTTGGATGGCCAAGACAGGTACTGCTTTTCTGTAACAAGGCCCAAATTCCTTCTTCACCGCAATTTTCTCCCTGACCAGATCCCTAATCTTTGGAATCCAGACAGGCCTTGCTGGGACAGGTGGTTTTTCTTCAGTGGTTGTTTGCTTCAGTATGGTATTACTCAGACTTCTTTTTTTTCCGTTTAAGTCCTGTAAAATAGTCAAACGATCTTTGACATCAAAAGGTTTTTGTTCCACCACTGAAGTCTGACTATCGAGGTCTTTGATCATCATTTTAGTACCAAACATTATTTCATACGGAGTGACTCCACCCCGAGAATTTCTTGGTAGATTGTTAAGACTACGTTGGACACTTGTTAGATGTTTGACTCACTCATCACCCGAACCTAATACCTTAGCTGTTATGGATTGCACACTATTAGTGTGGGGAATTCGCGATCGGTATTTTCAAGAGGCATCTTGAAAGCCTGTAGTTCAGCTCGCTGAGCTGTACAGTCCCCGAGTGATTGAGTTTTAGTGATCATAGATCTGAATTTACCTTTGCGCCAACGACCTTTAACAATCGCGCACGCAGCACTATAAGCTTGTTTACCCCCAATTGCGGGCTGTGCTGGTCCTTCTGTATAGATTATACATCCGTAATGTTTTAGAGGCAGAATTTTGGTCGGCATTGGATATTTGTACTCGTATTGCAGGAATTCTTGTGTTTTCAAATAAGGGTCAAACACGTATTCCACGTCTGTTGCAGCAAGAGAATTAACCCATTGTATCCATCTTGGATGTAAAGCCTTAGCATTCGGAATGCTTGCCTTTGGTACTGCCTCTAAGGTAGGTACAGGTGTAACAATCAATATGCGTTTACCCTGCGCCAGAGTTCTTTCTTTTGCTACTGCAGTTTGAACCGCTGTCAGAATTGTTTCTGTTGAAGTGAATTTCATTTCAGCTTGTGCGTACAAGTGTGATTTGAATGCAATTGGTACCTTTTCACCTTCATTAAAGGTCAGGTATGTGAATCCGCATTTCCCTGGGATGACACGGATCACGAGATTGCTCGCATTATTGCGTGTATCTAATTTTGTTTTAGCCAACATGTCTGTTTTTACCGAACACAACATTTCTGTATGTTTCTGAGTCCAAATTATTTGTTTAAAATCAGGTTTAATTAGCTCGTAGGGAGGTTTAAACCTTTCTGCGTAATTTAGAACATAAGTTCTTCCAAAATTCAGGAAACCTAGAATCGACTGTAAGCTTTTCAGCGTTTTTGGAGGTTGTAGCAGCGCACATTTTTCAAGAAAGTTTGCTGCCAGGCTTTTGTCTTCAATTGATAACTCGTATCCTAAGAATAGGATGTTGAGGTGGGCAATTCTTGACTTCTTAAAATTGAATTTGTACCCTTCAGAAGCAAACCCAAGTATTATGGTGTTTACTCTTTTCAAGTGCACGTCCAAATCATCATCTGTAAGATAGATGTCATCGACATAAGATAATGCCTCATCATCGTACATTTGTAGTATTTCTGCTACTCTGGTTGAAAATAACCCCGGACTATTCTTAAATCCCTGGGGGAGATGGCAAAATTGTCTTTGTGTGCCCAAGATTGGGAAAGCGGTCAAATGCCAGCTTTCAGGTGCAATGTTTTGACAGAAAAAACCATTTGAAATGTCTAATGTGGTTTTATATGTTTTGCGCACAATGTTATTCATCAGTGCTGCACTATGTGAATTTTGTTCTGCAAAAGTTTTGCAACAAGAGTTCCGGTGTCTGTAATCCAAAACTAGATGATATGTATTGTCTGGCTTGGAGACAGGAAACAAAGGATTGTACATTGATGAGGTGCATGTTTCAATCACCCCTTGATATTCAAGTTGATCTAAGATCTCCCTGACTTGTTTTTTAGCTTCTTGCTTGACTGGATACTGCCTCTGAGCAGTAGGTTGATGTTTTAACTGGATTTTGTGATGAGGAGAGTCCTCATGGCATCCTACATGGTTTTTATATGATGCTGGGGCTTGGGCCACTGCCCATTTCGTGGGCTGAAGACGTCTGTAATGCCAGAAACCGGTCCTCTGAAGCTTGTTTCCGGTCCAGGGAAGGCATGGCTTGGCAGTTCGGGCTGGACTGTTCCCATGAGGCACAGGGTCAGACTGATTTGCATATGGCCATGTCTGAACTGGGGTGGCAGAGTGGGCTAAAGAACGGTGATGGATTAAACCCATATCAGTTGACTGGGGGTGAGTGCTTGTATTGTCAACGCTCCGTCCATCACCACCTTTGGTTTTGCTTTGTTCGCCATCATTTGGCAGGGTATGCTCAGACGTGAGTCCCTTGCTCACTTTGCCACTGGATTCAAGCAAGCCGGGCTGAAGACGGCTATAATGCCAGAAAGCGGTCCTTGGAAGCTTGTTTCCGGTCCAGGGAAGGCATGGCTTGGCAGTTCGGGCTGGACTGTTCCCATGAGGCACAGGGTCAGACTGATTTGCATATGGCCATGTCTGAACTGGGGTGGCAGAGTGGGCTAAAGAACGGTGATGGATTAAACCCAGGTCAGTTGACTGGGGGTGAGTGCTTGTATTGTCAACGCACCGTCCATCACCACCTTTGGTTTTGCTCTGTTCGCCTTAAATTGGCAGGGTTTGCTCAGACGTGAGTCCCTTGCTCACTTTGCCACTGGATTCAAGCAAGCCGGGCTGAAGACGGCTGTAATGCCAGAAACCGGTCCTCGGAAGCTTGTTTCCGGTCTAGGGAAGGCATGGCTTGGCAGTTCGGGCTGGACTGTTCCCATGAGGCACAGGGTCAGACCGATTTGCATATGGCCATGTCTAAACTGGGGTGGCAGAGTGGGCTAAAGAACGGTGATGGATTAAACCCAGGTCAGTTGACTGTGGGTGAGTGCTTGTATTGTCAATGCTCCGTCCATCACCACCTTTGGTTTTGCTTTGTTCGCCATAAGTTGGCAGGGTATGCTCAGACGTGAATCCCTTGCTCACTTTGCCACTGGATTCAAGCAAGCCGGGCTGAAGACGGCTGTAATGCCAGAAACCGGTCCTCGGAAGCTTGTTTCCGGTCCAGGGAAGGCATGGCTTGGCAGTTCGGGTTGGACTGTTCCCATGAGGCACAGGGTGAGACTGATTTGCATATGGCCATGTCTGAACTGGGGTGGCAGAGTGGGCTAATGAACGGTGATGGATTAAACCAAGATCAGTTGACTGGGGGTGAGTGCTTGTATTGTCAACGCTCTGTCCATCACCTCCTTTGGTTTTGCTTTGTTCGCCATAAGTTGGCAGGGTATGCTCAGACGTGAGTCCCTTGCTCGCTTTGCCACTGGATTCAAGCAAGCCGGGCTGAAGATGGCTGTAATGCCAGAAACCGGTCCACGGAAGCTTGTTTCCGGTCCAGGGAAGGCATGGCTTGGCAGTTCGGGCTGGACTGTTCCCATGAGGCACAGGGTCAGACTTATTTGCATACGGCCATGTCTGAACTGGGATCGCAGAGTGGGCTAAAGAACGGTGATGGATTAAACCCAGATCAGTTGACTGGGGGTGAGTGCTTTTATTGTCAACACTCCGTCCATCACCACCTTTGGTTTTGCTTTGTTCGCCATAAGTTGGCAGGGTATGCTCAGACGTGAGTCCCTTGCTCACTTTGCCACTGGATTCAAGCAAGCCGGGCTGAAGACGGCTGTAATGCCAGAAACCGGTCCTCGGAAGCTTGTTTCCGGTCCAGGGAAGGCATGGCTTGGCAGTTCGGGTTGGACTGTTCCCATGAGGCACAGGGTGAGACTGATTTGCATATGGCCATGTCTGAACTGGGGTGGCAGAGTGGGCTAATGAACGGTGATGGATTAAACCAAGATCAGTTGACTGGGGGTGAGTGCTTGTATTGTCAACGCTCTGTCCATCACCTCCTTTGGTTTTGCTTTGTTCGCCATAAGTTGGCAGGGTATGCTCAGACGTGAGTCCCTTGCTCGCTTTGCCACTGGATTCAAGCAAGCCGGGCTGAAGATGGCTGTAATGCCAGAAACCGGTCCACGGAAGCTTGTTTCCGGTCCAGGGAAGGCATGGCTTGGCAGTTCGGGTTGGACTGTTCCCATGAGGCACAGGGTGAGACTGATTTGCATATGGCCATGTCTGAACTGGGGTGACAGAGTGGGCTAATGAACGGTGATGGATTAAACCAAGATCAGTTGACTGGGGGTGAGTGCTTGTATTGTCAACGCTCTGTCCATCACCTCCTTTGGTTTTTCTTTGTTCGCCATAAGTTGGCAGGGTATGCTCAGACGTGAGTCCCTTGCTCGCTTTGCCACTGGATTCAAGCAAGCCGGGCTGAAGATGGCTGTAATGCCAGAAACCGGTCCACGGAAGCTTGTTTCCGGTCCAGGGAAGGCATGGCTTGGCAGTTCGGGCTGGACTGTTCCCATGAGGCACAGGGTCAGACTTATTTGCATATGGCCATGTCTGAACTGGGATCGCAGAGTGGGCTAAAGAACGGTGATGGATTAAACCCAGATCAGTTGACTGGGGGTGAGTGCTTGTATTGTCAACGCTCAGTCCATCACCACCTTTGGTTTTGCTTTGTTCGCCCTAAGTTGGCAGGTTATGCTCAGACGTGAGTCCCTTGCTCACTTTGCCACTGGATTCAAGCAAGCCGGGCTGAAGACGGCTGTAATGCCAGAAACCGGTCCTCGGAAGCTTGTTTCCGGTCCGGGGAAGGCATGGCTTGGCAGTTCAGGCTGGACTGTTCCCATGAGGCACAGGGTCAGAATGATTTGCATATGGCCATGTCTGAACTGGGGTGGCAGAGTGGGCTAAAGAACGGTGATGGATTAAACCCAGATCAGTTGACTGGGGGTGAGTGCTTTTATTGTCAACACTCCGTCCATCACCACCTTTGGTTTTGCTTTGTTTGCCATAAGTTGGCAGGGTATGCTCAGACATGAGTCCCTTGCTCACTTGGCCACTGGATTCAAGCAAGCCGGGCTGAAGACGGCTGTAATGCCAGAAACCGGTCCTCGGAAGCTTGTTTCCGGTCCAGGGAAGGCATGGCTTGGCAGTTCGGGCTGGACTGTTCCCATGAGGCACAGGGTCAGACTGATTTGCATATGGCCATGTCTGAACTGGGGTGGCAGAGTGGTCTAAAGAACGGTGATAGATTAAACCCAGATCAGTTGACTGGGGGATGAGTGCTTGTATTGTCAACGCTCCGTCCATCACCACTTCTGGTTTTGCTTTGTTCGCCATAAGTTGGCAGGGCATGCTCAGACGTGAGTCCCTTGCTCACTTCGCCACTGGATTCTAGCAAGCCGGGCTGAAGACGGCTGTAATGCCAGAAACCGGTCCTCGGAAGCTTGTTTCTGGTCCAGGGAAGGCATGGCTTGGCAGTTCGGGCTGGACTGTTCCCATGAGGCACAGGGTCAGACTGATTTGCATATGGCCATGTCTGAACTGGGGTGGCAGAGTGGGCTAAAGAACGGTGATGGATTAAACCCAGATCAGTTGACTGGGGGTGAGTGCTTGTATTGTCAACGCTCCGTCCATCACCACTTTTGGTTTTGCTTTGTTCGCCATAAGTTGGCAGGGCATGCTCAGACGTGAGTCCCTTGCTCACTTTGCCACTGGATTCAAGCAAGCCGGGCTGAAGACGGCTGTAATGCCAGAAACCGGTCCTTGGAAGCTTGTTTCCGGTCCAGGGAAGGCATGGCTTGGCAGTTCGGGCTGGACTGTTCCCATGAGGCACAGGGTCAGACTGATTTGCATATGGCCATGTCTGAACTGGGGTGACAGAGTGGGCTAAAGAACGGGGATGGATTAAACCCAGATCAGTTGACTGGGGGTGAGTGCTTGTATTGTCAACGCTCCGTCAATCACCACCTTTGGTTTTGCACTGCCCATTTCCTGGCATATGTACATTTTTTATGAACTGGAACGTGATTTGAGAAGGCTGGCATAATTATTTCTTCGCCGTGTGGGCACTCCCTAACAACTGCAGGTGGCCAGTCTTTTCCAGCTAGAAGTATGTCATAACCCTTGGAAAGCTTGTCCCACAAGAGAGCTTTTATTTTTCTAGTTATGTCCCCCTCCATCCGGAGTGTCACTTCATACAACTTGTGGGGTACACTAACTCTGGTGTCGGCAGCTTCAACCTGAATGTTTTCATTCAAGTCCACTGTCTCCAGATGATCCTTCAGGATCGTGCAAACTATGGTTACTTCTGCTGCGCTGTCTAGTATTGTCTGGGCCCATTCCCCGTTCTTGAGTTGTGTCCTCAGAATCCTCGGCATGTCTGATCTTTATGCTTGCTACCTTCTTTTTGGAAAATTTAGCTTTTTTACTTTGATGAACGGGTTCTTTGTCTTTGGACTTGACGCGTTCTTCTTTGTGTTCTGACCGTCCTCTTCTTTCCGATTTCTGCGAGGAAGTCTGAAAGGCATGAGAGGAATGTGTATCATTATCATGATATCTATCAGGTTTTCTTAAAGTATCCCTATTTCTGAGGTTGTATCTCTTTTCAGAGGGCTCCCTTTGGGGAGACCTACCTCCTCGTAGAGGAGATCTTCCTCAGGGCTGGGAATGCTTCTCTCTAGAAAGCGTTTGTTTAGTGTTCTCCCACTTCTCTTTAGGAGTATTGAGATTATTTTTTATAAAAGTTTTTTCAGGATTCTCTGTTAGTTGTGGTTTTAGTGGTTTCCCACCCAAACTATCTCTACCTAGTTCTTCATAGGATTTTTCAATAATTCTGGTAAGTTCATAAGTTTGCTCAGTAATTTCTGTTTCTTTTCATTTCTGGCGGATTGCCACTGATGCTGCTTCACCTTTAATGTTGGCTAATAGTATAGCCGAGACCTGTTTAAAATCTTTCAGTAATTTCATACCTAGATTTAAAGCCGGTTCTGGACCGTATTCATTTTGAATCTGTCTTAGAACATCTGGTATTACCGCCATGGATGGAACACCATGTGTTTTAGTGTAGATTGAAGCAAAGACTGTGCCCCAAGTGTCACAATCCTCTATGTGTGGTGCAATCCCCATAGGTAAACAGATTGTTAGAATCCTGTGTTTCTCATGAGGTGTACTATCAGGAAATACTGCCTCTATTTGAGTACTTTTTTGTGCTAACCAGAACGGGATTTCTTCTCGTTTTGCTGGTAGTTTACCAATGACTGACTGTATAGTCTGTGGTGTAATTTTATTTGTGTTCCCCTGGTGAGGGGTGTGCTGTGGAATTCTTACAGCTGGTTGGACTGTTAATGTCCGCATGACATATTGAACCAATTGTCTATGGATTTTAATTAATTGTTTTAGCTGAGCTAATAATTCTACATCTGACATCCTTTCAATGTCTGGATGTGGTGTATAGCTGGCTAGTACCGGCCATGTTGCTCCTGGTCTACCTAGTGGACCGAGCCTGGTAATGTGATTTTGATGTTGTAGGGCACCTTTAAACAAGAGCTGATGCTCTTGATAAGTTAATGGAATTTCAATGTCCTCGAAAGGAACGTATTCCGGTGGAGGTTCCTCTGCTTTGTAGTAGTGGAACTCACGTGTTCCCACATTTGCTGCTGGAAACTCAATCCATGAATAGAATACCTCTGTCTGCCGATATTCATGTGCCTCTATGACAAAGATTACTCTGCCACCTCTTGCTGATACTCCATTATTTATCAGTTAGTAAGTTATACTTTTCCTTACATTTACCGGGAGCAGTATAGCATCCGTGTCATTTTCTAGGATTTCAGCGTCATCTAAGATCGCTTGAGCTGCTGCTGCAGCTAATTCTTCGTCAGTAACCATTATTTTTACTTATTGAAGAGTTTTGCAGAACAAGTTTCTTGGAAACAAAGATAAGGTGCACAATATTTTGGAACACTGTATCCTTCAACGTTGTATAAACCGAAAACTAATACATAGGATTTTTTTCCTACTAAGTTTTGACGAATATTATCCTTTCACCCACTCCAGACGTCTTTTGGAGTTTTTACGGGGAAAGGGGGTCTGTGTGAAAAGCACGACTGAGTTACTCTAGTATCTAGCGTTAAATTATCGCCTTACCAAACGTTGGGCGCCATGTAGTGTAGTTCCTATATTCCCAATAGGCTCTGCGCATTGGAATAATATATCCTGCAGCTTAGACGTAGGACTTATGTCGACTAGGTCTCTGCCGAACATATTAGACTTAATTGTGAGTGCCAGCTAGCTCAGAGGTCACTAGAAACTTTCTCAAATAAACAAGAAGGGATTGGTCTCTGACAACCATATAACATGACAACTTTGTTTCCCCAGAATAAAACGTATCTCTAGAGTCGCGGAAACAATAGACGGCTATTTCACTCAGTCAGAAGTGCATGCTTCGTTTCACCAGAGTTGCTTAGAAATAGAGAGACGGGCGTTTTCAATAAAAGTATTTATTGAACAGTCTTATTTCTTAAGCATAAGAAATGCACTGCTACAATTGAATTGCTAGTTAAGAAGTACAATGCATATAATACGAATAGTATTATAAAATAGTACTGTAAAAGCATGATATGGTTTCTAAGCCATTAACAAAGAATTCATAAAATGCATAAAATACATACAATAATAAAAGAGTGGCTAAAAGTACTCAACTGGTGCTTCTAACATACGCCTACCCCGGTGTACCTAACCTAAGCCTAGTACAAGGGAAGAAGTAAGTGAGGAGTAGTTTAAGTTTTAGTATTTCTCTGCCAAGAATCTGTTCAACAATTCTCTAGGGATCTAATCAGTTCCGTACCTTGGTTTTAGGATGATAGAGGGCTGGTATCAATCTCTCAGGACTCGATTTCCCAGCAACCCGCGAGGGCAGCTTGGAAACACCGGAGCTGGATTTCTCGGCAGGAGAAATGACAGAGTCTCTCAGTGTATCAGTTGGAGGGTCGGCTTCCTTCAGCACTTGCAGCAGCAGAGCGTCGGGCAAGTAGTTAGTCGATCTGCTCCTGAACCACCGTGTGTTTGACTGGGCAAATGTAGGCATATTCATACCCCTGAAGGTGCCGAGTCTGATGTAAGATTGGACATAATATCGTCACTAGTGCCTCAGTTCCTTGAAAACTCCCGGATTTCTTGGATAAATTAGTATTCAAGCAGGGGGAAGTTCCTGACTGCTGAAGGCTGGTTTTACCACGAAATCAATGTGGATTATCTGAGTTTAGTGGAAGTAACCATGCTATATTAGGGCTGCATAGGCTATAACTAAATAAGGCAATGATTTGTTATGCCTGTATAA
Organism: Lissotriton helveticus; assembly: GCF_964261635.1. NCBI lineage: Eukaryota > Metazoa > Chordata > Amphibia > Caudata > Salamandridae > Lissotriton > Lissotriton helveticus. The sequence continues at coordinate 951,965,576 of NC_136057.1, forward strand.
GGACTGGGTGAATTATACCTATATATGGGCATGAATCGGGAACAATTACACTAGGGTCCTGGATTCCCACATAACAATGCCATTTTCGAAACGTCCGCTTCCTGCGCAACCTCGGTGGTAGTCCGGGGGGGTGTAGTCCAGGGGGGCATAGAGGTGGTGGAGGTGGGTGTTGTGGACTCTTGGGTCTCCGAGCTTCATGATCAGTGTCTCCATGAAATGTGTTGGTCTTCAGATGTGGCTCTCGGCTGGGCTCCCTTTCATAATGCAGTTAAAGGCAGGTGTTGAATCCCTGCTACTAACGTGCCTTATCGCCTGTTTTTGGATCGCACCTCAGATCTGGCGGGTCGTTGAGAATACCACAAAGTGGTGTTTTTGTGTGTTTTTGCACGGGAACGCCTACTTTGAATATCATTAACATTAGTTGTCGCTCTCATCCGCTGTGATTTTGTTTGCGGAAGCTATCGCTTGAAAACTGGCGATACAAGCAGTTTGAACCAGCTTGAGAATGGGGCGATAATTCTTTCACCAATTTTGCAGAGCTAAAGTGATGATAACTCGGCGATAAGTCCTTGAGAATATGCTCCAATGTGTCATAGTTATTTTGAAAGAGATCTTTATAAAAGTTCATTTAATTTGTTTATGTAACGAATTAATAATATATATTTTCTGCCTACATGGACTTACACGCGTTCATATGAAGAAGCAAGAAACCAAGGGACTTCTTAATGAGTTTTTGCTATAGGGCAGAACCGCTGGCCTTCCTGCTGCACTGCCCTATGACAAAGAAAAGGACAGGAATGCGGTGTATCATGGTGCATGGGTATCTGCGCTGCGGAGATGATTATTTTTGTGCCTGCATAAAAACTATCGCAAGAGGCTTTTTCCTCTTTCTATGCATGCAGAAGAATGCAACACATATAGAAAAAGGAAAAAACGTGTAGAAATAAGGATGTTTATCCTTGTTGTGCCTCCCATATGCCTCCCATAGGAGGCATTAAGTTTTTGGTACTGCCTCACAGTTACGATTTCTATTAAATCTTGGGCAGTATCAAAAAGCCATTGCACACCCCTTAAACGCCCCAAACTGCGTTAAAGGGAACAATATTTACAAGGCAACATTAAGCCAAAAAAGTGGCTTAGTGCTGGCTGGTAAACATGGAGCAGGCTCCTGCGCCACCGGAGCATTACAAAAAGTGAGTGCAAGGGGGCTTATAAATAAGCCCCCAAGGATTTAAGCATTTTGGGGGAAGATAAATGAGCTCAACCATATATTATATGTAAGAAAACACCTTCTGTCGTATAGTATAATGATATTACAAGTGAACTGGCATTTCCATGACGTTATGAAGAAACTCAACTTGGCCTCGTTTCCCTAATTGGTCACATACTTCCTCTGTGACTTGCAATATAAGTATAATACATGCAGAGAGTACTTCTTCCATCTATATCTTTATGGAAAAGTTTCCCAATAGAAATATATATTTTTTTAAATCAAAGACAACCCACATGTAAGCACCATTAATGTCATAGTTACAGCTTATTGGTCTCTCTGAACTTTTCATAAAGTAACATATTTTGTAGAAATATAACAAAAACGATTGCTCTTAAGGTACCACCTTACACCATTGGAACCACTTCCACTTCATCAGAGCCTTATTTACCTTTGTAAAAAAGCAGAAAGTTTTAGGCATACCTTGGCACTTACCATCAGAACACACATTTATGTGTGTTTCAACAATGTTAATCTAACAATTAAGTGAAAACCCAGAAGAAATTATAAATAGGAGACCACAAATGTATATTTTAAGTAATCTAACTGGCATCTTCAACTACCATGTGAAATCGTATGATAGTCCCAAAATAGGATACACATAATAATATTCTATTATTGTATAGTACTTTGATGTTGTCTTACAACATTTAATATAATTATTTTTACCCATTCAAAACTGCTATTCACTTTACTTGTTCCAAAAGGATAAAAGGCTGAGTGGATCACACTGGTTTACAAACCAATGACCTGCAGATCACATACAATCCTCAACAGCAACCACTTAACTCTCTGAGATATCTTAGAACACAGCAAACACAAGGAGATGATGGATGGAGCGCTGACACTTTTCAGACACTCACCCCCAGTCACAGATCCGGGTTGAATCCATCATCATGCTTTAGCTCACTTCGCCACCTCAGTTCAGACCCAGCTATATGCAAATCAGTCTTGACCCCGTGCCTCAAGTAAACAGTCCAGCCTGAACTGCCAAGCCAGGTCTTCCCATTACCCGGAAACAAGCATCCTGGGACCGGTTTCAGGGTCCCAGGATACTTGTTTCCGGTTCAGGAAAGACCTGTTTGGGCTGGACTGTTCCAATTAGGCCTAGGTCCTCCTTGGTGGGCCCTGGTCTTCTTTATGTTTGCTTGGCTTTGGGTCAAGACTGATTTGCATATAGCTGGGTCTGAACTGAGATGGCGAAGTGAGCTAATGAATGTTGATGGATTCAACCCAGATCTGTGACTGGGGGTGAGTGTCTGAAAAGGTCCGGCGCTCCATCTATCATCTCCTTGTGTTTGCTTTATTTCTTAAAACACAACAGATGATTGTTCTTTTCTTTTTTATTACACACTGTTTTAGCTTCTCAGGCTTTTTCGAATGTGGAGGTTCATCCGTTGGAGAACAAAAAGGATTATTGACTGGCATATTTAATCTTTACAAAACGAGCCCCTTGTTGGCATCATACTGACTCATTTCCCCCAGGTCCCTCCAGACCTCGTCCCATTCCTTCCTCATGGAGATGACAATCGACTAGGTCTCTGCCGAAAAACGAATAATGTAATACTGAAACTCCACCCCCTCCCACCAGGAATACTTAACCAGTACTTACCCAGCACCCCACCTGTTCTTTTTTCTGTCTATTGACAGAATGGGATAGGGCGTGCTGTTGCTGCTCCTGCCGGGTGGGAGTGGCATCTTCTCTGGTGCCCATCGGTCAGCTGAGCTTTCCTTGATGGGCATGGTTGTTCCTCCTGGCCTGATGGGAGGCACGGTGTGTGGCTGCTGGCCCTTTGCGGCTGGTACACCTTGTCTTCTGAGGAGTTCCAGTTTGTGGCAATGCATCTTCCTGAGGCTAGGCCGGGGGATGCTTCAGTTGAGCCTGGCTTCAGAGTGTCTTGGTGTGGAGCTGACAGGGTGGGTCGGAACGTGCTGGTTTTGGTGGGAGTGCCTGTGCAGTCCTGGCAGCATTTTGTACGTCTTTTTTATGCCCCATGGTGAGTACAGTATAGCAGTTTCTTTTTTCTCTTTTTCTGCTATGTGCTTGTTTGGGCTGCCCAGGTGCTATGACTGGGCTGGTTGGTGGGCGACATGTTGTGGCAAATGGTGCATCCTGGATTCTACCAGCCCCCAGGGTGAGTACCCGCATAGTAGTTTTTCTTTGTTTCGGTGCATTAGCATCTGTGCCTGGTTCTGCTGTCTGTGCACTGCCTCATCTATGTGTTACTTTGTACCTGCCATTTTGCGTTGCATTGGCTTCCGCATGCCTGTACGCTGCTTGGGCAGTCCACTGGTTTTGTTTGCATTCCTGTACGACTTGCACCTGTGCCCTGTTTTTTTTGCTCCTTTGCCTGGTGTTCACTTCTGGTGGGTGGTGGGTGCTGGTGGTCCTATCTGTTGCTGATGTCCAGGGCTGGAGGGGTTGGTGTTGTGTTGCTCTTCCTGGGAGTTTGGTTGCCCTGCTGTGGTTGTGTTGAGTTGGGCTCTGACTCTTCCTACCTCTGTCCCCTCAATGGGTCATGCGGCCTCGGTCCTCCTTGGCGGGCCCTGGTCTTCTTTATGTTTTCTTGGCTTTGGATTACTGGTGCGTTGCTGTCTTGTTGTGGTTGCATTTGTATCTTGGTTGAGGTGCTTCCTGGTTTCAGGGGTCTGGCTTGGGTGTCTATTTTCTATGGCGAGTTCTCTGTCTGCTGTGTCACTAATGCCTCTCTGGCTGGGTATGGGTCCCTGAAATGGTGGTCCTGATGCTTTCCGCTTGGGACTCGGTCTTGCCATTTGGGCCTGGTCCTTTGGATTCCTTCCCATCTTCCTGGAAGTTTTCTCCGCCTGGATCATTCTGGTTTCTCCAGTTCCCGTTTTTCCTGGCATTTTAGCCTCTTCGATGCGGCGCAAATTCTGCCATGGTGCAACGGAATTTGACACGTGCGCAGTTCGGACGGTGATGCATCGAAGAGGTTAGTGGCCCTGCTGTTGCTGTTTCTGCTTGGGTCCAGGTTCTGCCTAGTCCCTCTTTCAGTCGCTGCTCCCTCAGTGGGTTGTGCACCTGTGTGCCTTCAGGCTTGTTCTTCCTTGGGTTTAGGTGTCACTCCGGGTCTTCTGGTCGGGTTGTGGGGCCTTGGCTCTGCCTCTGTTTGTGGTAGCCTAGCTGTGCCTTTGTTGGCTCATTCGTTAGCCTGTGCTGGTTTGTTTGGTGGTGCATTCTTGTGCTTGTCTCCTGGTCGGGGACTTGCTCATTTTGGGGGGCTTGCCTCCTGGTTGTGTCGGGCTTGGGCCATTCGGCTATGGCGGCTTCGGGGGTCGTCTTTTGTGCGCCTTTTTCTGGCTCCCCTTTCCCTGATCGCCTTGTGCCTTGCTAGGGTGTGGGTCTTTTGGGCACTCTGGTGGTCCAGCGGTTCTGGGCCTGCCATTGGTGGGGACTTATCCGACCTCCTTGTCCTTTCCTCTGGCCTCTGCTATGCCCCTGCCTTCCCTGCCTTGGTGCAAGCTGGGCCATGGCATTGGCGAGTCATGCTACTGCTTGGCTTCCACCCTGGCTTCCTGCCACTTTTTCTTCCCTCTGTAGCCTGGTTGTGGCTGGTTCCCACAGCTTTCTCTCTGCCCTTGGTGGTTGGGGGTTTTGGGGATGTGGATGTTGGCCCTGTGACACAGCCTGTAGGGGTGTCTGTGGTTCTTGTTTCCTGCCCGCTGCTCTGGGGCTGTTGTGGGTTTTTGTCTTGGCCCTTCTACTGCTGGTCTTGGGACTCACTTGGTGTGGTTCCTTGGGGGTTGTGCTTAGTAGGCTGGCCTGTTTTTTCTCCCCAGCCATTTCCTGTTCAGGTGGGGTCTATGTTTCTGGCTGTCTGGTCCTTCTGGTTGGTATTCAGGTCGCTGGTGTTCTGGTGCTCGTTGGACCTACTTCCTTCTTGCAGTGGACAAGCTTTTATTGGGCAGGGTTCTGGGTTGTGTCCCCTGCATTCTTTGTGGGTGCCTTGGTCTTGGCATGTTGGTCTGCCCCTGTGCCCTGGCTCCAGTTCCTTCTCCCGGTTTGGATGTTTTGTTGTTTTTCCTGCGATTGATGTTGGCTGTTCTGCCCTAGTGCCTGGCCTGCCACGGGGGGGTTTCCGGTGTCAGTTTTCTCTGGGCTCTCTGGTGGTCAGGTTGTTTAAGTTTATGGACATGTCTCTTGGTCAGTGGTTCCTCCCTTCCCTGCTTGGTCTTTGTGGCCCTGTCCTTGGTTGGTCCTCTGCTTCTGTGCCTTGGCCCTGTTGGGTGGTCCTGTCCTCTTTTTCTCGGGGCTGGTCAGCTGTGTGCCTCCCCTGTGTTGTTGGGGTTGGTCCTATTTTCAGCCTTGTCACCCTTCGTTTCCTGGTTGGGGCTGGGCCTGTGGGGTCTTTCCTTGCTTTCTTTCATTTGTCTGCTTGGGCTTGCTTTCTATCAGTTCTGCTGCCAGTTCTGGGGGTCTGCTTGGTGGTGCTGGGCATGGCAGCCCTCTGGCATGATGGGTGCCCTTCTGGCCTTTTCATGCCCTGTGGGTGTTGCAGGTGTTCTGGTCCTCCTTGTGCTGGTTGTTTCTGGTGTTGTTGTTGCTTTGGCCCCTTTGGGGCTTCTCCTTTGAGCTTAGGGCTTCTGTAATTTGTCTCTTTACACACTTTGGCTTTATTGGTCTCTGCCTTGTTGACTTCATGGCTGGCTCTCTTCCACTTGGCAGTTTTGGGGTTAGTGGGGCCGGGGGGCCCTGCTTGTGCTTTTTTCTGTATTTGGCTGCTTTGGCTTCAGGGGTGCTGGTTCTTTCGGTCCTTGGTTGTGTCCTTATTGGGCTGCCCCTGGATTTCTCGTGTGTCTAGTTGCATTGGATATTCTTACATGTGTGGGCCTCCCTGCCATCCTTCACTTGTGGGTGATCTCTGGTGCTTTCTTAGGGGGTGCTCCTCCTTCGTTGTTGGTTCGGGCTGTTCCCAGTCTCAGTTGGCTTCCCTCTGGCTGGGGGCGCTCTGGGTTGGATGTTTTTTTGTTCGTCTTGGTCATCTACTTGTTCTGCGGGGTGAGGGCCTGTTGTTTAATTGGGGGTGTTGTGGGCTGTGTTATCCTGCCTGTGTTTTCCTGTGTTTGTCATGTTTGCTTCTGGCTGATGCTTTTCACTGTGGTGTCCTGGGTGGTCTTTGAGGGTTTGAAGGCCGGATTTTCTGGCTTTGGTATGCTCCAGGAGTAGGGAATTGGACAAGGACTGGAGGGACCTGGGGGTAATGCCCTATTACTTACCAGTAGTCTTCATTACTCCTGATCCCGCTGTCTTCATCCCATTCCTTACACCCCTCCCTCCCTCCCTGATGGTGGACTTCCTGTAGGTGGATTGGTAGTCCAGGCAGAATGCTGGTTAAGTACTGGTTAAGTACTCCAATGGGAGGGGGTGGGGTTAGGGGTCCCAGCATTTCACTGTTCTTTTTTTCTGTCAGGGAAATGGTCATCTCCATGAGTAAGGAATGGAATGAGGACAATAGGACCAGGAGTAATGAAGATTACCGGTGCGTAATAGGGCATTTATCCTATTCTATTCTATGATCCGTCTGTCCCCCCCTATGTTTCTCTATGTCCCACTCTCATTGCTCTCTTATGTGCGGCACATTTCAGGTTTTTCTCATTCTTAACTCAACATTTTTCTGCAACCCCCTTAACGCTTCCGCTTCCTACTTCAGGTTACCCTGAATGCGTGGAAGTCATCTTTGGCCACTAACTGCTGGCCTTTGCGAAGCAACTGAAGCAGCCAGGCCTCAGTGACGCAGAGAATGATTAGCAGGGATATCAGGAAGTCACTTCCCTTTCAGCTCTTGAGCCTGTTGCTCTGAACATATGATCCTCTTTACATTAGGATGTTCGATTAGAGCCCCTCCTTGTGACACGGAGGGGGTGTGCCACCTTCTCTGAATGGGGAAACTTTAGTTACAGACGTGACAGAACCCTAATACGTCTAAATGTTTAACACAATATATATATATATTCACTGAAAAAACATAGGTTTCAGCCACCTTATAGTTAGGAATTAGCATTTAAAAAACCTTAGAAATTCACTGAAAAAACCATAGGTTTCAGCCACGTTATAGATAGGAATTAGCATTTACAAAACCTTAAAAATACACGGAAAAAACCATAGGATTCCCACATGTTATAGTTAGCTGGACATTTCACTCATACAAAACCATTAAAATTCCTCCGTTATAGTTAGTTCAGCTAACTATAACTCGCGAGCCCTCATCACTCATGACATGGTCAGTGACATCACTCATGACATCACTGCTGACATCTCAAATGACATCACTGATGACATCATCCAGTGAATGTGTGTCTTTCTGAAAAATAAATATTTTTTATATATGTATATCTAAAGGTCGATGGAACAATAAATGGGTAAATAAGTGTCTAAATGGATGTTTTTTTGTAAAATTGTTTGTATAACTGACTTATTAAGTGTATCTTAGTGAATACATGTATTAGCGAGTAATGTTTACATATGTAAATATCTGTATCCGTGTCTCACTTTGTGTATAATTGGCTGCATGGGTTGGTGAGTAGCTACATGAGTGTCTATATATGTTATTAGTTGTTTTTTTGAGTAACAGAATGAGTGTCTGTATGGTTTGGTGGGGGTTATTACTTAGCACACAGATGCATGAATGACTGACTCATTGTTTGTACGTGTTTTGAAGACAGCATGTGTGCAGGACTGTATGAGTGGATGACTGTGTGTATGGGTGTGTTAGTGAGTGAATGACTGTCTCAATGGAATCTTTATGAGTAACTACATATGTTTTAAACCAGTATATGTGAGTATTGATGTATATAAATGATTATATGTGAGAGCGAGAAATTGTAAGAGTTCCTGTATAAATAAGCATGTGTTTCTATAAGTGATTGTTTAAGAGAGTAAGTATCTGTAAGTTTCTGTAGAAGTAAGTGTAGTGGTGTGTGTATAGCTGTATACGCAAGTAAATGGATGTTTGATAGTTTATTTGCATGTGTGAGTATGTGTGTGAGTAACTCTATGGATGAGTATCGGTATGTAACAGGATGTATAGGTGTATGAGTACATATGATGAGTGAGTACATGTATGAGTGACTATATAGATCTGTTGGTGAATGAGTGGATGTGTATGTAGATGTTGGAATTACTGAATAGGTTGTTGTAACTGGTATTGGTATCTCCATTTTTTGAAAATGTTAGTTTCTATTTTTGAATGTGTGTATCAAAGGTTATATTAGGGTGAGAGGAGGTCTAATACTCTTTCAGAAGGATGATGTCATCAGTGATGTCATCAGTGATATCATTTGAGATGTCATCAGTGATGTCATGAGTGATGTCACTGACCATGTCATGAGTGATGTATTATGTGACGTCCTCAGCAGTGCATTGCGGGCGCACAAGTTATAGTTAGCTGAACTAACTATAACAGGGGAATTTCAATGGTTTTTTATGAGTGAAATGACCAGCTAACTATAACATGTGTGAAACCTATGTTTTTTTCCGTGAATTTCTAAGGTTTTTTAAATGCTAATTCCTAACTATAACGTGGCTGAAGCCTATGGTTTTTTCAGTGAATTTCTAAGGTTTTGTAAATGATAATTTTCCAATGTATTAATTGTTATATTTTTTTATACTGATTTACTACATTGTTTTAAAGTATTTATTTTTAGATATTTTATTTTTTAAATTACATTACATATTTTTAATATAAATTGAAAAAAATATATTTTTTAAATGATCGAAATTGTAATATTTTTATTTTTTATTTTATATATTTTTTTATTTATATATATTTTATATATCCTACGGGAAGGAAATTCGACTTTCTGCTAAGTAAGATGCAGCACTGAGGCCTCTCCTGATAACAGGTGAGTAAATCGGAATTCGTAGTTCGACTGATTTTAAAGGAATTTTTTAAAGTTCCAAAATTCCACACTTAGAAGTATTTCAAAGTGAAACCAGTCAATGTTACCCTATGGAAGGAAATTCAAGTTACTGTAAGTATGGTTAGAATTACTGTTTAGGATCAGTAGTGGGCTGAAAGATGCAGCACTGAGGTCTCTCCTGATAACAGGTGAGTAAATCGGAATTCGTAGTTCGGCTGTTTTTAGAGGAATATTTGTATGTTTCAATAATAAACACTTAGAAACTTTTCTGGTGAAAACCACACAATAGATTCATATGGAAGGAAATACAAGTTACTGGTAAGGATGCTTAGATTTACTTTTCAGGGTCCGTACTGGGCTCAAAGATGCAGCACTGACGTCTCTCATTATAACAGGTGAGTAGATCGAAATTCGTAGTTCGGCTGATTTTAGAGGAATATTTTGATCAATAGTGAAGGAAGGGGGCGGGGCCTGAGGCGACATGTGTGCAAACACGCCCTGAGGTGCGTTTTAAATTGGGTAATTAATTCCTCTTCAATCCTGAGGACCCCTGTGGGCAAACTAACCCACCACGTACCTCCAGTATGCACCAGGGAGCTGAGTTGCAGAGAGGTGTTCAGAGGCCACACCCCCTTTTTACAACGCTCTGCAATGCAGCTTTGTGGCACTTACTGGAGGTACCTGTTGAGCTACTTGGCCCCTAGGGGACCTCTGGATTGAAGAGGAATTAATTCCCCAACTTAAAACGCGCCACAGTGCATGTTTGCACAACTATCACCTCAAGCCCCGCCCCCTACCTTCACCACTATGCAAACGCCCCCCGTAGCTCGTTCTAAGTTGGGGGATTAAGTCCCCTTGCACACTGGGGGTCCCTGGAGGCCAAGTAGCCCACCAGGAACCTCCAGTATGCACCAGGGGGCTGCGTTGAAGAGAGGTGTAAAAAGGGGCATGGCCTCATTACACCTCTCTGCAACACAGCCCCCTGGCATGTTTCCAGAGTGGGAACTAAATCCCCTTGAATACTCGGGGTCTCTGGGGGCCAACTAGCCCACCAGGAACCTCCAGTATGCGCCAGGGGGCTGCGTTGCAGAGAGATGTAAAAAGGGGCGTGGCCTCATTACACCTCTATGCAACGCAGCCCCCTGGCACATTTCCAGAGGGGGAACTAAATCCCCTTGAATACTGTGGGGTCCCTGGAGGCCAACTAGCCCACCTGGAACCTCCAGTATGCACCAGGGGGCTGCATTGCAGAGAGGTGTAAAAATGGGCGTGGCCTCATTACACCTCTCTGCAACGCAGCCCCCTGGCATGTTTCCAGAGTGGGAACTAAATCCCCTTGAATACTCGGGGTCTCTGGGGGCCAACTAGCCCACCAGGAACCTCCAATATGCGCCAGGGGGCTGCGTTGCAGAGAGATGTAAAAAGGGGCGTGGCCTCATTACACCTCTATGCAACGCAGCCCCCTGGCACATTTCCAGAGGGGGAACTAAATCCCCTTGAATACTGTGGGGTCCCTGGAGGCCAACTAGCCCACCTGGAACCTCCAGTATGCACCAGGGGGCTGCGTTGCAGAGAGGTGTAAAAAGGGGCGTGGCCTCATTACACCTCTCTGCAACGCAGCCCCTGCACGTTTCTAATAATAATATAATAATAATAACAAGCATTTGTAAAGCGCAATGGTTCCGCCATCTCGGAGAGTCCCCGCGCTGGGTGAGTTGACTGTAAACAGAGCTACTCCTTCCGCCACTACCTGCTGCACGTGAACAGGTGAGTTTTCAGCAACTTTCTAAAATTCCGTTCAGAGCCCTCCAGCCTGAGATTCAAAGGGAGCTTATTCCAATACTGCGCAGCCCGGAACCTAAATGAGCGACCACCCATCCTGGCCTTCTTGACCTTGGGAATGACCACCATTCCAGTGCCGACGGACCGTAACGACCTTTGGGGCACATATCTGGTGACCACTTAAATAGGCCGGGCTAGCGTTGTTGAGAATGCGATGGCAGGTACAAAGAGTCTTAAAAATAATCCTTTGTCTGACGGGTAGCCAGTGCAGGGAGGTGAGGGCTTTCTTAGAAGCCGCCCTCCTGGGTTGATTGAGCACAAGCCGCGCCGCCGAGTTTTGCAGAACCTGTAATCGACTAAGACTATGTTCCGTGGCCCCCAGATACAGAATGTTGGCGCAATCGAGGCGTGACGTTACATGAACCATGGTCTTGCGTGCCTCTACCGGGAGCAAGTCCAGGGTCTTACGCAGGGACTTTAACACTCCGAAACATTTGCCGGCCACCTTACCTATGTGCCCTTCATAGGAAAGTGCTGGATCCACCCACACCCCCAGATTTTTGCCCTCCTTACATGGAATGGGGGTGGAGCCAAGGCTCAACGCCCACCACTCCGCTGACCAGCTCTTGCTACTTCCCCCTACCACCAAAACCTCAGTTTTACTACCGTTCAATTTGAGGCAGTGCTCGTTCATCCAAGTGGCAAGATCCTGCATACAAATTTTTAAGTTGGATGCAGCACACTCCGGAGCTTGAGATAGGTTAATCAGCAGCTGGGTGTCGTCTGCATAAGAGACGACCCCAACTCCATGCCCCTGCACTATCTCTGCTAGAGGGGCCAGGTATAAATTAAACAGCGTGGGGCTCAGGGCAGCGCCCTGAGGCACCCCTTGCTGCAAATCAATATCTCTGGAATGATGCATGCCCAGCCTGACCTGGAAGCTACGCCCTGTTAGAAAGGACTTTATCCATTTTAATGCGGACCCCGATACACCACCTTTACTGAGACACTATAGCAAGGTGTAATGTGCTACAGTGTCAAAGGCTGCGCTCAGGTCTAACATGATTAAAGCCATGGTATGCCCCGCATCTGCTCCCTGCCTGATAGTTTCAGTGGCCCGTAAAAGAGCGGTTTCCGTAGAATATCCTGCACGGAATCCCGATTGGACAAGATGCAGGAGGCTGGATTTTTCCAGATATGTCATTAGTTGTTCATTCACCAATTTCTCCGCCACTTTTGCAAAAAAGGGTAAAAGAGAAATAGGCCTGAGTTTGTCAAGTCAACTCATGCTTAGGCTAGGCTTCTTCCTCACTGGAAGGACAATGGCACGTTTTCAGCTTTCTGGCAGTGTTTGGGAACTAAATGAAACCTCCATCAGATGTCTGATAAACGGTTCCAGTACATCCAGGCTATCTGTCATTACTTTAGCCGGGGCCGGGTCATTAGGGGTACCATACTTAATACCCAGACAGATCCTCTTTAACACCTCCGGGGAGGGAACCGTAAAATGGTTCAGTTTATGATCTACTACCGACTCTGTCATCTGAACTTCAAAGTCTACCCCTGCTTGTATGGTGCCTGAGAAAGACGAGTAGATCGCTTCCACCTTCTCAGCAAAGTAGGTGGTGATACGATCACACTCCTCCACATCCCCTATATTGGGATTGTTTGTCTGGGCCACTGACTAAATTTCTTTATATATTTTAAATAATTCCTTTGAGGCATTCTCGGCCAGGTCAACTCTATTTTTGAAGTAGGTGACTTTAGACTGTCCCAGTAGTTTCTGGTATTTACAATGATGGATCTTATACTCCAATTTTTTCTGGCTCAGGAAACCTTTACTCCACTGCCTCTCCAGGCGTTTGCATTCGGTTTTAATGACCTGCAATGGCTGGGTAAACCAGGGACCAGTTTTACGTTTCCTGTGCCCCTCCTTACACTGGAGAAGCAGCGCCACCATATCAAACGCTTTACTAATACGTGTCTCTAGATTAAAACAGGGCAGTGTCACTATCCATCCCCCCTGGAGGGCCCCCTTCCAACAGCTCCTTATTAAACCTCCCCTGATCTATAGTTTTCCACTTCCTGTAAGTGCAAGTGCCCGTCCCTGCTCTCTGATTGTCGCCATTCGATAGACTAATCTTCATAGGAACCATAAAATGATCTGACCACGGGACTGGAACCGGCTTAACAACTACCACGTCCTCCCAATTTGCGAACACCAGGTCAAGCAGGTGTCCGCCTTGATGGGTGGGGGCTAGGGACTTTAACTGTAGCTGAAATGCCTGAAGGTCCTGGCGCACGTGTAGAGCTTCCTTTTTCAGGGGGTCATCAAAATGCAGGTTCAGATCACCCAGAACCAGCAACTTATCATGCCTTAGAGCTAAGTGGGCCATACTCTCTGGTAAATTTACCACAAAATGGGTGGAGGGACCGGGGGGTCTGTAAATCAACAGCCCTTTCACTTTAGAGCTTAATTTTAAAGGGAACACTCCCGCCTCACAGTCGGGAATGGCCGCAGGTTCAAACACACAATCAATGGTGGTCTTATGAATCAGAGCAATCCCCCCTCCTCTTCCAAGTACTCTATCCACTCTCACTAAAGTATACCCTGGGGGGAGTGTTTCCACAATATCCGGGTCAGAGTTCAGGCCTAACCAGGTTTCAGTTAAGAACAACAAATCCAGTTCTTGATCTAAGAGTAGATCCAGTATTTGAATTTTGTGTTTACTAAGGGATCTGCAATTAAGTAAGCCCCCTATCATGGTTACCTCCCCTCCTAATTTGGCAGGGGCAGCTGATAGCCTAAATGCACAGTGTGAACACCCGCTGTTTTGCATAGCTACCATACTGTGTCTGCAGCCCCTGTCCATCGGAGGGCATAAGGCCAGCAGTTCTGCTCTAGAATAATGTACATATCTCTCATTTTGGCCAGGGGTTCTGGCCCCTGTCCCCGTCCGGCCGCGGACGGGCGCAGACGGGCTTGCCTTTTGCCGGCAACGTGAAGGCATAGTTCTTAAATCCCTCCCAGCTGAGGCGGTCAACTAGAACGCTAACCGTCCCGTCACCCCAGCCGACCGGAAGTGCCTGTCTCTACCCCTCCACGCCCTCCGCACAACGGTGCTAGTCACCTCATCGGACCGGGGCGAGGAAGGCAGAATTTGAGACAGATACCCCAATATAGCAGCGTATCAGTGCCTCCTAAGGCGGGTAAGTGCCAGCAACAGTAATGTTTAAAAATAACGCACTATCACACCCCCTTTAAAATAACGGACTCTACAAGTAAAGCTTTTTAAAAATGCACGCTCCTGGTGCAGTACCTCCGTAATCAGCAGCAGCGTGACAACAGTGATAAGCCCTGCCACAGCCTTCTCACCGCAAGCGCGAGCACACTTCCGCTGCCTTAAATCCCTCCCAGCTGAGGCGGTCAACTAGAACGCTAACCGTCCCGTCCCCCCAGCTGACCGGAAGTGCCTGTCTCTACCCCTCTGCACAACGGTGCTAGTCACCTCGTCGGACCGGGCGGGGAAGGCAGAAATCGAGACAGATACCCCAATATAGCAGCGTATCAGTGCCTCCTAAGGCGGGTAAGTGCCAGCAACAGTAATGTTGAAAAATAACACACTATCACACCCCCTTTAAAATAACGGACTCTACAAGTAAAGCTTTTTAAAAATGCACGCTCCTGGTGCAGCACCTCTGTAATCAGCAGCAGCGTGCCAACAGTGATAAGCCCTGCCACAGCCTTCTCACCGCCAACTAAATCCCCTTGAATACTGGGAGTCACTGGGGGCCAACTAGCCCACCAGGAACCTCCAGTATGCGCCAGGGGACTGCGTTGCAGAGACGTGTAATGAGCCCACGCCCCTTTTTACCCCTCTCTGCAACGCAGGCCCCTGGTGCATACTGGAGGTTCCTGGTGGGCTACTTGGCCCCCAGTGACCCCCAATATTCAAGGGGAATTACTTCCCCCTGCAAACGCGCCAGGGGACGTGGTTGCAGAGTGATGCAGGGAGGGGGCGTAGCCTCCTCCCCGATCCTGTTTTTTTAGTTTTTAAGAAGGGGGTCTGTGGCCCCACTCCCGGGCCACTTCTGGCCCCGGGGACCCCATCCCCCGGGGCCTGGCCCTCTCCGTTGGGGCCAGTGGGGGGTCCCCCCACTGGCCTGTAGGTAATATAGATATATATATATATATATCATCCTAGCAAATGTCCCAAGATGAGAGGAGCTACAGTAGCTGGTGCTAGCGGCAAGGTTTAGGACACCCTCGCGAACATGTTTTCAGCAAAAATTTGTCAAAATAGACAACGCCGCACACTGCTTCGATATGTTGATTTTTCGTTTATTTTCTGTAGGTTCCCCACCTACGCGTTTCGGACAAACAACTGTCCCTGTTCACGGTTACAAACATGTATATATATATACTGGCAGTCGCCAGTAGGTAGTTATAGTTAGGACCTAGTTTCCATACGAAATCCACAACATTCTATTTGGAATAACTTTGGCATCGGTGGACGAATCTTCGTGAATTTCTCCAGGAAAATGACCTGCTTGGTTTCGCTCGTTCCCTGAAAGTTTGGGGTTGATTCGTCAAGTGAGGGCCGAGAAAAAAGGGGGGTTCCAAAACGTGTTTTCCCCATGTAATTTTCCTTAGGTACCTTTAGCCAGGGCTACAGCCCGAACGGCTGAACGGAATTTACACGAAATTTGGCAAAGAGGTAGAGTTCTGTTCGCAGATTGTGTTTTTTTTTAAATGGTGTAAATCCTTTCAGTAGTTTCTGAGAAAATTGCAAGTAAAATCATAGCGATATCTAGAGACGGAGTTCAACACGCGTACGGAAATCTGTTCAATTACGAGCGCGAGCTGCATGCTGATTGGCTGTGAACTGTCTGTCAACACTCGAAACCAGGAAGTGTTAGCGGCCATCTTGTTCCTTGCTAGAACCGAGTCACAAGAAAACAGTAAAACAAAGTTGCGAAATAAGGGAAGGGGGTAGGCTTGGAACATTCTGACCCTCTAGGCTTGCTCAGGGGGTCGTACATGGATGATTAGGCTCTATTTTTTATTTTTATTTTTTTAAAGGAAAATCGCGGCATACGCGTATGGAAATACGTACAATTACGAGCAAGAGCTGCATGCTGATTGGTTGTCAATACTCCAAAACAGGAAATGTTGGCAGCCATCTTGTTTGTCGCGAGAGCCGAGTCACAAGAAAACAGCAAAACAAAGTTGAGAAATAAGGAAAGGGGGCAGTGTGGAAACATTCTGACCCTATAGTCTTGGTCAGGAGGTGGTACATGGATCTTTAGGCTCAATTTTTATTTAAAAAAAAAAAAATGGTCGGGTACTCGTGCAGTACTTGTACGCGGTGGAAAAGGTGAAAAAAAACTAGAAGTCCGTTTTGTTTATTAGATCCCGGGGGGGGGGGCAAATTACGGGGGCAATTTTTAGAGCTATATTTCTATGACAGTATGTAAAACTTTCAGGTTTTTTTTCCTGCATCAGTTGTACTCTCTACGCATGCGCAGCCTTGTTTGCAAGTGCACTTTTTTCTTTTTCTTCAAGTTCGCCAAGCAAACCTCTCCTGATTTTAGGTATTAAATTTGCCGCTTTCTTTTCCCGGGTCATGTGTGTCATCCGGTGCTATACTTTTGTAATATATTAATAAACATATTGTATGTATATTTATTTGAAATGTAGTGTCGAGTCGCCAAACGTTGATCACATACTCCGTCCAACTGCCATTTTAGTAGTTTTCCTCCGTTATTTTTATTATACCTCTTACTTTCATTTTACCCTGCGCATATTTTCTCTGTGATCGATGAGATTTCGTGCCACAGATACCACGGTGTTTGTCCTTGGCCTCCGATCTTGGTCACACGTATACCTAGAAACTAATTTGAAGGACGTAAGGCACAGGCATTAAAACACGTGTTGGTCAACAAAAAAACATTATTAAGATTATGCATTTATCATGTGTGGTAAATGCATACTAGTTGTAAAAGCATGTGTGGAAAAGTGATATGCGTGCTAATGGTTTTGTGGTGACGATCACGCGTGCTTATGAACCGGGTCTGGGCGTGGAGTCTAGGGCACCAGGCGGAGGGCCACGCAGCTCCACTCATACAATATAGAAGTAATATAGGATTTTTAAAACTTAACAAAAAATATTCCATAATTATCCTAGATTAAGTCTTCTGTTAGTATGTTCATTAAATAAATGAATATATGTTTTTAAACAATTAAAAATATTTGCGTCTTTTTTGTACGGGGCGCCATACATGACATCACATGGAAGCTTTGACGCGACGTGTAACGTCAAAGGGTATTCGTAGCGTATGCTGAGAATGATTAGCAGTACAAACTATGGTGTGATCACTCTCTCACTGTCAAATCAGAGGCACAGGGCGCGCTATGAGAATGGTTAGAAGTGGTCACCCATTGGAGATCCAATTCAGGTGTGTGGCTTATCCACAGTATCACTATGTTATTTTTTAACCTGGTTAAGTTTGAGGTTTGCATGAAATACTAATCTATAGGCAGAAATGGATGTTTAGGGAGTGCTTATCTGCATGAAGCTTGGTTATTACCATTTACATATAGGTGTCTGAGGGAGGGAAAAGAAGTCTATCTGAATGGCGAGGATTGCACAGTAGTACCAGATCACTCTTTAATTTGTAGTCACATACAATTGCATGGCTCTTGTTTACAAGATGCGCCTAATTTGGACTGAGTTTTAAAAGGTAGTCCGACACCTGCTATCATAACAACGTTCAGTTTACTGGATACAGGAGTTATTTACTTTGAAATAATGGAGATTGTTGTGCAATGTTAGCAGGCATCGCTTACATAATTGCGGTAACTGAGCGTGTGGTTTGATTTAAAAAAAGTTGTGTTAACTCCTCTGCATGGGAAGCTGAATGTTTCCATCTGGCTGTCGATTTTGACCTTGAAAGCAGAGTCAACCAAATGAGTCGTATAAGAGAGCTATTGTCTCAAAAAGAGGTCGCTCTTATATCTGGTACAGAAACATTTGTCCTTCATGTAGCAAACACCCGCACAGAAGTGCATAATTTATTAAATACAGACGTGCGCTTGAATTTTGGGGAGTTAATTTAGAGTATCTTTAATGTGTCCTTGACTACGGGGCTACCTTACTGTTTTAAAGTTAGAAGCAGTGGCCTTGTGACTTCTGTAGAAAGTATATTTGGTGTCTTTTGGGGATTTTTTCATTCGATTTTTTCCAGCATCTTTGGTGGATTGTGCTTAATACTCGCATTAGTTGCTGCCGGTGTGCTTTTATTACTTTGTTTACTTAAATATGGATGCACATCCTGCAGCAGACGATAATATGTCCCGGCTGTTGCTGCTTCGCAACCGAATGATTAGTTACTATGGAGCGCTGCCTCTTGCAACGTTGAGTGCAGCTTATGGATTATCGTTTCGATTTTCCTTTTTCACATGCGTTCAACCTGTGTTCCATTGCCTGAGCTGTGATTTTGACTGGGCCCTGGATTTGTGTCTCTGCAACACGGTGTCTCCCAATGCGGATTCTGACCAGCTGATGAGCCCCTTACTGGTTCATGACGTTGTCTGTTCTGGCGGCGGGATTATGGCCTTAGCAGCGACACATGGAATAATGGGACATTGGAATGTTTTTGCAGCTGCGCTTGAGTTCTTGGCACTCAGTTACATTGAAGATAGCCCGAGTTTTCCTCTGATGGTGATAGAGTCTCCGGTCGTTGAGGAACATGTATGTTCATTCCCACTATTGAATTGGATGGCTGAAATGTTTTCAGATGAGAACAATGACTTCCTGTTGGAGGCTGTTGTTACATGTGTGCTTACACGCTGTTGGATTAAGACTCTTTGATTTTTCTACGTATTCTTTAATATATAGTTACTGCTTTCTATCAAAGAGCGAATAACTTTTTTTTGGAAATGTGAACTTGACTTTTTAGGCTTGGACTCTCCATTCCTAATTCGCCCATGTACCTATCACGTGCTTTGATCAACAGAGGGTGCCGTGGGCTGAGCGTTGCACTCACACCCTGTTAAGTTAGTATGAGTTTATTAGAAGCTTACACGCTATTTTTGCTTTCCTGCTCTGCTTTGCACATGACACGTACTTGTGATATTGTTTAGAGATGGCTGAGTATTTTGCTTTATATGAGAATAATTTGGTATGTTAGATTTGTAAACTGCCTCGTTAGTTTTGTGTGTATAGTGAGAGCATGGAACATCAAGGTTATCTTGAATACAGTGACTGTTATTCAGAATGATCCTCGCACGTTCGAGCCATAATACATATGGAGCTGTGGCCACCTCAGATACTTGCGCGTTTCATAATCCACTGTGGAGGCAAAGTTACACACAGTTGGAGAACATTCGTATCTTGACAGTTTGTGGAGCACTGAACGTGATCCACTACTGCTGAGTACCAGAGGTATGGGTCTGCCCATGAAATCCTATGAGACTTTCTGTAGTTATAAACTAATCTGCTAGGTAGGGAGGGTGAAATGTAGGTATGTTTTACATTTGTTTACCTTTAGCATTATAGGATGCTTTTTCCGTTTGTATTTTATAGAATATTAACAATGCTGACAACCTTGTTTCTGATAATATGTTTGGTTGTATTTTCTAAGGTACTGTGCGTGAGATTATGGCGTTAGAAATAAACATTTCAAAGTTGCACGTGTCTTTATTTGCATTTTGTTTTGGACTGGTGTAAGACTATATTGAAAGTGTTTTTATTATCACTTTACTTCATGTAATCTAAGTCGCATGTTCTGGGTTGACTAGTCATTGGTGTTTTTGCTCTAGGGTGAAGAACCAATGAGTCACTGATTGCTAGTGTGGTAGGGGGTTTGTGTAGTACGGTGGGTTTTGGTACACCATAATTCACTGAGGTCCTACGTCTTTATGCACAGTTCTGTGTATGAGCAGAATTCCTGGAACAGTAGTTACAACAAAAAGGCTCGATAAAGGGGTTGCACTTGAATATGAATATAAAACAGAAGAATAATTGATAATCACAGCTAAGGAATGCAGCAATTAGATGTGTGTATGTGTGGATGATGTGTAGATTGAGTGGAAGATGAAAAACGTGAAAAGATAAGAAAGGTTGGAGAGACGCAGACTACCCACTGCATTGTCAGTGAAGTGGATCTTTGGATTTCCAGGTCATTACACAGATAGGTTGTTGGATTCCGCAGTGGGAGCAAGAGAAACTAGTACAACAAATAAGGAAGAAAGCTAATGCATAAAGTACCACAGTTGGGCAGATTTACAAGGTCTTGGGAAAAATGATGCAAAAGTGGCGCAAGGGGCTTGTAAAACCTGTGTGGTAGGAAAGACGCAAGAAAGGACGGAAGTGTGCAATTTACCCACTGTTATCACGGGTAGTAGTTACCAAGAAGACTGAATAAAGGGCCTGCACTTTGAATTTGAATTAAAGAAGAATAATTGATAAGCTTAGGCAACAATGGTAGCAAATAGGAGCTTGTATTTGTGGTTGTTGTGTTGATTGAGTGGAAGATGATTAAGGTGAAAAATTAGAGAGGTTGCAGAGATGCAAACTTTCAATTTGTTTGTAAAGGAAGTGGGTGTTTAGTTTTCCAGTGCATATGTATATATTCACTGAAAAAACCATAGGTTTCAGGCACGTTATACTTAGGAATTAGCATTTCAAAAACCTTAGAAATTCACTGAAATAACATAGGTTTCAGCCACGTTATAGTTAGGAATTAGCATTTAAAAAACCTTAGACATTCACTGAAAAAAAAAACTATAGGTTTCACCCATGTTATAGTTAGCTGGACATTTCTCTCATACAAAACCATTGAAATTCCCCCGTTATAGTTAGTTCAGCTAACTCAAACTCGCGTGCCCGCAATGCACTGCTGATGACGTCACATATTATATCACTCATCACATGGTCAGTGACATTACTGATGACATCACTGATGACATCTTAAATGACATCACTGATGACATCACTGATGACATCTCAAATGACATCACTGATGACATCACTGATGAAATCATCCATGTGAAAGAGTGGCAGACCTCCTCTCACCGTAATATAACATATAATACACAAATTCAAAAATAGATACTAAAATTTTCAAAAAAATAGATATACCAATACCAGTTACAACAACCTATTCAGTAATTCCAACATCTACATACACATCCACTCATCCACCAACAGTTCTATATAGTCACTTAAACAAGTATTCACTCAACATATGTACTCATACACCTATACATCCTGTTACACACCAATACTCATCCATAGAGTTACTCACACACATACTCACACATGCAAATAAACTATCAAACATCCATTTGTTTGCATATACAGCTATACACACACCACTACACTTACTTTTACAGAAACGTACACATACTTACTCTCTTAAACAATCAGTCATAGAAACACATACTTATTTATACAGGAACTTTTTCAATCTGTCACTGTCATATATCCTTACTAATATACATCAATACTCACATATACTAGTTTAAAACATATGTACTTACTCATAAAGACACTATTGAGGCAGTCATTCACTCACTAGCACACCCATACACACTTTCATCCACCCGTACAGTCCTGCACACCTGCTGTCTTCAAAACACGTACAAACAGTGAGTCAGTCATTCATGCATCTGTGCCCTAAGTAATACCCGCCACCAAACCATACAGACACTCATTCTGATACTTAAAAACCAACTAATAACCCATATAGACACTCGTGTTGCTACTCACCAACCCATGCAGCCACTTATACACAAAGTGAGACACTGATACAGATATTTATATATTTAAATATTACTCGCTAATACATGTTTTCACTAAGATACACTTAATAAGTCAGTTATACAATGAAATTTACAAAAAAACATCCATTTAGACACTTATTTACCCATTTATTCTTCCATTGACCTTTAGATATACATATATAAAAATATTTCTTTTTCAGATAGACACACATTCAGTGGATGTTGTCATCAGTGATGTCATCAGTGATGTCATTGACCATGTGATGAGTGATGTAATATGTGACGTCATCAGCAGTGCATTGCGGGCGCGCAAGTTATAGTTAGCTGAACTAAGTATAACGGGGGAATTTCAATGGTTTTGTATGAGAGAAATGTCCAGCTGACTATAACATGGGTGAAACCTGTGGTTTTTTCAGTGAATTTCTAAGGTTTTTTAAATGCTAATTCCTAACTATAAAGTGGCTGAAACCTATGTTTTTTTCAGTGTATATATATATATATATATATATATATATATATATATATATTCACTGAAAAAACCATAGGTTATAGACCATATATAGTTAGGAATTAGCATTTACAAAACCTTGAAAATTCACTGAAAAAACCATAGGTTATAGACCATATATAGTTAGGAATTAGCATTTACAAAACCTTATTTTACTCACACAAAACCATTGAAATTCGCATATATAGTTAGTTGCACTAACTATATATCGCGCACCCGCAATCCACTGCTGATCATGTCACATATTACATCATTAATGACATGGTCAGTGACATCTCTGATGACATCACCGATGACATCTCAAATGACATCACTGATGACATCACTGATGACATCTCAAATGACATCACTGATGACATCACTGATGACATTTCAAATGACATCAATGATGACATCACTGATGACATCTCAAATGACATCACTGATGACATCACTGATGACATCACTGATGACATCTCAAATGACATCACTGATGACATCACTGATGACATCTCATTTGACATTACTGATCACATCACTGATGACATCATTCATGTGATAATACGATGAACCTCTTCAGACTCTAATATAACCTTAGATACACTCAGTGTAAACAGACACTCACAGACTGTCACTCATCCATGGAGTTACTCACACACCTAGTCAGTCATGCAAAGAATCAATCACACCTCCATTTCCTCAACTATACAGTTATACACACCTTACTTATTCAAACATATACTAACACATATTTACTCTCTTATACAATCCCTGATACAAGTTCACAATGATCCATACAGCCACTCACACATTCACTGGCTCTTAAGCACAGTTATTTATATATGTCAACTCTCACATGTACTGTGTTTTACATATGTACTTACTTTGACATGTAGCACTGAGATATTCATTCACTCACCAATACACTCATGCACACAGTCAACCGCCCATACAGCTGTTTCCACATGCACTTTTGAACCCATACATCTAGTGAATCAACTGCTCACACATCTATGCACAGAGTCATACACCTCCCAGCCACCCACACACACACACTCAGTCTCCCATACAAATACTTGGGCAACCAATCAATATCCCATAAAGTTACTCATATAGCTACTGATCAACACATGCAGCAGTTTACAGAACAACAGACATAATGATGCACAAGTTAAGACAGTTTAGTCACTAACCCATGCACTCAGTGAGACACATTTAATCACTCACTGATACAGTCAGTCATGCACCTACTAAATCCTTCATCCAGACACTTATACATCCACTCATTCTTCAATATGTAAGACATATTTTAACTTTACAGAAACATACAGTCACTGGATGTTGTCATCAGTGATGTCATCAGTGATGTCATTTGAGATGTCATCAGTGATGTCACTGACCATGTCATGAATGATGTAATATGTGACATGATCAGCAGTGGATTGCGGGTGCGCGATATATAGTTAGTGCAACTAACTATATATGCGAATTTCAATGGTTTTGTGTGAGTAAAATAAGGTTTTGTAAATGCTAATTCCTAACTATATATGGTCTATAACCTATGGTTTTTTTCAGTGAATTTTCAAGGTTTTGTAAATACTAATTCCTAACTATATATGGTCCATAACCTATGGTTTTTTCAGTGAATTTCAATGGTTTTTTAATAGCAAATATCAAAAGCTGTAAAATGTATTCTTCTTTTAAAGGAAAAATATATTTTAAATGTATTTAATATAATTTTTTTATGTATATAAAATTTTTTGAGGGAACAAATTTATCAACTATCATGCTGAAGAAGAGTGTGGGGGAAAAAAACAAAGAGGAGGACTAAGAGGAAAGAACAATCAGTTCAAAAATACAATTGCTTTAAAGCATGAAGTGCTTTTCCACACATTTACATTTAAATAACCCATATTAGAACATACAAAATATCTACAGAGGAGACGGTGTACATTGAATTTTAGACTCTTCATTGGTACCTACATGTTGGTACTTACATCACCCACACAACACAACAACCGGGACGCTGTCACAGATATATATATTTTTTTTAACGTTAATTTCTCAAAATCCACTGGAGCACATATCTTGAGACCTAGCAAAGGCACATCGGGCAAACAGTCTCTACAATTTTGCCAAGTTTCATAGAAATCTATTCGGCCGTTCGAGCTAAAAGTGAGTCCAACCGCCCTACGGAAAACTCAATGTTAAAAACACGTTTTGGGACCCCCCTTTTTTCTCGGCGCCCGCTTGACGAAACTTTCAGGGGAAGCTCAGAAACATAATGTGCCATTTTCCTGAAGATTTCAGCCAATTCCGTCCATCAACGCCAAAGTTATTCAACATAGAATTTTCAGAAATCCCTATTCAAAAAAATCCTAACTATATATACCTACTGGCGACCGCCAGTAGGTAATATATATATATATATATATATATATAAACACACAGTTTTGCCTGCTGTAGAAAAAGCCGCAACACAGGTAAGTATTTGCCAAGACTTTAATAGGAGGTTGCTGCTCGGACTGAAAACGAAACTCCACCAATTAAATGTCCAGCTTAGCCTGCCGCGTTTCGTGATGGTCACTTCATCAGAGGCTTGAGCATGAGTGTCTTTGCACGTTAATTTCGGTACTCTTTAAATGTTCTCAACACCGCCCATGTGGGTGCGGCCACTGCTGTGGCATGCTGGATGTTGCAGTACCATCTCTTACTCCAGTGAGCTAACGTGTGCAGACTTCAATATCGGTACAAGTATTACCCTCGTGGGCTGTGATGTCCGTCTCTGGCCCTCGCTTACACTCTTGTTCCTCCAATATTGTGGCACCTGTGATCCAAAAAACCGGCGTCGTTAGGCGTCGATCAGGAAATGCTTTGCAGCATCTGGGCTTTTTCCGCGGCTCAGGCGGGGCCGCTCTCAATACAAACACACAGTTTTGCCTGCTGTAGAAAAAGCCGCAACACAGGTAAGTATTTGCCAAGACTTTAATAGGAGGTTGCTGCTCGGACTGAAAACGAAACTCCACCAATTAAATGTCCAGCTTAGCCTGACGCGTTTCGTGATGGGTCACTTCATCAGAGGCTTGAGCATGAGTGTCTTTGCACGTTAATTTTGGTACTCTTTAAATGTTCTCAACTACCTACTGGCGGTCGCCAGTAGGTAGTTATAGTTAGGACCTAGCTACCATAGGAAATCCGCAACATTCTATTGGGAATAACTCTGGCGCCGGCTGAGGAATTTGTGTGTAATTTTCCAAAATTTTGGCTAGCTATCAAGCTGAAGAAATATTTTACCTTGTCATACCATGGAAGGATGTTGGTGCATCATGGGGCCTGTAGTTGTTCTCATGTCCATGTGACCACTAGGACTTAATGACACTCACCTGTGATCAAGGCGGCAAACGCTGAAACGCGTAAGGAAAATGAGTGGTTTTAAATGCTGTTATGCAGACGAATAAATGTCAGGCTTGAAAAGAAGTCGGAGTTGGGCTCTGCATTTTCTTGGTACAAACCTACAGCAGCAGGATTCTCCATTCCTGCCTACAGAGCCTGCCCTGCAGGGTTGGGGGCCCCTGGTAAAATGGAGCTTTTCTTGGGACATATATATACCGCCAGTAGGTAATATATATATATTGGCTTGTGAATAAAATTAACTTGCCTGGATATCGTGGGGTCCGCCTCTTCTTTCGCCGCGCAAGTGGAGGTCTGAAGATTTCTTGTGATATATATATATATATATATATATATATTATCTACTGGCGGTCGCCAGTAGGTAGTTAAAGTTAGGACCTAGCTACCATAGGAAATCCGCAACATTCTATTGGGAATAACTCTGGCGCCGGTTGAGGAATTTGTGTGTAATTTTCCAAAATATTGGCCAGCTCCGCTCCGCTCCTTGCCTGAAAGTTTTGGGGGGATTCGTGAAGTGGGGGCTGAGAAAAAAGGGGGGTCCCAAAACGTTTTTTCCCCATGTTAATTTCCATAGGACGTTCTGACAAGTCTACAGCCCGAACCGCTGAACGGAATTACGCAAAACTTTGCAAAATTGTAGGGACTGGTACAAAGATGTGCCTTTGCTATATTTGGTGAAAATTGCTCCAGTGGTTTGTTTGAAAATTAACTTAAAAAACACATATATATCTATAGGCGCGCTCCAAGTGCTCACCGGTACGCGTACCGGGGAGCGCACCCGGCGCGCTACGGGAGTGTGCGAGCGGAAAGCTGATTGGCTGTCGGATGTCTGTCAACATTCTAAACAGTCCGGAGAGTCCGCCATCTTGTGTCTCTGTAGAAACAAGACACAAGAGGTTAAAAAAAAGGGGGAAATGATTAAAAGGGGGCAGGGTAGACACCTCCTGACCCCCTAGGTTTTCTGAGGGGGGCCTAGAAGGACCCTGAAGGGCAAAAAAAGTTAAAAAAAAAAAATAAAACGCGGGGTAAGCGCTGTGTGCGTTCCCATGTACGCTCACTGGTACGCGCACCCAGAGCGTACCACTGCGAACATTTTTGAAAGAAAATTGTGTTAAATAAGAATTTGGAGTGCTTAGAGGTAGGGTAGCTCTAAAAAGAGCTGTTGTGTTATGTGGGTGATTTAAGTACCTACAAGTAGGTACCGATGCAGAGTCTGAAATTCACTTCAATACAATCACTTCGCTACTACTTCATAAATTAGATATAAAAATTAATAATATGTCAACTAATTTTGAATTTGTAAATATTAATTTATTGTTCAGAATTTTCATAATTTAATAGAACTTGTAGCATGTCCTCATCTGGAATTTCATCATCAATCATATGATCAGGAATGTCCTCATTATAAGTGTGCCATGATGATTCTATTGTATCCAAACATTCGATTAATTCTTCGTCAAGAAATTCATCCCAAAAATTATCCGTGTGATCTTGATTTTTAATAAATATCGTTGAAATTTTAAATGAAATTTCGTTGGTCTCCTCATTTTGATTCATTTTAACTTCAAATTTCTTGCTGTAAATTGAAGAAAAAAGTAATCACTTTCATTTATCGTTTTTAGTAATACATAACATAAAAGTAGCTTAATCAAGTATTTAGTACTTTAAAATTAATTGGGCAGTGTATAGTATCAGGCAGGAACTAGAAATATAAAGCACTGCATGTGATGAAGCCTATCTTAATCCATAATTATAACAGAAGGACTGTAAATAACTAACAGAAAACATTTTCCAAATTATCTTAAAGTGTACAACATAGTTCCCCTTAGATATTAACAACTCACCTTTTTGAAAGTAGAAGAGTAAGTACTGTGTAATTAAAAGTCCAGAAATTGAGCAGCCAAAATTCCTCTCAAAAGTACCTCACACAGGAGTATCACAAAATGGCCTTGTTTTCCTCTCATTTAAGATATATACATAACCAATCAAACTTCATCACACACAAATTCAAAACTAAATTAATATTTTGATTGGTTCTAAATTTCAATACTTTCAAATGTGTTTTCCCCATGCAATTTTCCATAGGACATTTAGACAAGGGTACAGCCCGAACGGATGAATGGAATTACACCAAAGTTGGCAAAATGATAGGTACTGGTATGTAGTAGGGCCTTTTCTATATTTCTTTGAAATTGCTCCAGTGGCTTTTATGAAAAGCCACTTCAAAAAAACATGTATATCAATAGGCGCGCTCCGAGCGCTCACCGGTACGCGTACCGCAGAGCGCACCCGGCGCGCTACGGGAGTGCGCGAGCCGAAAGCTGATTGGCTGTATGATGTCTGTCAACATTCTTAACAGTCCGGAGAGTCCGCCATCTTGTGTCTCGGGAAAATCGAGACACCTGAGGTGAAAAAAAAGGGGGAAATGATTAAAAGGGGGCAGGGTAGAAACCTCCTGACCCCCTAGGTTTTTTGAGGGAGGCTTAGAAGGACCTTGAAGGGCCAAAAAACTATTTTCTTTAAAAATTTTGTGGGGTAAGCGCTGGGTGCGTTCCCGGGTACGCTCTCCAGTATGCGCACCCTGAGCGCACCACGGGGAAAAACAGTGTAAAAAAATAGAGTAAAAAAATAATGTAGAGTGTTTAGAGGTAGGTTAGCTCTGAAAAGAGCTGCTGTGTTATGTGGGTGTTTTTTGTACCTACAAGTAGGTACCAATGCAGAGTCTCAAATTCAAGAGGAAGACTCTATTCCCCTCATCTGTAAAATGTACACCATCTCTCCTAAAGATGCCTTGCATGTTGTAACACAAGTTGTTGTGGTAAATGGAACCCTTACCATAGTCTCGGAGGAAAGCAGAAACAGATTTATTTACATGTTTCCTTGCTTTCTCAATCTGTGGACAAAATTGGTTGGGCCAGTTCCATTTTTGCCTTTGGCATATATTAGAAAATACCAAGGGAGTTTTTGAAAAAAGTGACATCAATTGCCCAAAGATGTCCTTTAAAAGCATTTCCAGACCTACCCCAGTCAAAGTGCCCAAGTCATTGCCACCACAGTGCACAATTATAAGGTCAGGGTGTGGAAGATGCATAAAGGATTTTATGAATGGTATCAATTGGTGACTTCTTAATCCTCTCTGTCCAACACACACAATGTCCACATTTGGTAAATCAAGGTTGTAAATCCCTCTGTTGCTTGCAAATTTTTCACTCCAGAAGACATAGCTATGGCATCTTGAAGGTAGATGTGCTTGTATTCAGATGAGTTGTGGAAATGAAATGGCAGTTTGATTATGATAAAAAGTGGTTGAAATTCAGCGCACTTGAAAAACCAGAAATGATTGGTGCTTTCTTAAAAATCTCCACTGAAAATTAGGGTGCATGCTTTTTTTAAGGAAGTCATTTCAATGGTTGAGAAAAAGTCATTTAAAGTAACATTGCATTTGATTAGCTAGTACATTGAGAGGTCAAACACCCTTGATGGATTCTTTTGCAACATAGTATGATGAACTTCTGAACTGTGTG
Source organism: Lissotriton helveticus (assembly GCF_964261635.1). NCBI lineage: Eukaryota > Metazoa > Chordata > Amphibia > Caudata > Salamandridae > Lissotriton > Lissotriton helveticus. The sequence continues at coordinate 951,994,720 of NC_136057.1, forward strand.
CTGGGTTAGGAGGGAGTTACCATGGTTACAGGGGAATGAGCACTGGGGGGATGGGTGAATGTTATGTGAGTTTAAAAGTCTTCAAATGTACAACCAATTAAAATGTGCAGTTTGGTTTTGAATTTGTGTGGGAACAATTTTGATTGGTTATGTACAAGAATATGGGTCTGAAATGAGTAAGCATCTGTGCTCCAGTGAAAGAAGCATTATTCAGAGATTCTGCTTAAGAAAATCTGTTGAGTGTAACTGACACTGTTCTACATCTTTCAAAGCATTGTTAAAGGTGAGTAATGATTCTTTTAATAAAGATAGAGTGCTGTATGCACTATGGGGAAGCTTAAGAAGCATATTGTGCTTCTTTATTCTTGCATTTTGTGTCATGTTTTTTTGTAATGCTGTTTAAAAATAAAATGGTGCATATTGGCAATGTATTTTGAAAATGAGTTAGGTTTCTGCTTTGTTTCTGTAGTGGTCATTTAAATGAGCTGTACTTTGTGTCAAAAACGATTTAGAATGCAAAATCTTTTCTGGAAAAAAGTCTGCTTTTTAAATTTTGGACAAGCATTACACTGACTTTCTGTTGGAAAAAAGAGAAAACATTTTCACATTTTTCAATAATTTCACCTGTGCCTTGTAACAGTTTGCCTCAATCAGCTTAAAGAGTATTCTTTGCTTGTGTCTCACTTTACTCTGTGCCTGTGTGTTATCTGATATGTGATTCATTTAATGAAGATACTCTGCTGTATGCAGTATGGGGAAGATTAAGAAGCATATTGTGCTTCTTTATACTTGCATTGTGTGTTATGTTTTTTTGTAATGCTGTTTAAAAATTGTATGGTGTATATTGGAAATGTATTTTGTAAATGAGTTAGGTTTCTGCTTTGCTTTGTAGTGGTCATTTAAAAGGGCTGTGCTTTGTGTGAAAAACAATTTACTATAGAAAATGTTTTCTGGTAAAAAGGTATGCTTAGTTGATGTCTTTAAAAATATGGAAGTACATGTTTTTTAAAGACATTGTATATTACATGTAACATCCTGGTGATGTGCCTAAGATCACACTGATGGATGAACCAAGCTTCACTCACAGTGTGATCTTAGGCACATGATCAGAATGTTAGATATAATGTACCATATCTGTCTCTGCCAACAGTATGTGTGTCTCTGCCTAAGATCACACTGATGGGTGAATCAAGCTTCACTCACAGTGTGATCTTAGGCACATGATCAGAATGTTAGATATAATGTACCATATCTGTCTCTGCCAACAGTATGTGTGTCTCTGCCTAAGATCACACTGATGGGTGAATCAAGCTTCACTCACAGTGTGATCTTAGGCACATGATCAGAATGTTAGATATAATGTACCATGTCTGTCTCTGCCAACAGTATATGTGTCTTTGCCTAAGATTACACTGATGGGTGAATCAAGCTTCACTCACAGTGTGATCTTAAGCACATGACCAGGATGTTAGATGTAATGAGTACTTCCATATTTTTAAAGACATCAACTAATCTCATTATTCACCCAGATCTATTTAAAAAGAAGCTTGACTCACAGTGTGATCTTAGGCACATGACCAGCATGTTACATGTAATCACAGTGTGATCTTAGGCACATGATCAGAATGTTAGATATAATGTACCATGTCTGTCTCTGCCAACAGTATGTGTGTCTCTGCCTAAGATCACACTGATGGGTGAATCAAGCTTCACTCACAGTGTGATCTTAGGCACATGATCAGAATGTTACATATAATGTACCATGTCTGTCTCTGCCAACAGTATGTGTGTCTCTGCCTAGAAGCACACTGATGGGTGAATCAAGCTTCACTCACAGTGTGATCTTAGGCACATGATCAGAATGTTAGATATAATGTACCATGCCTGTCTCTGCCAACAGTATGTGTGTCTTTGCCTAAGATCACACTTATTGGTGAATCAAACTTCACTCACAGTGTGATCTTAGGCACATGATCAGAATGTTAGATATAATGTACCATGTCTGTCTCTGCCAACAGAATATGTGTCTCTGCCTAAGGTCACACTGATGGGTGAATCAAGCTTCACTCACAGTGTGATCTTAGGCACATGATCAGAATGTTACATATAATGTACCATGTCTGTCTCTGCAAACACTATGTGTGTCTCTGCCTAAGATCACACTGATGGGTGAATCATGCTTCACTCACAGTGTGATCTTAGGCACATGATCAGAATGTTACATATAATGTACCATGTCTGTCTCTGCCAACAGTATGTGTGTCTCTGCCCTAAGATCACACTGATGGGTGAATCAAGCTTCACTCACAGTGTGATCTTAGGCACATGATCAGAATGTTACATATAATGTACCATGTCTGTCTCTGCCAACAGTATGTGTGTCTCTTCCTAAGAACACACTGATGGGTGAATCAAGCTTCACTCACAGTGTGATCTTAGGCACATGATCAGAATGTTCGATATAATGTACCATGTCTGTCTCTGCCACAGTATGTGTGTCTCTGCCTAAGATCACACTGATGGGTGAATCAAGCTTCACTCACAGTGTGATCTTAAGCACATGACCAGGATGTTAGATGTAATGAGTACTTCCATATTTTTAAAGACATCAACTAATCTCATTATTCACCCAGATCTATTTAAAAAGAAGCTTGACTCACAGTGTGATCTTAGGCACATGACCAGCATGTTACATGTAATCTACCATGTTCTTAAAAAACATGTACTTCCATATTTTTAAAGACATCAACTAAGCACATTATTCACACACATCCATTTAAGATCAAGCTTGACTCACAGTGTGATCTTAGGCACATGACTAGGATGTTACATGTAATCCAACATGTTTGTCTCTGCAAGCAGTATGTGTGTCTCTGCTCATATTATTTCCCTGTCTCTACAGGCCAAACACAGACCACCTATATATAAGCAAGACATTACATTAATTACTCATTACATGTAACATCCTGGGCATGTGCCTAAGATCACACTGTTAGTGAAGCTTGATTCACCCATCAGTGTGATCTTAGGCACATAACCAGGATGTAACATGTAATCTACCATGTTTGTCTCTGCAAGCAGTATGTGTGTCTCTGCTCATATTATTTCACTGTCTCTATATGCCAAAAACAGGCCACCTATATATAAGTAATACATAACATTAATTAGTAAATCATTTTTGACACAAAGCAAAGCACATGTAATGTAAATCAGCCTTTTGTTGTATACTAGTGTTTATATAGTTTACTTATTATAATTGCTATGTAATATGTTTGTAGTGGTCTATACTATGTTATTTTTTGTTTGCCACAGATTATAATCATTTATATAAAGAAAGAAAAAGATGCCTTCGAAACAAAGACGTGAAAAACTTTATAAAAATATTTAAGGTCTAAGGAAAAAGAAAAACAAGACTCAACCAAAACAAAATCTTCAGAGAAAAAAAATAATGCTCCAGGTAAGCAAACAACATTTTTTCTCAGGAACTTATTGAAATGTCAAAAAAAAACGTGTGTTTTTAAACAAGAATAAGACACCTGTAATTAGAAAGAAGACAGTGTGTCCCTTTAAAAATGTTAGACCTGTACAAGGAGATGAGATTGTCTACAACAAAAAAAGGAGAAATCAATTTATTGAAATTCGTAGATGAATGTTTCATAACAGAATTGTATCTAATTTATTAAAAAATGTAAAAAGGTATCAAAAAAAGACCGCTTTTTACAAGAAAAAAACATAGTTAAGATTGTGGATGAAGCATTTAAACTTAAAGTGAAAAATAAATTGTTTAGTTTAGTAATGAATAGAATTCGTACACTCGATAAGGTATTCAATGTGCTCAAATCAAAATGTACGTGGAGGAGAGTAATTAATCGGACTCATTTTTGTGATGTTTTTTCTGGAGAATGGAAGCATAGTTCAAGTTGTGAGCCATTTTTTAATGAAGAAAGTTACTTTCAGGATAATGATTTGGTGCATGCAGTTGACACCAGTGGTCGAGCATATGAGGTGAAGGACGGTTGTCCGGTTGAAAAAGAAGAGATTGTGCCTAGAAATACAGAAGAGGTGTTAGCTGATGAAGTTTTAGGGAGATGTCCTAAGGTTCCAGTGTATACTTGGAATTGTAGTAGTATTTGTAGTGTGCGACAGGATTCATTTGATTTGTTTCACACTTTCTTACGGACATATACTAAGAAAAGTGTGAAACAAAAAATGAAAATTTTACAAGAGTTAGATCCTTGTAGAGTGAGAGAAAAAAACAGGTTTGCAAGGGCATTCACTGGCTTGTCTTTCAAGAAAAGTATGTCAGAGTGTTTTTCACCATTTTAGGATGTTAGCAGTGCATCATAATAAAGTGAGGAAATTAGTGAGAAGGTTGTATTATGCAAAAAGTCCAGCACTTAAACTAAAACAGTTAAACAGTGGTCTTTTGCATGGAACTGAATTAGATGTCACAAACATTTGTGATGAAATTGAGTTTTGTTACTTTGGTGAAAAAGAGGTCAGTACAGAAATTGATACAGTAATAGAAGGTAATGTAGAAGAGAATGTAGAGATTTTAAGTACAGAAAAATTTGAACATGAAATTACAAAGTTTAAGGTCAATTCAAGTGAAATGCCTAATTTTTCTTGTGTGTGTTGTCGCCGAACTCATTATAAGCATCAGACTAGATTAGTTGATTTATATGTAAAAAGCGAAAAGATAAATAATAATGAGTGGAAGGATTTTGCAACTTATTTGTTGGTTGAAAATTGTTTTGATTTGGGTTCTGATCAACGTATTTGTAAATATTGTTATAATAACTTAAATGAAAACAGAATGCCTGCTAGAGCTGTTCATAATAATCTGGAGTTGGTAGACATTCCTTTTGAATTGATGGATTTAAATACCTATGAGTCTATTCTGATTCAATGTGTGCATCCTTTTCAGGCTATTGTTCGCGTGGAGCCTAAGACAGGGAAATTGCCTCCTTCAGATTTACAGAGAGGAGAAAAGGGAAGAGTTGTTTATTTGCCTCTAGATTTTAAGAAAAATATTGATACAATTGGTGTCGAAAAAGTAGAAGAGGAACCTCTGGTTATTCTAGTTAATGGTGTTCCGACAAAAAGTAAGAAAATCTGGCAAGAATTAGTGGATGTTAGGAAAGTCAAAAAGGCAACGTTGTATATGGTAAAAAATAATCAGTACTATAAAAATGTGTATGTGGGAGAAGAGGAAACAACTGTACAAGACGACACTGATGTCTCTGCTGGGCAAATAGAAAAAGTTGATGTCTCTAGAAGTGAAGAAATTTATGAACATTATAGTGTTCATCCATTGCATTCCAAAGAAGTAATGGGGAATGCTATTGACTTGTTTCAGATGAAAAAAGCCAAAGGAAGTCCCATTAGTGTATGGGAAGAAAGTTTGGAAGCTCGTTGTTTTCCACAGTTATTTCCAACAGGTGAAGGTGGACGATATGACTTCTGAGGTTCCGTGAATTCTAAACCCGTGTTTTAAATGTCATGGTTCCGTTACGATTTTGGTAACAAGAAACCGTAACTAATGAGTTCGGCAAGTACAAGTGTTTTTTGCCATGTTACACACAAGGATTCACAGTGTATTTGAAGATTCCGTTCCGAACCATAGTTTTCATTTTGTGTAAGGCAGCCATTTTGTGGTTGCCCTCACATAGGCCGATGACTGCGGCTGACTGGGTCTTTAAGACCCGTGCCCTTTAGCTGGGATTTGTGCTGACTTCTACATGACCCGAAGTGAACTGACCTCGTTGCCTGAAGCTGACCTTGCTGAGCCAGTTCTTGCCCGCTAGCTGATCAAGACTAAAATCAGAGCGCAGGACATCGTAAAATTTTACTACACACAAATATGCCTTATCCTACTCTTACCTGTTTCTGTTTCTTTCTTTATGGTCTATTTATGATATGGGTTGTGGCCTCTTTTATTATGGGTTCGTTCGGCCTGTCTAAAGAAGAATGTTGGGTTTGTCCGATGATTGATCATGGGCCGGACAACTGAAAAGTTGGTTTTACCGTCATGCGATACTTTTTGGTGTGGATACATGTGATTGGACAGTTTGTAAATATTAGGTGTTTGTCTGGAATGTGATTTTTGGCATAAAAAGGGATGACTTGCTTTGTAAAATTGAGCAGTCTCCTGAGAACTCATACCGTGAGGATTTCTAGGACTTCTGTTACTGGCTGCAGTCAATAAATTCGATCTTTGACGTCACCACGAAGAGTCCCGTGTCTCTGTATTCTAAGACAGGTGAACCCGAAGACTTTGGGCGTGCCCCTGGCGCCACCGGGTCTAAATAACCCGGTTCTTCAGTTGGCGCCCAACGCAGGGCGACATCAAGCGGTACCGGTCCAAGCCTGAAGATTGTGAGGAGCTTCGTGAGGAAATTCCGGAAGAAGGGCCCCCACTCCATAGACCCCGGTATGTCGAACGTGGACTGAAGGTCTTTGCTGCGACGTTTCCCGCTTTCTAGACGGCTATGAAGGACCGCTGCCCTGACTGCCGCCCTGTCTTGGACCCCCCTTTGTGCAGCTTTGTCTAGATAGACGGGTCTTCTGGTGACGTGACTGATACCTTAGTTAAGTATACGTGGGTCGCTCCCAATTCTTTGTTTTGTGGTTCTTTGAATACTTAGTCTTTGGGTCTTTGATTTGGGTATTGCAATTTCCAAAGCCGAGGGACTCGTATATTTGCGAGACTATAGTTGCAGATAATCCCTTGCAGTTTGAAGCTAGATTAGTGAGCGAAGATGCCTAGTCTTAGCAAAATTAGGAGGATATTCTGTTGTGGTTGTAATAGGGATTCCCGATTGGAGGATTCATGTCCGATACCTCCAGTGGGAACACCGACTTATGAACTCTATGTTAAACACGGCGTGGGCCCCATTACGTTCAATGAAGTGTGGGTCTGTTATACTAGGAAAGATGGGGTTTTACGATGGCCCCAATATGGTAGTTTTGATACTGAGATTTTAGATAATTTAGAAAGGAAATTGTTTAGAAAGAAAGCCCGGCCGGCGATGTTTGACTCCTTTAGCCTTTGGCGTAAAGAAGCCAGACAACGAGAAATCAAACAAGCTAAAAGAGATAAGAGAGAAAAGGGGTTGTCGATAATGCAAGCTGCCAAGCAGTTTAAAGAAGACGAAGAAGATAAAGCAATTGAGGTATCAGATAGGCAACATAATATGGCTATTGATAAATGTTATCCAGCATTGCCACCTCTTCTTGAGAAGGCGACAAAGGACCCTGAAAAGGACCCTTTAATGTCGCATCTATTGAGATTACCACCCCCTTATGCACAGAACGCTACGGCACCTCCTCCACCTCCAGTTGTTCCACCTCCTGGTCCTGCTCACCCACCGGCTCCTCTTCTGCTGGTCCTTCCTCCTACGACCCGCCTCCTCTGGGGCCGCAAACTTTGCTATCAGTTTTGTCCGGACCTTCTTTGCCTTACTCTCCTTTACCTTTGACTTCTGCTACTTTGCCTCAAAATACTTTGTCTCCTGTCCTTATGACGGCTTCTCCTTCTGCTTGACAACGGATGGCCAAAACTGTTACTGGTCTTTTGTCTCCTTTCTTTGGGTCGTCGAGTATGACCCCCGTTTCTGCGCGTAAACAACTGCGTAGTCAGTTACCTAGTCCCGAAGAGCAGACAGTGTTGGATCTCCTGGTTCGCAGGTGGATTTCGAATGTTTCGAGGTATAATTTAGAGTCAGTTATGGATGTCTTCCTGCAGTGGGAAGCACCCAAGCAGAGATATGTGTTTGATTTAATGTGTACTTTCCTCCGTGATTTGGGTTCAGTCCCAGTAGAGTTGCTAAATGTCCAGTCTGAGTTTGCGAAAGGGACGATAGTGGGTCCCGACGTTGAGAAAGCAGTTGCGACGATACTCGCGTTTAGGAGCGAGTTTCCGTCTCAGCCATTGTTTGAGTCTGATCCTTCCGTCAGGAGGAAAGTGAGACAGTATCCGATGAGAGAAGTTCCTCCAGTATGGCTCGATGCGGTAGCTGCTGGTGCGAATAATGTTCCCCCAGCTATACCGGCTCATTTTCAGAGAGTATGGGTACATGTTCCATGGAAGAAAGTAGAAGTTTTGGCCCTTAAACAGTCTTTACCTGATCCCCGTAAGAATCCAGCTGGCTATTACATAGAATTGTCCCAGACAGTTGACGCATGCATCATGAATTTAGCCGACATAGATATGCTGTTGGGTAATGTAGTACCTCAACCTCTATGGGCAAAGATTCGTCATGAGGATCATGCGATTGAATTAGGTGACTCATGGGCCAATATTGCTGCTGCGGACGCTAGACAAGTTGGTGGTTCTAAGCCTGAGCCTCTAGTGGCAGATCTACCTGGCAGAATTATAGATCTTATGAAAACGATGATGCCAGCGTTACGAGTAAATTGGGACAAGTTAGCAGCATGTAAGCAGAAGAAGGACGAAAGTGTATCTGATTTCTTCACTAGGTTTGAAGAGACATTTATAGATCATAGTGGTCAAGATATGAGTACGGAAGGTGGGCAAAGATTGTTCGTAGATAAGTTTGTCTTTAACTTACTTCCTGAACTGTGTAATAAGTTGAAAGATTCTGAGAGTTCTTGGGCTGTTTCCTCGTCGGCCCAGATATTGGCGACTGCACAGTACTACGAGAATAGGGATAAGGACTAGAAAGAAAGAGTAGAGAAAAAGACAAAAGACTTAAAGACAGAGGTTCTTTTGCAGCAGGCGTATCCGCCTTGCTCAAATCAACAAGACTTACAGCAACGCCCACAGTTTCAGCAACCTCCATCGTTTCAGAGACCGCAACAGAAAGCTGGGTATTTTCCTCCAAGACCACCATTGGGCTTGAATCAGTGTGCGTATTGTAGGGAGGAAGGTCACTATAAAAATGAGTGTCCTGTTTTAAGACTGCGCGCAAGTGGTATACCGGCCCCGAGAGGTCGTGGTGGTTTTCAGCAAGTGTCTAGGGGTAGAGTACATGGTGCGTTTCCTCAGAACGAACGTTCCTTTCCCCCACAAAATTCTATGAATTGTTTTTAACAACAGAAAATTGCGTCTGGTCAGTCGACTCAGTACTATGCTGATGACTATTATGTTGAGAGTGAGAATGCTGACTATAATGATTGCTAGGACAGCCATGGACAAAGAGAGGGAGTAGTGTCGGTTCCAGTAGATCAGAGTGGGCATTATGTTGCAGTAGTTACATCAGGTGTGGTAGCGCCTTTTCTTTTGGATACCGGTGCAGCGAAGAATTCTATCATGCACTCTAAAGTCCCTGGCGCACCTTTGTCTGGCTTAACGAATGTTTCGGTAGGATTCTCTGGCGCCCCAGTTCGTAATCCAGTTTCTAGTCCCTTGTCTCTTTCTATAGAGTTGAAAGCACCTCTCATTTTAACGACAGGTTGTGGTGAGAATTTGTTGGGTTTGGATTTGTTGAAAAGGTTGAATGCAACATTGCATTGTTCTCCTTTGGGACTACAGCTTACATTGGGTAAGAAAGTGATCTCTCCGATGTATTTTTCTAAAGATCGGCTTCCACCGGATCTGCGTTCTCTCCCTGATACTCTTTGGGCTACTGGTCCTAATGATGTCCGTCTTTTGGAGATTCCACCTTACGTTGTAACGCTTAAAGTGAATGTTAAATTGCCACGCATCCCCCAATATAGGATTTCTAGCGATGGTGAAAGAGCGCTTTTAGCAATTATTTATGATTTAATTGAGAAAGGTGTGATTGAAGAAACGAGAGGTAATGTGTGTAACAGTCCCATTTTACCTGTCCTGAAGCGCACTGACTCTTCTCAGCCACCTGTCTACAGGTTTATGATCGACCTTCGAGAGGTTAATAAGATTGTTGTGCCACAGTTTCCTGTTGTTCCGGACATTACTGCTTTGCTGACTATGATTCCTGCTTCAGCTGCGTGGTTTTCGGTTATAGATCTGAAGAATGCTTTCTTCAGTATTCCAATTGCCGAAGAGAGTAGAGATATTTTTGGCTTCTCTTTAGGAGGCCGAAGCTTCCGGTTCAAGCGCGCTCCTCAAGGCTATTGCGAAAGTCCTTCCATTTATAGCCAGGCTTTGAAAACTCAGCTTGATACTCTTGTGTTGCCTGCTGGTACTGCTCCTATTCAGTATGTTGATGATTTATTAGTAGCTGCTGATGATGAGGAAACTTGTAAAGAAGCTACTATTTCTTTGTTACAACATTTGTCTGACTTGCATCATAAAGTGTCACCTTCAAAGTTGCAGCATTGTCGCCAAGAGGTGACCTACTTAGGTCATCTCTTGTCGAAGAAGGGAAGAAGGTTGACCCCAGAACGAATTCAAGCAATTGCTCGAATGACTGTGGCAAATACGCAGAGAGAGGTACGTGCTTTTCTGGGTATCACGTCATATTGTAGACAGTGGATTCCGAACTTTTCTTTGTTGGCAAAACCTCTGTTGGCATTGACTTATAAGGATATACCGAACCCTCTTACTTGGTCTGACGATTGTCAGAAATGTTTTTCTGAGCTGCGTGATGCGTTGTGTTCTGCGCCAGTGTTGGGTACTCCTGACTACAGTAAGCCTTTTACACTCTATGTCCACGAGAGAGAGGGTTGTGCATTGTCAGTTTTGACTCAACAATTCGGTGATAAGCAGCGTCCATGTGCTTATTTCTCGTCGACTTTAGATCCGGTAGCTAGAGCATTGCCAAGTTGCTTAAGAGCTACAGCGGCAGCGGATGTTTCTATCCGACAGTCTGCTGGATTGGTGATGGATAACACGTTGGTTGTGATGGTTCCACATGCAGTGGATACTTTGTTAAATAGAACCAAGACTCAGCACCTTACTAGTGTGAGATTGTCGGGCTATGAGTTGACGCTTTTGGCTAGTCATGTGCACATCAAGCGGTGTAATATATTGAATCTAGCGACAATGTTGCCAATTTCTGTGGACACAGATGGTCAGGAACATCATGATTGTTTTCTTAGGACGGAAGAGGAAACGAAGGGTAGAGTCGATTTGAAAGATACTCCTCTTTCGGATCCTGATGGTACGCTATGGGTTGATGGGTCATGCTACAAGCTCCCAAAGGGCGATACGACCGCGGCATATGCCGTGACGACATTATGTACGATCGTTGAAACTGCACGAGTGAGCTATAATTCGGCGCAAGCAGCAGAGTTGATTGCATTAACGAGAGCGTGTACCTTATCTGAGGGAAAGAGAGTGAATGTGTATACCGATAGTCAGTATGCGTTTGGTGTAGCACACACTTTTGGATGCTTGTTGAAAGAAAGAGGATTTCTCACATCGCATGTGACTAAGATCCAACATGGGCAGCTGGTGAATGAGCTTCTTGAGTCACTTACTTTGCCGAAGCAAGTTGCGATTGTGAAGTGTAGTGCTCATCGGAAGGTTATGGATGATGTTGGTCGTGGTAATGCATTTGCGGATGAAGTTGCAAAAGAAACAGCGAGAAATGTGATGAGTCGAATGTACGTTGCAGGCCCTGCGAGATGGATTGGTGCAGCTGGAATGTGTGAAGACACGATTGAGAGTGTGAAATCAATCCAGGCTGAAGCTACTGAAAATGAAAAGAGTGTGGGAAGAAAAACTACGGGTAGATTGGACTCGACTGGTTGTTGGGTGGAGTTATCAGAACACCAAAGATAGATGTTGCCAGATGCATATGTGCTTGCTGTAGTTACGATGGCGCACGGGTTGTCTCACATTAGTGCAAAAGGAATTTGTAAGTTGTTGGCTCCAGTGTGGGAGAATGGTGGGATTCCCAAATGTGCGGAGAATGTGGTCAAGAATTGTATGGTGTGTTTGATGTATAATCCAGGTAAGGGAACTCCAACTCCAGCTGGTCACTTTGCGCCTCCGACGTTTCCATTTGAGGTTCTGCAATTGGATTTTATCCACATGGAAAGATGCAACAATTTGAAATATGTCCTTGTGTTGTTTGTGCTTTTTCTAGATGGGTAGAGGCAGACCCCCTAAAAGACAATACTGCCTCGTCCACAGCTAAAGTCTTGCTCAAAGAATATTTCCCTAGGTTTGGGTTGCCAAGGATGGTGTGGAGTGATAACGGAAGTGAGTTTGTGGGGAAGATCATGAAGAGAGTGTGTGAGGGTCTGGGCATAAAACAAAAATTTCATGCTGCAAATCATCCCCAATCAGCTGGATTAGTGGAATGTTACAATGGCACTTTAAAGCTGAAGTTAGCCAAAATTCAGGCGAGTTCTGGTCTTCAATGGCCGGTGCTTTGTCGTTGGCACTTTTGTCAACTAGAACTACAGTGCATTCCCGAATCGGACTTAGTACGTATGAAATTGTTTTTGGTCGACCGGCAAATGTGTGGGGAGTGCCGAAACCAACAAAATTTAGCGATATTGACTATCCTGTGTTGGTGGACTATTTGTATGACCTGACGGCTAAAATGCGTGTCTTGCATCAACAGGTTCATGATAACCTACCACCAGCCTCTGTGGACCCAGGTCACACCATCAATCCTGGTGACTGGGAAAAATTTTCAACGGACCAAGAACGACCAGCCCCGCTGGACGGGCCCTCACCAGGTGTTGCTATCTACAAGAACATCCGTGAAAGTCTTTGGGAAGAAAAATTGGATCCACGGCGTACACTGTAAGAGGGTACCTTTACCTCTGCCGTACGACCAGTGGATCCTCGAAGGTATTGCAGACACCGAGACTGAAAGGTTGCCAAAGTTCACACCGTTCAGCGATGCTGAGTTGGTATGGAGAGGGTCTGAGAAAGAGGACGATGATGTCTTACAAGCAGCTGTGACTTCATCTTTGAGATTGGACACCACCGAGCCTGAACTGTTATTTCAAAACCAGACAGAGCCTGGTAAAAACCGTTATAATCTACGATCTAGAAATAATGGACTAATAAAGAACAAATAATTCTTTTTTTTTATTTTAGAACTGCACTCTCTCAGCCAAAAAACAGTTTTGACCTTTTTTCCTTTTTCCAACCGCCATCCGGGTTCAGCTGTAGGGTCGCGGTGTAAAGACTTGGGATTGCAGCCATGTAGACACAAGGTCGATGGTTCTGGTTGGTCTTAGGGCATTCCCTGGACTGACAGACGCACTCCTTAGCAGAAGAAAACCAACCGCCGCGAACAGCCCAGTTAGAGGATGCATTTTTGTGAGATCGAGAGAGCTGCTGAGAGAATGAACTTTAAGATGAAACTATGTAGAATAATGCATAGCAAATATTTTCTGATTACATGTATTCTGATGTTTTTTAGCATGACGTTAACTTTGGTGGGTTGGATTGTTTTTTCCACTCAATTGACTTCTGCACCCATTTCCCAACCTTTGACCATTCCTACTACTACTTCTTTGCATTCTTTTCATATCTTACCCGAACACGAGCAGATTAGAAGGTCAGAATTTGTACATAAATATTTACAACAAGGGGTGGTGAGGGACAGAGTCTCTGAATTAAGCAGAATACTCTCACCCAGTCAAAAGATCAGGGCTAGATCCAACACAATTTTTTAGCTCATTGCACCATCCCAGTTTCAGAACCTGGCTGTATGCAAATTAGTCAGTTCCTGTCCCAGTGCATGATGGGAACAGGGCAAACCAAACTACAAAAGCCAATTCTTACACTGGGAAGGAAACAAGCTTCCGGGGACCGGTTTCTGGCATTACAGCCGTCTTCGGCCCGGCTTGCTTGAATCCTGATGGTGCAATGAGCAAGGGACTCATGTCTGAGTATACCCTTCCACGCTTAGGGTGGACAAAAATATTTACAACAAGGGGTGGTGAGGGACAGAGTCTCTGAATTAAGCAGAATACTCTCACCCAGTCAAAAGATCAGGTCTAGATCCAACACCGTTTTTTAGCTCATTGCACCATCCCAGTTTCAGAACCTGGCTGTATGCAAATTAGTCAGTTCCTGTCCCAGTGCATGATGGGAACAGGGCAAACCAAACTACAAAAGCCAATTCTTACACTGGGAAGGAAACAAGCTTCCGGGGACCGGTTTCTGGCATTACAGCCGTCTTCGGCCCGGCTTGCTTGAATCCTGATGGTGCAATGAGCAAGGGACTCATGTCTGAGTATACCCTTCCACGCTTAGGGTGGACAAAAATATTTACAACAAGGGGTGGTGAGGGACAGAGTCTCTGAATTAAGCAGAATACTCTCACCCAAAATTTTCAACGGACCAAGAACGACCAGCCCCGCTGGACGGGCCCTCACCAGGTGTTGCTATCTACAAGAACATCCGTGAAAGTCTTTGGGAAGAAAAATTGGAATCCACGGCGTACACTGTAAGAGGGTACCTTTACCTCTGCCGTACGACCAGTGGATCCTCGAAGGTATCGCAGACACCGAGACTGAAAGGTTGCCAAAGTTCACACCGTTCAGCGATGCTGAGTTGGTATGGAGAGGGTCTGAGAAAGAGGACGATGATGTCTTACAAGCAGCTGTGACTTCATCTTTGAGATTGGACACCACCGAGCCTGAACTGTTATTTCAAAACCAGACAGAGCCTGGTAAAAACCGTTATAATCTACGATCTAGAAATAATGGACTAATAAAGAACAAATAATTCTTTTTTTTTATTTTAGAACTGCACTCTCTCAGCCAAAAAACAGTTTTGACCTTTTTTCCTTTTTCCAACCGCCATCCGGGTTCAGCTATAGGGTCGCGGTGTAAAGACTTGGGATTGCAGCCATGTAGACACAAGGTCGATGGTTCTGGTTGGTCTTAGGGCATTCCCTGGACTGACAGACGCACTCCTTAGCAGAAGAAAACCAACCGCCGCGAACAGCCCAGTTAGAGGATGCATTTTTGTGAGATCGAGAGAGCTGCTGAGAGAATGAACTTTAAGATGAAACTATGTAGAATAATGCATAGCAAATATTTTCTGATTACATGTATTCTGATGTTTTTTAGCATGACGTTAACTTTGGTGGGTTGGATTGTTTTTTCCACTCAATTGACTTCTGCACCCATTTCCCAACCTTTGACCATTCCTACTACTACTTCTTTGCATTCTTTTCATATCTTACCCGAACACGAGCAGATTAGAAGGTCAGAATTTGTACATAACACATTCGTACAGCTACTGCATCAACATCAGTTGGTAGTGAACATTACTAATTGTTGGGTGTGTGTGGTCTTATGCCACATACTACAGATAGAGTTGTTCCCTATCTGATCTTACCGTTTAGTCAGAATGGGTAGTTATGGGCTTTTCAGTCGATGTTCATTTATGCCCTGGAAGTCTATCCTCTGCATTCCATGAGAGATAACTTGAGTAATTAAGCCTTGGTGAAGGGAGTTATGAATATGAGCAGAGATATCAATACATACAGGACTATTCCCAAGGAAGAGTTATCGGCTTATGTTGGATGGAACACGACCGGATACAGTGTTAGTCTGAGTGAAAAGCAGAAACGAAAGAGGTCACCTCCGATTTGGATCGTACCCCACCAAGGTCAATTTTGTCTGCAAGGTAATGGCAAAAATCCGAAAGCTCAGCTGCGGAAGAGTGTTTGTACTCAGACGTATGTTTTTACGTCTCAATCTTCCCCGCCGTTTTTGACAGCTAAGGGCACGTATTTTGTTTGTTACAACAGAGCATATACATGGTTGCCCCCTGATGTTTCAGGAACGTGTTATGTTGGATACTTGTTGCCTCCTACGTATACTGTCGCTGCAGATTACCACAAGACAAGAGTCGTTAGAGGTGTCTTCGATCGGGAAGATACCGCAGGTCAGGAAGTGGTAGACTTCTTTAAGGGTTTCTTACCATTTTGGCGACCTATGGCTTACAGTAGAGGCTTACGGCAATTGACGAGAGTGGTTGAATCCACCATAAACGAAACTGCCGGTGCCCTTAGTAATCTGACAGCTGAGCTACAAGCGGATCACCTTATGACGTTACAAAGTGATCCAATCGAGTTGCTGCGTTTTTATCCCAGATAATGCTCCGACGGTATACAAGGCCATTTCCAGGTTACATAAGATCTCCGAGTCTATACATGTGGACGAAGGAGATTGGTCGTTAACTGGATGGTTTTGGGGACTGTTATCCGTTTGGGGATGGAAGCTTCTGATGATCATTGGTGCGGCTCTAGCGGTTCTTTTCTCATGTTGTCTTTGTGTACAGTGCAATCCTGCCATATGTGGCCTTTGTGCTACTACGTGTGTCAGGAGACCGCCTGTCTCAAGAGATACACAGAGAAACAAGATAATGCTTCAACAGCACCTTGGTGATCTGATGAGAATTGACATCGACTCAGAAATAGACTGAGTAATTGCCTATGTCAGGGCAAAAGGAGGGACTGAGGTTCCGTGAATTCTGAACTCGTGTTTTAAATATGTCATGGTTCCGTTACGATTTTGGTAACAAGGAACCGTAACTAATGAGTTCGGCAAGTACGAGTGTTTTTCGCCATGTTACACACAAGGATTCACAGTGTATATGAAGATTCCGTTCCGAACCATAGTTTTCATTTTGTGTAAGGCAGCCATTTTGTGGTTGCCCTCACATAGGCCGATGACTGCGGCTGACTGGGTCTTTAAGACCCGTGCCCTTTAGCTGGGATTTGTGCTGACTTCTACATGACCCGAAGTGAACTGACCTCGTTGCCTGAAGCCGACCTTGCTGAGCCAGTTCTTGCCCGCTAACTGATCAAGACTAAAATCAGAGCGCAGGACATCGTAAAGTTTTACTACACACAAATATGCCTTATCCTACTCTTACCTGTTTCTGTTTCTTTCTTTATGGTCTATTTATGATATGGGTTGTGGCCTCTTTTATTATGGGTTCTTTCGGCCTGTCTAAAGAAGAATGTTGGGTTTGTCCGATGATTGATCATGGGCCGGACAACTGAAAAGTGGGTTTTACCATCATGCGATACTTTTTGGTGTGGATACATGTGATTGGACAGTTTGTAAATATTAGGTGTTTGTCTGGAATGTGATTTTTGGCATAAAAAGGGATGACTTGCTTTGTAAAATTGAGCAGTCTCCTGAGAACTCACACCGTGATGATTTCTAGGACTTCTGTTACTGGCTGCAGTCAATAAATTCGATCTTTGACGTCACCACGAAGAGTCCTGTGTCTCTGTATTCTAAGACAGGTGAACCCGAAGACTTTGGGCGTGCACTGGCGCCGCGGGGTCTAAATAACCCGGTTCTTCACGACCGACCCATTCAAATTCCTGCATCTGAATACCGGACTTCAAGATTATATGCAGAAGATCCAAGGTTTCGTCAATGCATTCCATATTTGTTCCATCTACTGTTTGAGAGTGATTTGTCTGGACTTTCCTATGCAGTAAACCATATACTGAAAAGTGGAACACATCTTCAAAATGTTTCGGCAAGGGATTTTATGGATAAAGTGAAACTGCAAGACAGTGTTTTGGAATCCCAGCTAATTAATCTCATGGCATGTCAGCGTGGTACTAACGAGTATTGGTACCATCGTCATGGGGAATTGAAATGTATGCTAAGAAACTTAGGAACTCCTACATGGTTCCTCACACTTAGCTGTGCTGAGTGTGCTTGGGAAGACTTACTTGAATTTCTACAAGAGGCAAATAAAAACATTGAAAATATTGAATACAAGACACCTGGAGAACTGTGCTCTTTGGATCCAGTTAATGTATGCAGATATTTCAATCATAGGTTTGAAGCTATGATGTCTTTTATTACAAACAAAAAAAATCCTCCGCTTGGAGAGGTGTTGGATTTCTTTTGGAGAAAGGAGTATCAAGCAAGAGGTGCTCCTCATATACATATGGTGCTATGGATTAAAGATGCACCAAAATTTGGAACAGATTCAGATGAGAAAGTGATGAGTTTCATTGAGCAGTATTCTACATGTGCTGTTCCGAAAAGTACAGAAGAAAACAATTTAAGACATCAAGTTTTACACTTTCAAACCCATTGTTGTGGGAAATACTGTCGTCGAAAATACAAATCCAAGGACAAGTTCTACACGAAATGTTGTTTTGCATTTCCACGTCCAGTAACATCGAAAGGAAGAGTTAACAATTTTATGCCTTCTCTGCGACAAACTGTGACAAGAAAATCACCTAAAAATACATACAACCTCAGAAGAAATGAGAAATCCAAATTCATAAATGACTACAACCCAGTCATTTTGTCCATGTGGTATGCTAACATGGATATTCAATATGTGGCTGACAACTCTATTGCTGTGGCGCGATATGTGACGTCTTACATCACAAAATCAGAAAAGACGGAACTGAAGGAAATGTGGGAGGAAATTTCACATGAAAATAGTCTAAGCAAGAAATTATACAGTTACAGTCTGAAGATGTTGTCGCATCGAGAAATTGGAGCATATGAATGTTCTGATCGGTTATCATCAGCAAGTCTATATGCCAAATCTAGAACCATCAGTTGGGTGAGTCTAGGTCTTGCTGCAACACGAAACCGAGTTTTGAAATCTGTACAAGAAATAGAGTGTTTGGCAGAGAAAGAAATAGACAGTACAGATATTTTGAAGACAAACATGTTGGATACATTCTATCCAAATAGAAGTACTCACCTTGAGAACGTTTGTCTCTATGAAGTTCTGCAAACCTATACTTTTAAAAACAACGTCAAAGAAGACATCAATTAAGGTGTATATGCAGTAATTGGTTGTGAAGGCTGTCTAGTGAAACAAAGAAATGGCCATTTGATTAATCATCGAAAAATTTAGTTGTGTATCTCCAGACAAAAGGGAATTTTATTACTTAGCTCTTTTGCAACTCTTTAAGCCTTGGCGTAGAGAAGAGGAACTACTTGGAGATTTTCTTACTTATGAAGATTCGTTCAATACAACCAAGGATACCATAGAATATCCTGTTTTTTCAAATTATCTGCAAATGTTGAACGAGGAAATACAGCAAGAAGCTACAATTGCAGCAGAGATTGCTAGAGACAGTTCTCAAGATAGTCAGAGTTCTGCTTCATTGAGTCAGGATCCAATAGGAGGACCAATTATACAAAATGAAGCTGCCACTGCCATGGATGAAGTTGAAAGAGCCATGGAACAAGCTCAGGAGGATGGAGTTCACTTAGAAGATTTGGAAAAAGAACTAAACGTTGAGCAGAGACAAATATATGATGAAGTCACAGAACACATTGAGCATGGTTTATCTCATGACAAAAAAGAGTGCTCATGTACATCATTTATACTTGTCCGACTGTATGTGAGTGGAGAAGCAGGAACTGGAAAAAGCTTCCTGATTAAAGCGATTGCAACATATTTGCAGAAAACAACGGAGTCATCGCTCTCTTGTGTTGTTACTGCTCCAACTGGGTTGGCAGCACACAACATTAAAGGGATTACTTTACATCGCTTATTGATGCTGCCAGTGGAGCATGATAACAAATTACAATACCACTAGCTATCTGGAGAAGCTTGTTGTGAAGTTTTAAGAGTCCTAAAGAAAATGAAACTTCTTATCAGTGATGAAGTAAGCATGGTATCAAATGTAATGCTTGCTTTTGTGCATTCAAGAATGCAAGAAATTCTTAAAACAGAGTATGATGGGTTATTTGGAGGCAAACACATAATTGTTTTTGGAGATCTACTGCAGCTAACTCCAGTGAAAGGACAACCAGTGTTTAAAATGCTTACACATGAAGATACAAGGAAGTGCCTAGGAAGCATTGGAAATGTTAACATATGGTTAAATTTCAAATATGCAGAACTGCTTCAAAATATGCGACAGGCAAACGATGAAGATTATAAAAATATTCTACAAGATGTAAGAATTGGAAATCTAACTGAGCATGGCAAAGAAGCTTCACATGGACGAGGAAGAATATTTTTATGAAAATTCCTGAAAACAAATCTGTTATATGCTTGATGCCAACTCTAAAAGAATGTTCAATCTTCAACAACAAAATGTTAAAGTTGGAAAATCAAGAGATTGTGAAACTGTAAGCTATTGATAAAATAGAACATGAAGGAGCAACTATTGTTTTGTCTGAAAAGTTGATATCAAAATTGGATTCTTTAGAGAAGACAATATCTAAAACTGCTGGATTAGAAAAGACTCTGTATGCATCTTTAAATTGTCGTATAATTTTACGACGTAAATTACATGTGGAAAGAGGTTTAGTAAATGGAGCAATGGGTCATGTTGTTGATTTTGTGAATTACCGAAATAGAGATGGAATTGAATTTATAAAAATTAAATTTGATGGTATTGAAGAAGTACAACAAATCAGTCGTTGTTCTGCTCGATTTTTGCTTGTGAAAGATTTATATGTCCGCCGAAAACAGTTTCCTGTTTCTTTGGCATATGCAGTGACTATTCATAAATCTCAAGGTTTAAGTGTGGATACTGCTTTGGTGAATATTGGAAGTTCTGTGTTCAAGGAGGGTATGGCATATGTTGCTTTATCTCGAGTCAGAACTTTATCTGGATTGTACTTGATTGTTTTTGATGAGACAAAGATAAATGCAGATCTAAATTGTGTAAAAGAAAATATTATGTTAAGAAGAGAGTATGCTCCAAATTTACCTCAATATCCTCTATTTGAAAAGCGTGTGGTAGGCCGAAAAAGAAGAAATGATAAAAATTGTAGTGAAGTTGTAGCAAAAAGAAAAAAGTAGATGAACCAGTAATTGTAAGCAGAAAGGAAAAGGATTCGGGTAAAGATGTTGTTGGATTTCAGTTTGAAAACCGTTCTGGTGTCAACTGCTATGCTAATGTAGTGGTTAACGTTGTTTTTTTCTCCAAAGTGTACAAGAACAGATTGCTGAAAATTGTGATCAAACATTTTGTTGTTTATTAAATTCTGTGTTTGACAAATGTAGCAGTGATAGAACAAAAATACAAAGTGTTTCTGAAATTCGAAATGTTTTAGACATATGTTCTGGTCAAAAACAATTTTCACAGAATATTCAGCAAGATTGTCAGGAATTTCTAATGTATATGCTGGTTGTTTTACAAGATGAAGGTGTAGAAGTAGAAAATCTTTTTGGCCTTTCTTATAAATGGCAGCATGACTGCGACAATTGCTCCTTTTCAAGTAGTACTACAATAGACACTAAAAGATTTATATATTTGACTTTACCAGACTGCAAATCAGTGTCATTTAATAATCTAGTTAGACAAGCAAATCAAAGCACGGTCTGTACTCAATGTAAATCTGCAATGCTATCAACATTATTCATACAAAGATATGGACAGTATGTTATTTTAATGTTCCAACGATGTAGACCTGATGGAACTAAATTGACAATTTTAATTAAAGATGTTGTGGCTTCTCAATTATCAATTTCAGGAAGAACCTTTACAACTGCAGCAATTATTTACCATGATGGTCCTTCAACAACATCAGGACATTACACAGCTTATTTAAAATGTCATAAAGGTTGGAAACACTGCAATAATACTCAATTGACTTTCAAACAACGTTTGCCTTCTGACTTACAAAATTCCTACCTAGTGTTCGTACAACCGAAATTTTAGGGAAGGTAATTGGCCTATGAAGATTGCAGCAGTTAATATAACTTAGTTTGCTGTTCAAAATTACTTTCTGAATGAGAGTGATGAAGATAATAAAAAACATGTAGTTCTTATAGAGATAGTATATGTATATCATATAGTGTGTGCTGTGAGTATTATACAAAATATTTATAAAAAGTAAGCTAGAGGTGGAAAAAAAACTCTTGTTTCATAATGTAAAAGATGTTGGAGCCTTTCTTTCAGAAAGTCGGGTAAATGAGAAAGTAAGAATACTCTGGACTAATTTCCAAAGAAAAGGACTTTCCATATACTATTTGGCCTAGGGGAAAAGTGGATGGATCAAAAGTGAGTTTAGATATGTTTTTTCAAAATTTTACATTATTTAAGAAAAGATTCTATGGGTTTATTAAACACAATCATTTTGATTGTGTTTTTTTTTGCCCGCTGTTATATGATGAGTACTATTGAAGTCACTGTTTTAAGTGAAATTCAATATATTCTGAGAACAGCCAAAATAAACCATGTAACATGTTGTTGAATTTTTTTTGTATTTTCTATTATTAAATATATATTATTTTCCCATTCTCTTATGCTCACTTACCTATTTCCACCCTCTATCACTCTTCTTAACTCACCCTCACTGGCCTTTTTTCACTCTCCCTCACCTCCCTTCCCTTTTTCCACTTTCCTCACTTATTCTCATTAACCACTCCTTCACGGCCCTTTCCCTCTCTCCCATCTACTACTTTCCAGCTGTCAGTCACTCTACTTCACTCCCCTTCCCCTTGTTTCCTTTCTTTGTTCCCTCAATAATTCCCCTTCTCTCACTCACCTTATTACACTTCACTCACTCCTTCTCTCACTTCCTCTGTCCTCTCACATCCTCACTCCCTTTCCCTCACTCCCTGTCTCTTATCTTCAGTCTCTCGATCCTCTCACTCTCTCACTCCTCTTCTGTCATGCTTACTCCCTACAACTCCCCCACACTCCCTTACTTACCTTTCTTTACTCTCTTACTCAGTTCCTTTCTGCCACTATTTCCTGCACTACCTCTATGTTCTCACTCCTTCACTTCCTTTGTCTCAAGCTCACTTGCTTTTATCCTCTTTTTATTTTCCCTTTTTCATCAACCTCTCCTTCACTCACCCTCCCTCACCTGTGGAGAAGTGTGGCTCACTGGTTAGAGGAGGCAGACCCTGATGCAGAGGTCAGACCCAGGACCAGGGTTCAATTCCCAACGCGGCAGGGTCTTGAGCCCAAATGTCCACGGACTCGATAATTCTCGCCTCGGTGCCTACTCGAATCATGCGTTCACACTCTGCAGCTCTGGGCAATAGCTTGCTTAATCTCCACTACGGCCCCCCCGCGGCGGGATGCCTGGTCTTCACCTTGGGGATGCCCAGTAGGGGTAATCTCGCAGGGAAAGCCAGGACGGGTTCCCAAAGCAAGCGCTAAGAGACCTGTCGGTGATTTGGCGCTATATAAATCGAAATTAACATAACATTAACTTTGTTCCCTTACTTCAGTTCCTACAGTTATCTTCATTCATCATCTTTAACTACCCTTCTCTTTTCTCTCGTCACGCACTCACCTTTTTCCAGTCCCTTTTTTTTCAGTTTTCTTCCCTTTCTTCCCTTCCTTTGCTCCCTCAGTCATTCTCCTTCCTTTACTCACCTTACTGCCGTTTAGTCACTCTTTCTCTGACTCACCTCTGTTCTCTCATATTCTCACTTGTCTTCCCTCACTCCCTCTCTGTTACCTTCACTCCCATTGTTTCCTCAGTGTCTTACAACCCTACATTCACCCTCACTCACCTTCCATGCCTCATTGTCATTAATCCACCGTTATTCACTCCTGCTTCTCTGTCACTCACTCCCCTTTCTTTACTCCCCTTTCTGCCTTTAGTTTTCCTAATGCATATTCCTTTAGGATCTTACTCACCTTCAGTTTATTTTTCTCTCTTGCTCTTGTTCACTGTCACTGAATGTATCCATGTCATTATCCATCTAGTAATTTGCTGTCTCTCTATTTCTTTTTAACTCTCTCTGACCTTCACCATTCATTTGTTTTTCTTTCTGAGTCCTTCACTTCTACTTTATCTCTTAGTAACCTTTTATGACTTTTAATCTCCTACTTTGTCTCTTGTATTGTAAAATATATATTATAAATATTCTAACTTATTTTGTTTTGTCTTTCACAGATATAAATTTTGATGAAAATATGTAATTAAGTTTACATTACTTATAAGGTAAGTTTGATGTACAAAATTTACTTTCCCTATATTCTTTTTCTTAACCTGACTACTCGTCTCTGATGCTCCCACACCTCTGTTCCCTTATTGCGCTTGCCTCACTTATTCTGAATCCCCACGTTTACTCCCCTTTTCCTCACTCCTCTCTCACACTCACCTTCTTTCAGACCTTCTCCTTTACTTTCTTTCCTCTCTCTTCTCTTACTTCACTCATTTACTCTTTTCCCTTCCCTTACTCTGCTTACTCCACTTCACTAACTCCTTCTCTTTCTTCCTCTGTCCTCTTAGTTCTACACTCCCCTTCCCTCAATCTCTTTCTGTTAGCTTCATTCTCTCCATCCCCTTAGTCTCTCACTCCTCTTCTGTCACGCTCACTGCCTATAACTCAGCTACAATCCAACACTCACCTTCTTTCAAACCTTCTCCTTTACTTTCCTTCCTGTCTCTTCCCTTCTTTCGCTCCTTCGCACTTTTCTCTTCCCTTACTCTCTTTACTCCACTTCACTAACTCCTTCTCTTACTCCCTCTGTCCTGTTAGTTCTACACTTTCCTTCCCTCATTCTCTCTCTGTTAGCCTCATTCTCTCCGTCCCTTTAGTCTCTAGCTCCTCTTCTATCACGATCACTCCCTATAACACAGCCATACTCCCACACTCATCTTCTTTCAAACCTTCTCCTTTATTTTCCTTCCTGTCTCTTTCCTTGTTTTGCTCCATCACTCTTTTCCCTTCCCTTACTCTGCTTACTCCACTTCATTAACTCCTTCTCTTACTCCCTCTGTCCTCTTCCTTCTACACTCCCCTTCCCTCATTCTCTCTCTGTTAGCCTCATTCTCTCCATCCCCTTAGTCTCTCACTCCTCTTCTATCACGCTCACTCCGTTTAACTCAGCCATACTTCCACACTCACCTTCTTTCAAACCTTCTCCTTTACTTGTCTACCACTCTCTTCCCTTCTTTCGCTCCTTAACTCTTTTCCCTTCCCCTACTCTGCTTACTCCACTTCACTAACTTCTTCTCTTACTCCGTCTGTCCTCTTAGTTCTACACTCTCCTTCCCTCATTCTCTCTCTGTTAACCTTATTGTCTCTGTCCCCTTAGTCTGTCACTCCTCTTCTGTCACGCTCACTCCCTACAACTCAGCTACACTCCCACACTCACCTTCTTTCAGACTTTCTCCTTTAGTTTCCTTCCTCTCTCTTCACTTACTTCATTCCTTTACTCTTTTCCCTTCACTTACTCTCCTTACTCCACTTCACTAACTCCTTCCCTCTGTCCTCTTACTTCTTCACTCCCCTTCCCTCATTCTCTCTCTGTTAGCCTCATTCTCTCCGTCCCCTTAGTCTCTCACACCTCTTCTGTCATGCTCAATCCCTATAACTCAGCTACACTCCCACACTCACCTTCTTTCAAACTTTCTCCTATACTTCCTTATCTGTCTCTTCCCTTCTTTCATCCTTCACTCTTTTCCCTTCCCTTACTCTTCTTACTCCACTTCATTAACTCCTTCTCTTACTCCCTCTGTCCTCTTACTTCTACACCCCCCTTCCCTCATTCTCTCTCTGTTAGCCTCATTCTCTCTGTCCCCTTAGTCTCTCACACCTCTTCTATCACGCTCACTACCTATAACTCAGCCATACTGCCACACTCACCTTTTTTCAAACCTTCTCCTTTACTTTCCTTCCTGTATCTTTCCTTCTTTTGCTCCTTCACTCTTTTCTCTTCCCTTACTCCCCCTACTCCACTTCACTAACTCCTTCTCTTACTCCCTCTGTCCTCTTACTCCTACACTACCCTTCCCTCATTCTCTCTCTGTTAGCCTCATTCTCTCCGACCCCTTAGTCTGTCACTCCTCTTCTATCACGCTCACTTCCTATAACTCAGCCACACTCCCTCACTTATGTTTCTTTCCTCCCTCACTCAGTCCTCTACTCTCACTTTTTCTTTCACTTTCTCTGTCTCTTGACTCCCTTACTCCCCTTGTCTCACACTCACTTGCCTTTATCCAGTCTGTATCACCACTCTTTCCTCAACATCACTGCTCTTTTCTTACCCTTCCACACCCCCGTTCCTTTACTACATTTTCTTCACTTATCCTCATTCCCCTTGTTCACTACCCTTCTCCTCACTCACCTCCCACACTCACCTTCTTTCAGTCCCCCTACTTCACTTCCCTTCCCCTCTCGTCCCTTTCTTTGCTTTCTCACTCATTTTCCTTCCCTCTCTCACTGCACTCCACCTCAGTTACTCCTTTTGAATTTGTTAAGAATACAGCTCTTTTTTGAGAATTGGAGGTAGTTCTAAAAAGAACTGTTTTTTGTCTTCTTTTTTAGATTTTTTTCTCAACAAAAACTAAAACAGGGAATGCAAAACTGCTCAACAGGAGCAAAAAAAAGGGGAAACATTAGGGCTGGGGAGGACTGTGGTGTTCTTGCCTCCTGTGTACAATGAGCTTGATGCTCTGCTCACCATAGCAAAGCATTTCATCGCATTGCTTGCACTTTATAGTAATGTCACTAAAAACAGGTTGAATGTTTGGAATCATCTCCAATTCCGCTGCACGTCCTCTCCCTGATGTTGTGGCTCCTCCAGTTGATGTAGAGGCACCATCCCTTAGGGGATTACGTGCCAGGTCTCGGACACTCTCCCGGGCATAGTTCTGGGGGTGCCTCCGTTGGACGTGGCAAATCATTGTAGAATTGCCAAAACTGTACTTCCTTCTTGGGTCTCCTCGGGAAAGCACATTTTTTCAGATTTTGCATTCTACTTTGGGAGCATTCACCTTTTTTAATCCTGCAGGTATTGAAAAAAACTTCCAAATAAAATGCTCCTTGACCTTGGGCTGAGGATGCTCTTCTTGAATGAAGTCATCTGACTCCTCAATACTGCTGAGTGTGAGGAGGTGTATTGTATTATCACATGGATGATGTCATCAGTGATGTCATTTGAGATATCATCAGTGATGTCATCAGTGATGTCATTTGAGATGTCATCAGTGATGTCATCAGTGATGTCACTGACCAAGTCATGAATGATGTAATATGTGACATCATCAGCAGTGGATTGCGGGCGCGTGAGTTATAGTGAGTCCAACTAACTATAACGTGGGAATTTCAATGGTTTTGTATGAGTAAAATGTTTAGCTAACTATAACTGGTGTGAAACCTATGCTTTTTTCTGTGAATTTCAAAGGTTTTTTAAATGCTAATTCCTAACTATAACAAATGTGAAACCTATGTTTTTTTCAGTGAATTTCAAAGTTTTTTTAAATGCTAATTCCTAACTATAACGATTGTGAAACCTATGGTTTTTTCAGTGAATTTCAAAGGTTTTTTAAATACTAATTCCTAACTATAACGATTGTGAAACCTAAGGTTTTTTCAGTGAATATAGATATATATATATATATATATGGCTTATACCTGATGTCACATTGAAAATACAATACATATATAAAATGTTTAGACGATTGGTCAAAATAGAGTGAATGTAAAATGATATTCAGTGATGGTGTATTTTTTCAGTCACTTTATACATATATGCAGGCCATGGTGTGGTAAAGATGAGGGTGGAGAAGGTAGAGGGAGTGGGTATTTTGTTTTTGGTGTTGTGCCAAACTAGATTTCAGCTGCAGTGTCATGCACCTAGGCAGGGTCCAAAAGGGAAGAAAATAGGTTTGAACACCATTATAGGTGTGTGTGCCCCCATTATTAATCAGATTGCTAAAAAAGTGGCCCACGTTCTGCAAATTGGGGCGCTTTTGAACTTGTATAGACTCGCTATTTAGGGGGTTTGCAACATGTGGGAGGCTACATGTATTTGTGGTTGCTGCATGCAATGCTTTGTTATTTTGATGGGAATCAGCAGTAGGACGATCTACCTGACCATAAAAAAGGTCCACAAACAGCGAAAATGCAGCCCACATACAGACCTGTCAGACCAGCCTTCTGGCACTGTGAGACTTCTCTACAGGCCAGTCCGACCCTGCACATAGATGCTAAACCTTTATGAATGTAGGTTACAGGTAAACTGGGCTGTGTGGGTAGGGATCACTGACATAATATCGAATTCACAAATATAGAATTACCAAAATATAGAAGAACAAATATAGAATGCAAGAATATCGAATTCCTATCTACAAACAGGTAAGTACAAAAATATCGAATCAAAATTATAGTTTTAAAAAATATAGTTAGTCAAAATATCGAATTTTTTTACATGTCCTAAAAATAATTTAAAAATAAATAAATATTAAAAATAATTAACTAAAATATACTTAAAAATACTTAAATAACTTTAAAATTATTAAATAATTATTTTAAGATATAAAAAAAATACAATTTTATTTTTCAAAACATATATATATATATATATATATATATATATATATATATATATATATATATATATATATATATATTAACATAATATTAATGAAAAAATATACAATATTTTTACCGTAGGATAGCAGGAGGGTAAAATTTACTATTACCAGTCCAGTGAGTACAACAGTAAGGAAAGCGTTGGATAGCGTAGGGGTAAAATTACTATTCCCACTCCAGTGAGTGCAACAGTAGGGAAAGCGTTGGATAGCGTAGGGGTAAAAATTACTATTCCCACCCTGGAGAGTGCAACAGTAGGGAAAGCGTTGGATAGCGTAGGGGTAAAAATTACTATTCCCACTCCACAGAGTGCAACAGTAGGGAAAGCGTTGGATAGCGTAGGGGTAAAAATTACTATTCCCACTCCAGTGAGTGCAACAGTAGGGAAAGCGTTGGATAGTGTAGGGGTAAAAATTACTATTGCCACTCCAGTGAGTGCGACAGTAGGGAAAGCGTTGGATAGCTTAGGGGTAAAAATTTCTATTCCCACTCCAGAGAGTGCAACAGTAGGAAAAGCGTTGGATAGCGTAGGGGTATAAATGACTATTCCCACTCCAGTGGGGAAAGAAAATACTTCATATATTAATAAAAATGAATTAAATATTAATACCAATAAAAAATTATTTGTAACTAATGACCAATTTAATATAATATAATAATTAATCAATTAAAATACAAATAAAAATTAAGTATTAAAATGCATTACCTATTCATACAAATTAATTAACAATTAACAATTAATTAATTAGCAATTGAAAATTAATTAACAATTAATTCAAAATAAGTACCAAAAATTAATAACATTAACATAATTATAAATTAATCAATTAAGTAAAATTAATTGCCAATTAAAATTTAATTAATTACCAATTAAAAATTAATTAACAATTAATTCAAAATAAATACCAATGCATACATTTAAATATTTTATTAATTATAATTAAATTACTTCCCACCCTATTCCCCTATAAACCCACAACCCGCTACAGAATTAAATTAGGCAAAAATTAAATAACATAAAATTCATTACTTAAAATAAATTATAAAATAAATATACACTTTTCACACATATACTAACATACAAAACACTTAAAAAAAATCGATATTATTAAAAATTCGATATATTTAATACCTATATTATATACTTCAATATTTTGACTTTCTATATTTATGAAAATCGATATTAAATTATTGACCTTAAATTAGATATTTTTGTTGACTATATTCTGTCCATTTGATATTTTGTCCATTCTTTATTTTGACTTCGATATTAGTGCTATTCTATATTTTTGATTCAACATTTTGTCTGTATACCATGGTTAGTGCCATCAGCTGACCATAAACTGTAGCCCTTCAGTCCACACAGTAAGATAAACCTGCTCCTTATACAGTTCCTCCTGTATGTGTGAACACAAATCCCGGTGCACAATTATGCCCCATGACACCCTGTGTACAGCAAGAGAAGAAAAGATTGTAATTGTTCCTTGTGTTGGTCTAAAAATAAATCGGTGACAGTTACAAGTTCAAAGCTTTTTGATTATTATTTTTTATTTTTTTTGTTTTAATCATTGAAAAGTATACCGATAGGGTACGGGACGGAGCAAGATGGAGTCAGCGTGAGTTCTCGCTGCTCGGCTGCTCACGCCGGACGCGCTATGATCGGCTAGCTGCCCTGCGCCTCTCAAAGTAATGCCGGTCTGTCACGCGCGCTGGGTACAGTGGTTGAATGGAGCGCTGATGATGTCTTCCCGTGTCTTCCCGTGGGGGGGCCCACTTTCAATCGATTCGTGGCTGGCAAAACCTCAATGGAGTAACCCGCAAGGCTTTCCTGATTTTAGCTGTCACTCTTGCCGATCCAAAAGTACGAGCCGTCTTTTATTCCATCGCGGCAGCAATACTTTCTTCACCTCTGGTCACTCCCGCTGTTTTCACTGCTGCCAACGGAGCCTTACGCAGCGGGACCCTGCCTTCTCCTAATTACCAAGGAAGCAGACTTGACAGACTCAACAGGAGAGTCATGAGCGCCCGGGGGCACGAAGAGGTGCTAAGCTGAAAACACCTGTGGCTTCCAAGGATTCCGCCGCTGCTGCTGCTGTCACCGAAGGAGCATCTAAACCCAGGCCTGAGGTTAGTGCTGATAAAAAACAGTTGGGCAAATTGTTGGGCCAAACAAGGGGGGGCCTTGACTAGAGACTCAAAAAATACTGACACTGCACACCCTCCCCATGCAAAAATTTACTTGGGCACCAAAAAACAGTATGCCAGCACCAACTCTAAAACTCACGCATCCCCCACTGAGACTACACCCTCAGGGAACCCCAAGCTAGGATTGCAGCAAGAGGGAAGTACAACGAAAAGTAGGCTTAGTGGAACTTTGTCCACCAGCCCAGACTTAACATCCGCTGAAACCTCTACTGAAACAACCAAGCCCATAGGGGACCAAGACATCCTCTCTCAGGCCCCTGCCCTAGCTTAACCAGCTATCGACTCCATCCAATACCAGACTCTCCCTGCAACACAAACACAGGAACCGGATAAGGGATGTAGTGATGCCTGTCTTACTCCTGATTTGCAGTTGGCAGGGACAAATAATGTCATCCAAAGCTTAGTGGTGCTCCCCGATTCACAAATTTCCGGGACTCCCGAGACAGGGTTGGAACACTTCTACTCAGTTTCAGACAGTATACCTACCTCATCCAACGAGGGTGGGTCCGAGGACGCCAGCGAAGGTCATAGCAAGGTCTTTCACAAAGACACAGGCACTGTCCAGCGCCCTAAAAAACCTATAAGCAAGATTAAGTGCCGCAACCAGCTGAAGTGGGATTACTCTGATTCTCAGATGTCATATCCCCTTGACAAAGAGGATCTTAACTCAACTCAGTGGGGAAGTTCAAAAAGCCTGCAGGCAGACAATACTGAACTAGCCTCCATACTAGCCTCCATTAAGGAGTTCCACGAACAGGTTTGGGCGGATAACCGTGTCGCCAAAAAAGCTGCTAAGAAGTTGCAGGGTGGCTTAAGGCGACTGAACAAGACTTGTGCCGATATCAGCGACCGGGTCACCATGGTGGAAGCTCGAACTGAACACCTGGAATCAGAATCTTTGGCCACTAAACAGCAGTGGGAGTCCAACACAGCTTGCATTGTTGACCTGATGTCTAAAATGGAGGAGCAGGAAAATCGCCAGCGCAGGAACAACCTCCGCCTGCTTGGCATTCTGGAGGGGAAGGAGGGGGACGATCCAAGACGCTTCATCGTCAAATTGTTACAAGACTCCTTTCCAGATCACCCGGGCTGGAACTGGGACCATGAAGTACAGAGGGCGCACCGTTTTCCTGTCAACCAGAAACGGCAACACAGCAGTGGTAATTCGTCAGGAGGGCAACCAAGGGTATTCCTCGTCTACTTCGGAAACTTCCTCCTGAGACAGATGATATACGACCAGGCTCGCTTCAACTCCAAGAAAGGAGTCAATGGAATAACATTTTTTGCCAAGCCAGAATTCTGTCATCAGACAGTTGAACGAAGATGGCGTCTGAGACAATTAATCTCCCCTTTCCAGCAGCAAGGAGCGGAAGTCTACCTCATGAATCCCGCCAGGCTCAAAGTAATCACCAAGGTCTTTCTATCTGAAATAAAAGCTGGGGAGTATCTGGAGGAGCTGAAATCTAAAAGAAGCAACAGATGAACATCCAGCTCGTAGTGCTGTCAAACTTAGCTGGACGCCTCCTGACATTGCATGACATTGCCTTTTCTTCTTTCTTGCGGTTCTTTCTTTCTTTGTTTTCCTCTTCTGTTCTATATATATTTATGCACAAGGGGCTACTAGCCGTCTGGAAAACATAGTATGTTTTTTATTTTTTTCCGGCGTGGCAGGCAGTCGGGGCTCATGATGATTGCCATAATTCAGGTCTTACCTGATTGCTCGCAGAAGGGGTGGGAGGGTGAGGGGGGACGGGTCAGGCACCTTAATAGAAAAGACTGGCACAGAAAATTTAACGACTTGCTTTTTTTGTATTTTTTGCACACACACATCCTTAAAACGTATCCTTTATGGCATTAGACAGGATTGTAGGAGTTTGACTACTTATCCTTTTCCTTTTTTCTGTTCTTATAAATGGCTAAGATAGATACATTAAGAATCGTTTCTGTCAACATTTGTGGGCTTAACGATCACTCTAAAAGACAAAGTGTGGCGGTGGGGCTTCGTTCTCTGGGAGAACATCAACTGTCTGCATGAAACCCATATTGAAGGCTCTCAGAAGCACCTACTAGACACCCTAGGGTTCAAAATCTTGGGGGCTACTTGGGGGCTACTACACAGGGCTCTAAAACTAGGGGGGGTTGGAATTTTGGCAGAGATAAGACTTTCTCTTAATACTCCCCGGGTCAAATCTGATTCTCTTGGTAGATGGGTTTTAACCGAGTGCCATCTCTCTAATAGCCCCCCCTTCACACTCTGCTCAATCTATGGAAGTAACACGGATGATCCTGGTATCATTAACCTGGTCTCAGGTGAACTAGCATACTGGCCCACCCCCATTGTTCTTTGTGGCGACCTTAATTTACATCTGCCTTGCTGACAGCAACTGGAAATATAAGGGTAGGAAGCCCTTGGTGTTTCAGGTCCTGGCCAACCTTGCACAGGCACATGGATTAAGAGACTCTTGTGCCAGACTAAATCCATCCCAGCCCGGTTACACCTTTTTTTTCACCGGCTTCTACCTGGAGCTTCGAGAAAGCTCTTTTACAGGACGTAACGTATCAAACACATATGACTGTTTGGGACATGTTAAAAGCAGGGATCAGGGGCGACACCCTTAGATTTTCAGTTGGTAAAAATAAGAACGAGAAGCTCCTGATAAGTAACCTACAAGGGAAGCTAAAGATAGCCGAAACTACATTAGTCGAATTTATTCAAACAGGACAAGATATCGAGAAAGTTCAGAAGGAAGTAGTTCTGGCCAGAGCTGAAATTGGGGCGATTTTTGCGGAGAAAACTGTTGCAGAATGGGCAAGTTCACGTGAGAAAAATTACGAGTGCAGTGATAGTATCGGGCACCACTTGGCTGTCAGGACTAGGCAACAGGTTTCCAGCAGCGAGATACATACAATCAAACTCCCATCGGGAAGTGAGACCTACGACTTTGATCTCATACGGAGGGGATTTCAGGATTTCTACTCTAAGCTATATACTGAGGAAAATCGTGGTCTGAATGATACACTTGAGAGCGAGATCGCTCGTTACTTTAGTGAGATCGATCTCAGAACACTTACCCCAGACAATAGCGATCTACTAGAATTAACCCCAACTTGGGAGGAGATTCTGGAATCCCTCTCCAGCCATCCCGATGGGAAAGCCGCCGGCTTGGATGGTATCCCAGTAGAGTTTTATAAGATTTTTGCCCCCCAGATTAAAACAATTTTTACAGAGGTAGTAACTTCTATCTTTAATTGGGCTTTGCTTCCAGCCTCCTGGTCCAAGGCCAGAATAGCAATATTCCCAAAAAAAGACAAATCTCCATTAGAGATGAGCTCCTACAGACCTATCACACTTATTAACTGTGACTCAAAGATCTTTTCCAAGGTACAAGCAATTAGAATTTCCTCCGTGGTCAAGTCTCTAGTATCAGAATGGCAACACAGGTTCATCCCGAAAAAGGAACAACAGAGCATGTCACCCGAGCCATTACCCTATTCGACCCCGCACAGGCGGTTGGAGACCCGATGTCATTAACACTCTTGAACTCTGAAAAAGCCATTGACCGGGTCTCCTGGCAATTTTTGTGGCCCGTCATGGGCAGGATGGGCTTTGGGCCAAAATCATACAGGCGGTACAAACTCTCTATATGAAACCGACGGCCTGTGTTTCCATTAATGGACAACTAACTGGGCAATTTGACATCTCCCGGGGTACCAGGCAGGTTTGCCCTTGCTCCCCTTTGCTGTTTGCCCTTTATCTGGACCGCTTCATCAAACAAATTGAAAGAAATCATAATATCCCCACAATCAGCTTCCATGGCAGTAATATTAAAATCATGGCCTATGCTGACGATCTGGCCATTACTTTGCCTGATCCCTCAAATTCCATAGTGGCTTTAGAAATTGAGGCTCTAAAATTTGGAAGACTTTCTTGCTATGCCCTGAACAAAAACAAAACACAAATAATAATAAACAGCCAAATTTCTTGGACTGTCTACAGGGTGGTCCCTAAGGCAAAATATCTAGGAGTCTCCATCTCCTCCAACTTGGACGAGATTGTTACAGACAACTTAGCTCCACTTGCCGTACACACCAGGAAGGCATTGAAACAAATTAACAACCTACACCTAACCCTTGTTGGTAGATGTAATGTCATAAAGATGACATACTTTCCCAAACTTCTTTAATTTTTTCGTACAATAGCCCTGGAATTTAGCAAAGCAAACCTACTGAAATTCCAATAAATATTCACACAGTTTATCTGGGCATACTCTCAACCCAGGAGGGCACTAAGGCAGTTATGTCTACCAAAAGAACGAGGAGGCTGGTCCTTCCCTAACATTAGTATATTACTGGGCCTCGGTCCTACAATACAGCTCCGAATTGGTAAGATAGTCACCTCTCCCCCATATATTTGGGCTTGCCTCACCTTTCCAACTTCTGTTGGGTGAACAGTGCTGGGGCTGTTTACTCCGAGAGACTTCTTTCGGATATTATAAAAGGGTGAGATTTAAGACGTTAATGAGTTCTTTTAAAGTTTTTCGTAGTATCCGCAGAATTTTTGGGCTGGGTAGATTTAACCGTTATTCTGCCACTTTCAATAATGACAACCTTCCTGCCATCTTTGGAAGGGCCTATTTTTCGGACTGGCACAAGGCCGGCATTCTGAAATTGGGAGACCTCATTACCAGCGAGGGAGTCATACCCTTCACTGATCTATCAGCAAAATTTAGCCTAAAGAACAAAGACGCCTTTAAATATTTCTCCATTCATGATTTCCTCTCCAGGAAGGTCGGGGTGCCATAGGGTTTATGGAAGTAGTTCTTCTTAACACACTGCGAAACCCCTTGGCCCCTCGAACTAGTCTGCTATACAACATCATAAATAGACAGACCCCGGATGATCAACAAACCATAGCAGGCAAATGGCACAGTAAACTTGCTTCCCCAACAGTGTTTTCTTTAACTCACTCGCCTTGTCGCAAAATATTTTACTTTCAGCCAAATTACAGGCTCAACACTTTAAACCATTTTTTTTTGTACCTTACTCCCAGTAAGATTGCAAAGTGGGGGGCTGGCCAAGGCACTCTTTGCCCTCGCTGCTCGGAATTTGGTGCCAATTCTATTCATATATTTGCTACTTGCTTAAAGCTCTCTTCAACACTAAACAGTATACAGGAATTCTTAAGGGAAGTCACCACTCTGCACATAACATTAAATCCCACAACTATTATGTTAGGCACACAGTCAGAAACTTCGTGGGTGAAAAGAGAGGGATTAATTTTTATCGCGATGGCAGTCTGGAGGATCTGTGTGGCCACTGCCTGGCTCAACCCAGAGCCCCCTTCATTTTCTCAGTGGCTTGCTAGGCTCGTCACTACTTATCATTTAGAAACAGCTGTTTATGCCAAAAAGGGACGCAAGCGCCGGAAAAAGGGTCTCTAGGTGTGGGAAAAACTTACTTCTTGGCTGGAACAGTCAGGATAATTTTTGTTTACTTTTCTGCCTTCTAATGACGATTTCTTTCTGTTGAATCTTGGCTCCTCCCAGTAACTGACTCCTGTTATTTCTTTAAATTTATGCCATCTCAAACATTGGACTCTAGACTGTGGATAGACAATTATTTACTTTTTTTTCTCCCTCTTTTTTTCTGCTCTGCCTTTCTTTCCAATTACACGTAGTTCTCTTTTCACTTTGGGGGGAGGGGGGCAAAGGGGGGGCGCTATTCGATGTGATGTTTCTGTACTTACATTTACTTTGGCAAAATAAAACTTTTTAAAAAAAAAGAAAAGTATACCGATCATGTATCCATTATTATTAAAGGATCTCATTAATTTTATATATCTCTGTACCCAATTCTCTTGGTCCTGAAGAGAAACTAATATAAACTCATCGAAATCTGTTGAAATCGAAAATCTTCATGATTGAAATTTGCAGACAAACAACTATTGATATGACGCACAAATACGTGCTGTGCTTCACGTTGATTCAGGCTTTGTACCCGTGGTTTTGTCCCTGGAGCACGGTACAACGTCCTGAGATAGCTCAACTCCTTGAAAAGCAGTTATTCGATATTAGTGAACGGTGTTCATGTACAGAATCATACAGCAGTCCAATCCAACTTTACACACAGCAGCACAAAAGCCCCTCGTGGTGAGGCCTTTAAATTCTGTGGCAAACCAACCCCGGCGAGAGGAGGTTGTGGCGGAGGGATATGTATGATATCCTGAAGAGGCATTAAGGAGCACAAACAGCTGCAAAAGTTGTTCTAAATAATATTGCATTTTTCTAATGTACTATGCACCGTATGATTTTAAAAACGTACAATTGTGCTTCTTCACAATGTTTAAAAGGGCAAACATGTTACTGTCAGGAAATAAATAAAAGACTGAATATCATTTTGTGGCGAAATCTCTTGTGCGACATTCAACACACCCTCATCTAGAAACGCTAAGCTCTCTTCCTGAGCTGGCAAACAATGTTTTCAATTTCACGTGTTTATTGAGATAATAGCATCATAAAATATAATTTCTTGAAAGAATTTCATGGAAGACATCACCCGAACAACCACACTAGAAGGTGAAGCCATTTTCTTCCTGTCAATGCTTTACTTAGCTATTGTGAATCATTTAAAGCAACCATTGCACATTACTTGAGTTTGTTTTCTTTTTCTTTTTCAGATGATAGCGTCGTAATCATTTTCCATAAATTGCTTGCTCGTTTGCAATAGCAGGCATTTTACCTACTGATTGTAATTCGATGTTGCTAGTTACCCCTTTTAGGGAGACTGTTTAAAATTATTTTAAACCGAGGAACATGACTCTCCCAATATAAAACCCCCGAATACTGTGCTTAGTTATTTCATATTCTTCAGTTACTACTACATGTTAAATGTGGAATGTCAGCATATGACTTGCAAAAAACATACGTGGTGAGAATGAAAGACAGCAAATCACTTAAAAAAGAAGAAAAGGACTCCTACACCCACTGAACAAGCTGTGTGCAAAAAATCCGGTGTGGGACAGAAAAATGAAGAAAAAAAAATGTATCTAAGCAATTAATTGTCTCAGTGCTGTTAAACGGAAGGTGGTCAAAGAAAACTTAAGATCCTATGTGTGGATTTCGCTGAAAGACGACGCAGCTTCAAATTTAAAGCAAACAATGTTCCAACAATTGTTAAGATCATCATAACAACTTTTAAAGATAGGTATGTATTAGAAGAAAAACTTCGGTTATTTCAAGAAAAAACTATATCATAAAATGTGATATATATATTTTTATTTTGTTGCCGCAAACGAGCATTTTGAAAAGACATAGTAAATAATGTATTGCAGATTTAAATTGTATAGCATTGGCAAGATGGTTTAACCAGCTTTCAGAAATAAGCACACAGACACATACCCTTCTGGTCCACATGATGGCAGAAGATCTGCTTTCTTTACTGTGAATACGAGCTTGCAGCCTTGCATTATTCAACTTAATACACCGAGATAAGCCATCTTACATATTTCAAAATCTATTTCAGAGTAATTTGTTCTCAGGACATACCTGGGCAAGGGACAATACATTTCCCTGCAGGGAAAATAAACAAACCATTAAACAATAACATGGCAAGATATTTTTCTTAAAGTTTATCAAAGATGATATTAAGATAGACAAACATGCCTTGTAAAATGCATTACCTGGTTTTCCATTTTGCAAAATCATTCTCTTCTGTTGCAACATAAATTCATGAACCAATATTTATTTACACACATAGTTGAGGTACGATTACTGATAGAACACGCTGTACTTTGCATTTTATTGGGCTTTTTCAGCTGGTCTAATTTTTTATCCACCATGTAAGCTTCTGCTGTAGTCGGGGAAATTTCGCAAATCATACAGTTTCGTCTAAAATAATTCCTTATATAAGCATTGTATGATGTAGTGTAGACTATGCAAGGATTTGGTCTCAAAATCTTCGTGCCTATGCTGCTCCACATATCGTCCTAAGTCAAGAGAATCCATGTTGATATATATATATTTTTTTAAATCACACGATGTACAACGATTCAATGGTGAGTAATAGCGGCCGCAGTAGAAATGTTTCTATCATAACCATCCCATCGATTTTTTATTTTTTTTGCAGAGTTTTATATAGCGCAAACTAGATCCGAACCGAATCGGGTATCAGAGAGCTTTACATAGCACCAGTTACGTTACATGAGGACTCACATTCATTTTAGGCACGGGGAGATTAAGTGATTTGCCCAGAATCACAGGAGGTTTTTTGGCTTCGTTACCGAGACACGAACCCAGCGCCCCAGTTCCGAGGTCGAGCGCCCAAGCCGTTAGGCCAACTCCTTCTGCCAGATTCACGAGTCTACAATGGATGATGAGGCTGTAGAGTTAATTCACAGAGGATTGAACTGTGGTGATCTTTCTCTCATCATGAGAGAAAGAGCACCACAGTCCTATCCTCTGTGAATTAACTCTACAGCTATCTCCAAAAGTTACACACTTCATACCCAGATGGAATACTTTTTAAAAGCGAATTACTTCTAAACTACTGACCGGACTTAAACCAAAAACAAGCAAAGGCAATTGCTTGAGTACAATTCTATTAACATGGCATTGCACGGTGTAATTCTTTTCAGTTCTTTTTTTGTATGGAGCAGCAAAAAAATCCTATTGGTGTTAAAATGAGAAATGTAAAACATTTGCTCCCTTTGCCCAACACATTCCATTGAGACTACCGCTTGATCGATTTGCACAGAACCTGCAACAAGCAACCCAAAGTAAATATATTTTTTCGATAAGCTTCGAGCAGATTCGTCGAATGGCGGAAAGCTAATAATGAAAATAAAAAATGTTTACTCAGTAGTAAGTTTGACTAAACCCGAACTACAGAGGCAATATCGCCTCACCTTCAAAATCATTTTTTCCTCTATTTTCCACTGCCACTTTAAAGACAGAAATCCTTGATGAAGTCAGTGGCGTAGACTGTGTGTCATGGACCCTGGTGCAATGGAGGAAATGGGCCCTCCTGACCACCATTTGAAATGTGAAATAGGCAA
The DNA here is from genome assembly GCF_964261635.1 of Lissotriton helveticus. Classification (NCBI taxonomy): domain Eukaryota; kingdom Metazoa; phylum Chordata; class Amphibia; order Caudata; family Salamandridae; genus Lissotriton; species Lissotriton helveticus. The sequence continues at coordinate 952,034,097 of NC_136057.1, forward strand.
TAATCAGGGTGCACTGGACTTCTCAGGCCTCTGGGCCCTGGTGCGCCTGCACTGCAGCACCAATGGAAGCTATGCCCCTATACTGAGTTGTAAATGACACACTTTAAGGGCTGCTTAAAAATGTACCTTTGTAATAATTAGCAGGAAAGAGGAACAGGAAGAAACACCTTATGACAAAAAGGCATCCAAACATAATATATTCGGTCCAGTAGAAGTCTGTTGGAGCTGAAACATGTTGACCACTAAGTCGTCTGATTTTTTGGAATGAAGCACTTGATACTGTGTGACAAGCACCTATAACGTTTAAGGGTTATATATTTGGCTCCCTGGCTTACAATAAACCTTTTAGATTAATACCACTTAATGTGATCTGCCTAACTCTGCATTCCTGTATCTATATTGTTACTCCGTACGACCTGATGTTTATGCATTTCCGTATTGTATGTAGTGTTATTCTGTTCGACCTAAGGCTGTTTGTCTTTCTCATCTATCGCTTTTCTGTGTAAGGCTTTCTGACCCGCTCAGGTCATGTACTCACCATGAAAAACTGTTAAAACAAATAAAAAGTATGTCTTAATTCCATGTATATGTATGGAATGATATTTGTTAATTAGAGAGAGCACTGTTTTGGGTGCGCCTATACACACAGTGTGGACACCGGATTACAGTTGGGTACAAGATCACAGAAACCAGATTGTTGTGTTGGGAAATGAAATTAGGACAACATTATACAATACACTATACTGTTTTTCCATTTATTTATTTGATCACTAGATAGCACAACCTACACTTTGTTTATATTTATAAACTTCACATTCTGTTATTTGTAATTTCAGAAGGCGGGTTAGCTAATGTCACAGAAATCAAAGTATTCTTTGATCCAGTGCTCAATATAAGTTTCAAGCCCAGAACCCTGTGTTCCATCCCATGTGATTATAACGCTTTTCAACCATTTGCATAACATTTGTTTCAGGGCTGATGCTTCATAAAGGTCAAAAGAAAGCATAAACCTGCAATGCAAATGTAGACATGGACTTCTTTCCACGCGTCTCTTCTAGCCATCAGCCACAATCTAGGACAATAACTCAGTGTTTATCCCTTTCCAATCATATATCTTCTTTGCTGTCCTAATACATACTACTAACACATGCCCTTTATGATAATGGATTCAAAAGGATTGGCCGTCAGTCAAAAAGGAATTTGACTGAGAAAGCCGAATTCTCCATCAAAGTACTGAGGTTCCGTAAAAATTATTACGATGTTCTGGGCATTGCCGAATATGGATAAGTTTGGTATCTACGAACCGCAAATGACGAGTTCGGCAAGTGTGCGAAATTTCGCTACACTACCTGCCAGGGTTCGTCTAATATTACACGTTCTTCATCTGAACCCTCGGGTTCCATTTTAGATACGGCATCCATTTTGTTTCTTGCCCTCACGTAGTCAGCGAGCAGATAACTGTTCGCCCCCTGACCCTCTAGTTCCCAAGCCTTACGGAAGACGCATATTCCTTTCATGCGTCTTTATGGCCGGAGGAATGACACAGCAAAGGCAAATGGCTCAGCTTGAGGGTAATCTGGTCGTGCCGGCTTATTGTGACAGCCTTGCAGGCGATGGATCCAACTCTTTGATCCTACGATCATGCTACCGATATTACCCCCACACTCTTTTCTCTACACGTGTCTGACTTCCTTGCAGCTGTTCTTGTCTCTTCTTCTTTGTCATTTACAACTCTAAATGGGTGTGCCTAATGGTGGGAAGATGTACTTTTACAGTTGGGAACCGGCATAGCTATTGTAATGATGTTCCGGGATTCTGAACACATGAAAGCGACCCCTTTGAAGTTTACTGTGAGAACCGGATTGTAATCTTTTGTCCACATGTTATGCAATGGTAACACTCTGTATAAAAGAGAGCGACCTACAACCTCAATTGGAAGCAGACTCTCAGAACCTACACACTGTTGTACTTCTTGTGACTTTTGCCTCCCTGCAGTAATAAACGCTGATCTTTGACGCCGAAGGAAGTTTCCCGTGTCTCTGTAATTTGTGCGCCGAAACAGGTATCCCATGAAGGTTATAGGTGTTGTTCCCTGGCACCGCTGGTACTGTTAAAAGTCCAGTCCTTCAGTTGGCGCCCAACGTGGGGCGACTTCAGCGGTACCGGTCCAAAGCCTGATGATCGTGAGGAACTTCGTGTGAAATCTCCGAGGGAAGGTGCACCCCGCTTCATCGATCCTGTTGTCAAAATAAGTGGCCCGAAGTTTTTCCCTGCGAAGATTCCCGCCTCCTGACGGCTGCGACGGACCGATGCCCTGACTGTCGACCTGTCTTCGACGCCCGGCGTAGACCTTACGTACAAGCGAGACGATAGACGGGCCTTCCTGGTGACGCCATTGAAGTTCTGAGTTAAGTATTTTGTGGGTCGCTCCCAGTCCTTAGTGGTTGTTCTAGCTTCTTGAAAGCTTTGTTGTTAGCCTTTAAGGCTTTGTTGTAATAGCTCACCGAGCTTTGTAATAGCCTCCTCAGGCTTTGTGGTTAGCTCTCCGAGCTTTGTGATAGCCTTAAGGCTTTGTTGTATTGCATGGTTCCATTGCATTTGTGGTTCTTAGTATTGGTCCTTAGTATTATTTGACAGTTGCAATTGCCAAAAACCGAGGGTTTTGACTTACACGAGGTTTAATTACTTCGGTAATCCTTGAAGTTTGATACTAGGTTAGTGTGCACGATGCCTAGCCATAGTGGTTTGTTTCATATTTTCCAATGTTGCGCAATGGATTCCCGGTTGGAGGACTCGTGTCCGATACCTCCAGTTGGAACTCCGATACATGATCTTTATAGTCGACATGGGGTGGGTCCTATAATATATAATGATTACTGGGTCCGCTATACAAAGAAAGACGGTGACCTTAGATGGCCACCACATGGAACTTTTGAACTTTCGATTTTAGATAATCTTGAGGCTAAATTATTTTTAAAGAAAGCTAGGCCAGCTATGTTTGATTCTTTTCGAATATGGCGTAAAGAGGCCAAGCAGAAAGAAATCAAACAACTTAAAAAGGATCAAAAGCAAGGGTTCGTTCCGATAATGCAAACTATAAAAGAATGTAAACAGGACAAAGAAGAAAAGGAAATGGAAATCTCTACTAGATTGCATCATATGAAAATAGATAAATGTTACCCGGTTTTACCGAATAATCTAGAAAAGAAAGAAGAAGATTTAAAGGAGGATTCCTTGTTATCATATTTGATGAAATCACCACCTCCTTATGTACAGGGTGCTACTGCTCCTGTAGCTGCTCCTGTTATTCCTCTTGTAGTTCCCCTTGTTGCTCCAGTGGCTGCGGGCCAGCCCGTTGTTAACCCTACGTTTGTTTCACCACCTGTCCTTGTTCCTACTGCTCCTGTACCTGTACCTTCGCAGACTGTTGTCTCTGCTACTCCAACTATCTTGTCAGTTCCTACTATGCCTTCTTTCACCTCCAGTGTTGTTGCCCCTGTTTTTCTTTCCCCTTCTGTTCGTAAGCGTGTTCCTAACTCTGTTGCTACCCTTTATTCACCTCTTTCTGGTCCGTTATTTTCGTCTGATTCATCTGAAACTCCTCAGAGACGGAGTCAGATCCCTAGTGGTAGGGAGAAAGAGACATTAATAACCATGGCACATAGGTGGATAAGACATCCTGCTAATTACACTCCTCGTGTGGTCTTTGATACATTTTCTCAGTTTAATGAGCCTACGCAGAGATTCGTGTTTGAGGAGATGTGTAACTTTTTGAGGGAAGAATGGTATAATGATGATGTAGATAATGTACCGTCCGACATAATTGAACTTCAGAGTCACTTTTCCAACGGTATGATCATAGGTGAAGATGTACGACGTGCCGTGGAACGCTTATTAGCGCTTAGATCCACAGCACATTCTCGGGTGTCCTCAGATGATACCACCGAGAATTGGAAAGCGGTTCCTGGTCAATATCCCATGAGAGAGGTTCCGCCACTGTGGGTGCCTGGTGATCCTAATGCAAACCCTGTGGTTCTACCGCATTTTCGAAGGGTATGGATACATCTTCCATGGAAACGATCGGAAGTTTTGCAAGTGAAGCAATCCTTACCCGATCCGCGTAAAAATCCGGCTGGTTATTATAAGGAGTTATCACAACTGGTGGAAGCTTCTATTATGAACCTTGCCGACATCGACATGTTGTTTGGCAATGTTGTACCGCAACCAGTTTGGGCCAAAATTCGTCAAGCCAACCACGCAGTTGAATTAGGGGGTGATTGGGCTGCACTGCTAGCGGCTGATGCATTACAAGTTGGTGGGGCTAAGCCCGACCAGCTAATCTTAGACTTGCCGCAGAAAATCATTACGCTCATGAAAACTATCATGCCAGCGATGAAGGTGAACTGGGATAAGTTATCAGCTTGTAAGCAAAAGAAAGACGAGAGTGTCTCGGATTTCTTTACAAGGTTTGAGGAAGCGTTTGTCGACCACAGCGGTCAGGACATGGGAGCTGAGGGAGGCCAGCGGTTATTTGTTGACAAATTTGTGTCGAATTTGTTGCCTGAATTAAGCAACAAACTGAAAAATTCAGAGAGTGCGTGGGCAGTTTCAACCCCTGCGCAAATACTAGCAACAGCCCAGTATTATGAGAATAGGGAAAAGGAAGAAAGTGATCGTGTAGAGAAGAAAATGAAGGAGCTAAAAACGAAGGTTTTGTTACAGCAAGCATACCCTCCACGATCAAACCAAACTGATTCACAACAGCAGTATCGACCACGAGCACAGCCCGATAGGACACAGCCGCGTTCTGACAACTTTGATTATAGATCTTCCCTTGGGTATAATCAGTGCGCATATTGTAAGAAAGAGGGACACCTAAAATATGATTGTCTTGCCTTACGGGACCGCCTAAATGGTGTGTCAGCACGAGGAAATCGTGGTAGTGGTCCCCAACAGGCATCACGAGGTAGAGGTCGTGGTTCATCCCACAATCAGAGTGATCGTTATCAAAATCAATCAGATGCAAATAATTGTTTTGACCAGCGAAATGCAGGGTCAGTCCGATCTGCACAGTATAATGTGGACGATTATTACGTAGAGCATGAGACTGTTGTAAATGACCATTACTAGGACAGCCAACGACAAAGAGAGGGAGTAGTGTCAGTTCCGGTCGATCAGAGTGGGCCTTACGTTGCAGTGGCTACATCGGGTGTAGTTGAGCCTTTTCTGTTAGACACTGGTGCGACGAAAAGTTCCATCATGCATTCGAAACTCCCTGGCGCACCTTTGTCTGGCTTAACGAACGTTTCCGTTGGATTCTCTGGCGCCCCTGTTAGCAACCCAGTCTCTAGTCCTTTGCCTCTTATGATTGGTCCTCGTGAGCTAACGGCTCCACTGATTCTATCTACAGGTTGTGGTGAAAATCTTTTGGGCCTGGATTTGTTGAAACGATTATATGCAACATTGTATTGTTCCCCCGAAGGAGTGGAGCTTACATTGGGACGGAGAGTGATCTCTCCAATGTATTTATCGGTCGATAAATTCCCACCGGAATTGAATTCCCTCCCTGCGTCCTTATGGGCCACAGGTCCCAATGATGTGGGCCTGTTAGACATTCCACCCTATGTGATTCAATTGAAACCAAATGCGCGATTACCACGTTTACCTCAATATCGTATTTCTCTTGAGGGCGAACGAGCGCTGTTAGCAATCGTTCATGATCTCATTGGAAAAGGTGTTGTTGAAGAAACTCGTGGAAACGTGTGTAATAGCCCTGTATTACCAATTCTGAAACGAACTGACCCAACTAAACCTCCTGTGTATCGTTTTGTAATAGACTTAAGAGAAGTAAACAAAATAGTGGTTCCACAATTTCCTGTAGTTCCCGACATTACGGCTTTACTAACAATGATTCCGGCATCTGCCTCCTGGTTCACAGTGATCGATCTAAAGAATGCTTTCTTTAGCATCCCAATTGCAGAGGAAAGCAGAGACCTATTCGGATTCTCATTAGGTGGTCGCAGTTTTAGGTTAAAACGCGCTCCACAGGGCTACTGTGAGAGTCCGTCAATCTACAGCCAAGCACTTAAAGGTCAACTTGATGCCTTTGTATTACCTAAAGGTGCAGCTTTGATTCAATACGTTGATGATCTTTTAGTGGCAGCTGATACAGAAGCTATTTGCAAAACGGCTACAGTATCATTGTTACATTATCTACATAACTTACACCACAAGGTATCGCCTTCAAAGCTACAGTATTGTTGTCAAGAAGTTACCTATCTAGGTCACTTATTGTCAAGAGAAGGGAGAAGGTTGACCCCAGAGAGAATTGCAGCGATTATCCGAATGACTGTGCCAAAAACCCAGAGAGAAGTTCGTGCCTTTTTAGGTATTACGTCCTATTGCAGACAATGGATTCCAAATTTTTCACTGTTGGCGAAACCATTGATAGCCCTTACGTGCAAGGATGTTTCATCCCCATTGCCTTGGACTGAAGAGTGTCAGAAAAGTTTTTCTGAATTACGTGATGCGTTGTGTTCGGCTCCTGTGTTGGGCACTCCTGATTACAGTAAGCCGTTTACACTATACATTCACGAGAAGGATGGTTGTGCGTTGAGTGTTCTGACACAACCTTTTGGTGGTAAGCAACGCCCATGTGCCTATTTTTCTTCGACTTTAGACCCAGTAGCAAGAGCCTTGCCAAGTTGTTTAAGAGCAACAGCGGCAGCTGCGGCGTCCATTCGACAGTCCGCAGGTTTAGTTATGGATAATATGCTCACGGTAATGGTTCCGCATGCAGTTGACACTCTATTGAATCGAACGAAAACTCAACATCTGACGAGCGCAAGATTGTCTGGATATGAGTTGACGTTGCTGGCCAGTCACATACGGATAAAACGATGTAATGTGTTGAATCCAGCAACATTGCTGCCGATTGACACAGAATCAAATGGTGAAGCAGTACATGACTGCTATCTCAGAACTGAGGAGGAAACTAAGGGTCGTATTGACCTAAAAGATACTCCATTGACAGATCCCGATGGTACTTTGTATGTGGATGGTTCTTGTTTCAAGTTGCCGAACGGTGATGTGACGACTGCATATGCTGTAGTTACATTGAGAACGATTGTGGAAAGCGAAAGACTAAGTCAGAATTCGGCTCAGGCTGCCGAGTTAATCGCTTTGACGAGAGCGTGTGTGTTGTCTAAAGATAAACGGGTGAATGTGTTTACAGATAGTCAGTATGCGTTTGGTGTGGCACATAGTTTTGGACGACTATGGAGAGAGAGAGGATTCTTTACGTCGCATGGCACGAAGATTCAACATGGTCAGCTTGTAAATGATCTTTTAGATGCACTCACATTGCCTAAACAAGTGGCCATAGTCAAATGTAGCGCACATCAGAAAGTAACAGATGATGTGGGTCGTGGAAATGCGTTTGCGGATGAAACGGCTAAAGAAACGGCTAAAGATTTGACGAACAGAATGTATGTTACGAGCTCAGTGAGATGGCCAACAGAGACTGGTATGTGTGAAGACACATTTGAAAGTGTGAAAGGAATACAGAATGAAGCCACTGAGACGGAAAGGACTAAATGGAGAGAGAGCACGGGAAGATTGGATGAGAATGGATGTTGGGTTGATTTATCAGAGAAGCAGAGATGGATGTTACCGGATGCGTATGTGCTCGCTGTTGTTACAATGGCTCATGGTATGGCGCACATCAACACGAAAGGTATATGCAAGTTGTTGTCTCATGTATGGAAGAATGATGGGATTACTAAGTGTGCTGAGAGAGTGGTTAAAAATTGTATGGTGTGTTTGATGCACAATCCTGGTAAGGGCACCCCCACTCCACCTGGTCATTTTGCCCCTCCTACGTACCCTTTCGAAGTTATCCAGTTGGACTTTATCCACATGGACCGATGTAATAACTTGAAGTATGTGTTGGTTGTGGTGTGTGCATTCTCTAGGTGGATTGAGGCCTACCCCCTTAAGGATAATACGGCTTTATCCACGGCAAAAATTTTGCTCAAAGAGTATTTTCCCCGCTACGGAATGCCTCGGGTCGTATGGTCGGACAACGGAAGTGAGTTTGTTGGGAGTGTGATGAAGAGTGTGTGTCGCGGTTTAGGGATAGTACAAAAATTTCATAGTGCAAACCGTCCACAATCAGCAGGCTTGGTGGAGGGATATAATGGCACTCTAAAACTGAAATTGGCTAAAATTCAGGCAACAACTGGTTTATCTTGGCCCGGCGCTTTGCCTCTGGCTCTCCTGTCGACCAGGGCAACTGTACACTCTCGAGTAGGGCTCAGCCCATATGAGATTGTGTTCGGTCGTCCTGCTAATATATGGGGAGTCCCAAGACCTAAGGAAGTTGACAGAATTGAATACCCTATGTTGATTGATTATCTCTATGATCTGACTGCTAAATTGAGTTTGATTCATCAACAGGTCTTTGAGTCTCTGCCATCACAAACAGAGGGTCCTGGTCATCGACTTCAACCAGGGGACTGGGTCCTCGTCAGAAACTACGGACGAAAACGAAACCTTGAACCAAGATTTGTGGGCCCGTTTCAGGTACAGCTGGCTACGAGAACGGCGGTTCGACTACACGGACGTCGGAACTGGGTACATGCTACCCACACGAAGAGAGTCCCGCTTCCTTTGCCATCGGACACCTGGATAAGAAGAGGTCTTTCTTCATCTGAGACCGACAATGCACCACGTTTCGTTCCATTCAGCGAGGCTCGGCTTGTATCTGACACCGTTGCTGACTCCTCTCAAACAATTTCCTCCACGTCAACCTTGGAAAATTTGACTGTTGAACAATTGCCTGAACAATTGAACACTCCTTTGCCGTCCAATCCATTGTTTGAAGATCAGACTCGCCCTGGAAGTAGCCGATATTTTCTTCGTCCACGAACAAGCCATAAATAAAAAGATTTTTTTTGTTTATAGGTTCTACGTTACTCTGAAAACAGTGGACATTATATATATTGTGTATCTTTTTCTTTTTCGTACAGCCAAGAACATTATCTAGCTAGAACCTACCATCCAGGTTGACCGTAAGGCCGTGCGGGTACTTCCTTCTGTTTAGCAGCTATCAACACAAGGTTGGTTTCTATTATCAATTTCTGGGAATTCCTGGGAATTGATAACCGCTACTCAGAACGAAGTGCGTCAAGAACGTCGCGGACGGTCGTTAGGGGATGGAATCATCATTGTCTGAGCTGTGGAAAAGAGAAGAAATGTTGGCGCAAAGATCTACATTGCAGAAAATATGTCATACAAAATGGTTTTTCTCACAAGTAATCATACTGTTTCTCACCATATCTATGCTATTGGTAGGAGGAATATATTATGGGTCTCAGTTCTTATTGTCTTCTGCTACACCTACTCTTCCATCTCATGATCAATATTTCATTTCTACTGTTTCTCCACATTCCTTTTATACTCTGCCTCAACACGAACAAATCAGACGTGCGGAATTCAGAAACAACTCTTTTATACAACTCCTGCATCAGCATCAGTTAGTGGTAAACACTACCAATTGTTGGGTGTGTGGGTTAATGCCACATACTATGGATAAAGGTATTCCGTACCTAGTTCTGCCTTATAGTGCACAAGGGTCAGCTCGAGCATTACAAACTATGTTCCGTAGCGCACTAGATTCCTACCCCCATCGAGAACCACGCTCAGCAAACTCTGGTCCTGGCCCGTACCACAAGACTCTGGCGAGAGCTATTGCAGACTTAGATAGAGATATTTTTGACGCATCACTCATCCCAGAGGAAGAGGTGCGAGCATATAAGGAACTAAGTGAAGCTGAGTACAGCTTATCAGTGGGTGAGAGGCAGCTTAAAAGCTCGCCACCGATATGGATTGTACCTCACCTTGGTAATTTCTGCTTGAAAGGTCTTGGTCGAAATCCGAGAGCTCAGTTTGGGGAGAGTGCTTGTACCGAGACATATGTCTTACCGACACTCTCCTCCCCTGTCTTCCTACCTGCCAAGGGTACCTACTTTGTATGTTATGATCGAGCCTATACGTGGTTACCTCATGACTTCTCGGGTACCTGCTATATTGCAAATCTTTTGCCTCCGACCTTCACTGTGGCCTCTGATTATCACAGAAATAGAATTGTAAGAGGTGTGATTAGCAAAGAAGATACTTCCGGACAAGAGGCGGGAGACTTCTTTAAGGGTTTCCTACCGTTCTGGGGACCGATGGTTAATAGCAGGAACCTGAGACAGTTAACTCGTGTAGTAGAATCAACTGCCAACATAACTGCAAATGCCCTTGGAAATTTAACAGCCGAAGTCCAGGCGGATAGACTGATGACGTTGCAGAACCGTATGGTTCTAGATATCGTTCTAGCAGATAGAGGTGGGGTTTGTAAAGTCATCCATTCGAGCTGCTGCATATTCATACCTGATAACGCTCCAACGGTTTATCAAGCCATCTCTAAGTTGCACAAAATTTCGGAGTCCATACACGTGGACGAAGGAAATTGGACGCTTCTGGGATGGTTTTGGGGTCTGATATCGACTTGGGGTTGGAAGATTCTGATGATCATAGGGATTGTTGTGACATTTCTGTTTTCATGTTGTCTTTGTGTGCAATGTGGTCCTGCCTTATGTGGCCTTTGTGCTACGACGTGTATAAGACAGCCCGTTGTCACCAAAGAGGCATTGAAGGATCGAATAATGTATCAACAACATCTAAATGATCTGATGAGTATCGAAATCGATTATGATTCCGACTAGTGCTTGCCTACATGAGGGCAAAAGGACCGTCTGAGGTTCCGTAAAAATTATTACGATGTTCTGGGCATTGCCGAATATGGATACGTTTGGTATCTACGAACCGCAAATGACGAGTTCGGCAAGTGTGCGAAATTTCGCTACACTACCTGCCAGGGTTCGTCTAATATTACGCGTTCTTCATCTGAACCCTCGGGTTCCATTTTAGATACGGCATCCATTTTGTTTCTTGCCCTCACGTAGTCAGCGAGCAGATAACTGTTCGCCCCCTGACCCTCTAGTTCCCAAGCCTTACGGAAGACGCATATTCCTTTCATGCGTCTTTATGGCCGGAGGAATGACACAGCAAAGGCAAATGGCTCAGCTTGAGGGTAATCTGGTCGTGCCGGCTTATTGTGACAGCCTTGCAGGCGATGGATCCAACTCTTTGATCCTACGATCATGCTTCCGATATTACCCCCACACTCTTTTCTCTACACGTGTCTGACTTCCTTGCAGCTGTTCTTGTCTCTTCTTCTTTGTCATTTACAACTCTAAATGGGTGTGCCTAATGGTGGGAAGATGTACTTTTACAGTTGGGAACCGGCATAGCTATTGTAATGATGTTCCGGGATTCTGAACACATGAAAGCGACCCCTTTGAAGTTTACTGTGAGAACCGGATTGTAATCTTTTGTCCACATGTTATGCAATGGTAACACTCTGTATAAAAGAGAGCGACCTACAACCTCAATTGGAAGCAGACTCTCAGAACCTACACACTGTTGTACTTCTTGTGACTTTTGCCTCCCTGCAGTAATAAACGCTGATCTTTGACGCCGAAGGAAGTTTCCCGTGTCTCTGTAATTTGTGCGCCGAAACAGGTATCCCATGAAGGTTATAGGTGTTGTTCCCTGGCACCGCTGGTACTGTTAAAAGTCCAGTCCTTCAGTACTTCAAATATCTTTCAGATGGTAATAGCTTGCTAACACTACTGACCCGGATTAAGCTAATTTTAAGTTATTGAGCATTATGATTCACTTATTTTCTTATTTGTAGATAATTTCTATAGTGCTAACGTAGCCCGTGTGGGTTTCAGAGCACTACATATCACAGAGGGGTTTTTCAAGAAACACTACATACAATTTCATGAGAATATATAATTAAAGGCAGTGAGTTTTAAGATTCCATTTCTATTTCAACATCAACACAGTTTTTGTTCTCGTTTAGGTTGAGCATATCATTGTTTGCCTACAGCATGTGATAAAACATTTCAATTTAATACCAGTATTTTATTAAGAGTACATTATTAGCAGACTAAGTGAAGGCTTTCCTATTAAAGATTATTTTACTAAAGGTTTGGTGTTTCCATTAATATATAGCGAAAAAACAAAGATTAAACTGAGGTTATAGTTACCTTTTGCAATAATATAAAAACTATCTTTTAAAAATAACCCACTGAAATTCACCAGTTATACTTTATTCAGTTAACTATCTCCCCCACCATGCACCCCTGAGGACCACGCAAGTTACATCACTCATGATATGCTGAATGACATCACTGATGACATCATTGATCACATTTCAAATGACATCATTGATGATATCGCTGATCACATCAATGGTGTCACCATCCAAAGGCTATGACAGTTTGCTTTAAGTTTTTCATCCTGGAAGGTATTCAGCAAGGTACACGTAGGTCCAAGCTATAGTTAGCTCAGTGACGTACAACAGGTGAGTTTCAGTGTTTTTTTGTTTTTTTCAAATGTTAGTTGATATTTATTTACAAGACTTCACTGTAACATCACTCAAACATTTCTTTTATCAGTTCCTTTTTAGGGTTTCTTCAAACATAAACTAAAGTCTTATTACCATACCTAATTATAACTGCACTTTAAACTATGCTTTGAAAAAGCAACGTTTTTCCTTTGAAAGATTAATGCATTTATTAGTAAAATGTGATTTACATTGCTAAGTTAATCAAATTAATCATATAATTTGTAGCTGGTGACTGTATTTAGTCAATATGAGCAAAACCTGAGTTAACATGTCGGATTACTTAAGTTATCATAATATCAACCCAATCTTGAATGTCGACTTTTACACATAAAAGGCTGAAAGACTTGCACATTTCATGCTCTTTTGTTTGCATGTTGTTCTATTGCGAATGCTGTGATTTTCCGGATGCCTTTTAATATCTAGTTCATAGTTTATTACTATGTATTAAACAACTGATAGCGAGGTTCACATTGGAAAGAGGAGAAGATGCCAGGATGAGAGAGCGACTCCTGGGAAGAGCTGACTGTAGCTGACAGTCTGTCCTGTGTAACAAGTGAAGGACATAGCCATGCATGGATCATTACCTTAGACATTAGAAAGTGTGGAGTATAACTCCTCCCATAGTTTTGAGTAAACGAGTTGGTTCCTGAGAGTGAGAACAAGCTGACATTTTGTATTTAATGTTTTTGTCGAATAATAATAATACTGTGTGTTTCTGAGACTAGTTAGGAAATATACATGCTGACTTTGAACTGAGAAGACCCATCTCACCTCTCCTGCTGAGTACAAAGGCTTTATACCTAAATATTCATATTCTCTCCTTCAAAGACCCTTATTTGGCTTTCTGAAGCCGATACCTTATTTTATTTGCCTAACCAAAAGTTTTTCCCAACCCATTCCTGTTCATTTAGTTAGGGATTTCCATTATGGAATACACTTTCTAACTATGCTGTATTCTTCATGTAATTCTTGCTAAGGAAAATCATATTACCCTATCTAACTATGAAATCACTTTAACCTTTGTTTTTTCAGTGAATGTCTGGAGGTTTTTGATCATATTTGCCCAAATCCCTCACAGAGCATATTTATGTATTTTTAGAGTTTTATTATGGTGCAAACAAGACCCTTTCAGGTGACAGAGCACTCTACCAGAGTAACAAAGGACGGTATAATCCAAAACGGTAGGCAGTATACAAAAAACCTAGTGTAATGTTAAGATGAGAGACAAGAACACCTAGTCAATCAAACTGACATGAGCAAAATCCAATAGGGGATAAAACAGTGTGTACAAGGCTGGGGAACACAGTAATCAGTGATGAGCTGGGGGGAGGGGTGGGTATGTGCATAGACATGATAAGAAGCAATGACAAACAGGCATGATGTAGCCGCTCATGAGGAGAAGGAGGTATGTCCTAAGTGTGAGAGGTTGTTGGAAAGTAGAAGTTTAAATTATTTCCTGAAGGTGAATATGGATGGGTTGCATCTGACATCAGGAGGGAAAGAAATTCAGATTTTGGGAGCAGTTCCACAAAAGGATCGGTTGTAAGTTTTCTTCTTGTTGAATTTTTGTAGCTTGAGTAGTAAGGAGCTTGTACTTCTGGAGGGTCTGTTTCCACCCGATAGCATCAGTTATTGGGTCATGTAAGAGAGGTTATTGTAGTGCAGCGTTTTATGGGTCATACATGCCATTTTGAGATGGATTCCAGTGTTATAGGATAGGTATTCAGAGATTGGAGGTCAGGGATGATGTTATAACTTTTATATGATCTGGTGATGAGCATAGCTGTAGCCTTCAGTGGTGCAGGTGTGATTTTTGGGAGGCCAACAATGCTAGTACTGCCATAATCTAATTCCGATAACACAAGAGCTTGAGCTGCTGCCAAGGGGAGGAAAAGTTTTAATTTCCTTACATCATGCAGTTGATGGCAAGCTCCTCTGGTGGTGGAACTGATATATTTTTGCATAGAAAGCACATTGCCCAAGACTATACCTAGGAATTTGGCAGAGTCAATGATGTGTGGGGTACAGTGGAAGGCAGTAAGCTGTGGAACCAGTTCTTTATACTAAAGGTGATTGCGGGTGGTGAGATCAATAGGGAATTCTGTTTTGAGGGCATTGAGTATTAGGTGGTTATAAGTACACCAATGTTGTGTTTTTGCCAAGGTGTTGTTCAGAATATTGATGTCATTCATTGTGCATGGAGGGGGAAGCCCCTAGTCCCCTGCAACCCTGCTGACTCTGCACTCTGTAGGAGCCGGCATCTGCAATGGGCTGCTGTCACCCTCTGGAATCAGTATTTTTCTGCTTCCGCCATGGGTGGGAGCGGTGCATTTCCCTGCCTGAGAAAAGTACGGACAGGAAGATAATTGGCAGAAGCATCTGGCAACACTACTGTGCTCTCCCAGTGGGGTAGAGTTCCCTGAGACTCATAATTTGCACTGAGATCCAGTGGATGGGGTCCCTGGGACCAAAAGCTGGCTTTGGGAGGAGCATTCAAATGCCCCCTCCAACTTTAAACAGTTTTTAAAATCCAGTGACCCTGAGGCACTGGACCCCCTTGGGGGGGGTTCTAAAACAAAAAGAGAGTCCTCCCATTTGTTTTTGTTAGATCCACGGTACTCCTGTGGGAGCGCAGAATGGAAAGAATAATTTTCAACCCAAGATTGACCCTCTGAGTTCCATCCACAAGGGGTTTGGGACATGGTATTCCTACCCTGATCCCCATGTCCTTTTTAAAAAAATAGTTACAGGACAGGAGATCAAGTCACCAAGTCCTATAATGGCTGCCACAACATTTTTGTTCATGCTATGGCCAGTCAACCAGAGTGCTCACTTAAAATATGCCCCCTCAATCAATCAGAAGACAAACCCAATTGTCAACTTATCTATCAACAAATTTACAACAAATCACAAGAGACACACTTTCTGTGTAAAGATCTAGCTTTCTGCCAAATTTGGTTTTAATTTTGTTCAGCCATTTGATATTAGTGCTATTTTTAATTCCCTATTGACACTGCATGGGAAAAAAAATCTAAAGTTAAAGTTAGAATGACGTAAAAATGTCAGTTTAATTATAATATTTTAAACTAAAAATACAATAAAATGTATCAGTTATAGTTAACTGCACAACTTTGACTTGCTCCCCCTTTCATGCAGTGTTGCCATCAATGATGTAATTGTGGTGTAATCAGTGGTGTTATCAATGATGTCACAGAATATGTCATGAGTGATGTATTATGTGAGATCCTATGCAGTAGAAGGTAATGACACAAGTTAAATTTACTTCATATCAGAACATTGGAATGTTGGGAGCTCCATTGCAGACAATGGAGTGCTCCCTGCTTCTACGGGCCGGTAAAGGCCCGCAGAGCAACATTCCAATGTTCTATAAAGGCTTCTCAAAGCTCGAGGGGATTTATATCCCCTCGAGCTTCGAGAACCCTTTGTTTAATTTGTTAGAACATTCTGCCCTCTAGTGGCAGAATGTTCTAATAGCCTTATAGCCCTACGTAGCAGGGCTATACCGGCTATTAAAGTCCCGCTGTCTTGTTAAAGTCCCTCGCCTTCGGCTCGGGCCTTTAACAATTCAGCTGGCCTTTAATAGCTGGTATAGCCCGCTACGGTGGGCTATACGGCTATATTATAATTGATACATTTTGGTGGTTGCTTATTTAAGTTTAAAACACCCAAACCCCAAAGGGTGTGCACATCATGGGGTTTTCCACAGAGCCTAGCCACAGCAGGCCCTGCACTCAAAGCTTGTGGCCAGTCAACTCCACATGGATGTTAATGGTGCAGGTTTGGCAACAGTTCCTGACCTGCCGCCAGGTCTTTTGCCCAACCCCCTATGCTGTACATAGTTGAAACGCTATAGCTAGAAAGAGATCTAATAATTTATCATATCAATACTGTCTAAGCTCAGTAACGACAATGGAACCAAATACAATTTTATTAAAAGTTAAAGGTAATGAGAACCTAAATATTATTAAACACTTAGAGCCCGATTACGAATTTAGTATTCCATCAGACAACCAAACTTGTGGTAGCAATCCAACCACCATATTACAAGTATGGAGGTTGGACCACCACTGGACTGCTGCTACCACCGAGATCCTTGATTCCACAGTAATGGTGCAGCGGCCTGAGATGGCAATATAATGGCGGTGTTGCTGCGACACCGCCCAGCATATTACGACCTGGGACCCTTTACACAGCAGTGAGCCCCACCCTGGAAAGGATGAAGGTGACGCAACTCAGGGGTCCCATGTAGCGACCCATGATGCCTCTGTGCTTGGGGGTGCATGCAGGGGACACATTGTGTGCCCCCCTGTATTTTTGCAGCCCCTGTTCCTGAACAGACAGAAATGCACAACATTGCACATTTCTGTCCATGCAGGAATGGGCTGTGGCACTCCTGCAGCAGTGCCTTTCTAAGGCTCTCATATGAAACTGAGAAAGGCACTGCCGTGGGACCTCTGTCGCTGGTCCACCCACCAAGATTGTACTTTCTAGTCCGGTGGGTGGTCAGACTACGGGTTTGGTGGTCTCGCAGCGGGGTCCTGGTATGGCGGCCTGCTGCTAGACCACCAAACTCGTAATCAGGCCCTTAGCCTGAATGAGTGGCCAATATTAACAAACATTGGTGCATTGAAATAACATAGGCATTAATGTACCAGTTTCTTTTCGTATGAGACTGACATAAATTGGATGCATTAGAACCAAAAATCGCAATTTGAGTAGGGATAATTAGCTGTCTCTAATAGATAAAGAATATCGATTGTGGAATGGCTTCAGGCATTGAAGTACAGAGAAGTTTGTTCCAAATTATATCTATGTTAAAACTTTTCTGCAGATCACTTTCCCACAGGAGTTCCATAGCAGGTGGCTCATGTGATAAGTTATAGATTGTTGCTGCTTTAGGAATTGTACGGTTACAAATTAAATTATCTGATTATGGCATGACTACCATTTGAGAATTGAACGTGCTATTGGACAAATAAATAGAGAAAGATTTACACCAAGAAGGTAAAACAGAAACACCATCCCATATCTGATTAATACAAGTTATGTCTATCTTTCCAGTGTTTCCATGAGAAAGTACTTGTTGTTTCCATAGTAATGAGGAAAAAAAACTCTGAGGATCAGTATAATTGGAAAAACATAACTTAGCAGCAGTTTTGTGTATACATTTTAATGACAAGCAATTTTTGTGGATATTAACATACGATGAAACAAATGTCGGCTGTATTCATCCTTGGCTTTGCTCATCTGTGCACTACAATCCAGATTGTTCATCTTTGAAAATTAAAGCATTTGCAACCCCAGACACAGGACTTCTTGTATTTGGCCTTTGATTAATGCTTTGTATAAGTCAAATTTACAGTTTGTGCGTGAACTACTAATTGGGGCTGTCGAGCTGAAAGACCAAGACCTTAAAATGTGGTGGTGCTTTGGGGCAAACTAATATGTTTTATGTATCGGAAGATTTCTGATACTATCTAAAACTAGGTGGGTGGCATAGTGTAATCAGTCCTTTTATAGTACACATATCTGTTGAAAAGTAATTACCTCTCAGGAGTCCAGGTAGTTATTCCATGAAGTATATTTATTCAGATTGAGGTACGTAGGTGGTAGGTAGGTTGTACAGGGTAGTAGGTAGGCCAAGATGAAGATGGTATGAAACCCCACCAGGAGCTGTTTCCTTCAGCTCAGCCAGGAATCAACTGTTACACATCAGTCATAGCACATTCTAAGACATCAACGAACATTCTAAGTGTTCCCAGGCTGAACAAGAAAGGAAGACAGGGTGGAAAGAAGGAAGAGGAGCAAAAACCTTATAACAACGTCCTTTCTAATCCTGTTCTCTACTTACCCTTATTTGTGATGTGCCAGGATTTTTCTTTGATCACTGCCACCTAAGTTTGAATATATCGTTTTAAATATTATAGCTGTAAAAATTATGTTTATGAATTATCTTTATATGTTTCAGCTCATATATAAATATTATGTGTTACTATTGGCTGCATAGCTAACAAAAATATGTTTGAATATAGTTTGTAATTTTAAGTGATTTATAATTGTTTTAATTATTTACTAATGGTATTTATAGTGTTGTAACAGTTTGCTAGGTTTGTAGAGGTATATGGCGGAATGTTAAATAAGCATAATCAATTAAAAATTCATTATTAATTTATGAATATTCATCTACTTTACTATGAACTATGTACATTTTGAATTATATGTTAATTAGGTTGTATATTAGGTGTGAGCTGATGGGTTTCTATGGGTATAGGGTGGGAAGGTAAATATGTAATATTTAGGAGTTAATTATTGATACATTATTATTTATGTAGTTGATTATTAATTATGTAAATCATGTAATATTTATATTTTGTACATTTTATATATTACGTGCAAGCTGAAGGGTTTGTAGGGGTAAAGGGTGGGAAGTTAATTAAATAATTAATTAGCATTTAATTATTAATGTATTAATAAGTATTTAAATGATTATTAGTTATGTAAATTGCGTTATAGTTATTTTTTTAGTTATATTTTAAGTGTAGGTTGCTTAGTGTGTAATTTCGGAAGTTAATTAAGTAATAGGCAAACAACAATTTTTTAAATATTAAATTATTATTAATTTGTTTGATTATCATGTAAACTGTTTAATTGTTGTTTTAAAAAAAATATATATATAAGCTTTTTGGGAGTTAATTAATAATACCCTATTATTTCTAATAGGGTTATTCACATATGTTATGTGTTTGCAGTGAAGTATTTCTCAACTGTTACACATACTGGATTATGAATAGTAAATCTGACCCCCTCCAAATTCCAACACTTTCCCCACTGTTGTACATACTAGAGTGGGAATAGTAAATGTAATCCCTCCGAAGTATAACACGTTCCCCGCTGTTGCACAGGCTGGAGTGGGAATAGCAAATTTAACTACTCTGAAGTCCAATGCTTTACCTCCTGTGGCGCAGATTGGAGCGGGAATAGCAAATTGAATCCCTCTGTAGACCAACACAATTCCTACTGTTGCCCAGACTGGAGGTGGTAATAGTAATTTTAACCCTTGTGAAGGCTATCACTTTCCCTACTGATGCACAGACTGGAGTGGAATCCCAGATTGGATTAGGATTAGTAAATATTACCGCTTGAAGTCCAACACTTTCTCTGCTGTTGCACAGACTGGAGTGGGAATAATAAATCTTACCTCTCCGAGGTCCAATGCTTTCCCGACTGTTGCACAGACTGGAACGGGAATAGTAAATTGAACCCCTGCCAAAGTCCAACACTTTCCCTATGGTTTTATAGACTGGAGTGGGAATAGTAAGCTGAATTCCTCTGAGGTCCTACGCTTTCCCAATTGTTTTTTACAGACTCAAGCAGGAATAGTAAATCTTACCCTTCAGAGATTGCAATTCTTTCCCTTTTGTTGGAAATACTGGAGTGGGAACAGTAAGTCTTACCTCTCTCCGGTCCAATGCTTTCCCTACTGTTGCATAGACTAGAGTGGGAATAGTATAGCTATTATTCCCAGACTTCAATACTTTGAATATTATTTGAATACATCTATATATCTATATCTATATATATATATATCTATCTATCTCTCTCTCTATAAATATATATATATGTATATATGCATGTATATATGTATATGTATATATATATATATATATAAACTGAAGGGCATTTGAAAAAGGAACCCTCCGAAACGCGTCATGCCCAATGTTTTAATAATAAAAAGGTGAAAACATGAGCCCTGCTGGTCGCCTCTAATCTTCTTTTGTTAAAGACGATTAACCTTGGAAATATTAGCGTGTCCAGCCAACACGCGAGGATGACCCTCCCTCAAGTGCTCGGGGAGTCGCTAGCATGGAAGGAGACTCTCTGACCGCCTTGCACGAAGACAGAAACAGAGGTAATGCTGCAATCGGCAGTCCATACATTCATGGAGGAATGCCCCTACTTCATGGGTGTTCCCGACTCTGGGACGGGCTGAACTGCGAGGCTGGGAGTGAGGGACATGAACATCACCCGCAATGCCCAGAACAAGTACATCAGCCCTTACCTGATGAGGTGGCAAGTAGGCTTCTCGACGGAAAAAAGCAAATGCCGATAAACGGAATCACCGCCAGCAAGAAAGGAACACTGCTTGCTGGGAAATGCAGTCTAACTGTGGAGGAAGAGGCGACTCCTTGCCACGTTTTCCAGGTAGCCTACACTACTTTAGTGAATAGGAACCATATAAGGACTTCAAATGGGGACTGACAGTAACAGTGGCAATTTTAAAACTGAAGGGCATTTGAAAAAGAAATCCTTCGAAACGCGGCATGCCCAATGTTTTAATAATAAAAAGGTGAAAACATGAGCCCCGCTGGTCGCCTCTAATCTTCTTTTGTTAAAGACGATTAACCTTGGAAATATTAGCGCGTCCAGCCAACACGCGAGGATGACCCTCCCTCAAGTGCTCGGGGAGTCGCTAGCATGGAAGGAGACTCTCTGACCGCCTTGCACGGAGCCAGAAACGGAGGTAATGCTGCAATCGGCAGTCCATACATTCATGGAGGAATGCCGCTACTTCATGGGTGTTCCCGACTCTGGGACGGGCTGAACTGCGAGGCTGGGAGTGAGGGACATGAACATCACCCGCAATGCCCAGAACAAGTACATCAGCCTTTACCTTATGAGGTGGCAAGTCGGCTCCTCGACGTAAAAAAGCAAATGCCGATAAATGGAATCACCGCCAGCAAGAAAGGAACACTGCTTGCTGGGAAATGCAGTCTAACTGTGGAGGCAGAGGCGACTCCGTGCCATGTTTTCCAGGTAGCCTACACTACTTTAGTGAATAGGAACTATATAAGCACTTCAAATGGGGACTGACAGTAACAGTGGCAATTTTAAAACTGAAGGGCATTTGAAAAAGGACCCTCCGAAACGCGTCATGCCCAATGTTTTAATAATAAAAAGGCAAAAACATGAGCCCCGCTGGTCGCCTCTAATCTTCTTTTGTTAAAGACGATTAACCTTGGAAATATTAGCGTGTCCAGCCAACACGCGAGGATGACCCTCCCTCAAGTGCTCGGGGAGTCGCTAGCATGGAAGGAGACTCTCTGACCGCCTTGCACGAAGCCAGAAACAGAGGTAATGCTGCAATCGGCAGTCCATACATTCATGGAGGAATGCCCCTACTTCATGGGTGTTCCCGACTCTGCGACGGGATGAACTGTGAGGCTGGGAGTGAGGGACATAAACATCACCCGCAATGCCCAGAACAAGTACATCAGCCCTTACCTGATGAGGTGGCAAGTCGGCTTCTCGACAGAAAAAAGCAAATGCCGATAAACGGAATCACCGCCAGCAAGAAAGGAACACTGCTTGCTGGGAAATGCAGTCTAACTGTGGAGGCAGAGGCGACTCCGTGCCAAGTTTTCCAGGTAGCCTACACTACTTTAGTGAATAGGAACTATATAAGGACTTCAAATGGGGACTGACAGTAACAGTGGCAATTTTAAAACTGAAGGGCATTTGAAAAAGGAACCCTCCGAAACGCGTCATGCCCAATGTTTTAATAATAAAAAGGTGAAAACATGAGCCCCGCTGGTCGCCTCTAATCTTCTTTTGTTAAAGACGATTAACCTTGGAAATATTAGTGTGTCCAGCCAACACGCGAGGATATATATAGATAGATAGATAGATAGATAGATAGATAGATAGATAGATAGATAGATAGATAGATATAGATATAAAAAAACAAGTTGCCCTTAGAAATGCCACTCACTACGGGGTACTGCACACCACTCCGCAGGTGGCAGTAAGGTCAGCAGGCCTCATACAGTCCAAAGGCCAAACGCGTATCAAGATCCCTTGAGCTGTTGTTCACTGGCGATAAGAAGGCAGGAGACAGATTTGCAAACAAACGACTGCACACTGACACTGCTTACCACTGCCAAATGCCTCTGTGCGTGAGGCCACCTCAGTCCCGAACATGTGCTTGTGGTTACCAACACAAGGGATCTGCCCGCAGGCGTCGGGCGTATTAAAAGTATTATTAAAAAATTAGTATTAAAGTAGTATTAAAAAATAGTACAGGTTGCCCTTAGAGATGCCACTCACTTCGGGGTACTGCGCACCACTCCGCAGGCGTCAGTTAGGTAAGCAGGCCTCATACAGTCCAAAGGCCAAACGCGTTTCGAGCTCCCTCGAGCTCTTGTTCACTGGCGATATGAAGGCAGAAGACCGATTTGCGAACAGCTTCAGATGCCGATACATATTTCAGCTCCCTCGTCTTGTAAGGCTTGACGCATTTCAATAAACCCTACCTCAGAAGCTCAAGACGGTGAAATAAGTGCACATCTAACTATCGTCTTTTTATTCCCATGACACACCGCTGGAAAGGCTACTTGATTAAGTCCTGTGCATGCTGGGACCTGAAGTCAGTAATAGTCAATATTAAGGAGAAAAAATAATATTCTTTTAGTTTTAATAAACTTATATTACTTGTAAATGCTATTTAGAGAAGTCCCGCTATATGTGTGCTGCGTGTACGCACCCAGTGTGCATCCCATGTGACCAAAAAAAAGAGATTTCATTGGTTTATAACACTTACTGTTCTAACTATTGAAGAACCCCACCCATTATAATCAGTCTTCTTAGACCTTCCTTATGAGAAGACCTGTTCTGAGTACCTCTGTGGCATCACCTTCAACATCGCCACCAGACATACGTCCCCAATTTGTGAATGTTAGAATGCACTGCGTGAAGTGCTTTTGTTTAATTTGTTATGGCGAGCAATCAGTAGACCGAGTTTGCAGAGTAATTAATAACCATCAATGCTAGTTTTTTTTTTATTCCCTCAAAGTTCATGGCTTTGTTTGTCCTGTTCACTTTTTTTTCTTTTAAAAAAACCCCCAAAAGTAACAAAAAACGTTGTAAAAATCAACAAAAAAATATAAAAGTACAAAAAACAAAAAAAAAGTTATTTTCAGAAATAACTTCTCTGGTTAAAGAAAGAGCTAAATGTATATGTTAGTGTGTGAAAGTTTTCATAAATGTATACGTACTGCATAATTGACTAAAGAATGCATTTGTCATATATGATGAATGTATAACTGCAGAACTATAAGGAAGTGTACCATGACGCCGTAAGCTCTTTAGCTACAGCGTGTTCAGCTACTTCCGAAGGACACAGATGCAACATAAGTACATAAATATGTCAGAAGTCTGTCCCTCCCTCTCCACTGCTGCTTAAACTGCACACATGTGGTGGGTGATACAGGTACCCTTGCACCATGGTGTCTCATGTGGGGTTTATTTCTATGCAGGAATACACACCTTCCTGCACAAAAACAATCAGTAAAGGCATTTTTGTCCTACAATGTATGCTTCGCATTGTAGCATATATTTGAATGAAAAAAATGAGGAGAAATGAAAACAATTCTGCGGCAGATTAACAAGCTCTTTGCACCACCAGTACATCACTTTTTGTAAAGTACTGGTTGCGCAGGTGGCTCCTTCATAGTTACAAGGAGAAAAAAAGTTTTCCTGTGTGACTTTTCCTTTTCTTCTAAATACAGCCCCTTCATACGCAGATCTTTACGTATATATATTACATCATTCATAACATGGTTAGTGAAATCACTGATCACATCACTGATGACATCTCATATGACATCACTTATGACATCACTGAAGGCAGCATCCAGTGAATGTGGTTTGGTTTGCTATTTAAATATGTTTTATATATAGAACAATCTGATTAAAAAGAATGAGTTGATATAAAACAAATCTGGATAAAGGGTTTAGTAGCAGTGTGATTGATTGTTTACTTGACTAATTTATACTGTCTCATTAAATATATTGAATAGTGACTAAGATGTGTAATTATTTGTATTACTTTGCCACTTCTGTAAACTGCTGCACCAGTTGGTTACTGGCTACGTGAAAGTCTATATTACTTATTGATTACTTAACTAAGTATATGTATTGGAGAATGAATGTGTGTGTGGTTCGGTGGGGGATGTGTGGCTGCTCAAAGATGTGTTAATAGTTGATTCAGTAGGTATATGACGTTAAGACTACATGTCATAACAATTGTTTGGGTGAGTTAACATCTTTATGGGTGTGGTGATGAGCAAATATATCTCTCAATAGTACATGTGCATTAAAGTACAAAAATAAAAGGCAACGTATGTGACATTTCTTGTATATAAAGAAGTATACGTGACTCAGTGATTGCATCAGTTACTGTATAGATAACTGTATACTTGTATTAGTAATTTTATAACACTAACTTTGAGTTACTATTTATATAAATAAACTAGCAGCCCGTCCCGACGTTTTCCAGGTATGAAATAGACTGTGTGTATTTGGCAAGGGCAATTTATTTTAAAATCTCGCGGTAGACAACATTTTTTGTTTCATTAAAATCGGGACGGAGAAGGCCCAGCTGCAGCCCTTGTTGATGTTAGCAGGCGCGTATAATTGGTGTAGTGATCCGCCGCCTGAGCCCGGCTACAGCCCTGGTTGATGTTAGCAGGCGCGTGTAATGTCGTTGAATGAGAGAGTTATCAGCCGCGGGTAAATCCGTTTAATGAGAGAGTTGAGTGACAATGAGTAGGAGAGGCTGCAGTAATTGTCCCCGCAGACACGCTCATTTGCGTGTTCCCCCGCTTGAGGCCCAGATGCAGGCCTGTTTGATGTTAGCAGGTGCGTGTTCCCCCGCTTGTAGCACAGCAGCAGCCTTGGTTGATGTGATCAGGCGCATGTAATTAGTGTACTGATCCGCCGCCTGAGCCCGGCTAGAGCCCTGGTTGATGGTAGCAGGTGCGTGTAATTTCGTTGAATGAGAGAGTTCAGTAACAGCACGCAGGAGAGGCTGCAGTAACGTTACTTACCACGCCTCCATCTGAAGCGTTTGTCATGCCCACAGCACACGGCCACAGCAGACGATCTTCTGATTAATGTACGACCCACATGGCATGAAGGACGGAACGTAGCACACGCCTCCAGTGTTTCTCACGCCCCCAGCGTGCCCCTTGATGCGGCGCAATTGCGTTCACATGGCATGAAGGCCGGACACACGCCCTCAGCGTTTCTCACGCCCCCAGCGTACCCCTTGATGCTGAGCAGCAACGTAATTGGCGCTTGTATGTATGACTCACATGGCATGAAGGGCGGACACACGCCCCCAGCGTTTGTCATGCTCCCAGCGTTAGTCACGCCCCCAGCACAACGCAGACTCGCCCACAAGGGACTACTTTGCTGGCACGGTTCTTTTACCTTTTAAATGTATATGGTGGCCGTCTGCATAGCCTATGTCCTTCTGCTGCAACTGCCCTTTCCAACGCTGTATTGGGTGTTGTGATTGGTGCTCTGGTTACTGAGATTACCCGCCTCAAACGTTTGTGCACTCTCTTTATAATATTAGTATGGACTACATATGTTTAATTTACTATATGTGAGTATTGATGTATATAAGTGATTATATGTGAGAGTGTGAGAGATTGGAAGAGTTCCTGTATAAATAAGTATGTGTTTCTATAAGTGATTGTTTAAGAGAGTAAGTATGTGTACGTTTCTGTAAAAGTAAGGGTAATGGTGTGTGTGTATAGCTGTATATGCAAGTAAATGGATGTTTGAGAGTTTATTTCCGTGTGTGAGTATGTGTGTGAGTAACTGTATGGATGAGTATCGGTGTGAAACAGGATGTATAGGTGTATAAGTACATAGGATGAGTGAGTACATGTATGAGTGACTATATAGAACTGTTGGTGAATGAGTGGATGTGTATGTAGATTTTGGAATTACTGAATAGGTTGTTCTAACTGGTATTGGTATCTCCATTTTTTTGAAAATTTTAGTTTCTATTTTTGAAGGTGTGAATCAAAGGTTATATTATGCTGAGTGGAGGTCTGCCACTCTTTCACAAGGATGATGTCATCAGTGATGTCATTTGAGATATCATCAGTGATGTCATGAGTGATGTCACTGACCATGTCATGAGTGATGTAATATGTGACGTCATTAGAAGTGCATTGCGGACGCGCGAGTTATAGTTAGCTGAACTAACTATAACGGGGGAATTTCAATCTTTTTGTATGAGTGAAATGTCCAGCTAACTATAACATGTGTGAAACCTATGTTTTTTTCAGTGAATTTATAAGGTTTTTTGAATGCTAATTCCTAACTGTAACGTGGCTGAAACCTATGGTTTTTTCAGTGAATTTATAAGGTTTTTTAAATGCTAATTCCTAACTATAACGTGGCTGAAACCTATGATTTTTTTAAGTGAATTTCAAAGGTTTTGTAAATTATCATTTTTAAATGTATTAATTGTTATTTTTTTATACTAATTTACTACATTGTTTTAAAGTATTTCTTTTTAGATATTTTATTTTTTAAATTACATTACATATTTTTAATATAAATTGAAAAAAAGCGTTTTTAAAAATATTGAAATTGTAATATTTTTTTTATTTAATTTTTTTAATGTATATGGTAGCCGTCTGCATAGCCTATGTCCTTCTGCTGCAACTTCCCTTTCCAACGCTGTATTGGGTGTTGTGATTGGTGCTGTGGTTACTGAGATTACCCGCCTCAAAGGTTTGGGCTCTTTCTTTATAATATTAGTATGGATACGGATCAAGTGCTGTTTCTATAAGTGTTAGGGGTAGTGTTTTAGGGTTTAGGGTAGTGTATTGGTGTATGTGTAGTGAGCGGGTATGTATTGAGGATAGATTTAGGGTTTAAGGTAGTGCATATGTCTTTGTCTAGAGTAGGGGGTCGTGTTGATGGTACATTTAGCGTTTAGCGTAGTACACTAGTATTTGTGTAGTGTAAGGGGTCATGCTGAAGGTAGTGTTTTAGGGTTTAGGATAGTCCAGTGGTGTTCGTCTACTGTAGGGGATACTGTTTTAGGGTTTAAAGTAGTACAGTGGTGTTTATGTACTGTAGAGGTTCATGCTGGGGATAGTGTTTAGAGTTTATGGTAGTGTAGTGGTGTTTGTGAAGTGTAGGGGTTGTGCTGGGGGTATGTATTAACATTACACTATCACCACCCTAAACACAATTGTCAGTAGTAATCCCCCAAAAATTCAAAATGAAGTTATCAGCAGAATGTTAGGAAAACGTTTATCAATATTAAATGCTTCTAATCAAGTAAAATTGAAATCATCACATGCAGTGTGCCACAAATGGTATTACCACAACAGTAAGTCTCCCCAACTTAGTTTTAAAATGCATAAACATATTTCATATGACAGACCTATAGGCCAACGCTGCAGATTCCACATGCTTCAACACCCTCCACATAATCAGCAAGACCTTCAAATAGACCACCCCACGAATCAAGGAAGACCATCACCCAAGCACTCATCACCAGCAGGCTGGACTACGGAAACACCCTCTATGCCGGAATCAACAAATCTCTACTCCACAAACTTCAGACTGTCCAGAACATTGCAGCCAGACTCATCCTCAGCATCCCACGACAAGACCACATTGCCCAGCATAAACGAGCACTCCACTTGCTCCCCGTTGAAAGAACAGTGACCTTCAAGCTGCTCCCACACACCTATAAAGTCCTCCACAACACCAGACTCCAATACCTAAATCTCCTTCTATACCCACAAAAGAAACCTCCGCTCCGCTTACCAGGCCATGCCCGAAATCCTCTGTATTCACATAACCAGACAGGAGGCACACCCTTCTCGTAAATCATGGCCAAGAACTGGAATGAACTCCCCCTCAGCATCAGATAAACCCCCACACTAAAAGGATTCAGGAAGACCATAACACCTGCCTTTTCAAATGACCAAAGCTGCACAAATCCCCTCCACATACTCCCCCAGCACCTGGAAACCCTCACAGGTGAGTAGTGAGCTCTATACATCCCTAATTGATTAATTAATACGCCACCACAGTTTGTGTTTAAGTGTTATGAACAGGCCCTGCCATAGCTTTCGCTGTCTGTAACTGTTAAGGGTAGAGAAATGAGCAGTGCTACCTTCTTTAACCGCATGCGCGCTGCGGCGATTTTCGCGCTATGCGGCTTTTTCTAAAAGCCGCGTTACATGACGATCTCAGCTCGTCATCAGCGTGCGAGCGGCGCAACTGATGACGAGCTGAGCTCGTCATCTGAGCCGAAGGGGTTAATATATACAGAATCGCTGAGATTGGTTTGGTTTGGCTTCACCGCTGAGAGCTACTTTCAGGGTGCTGGTGAGCTACAAGTAGCTCCCATGCTACTAGTTGGAGAGCCCTGGTATGTATAGTGAGTGATGTATAGTGGGTGGGGAATTGTAGTCCTCAAGCATAAATGTGAAGGTTATTACACCACTACATGCATAATACATAGCACTTTGAATCACTCCATTCCCTAAAGCTTGCCTCACTGCATGAGTACATGCCTACTGACTGAATGATTACATTAATATAAGTAAGGATACTGGGTGAATTGGTTCACTTTTACTTTACTGAATGAATTACTACATGGTACCAAAAGAGTCATTTTGAAATTGCAACAGCACTCACACTGTGTTTGCTGGAGTATATATATACTGACTGGGGAATTGTAGAACTGAAGCACAAATGGGAAGGTGGTTACACCACTACATGCATAATGCATAGGAGTTTGAAGCACTGCATACCCTAAAGCCTGGCTTACTGCAACAGTGTAGATACTTATGTAACTGGAAACACATCAACCAACCAAATCAATCTCTCAATTTTGCCAAATGGACACTAATTTATAGTGTTATTCTACACAAATAATAGTATCCCTTGCAGTGTAGAAAGAAAGATAAAAAATATTAGTAAATAAATGTATTACAACTCAGAGTAATAGAATTAAATAAACTAATACTCACATACAAAGTTTAATAGAGAGTACCTCTTGCACGGGATGCAGGGAAAATAGGGGTTTACGGTAATGAAGAATATTAAAAATAGTTTTACAATGAAAGGGAAGTTACTAGAATAATAAGTCGGAAAAAAGGGGAATGAACGTTAATACTAGTATTTAAAAAAAAAGTAACCTATAAAAATGCTTTAATAAGAAAAACGAATTTAAATAAAGCATTTTAGAAATTATACGAAAGTTAAAAAGTATGGAAAGAGGCACGTTTCCATAAACACGTGACACACTAAAACAGTGGAAATGAGAACATCTGTCAACTGAAAAACGTGACTTAAAAGTGGGAGGAGCAATAAATTGATCCCATTGAGTGTTAAGTACCTGAAAAGTATATAAACCACACCCGTGGGATGATTAGTTTTGTTTCAGAGAATTAATACGGGTAAAGAAACTACGAGCAAGGTAATGATTCGGGGATGCAGAAGCATCTTCAGAATATCCTTAATTTCTTCAGAGGGAACATATTGTTAATGTATATTTAAAAATACATTAAACATTATCTTTCTTCTAGAGGAGTTGGATGAATTTCGACAAAAGAAGGAAAGATTATCGAAGAGAGGTAAATTATCTGAAAGGGTATATGTTTGATATTTTTAAAAAACAAAGCAAAAACATTTAAATGATTATAGAATGTGGAATGATTCGATTTACATGGAATCTAATTCCACAAATATAGGTTAATTAAGGAATTACTACGTGCAAAGTAATGATTAGCAGCGATGCCATTAACTTCAATGTATCTTTCATTTCCACAGAGGGATCATATTGTTAATGTATATTTTAATTTATGTATAACTTTAAGATCCTTCAACTGGAGTTGGATGACTTTGAACCGAGAATGTCATACATTAATAAATGTACCATAAATAAACTATCGACGAAATACTTTGAAATAAAGGAAAATACTCTATACTTCTAGAGTGAAAATGGGCTAAAAGTATTTATATTGAGTAGTGCTTTTCCCAATTTTCACTCTTGAAGAAAAGGAGTATTATTTTCGCATGCACTTTAAAAAAAAAAATATATATATAATTGTGTCTATAAATGTTAATAATTCTTTCCATTTTTAAAAATGATTGTTAAATGTAATAATGACATGAAGTGTACATAAAAAAAAGAAAGATGACGTAGTGAGGGAGTGTTTGTCGTAGCACTTCTATTCTACTTTATCTGAAAGTAAAAAAAGCACAAACATTTAAATAAAGATGATGGGGCAACACTTATATAATGTAAACATAAGGAATGAGTACTTATGATAAAATAAAAAAATGTGGTGCAACGAGTGATACCAATGAATGAAAAAAAGATTTTGCATTTCAACCGTGGGATGAATATAAAAGATTCAATAACAATATTTTTTTTAATTGTGCATTTTTCTTTTAAGGGTGGGTTGAAGAATTATACATTTAATGAAAGGACAAAATATTCCAAGCAAAAGGAGAAAATTCAGCACAATTATGATAGAATTAAAAATAGAATAATATTTTTAAATAGCGTTACAGTCAGCAAACTAAAAAGCAGAGTACACGGTTTAAGGTAAAAACACCCTACTACAACTAGTTCTTGAAACACATTGTAAAATAAAGTGTGTCACAAAATGGGCTACACACATGGTGAGGGTATCGTAACCTCACATAGAAAAAACAAGCCAATCAACATTAGGACCAGGAAGGTAGAGTTAACCACACAACAGCCAATCAAATGTTTTCCAAAATCTGCGCAAGGAGAGGGATTGGTCGGTAATACAAATCAGATGACCTTGCAAGTACACGCAGCGAGGGGCAATTATTAAAGATGGTTTGCTTTCGCAAGACCCCGAAAGACTTCTTCCAGAATAAGTATGCACTTCACTGTCAGACCCCATTTAATGATTAACCCCTTTGCTGCGGGGCGTTTTCACCTGCTGTGGGGGGAGGGGGGCCGCCGTGCTTGTGACAAGCTCGGCTCGTCACGGCCACACCCGTTTTGGAACGTTCAGCACAGTGGGGAAATTATCCCCACGTGTGAACGTTCCAACGGCCATGACGAGCTCAGCTCGTCATGAGCACAGCCCAACCGTGCCTCACGACGAGCTCAGCTCGTCATGAGCATGAAACGTGTTAACCAGGCTCTCAAGCCTAAACACGTCACAAATCATCTCTCGTCACTTTCTCTTCTTCCACGTTTACCGTGAAAGTGCGTGTCTCCCACAGATGCAACCCCTTGGATTTGCAATACTAATTGTTACTTATACACTATCCAGCACATACCCTACAGATGCACCACCTTGGGGTTGGAATATTCTTTTTACTGATACACTATCCAGCACATTCCGTACAGATGCACCCCCCTGGAGTTAGAATACTAATTGTTACCTCTACACTCCCCCCAGTTAAAAAATATACTGTCAGATCTGATCACACATATATTTCAGGGGGGACGACCTCCGGGATCCTGGTCCTTGGCCAAAATAGTGTTCTTTTTAAAAAAACATAAAGACTCTACTGAACTTGGGTCCTATCACCCTATAACGTTAATAACTGGTGACTCTAGAATGTATGCTAAGCTATTAGCTACCCGATTAGCCTCGAATATACACAAAATTGTATCTGAACTGCAGCATGGGTTTATCTCCGGCAGGGCTACAACCGATCATATCCAAAGGGTGATCTCATTGTTTGACTGGTCTGAGGTTACAGGAGACCCTGTGGCACTTATATTATTAGATGCCGAAAAGGCTTTCGAAAGGGTCTCCTAGAAATATCTCTGGACATTCATGGCAAGGAGTGGTATTGGGAAACCCTTTATTAAAGCAATACAAAAGCTGTATTGGGACCCGTTGGCTGTTGTGATGGTTAATGGGTCAGTATCAGAACCGCTGCCCATTACCAGAGGGACAAGACAGGGGTGCTCGTGTTCACCTCTTTTACTCGCTATATATATTGATCCTTTTATTCAGGGACTAGATAATAATTAATGAATCCCACCTGTTTGGATAAGAGACCAGGCCACAAAAACATTGGCATACGCGGATGATATCGCGTTGGTTACTAGTGACCCGGCGAACTCATTCGGTGTGATTGAAGAAGAAGCTAAGATCTTTAGTGAGATATCAGGTTATAAATTAAATCAAGGCAAAACTCAGATTATCCCCAACAGTAAAATTGAGATGAGAAATGAACAGGTAACAGAGAAAGCTATATATCTGGGCGTTAGCATAACCGCCAAAGTAGAGAATCTAGTTCGCTCCACTAATACAACACACAAAAAAAGATATGATCCAGTTTAATAATCTCCATTTATCCATCGGGGGCAGATTCAAACTGATTAAAATGCGTTTTTTACCTAGATTTTTATATTTCTTTAGAACTATCTGCCTGGAATTTCCTTCGCAAATATTCAAAGACATATATAGCATGTTTTCTAGGTTCTTGTGGGGGTATAAGAAGCCTCAAAGATCATTACGAACCATTACCTTACCTAAAAATAGAGGGGGAATGGCACTGCCCAACTTCAAACTATATTTTTGGGCCACCACACTGAAATATTGTATTTGTTTACTATTCAAAACAGACGCCGGAAGTGAAGAGAATATTCCAACTCCACAAGGGCTCTTATTAGGAGATGAATCCAGAGGATGTTTATGGCGCCATGTGAACGATAGTTACTTTAAGAAAGTCAGATTTAAGTCCATATTTGGCATTTATATGGTGTGGAATTATGCAAGCAAATTATTGGGTATCGGAGGATTGTCTCACTATACGCCAATCCATAAAAAAAATAATCTCCCAGGGATTTTTAACGACACATGTATGGAAAGATGGGTACAGAACGGGGTTACACAATTTGGCTGCTTTTATGCTATTTTAGGATTTAAATCTTTCGGGGAATTACAGATGGAGTATAATCTTTATCATCGGGACTTCTTTAAATATTTGCAAATCTGGGATTTTCTTTGGAAGAAAGGTAGTGGGGTACTAAAATTTCAAGAAGTTCAGATAATGGAGAACCTGTCTAAAAAGATAAATATTAAAAATGGAGAAATGTATGAATTGCTGAACTCTTGCTACCCAGACGATATGGATAAATATATTACAAAATGGCAGGTTAAACTTTAAGTCTCGGCTGAAACCATCCACCACTCCTTCGAATTATATCAGTCCCGTTTAATGTCCACTAAGTTACAGGCTCAATATTATAAAACCTTCTTTTTTCTATACTACACTCCATGCAAAATTGCTAAATGGGGACTGTAAAAGGAACAGCATGCCCTAGATGTGCGTTAGTCGAAGCTGACAGTCTACATATATTGGCTTCATTTGATGTACTAACGAATTTAGTGAATGATATCTCAGTCTTCTTATCAGAGGTATTTAACACAAGAGTAGAAATTATTGCAGATGAAATTATGCTAGGTATAGCTAACACAGACCGACCAAAATACAAGCAAGGGCTGATATTCGTGGCAATGGCGGTTTTGAGATTATTCATTGCATCAGCATGGTTGGATTTAAATCCACCGGTGTTCCAACAATGGAGATCTCGATTGCTGGCCACTTGCAGTTTAGAGGTAACCATATATAAAAGAAAGGGGCGCAGTAAACGTAAAAAAGGACTCCCAATTTGGGATCCGTTAATGCAATGGTCTCAAAGACAAATAGAGAATATTCATCATAGCGCTGAATTGTGTTAGCTTCAGCATTAATTGAAACTTCTTCTCTTTTTTTCCTGTTTTTCTCTTTCCCTAAGGTATTAATCACAATACTAATGATGAAATATCTAACAAAAGGAAAACTGTTAGAATTTGTTACTGGGCAGGTCTGAAATCGGGGTGGGGGTGGGCTATTGGTGGGGGTGCAAATGTATAAAATTTAATAAAAAGTAATTAAAAAAAATATATATGATTAGTGCTGCAGAAAGAAAAATTAAGGCACATTTTGACTTCTTAAATCCTCTTCCATTTCATTAAAAAATTCTGACATGCAGACTGAAACATGCACATTAAATACCAGCAGCAGACTTCCCTGGTGAACAGTAGATTTACTACAGTGATCTAATGAGCAACTAGAGTGATAACATTCTGAAATTATGGAAAATGTGTGACACATCTGAATGCCTTCTTGATGGAATCAAAGTAAAAAACTGAAAGTATTTCTTACTGAGGAGACTGCAGTAAATGAGGAAATGAGTTACTTCATAAAAAATAAGACTCCCAAGATGGGCATCAGAGACAAAAGAACCCAAATGTAGCACAGATATCACCCAGATGTAGCCGACGTGTAGCCCAATGACAGAAATGTGCAAAACACTTTTTGTTTTGTTTTTTTGCAGTGTTATATATATATAGTGCAGACTGGTCAGGTACTGGAGTGCTTTACATGAGCATTGGTTACGTCACACAAGGAAAAATTCATTTTGGTTGTAGACATGGGGAGATTAAGTGACTTGACCAGAAACACAGAATGTCGAGCTGAAGCAGAAACTCCAACCTGGTTCCCCAGTTGCAAAGTCTGACGCCCTGGAAGTAACACCATATCCTCTCCCCTAAGTGCAACATTTAATCAAGTGGTCAACTGGATAAAAAAAACATAAAGATAACAAATAATTTAAAAGTGATTTGTCGCTATTTGAAAACTCTGAAAATATGTCCTCATTTACGTTTTTTAAAGCACTAACCATATTTTCGATGCAAATGAGACCCTCTCATCTATGTAATTTCTAAAGGAAATGCTTTAGGTATTACAGTTTTGATTACATCAAGATGACGCCACACTTTGTAATAAATATAGAATGTTAGCAATCTAGTTGAATTTGAAGGCAGGTAGGAGGGTGCAGAGGCAATAATTTGACCACACTGGGCAGGCAGGAAGGGAGGCCGCAGTACAACATGGAGGGCAGTGGAAAGGGGGCTATGGGCAACAAACCAACAATGCAGGACACGCAACAGAGACAGTGGCATTATAATAGACCATAGGGGGCAAAAGGAAGAGGCAGTGGTAGTACAACCATACATGCCAACAGAGCCGATTCAGGCAGAAAACGACCAATGTTTTTAATCCCAAAAGGGCTTTATTTTATCTGTCTCTTGTCTACAATTTCCTCTTTTTCTATGCAAGTCAATGGGAAAAATCATTTCCCCAGCTCAAAACATTTGGAAATAATTTGGTAACATTGTACATTCAATGCTATCTTTACATGCATTGAAAGAATCTTCATAGCAGTCAAAATCTCCAAGTAATTCCATTTCAGTACGCCAAATTGAAAAGTTGCAGCAGCTAAACAGAACAACTCTCTCTTATCTGGAGTATCATAACCTAATTTACTGTGATTAATCAAATTTCCTTTGGCATGCTTTCCAAACATACTTCAGATCCAATTAAAACATATTTTCCTTCATTTATTTCTTCTGCAACATTCTTATAAAAACTATAATGTTGTAGTATTTCATAAAGACATGTTTTCCAGGTATGGACTTCTATTTGGATAGTATGTATCCAACATATTTGATTTCAGAATATCTGTACTTTTTGGTTCATTCAGTGCCAAGTATCACATTTCTTGTACAGATTTCAAAACGTGACTTTGTGCTGCAGCAAGGCCTAGACTTATCCAGATGATTCCTCTTGACTTTGAATATAAACTTGCAGATGTCATCCGATCCGAACATTTGTAGGATTCAATTTCCCCATGTGAATGCATCTTCAAGCTGAAGCTGTACAATTTTTTGCTAAGTGTCGTCTCTGGTGAAATTTCCTCCCACATTTCTTTCAATTCTGTCTTCTCAGACTTGGTAATGTATGACGTTGCATAGCGTGCAACAGCAATTGAGTTATCTGCAACATATTGTATTTGCATTCCACGTCTTCAAAATCACCGGATTGTAATCATTATTGCACTTCGATTCTTCTCTTCTTTTGATATTATACATTTTTTTGGGTGATTTTCGAGTGATAGTATGCCTTACTACTGATATAAAACTGTTCACTCTTCCTTTGGAAATTACTGGACATGGAAAGCCAAATTGACATTATGTGTAAAATGTATCCTTTGACTTATATTTCCGTCGACAATATTTTCCACATCGATGACTCTGGAAATGTAAACCTTGCTGTCTTAAGATATTTTGTCCTCCTGTTTTCGGAATTGCACAGGAAACATACTCTTCAATAAAAGATAAAACAGTCTCATCCGAATCAGTTCCAAATTTGGGTGTATCATTGATCCATAAAAGCACATGTATAGGGGGAGCACCTCTAGCTCCCCAAAAAATCAATACATTTGCCAATAGGTGGATTGTTTTTATTACAGATGAAAGACATTATAGCTTCACATCTATGATTAAAATATCTGCAGACATTTACAAGATCATGGGAACACAGTTCTCCAGGTGTCTTCAATTCAATATTTTTCATATTTGAATTTGCTTCTCGTAGAAAATCCAGTAAATTATCCCATGTGTATTCAGCACAGCTAAGTGTAACAAACCAGGTAGGAGTTCCTAAGTTCTTAACATACATTTAAATTCCCCATGACATTGATACCAATATTCATTAGTGCCACGTTGATATACCATCAAATTAATCAACTGTGATTCTAAATGTTCGTTGCTTTCTTCAACTTTGTCCATAAATTCCTTTGCAGAAACATGTGAAAGATGCATTCCAGTTTTTAATATATGGTTGACTGCATATGAAAGTGCAACAGATCGCTCTCAAATAAAAGATAAAACAAATATGGAATACACTGATGAAATCTTGGTTCTTCTGAGTAGAGTCATAAAGTATGATATTCTGAAGCTGGAATCTGAACGGATTGTTCATCATATCGTCCACCTTTTTCAGTAATGAACAGCTGTGGAAAACAACGAGCTTTCAAACTTTTTTCCCACACACTCATGGGAGTGCCTTTTGCTTTTTTCATCTGCAACAATTCAATAGTATCTCCTATCAGTTATTTTGAATGTAGAGGGTGTATAGTATAAAGTTCACAAATATCTTCTTTTCTAGAATTCTCCACTTTTTCTATTTGTCCACTTGAAATATCTGTTTCATCTTCTAAAGTAATTTCTTCTTCTTCTACATTTACACTTTTATAGTAAATATTGTTTTGCACTAGATATAATGTATTATATTGAACTTTCCTCACATCTACTAACTCTTGCCATATTTTCCGACTCTTTATGGGTAGACCATTAACAAGAATGACTACAGGTTCATTATCCTCTCTTTCTACACCAACAGTTTCAACATTTTTCTTAAAACGTAGAGGTGAATACGCAAGTCTTCGTTTTAAACCACTTTTTAGATCTGTGGAGGCAGCTTATCTGTTTTAGGCTCCATACGAATTATAGCCTGAAAAGGGTACACAGATTGAATAAGAATGGCCTCATATGTATTTAAATCTTTACGTTCAGGTAGTATAGCTACTAATTCTAAGTCATTATGGACAGCTCTAGCTGATATTTTATTATCTTCTAATTTATTGTAACAATATTTACAAATACATTGTACAGTACCTAACTCAAAACGACCTTCCACAAACAGATAAGCAGCAAATTCTTTCCATTTATCATTGTTTTCGTTTTCACTTTTTAAAAACACAACTACATTCCTAGTTTGAATTTTATAATGAGTACATCGACAAAAATTACAAACATAGGGGCCCTATTATGATTGCGTTTTTTCCGCATCCTCCGGGCCGGCGGATGCCACCGCCCGCCCGGAGGATGCGGAAAAACCGCAGCGGACCCACCAAAGACCCACCACCACATTAGGATGGCTGGTGGGTCCTGGTTTCCGTCCGCAGCTTTTCCGCCGCGGTTGGCTTACAACCGCGGCGGAGAAGCTCTAATATGGTGGCGGTGTCTCTCAGACACCGTCCGCCATATTAGGAAGGGCTTTAAAAAATGCTTTTCCGCGGCGGGTTTTCCGCCGTGCAAAAGCATGTGTAACTTCACTGCGGGGGCCCGTTGCGGGCCCCTAGGTGAAGGGGGGTGGGGGGAGCACATGGGGGGTACCTATGGTACCCCCCTGCATTTGTATGCAGAAATCAGCAGGCACCGCACGGTGCCTGCCGCTTTCTGCATACAAATGCAATGTGTGCATTTTTACCATTGCGGCGGATGCAGCTTGAAGCCGCACCCGCCGCAATGGTAAAAATAGAGGATGTGACCGCCAGGGTGGCGGTCACATCCTAATTGCACAGGAGGGAACTCCGCAGGCAATGCGGAGGTTCCCTCCTGCTCTATGGTGGCAGACGGACTCAGGTCCGTCCGCCATCATAATCGGCCCCATAGTTGGGATTTTCACCAGACACTACTTTAAACTTTGTTATTTCTTTTTCAAACTTCACATCAGTACTTTCTTCCATCTCTTCTTCAACACCTACACTTATCACACTCTCACTTTCTCTACACTTCTCTTGACCAGCAAAGAAACGTAACTCTATATCATCACAAACTTTTTTTACATCCAACACTGAACCATGCAAAAAAGCTGTATTCATTTCATTTAAAAATAATGCAGTACTCTTCACGTAGTATAATCTTCTAACTAACTTTCGAATTTCAGAATGATGTCCTGCTAACATTCTTAAATGATGAAAACGACTTTGACAGACTTTCCTAGAAAGACAAGCGAAAGAATGACCTTGCAACCCTGTATATTTTCTCACTTTGCAAGGATCCAGTCCTTGTAATATCTTAATCTTCTGTTTCACAGTTTTTCTTCCATATTCTCCTATGAATTCTAGTAAAATATCAATAGAGTGTTGACGTATACTACAAATACTACCACAATCCCATGTAAACACTGGAGCCTGGGTACGTCTCCCTTGAACTTCCTCAGCTATTACTTGTTCAACATTTATAGGAACTATCTTTTCTTTTTCAATTGGAAAGCAAATTTTTACTTCATAACAACAACCACAGGTATCAACTGCATGCAGTAATCTATTTTCTTGAAAATAACTTTCTTCTTTAAAAAAGGTTCCGTACTGGAAGTATGCTTCTATTCTCTGGTAAATATTTTACAAAAGTTAGTTCTATTTATAATTCTTTTCCTTTTACATTTGTCCTTCATATGCTGCATTATTGTATTTAAAGTCTTCAATCTTTTTATAATTAAGATAAATCATTTTCTTTTCAATTCAAAGGCTTTTTCAATTTCACTTAGAATCTCCTTTTTTTGTCTGTAAAATTCTGATCTCCTTTTATATATTTTTTATTTTTTTAGTACATTTTGGAGTACTCGGCTTTTATAGATTCTTTTTGGTTTTTCCTGCTTCCTACATAAATCTTTTCTCGATAATCCAATTTCCCACTTTTTTGTACATTTTCTTTTCCTTTTGTTTCACTGTACTTGTCTGCATTTTATTTTTAAAATTAGAAATAGTTTTTACAAGTTTAAAAAAAAATCTTTACTTCTCTTACCAGAACACTTTTTCTTTAAAGATCCATGTTGTAATTGATCTAATTCCTCTTTTCCTTTTTGTTTTAAATAAACCTCTTTTATGTGTTCTCTTTTTCTTCGCTCTTTTGTTGTCATTTTTAATCTTTCTCTAAAATTGTGCAAAAATCTGTAAAATAAAAGAAGTTTTGAAAACATTTTAATATAATTTAAATAATCATATATAAATATTCACATATATAACTATAAAAATACATACAAAGAAACTATATCAATGATTTCAGCAATGGAACACTGCTACCTGCATAATTGTAGTAGTGTATGAGTAGTGTGAAAGATAATAGAGCACAGCATTAATAGTACATATCGAATTATGGAACTGCATGGTAACAACCTATATCATTCCATGAATACATGGCTAGTGGCTAAACGATTACAATACTACAAGGAGAGTGCCTGACTGCATTTATAAGGGCTTAGATATTGGTGCAGAGATAGGATAAGTAGATAGTGGTGCATGGGTGATTGGAGAAGTGTATAGGAGTGACAGGAGGATTCCTACACTGTATAGGTACTAGCTGGATATTTAGAGAAGTGTACCAATAGTATGTAGCTGGTTAAAAGTCTGGCTAGGCCATTCCATAAGTACATGACTAGAAACTGCAATGATTAGAGTTGTGCAAAAAGAGTGCATAGTGAATTTATAAGTGCTTAGGTATTCGCGAAGTGATAGGATAAATAGATTGTGCTGGATGGTTGATTGGAGAAGTGCATGGGACTGAAAAGAGGATTCCTACACTGCTTAGGTACTAACTGGCTATTTACAAGACTATATCAATAGTATGTACCTGGTTAGACATCTGCATGCATACTGCACAGAATATTGTATCTATAGTAGTGTTAATGGCTAGGCCATTCCATAAGTACATGACTACTAACTGGAATGATTACAGTGCTGTTAACAGACTGCATGTTGAAAATATAAGTACTTAGGTTTTGGTGCAGTGATAGGATAACTAGATAATGCGGGATGTGTGATTAGAAAAGTGCATGGGACTGAGAGCACGATTCCTGCTCTGCACAGGTATTAACTGTGTAGTTATAGCAGTGTACCAATAGCATGTAGCTAGTTAAAGGTGTACATGTATAGTGCACAGAATATTGTAGCTGTACTTGTCTTACTAGCCACCCAATTCCATAAGTACATAGCTACTAACTAGAAATGATTACACTGTTGCAAACAGAGTGGATGGTGAATTTATAAGTGCTTAGATATTACCAGAGTAATAAGATAACCATATAGTGCTGGAAGGGTGATTAGAAAAGTGCATGGGACTGACAGCATGATTCCTAGACTGCATGGGTACTAACTGGTTATTTTTAGGAATGTGCCAATAGTATGTAGCTGGTTAGAGGTGTGGATAGATACTGTACAGAATATTATAGTTATACGTGTCTTACTGGCTAGCCCATTCCCTAAGTACATAACTATTAACTAGAATGATTACAGTGCTGCAAACAGAGTGCATGGTAAATTTATAAGTGCTTACATATTGGCAGAGTGATAGGGTAAGTAGATAGTGCTGGATATATGATTGAAGAACTGCATGACACTGACAGCAGGATTGCTAAACTACATGGCACGCAGAGGGAGAGCTGCGGGTTGGGTAGCAGAGGAACAGCTGTGAGCCAAATACTATAGTGAAAAGTACAGGCCGTCGCCTTGCAAAGAGATAGCTACGAATGCTAATGTTGGAAGAGGGAGCATGAAGGAGATATTGAGCAGACAGAACTACAGTATATTTCCAGTGTTGGCATGCAGAGGTACAACTGCGGGCCCGACGGCTCGCAGACGAAGAGCTGGGAGCCGAACAATGGTTTGCAGAGGGTCAGCTGCGAACTGTCGGGCTAGCTGATAGAGCAACAGCTGCGGCCCGTCGGCTCGAAGAAGAAGAGTTCCGGTCCAGCTCGCACAGGAACAGCTGCGGGCCTACTGCTATAGGGAAAGATGCGGGTCATTGGCTTGCAAAGGCATACGTGCAGGACAGTAATGTGGAGAGAGGGAACGTGAAGAGGATATCCCGTAGAGAGACAGCTGCAGTATACTTCAAGTATTAGTTTGCAGAGGTACAATTGCAGGCCCGATGGCTCGCAGACGAAGAGGTGTGAGCCGATCGATGGTTTGCAGAGAGTGAGCTGCAAGTTGGCTTGTAGAGGAAAACCTGCAACCCGACTGATCGGCTCATAGAGGGAGAGCTGCAGCCCATGGCCTTGCAGAAGGAGAGATGCGGGTGCGGTTCGAAAAGGAACAACTGCGGGCCGACTGCAATAAGTATAGGTTCAGGCCGTCGGCTTGCAAATTATGCATGTGGGAAGGTAATGTGGGGAGAGGAAGTGTGAAGTGGAGAGACAGCTGCAGTATATTTCCAGTGATGGCTTGCAAAGGTACAACTGCGGGCACGA
This sequence comes from Lissotriton helveticus, assembly GCF_964261635.1. Classification (NCBI taxonomy): domain Eukaryota; kingdom Metazoa; phylum Chordata; class Amphibia; order Caudata; family Salamandridae; genus Lissotriton; species Lissotriton helveticus. The sequence goes on from NC_136057.1 coordinate 952,076,395, forward strand.
CAACTCGTCGACGGAGAGCAGGGGGCCGACCGGTGATTCACAGAGGGAGACTTGTGAGCTGGTAGACTGGCTCGTAGAGGAAGAGCTATGAGTCAACTGGCTGGCTCGTAGAGGGAGAGCTGCGGCCCATCAGCTCAAAGAGGGAGAGCTGACGGGCCGGCTCACAGAGGAACAGCTGCGAGCCTACGAGTATAGGGAGAGGTGCAGATCATCCACTTGTAAAGAGATAGGTGCTGGACAGTGATACAGAGAGAGGGAGCGTGAAGGGGGTATCTCGTAGACAGAGAGCTGCAGTATATTTCCAGTGTTGGCTTCAAGAGGTACTCGCAGAGTGAAAGCTTATTCCTAAAACCATGTAATCTCTCAAACATATGTCATGTCACTTTTGTACCATTGAAACTGATTATGATCTTGTCTTTACTATACACATCCAACGAACCTGCCAATCAAAGTATAACTACTATTTTAATACTAGATAAAGCTCTATTACCTAATTTTTACAAACTATACTGTTGGGTGCATAAAATGGGCGTGGAATATAAGGAGAGTAAACGTAGGAGTAATTCCTAAACTTTTATTGTATCATTCCTTTAATAAACGTATATTCATACCTTTAAGTGGGATGAAAAAAATCACCGGTGTCTGGAAGGGGTAGCAGTGTTCAGCACCGGTAAGACCCGGTCCACTTAAACGCCTGCATATATTCAGCACAGAGCCACAACCTAACAATTCATGTATAATCACAGTTAGTTTATTAGTGTGAACAAATCGTACAGAAAATTTACTAAGAACATTTATTTTTCTTTTTTTATCTCTCACACAGTTATAAAATTTCTCTTGAAAGAAACGCCCCTCTCCACCTTTATTTCATAAGAATGAGCAATAAATAATCCCTGTGCAGCATCTAGTTGCCAACTACTAACACGGTGCAATGTACCCAAATTTAAAGCACAAACACTATTTATATTATATCTCAAAGTATCATCAAATGATTCTACAGCGTGCACGTTTACTTTGTCCATTTACTATCCATGTAATCTGTGCACATTCTGAACGCGTTCGCAGTATAACACCTGTCTTCACTTATATTCAAATGTACCTCACAGTATAAAATATAGCATCACAACCTATACATTATAATATTTCCAACTTAACGCAGTGCAGAGTTTATACCATAAAAACTGATTGTAACATTCTCTATGTAGTACAAACACTACCAATATGGCAATGAACTTAGAACTGCTATGGGGGTGGGAGCTGGACAGAATAAATAAAGGTGTAATTCCCAAACTTTTTATGTATCGTCCCTTTACTATACGTACATTAACAGCTTTAAGTGGAAAGAAAAATTTGGCAACTGTCTTAAATAGGTGGTGGAGCTCAGTAGCGACAAGACCCGGACCACTTAAAGGCCTGAGTATATTCAGCAGACAAACACACTCTGACAATTACCTTCATTAATAATCACATACAAAATCGGACTGAAAATATACACAGAACATTTTCATTAATTTTTTCTCTCACATATTTACAAAAAAAGTCTTCTGAAGAAATGCTCCCCAACAAATTCCATTTGATAACAACACAAAAATCCAAAGCCTCCCAGTAACACACCGGTCTTCTCTGATATTGAAATCTACCTCTCAGTATAAGAAATTACACCACAAATTGTCCACATAACATTTCTTGTTTTTGTTCCATCTCTGTTAAGGTAATAACACATGAATTTTCTACTCTTACCGCTTCCCCATTATTTCCACACTAAGCATAATTTAATTTACGTTCGTAGTTGGCATGCAGATTCCAAAGGTCACAAAAGCATGTAATTCTTTCTTTGTCAAACAGTACATGTAATGCACCGCTCTCATTAAGAATGGAACCAGTAATGGCACAATTTCCCTGTTGCTCCACACATAAATACATGTAAAGAACATATCAGAATAGTTCCTTGATTTTTTCAAACTACAAAACTTCTCTCTATTGCTAATTTTTCAACTTTGCATATAAACAGTTTTTTTTTAAATTTAACTACACATACAGATGAGACAATAAACATATTCTATCAACACACTTTCAAGAACATTCTACGACACCTGCAGGTTAAAAGTTCATCATATTTTCAAACCTACTAATATTTATTTGCAACATTTTCTCGAACATTTAACGTACTTGCAGGTTAAAAGTTCACCATTGTTTTGAATTCTTACAGTGCCTTCCAAATACAAGTAGCAGGTGTGGTTGAACTGAGCAAATTTTATCCTATCATATGTACTCCACGTTGAAACTGCTTTTTAATAACCAATGACAAAGATGCTTTTCGACAAACTAGTATGCACCCTACTTTTTAGTAAACACTGCTTTTCATCACCCAATCAGTTATCCTTTTGTTTGAGAAAAAAAAGTAGTTCCCCATCTTTAAACATATCTCTTATTCTACGAACGGACTGCATGAGCTCCAGACATCTATCCATATTTCCTGCTATACCTTCAAAATGCTAGTGTGGATCATAGGACATAGCTATGTTTTCTGGTGCAAGAGGTATGCAGGACAGAGATGTATTGACTTAGACCTAGGTTTACAAAATATGGATATTAAATGATTTGGATGAAGAGAATTGAAGTGGCATCAATTGCTCCCTTTGGTTAAAACCTGTTGCATCTCTAACACCCTGACCTCATGATTGTGCACTGTGATGGTAACGACCTAGGCACATTAACTGGGGTAGGTTTGGAAATGCTAGTGAAGGACACCTTTAGACAATTGATGTTGTTTTTGCCTCAAACTGTGTTTGTATATTCCAATATATGTCAAAGACAGAAGTGGAATTGATCAAACCAATGTTGTCCTCAGATTGAAAAATATAGGAAGAATGTCAACAAAGCTGTCTCTGCATACCTCATAGACCATAGAATGGGATCGATCTACAATAACAACATGCGTTTTCATATGGCTGATATCTACAGAAGTGATGGAGTACACTTCACAGATCAGGGAAATTGAGTTTTTCTGAATTACCTGAAGCTATGCATCCGCACTTATATGTAGCTCCAAGGAATAAACACAAAGGCTCTTTTTAGAGCCGCCTTATATTCCCAGTATCGGTTTGCAGAGAGACAGCGGCGATCCGGCTACCACAGGGAGACCTGCGGGGCGCTGATCAGCCTCGCAGAGGGACACTTGCAGCCCGTAGGCTCGGCTCACACACAGACAGCCTTGGGCCGTCAGCTTCCAAAAGCAGAACTGTGAGCTGATGGACTAGTAGTGTTTTATGGTTTACGGTAGTGAGGTGGTGTTCGGGTAGTGTAGGGGGTTGAGCTGGGTGTAGATTTAGTGTATACAGCAGTGCAGTTGTTTTTCTGTAGTGTAGGGGATCATGCTGTGGTTACTGTTTTAGGGTTTAGGATGGCGCAGGGGTTTTTGGGTAGTATACAGGGTCGTACTGGGGATAGCGTTTTACAGTTTAGGGTAGTGCAGTGGTGTTATTATAGTGTAGAAGATAATGCTGGGGTAGTGTTTTAGAGGTTACAGCAGTGCAGAGTAGTGCTTTCTGGACCACGACCTTTCTCCCTGCCAAATTTGGCGTAATTCCGTTCAGCAGTTTCACCTGTACCCTTGTCTAAAGTATCCAATGGAAAATGCATGGAGAAACCCATTTTGGGACTCCCCTTTTTTCTCAGCCTCCCCTTAACCAATCAACCCTAAACTTTCAAGATAGCAACTAGGGACGCGCGTACTCTGAGAGGCGCTAGCTACGCTGTTAGTATTGCCTTCTCCTTAATGCTTTTAACATTGTTGTTTCTTCTGCCACATCTTTAATGTTTATTCAATTTTAAAATAGCACTTGTGTATTGCACATATGATTTATTAGCAGACCATTTTTAAAACTTACCTTGCGCTACACTTTCCAGCTGGTCACTGCCCTGTTCCATCACGCCTGTGCTGTCTGTTGTGGCGGGCGTTGCTGACCAATAGCTGTAACTCCCCAGAGAGCTACGCACTTCCCGGGACAGAAGAAGCGGGTCTTACTCTCGCAAGAGTACTTTAGGAAGGCTGGCTCAGACGCGAAGCGGACCAGCGCAGCAGGCGTACCAAATCAGAATGTAAAGCATCAGAGCCAAGATGGAGAAAAAACTACACATCCAGAGCTAAAAATGCTTACAAAATCAAGCTAAAAAATGACCATACCCTTTGTAGAAAGGCTCCAGCTGAATATGTGTCCTCCACTATCTCGGATGCGCTAAATTGTTCCAAAGCACTATTTAAGATGGTGAAGGAACTTGCGGGCTCCAAAACGACAGTCATGCCACCGGACCTAAATGAGCAGCAATGCGAAATATTGGCTACTTTCTTTACACATAAGGTAGATACAATCTATCAAGATATTATTTTGGCTCAAGAAAATGATCTCTCTGTTTCTATCGAACCATTGAATTCTCCTATTGCCAATAATAAACGCCTTAATGGTACTGAGCTTACTGAGACCTCCAAGAGTACTAATGATAGTTGGGCTAGATTGACCTCAAACACCTTAATAAATCTCCTTAACAAAATTAAATGTGGATCCCCTAAAGATCCTTTGCCTATCTCGGTACTCAAGCAGCTTGACTCTTTGTGACTGGATGTTAACACTGATCTCATTAACACCTCTTTACAGGAAGAAACTGTTCCACCTGATTGGAAGCATGCAATGATACATCCACTCCTAAAAAAAGCTGGTGCCGATCCTGATCAACCTTCAAACTATCGACCCATCTCCTTATTACCAGTGTTCTAAAAACATTTAGAAAAACATGTTCATTTGAATCTAGCCCAATTTGTAACCACTCAAAACCTACTACCTCCCAGTCAATCAGGTTTCAGAGCTGGTTTCTCAATGGAAACCACCTTGTTAGGAGTTACTGAAAACTTACGCTGCCAATTGGACAATGGAGATACAGTGGCACTTTTCCTGCTGGATTTAAGTGCCGCCTTTGATACGGTATCCCACACTGTATTAATAAACACTCTAAACTCCCTGGGCATCCGCGGCTCAGCTCTAAACGGGCTTATTTCGTTTTTGACTAAACGCACATTTCAAGTTTTCTCTCGAACAGCTTGCTCTGATATGCATGTCTTTGCCAATGGAGTACCACAGGGATCCATACTCAGTCCCCTATTGTTTAATCTTTATATGAGTCCGTTAGCCAAAGTGGATGAAAATTCGGGATTGTCGATGTATTCCTATGCTGACGATTCCCAACTTATCTTTTCTCTTTCTTCTGAGAATACAAATACTTCCTCTCCACTTAAAGCTGGTTTAATGAATATAGCATCATGGAAGCAGAAAAACTTTCTTAAATTAAATGGTGGAAAAACCGAAGTGGTTATATTTGGTAAAAATAAAAATCTATGGGGTCCCCAGCATTGGCCATGCAAAATGGGCCCTCTCCCTTTACCTTCCTCCCAGGCGCGTAACCTGGGTATTGTCATTGATGAATCCCTCAATATGCACCTGCAAGCAGTAAAAACCTCTGCCACGTGTTTCGCCATTCTTAAATGGCTAAAAAAGATCTGTTGAATGTTGCCTGACCCCACAAAGAAAACCGTAATCAATGCCTTGATTACCTCTAGGCTTGACTGTGGGAATGTGGTTTATTTGGGTTCAAATAAAGCCACAACACGTAAACTGCAGGTGGTACAAAACTCGACTGCCAGGTTGCTATGTAAGATCCCTAGAGCCACTTCCACTTCCCAATATCTTCGCGATTTACACTGGCTCATGATTGAAAACCGAGTTAAATTTAAAACACTCTGCTTTATGCACAAAATAAAAGCTGAGCGGGCTCCGAAATATTTACAATCCCTTTTTAGCCTCTATTCTCCTTCTCGTATTATTCGTTCCTCCAAGTTAGAGAAATTTGCTGTCCCTAAAATCAACCTTTCGCAGATGGGCGGAAGATCTTTTTCCTACCTTGGTCCCTCTCTGTGGAACTCACTGCCTTTTCCACTTCGAAACAAGATAGATTATATCAAATTACGTAAAGCCTTAAAAACATGGTTATTCAACATCTAGTTAGTGACATCTACTCATTCCTCTCTCTGTATGTCTGCAAACTGCGCCGGGAAACCCTTTTTTGGTAGCTGCCATGCATTATAAATGCAAATAAATAAATAAATAAATATAATAAAAATAGCAACTGATCAAACAAGAGAAACCTTTTTGGGAAATTTCATAAAGAATCGTCAAACTACGCCAAAGTTACAAGCAGATGAAGGGCTCCAGGAGGGAGCCACGTAACACCCCTCCCAACATGAGTGAAGCCCCGAGACTGCAGGGTCCCCAGCGGGCCCCCTCAGCCCAAGCGAGCCCCGCTATTATTTTTTAAGAATTGCCTCTGGGACCTAGCCCACCCCGGGGTCTCATTAAAATAAAACACGGGAACCAGCGATCCCAACGCAAAGTGCGACAATTTTATTTTTAATTTAAAAAGAATTGGGAGCCCTGGGGGTCCTTCTGGGACCCCCTAAGCAGGCCTAGGGGGCAGGGTGTTTCTACACTGCCCCCTTCTCTTGTTTTCTACCTGTGTTTCTCTGTTTTCTAGCAACTCGCTTCTACCGATTCACAAGATGGCTGCCGACACTTGCTGGTTTGGAGTTTTGGAGGCCAATTACAGTGAAGCTTGTGCAAGGGACGTAGGCTCCGCCCAGATATCAAAACTTTTATTTTTCTAATTTTTCAGCAACTACTGAATGGATTTACACCATTTAATAAAAAGGTCGCTTTCTAACCCACTCACTAGTAGTTTCAGCTGTAGCCTTACACAAAGTTTGCTACGGGAAATTGATTTTTTGACTCCTATTTTGGAATTTCTCAAACACTACTGAACGGATTTACACCATTTAAAAAAAAAGTTGCTTTCTGAACCAAGCTATACCTCTCCGTTCAGCAGTTCGGGCTGTAGCTCATCCCACAATTTCCTATGGAAATTTACATTGGGAAAACGTGTTTTGGGACCCCCCTTTTTCTCAGCCCACCTTGATAAATCACCCTCAAACTTTCAGCATAGGAGCGGACCTAGATAGACTTTTTGGGGAGAATTTCACAAAGTGTCTTCAAACGACACCCAAAGTGATTAGCAAATCAAAAAATGCTTTTCCTATGGAAACTAGGTTATAACTATAACTACCTACCTACATATATATAAATATATATATAAATATAATCAATAAAGAAGTGTGCGAGAATCACGTGACGTGCGACTCCATTCCTTCATCTGATGAAGTGGTGTTTATTCTATAAAGTGGCTTGGTTCGGCCGCGGGAATCACGCACAGTCAACGAGAGCGCCGTACTTCCCCAAAAAGAACCACAGGTGGAGACTAGTGAAAACGGCATAGGGGAAGTGGCTGCCGCCGGAGACTGGGCTTCAGTATGACTCCAGTGCCATCTTTTAAAATGAGATGTTACAGGGCACGAAGATTCTACAACACAAATACATTGAAGGTTAAATGATTTACACCACCCACCGGAGGGTTTTAAAGTACCTGCCTACAAACACTACGAGTTCCAGCATGCCGTGATGTACCCGCCCACCAGAGGGACAACCCACTGAGGGTTAATAAAGGACAATGGTAATTGTGATAGTGAATGGCGGCAGGAAAAAGTGTGCGGCAGACCTCTGAAGAAGTTGGAGAACCAACGAAACGCGTCAGGATTTCCGGAGCAAAATCAATAAAGAAGTGTGCGAGAATCACGTGAAGTGGACTCCATCCCTTCATCTGATGAAGTGGTGTTTATTCTGTAAAAGGGCTTGGTTCGGCCGCGGGAATCACGCACAGTCAGCGAGAACACCGTACTTCCCTGAAAAGAACCACAGGTGGAGGTTCGTGAAAACGGCATAGGGGAAGTGGCTGCCGCCAGAGACTGGGCTTCAGTATGACTCCAGTGCCATCTTTTAAAATGAGATGTTACAGGGCACGAAGATTCTACAACACAAATACATTGCAGGTTAAATGATTTGCACCACCCACCGGAGGGTTTTAAAGTATCTGTCTACAAACACTACGAGTTCCAGCATGCCGTGATGTACCCGCCCACCAGAGGGACAACCAACTGAGTGTTAATAAAGGACAATGGTAATTGTGGTAGTGAATGGCGGCAGGAAAAAGTGTGCGGCAGACCTCTGAAGAAGTTGGAGAACGAACGAAACGCATAAGGATTGCCGGAGCAAAATCAATAAAGAAGTGTGCAAGAATCACGTGAAGTGCGACTCCATTCCTTCATCTGATGAAGTGGTGTTTATTATATATATATATATATATATATATATATATATATATATATATAGAGCCAACACACGATCCAAAATCCCTCGGACCGCTTCTCAATTAAGGGCACTCCAAGCCATATCAGATAGTTTTAAATGCCATATTTATTTGCAGCGCTGCAAAATCTAGTCAAACAAACGCGTTTCGGCGTTGCCGCCTTCGTCAGTGTCGACTGATTACATAATAGGCATCAATAAAGTTAAACAGTGACATTCAGTCACGTGATTAAAAGCAAACATAAAAAACTGCACATTCAATTTTTATCATTAATGTGGCGGCCATCTTATAGTGTCTAAATGCCTCGCAATTGTGGTCATTATATCCCCATTTCTATTTTCATACATTGTATTCATATTGGTTGCTTTGCATATTCAAATCAAATTTCATTCTAATCTCATTATTTAGCCCTGAATGGGCTTTAGTTTCTTGTTAACATCACAAGATTAATTCTGTCACCACAATTGTCATAGCTTTGCGGCCTATTTTGAGGTGCCCGTTGCATCAAGCATATAGGTTCCCATCTTGCCTTGAATAGGCATCATCCCTTTTGATATAAGCTTGATAGTTCAGAGTATTTCGTTCTAAGGGTAGAGAGGGAAAGGGAAGGAAAGGAGAAGAAAAGGAGAAGAAAAGACAAGACAAGACAGGGAATGGGTAGCCGGGAGGGAACAAGTAAGAATGCGCAGAGATGGAAAAAAGGGGGGTACATTCTATCCAATATGCACCCACATCTCCTCTTCATTGTTCAGTCCCATCGGTTTCTTAGTTTGAAGCATTATGATGTATCTCGATTCTAAGTTCCTAAGTTTTTTCACCCAGTCTCCCCCTCGCTCTGTTCGTGTTAGCTGGTCCAAAATGAAAAAGGTTAGTAAATTACTATTACTTTTGTGCACTTCTTCATAGTGCCTAGCCACTGGGTAACTCTGGTCTTTTGTATTTATAGCCCTCATGTGCTCCAGGATTCTCAACTTTGTCTGTTTCGTTGTGCTGCCCACATACCTCTTACCACATGGGCATACCAAACAATATACAGTGAATTCTGAATTACAATTGAGTTGCTTAGAAATGATAGTATTTTTCGGTTTCCCTGGTACTTCAAACTCCTTAACCTTATGTGAATTCTTACATGCTTTGCACTTCATGCACGGGTAAAACCCCGGAGTGGGGACATTCTTCCGTTTTTTGGGTTCATAGTGGCTATTCACTAAGTGATCTCTTAGACAATTTCCCTTTCGATATGTGACTAGTGGGTAGTCTGTTATTATTTTTCCCACCACATTGTCAGATTTTAATATGTTCCAATTTTTCTTTAGGATCTGGAACACATTGGGAGATTTCTCCGTGAAATTAGTGATCAGTCTCAATTCCATGTTTTGAGTTTTGGTGTTATCAATTAGCAATCAATTTCTTGTTCTGATATCACTTTTTAATTATGCCTCCCTTAGGATACCCTTGCAATATCCCCTTTGTTCAAATCTCTTTCTAGATTCTGTTCTGGCTCTGATGTATTCGTCCTCTGTGGAATAATTCCGCTTTATTCTTAGGAATTCTCCCAGAGGAATGTTGTTGACTACACTGCGTGGGTGGCAGCTTCCTGCATGCAGGATAGTGTTCCCTGCCGTGGGTTTCCCATATAAGGCTGTCTGGATGCACCCATCCTGTATATACACTCTTAGATCCAGATAAAACACCTCTTTATTGCTGATGTTACTGGTAAATGTTACGTTTTGATCATTGGTGTTGAGGATCCTAATGTATTCTTCAGCCTCACTTTGTGTACCGCGCCATATGACGAACAAATCGTCTATATAGCGCGTCCACAAAGCTATCTTTCCACCCATTTCTCATTTTCACCCGCCCAGGCCACGTGCTCCTCCCACCAGCCCACGAATAGATTCGCGTAGCTGGGGGCGAAGCACGTGCCCATCGCGGTCCCCTGCAGTTGTAGATATAGTTGGCCTGAGAACAGGAAGATAATGTTTTTTAGGCAGAATTCTGTCAATTCACTTAGCATGTGATTGTGTGTTCTGAACCTTAATGGCCTCCTATCCAAGAAGTAACCCATGGCCTTCAGGCCATCCTCATGTCTTATCGAGGTATAGAGGCTAGTAATGTCCAATGTTATTAAAATATAATCTTCCTCCCACACCATCCCTTGTATTGTCCGCAAGCAATCCTTGGTGTCCCTCAGGTAAGAACTTAAGTCCTTCACCAGTGGTGCAAAGAAGTTATCAATGTAAACAGAAGTTTTTTCCAAAAGGCTTTCCTTGGCGGACACAATCGGTCGTCCAGGCGGCCATATCCTACTTTTATGCACTTTCGGTAAGTGATAAAATGTCGCTAATTGTGGGTGTTCACATTTTAAGTTTTGCCAATCCTTTATATCCAGTATACCCTTATCTTTCCATTTTAGGATGAGGGTATTAAACTTCTGTACACTTTCGACAAACTTTTCTCTCTTCATGGGGGCATAGCGTTCCATTTTCTTTAATTGTGAAAATGCCTCGTCCTCATACTGTTGTTTATTGAGGATCACTACGTTGCCCCCCTTGTCACTTGGTTTTATTATTATGTTGTCGTCTTCTTTCAAGTTCTTAATAAGTTCCCATTCCTTTTTGTTCAGATTCCTTTTCGCATCATTGAATTTCTTCTTTTGTAGTTTCTTCATTTTCCCAATCACCACTTCTTGAAATGTATCTATGGCGTCGTGGGTGGCTTTCGGGATGAACTTAGATTTTATTGTCATCTTGCTCTTACATCCTTGTTGGACAATGCCTCCTTCTTCCAGCATTTGTGTTGGTGCTGGTATTATATCTCCTTGGGAATGTGTCTCTTCTGATAGTTCCCGTGCTAGAGTCACTGCTTCCAAATCTCTTCCCGTTAGGGTATCGAACCTCGTAGATTCCTCCGTTGCTGTTGGTACATCCCCTTTCGGGTGTAGAGTATGTATTTTTAGCAATTTGACCTTCCTCACAAATTTGTAGAGGTCAATACGGGTTTGTGTATAGTTGATGGCTGGTGTTGGGCAGAATGAGAGTCCTAGTTGCAACAGTCTCTCTTCTTTCTCAGATAAAGTTCTGTCTGACAGATTGATTATTGTGTTCTCTGTCGTCTTTTCCATAGTGTTCGGGTCTCTCAGTTCCTGGTCCCCCCTCGTTTGCTGCGAGTCATTATCTGGGTGGAACGGCCCGTTTCTGCCCTTTTTCCCCCTCCTCGTCTTCCTCTTGTGGCTTCTGGTGGATGTGTTCTTGCAGCCGGTCTCTGTCTTAGACCTCGTATCAGCTCGTACTCCTGAAAAAAAGGTGACGAAGTTGATGGTTGCTCGTCTCCGTTGCTATTTGTGTCTGCACCCAGGGATGTAGTGCTTCTTTGTTTACCCCCACGGGTCGATTCTTCTTCTGATACTTCGTACTCCTCTGTGCTAGCATGAGATGCCACCTTTGATTTTCCTAGCTATTGATTCCTCCGAGGAACATCGTATTTTTGTTGCAAACGTTAGGATTCGACCTTTGCAAAAAAATACGATGTTCCTCGGAGGAATCAACAGCTAGGAAAATCAAAGGTGGCATCTCATGCTAGCACAGAGGAGTCGGAAGTATCAGAAGAAGAATCGACCCGTGGGGGTAAACAAAAGAGCACTACATCCCTGGGTGCAGACACAAATAGCAACGGAGACGAGCAACCATCAACTTCATCACCTTTTTTTCAGGAGTACAAGCTGATACGAGGTCAAAGACAGAGACCGGCTGCAAGAACACATCCACCAGAAGCCACAAGAGGAAGACGAGGAGGGGGAAAAAGGGCAGAAACGGGCCGTTCCACCCCGATAATGACTCGCAGCAAACGAGGGGGGACCAGGAACTGAGAGACCCGAACACGATGGAAAAGACGACAGAGAACACAATAATCAATCTGTCGGATAGAACTTTATCTGAGAAAGAAGAGAGACTGTTGCAACTAGGACTCTCATTCTGCCCAACACCATCCTTTAACTATACACAAACCCTTATTGACCTCTACAAATTGGTGAGGAAGGTCAAATTGCTAAAAATACATACTCTACACCCAAAAGGGGATGTACCAACAGCAACGGAGGAAACTACGAGGTTCGATACCCTAACGGGAAGAGATTTGGAAGCAGTGACTCTAGCACGGGAACTATCAGAAGAGACACATTCCCAAGGAGATATAATACCAGCACCAACACAAATGCTGGAAGAAGGAGGCATTGTCCAACAAGGATGTAAGAGCAAGATGACAATAAAATCTAAGTTCATCCCGAAAGCCACCCACGACGCCATAGATACATTTCAAGAAGTGGTGATTGGGGAAATGAAGAAACTACAAAAGAAGAAATTCAATGATGCGAAAAGGAATCTGAACAAAAAGGAATGGGAACTTATTAAGAACTTGAAAGAAGACAACAACATAATAATAAAACCAAGTGACAAGGGGGGCAACGTAATGATCCTCAATAAACAACAGTATGAGGATGAGGCATTTTCACAATTAAAGAAAATGGAACACTATGCCCCCATAAAGAGAGAAAAGTTTGTTGAAAGTGTACAGAAGTTTAATACCCTCATCCTAAAATGGAAAGATAAGGGTATACTGGATATAAAGGATTGGCAAAACTTAAAATGTGAACACCCACAATTAGCGACATTTTATCACTTACCGAAAGTGCATAAAAGTAGGATATGGCTGCCTGGACGACCGATTGTGTCCGCCAAGGAAAGCCTTTTGGAAAAACCTTCTGTTTACATTGATAACTTCATTGCACCACTGGTGAAGGACTTAAGTTCTTACCTGAGGGACACTAAGGATTTCTTGCGGACAATACAAGGGATGGTGTGGGAGGAAGATTTTATTTTAATAACATTGGACATTACTAGCCTCTATACCTCGATAAGACATGAGGATGGCCAGAAGGCCATGCGTTACTTCCTGGATAGGAGGCCATTAAGGTTCAGAACACACAATCACATGCTAAGTGAATTGACAGAATTCTGCCTAAAAAACAATATCTTCCTGTTCTCAGGCCAACTATATCTACAACTGCAGGGGACAGCGATGGGCACGTGCTTCGCCCCCAGCTACGCAAATCTATTCGTGGGCTGGTGGGAGGAGCACGTGGCCTGGGCGGGTGAAAATGAGAAATAGGTGGAAAAGATAGCTTTGTGGACGCGCTATATAGACGATTTGTTCGTCATATGGCGCGGTACACAAATTGAGGCTGAAGAATGCATTAGGATCCTCAACACCAATGATCAAAACGTAAAATTTACCAGTAACATCAGCAATAAAGAGGTGTTTTATCTGGATCTAAGAGTGTATATACAGGATGGGTGCATCCAGACAGCCTTATATAGGAAACCCACGGCAGGGAACACTATCCTGCATGCAGGAAGCTGCCACCCACGCAGTGTAGTCAACAACATTCCACTGGGAGAATTCCTAAGAATAAAGCGGAATTGTTACACAGAGGACGAATACATCAGAGCCAGAACAGAATCTAGAAAAAGATTTGAACAAAGGGGATATTGCAAGGGTATCCTAAGGGAGGCAGAATTAAAAAGTGATATCAGAACAAGGAATGAATTGCTAATTGATAACACCAAAACTAAAAACATGGAAGTGAGACTGATCACTAATTTCACGGAGAAATCTCCCAATGTGTTCCAGATCCTAAAGAAAAATTGGAACATATTAAAGTCTGACAATGTGGTGGGAAAAATAATAACAGACTACCCACTAGTCACATATCGAAAGGGAAATTGTCTAAGAGATCACTTAGTGAATAGCCACTATGAATCCAAAAAACAGAAGAATGTCCCCACTCCGGGGTTTAACCCGTGCATGAAGTGCAAAGCATGTAAGAATTCACATAAGGTTAAGGAGTTTGAAGTACCAGGGAATATGAAAAAGACTATAATTTCTAAGCAACTCAATTGTAATTCAGAATTCACTGTATATTGTTTGGTATGCCCATGTGGTAAGAGGTATGTGGGCAGCACAACGAAACAGACAAAGTTGAGAATCCTGGAGCACATGAGGGCTATAAATACAAAAGACTGGAGTTACCCAGTGGCTAGGCACCATGAAGAAGTGCACAAAAGTAACAGTAATTTACTAACCTTTTTCATTTTGAACCAGCTAACACTAACAGAGCGAGGGGGAGACTGGGTGAAAAAACTTAGGAACTTAGAATCGAGATACATCATAATGCTTCAAACTAGAAACCGATGGGACTGAACAATGAAGAGGAGATGTGGGTGCATATTGGATAGAATGTACCCCCCTTTTTTCCATGTCTGCGCATCCTTACTTGTTCCCTCCCGGCTACCCATTCCCTGTCTTGTCTTGTCTTTTCTTTTTCTTCTCCTTTCCTTTCCTTCCCTTTCCCTCTCTACCCTGAGAACGAAATTATCTGAACTATTAAGCTTATATCAAAAGGGATGATGCCTATTCAAGTCAAGATGGGAACCTATATGCTTGATGCAACGGGCACCTCAAAATAGGCCGCAAAGCTATGACAATTGTGGTGAAAGAATTAATCTTGTGATGTTAACAAGAAACTAAAGCCCATTCAGGGCTAAATAATGAGATTAGAATGAAATGTGATTTGAATATGCAAAGCAACCAGTATGAATACAATGTATGAAAATAGAAATGGGGATATAATGACCACAATTGCGAGGCATTTAGACACTATAATATGGCCGCCATATTAATGATAGAAATTGAATGTGCCGTTTTTTATGTTTGCTTTTAATCACGTGACTGAATGTCACTGTTTAACTTTATTTAAAGATGCCTATTGTGTAATCAGTCGACACTGACGAAGGCGGAAACGCCGAAACGCGTTTGTTTGACGAGATTTTGCAGCGCTGCAAATAAATATGGCATTTAAAACTATCTGATATGGCTTGGAGTGCCCTTAATTGAGAAGTGGTCCGAGGGATTTTGGATCGTGTGTTGTCAAAATACTACGCACCTCACTGTGCGGTAAGGAGGCACCCGAGGTGTTTGGAGAGGAGCGACGGATGGTGGAAGGAGTGAAACGGATATATATATATATATATATATATCCGTTTCACTCCTTCCACCATCCGTCGATATATATATATATATATATAGAGAGAGAAACCAAATGCCCACTCTAGAAAGAGTGAGCCCGACATATACTGGCTCCCAACCAGGATTTATTCTGCAGGAAATTAAAGCAAAGTCCAGGAAACGCCAGGCAGACGCGTTTCACCGCGTCTTCGTGCTTTCATCGGTGCCGGTTCTAGTTTCCTCAAAGAGCCTCACACCTGGGGGTAATTTCAGTGTCCTGAGAAGGTCTCTGGCCACTCCTTTTATTTGGTGGTTACTCCTCGCCTCCGCTAGGGTGCCTCAGGTGTTGATGTTGAGAACAGGGGCATGCTGGTAAATCGAGTCCAAAGTGTCAGCCGATACAGTGAATGGCTTGCAAATGCCAAGTGTCTTGTCTCGGTGACTCGCAAACATCCGCTCTCGGCCACAGGGAAAGTTTTGCAGTACCTGGTGGGTCCCCCGCAGTCAATGCTGCGGCCTCTCTCCCTAATGCAGTACGTCCTAGCAAATGATGTTAGACCACTTGGGGGGGTGACGCGCTGTAGTTTAATACAAAGTTCCAAAGTTGCTGGCTCTGCGCGTCACACCAAATCAAGAGGGCATGCCGGATAGCCAGTGCTCGGCATAATATGCAAACCAAATGCCCACTCTAGAAAGAATGAGCCCGACATATGCTGGCTCCCAACCAGGATTTATTCTGCAGGAAATTAAAGCAAAGTCCAGACAACGCCAGGCAGACGCGTTTCAGCGAGTCTTCGTGCTTTCATCAGTGCCGGTTCTAGTTTCCTCAAAGAGCCTCACACCCGGGGGTAATTTCAGTGTCCTGAGAAGGTCTCTGGCCACTCCTGTTATTTGGTGGTTACTCCCCGCCTCCACTTTCAGCTGTGGTGCCGCCTGTGTTGATGTCGAGAAAAGGGGCATGCTGGTACATCGAGTCCAAAGTGTCAACCTCTACAGTGAATGACTGGCAAATGCCAAGTTGCTTGTCTTGGTGACTCGCAAACATCCGCTCTCGGCCACAGGGAAAGTTTTGCCGTACCTGGTGGGACCCCCGCAGTCAACGCTGCGGCCTCTCTCCCCAATGCAGTACGTCCTATCAAATGCTGTTAGACCACTTGGGGGGGTGACGTGCTGTAGTTTAATACAAAGTTCCAAAGTTGCTGGCTCTGCGCGTCACACCAAATCAAGAGGGCAGGCCGGATAGCCAGTACTCAGCATACTGGCATAATATGCAAACCAAATGCCCACTCTAGAAAGAATGAGCCCGACATATGATGGCTCCCACCCAGGATTTATTCTGCAGGAAATTAAAGCAAAGTCCAGGAAACGCCAGGCAGACGCGTTTCAGCGAGTCTTTGTGCTTTTATCAGTGCCGGCTCTCGTTTCCCCAAAGAGCCTCACACCTGGGGGTAATTTCAGTGTCCTGAGAAGGTCTCAGGCCACTCCTTTTAATTGGTGGTTTCTCCCCGCCTCCGCTTTCAGCTGTGGTGCCTCCCGTTTTGATGTCGAGAACAGGGTCATGCTGGTACATCGAGTCCAAAGTTTCAGCCCATACAGTGAATGGCTGGCAAAAGCCAAGTGGCTTGTCTCGGTGACTCGCAAACATCCGCTCTCGGCCACAGGGAAAGTTTTGCAGTACCTGGTGGGGCCCCCGCAGTCAACGCTGCGCCTCTCTCCCCGATGCAGTACATCCTAGCAAATGCTGTTAGACCACTTGGGGGTTTGGCGCGCTGTAGTTTAATACAAAGTTCTAAAGTTGCTGGCTCTGCGCGTCACACCAAATCAAGAGGGCATGCCGGATAGCCAGTGCTCAGCATACTGGCATAATATGCAAACCAAATGCCCACTCTAGAAAGAATGAGCCCGACATATGCTAGCTCCCAAGCAGGATTTATTCTGCAGGAAATTAAAGCAAAATCCAGGAAACGCCAGGCAGACGCGTTTCAGCGAGTCTTCGTGCTTGCAACAGTGCCGGTTCTAGTTTCCTCAAAGAGCCTCACACCTGGGGGTAATTTCAGTGTCCTGAGAAGGTCTCTGGCCACTCCTTTTATTTGGTGGTTACTCCTCGCCTCCGCTTTCATCTGGGGTGCCTCACGTGTTGATGTTGAGAACAGGGGCATGCTGGTAAATCGAGTCCAAAGTGTCAGCCCATACAGTGAATGGCTGGCAAATGCCAAGTGTCTTGTCTCGGTGACTAGCAAATATCCGCTCCTGGCCACAGGGAAGGTTTTGCAGTACCTGGTGGGTCCCCCGCAGTCAATGCTGCGGCCTCTCTCCCCAATGCAGTACGTCCTAACAAATGATGTTAGACCACTTGGGGGGGTGACGCGCTGTAGTTTAATACAAAGTTCCAAAGTTGCTGGCTCTGCGCGTCACACCAAATCAAGAGGGCATGCCGGATAGTCAGTGCTCAGCATACTGGCATAATATGCAAACCAAATGCCCACTCTAGAAAGAATGAGCCCGACATATGCTGGCTCCCAATCAGGATTTATTCTGCAGGAAATTAAAGCAAAGTCCAAGAAACGCCAAGGCAGACGCGTTTCAGCGAGTCTTCGTGCTTTCATCAGTGCCGGTTCTTGTTTCCTCAAAGAGCCTCACACCTGGGGGTAATTTCAGTGTCCTGAGAAGGTCTCTGGCCACTCCTTTTATTTGGTGGTTACTCCCCGCCTCTGCTTTCAGCTGTGGTGTCTCCCATGTTGATGTCGAGAACATGGGCATGCTGGTACATCGAGTCCAAAGTGTCAGCCCATAAAGTGATACAGTGAATGGCATATATACATGCCACTGAACTCAAACTATAAATGTATATTATATATATATATATATATATATATATATATACTTATAGTTTGAGTTCAGTGGCATTACATGCAACACCAGAGATTAAATGGTTGCATCATATTTATTTAAAAAATGGTGACAAGGGATAACCTTGCTTTGTTCCTTGATATAGGATAAGAAAACGAGACAAGGATTGAAGACAAAAACACTATCTCTGAGAAAAGAATAATATAATCTATTCAATTATATAAAACTTGGCTCAAAACCATACCATAAAGGGGTGTTAAACATAAATTGCCAGTTGATTTGGTGAAAGGCCTTTTCAGCATCCAGTGAAAGTCCAGCAATTGGGATTTTGAGTTTGGATACCAATGCAATCACATTAGAAACAACTTGTGAATTATCTGATGCAAGTACATTCTTGCTAAAACCAAACTGTTCGATTTTGACTAAACAAGGAAAAATCAATTTAAGATTGTTTTTTCTGAATTTTAGAATGTATTATACAGTTGTAGTATAACAAAGCGATGGGGCAATAATCTTTACAATAGGAATGATCCTTAATGAGTTTAGCAATGACGATAATTAAGGTTTCTAAAAATGAGGATTGCTGATGAATGTCATGAAAAATGGATTTATATTGTTCTGCAAACTTTGAAATAAATCATATATGAAAATGTCTATCTAATTTTAAAGCTTTATTGAATTGTAAAACTTTAGGAATTGCATTAGCTTCTCCGAGAATTGTATAGTCATATTCCTATAACTTAGGTTTAACAAGGTTAGAGAATAAAGGGCCACATGTATCAAAATAGCATTTTGCGATTACCAAATATCGATTTTACTGAATCACAGCTTGGTAATCGCCAAAAGCTATGTATGTAAGGAATTGCAAAAGATTTGGCAATTCCTTAATAATTCCTAATAGCGATTCAGTAAATGGTGAATCTCTATTAGCTAATATTACTCCATTCATTCCTATGGGCCAAAAGATCAATAGGTACGAGCGGTTGTGCATTAGCTAATTTGCTATTACCTTAAAGCTAATCGCAAATTAGCAAATTCAAAGCCTGTGGGATTAAGGCCCCCTGAAGCACACTAGAAAAAATGTATGTGCACATGTAAAGCACCCTAGGGCATTTGTGCACTACATGGTACTTTGAAAAATGCAGTTTTGGGCATTTTTCAAAGTTTACACATGGTTACCATTGACTTGAATTCAAAGGTAATTGAATTTTCCTAAATACACAGTTTGCATTTTAAAATGGCTTCAATCATGTGCTTACAGAATCACAAATTGCAACTCCCTTTTTGCATTCACAACTTTCGGTAATCACACAAAATTGTGATTACCTAATTTTGTGGCTGGGTAGCCTTTCATACATCATGAAAGGCTATTTTGCATTCTCAAACGGCTGAATCTTGCAATTCGCACAGTTTGCGAATGCAAAATTGTTTCATACATGTGGCCCAAAATCATTAAGGTTTAGATCTGGGGAATTTATTCAGAGTACAGCAGCTGATAGAGGTTTTCGAAAGAAGAAGAAATTACAGTATTAGAAATGGATACCAAATCATAACTTTCATGAACGATTTCGACAATTTGTTTATGCTCAGTTATAATTTTTGCCACCATGATACTTATATTTTAGGCTTAAGGAATAATACAAGGTTCAGAATAGTCAATTTTAATTAATTCCACTTTGGCCTTATCTAGTAAATGTAAATCAAAATTTAGTGCAGAAATAAAAACTGAAGTTTTAGAGGTTTGATCTTGTGAAGGAGGGGCATATATTCAGCTTTTTTCCTTTGTTTAGTTTAGGTTAAAATAATATAACAAAAGCATGTAGAGGGGCTTTACAAGCCTCCCAATTATTGGTATTGGACGTGTCTGAAAGTTTACTAAAATGGAAACATTCGTCAGAAAAGCTTTTTAAATGATTGATAAAATATTTGCCAAATAAAATAAAATATTAAAATACCATAATTTAGTCTTAGGGGCATCAAAAAGTATATCAAAACTAGAAATGACAAGTACATGATCAAGTAAAACGATGGTGCCTAAGTGTTAAGATTGCAAACAATGTAAGAGTGAGTGGGCAACAAACATTTATCTATCATAGTTAAGATCCAAGAAGAGAGCATAAAAAATACAATTGCAATGAGTCTGGATTATGTGCTGAAATCAAAAGGGAGAACTTGATATAATAGTTGTTTTAAAGGGTTTATGGACTTATCAGGCTGTTCGTATCTTGGTGTGTGTTTCTGAGAAGGGTTTTGTTTGCTGTGAATATATTTAGCAGTGTTGCGGTGGTATGATTTACCTTTTTTTGTTAAAATGTTTTTGTAGGTTAGTTTATTGATGAAAAGTTTCCTGTAACAGTGTTCCATAATTTTGGATGTTATATTTATATTTATTAGCTTCTTATGTGAAGATGTTGTTATGTTTCACAGTGTTGGTGTGCAAACTGTATTTCCATTGCATATACTGTCATGATTATTATATTCTTTCTCCTCTAGGTATACCCATTTTTGTTTAAATGCTAATTATTTAAAAGTGAAGGCTTATGATTAATATGAAACACAAATTTATTATATGTCACCTGTCTTTTCAAAGTGATAATCGAGGCTGTTAAATTTAATCACAGGGGCCGATTCACAGAACTAATCTGAGACAAAATCATAAATGTACTACTTTTGGTATTCACAGAAGGCACTTACAATTTTTGGTATTCACAGAATGCACTTACGACTCCTAACTTTATGTCCGCACTCGGGCCTGAATTTCCGCACCCAGCCCGAACTCTCCGCAGCCAGAGCATACTCTCCGCAACCGGACCGTACTCTCCGGCTTGGGCCGTACTTTCTGGCTTGAGCTGTAATCTCCGGCTGGGGCAGAATAAAGTATAATTAATGTGCCAGATTGCAATTTTTACAAAAAGGAACATTAGGAATGTGTGATAAATGGTAGAGGATGTCATTAAAAACAGTTTGGGCAGGGATAAGGGTATGGCCAGACACTACATCTTAACCCAGAAAGGTTTTCTCCTTTGTGTCATGGTACATGCAGCGCACAATTTGCGCTCCCCTCAGTGTTGACTGCGGTGTCAACATTACAGTCAACACTAAGGGGTGCACCCTGGTGGTGTCTGGCACATGGTACATGAATGTTTGGGGGTGCACCACATTTGTCCCCCAGTTTCCATAGTGGAGGCAAAGGGGGGACGGGGCCCTGCTAGGGGTCCCCACAGTCCCTTTCCACCTGCCATTTCATGGTGGTTGGACCATCATGTAAAGGTGGCACAAAATGGGCATTGTAATTCCTATGGCAGTGCCTGTTCAGGCACCACCTGCTGCCCCGACGGGACTCTTGAGCCTGTTGGATAAGCAGCGGTTAGTCCCTCGGTCAGACTGCTTCTGTAGATGTTGATAGGTTTGCCATCAATGGCCTGTCAATGGCGGCTCCACCAACATTGGAATAAGGCCATATGTTTCTATTTTATTGTTTTTCGTCAAGAGAATACTGGATTGCAGAAAAAACATAAATAAAGGGGCATCAGGCCACTGTCTGCTAATTGTTTATCATGAAAGATTCAACAGTGACTAAACAATGTTATATAAGCAAAGAACAGGGTAACAAAGATTTAGCGAGGAGCTCAATGTCAGGGGAAACAAATGAGAATAGCTGCTTGAAATTGCATTACCCACTTTGGCTGAAGGCTAATAGGAAAACACTCAGCCTTCACTAACTCATCAGGGCAGCAGCCAGCACAAGAGAAGAATAGCAGGCTCTGCTATTATAAAGATGAGAGAGCCTTATTGTTCAAACAGGTAAGAGGGTATGAACCTTCTCTGAAACTTGAATTAGGCTTTGTTTTTAGAGCTAAAATTAGCTTAGCAAATAGAAGAATCAGGATGAGATTGTTATAAATTTGGACAATTAGAATTGTTCCTGTTGTTTACACTTTCAGTAAACGTTTCAGCTCCCATTCTTTATCTTTATTGTGGTAAAAATGCATACAGTGTGCACTAGGATAGAATCTTTATTTTAAAAATAAGTCTTAAAAATGTATCCATTGTTTCCTAGAGGTATTGGGTGTGCCTTTCTTAATGAATGAGGGTTTGGAGATCCACTAACGATCTCTGTGAGTTCTCAAAGACATTGACCGTTACCTGAAACACATCTCACCCAAATCTTGCTCAGTGGGCTGTGGGGTGTCTCAGTTCATCGGAATTTCTGTTTTGGGTTGGCACAATGACTCAGTCCTTCATGTCCAGAGGTCGGGGAACACATATTTTGGGTTATAGTCTTATGGATGATCTAGAAAATGTGTCAATATTTTCATTTATGTCCTTTGTTCTGGTAGCCTTTCTAGCTCTTGATGCCCCTATTGATGGAGTAGATATAGGCTGTTTTGCTTGTTGTGTTACTTGAGTAAAGGTAGGTGTAACCTTTGTTATTATGAGCGGATGTACAGTTTTGTGGGTATGTCAGTGGCAGTGACTGGCTCTCCCTGTACTCCTCTTGATTTTCTAACTGAGTCTCCCATTTTGGAATACATATATTCCTCATGTTTGAGTCACTCCCAATGGTCAGTCTCACAGAATTATAACTCTTAGTAGGTTTTCATGTACTGAACATTCCACTTGCATAGCAGACTTCTCTCAAAGCACAGTGGACAAAGCAGTTAGGGTAGACCTGTGTAAATGTTTCTGTCTGGCTGTTCTTGAATTCTCACTGTAGGTACTATGTAGTAGAACTATTGTAGTAATATTTGTTGTGGTTAAAAATAGGTTTGGGGGGGCGTGGCTTGGGTGCCGCGCAAGATGGCCGGCTAGGTGCTGAGCTCCGCCACACCGTTTCACCTCAGAGCTATTTTCCCGATGTGAACAGGACTGTCTCTACGCCTCTTTCCTGAATTCTTATATCGGAGCTTCGGAGGACCGGGCGGAGTGGCTTTGCGGCTTTCGGAGTGCCGCTCTTCATCTGTTTCCGCGATGTTCCTGTCGCTCCTCACGGAGCCGCCATCTTAGTTGTTCCTCCAGCTGCCGGACCTCTGCTCTCACCACACGCCAAGACGACCTCTCCTGCCATGTATCATTTGGCAACAACGGCCTTGGGGGTGAGCAAGTGCAGTATTCGGTGACTTTTTTTGTCCTACGTTGTTTTTTATTGCACTCTCTGTTCTGAGGAGTGTTTGCTCAGGCTCTACGTCATGGTGCTTCCTCTGTGAGACCCGCTTTCCTCAGACGCTTTGCCACCTCAGCGCTACTCACTGACAGTGTACCACGGCTGTTCTTAATATCTTTCTACTGACTTTCTGACTCACTGTTTATTTCATTACGCTTTTCCTAAATGCCATGTTCAGCGCCCTTTCTCTTCAACATTGCCAGCGTATGCACCATTCAACTTACTGGCGCTTTCTAGTGCAACTTACCAGCGCTTCCTCAGGAGGATAATTTCATTTTATTTACCTAATGTTATGACACCTTTCGGTCATATACTCCTATTATTTATATACTAGGTTCTCATGCCAAGTATATGCTTTGGACCCGATAAAGGTGTTTTGGTGCACCCTGTCATGTTCAGCTAAAGTCTTCAAGGATACTACTTCTCTCTTATCGGCAATATTCACAGTTCTATGTATTTGGAACATCTTGTGTATATATAGCGCCTGGCTTACCTTATGGTAAGATGACCTTCTGAATCACTGCTAACGCACTTTTCTCTACTTCTAAGTGCATTGAGATCAGTTGTTGACTGAAGTAGGAACTTCCTATGGTGACATTACGTAAGCCTAAATTTGTCTTTGCTTCCTCTGTGAGTACTCCGGTGAGTTCTTCAACTGTTGCGTCTACATTGACTCACTGCAAAAATGTCGACTTCTTCCTCTCAGCGTGCCCCTTCGGGTCACTCAGCTTCCAGTAGAACCTCTCCACCAGCTCCATCTGGCAAACGTCTTAAACAAAATTCTCCTACGCCGGAGGATCCCTCTTCCTCATCTCCTATTGATCAAATTTTGGAAGAACTTCGTGCAATGCGTCCTTTTATCGAAGAGACGAGCAAGGATATGCAGCTTTTGAAGGACAAATGGGAGTCCATGGATGCTCGCCTTTCTTCTGTTGAATTACAGATTCCTGAGGTTCAATCCAACACGCAACGCATTGTAGCATTAGAAAAGACTGTCCTCTCTCTACAGAAACATACGGAGGATTTGGAAAATCGCAACAGAAGAAACAACCTTCGTATTTACAATTTACCAGAAAATCTTGAGGGTGACAATCCAGTGTCTTTCTTTACCTCCTTCCTACCGAAACCTTTGGACATGCCCACCTCTACGTCCATCAGTATTCAAAGAGCTCATAGACTAGGCGCCAGACAATCTTCATCTACTAAACCTCGTGGGGTTATTATCCTATTTTTGAAGTTCACAGATCTTCTTTCGATCCTTTCAGCAGCAAGGAGCAAAAAACAATTGACTTGGCAAGGTCAGCGAATTTACTTATCTCAAGATGTCTCTAATGCTACTGCCTCCAGACGCAAGGAATTTCTAGCAATGCGTCCCTCTTTGCGATCTCTTGGAGCACGATATGGCTTGTTTCACCCTTGTACCTTCAGAGTCACTCATCGGAATAAGACTTGGTCATTTCAAGATCCTGGTGAACTACGCAACTTCATCCTTTTGCAGAATGAAGAGGGGATGGAAGCTTCTTCCTCTCCTTCGAACAGTGGCTGAAATGTTTTTGTTGTCTCCATGTATCGCTCTCTAGTTATTTTTCTCTGGTTTCATGTACTCTTCTCTGCTCCTTCTCTTGGTCTTCTCAATCTTCTCATCATGTTTATCTTCTTTTTCTTGTGTCTCCTTGCGCATGTTCTACATAACTCCTATTTCTGATTTCTAGCTATATACCTTGTGTCACATGTTCCGTATGTTAATAATTATCTCCTTTTTCCCCATGCAGATATGTATCGGATGCTCCCTTCACCATCTTGTTCCGTCCTTTGTTCCTTTTTTGTGAGGTTTCGGTGTGGTTCTGCTCCTGTTCCTGGTCTACCCGTCTTGTAACGCATCACCACCTCCCCACCTCCCCTTTGTGTATTTCCCCTTTCAGGTATGTTCATTACAGTCATCCTTTTGGATTTGTACTGTCTTCTATGCCTTCTCTCTTTTCTTTCTTCTCCTTCCTTTGCTGACTTTCTTTTCTTTCCCCTCACCTTCCCCCTTTCCCCTTCTCTTCTTCCTCCTCCTCCTATTCTTCCTTCTACCCTTTTAATGGTTTACATATTTTTCACCCTTTTACAGTTTGAATTATTGCTTGTACAGTATGTTTTTGCATTTTTCAATTTTGAACAGTTTATTATTCTTTCACCTTCAAAGTTGTTTCATGGAATGTGAAAGGATTTAACCATCCTATTAAGCGGCAGAGAGTACTTTCACACCTCTCCTCTTACAATCCTGATATTGTTCTTATTCAAGAAACCCATCTTTCAGATATTGAATCCTTAAAGCTAAAGAGACTGTGGGTTGGTACTGTTTTGTTCTCCCCTGCTTCTCATAAAAAGAACGGTGTTGCTATTTTGATTCACAAACGTCTTAATTGTAAAGTACTTCTTGAAGAAAAGGATGATGAGGGTCGTTGGATTTTAGCTAAATTGCTCATTAATGCTATCCCAATTACTTTGTTCAACGTTTATGGCCCTACATGCTTTGACTACTCTTTTTGGCCCTCCATTACAGCAAAATGTATTCAATACAAAAATGACTCATTCCTATTAGGCGGAGACTGCAACCAGATTATTGATCCTTTTTTAGATCGTAAATCCTCTGTTCGTTTCACCCCTCACAAGCCCCATAAACAGTTTCTCGACACTATCACTCAGGCGCATCTTGTAGACTCATGGAGACTCACTCACCCAGATATTATAGACTTTTCTTTTTTCTCTCCTCCTCATGCTTCTTTCTCTCGTCTAGACTATATTTTTCTATCCTCATCCTTATCTCAACACCTTCTATCCTCTTCTATTGAACCTATTGTTATCTCGGATCATGCTCCTATTATCACTGTATTTGATCTTCTTCCTCCTACTCCTAAATCCTCTCGCTGGCGCTTTAATTCTTCTCTTCTTGCTGATCCTCTTTTTTCCTCCTCTTTTCGCTCTTTCACTTCTGAATTTTTTCAACTCAATTCTAAACCTGACAACCCTCCTCATGTTCTTTGGGATTCCTTCAAGGCCACAGCCCGCGGATTTATTATCGATTTTGTCTCTAAAAAGAAGAAAACGTTCCTTCAAAAACGTAAAGCTACCCTTGCGCACATTAAGTCGTTAGAGCATCAATTCTACACTTCTTCCCCAAATCATATGTCTCCTGAACTTCTTCAGGCTAAACTTGCTTTTAACAAACTTACTACAGATTCAGCTTCCTCTTTTCTTCTCCGGAGCAGTGCACGATTCTATGGAGGTCGCAATAAATCGGGTAAATTACTAGCTAACTATTTAAAATCGCGTAAAGAACGAACTAACATAGACTCTATCTACTCCCCTTCTAATGTCCTTGTGCATACAGATGCAGAAATTTTGGAGCAATTTCATTCTTTTTATGAATCTTTATACTCTCCTGAAAATCCCCCTACCCCAGAACTCCTCCAATCTTATTTTGAAAACCTGCCTAAGTCAGATACTTCCCAGCTTAATTTTTCGGACATTGATACTGATATCACTATTTCTGAATTATCCACTGCCTTGTCCTCTCTCACTAAAGGCAAAACTCCAGGGCCTGATGGCTTTCCAGTTGAATTTTACTTACATTTCTCCAATCTCCTCTTACCCAAGCTTCTCTCTCTTTTCCAGTCTTTTTGTTCTGCTGGTCTGGCCCAAGGCTCATTTCAAGATGCTACCATATGCCTTATACCTAAAGAAGGTAGAGATCCTAAATTTTGTAAGAATTATCGACCCATATCTCTAGTTAATGTGGACTATAAGATTTTTGCAAAATTATTAGCCCTTCGCCTTGACCCGCTCATGCCACATCTCATTGGAAAAGAGCAATGTGGTTTTGTTAAGGGCCGCCTTACCTCGGACAATTCCAGACTCTTCCTTAATGTTTTAAGTAAGGCCCCCTCGCTGTCGATTCCCATTGCAGCCATCTCAGTCGATGCTGAAAAAGCCTTTGATCGGGTTGATTGGTCTTTTCTAATGGCTTCCCTGAAATGGCATGGCTTCAGTCCTAAATTTATCTCCTATATCTCCTTAATCTATTCTATGCCCAAGGCTTCCGTTCTCGTCAATGGTCACCTCACTTCCCCATTCATACTTCAACGTGGAGTTCGTCAGGGCTGTCCTCTCTCACCTCTTTTGTTTATTTTAGCTCTTGAACCCTTCCTATCTTCTATACGTAACAATCCCTCTATTTCGGGATTCCCGTATGGTGATCATCATCTTAAATTATCTGCCTATGCTGATGATATCCTTTTATTCATTTCAGACCCTGCTACCTCTGTTCCTTCTTTATTAACTGAATTTGAAAAATTTTCCTTGGTTTCAGGCTACAAAATAAATTCTGATAAAACAGAAATTCTTCCTCTAACTAAATTTTGCCTTCCTCATTTTTTCACTTCTACCGGCTTTGCTTGGAATTCTAAGAAAATAAAATATCTTGGTGTTCTTTTCTCTAACTCTATTTCCTCCTCTATTCAACTTAACATGAATGCGGTCATCTCTAGAATAGACTCTTTACTCTCCTCTTGGAACCCTTTATTTCTTTCCTGGTGGGGTCGTCTTGACTACCTCAAGATGATGATTGCCCCGATCTTAATCTACTTATTGTCCATGCTTCCAATCCGTATCCCAGCGCTCTACTTCCGTCGCATTGACTCTGTCTTGTCCAAATTTCTCTGGAAGCAGAAAAAAGCTCGTATATCTCTCTCCGCCCTTCGTAAGTCCAAATCTAATGGTGGGACCAATTTTCCAGACTTCCGTCTCTACCATAAGTCCTTCTCGCTTCGCCAAGCTTCTCGCTGGTTATCACAGGAGATCTCCCCTTTTTCTCCCCTTTGGCTCTCTGTTGAGCAGGAATTATTACTCCCTTATTCTTTCCAAGAAGTAATTTGCTTTACTGCCAAAGCTCCATGTCTTAACCCCCTCCTATTTAAATACACTTCTTCTCTTTTGCGGCCTTTGGTTTCCTCTGCCTCTGTCTCTCGAGAATCCTTCTTATTATTACCTATCTGGTATAACTCACTCATTTAGTACGTAATAGACCTATCGCCTGGCCCTCGTGGAGATCGAAAGGTATCATCTGGGTGCGTCATCTTTTCGATGGCTCATCTCCCTGTTCGTTTCCTCACTTTCAATCTCAATTTCATTGCCCTTCTTCTTTTGCAAAGAAATTCTTCATTCTTATGGAAACCATTGTTGATCGTTACTATTCTCTTACTCCTGAAGTTTTACCCGCCTCGTCTCCTTCTCTACTTACCATTCTTTCTACTATCCCTAAAGCTTCCCTTATTTATCGATCTTTCTCAGCTCCGGATCCGGATCGTCCCAAATCAAAATTGGAACTTTCTTGGGAGAAGGACTTGGGTTACTCCTGGCCGACTTCTCTTTGGGACAAGCTCAGGGCCAGGTCCTTGAAGATTTCCCGTACTGCCTCTCTTACTCAGTCCCTATTTTTCTTCTATCACAGACTTTACCTTTCTCCTCTTTCTGTCTCTCGCTTTATATCCTCTTCTGTGGCTAATTGTTGGACCTGTAATGCTCCTACTGCTGATCTTTTTCATCTCTTCTTCCTCTGCCCCTCAGTTCGACTTTTTTGGACTCAGATATGGTCTCGTATCTCCCGTATCTTTAGCCTCTCTATTCCTTTTTCCACCTCTTTCGTTTTTCTGGGTAGCCTTTCAGAAGATTTAGAGCTTCCTCCACATTCACATGGTCTCTTTGACCTTATGCTGGCCCTTGCACTACAACATATTGTTTCCAACTGGAAATCCCTGAACTCACTGTCCCTAACTTGCTGGTGGAATCTTGTATGCCATTCACATAGACTTGATGTTGCTTTTGCGTCCTCCTGCAAACCTTCTCGGAATGCTGAACTCTATTGGTTGCCTCTCACCCTATATTTGGATCAATCCGCCAAAAAGACATATTCTCCGCTTTCCTCTGATAATTTCAAACCCCCTTGAGCATCTGTACTCCTGCTTGCAGTTTATGGTGTTTTCAATTTCACTAATGCAGTTTTTTCTAAAGTTCTTATTTCAGGTATTTGCTGAACATTGTGGATTTACTGTACTTTATTGCCAATTTTCATTGTGTTTGTGTTTATTTTTATTCATTCTTATATGATAGTAACATGGGTTTTATTTCCCTCCCTTCCCTTCCCCCCTCCCCCCTAAAAAAAAAACACAAAAAAAAACTTCAAAATGCTTTGCTTTTTCATTGTGCCACCGGCTACTTCTATTTTGTTTCTCCCAACATTTAACTCTTTCCTTGTTATTTGCTGATGTCACCTTATTGTAATATCCATTTTTACCTTAATAAAGCTTTCAAACAGAAAAAAAAATAGGTTTGGGAATGGGCCAGTGACTTTTTTGAGTATATCATGATTTAGTATGATGAAAAAAGATACAACCTTACGGAATCCTAGAACTGCTTTCCTGCTGTCACTTTATACATACCTGTTATGATCACATTCATTCAAAAATATATCATTACATTTTGAGCAGTGTCTCTACCTTGCAATGATACATAACATTTGTATGCAGGTACTTGACTATTGCGCTGTATTGCCAGGATCTGTCAGTAAGATCAATGTGCAGTTTAAGAATGAATTACATGCTTATTGTTTGTCCTGGTTGCAAATATATCAATTTGCCACTAGCATCTTAACATTTGCCTCCATTAAATCAGATTTCGAAAAATATAAATATAAATCTAGGCAACAGCAGTACTAATGTTTTGGTATTCGTAAACAAGACTGGCTTTCCAGGGATATAACATCTGACACACATTTAGTTAATTGTAACAAACTGGGGTCTTCCTCTCAGGTTCAGATTGAGAGACCAGGGTGAAGTTCAATATGAAAGATTTTATGTGCCACTGTCAAGAGTAGGGTGAATGTAGGCGGGGAGGAGACTGTGACAGTGCATATTTTCCTAGGCTTGGGCAGACACTATCTCATGATTGGAATAAATGTGTAATTTCCATATCGTGCCATGTTGCTACTGGTCCTAATAGGTAAACCGTGGGGCAGGAGGACATAGTGACTCAATACAAGCTGCACCTACCTCTACATGAAGGTGTGATTTTCCCAGAAGGTATGCTCATTATAGAATATATGCAGGATAGGGGTTTAAAGGTTCTGAAGACTCTATCCCTGGCTACCTGTCACCAATGGCATTCCCCTATATTTGGTTAAAGATTTCAATTTGGTAATTTATGTTATATTTGAGTTTTTCACAGTATGCCATACTCGAGAGCTCCAGTAGCCATGCATTCAGCAAAGGACTGTTTCCTGTCAATGGCACAGAAGGCATAATCTACCAGTTTAACTAGAATGTAGGTGGTCACTGGCACACCTTTATCTGAAGTTTGTCTGCTTTTTTGCCCAAAAATATTTTTAATCTTTTTTCTTACTGTAGCGTGCAGCTTGGTGTCATAGGGCTGCCTATCCCTAGGTTATCAACTTCTGAAGATAGGGATACGTGATGGTCTATCACGACCTGACCAGGCGCACAGTTTGATTAATTTCTTGCCTTCTTGTTACACTATTTCCTACCAATAAACTTCTAAATGAGGACTTTTCACAGTTTTCTTTTATTTAACTGTTGATTGTGTTATTCATAAATTTCCATTTATAATTTTTTACAAATATACTTTTTTTCCCAAAATGCATCTTCATACATGTATTGTTATTAATTCTTAACAACATCTAAGATGAATTTATGTGTTTCATACACATCATTTCCACAACATTACATATGGTTAATAAATTTCAATGCAATGTAAACGGCGATTGCTGATTGTTTGGCCCGATGCATTTCGGGACCGGCGTCCCTTCCTCAGGGGCCACTGTAAATGAAACAATGGGAAAGGCGGTTCCCTGGCTGCGGCAGTGGTCCCAGGGCGGTCCGACCACCCAACTCGAAATGGGGCAGTTGGAGTACCGGTTTGGCGGTGGCTGGACTGCCATCGCCGCACTCCCATGAGTCTGGTGGTGCTTGAACTGACAGACTCGCAATTAGGCCCTAAATGGAGTGATCCACTTTATTCCAATCCTGCCTATTCCTAGTGCCAAATGATTTTTCTTAGGGAAAACACTGCTCTTTGAAGCTCACTCTAACTAAATAGGTAAAATAAATATGGGTCCAATCACAAGCAGTGCTCATAGTATTGTACTGCCCAGAAACCATGCCCTGGAAGAGGCCTCATAACCAGAAATACTGCTGGATATGGGAAATTAGTGGTTTTGTCCAGGGGTCTAAGGTTCTCTGTAAGCTAAGTAAGAGGTGTAAGAACTGCCAGTGGCTGGAAGAGTCAAGTTTGATTTCTGCTCTTAGAGTTCAAAAGTCTAGATATCCCTGATCCAAATGCTGGATCTTTTTGTTGGACCATTCGAGCACATTGGCTTACCTCCTATCAAAATACAGGCATTGTACAACAGAGAAGGCAATCGGTGAAGCAAAGGATTAATATTAAGTTTACTGTTTAGGTTTTCCTCACAATGAGCATTGCCAGGATAATCATATTATCATGTGTCCCTTGTTGCTTTTTACAGAATAATACCTGGAGCACTACTGCCTGATAAATTAAATAGGACCCTTCTGTTGAGATTGTCATAAGTAATATGCTAATTGAGATAATATGATAATATGAGGCCATGCACGGGAGTCGAATGGCACCAGTTAACATGTGCACCCAAAGTGCCTGTGATGGATGCACCCGTAAAGAGACTTGCTTGGATTCAACCCTTCGAAATAATATCTAATACTTTATTCAACATGTTTCGTCTTACTATTAACGCACTCCATGACATTTCAGCATGTAGGGGAAGCTTGCATATGTGCTTTCACTAACAGTAACTTGAATGACCTAATATGGCCGCCGATACGCGGGAACTTTTCTGCGCATGCATCTGTCACACTCACGTGACGTGACGTATTCTTTTCTTGGTGGGAAATCTATGCTTCTGCGCACTAGAACTAAAGTTGACTGCTCTATGTTTTCATGTGCTAATGCTTGCATTGCTGCTTTTACTAATTTGTTCGTTTTGCTTAATTTCTAAAACTGTAGTTAAAATAGAGTAATGAGAATAGAGTAGAGATAAGTGGTATACAGTATATTCATTTATTTTTTGTTCTAAAACTGTTTCTCTTTGACTTTGCTACTAGTTCGTATTTGGGCCCACAAGCCATGGCATTGAATCTATGTCAACGACAGTCTTGCCTGAGATGCGCCCGGGAATGTGAACTATTAACCCTCTGAAAGGAAGACAAGTTACAAATCTTCGTATACATTGTATTTGTTATTGAAACATCCATTGTTGGGTGGAATAAAAGTGCATGGGAAAATAAAACTGTGGGAGGTTCATTAATTTGAATATTGGAATGAAATGATCTCATAACTGGTATGGTGTGATGACCTCTCCTCATCTTTTGACCAATCAAATTGAGGGAAGACACACATTTGCAGCATTGGGGGTGGTACACTGCCCTGGAAAATGGTATATCTAAGGTAGGCTTAGTTAGCTAAATTGTCCGACTTTTCCGAATAGCTGACCTGTCACTGACCCAATGCACTCAATAGGCGATCGAAAGCACAGGTGCTGGCAGAGCACTATGTCAGAAGATTCGATAACCCAATCGGGGTTTTGAGAAGGAGTTTAATAACCCAATCGGGGTTTTGTGGGAGAAGGTTCGATAACCCAATCGGGGTCCAACTGTTAGCTGCAGAGAGAGATGTAAAGCTGGCGTTGCACTTTAGCTGTGGGTGCCGGTCCTGACCTACGGTGGTCCTGTCCTGATCCAATTTGGTCCAAACTTGTCCTGATTCCGGTCTGCACCTATCCTATCCTGTTGGCACCTGAACTATTGGGAGTCCTGTCCTTTATCCCAGCCCATGGCCAGGGTTGGTTTTCACACCATTCTAGGTAAATATTAAATCACATGGGTATGTCATTGTACTGTTTCCTTTTTCTTACCCTTCCTATGTTTCAATGCTTAAAGAAAGTCTCATAATATTTTCACATCATCTTGCTCTGATTATGTTCTTCCTAATTGAACGAGCTTTGATTGAATTGGTATGGACTCTGACATTTAAGAATGTACATAGATAAAGTGTTTAAATCTTTCCAGAGTCTGTGGTTATTTTATGAGTGCAAATGTTTATTTACTGCCTATTAAGCTAACACACTTGATTCCTTAGGACTCTAGGTTCCGATGACCAGGATTGGTAAGACAAATGGTATAGGTCCTAAATGGTAATGTAAAATTCTGATTAAGCATAGGTTTACCTGTTCAAGTTGTGTAGGTTTTATGGGCCCAGGTGAGTATGGTAAAACGAGCAGGTGAGCCCGCACTCTATTACCTGCAGTCGTTGCCTAGGTTTCCTCTCATTCCAGATGTATTGCATCCATTTATTATGTGCAGACTGCTACAGAGAGCATATATACCCTGGCCATAATTATACCTTTGGGTCTCCGAAATCTTAATCATATAGTTATAACCACGGAAGCTAGCTATTGTAGTGATATGGGATAATGGTAGAGTTTCAAACTTTCTTCAATATATTTTATACTCAGACATGCCTGAAAAGGGGTGGATTATCGACATCAGAGAAAGGGATATAAACCCCTAGTTTTGTAAATGTTATCAAAATATCTTTGCCAAGGCCATATTTAGCAATTAATTTAATAAATACAGGGTCTGATCCAAAGACGGATCTCCAGAACCTTGGCCAAAAGTTTCAACGTTAATTAATGATCGTGACATATAGCTGGAGCAGTCTAAGTGGCCTTTTCTCTGGAGATGAGGGTTACTGTGGCATATTGACCATCGGTCCCAAGGATACCCTAGTCTCAGCTTCCTGTGCGAAATTGTAATTATGCCAGAGTAATCAAAGAAATTTTGGTGATTTCACATTACTCTTGTTATATCAAAATAATGCAAAAGATATCCACTATGTCTAAGGATGTGCAAAAGTAAAGCCATCAGGCCAACGGACAATTGATATACAGATTCACAATTTCCCCTGGTTCAGATGGGCTATTCGGAGTCTCCCCACATTCTATCCATGCTCAATAAGGTCTATATGTCAACTTAGTGAGGGCACAGTTCGCATCATGTGTGAACATTGAGTTGAAATCCTGCTTTAACATTTCCAAACAAAAGGTTTGGAGGTAGAGGTAGGGTATGTATTATATAGTATGTACAGTGTGGTGATTGAGTGCTCCAAGTCAGCTTGCTTAGCCTAATTTTGTGCCTTGATTAGCAGATTCACACATTAAGAGGTTTTCCGGGTCACGTTCACTGCTGCCCACAGTGAATGCACTGGGGTGACAGATCAAGCATTTTCCGCTACCAATGTCCACAGGTGAGGTTGTAGAATTTTTTTGGGTGGGCATACTATAGCTCATGGCACACATGCTCCATTGTTTTTTCTGAGAGCATATAATCTAAATTCAAACCCAACAAAACAGGAGTACGATCAGTTATCGTCCCTTCCAGCATATCGTTGTGCACAAATGTTCTCCTTGCAATAGAAGGTTGCCATTATGGGATGAGATGTCCTGTGGGCACAAACTAAATGTACAGTTAAGTCAGTAGGGTGGAGGACACACAAGACATCAAGAAGATAATAACCAGTCATTACATCGGTGAACATAGCTATATTCTGACCATTCTGTTTGCCTGGTCCACCAGTCCCTCCTGACTATCTATCAGTTTTAGCAAGCTGAATTTGGTGAAGCTTTTCAGTATGTGTGAGAGAAAACTTTATTTATTTATTTATTTTATTTATTTATTTTTAGAGTTTTCTATAGCGCTAGCCAGACCCAAGAAAGGGTATTGGAGCGCTTTACATAATGACCAATATATTAGATATCACATATAGTGCACACGTGGTATTAAAAAACATGTTATAACAGTGATCAATACACCTAACTTAGTTCAAAGTAAAAGCAGAAAAGAAAGTAATTCTGAGCGATAAAAGTCACTTTGAGACTGTGCAATTCTTAGCATCTAACTATCTGTGGATGGCGAGTGTAGTTAAGTTTTGAGGTTGTGAGTTAGAGTAGTGATTGTCCAGGTTTAAGTGAGGAATTTGTTCATCAAGAATAGTTTTGCTTCCTTTTTGAAGAGAGGTATTGGGACGATTTTTCTGATTGATTGCGAAAGTGAGTTCCAAATTCTTGGTGGCGCTCCCGAAAATGCTCTTTTGGAGGTTTTAGTCTTGTTGAACCGCGATGGTTTCAGGAGTAGATTGACTGCACTCCTAGAGTGTCTGTTTTCTCCAGATAAGGTAAGTTTCTGAGCTAGGTATTGTGGGGTGTTTGTGGAGTAATGCCTTGTGCGTGATGCAAGCCATCTTTAAGTGAATACGAGCTTCGTAAGGTAGCCAATTGAGTGCCTGTAGGTGTAGTGATATGTGGTCAAATTTTTTAGATCGTGTTATAAGTCTTATTGCGGCGTTGAGACAGGCTTTTAGAGGGGTGGTTAAGATTTTTGGCAGCCCTGAGAGGGTAGAACATCCGTATTCCAGCCTTGATATAACTAAGGTCTGGACTGCAGTTTTGAGGTCTGGGTTTTCGATGAATGGCTTCATTTTTCAGAGATAGCTGAGGTGAAAGCAAGCATTTGTAGCCATCAGGTTGATGTGAGTTTGCATGTTAAGGTTCTTATCCAGTGTGATTCCAAGCGATATTGTAGAGTCCACCGATGTTGGTGTACAGTTTGGAGCAGTGATCATTTTGGTCCATTCCTTTGTTTCCTGGGAGTTGTTGGGGGGCGAGATTAGAAGGAATTCAGATTTTTGTGAGTTTAGCTTGAGGAAGTTGTTTGCTAACCACTGGACTGTTTTTTCGAAAGCTAGATTCATTGTCTTTATCTCTTCGATGGAGGTAATCTTGATGTAAAGTTGGGCATCATCCAAGTACATGTGGTAGGAGATGTTCGCCTGCTGAAGTATATCGGTAAGTGGTTCGACGTATAAGTTGAATAGAGTGGGGGATAGGGTGGACCCTTGTGGTACTCCAAGTAAGTTAGGTGAGGAGAGTGAAAGAATCTTGTTGCACATGAACGATTGCATTCTGTTTTCCAGAAAAGATTTGAACCATAGAAGGACTGTGCCAGATAGACCCAACCTGTTTTCTAGTCTTCTTAGGATGTCATGATTGACCTTGTCGAAGGCTGAGGAAAGGTCGAGCAGGACTAATAGGCAGGTTTAATTGCTGTCAAGGGCTAAGAGGGCGTTGTCTACTATATGCAGGATGGCTGTTTCAGTGCTATGACCAGGTCTGAACCCTGATTGGTGGATGTTCAGTAGATTGAAATTTGTGATGTGTTGGTTCAGTTGATGTTGCACACATTTTTCCAAGACCTTAGCTAACATGGGAATGTTGGTTATAGGTCGGAAGTTATTGAGGTCTGAGGTATTGGCTGTCGTTTTTTTGATGATAGGGGTGACTTGCCCGGTTTTATGCTCAGACATGGGTCCCATGCTCTCCACACCACTGGAGTCAAGCTATCCAGGCTGATGACGGCTATGCTCAGACGTGAGTCCCATGCTCTCCACACCACTGGAGTCAAGCTATCCAGGCTGATGACGGCTGATAGCCAGAAACCGGTCCTTGGATGCTTGATTCCGGTCCAGGAAAGACATGGCTTGGCAGTTCAGGCTGGACTGTTCCCATGAGGCACAGGGTCAAGGCTGATTTGCATATGGCCATGTCTGACCTGGGGTGGTGTGGAGTGCAAATAAACGATGGATTTAGGCCCAGATCTCTGTACTGGGGTGAATGTATGACAATGTTCTGCATTCTGTCCTTCACCTGTTGTTTTTGCCTTTGTCGCCCGAGTGGGATGGTTATGCTCAGACGTGAGTCCCATGCTCTCCACACCACTGGAGTCAAGCTATCCAGGCTGATGACGGCTGATAGCCAGAAACCGGTCCTTGGATGCTTGATTCCGGTCCAGGAAAGACATGGCTTGGCAGTTCGGGCTGGACTGTTCCCTTGAGGCACAGGGTCAAGGCTGATTTGAATATGGCCATGTCTGACCTGGGGTGGTGTGGAATGCAAATAAACAATGGATTTAGGCCCAGATCTCTGTACTGGGGTGAATGTATGACAATGTTCTGCATTCTGTCCATCACCTGTTGTTTTTGCATTTGTCGCCCAGAGTGGGATGGGTATGCTCAGACGTGAGTCCCATGCTCTCCACACCACTGGAGTCAAGCTATCCAGGCTGATGACGGCTGATAGCCAGAAACTGGTCCTTGGATGCTTGATTCAGGTACAGGAAAGACATGGCTTGGCAGTTCGGGCTGGACTGTTCCCATGAGGCACAGGGTCAAGGCTGATTTGCATATGGCCATGTCTGACCTGGGGTGGTGTGGAGTGCAAATAAACAATGGATTTATGCCCAGATCTCTGTACTGGGGTGAATGTATGACAATGTTCTGCATTCTGTCCATCATCTGTTGTTTTTGGCTTTGTCCCCACGAGTGGGATAGGTATGCTCAGACGTGAGTCCCATGCTCTCCACACCACTGGAGTCAAGCTATCCAGGCTGATGACGGCTGATAGCCAGAAACCGGTCCTTGGATGCTTGATTCCGGTCCAGGAAAGACATGGCTTGGCAGTTCGGGCTGGACTGTTCCCATGAGGCACAGGGTCAAGGCTGATTTGCATATGGTCATGTCTGACCTGGGGTGGTGTGGTGTGCAAAAAAACGTTGGATTTAGGCCCAGATCTCTGTACGGGGGTGAATGTATGACAATGTTCTGCATTCTGTCCATCACCTGTTGTTTTTGCCTTTGTCCGGTTTTAAGGCATTCCGGGATGTGACCTTGTGTTAACGAGGCATTGATGATTTTGGTCCATAGAGGGGTGATGATATGGTAGATGTGGGGTAGGCAATTGGATGGGACAGGGTTGTTGAAGTGGTTGATGAGTTTGGTAGTTGTAAAAATTTTGCTGATGTCATGGAAATCGTAAAGATTGAAAGTAGACCAGTGAGAGTTATTCTTTGGTAGGGTTAGCTCATGTTGTACCGGATTGACGTCTAGGGTGATCTTTGTGGGGGCTGAGTTGCTTGCCCCCAGACTTAGTTCGAGTAGGAGAGAATTTGTTTTTGCTGTGAAGAATGAGGAGAACTCTTCACTACTTGGCTGTGTGGTTGAAGTTATGGGTGCGGATTTAGCTAATTTGTTTGATTATTGTTTCAGAATTTCAAATAGTTTTTTGGTCTATTTTTGGCATTTCTAGTTCTGATTTGAAAAAGTCCTTTTTTGAGTGCAGAATACTTTTATTGTATGGGTTTCTGGCTTTCCTGAGTAGTTTAGGATGGAGGGGGAAGGGTGTTGCTTCCATTTTCATTCCATTGATCTGAGTTTGCGTCTCTCTTCATTTAGGGCTCCGCTGAACCATGGATTTTTATCTTTGTCTGGAATTCTTTTGAATTTTGGCGGAGCGGCTTGGTCAAATACTTTGGTCATCGTGGAGTTATAGTGAGCAGCGAGGGCATTAACGTCTGATATGTTATTGGGGGGGGGTAAGAGCCTCCTCGCAGTGGGCGGCAAGGTTGTTCCAGTCGATGTTCTTTGTGTCTCTTATCCATTTTCTTTTGCGGCTTGATTTGCTGCGAACAAATTTTCATGATGTTGGAGGGAATTTGAAAAGGTGATAATGTGGTGGTCTGACCAGTCACAAGGAATGATCAAGATCGATTCAATTGTACTCTGTTTAGAGATGAGCCAGTCGAGAGTGGCACCCTTTATATGAATAAGATCCGAAATAGCTTGGATCAGGGAGTGGTCTGCAAGAATGGTTTTGAGGGCTATAACCTGTTTGTTCAGAGGGTTCTCCCAGTGGAGATTGAAATCTCCGAGGAATATGTCATTGGAATTAGGGGAAGAGTTTGAAGTGATGATTTCCATGAGTTGTTCTGTGAAAATTGTGCTCGAGCCTGGTGGATGGTAGAGTATATGTAGTTTGTGACAGTGGTTACTTGAAGATTTCACAGAGATTCCAAGGTATTCACAGGATTCCATGTGTTCTGAATGAAACTTAGAGATGGAGATGTTAGACCGATGTATGCAGGCCAGGCCTCCGCCTATTTTTTGTGGTCTGTCTAGTCTACTGATGAGGTAATCTGGAGGGACAAGTAGGTCTAGGCTAGTTGAGGAAGAGTCCTTGAGCCAAATTTCTGTGAGGATGATAATGTCCATTTTCGTGTTATGGATGAGGTCAGCGATGTCAGATGCGTGTTTAG
Source organism: Lissotriton helveticus (assembly GCF_964261635.1). Lineage (NCBI taxonomy): Eukaryota > Metazoa > Chordata > Amphibia > Caudata > Salamandridae > Lissotriton > Lissotriton helveticus. Next base: position 952,116,067 of record NC_136057.1, read on the forward strand.
TGGCTGATCGGCAGTTTAGTAGAAGGCAAGAGTTCTGATTTGAGGAATCATTTGATGTAGGCTCCTGACTATCGTGGTTTGGGGTTATAGAGTGGAGATTATTCCTGTTTATACCTCTATAGATAGGGTGGGATGTTCTGCATGGGTTTATGGGGATTGGGAGAATCGGGTATTTCTCCTTCTCTGTGGTCGGGCAGGAAGGAGCTTCATATAGCAATAGAAGTGATTGAATTTCCTGCTTTGATAAGTAGTTGGGGAGTTTGCGTGTGCGCAAGAGTCGATTGGTTAGCGGCAGTGGGACAGTTATTGTCACGTTGTCTGCTACTAGCGAGTTTTGAAGATGCTTTAGTTTAGCAAGAGATTTTTCCGCGATTTGTAGACAGGTTCTGATTTCTATGATAACGTTTTGTACGGTCCAGGAGGTGAGGAAGGACTGAGTTTTGGGTGATTTTTGTCTTGTCTGATGCTGTGGATATGGTAACCTGCTGTTGGTTGTTGCGGGAGTCATGATGATATTAGTTCTCATGTCATTTCTAGGTGAGGGTGTTAGAGTGGTGTGTGTTACGTGGGGAGAGTTAGTGTTGTTTATATCATCGATTTTGGGTGATTGAGTGGGTCGGTGTTCATCAAGAGCTGGGGTAAAGATGGGGGCAGTAAGGTCCTGGGGGGCACTGTGTGGGGAGGCAGAGGGTGTCCGTGCACTGTGTGGCAGGGGAGGAGAGTTGGTTTTGGTTCTTTCTCCAGATCTGTCTGAGGGAGGGGGTCGCTGTAGGGCACTGTATAGGTTACGTGAAGGTGTTGGTGCAATGTGTGATATAGACGGGGTGTTGATGATGCTTCTTTCAACGGATCTGGGTGGGGGGTTGGTCGTTGATTTTCAGGCGCGGAGTTGGAAATGGGTGTAGTAAGGTCCTGAGAGGCATTGTGTGAGGTGGTGGTGTGGGATTTCAATGTGATGAAGTATTTGTCAAAAAGTTCTAGATCCTTGTTAGCAGCTTGAATAAGCACAGTGTCATTTTGGTAGGACGTTATATTCAAGGTGGCTTTGAAGTTCTGCGTGGGTATCGTTGTAATCCTGGTTCCATATGGAATGTTTTTGTGGTCTTGGATGGTTAGTAGCTTGTGGAATGCCGATCGCCATTTAGCTATTTTTCTTGTGAAAACATATGAGGTTGTTAATTATGATGCCTTTTTTAGTATTATAGGCGGGATCAAGGAACAGGGTGTCCGGGTTTTTTCTGAGGAGATTTTGTTTGAAGGATTTGGAGGCACTTTTTGATAGCTTATGACGGTATTGAATAGAGTAACCGCTGTTTCCTCTGGGAATCATGTTTGGACCTTGATAAGCCATGGTGTACTGATCTTTTGAGGAAGAATAGGTATCCAGAAGATTGCTATCTTAACAGGTGTTAATAATTATCCTTCAACTCAGGTCTTATTATAGGTGGTTGAGAGAATTGTATAGTAATTAGCCGTTACAAGATGGCTACCTTTTTAGATGGGCGCCGTTACAAGATGGCCGCTTTAGTATAGGAATTAGCCATTACAAGATGGCTGAAAAATAATTTGCCATTACAAGATGGCTGCCTTTTTAGATGGGCGCCGTTACAAGATGGCTGCTATTGTATAGGAATTAGCTGTTTTAAGATGGCTGTCAATTTTGAGGAGGGCCGTTACAAGATGGCTCCCTTTTTTAGATGGGAGGCTAGTCCTTCTTTGCTTATATAGATCTGAGGACTTCGGCCATTTTAACTTCTGTAAAATATAGAAGGTAGTGGGTAGCAAGAAGATGGCTTCCCTCAATGTGACATCCTCTTACATCTTGGCACAAATACCACCTCCATATCAGGATCGTGTTGTTGTCTTAACATTTGCAAAGTCATATTACCCCTCAGGGTTTGTGCAAGTTGCCTTCAGAAGTTTCCATGGTAAGGCCTTCCTCATAAAAATTGCTATGCCTCAATTCTTGGAACTAGCCACCACTAGGATGTTTTGACTTGTAAGTAGACTCTGTGGCTGCTTTTCACTACTGACCCTACCCAGTCCCTTTAAATGTTTTCATCCTACTTCAGACAAATGTTTTTGGAAGTAGGACTATGTATGTGTGTTTTGTGTTTGAATATTGAATCTTTCTCCATTTAACATGATGTGATATGCCATGTGCATCCAGGGAGATTCTTTTCAACTGTGTATATTGAAGATGGGAATTGGGCAAGTTGCCAAGTGAGTGGTGTGATTTGTGAAATTTTAGAGCCGGGAGCTTCTACATGTGACCACACTTAGGGCTGATACAAGGGTATAGTGCTGGGTATTGTTGCACAGCGAAGTCAGGTAGGGCGGCTTCCCTGCTGGATACTGGCCTCACACACGGAGAAGAATTAGAGACCTACACAGGTCATTGGGTGAGGGTGAAATGCCATGTGCAGTCTCTGCCCATTTATTGGAAAGTCTCCGGCCCCGCCTGGCCAAAGGATGTATATGGTGCATATCCGGAGTAACGTACTACCAAAGGGTGGTCCCGGACGGCTCACTACAGGTATCATTCAGGCCCCAAGAATAAATCATCTAATGATGTGGAACTCTGGGCGGGGGTCTCAACTAGCCTATGATGAGTAATGGACTGGGTGCTGCTGTCTCACTTAATCTCGAAGGGGGTTAGAGATATAAAAAGTCAACTAGCCTATGATGATTTATGGACCGGGTGCTGCTGTCTCACTAATCTCGAAGGGGGTTAGAGATATAAAAAGTCGAATAGGGAAGGGAATATCGGGTATCGGGAAGTCTGTGCAATGGTGGAATTAAATGAACCCTTTAGGGAGCACGTAAAGGTCCTTCGTCAGGGCCGGACTGGGAACGAAAACCGTCCCTGGCAAAGTGCTCGCCCACCCCAAACCCCAGGGGGGGTTGGGGATGCCGCTGAGCTCTTTGCCAGGGCCTGTTTTCGGCAGATTTTGTTACAGGGCCAATGCTGCAAAAATGGCCCTCTAACAAAAACGGGCCCCAGGGACCCAAAACCGGCCCCCACCGTGTGGCGCACCAGGGAATTGCCTGGTGCCCGCTACTGCCAGTCCAGCCCTGTCCTTCATATTCAGGGCACTAGTCGGGGGTCCACACGGGTGGACGGTGTCCCCCCACTTCTTTCACAGGGTGGATGCCGTCCACCCTGTGAAAAAGTTGGGTCCCACTAAAAAAGGTGCTGAGTTTGTCCCAGTGTCATTCCCAAACACTGGGACACATTCAGCAGCGCCTGCACATTGTTGCCTGCTTTAGATAACAATAACGTGCAGGCGGAGACAGGGCTCTCTTATGTCTGACTCCTGCTGGGATACTCGACCATAACAAAGGCCAAGTCTCAGGGGTCATCAAGCCTCCTTTTGTTGGAGTTTCCTGACTGGCAGCAGGCGGGAGTCTTACACCTGATGCAAATGCATCAGAGGGGAAACAAAGCCTTGCACCTTGTTAGCACTTCACACATACTTAGGAGAGGCAGCTTTTTACTTTGTTCAGGCTCTGTTTGGGAGATTTGCATGTACTGTTAGAACGTCAGATGTGTTGATCTTTCCCAGTATGTGCACAAAATAAATTGCATTTATATACTCTTATTACCCTTGAGGAGGTGTTGTAATAATTTAAATATCACTATTTCTTTTAAAGCACTATGGCTATTAACGCTGACAAAAGGTAACATTATTTTATATGTCGCGAACAAAAGTGTAAATCTTCTGCCTAACTCAGGCGGGTTTGCAAGTATACTCGAAATGTGCTCAAATGTACTCATGACACACCTGCTAAACATAAAAAGTCTGGGGTTAAAGCTTGCTCAAGCTCTAAACATGAAAGCCCAAGTCTCCTCAATGACAAGCTCATGCTACTATGCCCTCCGACTTGTGAGGAAAATATTACCCTACATTCCCGTCCCCTATCAGAGAACCCTAGTACAAGCAATGGTCACCTCTCGCTTGGATTATGGTAATGCCCTACTGGCGGAAGTCGGAGAGACTCTGCTGGCCAAACTGCAGGTGGTGTAGAATACTGCCGCTAGAATGATCCTTAACCAACCGGCAGGTTCACCCTCAGCTCCGCTTTTGAAGGAGCTGCATTGGCTGACAGTAAAAAAAACAGATCATTCTTTAAGATCTGCTGCTTAACGTATAAGGCAGTTAACGATACTGGCCCTGTTTACCTACGGAATAAATTACGTAAATATATTCCAAGCAGGAACCTTAGATCTAGGGCCCAGGACTTGCTCCAGGTTCCTCGTATTCGGCTGGTCCGGATGGGAGGCAAAGCCTTTTCGTTCTTGGCACCAAAGTACTGAAACCAACTCCCGCTGGAATTACGGAAAACTACAAGTTACAATGTTTTTAGAAAACAGTTGAAAGCGTATCTGTTTTAACTTTGGCTAGTCTACCTTTTTTTACCTCTCTACCTCTAGGCTGTACTTCTATCTGGATAGCGCCGCGATGCCCCAGGGTGATGTGAGCGCTCTACAAACTATTAAACTAAACATATGTGAGGGCTTAAGATCTCATAACATTTCTTGTGATGCCAGTTCCTGTGATGTCACGCGCTGTGATGTCACGCACCGTGATGTCACACACTGCGATGCCACGCCCTGCAATCCCACTTGCATACTGATTAAATAGGTTAGTCCCCCCACTTCTTTTTTTAGGACTTGTGCCCTGTTCTTATTGTAGAATACTCTTGCTCTTGTACAGAAATACAACTATACTCTAGTGATGTGGGACTCTGGGCGGGGGCGGAGAGGGCAAGGGGGGTCTCAACTAGCCTATGATGAGTAATGGACCGGGTGCTGCTGTCTCACTAATCTCGAAGGGGGTTAGAGATATAAAAAGTCATCTAGCCTATGATGATTTATGGACCGGGTGCTGCTGTCTCACTAATCTCGAAGGGGGTTAGAGATATAAAAAGTCAAATAGGGAAGGGAATATCGGGTATTGGGACATCTGTGTAATGGTGGAATTAAATGAACCCTTTAGGGAGCACGTAAAGGTCATTCGTCAGGGCCGGACTGGGAACGAAAACCGTCCCTGGCAAAGTGCTCGCCCACCCCAAACCCCAGGGGGGTTGGGGATGCCGCTGAGCTCTTTGCCAGGGCCTGTTTTCGGCAGATTTTGTTACAGGGCCAATGCTGCAAAAACGGCCCTCTAACAAAAACGGGCCCCAGGGACCCAAAACCGACCCCCACCCGTGTGGCGCACCGGGGAATTGCCTGGTGCCCGCTACTGCCAGTTCGGCCCTGTCCTTCGTATTCAGGGCACTAGTCGGGGGTCCACACGGGTGGACGGTGTCCCCCCACTTCTTTCACAGGGTGGATGCCGTCCACCCTGTGAAAAAGTTGGGTCCCACTAAAAAAGATGCTGAGTTTGTCCCGGTGTCATTTCCAAACACTGGGACACATTCAGCAGCGCCTGCACATTGTTGCCTGCTTTAGATAACAATAACGTGCAGGCGGGGACAGGGCTCTCTTATGTCTGACTCCTGCTGGGATACTCGACCATAACAAAGGCCAAGTCTCAGGGGTCATCAAGCCTCCTTTTGTTGGAGTTTCCTGACTGGCAGCAGGCGGGAGTCTTACACCTGATGCAAATGCATCAGAGGGGAAACAAAGGCTTGCACCTTGTTAGCACTTCACACATACTTAGGAGAGGCAGCTTTTTACTTTGTTCAGGCTCTGTTTGGGAGATTTGCATGTACTGTTAGAACGTCAGATGTGTTGATCTTTCCCAGTATTTGCACTAAATAAATTGCATTTATATACTCTTATTACCCTTGAGGAGTCGTTGTAATAATTTAAATATCACTATTTCTTTTAAAGCACTATGGCTATTAACGCTGACAAAAGGTAACATTATTTTATATGTCGCGAACAAAAGTGTAAATCTTCTGCCTAACTCAGGCGGGTTTGCAAGTATACTCGAAATGTGCTCAAATGTACTCATGACACACCTGCTAAACATAAAAAGTCTGGGGTTAAAGCTTGATCAAGCTCTTAACATGAAAGCCCAAGTCTCCTCAATGACAAGCTCATGCTACTATGCCCTCCGACTTGTGAGGAAAATATTACCCTACATTCCCGTCCCCTATCAGAGAACCCTAGTACAAGCAATGGTCACCTCTCGCTTGGATTATGGTAATGCCCTACTGGCGGAAGTCGGAGAGACTCTGCTGGCCAAACTGCAGGTGGTGTAGAATACTGCCGCTAGAATGATCCTTAACCAACCGGCAGGTTCACCCTCAGCACCGCTTTTGAAGGAGCTGCATTGGCTGACAGTAAAAAAAAAGATCATTCTTTAAGATCTGCTGCTTAACGTATAAGGCAGTTAACGATACTGGCCCTGTTTACCTACGGAATAAATTACGTAAATATATTCCAAGCAGGAACCTTAGATCTAGGGCCCAGGACTTGCTCCAGATTCCTCGTATTCGGCTGGTCCGGACGGGAGGCAAAGCATTTTCGTTCTTGGCACCAAAGTACTGAAACCAACTCCCGCTGGAATTACGGAAAACTACAAGTTACAATGTTTTTAGAAAACAGTTGAAAGCGTATCTGTTTTAACTTTGGCTAGTCTACCTTTTTTTACCTCTCTACCTCTAGGCTGTACGTCTATCTGGATAGCGCCGCAATGCCCCAGGGTGATGTGAGCGCTCTATAAACTATTAAACTAAACATATGTGAGGGCTTAAGATCTCATAACATTTCTTGTGATGCCAGTTCCTGTGATGTCACGCGCTGTGATGTCACGCACCGTGATGTCACACACTGCGATGCCACGCCCTGCAATCCCACTTGCATACTGATTAAATAGGTTAGTCCCCCCCACTTCTTTTTTTAGGACTTGTGCCCTGTTCTTATTGTAGAATACTCTTGCTCTTGTACAGAAATACAACCGTACACATGCATACAAATGAAGTGACCAACTTGCATAATTGCAAACACATTTTTGCAGTCAATAAAGTCTCTTTGTGACACTTATGCAGCTGCTGGGTTTTGCTGTATAGCTTCATTCCAGAGAGGTCAGTGGAATTTAAGAACGTTCTATGGTGATTAGCGAAAGCGTAAACTTTCCTTTGCTAAGTTTGCTAAACTCCTGTTTCTAAACCGGATGGACGCAATTTTCACGCAGTTGAACAGTTGTTTTCCACAGTGCATGGAAGGCAGTCGAAACAAGAAATGTCTTAGCACACTCTTTAGATATGCCTGCACATGTTTCCAGCTGCAAAAACACCTGGTTGTGAACTTGGCAGTGGAAATTTCTTTCGTGCTCTCAATCAACGGTTCAAGTGCGCAATAATCTATCAATGACAAGTGCTCTTTTCTTGGTGTTTGTGGTGAAATCCTCACTATTCTTCTCTCAAGTGAATGTGAGAGCTCTCCATGACGGGCAAGTGGCCTGCACGAGACCAAAGATTAGAGATGCAAGACCTCCTGCGTCATCAAGTGCCTCACTGAGCGCTTAGGTAAGCACTGGATACTCGAGATTTTAAGAACTACACAGCTACCAAACGTTAACAACATGAAAATATAATAAGAGAAGCGAGCGAGGGTCAGGTTGAAATGTAATTTTTTGGGGGGGATTTTCAAGGGTGTATTGAAGAACTCTTTTACCTGCTTTTACAAGCCTTGACGAATTAGTTCTAAAACATCAAACAATGGAAAGAGAACGGTAATATTCAGGTACTAGTGATATACATTTAGTACAAATAGAAAAAACTGTGTCCTCTCTACACTTTTATTAATAGAAACGTGAACGTTTCCCTGATCCACGAAGGCAGCTACGAATACGTAAATGGAGTCAGTCATACATTCTTAGGTTAAACAGGTCCTTTGAGTTGTTGGAAGTGAAAAGGTTAGAAGAAAAAGGTAAGTATGGCTTTTTACTTATAAATATATTTCTCACTTTTAGTGCACCTTTCCATTAATAAGATGTAATTTAGAACACAATATGAATGTTCCAAATGCATTTACAAATATTTCTGTATACTGATAAAAAAGGCGTGACCGTGTGGCTTTTCGCGTAATTTGCACAGTATTTTCGTAATCAGCCCTTAAACACATTGCTAAAAACGCCGACATCTGCACCTTTGGAGGAGATGGAGGGCATTTAAGAATGTGGAAGAAACACATACTTAGTGCAAGTTCCGCCGAGGCTAATGACGTCGCCAAACGCCCATCCATGTGTAAATTGATGCCGATTCATTGGTCACCACTAGTTCAATAATATAGTTAGGAAATGTTCACGCTAGATGTCACGCATTGTAAAAGCTTCATGAATCTGCCCTTTCTTATTTCGTAAGCATCCAGGTGCATCTGTGAAATCCTCTGCTCCTTGTAATGCTCCAGGGATGCAAGGCTAATGCATAGACATTCATTTGGCAGTACCGGCACTTCCCCCATATCAGCTGGCTGGGGGAGAGTGGGGGGGGGGGGGACGTCCCACATAAAACACACTGACGAGCCAGGTTTGATTGCTTTTTTTTAAAGACTTGAACTTCATAGGTTGCCTGCCTTTGGAAGCGACCGGCCTCGATGTAGCCAGGTTCCTTCACAGTTCATCTCCACTGCCCTTTCCGCTGGGCCGCTCCTCCTACTTCCCGTTTTCCCTAGAGGAGGTGGTGACACCTGTATAGGGTCTTCCAGGTGTCCCTCAGGTCCAGGTGCCTGGTATCATCATGACATCCCCCCACTTGAAGAGTGTGTAGCCCCCTTTCTCGCATGAGACTGGAATTTACTCGTAGGTGTCTTCTTAGATTTGTTCAATGAGACATTTGGTGCCTTTTGATTTTTGTGGAAAGTGGGGAGAGTGAGAGTGGAAGACTGGTGTTCATTTCTCCCTGCCTGTGGGCGTTCTTCACTGCCTCTACCTTCACTGTCATCAGATAATGTGAAGTTTTCTGCCTTTTTGCGCACTCAAGTGAAAGTCAGCTTGTGGTGGTATCTTTTCAAGTGGGAGATGTTTCTGGTCATTAGATGGTCCTCCTTCTCAGCAGTGATCATAGTTTCATATTTGCTGGTTACTTAGAGAGATTGGCTCTTATACTGGGCATCAGACTTTCTTTGCTGTTCTTATTTGACTAGCATCCAATCCAGTGGTGGCTGCCACTAACAAAGGGTGGTGAGGCGGGTGGGGGGAGTGCAGGGGTGGGAGAGCGAGCACGGGGGAGTGAGGGGGAACAATGGATGGATAAATATTTTAAAAACGTACCTGACACCGCCCGCCTCCTCCTGCTTTTTGGTGCTCCTCCTGGCCTCTTCTTGGGTCCAAGCAGCCCTTGGGAGGACTTCCAGCCAATCCCTGTACCGCAGAGTAGCATGGGGATTGGCCTGAGCGGGCTGAAAAGGCGCCCTGATCAGACCAGGGAGTCTGTGGGGGTTTCTCCAGCAAAAGACACTCCGATAATGGACGGAATGCAGAGCAAATCAAACATTCACCCCCAGTCAAGAGATCTGGGTTAAATCCATTGTTCTTTTGCTCACCATGCCATCCCAGTTTAGATCCAGCCATATGCAAATCAGTCTTGACCCTGTGCTGAATGCAGCTGGGCTTTAGAAACCTAAAGTGCACATGTGTATTTTGGTCGGCCTGAGACGGCCGGCCAGACACACATGAGCACTTAGGAGGTGCACAAGCACTCCTCTTCCACCCTCCCATGCCCCACCCCTCCATGCACAAGCTGGCAAACTAAAAATAAAACGATGCTAGAGCATTGTTTTTTTTCATTTGCTGGCTCTGCGCCAGGCAGTGGGTCGACACTCTGCCATTGCAGAGGAGTCGCAACTGACCCAATCTCCTATTGTGCGAGAACGAGCTCTTGCTCGTATCTTGCAAACAGCATATTTCCTCATCTGGTCTTTCTATTTCAGATCTTGCATTTGTATTTCAGCAATCTTTTGCTCAGTTTTCTTGGCCTTTCCAGTACTGTCACTTCTGGGGCTCACCAGGGGATCCAAGTTTGCAACTCTTGTTCTAGCATGGGCACGGATGGACATTTTCCCTGCCTGCTTCCTGCATGGTCTTCTTTAGACTGGTTATGAATTGCTCCACCATACCGTTCACTTGTGGCCATAGTGGTGTGGTTTTCCGATGTTTAAAATCAAGATAACTTGCAAATTCAGCAAAGTCTCATCCATTAAATGGTAGAGCGCTATCTATAATTACAATTACAGGCATGGCCTATGTGGCAAATGTTTTGTTGTAATTCGGCATCACCACAGCTGTGTTGGTTGTGGACAGCTGCTTAACCAGTGGGAATTGGAACTATTCATCCATGACTACCATGAGATACTTGCCAGAGCGGTCCAAATTAGTTGAATACGATCTGGCTCCATACACTGGAAGGTAAACAACACATTTGCAGCGGCAGCAGGCATTTGTTCGATTCATCACTTGGCATGTGTGACACTCCATTTGGGTCTCTTCTACCTATTGTTCAAGCCTTGGGTACCACACTCATTCTCTTGATGCTCAGTCTTTTCGTCACCAACTGGCTTCGATGTACTTTGTGCATAAAGTCTACCACTTGCTGGTGAAGTATCTTTGAGATGATTATTTGTCCCCCTCTGAGTAGGATACACACAGTCTTTAATGGCTAGCTCCTCACTCACATGTTTGAAAGCAGATTGTTGTTTGAGGTCTATGTCCATGTCACCTTCAGGAATTTTGCTCTGCCACCATTTGTGCTTTTATTGTTTGCTGGTGTGGTACTGAAAATTCTGGACTCGTGTAATAAACTTTGTCGTAGCATGACGATTTTTATATCAAAAGACCGAGAATGGCTAGTACACTATGTACAAGCATTTTCGTCATATTCCAGTAACGATTTCACCTCGAAATCGTCATTTTCGTCCTGAACCCTTGGCTTCCATTTTGTGTACAGCAGCCATTTTGTGAGTTGCCCTCACATAGGCTTATAACTACAGCCAAATTCGATTCCAAAGGACACGTACACCTTAATTGACTTCTCTGTGACCTGGGCAAGCTGAAACCATTGCCCCAGGCCGAACCTGCCCGGCCAGTTCCTTTCCCAGTGGCCGAGCGAGATAGCATCAAGGCACAACATGCCATAAACCTTTTCATCGCACACACACCCTGTCTTATCTTACTCACACCTGTCTCTGCTCCCTTCTTTATGGCCTGTTTACGATGGGGATGTGCCGGGTTTTTATTATGGGTTTCTGCAGCTTGTGTAAGAAGGAATGTTGGGTTTTTGCATGTTTGCAAAAGCTAGAACTGCCCCTTTCTTTTTTTGTACTGAGTCATGTAACGCTAAAAACATATAAAAGGCCTCTGTCATCTTTGTTCCTCAGACTACCTCATCCACTTGCTACGGCTTCTGGGTGACGTGGCCTCACTATGTTAAGTTTAATAAAGATGTCTTTTCATATTTTCAGAGTCTGTCCAAGTTCTTGTTATATTAGTAAGTATTCCCTGAGAACGAAAATTACCAAGTTCTTCATTTGGTGCCCAACGTTGGGCTCATCAGAGAAGTGACTTTCTGTGGGAGTGATCGTGCCAGGAGACTGAAATAAACTGAGGAGGATAATATTTAGATTAGTAAAAGTAAGAGTTAAGTATAAGTGGGTCGCTCCCAGTCCTTTGTTCTTTGATGTTTTGATTTTGATTGGTTCTTAGTTTGATTTGTCCTTAGTTTTTATTTGAAGATTGCAATTTTCGAAAACCGAGGGTCTTGTATATTTACGAGTGTATCGATAGAGATAGCCCCTTGAAGTTTGAAGCTAGATTAGTGAGATATAAGATGCCTGATCTGAGCAAATTTGGAGCTTTGTGTTGGCCAACTTTGTATACGTTTGGATTAGCCGGCTTCCCCTAAAGGGGATATCTAAATAGGTTTAGATTTAAAAAACATATTTCTTCCTTGGTGATTTTGTATCCCCAGGGAATTAAAATATGACATTATACAAAACAAGGATCCTTTGTTCTGCACAGTTTTATGAATGGAGATATGCAGAACGATTTTTGGTTTCTGCCAGCCAAAGCTAGTGAATTAAGTGTATTGTGGCTTCGTGCACATACAGCAGTCTGTTGGGCTATGTTTTCTTTTGCAGTCTTTTGGAACCCTATTGCGACGTGCTTCTTGTAAATATGACTTACAGCTAGTATTTACAAATGGCTTTTTTTTCGTCCTGAGTGTCGATTTGTGGGTTCAATGTGTGTTTCAATGTCTATGTGGTTTTTCTCATTAGTGTAACTTCAGTAATAGCTTACAGCGCTGTATTGTGTGTCCTGAGTGTTTAAATCTTTTCTCTTTATGTCTGCAATGAGCTCAATGTCTTTGTAGGTTTCTTGATGTTTTCAGTCTGTTAAGTAAAATGTCAGACTAAATAATATTAAGTAGAAATTAAATAACACTCCAGCAATTTACTATGTCACATGCTAAAATCGCTATGTGTTGCTATTTAATTTACAGACTAAGCAAAAACGCATATGTGCAAACTGTTAAATGCTTAAAATAGATAAGTTAAAATTCACATTCACTAGGAATATGAAGGGCCTCAAAAATAATTGTTCCTTTGGTAGCTAAACAAATTTGTAGCGTTTTTTTAAAGGCAAACACTTCAGCTAAAGCGAATTTTTGCTAGATTTAAATGCATCTTTTTGCACGCGCATGTTTAAAACTTGAAATGTCTGTTTTCAGTAAAACTGAAAGCATGCTCAGGTTTCAGCACTGTTTCAGGTTTCAGCCCTTAAGGCAGCAGATGTTGTTTTTCGAAGGCCATAAATAGCATTGGAATGCTTATTTAGCCCAGGACTTAGCACAGTTGGATTTTTTTTCATTTCAGAATAGTGTTTTAGAGGGTTACAAAAATAAGGTTCATCACTTTGTATCACTGGAAGACATTCCAAATACGGTTTTCCTCTCTTAAAACATCTTTTTCAAAGTATATTTTTGGTTCTGTTGAAAATACTGATTGCCCTTTAAAAATGGCGCGAAAAATGTCATGTTTTAAGTTAGGCTTTTTGTGCGTAGGCGCATAAATGAATGCATCTAAAAATGATAGGCAAGGGATGCAGCTTACCTTTATATGTGGAGTTATCATAAAAACAGATAATTGGTTTCATTGAACGAAAAATTATTAATTATGGAAAAATTATTTGAGAAAAAAATAAGTGCTTTTTAAAATCGTTTTCTGATATTTATAAAGCTTAATACTCATACTATGACCTCCCAGTACTAAAATTTGATTTAAGTTATGTGTTACGGTGTAATTAGGTAATTTGCATGTTGGTTTTCACTTGGCGCAGGCGTAAAAAACTCATTTTTCCAAGGATTTACATGAGATATGACTAATGTCTAATATCCGTAACGTGTAAAGAACATCCTGAGGATGATTATTATGTAAAACAATTATAGGATATTTATTTTTAAGTGCCCCAAATATAAAAGTCGAAATTGAGTTAAATGGTTTTTTAACACAGATTCTTGTCATTTACCATTGCTTGAAAGTGTCTCTGGCTTCAGTAAATGCATACATTTGTGCATAATACAAACTTGTGGCTTGTTATTGAGGTTGTTTTTCATAGCTCGGTGAGCCAATGTGCCCGGTCCAGAGGTTTGTGTTTAATATCAGGGTTGAAGGTTCTAAATTTAGCGGGGCCCATTTCAGACGTTCATCAATGTTAGGTTGCTAAAATGAGTACCATTGTATAGGGTGGTAGCAAACATTTGTTCTAAAAACTGGTATGTGTGAACCCTTCACAGTAAATGTAGTAGGCCTTCTGTCTTTGTCATGTTGACATTTTGACCTTTTAAATTCGACTCTTGTCTCTGTGAAATGCAGAATAACATTGCTAAACAGGCCTCTGAAAGGTGGAATTTCGGGTTTAAAGTTAAAGACTTAATTCCAAAGGGAAATATAAAAAAGGTTTCTTGAAAGGTTTCTTTAAAAGTCCCAACATCATGACATTTGTATTTCTGCTCTAAAAAAATAATGTCTGCTAGTACAGAAAACGAAGTGTTGCATTACATCTTAGACAAAAAAAAATAAGATGCAGCCTTTTACTAAAATTTTGAAGCCTACATGAATAAGTAAGAACGATTTGCTAATTAAGAAGTTTTTTTTTTATCATGGAGATTGTGGCACAAGACTAATTTTAGGTGTCAGGGAAAGGATTTTACATCTAAAAGTTAAAAAGGCTTCATGTTGCAAGGTGACTGACAAGATGGTAACAGTTAAGTAATGGAAATTTATTTTTGTGTTTGTTAATGTGTATCATGTTTTGTCTTCTGCTTAAAAGTTACAATTGATGTCTGTTTATTATAGGAAATGTCTCTCTTCTGTGTGCTGTGTATTTTTTTTTCCTTTTCGCTTCTGCTCACAGATCATTCATGGATTGTCTGGGGGATTTTAAGCAATACAAGACACGTGAGTTTGGTTGGTTGAAAATGAGATGTTTTTTTTTTTTGCGCAACTCCTTTGAAAAGAAATGTCCATGCGTTTTTCATGTTTGTGTATTTTGTTCTATCATGAATTGTTCTTGCTGGTTCTGTGTGTCCGAAAGTAGTATTTGACAGCAGATACCCACTATTGGTGATCTACTGTCAAACAGGAGGGTATCCTTACACGGTATTATGCGTCACCGCTCATTTATATATGCTATCGTTTTACAGCGAGTATATCTGATGGCTTGACGTCCGTTTTGTGCGTTTTTGCATGTTTTATGTTGTATGTTACTGCTTAAGAAATTATTACAAATTCACCCGTGTTGTTGTGAGGGGACATGTATGACGATACGTGTCGCTGTCAACAGTTGGGTAAAATTTTTGCTGATACTAAAATTCACAGATATGATTTTTTTTTTACATATTGTGAACCAGACAAACAACACTTCACCAGTGTATGTCAAATTTGGCTTAAGTATTGAAGAAAAATAAACAGCAGATTGTATCATTTGTAGTCACGATACTGCCCTTTCCTGTAAGGAACAGGCAGCCCTAAAATTATATATCCTGATTGGACGTAAGGATAAATTATAGATTTGTGACTCTTGTACATGGTGACCTAATTTCTATATCACATTAGTCAGTTTTATTTTGCTTCCTAAGTGGCCTTCCTATGGCTCTGGACCGTAAAAAACACCAGGTTTCATTTTTTCCTGAAGAAGGAACTGGCTTCATCATAAGGCGTTCAACATCAGAAAAGAAGAAGGAGTTGGTTTTGCCACAGTCCCTTGAGATTTCAGTGCAAAAGAGCGCCTGTTATGTGCTGGTTAACCTCTGACAGTGTGCAGTCCCTTGAGCCCCTTGGTCTGAGTTTTGGCCACGTACCCCTTTTTCCCTTGCTTCAACGGAAGTGCAGTGCACCGGAGGATCCAAGAGTGGCAAAAGGCACTCCATTCTGGTGCCCATGAAAGAGCGGCATGAGCGTCCTCTGACACTGAATGATGAGTGTTGGAGTCTGAGAATGGTCCCGGGTCTGCACGAGAAGAGCACAATATCTGTAGTGTCTGCCGCAGAGGAGAGATACGTTGCACTGCCTTGAGACATTGAGACTTTTTGAATGAGCTATGAGTGTTTGCCAGGAGGGCACTCCAACAGATACTGAGCATCAGAGCATGGGAGGCCTGAATCCAAAGGCCCATGCAACAACGGGAGCAGACTTGATTGGACAATAGAAGCCTGCCAGAGAGGCTTTTTGAACAGACTCTGGGCATAGTTGGTTTCACAAGAGGTTTCCGTGTGATTGTATAGACTAAGTGTTAGGAGAATGATTTTATTATTCAACTGGCATTATTTTTAAGTAGTATTCTGTTTAGTAAAAGCAGAATAAAGTCGATTTCCTGTGGATGAGTATCCCCTTTTCACCTCAGAGCATTAATGAGGGTCACCACTGTTTCACTTGAACCTATAATAAATTACAGAAAATGCATAGGAAAACCTACAATGTTACTAGATAATTTTAGGATCTACCTTTTGCTTAGGGTTGTGAAAAATTATGATTTCATTTGTAATAGCGGTCACTACTTTGTCTATATGTTCTTAATGACGTGTTTTCTAGTGTTTTTTAAAAATGGCATTGTCTTTTATGGGTGGGATTGTTTTTGCTGCCCAATTCACATTTGTCCCCACCTCCCAACCTATGTCTCTTCCTACTTCTACTTCTTTGCATTCTTTCCAGATTTTACCTGAACATGGACTAGTTAGGAGGTCAGAGTTTACTGATAATTCCTTTTGTACAGTTTCTGCATTTACATTTATATTTTACTACCAGTTAGTAGTGAACATCACTAATTGTTGGGTGTGTGGTCTTATACCACATACTACAGATAGAGGCATTCCTATTTGGTCCTGCCATATATGGCCTTTGTGCTACTGCGTGTGTAAGGAGACCTGTCCCGAGAGAGTCGCTAAGTAATAGGATTATGCTTCAGCAACATCTTGATGATTTGATAAATATAGACTTGGACTCAGACTAGCGTGAGTATAGGTTATTGCCTATGTAAGGGCAAAAGGAGCGTCTGTGGTACTGAAAATTCTGGACTCGTGTAATAAACTTTGTCGTAGCATGACGATTTTTATATCAAAAGACCGAGAATGGCTAGTACACTGTGTACAAGCATTTTCGTCATATTCCAGTAACGATTTCACCTCGAAATCGTCATTTTTGTCCTGAACTCTTGGCTTCCATTTTGTGTACAGCAGCCATTTTGTGAGTTGCCCTCACATAGGCTTATAACTACAGCCAAATTCGATTCCAAAGGACACTTACACCTTAATTGACTTCTCTGTGACCTGGGCAAGCTGAAACCATTGCCCCAGGCCGAACCTGCCCAGCCAGTTCCTTTCCCAGTGGCCGAGCGAGATAGCATCAAGGCACAACATGCCATAAACCTTTTCATCGCACACACACCCTGTCTTATCTTACTCACACCTGTCTCTGCTCCCTTCTTTATGGCCTGTTTACGATGCGGATGTGCCGGGCTTTTATTATGGGTTTCTGCAGCTTGTGTAAGAAGGAATGTTGGGTTTTTGCATGTTTGCAAAAGCTAGAACTGCCCCTTTCTTTTTTTGTGCTGAGTCATGTAACGCTAAAAACATATAAAAGGCCTCTGTCCTCTTTGTTCCTCAGACTACCTCATCCACTTGCTACGGCTTCTGGGTGACGTGGCCTCACTATGTTAAGTTTAATAAAGTTGTCTTTTCATATTTTCAGAGTCTGTCCAAGTTCTTGTTATATTAGTAAGTATTCCCTGAGAACGAAAATTACCAAGTTCTTCACTGGGTCACTTCCCCTAGCTTTGGATCAGCAATGGCAGCAGCAGGAACTGATGGTGGTGCAATTTGTTCCACTACGAAATTAAGGTATTCTTTCACAAACAACGTTCACATCTTTGTTGCTCTTAACGGGTGTCGGGACATGTAATCTGCCAAGTTTTGATCATTTTCACTTCTGTGATTTATGACATAATGTATTCTTGCAGTCTGATTCCCCCGTAGTTTGATCTGTGGTAGTATTTTGTTTTTGCTCTGGGGTTTCCAAATATCTTGAGCAGAGCTAGGTTATCCATCACAATGGTGAAGAGGTGGTAATGTTCACATGCTCATACTACTGCTAAGCTTTCCAGTTATAGTTGGAAGTATGCCTTTTGTAGTGTCTGTGAGACTTTGAATAGCGTAAGATATTATCAACATCAAGGCAAGGCCTTTTCCTACCTTGGTCCCGCAATTTGGAACTCCCTACCTACAATTCTCCGCAATGAAGCTAATTATACACAGTTTCGGAAGTCTTTAAAAACTTGGCTTCTTGATAAATAACCATTGTGACTACCTGTGCTCTCCGTCTTTATCCATCCTATGCACCGGGAAACCCTTTTTGGGTATCTGTTGCGCACTACAAGTTGAAAAATAAATAAAATAAGGCTTTATTGAGGGATCTTAGGCTACAGCTCGTAGTGTATGCATTCATTTTTAGTTGCAGATATAATGGTCCTTTCACTTTTAGGGCATTATAGGTGAGGCAGCAGATCTTAAAACAGCAAATTTTTTCACTGGTAACCAGTGCAGTTCCTTCAGCAGCAGAGCCGAAGAAGTGCCCTAAGGACAATTGAGAATGAGCCCCGAGGCAGTGTTTTGGACTACCTGAAGTTAGGCAACTAGGATCTCATTAGCAGTCGCCAAAAGGGCATTACCATAGTCTATCCTACTAATTACGATGGCTTGGCCTAGAATCCCTCTGGCAGAAGTTGGAAGATAGGAAAATATTCTGCGAAGAAGGCATATGTTATGATAGGATACTCCAGTGGTGGCCAGAATGTGTTCTTTCATCGTTAGAGCTTGGTCTAATTTCATACCAAGATTCTTCACTGATTGTTTGGGAACAGGGGTAGCCCCAGTTGCCAAGGTTACCATTCATTCGTCCAGATGGAGGAAGCCAAACAGCATAATATCTGTCTTGTCTGCATTCAATTTACAGATAGTTCTCATTCATCCAATCGGATATGGCTAACATGTCCAGGGTGAAGTGTTTTTTTGTAGTGATCAAGTCAGGCTCAAATGTAAACATCAACTGGGTGTCATCCGCATAAGAAATAATTTCAAAGCCAAAACACTCTGCGATATTAGCAAGGGGAGCAATGTAGATATTAAATAGAGTGGGGCTCATGCAAGAGCCCTGTGGGACACCCTTGTCTAAGATCGTCTTACAAGAAGAATATGGGCCCAAGATGAAAGTTTGGTGTCTGTCTGTCAGGAAGTGGTGAAGCCATTTGAGTGCAGGGCCTTGAATAATGATCTCTCGCAGCCTTTCCAGCATCCTAGTGTGAGAGACAGTATCGAAAGCTGCAGAGAGATCTAATAGCATGAGCATGACTAGGTTTCCTGCGTCAAGCCCAAGACACAAGGAATCCGCCACTGCCAAAGGCACCGTTTCCTTGCTGTGGCCTGGTCGAAAGCTGGATTTAGAAGAATCCAGAATTTGATTGGACTCTAAATAGGTTACTAGTCCTTGATGATTGGACTTTCGAGCTGTTTATCCAGAAGAGGGAGCCAAGATATGAGGCAGAAATTAGCCAGAGTCGTTTGGCCCAGAATCGTTTTGTTTAAAAATAGGACGTACACAGACCGCATACCACTCGACCGCAATGGTGCCCATTCCACGAGCAGTTGAAAACCTCTAGGACGGGGCAAGGCAATTGGATGATAGAAACATTACCTTGGTGGGGCAAATATCCAAAGGAGAGCCTGTTTTAGCTGTCGCCAGAGAGCTGCTGATTTCCTCCAAGCTGAAAGGTGCAAAATTGTCCAAGGTGTAAGGCATATCCTTTAATTCATGTTCATTGTTACTGATATGCCCTGCTCTGGAAAAAGGTGAAGTAGTGAAATTTACATAAATGTGGTAGATTTTCTCCTGAGAAAAGTTGTCCAGTGCGTCACAGAGTTCTTGGGATCCTATGGAAGACTGGGCACATGCCCCTGGGGTGGAAAAGTCTTGAACTATATTAAAAAGGGCGTTAGAGGAATTACCTGCCTGTTCAATTCCATTGATAGTAAAATTATGTCTTGCAATTTTGATATTATGGTGGTAACTGTTGCAGGGATTCTGCTTATGCACAGAACTATGCACAGGAAACCAGGACCTCGGTGAATTGTGGTGTACTAAAATACTCACCTCAGTACCCAGAACACCTAACTGACTAGTTCAGTGTATCATTAGCTCTCCATCCTACAGCAAACTACTAATGATTAGACAACCCAGAACATCCGACTTAGGGTACTCTCAGGAATGGTGGGAATCAAGAACACTCTTTCGGTTTGTGGACTGGTATCTCATACCAGTCCACAAGGTGAGTAATCAGAGACACTGAAAAGTTTAAAACGTTTATTTTTAACTATGTGCTCTAAGATGCAGTATTTTGGCTAAAATAAGCAGGCATATGATTAGAAATAAAACAATCATCATTGTTACAATTCCATCAAACAAAAAGGGAGAAATCATGTTACAATGATAGTGGAAACAGGTCATATAGCGCCTAGTAAACCACCCCCCCATGCTGAGAACTAGGTTTTATAATAATAGAAGGTCTCTTAGGCTTGATAGGGAACCCCATACCTCCAAGATCAGCAGAGGTGAGTCACATCTCAGGATCAGCAAAGCTCTCTGCCTCTGGAAAGGTTTTTTCTCCAAGTACCCGAATCATGAATGCAGTGCACTATTAAAGGCCCTAGAATTTCGGTTGGTTGCAGCTGTGTGCATCTTGTGTCTCGAGTGTGGGTCGATCAATCTGAATAACAGCATACATTGTTATAATGAACTTGAAGGCTTCTGCATGCAGTGTACAGACTGAGGTCACGGTGTAGGTCTAGGGATGTGAAAAACAGACCGTTCTCATGCGAGGAAAATCAAGCAGTTTAACTTACAACAACAGTTATATGTAGTATTGTGTGGCCAAAAAGCTGCAAAATGGTGTTTAAACTTCTAATACGCTTATGCTAACATATCAATGTGTGCAAGAAGAGCCCTGTCTTCACTACACCCTCCCCTGATCAGACCACGGAAAAGGAGGGAAGCAAATGAGGAACGCAGAGTTCAAGTTCGAGTGAGACAGAACCAAGTTCAAAATCTGCCGGACTGGATAATTGGAAGTGATAAGTTTGAAGTAGTTAGAAAAAAAGGAAAAAAAAACCAGGAAGGGTTGGTATGCTGCCCATCATGGAAAGAAAATAAATAGCAAACAAAAAAAATGTTTTTGAGTACTGTACGCACTGAAGATGGACAAGTGCCAATTTAATCCATCAGCGTATAGGCACAGTATGTTGCAGCAGCCTCCAAGAGGAAATTATTCAGCCATCCAATTTAATAAAGCGAATGAACATACATGTTCTCCAATAAGCGGAGCCTCCTGCACCATTAGAGGACAACTTGTGTGTTCTTCAAGGTAGCTTTGTGCCAGGAAGTCATGGGCTGACGCACATATGTCCCAATTACCCAGAACTCTGTGCGCAGCTGCAAAGACCATAACCCCGACACCAGAACAGTCCAACTCATGGGCCACTAAGGGACTCATCAGTCGATCATAATCCGGGGCAGGAGAGGCCGCATTGGTGAGACACAATCCAGGCAATGGAAAACAGGTTGGACGCAAATAAAGTACGAAAAGCGGAAGGATAATCCATAGGCTGAACTCAAGGTGGCCAGAGATAGCGTGCCATAGAACTCAGGCATCTGGTTGCGTAGTTGGGAGAGCCGGAGCAGGCTGTCCTGTGACACAGATTGTGCAGCCATTTCATACCAAACAGATCAACAGCAGTACACCGGCAGGTAAAGCGAGAATTAATGGTAACCCGCCGAAGATGCTGGAAAAAATAGAATGAAAAAACGCCACCATCACACCAAATACGGTTTGAAATGAGGTCATAAGACTGGAGCTCACAACTTTGAAAAAATGCGCCAAAGCCAGCTGTTGACGAGGCATTGAATATAGTGTGAATCAAAGTGCTGAAATGTAGGGGAGATCAGTATTTAAAAGCGCATGCACCTCAGTGCGGGTGTTAACCAGGTGAAGGACAAATGTTTCACGGGAAGAAGTAAGGGCAACCTCTTTCTGAGACAATAAAACCCTTATTCTGCTCATCTTGTTGAAGGTCAAAATGGAAGGCCAGATGGACACATCGATTCTCCCATGCGGGGGCAGGAAAAGCACATTTTTACAGCAAACTACACGTTGGGAGACGATCACAATGTACGGAATATCTGCCAACATACCGCAGCAATCGTCATTATTTAAAAGTAAATAGCTACCGTTAGCTAGTAGCGTAAAAGTTGGTGTTATTGCTGGCACTGGAGTACACTTTAAAATGCAAGCTAAATTCGGAGCTTGAGTGTTACTCGAGCCGTGCAATTGTATGTTCTTGCAAACTAGTGAGTGATCAGGTGTAGAAGTGCACTCCTTGCCCTTCCAATAAACTTCTTTATCCTCTCTCAGGCACCTATATTGTTGTATGGCGTTTTAGATTCAGAAGGGATTTTCCTGACACATGCCCTTATATATGTACAATTCACGTTGCCCTTATATAGGCATAGAAATCAAGCCCTTATTTAGGCATAGCCCATGCTACCCAAATACAGGCATGGCTACTTCCATCCGTTCACCAAACGTCACAACGATTTCTTGGAAAACTAGCTTAAGCTGTTAGGGACTTCCCCTTGCTTGAATATTGATTTCTTCAAGAACTTAGTTACTTTACAATGAACAACTATTCCCTAGGGGTTCATTCATGACGTTCGTATGCCCGACTTTACATCAAACAGGGCATTCCTAAACACCTTAGAGGTATAAATATACCTTCATTGGCTATAGCAAAGCTCGGTGATTCGGAGAAGTTCGACGACCTACTTGCCGAAGGAAGCCGACTCTCCAGTTGACACACTGATCAGGAAGCTGCCCTTCTCTGCCGAGAATCCAGCTCCAGTCTTTCTGACTCCCCTTGCGGGGTTTTGGGAAATCGAGTCCCAAGACATAGATACCAGACCTCCTTCATTCTAAAGGTAAGGAGCTGATGAGAACCTCGAGAAACCTTTGGTAGATTCTTGTATAGTAGAGTATTTTAGTCTATGTTATTTATGTATGTATTTTTATATGGCTTAGAACACACTTCAATACATTACAATATGTGAATGGCAAAGACCAAACTTCATGGAAATAGGTGCTTCCCAGCGGTTGATATCTACCTATGGCATAGTGTTTCATACATGAATTAAACTTAAACAAAGGGAAGGGCAGTGTTATTAACCATGAATTAGCCATACAGCTGAGTTAATTTCAGCAAAAAAAAATGGTAAAGTTTTCAATTATTCAATATGTAAAAGCGAATATGTTGCATCCTTTGTGGACATGAACTGTTGTTTTACAGTCAGATTAATCAGTAAAAAGAAAGATGAGGTATTAATGTAGTCCCAAGGCACTTTTCCGGACTTTAAGGTTTGTAAAGTCCAAGCAAATTGCATTATAGATCGTAACTGATTTTGACCAAGGTACAAAACAGACACTTCATTCTGTACAATATCCACAATAGATGACACAATATTGCCTAAAGTGTAATTTCAGGAAGAAAGAGTATTAATGCTATTATCAATGACTGCAAGCACCTTTTCTAAATTAGCTTGATCAATTGCTCTCAATCGAGAAGCAGCTTCAATTTGGGACAGTGTCCAGACTTCGTTGTAAATAGCATATATCCATCTTTTGGACCTGCCTCCTACAGGGCCTTTAACAAAGTCATTCAAATCAACATCGTCAGTCAACTGGGACAAATGAAGTTTAACTGATGCTAAAGTGGAATGTTTAGGCCAGTGCTGACAAATTTGCCTACACTAACCTGAGTATAGCCTGGGGCCAAACCCAGAAAAAGATGTTGGCATGAATCTGAACTTTTGTGCCATAATAACCAACCTTGAGTATCCAAGCTGAAAATATTAAAGGAGGAATTGGTTATTAGGGACTGCAACTCATCAAGGGACCTATCGGTGTGATTATCCCATGTAGGATAAGCACAAATATCAGGAATGGAAGAGGTTTTTAATTCTTTAGATGTAGCAAATCCAAAGCAAGTAGTTTGTGAAATCGTAGAGTTCCTAAACCACATGTGGTTCGGGATAAGACATGCACAATGCAAAGCTTCAGTGCCTTGCACTTGCCAGGCTTTATAAACCCAAACAGATTTAATATCAATTGTATCTTTCCACAGTTCATAGCCCCCTATAGCTAATTGGTCGATAACGGACTTTGAATACAATAATTTAGTGTGGGTGAGTCTAACTTCGGAACAGGACTGTGCAGTCATTTTAAAATAAAATGAATCGGGATTGGATTGGTTAAAATCAGTAAAATAAGTAAACTTTTTCAAGAGAGTTTTTGAGCTGCCTTCAATGGGAGGTGGGCAATGTTAAGCAAAACCAAAGGGTATGATGGACGGAGTGTTGAACATTGCAAGCACTCACCCCCAGTCAACTGATCTGGGTTTAATCCATCATCATTCTTTAGCTCACTCCCCCACCCCAGTTCAGACATGGCCATATGCAAATCAGTCTGACCCTGTGCCTCATGGGAACAGTCCAGCCCAAAGTGCCAAGCAATGTCTTCCCTAGACCGGAAACAAGCATCCTGGGACTGGTTTCTGGCTAATCAGCCCTCATCAGCCAGGCTAGCTTGAATCCAGTGGCAAAGTGAGCAAGGGACCCACGTCTGGGCATACCCTGCCAACTTAGGGCAAACAAAGTAAAACCAAAGAGGATGATGGACAGAGTGTTGAACATTGCAAGCACTCACCCCCAGTCAACTGATCTGAACTGATTTGCATATGGCCATGTCTGAACTGGGGAGGTGGAGTGAGCTAAAGAATGGTGATGGATTAAACCCAGATCAGTTGACTTGGGGTGAGTGTTTGATTTGCTCAAACGCTCCATCTATCATCCCCTTTGGTATCGCTTTGTTCGCCCTAAGTTGGCAGGGTATGCCCAGACGTGGGTCCCTTGCTCACTCTACCACTGGATTCAAGATAGCCTGGCTGATGAGGATTATGAATCTGAAACCGGTCCCAGGATGCTTGTTTACGGTCAAGGGAAGACATGGCTTGGCAGTTCGGGCTGGACTGTTCCCATGAGGCACAGGGTCAGACTGATTTGCATATGGCCATGATTGAACTAGGGTGGTGGAGTGAGCTAAAGAATGGTGATGGATTAAACCCAGATCAGTTGACTGGGGGTGAGTGTTTGATTTGCTCAAATGCTCCGTCTATCATACCCTTTGGTATCGAGCTGGGCAATATTCCCACTGTTTATAATTAATCACATTTCTAAATGTGTTTGCTTTATGCAGGAAATGATTGCCATAGTGCTGCTAACCGAATAAGTATGCATAATTTGCAGAGTCTGAGTACAAATCTTCAGCATCATATGCAGCATAATATTTCAAATCATAAAAAAGAGGCTCTACGGCTTGGACATCCCACTCATCAGAGCGTATGTTTTGTTTCACAACATCTTCCATTGAAAAACATAGTACATTGGGGACAGTTATCCTGTATTGGGCCATGAATTTGAAATTGTACAGAATCCCATACAATCCCGTCTAACACAGGCCAGGTCGTGATGTTGACAAAAGTCTGGTCCCTCTTCATGAAGTGTGATGAGGAGTGGGGTGCCAAAGTTCCATCAATTAACCTAATTGTAGATCTTTCTTTAATACAATGTCCATTCACTAGACAAAAAATACAACTACAAATCCAATGGATATGAATAAAAAAATTGAAAAAAGCACCAGCCAAATGTAAGTCCAAGGAGGTATCAAAAAGTTTCCTTTAAACCAAACAGCAAAAATAGCAATTTTGGATGTGGCACTCGATGGTGTAGAGTTTGTGTCAAATGAAAAACGTATGCATCTTAATGGCAATGTCAGGCCTGATGGTGTTTGCCGAGGCCGAAACAGAATTTCTCAGCATCGCTGGACAAGAGACTGCTGGAGTCATACTAAGAAGAATCGGCCACTTGTTGTAATTTGACATTGTCAATGGAGATGTACCTGTTACCCTTGTGACCAGGAACTGGAGGTAAAATTACTCTTCTTGTTCCCGGCACACCAAGCACTGGAATTGGTGCACAATAAGAGGGGCCAAACTCCTTCTTGTTCTCCACCTTCTCACTGACC
This sequence comes from Lissotriton helveticus, assembly GCF_964261635.1. NCBI lineage: Eukaryota > Metazoa > Chordata > Amphibia > Caudata > Salamandridae > Lissotriton > Lissotriton helveticus. The sequence goes on from NC_136057.1 coordinate 952,141,749, forward strand.
AGGTCTCCCACTCGTGGTAGCCAGCCAACTACCGGAATCTGAAGTGCAGCATCAGTTGTGTAACTGTAATGAATGTGTCAGTTGCTGCCGCCTTCAGATATGGACGCAGTGCTTGCCGCACTACTGTAACCTCTGCTGCTCTGTCTAGCAGTGTTAGCACCCATGTCAGGTTCTGACGCTATGTTCTCACTATCTGTTGCATACCTTGCTGTTAAAGTAGCAACTTTCTTTTTCTGAAACTGAGGGCTTTGACGTTGAAAGTCGTCCTGCTTGTCTTTACCTTCAGCCAGGCAGGGCTGCAAACGTCCTTGCAGGGTACCCTGGCCTCTGCTGCGTTCTCCTCCACTGGTTTTTGAGACCGATGTTTCCTGCAAAGAACGAGGAGAATGTTGATCAGGAACCTGAAATCTATCAGGAGACTTAATTCTTGCTCGGTCATGCAAATGCGCGCTCAGTAGTCACAGGTATTGGTGATGCAGGAAATGATCCTTGTTTCTGTTGCTGCTTTCCCTGTTTCTTATTTTTCCAATTCTTTTTTGGAAAATTGGGATGGTCGTTTTTCTTAGACTTTGCCGTCTGAGTTTGCGGTTGCGCTGCTGTTTTAGCAAAAGGCTTAACACCCAAACTATTGCGGCCAATGGTTTTATATGCCTCTGCAATAATTTTTGACAAATGCCTGGGTTTATCGGCTTAAGGGACAGTTCACAAAGCATTAGACACCTGGAAGTTAACCGCATCTCCCATAACATTAGCAAGGATGAGATCGGAAACTACGGCAAACACTCCAACAAGTCTCATTCCCAACTCGACAGCCGCCTCCGGACCATGTTGATCCTGAACACACTTGATCACGGAGGGTAGGACAGTCATAAATGGTGTGCCAAAGCACTTTGCATAGACTGCTGCAAATACTTTACCCCAGGTCTCACAATCTGTTGCCTCAGGCACCAAGTCTTTCTGCAAACTAATGGTTATAATCCTTTGTTTCTCCACAGGAGTCGTATTAGGAAATACTGCTTTCAGTTGGTCAAATTCCCGGCAAGCCAAAAAGGCATTTCATCCTTATCTTTGGGGTGCTTGCCCAGAACTGAATTAACCATGATTGGACTGATTTTTATCCCAACAGGTCCAACTAATTGCGCCGCAGCTTCAGGTGCCCCCACCTGGATCTTGCGGGAAATGTATTGCACTAAAGCCCTATGTACCCTGACAACGGGGGTATATAGTAATTGTAACTCAGCTATAGAGACTGTTTTATAACGTGGATGCGGTGTGAACCCGGTCAAGACTAGCCAAGTGGCCACAGAAATATACAAGAGGCCTAACCGAACCATAGATACGGTGTGTGGAAGGGCACCATTGAACCAAACTTGATGCTGCCAAGCAGAAAGCGGAAACTCCTGTGTCCTATATGGTGCATAGGCTGCAGGAACCACTGTGTGAGTGTACTTATGGAATGTACCATTATCCGCATTCGCAGCAGGAAATGTAACCCAAGAGTACAAAATCCCAAATGGGAACGCTGCATCAGCACTAACCAAAAAGGGCTCCGCCATACCATCAGCGGTTACCCCGTACTGCGTGAAATGATCCGGAGTGGTACCTCATTATGATGAGCTATATCAACATCACCCATAAGTACACAGTACAAAAAAACAATCTATATGAATTGTAACACAAAAAGTGTAGTAATCCAAACGTGAACCTTTTTATAAATTTCAAGCTTGAATGAACATATAACACATTCGTAGGTAGGTTAATCCCTCACTTCAGTTATCCGGAAACAGTAGTGAGGGTATTGTGGACTGATATAAGCACTAATCGAGCGTCTCGAATATAAAACCAACCGTTAGGTGTGCCATGTTGCGGGGATTCTGCTCATACACATACCTATGCACAGGAAATCAGGACCTCAGTGAATTGTGGTGTACCAAAAAATTCACCTCAGTACCCAGAACCCCTAACCGACTAGCATCAGTGTCTCATTAGCATACTGTTCTACAGCGAAGCGACTAATGATTAGAGAACCCAGAACATGCGACTTATGGTACTCTCAGGAATGGTGGGAATCAAGAACACTCTTTCATTTTTATTCTCATACCAGTCCACAAGGTGAGTAATCAGAGACACAGAAAATCTCAGAATATTTATATTTAGCGACATGCTCTAAGATGCATTATTTTGCCTAACTTAAGCAGCCATATGATTAGAAATAAAACAATCAGCATTGTTACAATTCCATAAAAAACAAAGGGAGAAATCATGTTACAATGATAGTGGAAACAGGTCTTATAGCGCCTTGTGAACCACCCTCCCCTGCTAGGAACCAGGTTTTATAATAATAGAAGGGCTTAGGCTTGAATGGGGAACACCATACCTCCAAGATCAGCAGAGGTGAATCACATCTCAGGATCAGAAAAGCTCTCTGCCTCTGGAAAGCTTTTTCTCCAAGTACGCGAATCATGCATGCAGTGCACTAGAATTTCAGTTGGTTGCAGCTGTGTGCATGTTGTGTCTAGACCAATGTGTCAATCAATCTGAATAACAGCATACAATGTTATTATGACCTTGAAGGCTTCTGCAAGCAGTGTACAGACTAAGGTCACAGTGTAAGTCTAGGGATGTGAAAAACAGACCGTTCTCATGCAAGGAAAATCAAGCAGTTTAACTTACAACAACAGTTACATGTAGTGTCGTGTGCAAAAGCTGCATAGTGGCAAAATGGCGTTTAAACTTCTAATATGTTTATGCTAACATAGCAATGTGTGAAAGCAGAGCCCTGTCTTCACTACATAACAAGATTAGGCTAGTTTATAAAGACCCTTATCACAAGGCTACGTATTTTTGCGTCAGCACCTCTCTAGGGGCTAGATGTAGGTAATTCCCATTTACAGACTCTTAAATACCGAATTTTACGGATTCGGTATTTAAGAGTCTGTAAATGGGAAGGGGGCAGATGTAGGTAATTCCGAATTCAGGAATACCGAATCTGTAAGATTCGGTATTTACCGATTCGGTAAATACCGAATCCTGCAAGGGTGCAGGGGGTGTCACTTTGACACCCTCTAGCACCCCAAGTACAGGCTTGTGTGACATGTGGCACACATACATGCCCTAAGGGCATGTCTGTGTGTCACATTGCACAGGTGTGCATGCACAGATGTGCATGCACAACTGAATTCGGTATTTTACCACACAATAGAATTGTGTGGTAAAATACCGACTCTTAAGGGCCTGTGGCACTGTAAACTGTGCCACCTACATTTGGAATTACAGAATCGGTATATTTACCGATTCGGTAATTTACCGAATCTGTAATTTTACCGAATCGGTAAATATACCGATTCTGTGATTATATAGCGATTCTGTGATTTTCAGCCCCCTACATCTGAAAACCCTAATAGCGGTCGGAAACGGCCGATTGACCGGTATTAGGGCTCCTACATCTGGCCCTAAGTTCTTAGACCTTGATTTCTCTTGTTTTAGCAGAGGAGCAGTGTTTGATGGAGCTATAGTTTTTATAGGGGACTATTGAATCTAAAACTTCAGTTAGAGCAGTATTGAAAGACTCCAGTAGGTTGGAGACCTCAGGATTACTTAGCGACTGGGTGAAGTGGAAGGCTTCAGTAAACGCCTCGAGGTGAGAAGGTGTCATGACTGGTAAGCATTTGATGTCAGTCTACTATTTCTAATTGCGTTGTGGCGTAGATGAGTCTGAACATTAAAGGTGATTATAAAATGATCTGTCCATGTGAGAGGAATTGGTACCTCACTTTCAAGAAACTCAGTATTAGAGAATAGTAGGTCAAGTGTATGGCCTGCTATATGCCTGGGACCTCTGACTCGTTGGGACATACCGAGTTCTTTCAGGTCCACTAATAGTTTAGCCACTTCAGAATTTGTGTAGTCTTCTCCGTGGAAATTAAAATTACCCAGGATGAGAAATGTTTTAGTAGCTAAAACACAAGTGGCAATTTCTTCCACCAGCTGTTGACTAAAGTTTGCTTTTTATCCTGGATGGCGATAGATTAAGGCTATGTTCCAGCTGTCTGTTGTGGAGAAATGTATTTAAAAATATGTAACTGCATTGAGTTAGAGGTGTTGATAGTAATCCAAGTTACATTAATAGTATTTTTAAAGTCAATGGCAAAGCTTCCTCCTGATTTTAAATGTATGGCAAGTTTAATTTATTTGTAATTATCAGAAATAGCTAGGGTAATGGCTGGGAGATTAGAAGCATTCAGCCAAATTTCCGTCAGGAAACAGATATCCAGTGCATGAGAAGTGAATAAATCCCATATCTTGGCTGCGTGTTTAGCTAGCGATCTTACTTTACACAGGAGGCTTTTGGTATCCTTCTTAATAAGTTTGGGCTGGAATCTATCTCCGTAAGGCTCCCTAGATTGATGGTGTTTTGAAGATGGCAGTTACAGCACGCAATCTGACCCTCTAGGATATGGGGGAAGCTATTAGGGCATAGATGTTGTTGAGGGGTGCTAACTTTATTCGGTATCCTCAATTGATGAAGACTAACCGATGAGTGTAGTATCGATGGAATCTGTTACATCTTTCAATGGGAGAACCAGAAGTCCTGGCTCCTGGTGACGTCCAGGCACTGACAGGTGCAAACAGGCTTGCCTTTGGCGCGAAGGATGCACAACGACTGCGCGTCCCGCCCAACTCCAGCTTTTATAGCTGTATACACGTGAGCGCTGACTGCAGCCTCACCAGAAGAGGGTCACTATGCTTTCTCCACACAAACAGCTACTAAAGTTGTGGCGGACTGGGAAAACAATGACTCTGTGACTAAAGGCGGCATGGAACGCTAAGTGCAGCAATTAAAACAAAAGAGTCTAAGCACTGTGCATTACAAATTGGCTTCAACTAATGGCCTGAGCAATAATATCAGTAAGAGCGTAGGACCACTGCGCCTCCTGGCCTGGTCACCCCCACGCTCCTGTGCCTGCCTGCTCAGCCCCAGCCACCGAGGGCCGCCGAGCACTCCAGCCTCCCGCCACCCGAGGCCCGCCGAGGCCGCGCCAGATTTTCCCGCCACCCCAGCCACCCGAGGCCCGCCGAGGCCGTGCCAGATTTTCCCGCCGCCCTAGCCCGCGGCCCCGCCCCCCGCCAGCCGATTGGCTCCCACTCCCGCCCTCCCGCAGACCCTCCCGACCGGCTCCCTTTTTATGACGCCCCCAGAGCGACTGCGCAGCGGACGCGCGCAACGGGAGCACCGACTGAGCGCCGAAGGTGCGCCAAAGGTAAGCCCGTCTGCGCCCGTCCGCGCCTGGACCGCGCCCAGGGCCAAGACCCCTGGCCCCCGCCGGACGTACGACGCCGCCACCCTCAACGCACTCAACACCGTCCGAATCCCGGGATGCTACCGAGCCACCCCGAGACGAACCCACGGACCCTTCAGCTGCCACGCCTGCAAGTTCACCTGCATCCGGACCCGCCCCGCACCAGCGCTCGCCAAGCCGAACACCAGCAGCAACCACCTCAAGTGCATCCTACTCAACACCCGCTCCGTCCACAGACACGCCATCGAACTCTGGAACCTCCTCGACACCACAGCTCCTGACGTCGCCTTCCTCACGGAAACCTGGATGAACGACTCCTCAGCGCCCGACATCGCCATCGCCATCCCAGAGGGCTACAAGATCACCCGAAGAGACCGCGGCAACCAGACTGGAGGAGGCATCGCCATCATCTACAGAGACACCATCCGCATCGCGACCAACACCGACGAAACCCTGACAACCGCCGAACACCTGCACTTCCAGATCCACACGGACCCCAAAACCACCCTCAGAGGCACCCTCATCTACCGACCCCCGGGACCACGCACACAATTCAGCGAAGACATCGCCGACTTCATCAGCCCGCACGCCCTCCCCTCCGCTGACTTCATCCTCCTGGGGGACATCAACTTCCACCTGGAGAACAACAACGACCGCAACACCACCACCCTGCTTGACAACCTCGCCATCCTCGGACTCAAGCAGCTGGTGACCACCCCCACCCACCTTGCCGGACACACACTCGACGCTGTCTTCTCTTCCAGCAAGGACATCGTCTTCAGCCACGCCACCGGACTCCACTGGACGGACCACAGCTGCGTCCACTTCACCTTCAGAAGATCCACGATCCACCACCACCAGCAACAGGTTGCTCGAAGAAACTGGAACAAGATCACAGCAAACCAGCTCGCCACTTCCTTGAGCCAACACCCTCCCGCCAGCTCAGCGAACCCCAGCCAGGCCGCCGACAACCTCACGAAGTGGATCAGCAACTGCGCAGACGACCTCGCCCCACTGAGGACCCCGCCTAGCAGACCCGGCAGCAAGAAGGCCCCATGGTTCACCGACGAACTCAAGAGCTCCAAGAAGAACTGCCGAGCCCTCGAGAAAGCCTGGAGAAGGGAGCCAACACCGGACAACATGACCACCCTCAAGCTTGCCACCCGGAAGCACCATCAACTGATCCACGCCACCAAGAAATCAGCATTCAAGGACCGGCTGGACAACAACGCACACAACTGCAAGGAACTCTTCAACATCGTGAAAGAGCTCTCCAACCCCAACGCCGGAATCAACGACATCACCCCGTCGCAAGACCTCTGCAACTCCCTCGCCTCCTACTTCCACAACAAGATCGCTGACATACACAACAGCTTCAGCCCACAAACAACGCCCCCCACGACCGCACCAACGCCCCCCACCACCACCGTCAGCGCCTGGACCCAGTTCAACACAGAAGACACCATCTGCACGATGAACTCTATCCACTCCGGATCTCAGACAGACCCCTGCCCTCACCACGTCTTCAACAAGGCCGACGCTGTCATCGCACCCCACCTGCGGGACATCATCAACACCTCCTTCGACACCGCCACCTTCCCTGAGAGCTGGAAGCACGCCGAAATCAGCGCTCTACTAAAGAAACCAACAGCGGACCCCACCGAACTCAAGAATTACCGCCCCATCTCGCTCCTCCCGTTTCCAGCCAAAGTCATCGAGAAGACCGTCAACAAGCAGCTGGCCGCCTTCCTCGAGACGAATGGATCCCTCGACCCCTCACAGTCTGGCTTCCGAGCCAACCACAGCACCGAGACCGCCCTCATCGCTGCCACCGATGACATCCGAGCCCTGCTGGACAACGGCGAAACAGCAGCCCTCATCCTCCTAGACCTCTCCGCGGCGTTCGACACTGTTTGCCACCGCACCCTAGTGCAGCGCCTCAGCAACATCGGAATCCAGGAAAAGGCTCTGGAGTGGATCATCTCCTTCCTCGCTGGAAGGACACAGAGAGTACGCCTGCCACCGTTCAGATCTGCAGCCACGGAAGTCATCTGCGGCGTTCCTCAGGGCTCCTCGATCAGCCCCACCCTCTTCAACGTCTACATGAGCCCCCTTGCGGCCATCGCACGCCAACACAACCTCAACATCATCTCCTACGCCGACGACACCCAGCTGATCCTCTCCCTGACCAACGACCCCGCCGCCGCCAGAACCAACCTCCACGAAGGGATGAAAGACGTAGCCGAGTGGATGACGACCAGCCGCCTGAAACTGAACTCAGACAAGATGGAGTCCTCATCCTAGGCTCCTCGCCCTCCGCCTGGGACGACTCCTGGTGGCCCCCCGCCCTGGGCACCGCACCCAAACCGACAGACCACGCACGCAACCTGGGCTTCATCCTGGACTCCTCCCTCTCCATGACCAGACAAGTCAACGCCGTCTCCGCGTCCTGTTTCAACATCCTGCGCATGCTACGGAAGATCTTCCGGTGGATCCCCACCGAGACCAGGAAGACGGTCACCCAGGCCCTCGTCACCAGCCGACTGGACTACGGCAACGCCCTCTACGCTGGAACCACCGCCAAGCTCCAGAAGAGACTCCAGCGGATCCAGAACGCCTCAGCCAGACTCATCCTCGACATCCCCCGACGCAGCCACATCTCCGGACATCTGAGAGACCTGCACTGGCTCCCCGTCAACAAGAGAATCACCTTCCGTCTCCTCACCCACGCACACAAAGCCCTACACGACCATGGCCCGAGCTACCTCAACAACCGCCTCAACTTCTACGCTCCCAAACGCCACCTCCGATCGACCAACCACGCCCTCGCTGCCGTCCCCCGCATCCGAAGAGCGACAACAGGAGGAAGGTCCTTCTCCTACCTGGCCGCAAAGACCTGGAACACCCTCCCGACCGACCTTCGCCTGACCCAAGACCACCTCTCCTTCAGGAAGAAGCTCAAGACCTGGCTGTTCGAGCAGTAGCGGCACCCCCCCCCCCAAGCGCCTTGAGACCCTCTGGGTGAGTAGTGCGCTCTATAAATGCCTTGATTGATTGATTGATTGATCCTTAATCCGCTGCACGTCTAGCCCGGCATCTGCTTTTATAGCCGTGTGCACTAGAGTGCTGACCGCAGCCTCACCGGGAGTGGGTCACTATGCCTTTGCCACACAAACAGCTACTGAAGCTGCGGCAGACAGGAAAGCAAAGCCTCCATGACTGAAAGTGGCAGGGAGCGGTAAATGCAGCCCATAAATCACAAGTGTGTAAGCACTAATAGCAAGGAGACCATGTGTTAAAGATTGGCTTCCACTAATGCCTGATACTTAACCAATAAACAAGAGGCATCAAATAAAAACAGATTAAAAGCTGGCCTGAGCACTAACATCTGTAGGGGCGTATAATCCTCAATCCGCCTTAATAGACTTCTCAATGATATTCGTATGGAGAAGATCACAAGTTCATCTTCAATGTCCTGTTGAAGATGGAAGGGTAGTTTGCAATGAGGTTAAACTACAGGTTTGACGGTTTCATCTTTGTGTAATTTTACTTGGTATTTCCTCATTTTGCTGATACCATTGAACAACTTGTGGTGCTGATAAGCAAGTGGCATATCATCCCTGATTGTGCACAGAACGTCAACCAGCCTCAGCTGTTCAGCAGTGTGGAAGTTGAGGAGGCATTCAGCTGGAGCAGGACCATCCATGACATGTACTTCCATCTTCATTAATTGGTCTTTGTAGGTGAGTGTAGGCTTGATTTTTCCAAGACATGGTAGTGGTTTGTAAGCCATCCAGGTGAAAATCTTTACGTTGGTACGTAGTTTTAGTTGCAGTTTCATTCTGTGATACTCATTGGCTTACATGTAGTTGAGGGTCACCTTGCTGTCAGTGATAAAAATGGTTTTGTGGTCTCCCATTTGTAGTTTGACTGTGGGACATTTGTCTTTCTGGCCCTTATTGTGTGGAGACCATAAATGTCATTATTCACTGTCTCCAGAGTAGGTAGATGTGCTTTTGCACGAGTCCCGAGATATTGACTTGGACCGCCAAGAAGTGGAGGTCTTCCTAGAAGTGGTAGAAGATTTTGAGGAGCTGCTTCTTCTTCTTCCAATTGCTGAGGTGGTGTTTCTTATATTTATTGTGATGCTGTGAGGTGTTTATTCCCGTCATTTTGGTGAGCTCTACAAACTGACTAAAAGTGATTGTCTTTGCCACAACAGTGACAGGTGTGCCCCATCACCGGACATTTGCCTTTCTGGAGACAGATTTGTTCACATTGATAGCACTCTTCTTCTCACTGTAGCAGTGCCTCTTGCCCATGGATTTTTCATGGTGGGCTTGATGCTGGTGATGATAGCCATGTCGCTGAGCTTCAAATTTTGACTTTGTACTAAGGTCTTTGTTATTCCTTATCTGCTCTCTTTTAAGCAGGCAGAATACTTGCTCCTTCTTTTCTACCGTGCTGGCTTCAATTTGTTTTGCTTGTAGCTCTCAGGGCCGGACTGGCCAACCCGGGCACCGGGCATTTCCCTGGTGTGCCACCAGGTTTGGGGGCCGGTTTTGGGCCCCTGGGGCCGATTTTGTTACAGGGTCATTTTTGCAGCATAGCTGCAATATCGGCCGCTGTAACGAAATCGGCAGAAACCTGTCCTGGTAAACAGCTCGGCCGCACCCCCAAACCCCTGGGGGGCTGGCCAAGCACTTTGTCAGGGCCGGTTTTGGGTCCCAGTCCTGCCCTGGTAGCTCTGTCTGATCATTGATCGGGGTCATTTCCTGTATTTTTTCCAGGGCATATTGTTTATTCAGCAATTTCCTCCATGGGGATTTCGAAATGCATCCTTCAATGATTCATAGTTAAATGACATCTTTATTGGTGAACTTGTTGAATTCGCAATATTGAACCAGTTGTTGTAGCTGTGGGATATTGTCATCCATGGGTTCTCTTTTTTCCTGTGAGGTAAGGTAAAATGAGTACCGCTCATAGTCTAGGTTCCTTTTTGGATGAAATTTGTTATTGAGTGTGTCGCCACACTATTGTAGTTTGCCGCTTTTGCTGCAGAGAAGTCTTTGATTATTTTGCAGATGCCTTGACCTGCTAAGCTGTTATGGTGAGTAGCATTTGTACTTTGTCCTTCCCTCTTGTTGCTTCTAGGAAATTGTCCTGATCATCGTGTCATTCTTTTCACTTGCCCCGAGGTTGCTGCTTCAGGTTACCATGAATGGCCCTGATGGTAAAAGATATGTTACAGAGCCTTTTGCTAGTTTGTTGTTGGTGGACATGAATTTTGTATTTATACTTCTTCGGAGTTAATTCAGATTACTTTCTTTTCTTATCCTCTGTTTGTTGGTTGTTTATTTCCCAGTGACTTGACACTTGTTTGGCTTCCTTTGCCTTCTTTTGCTCCTTGTGTGAGTTTGGCTGACTATGCAATGGCTCCCTTCCTTGTTGTCAATAGGGCTTGCCTATTTAAAAATGGCCCCGCAGCTACCTGAGTTCTTTGTCTGTGTCACCAGTCCTGGAGATCTTGCATCTTGCAAGACCTCAAATTCATTGTTGTTTTGGAAGGCGGTTTGCCTTTCCTCACTGTGGGCAATGGGCAATAAGGAATGTGATTAGACATCTAAAAATTGAGAATAGATTTTATTAAAATATTTGGATAAGGCTAGCTCACTCACCAAATAAACTTTAAAATACAAATATTATGTCAAAGCAAAGAATGATTGTCCAATATTGCAATTAAATGTGAAGCTAATTTCTTTTAACAAAAAAACATGTGTAGATATGATACAAGTAACCATCAAATTACTAGTCCATGAACACCAGGTGCCTCTTTTGCAAAAAGACTTTCTGTATGCCATATGAGGATATCAGAATGCTGGTGCACACAGTCTAGGCTGCTATGAGGAGGCACTGAAGAGACTCCCTCTCTCATGTGACATGGAGACATGTTCAAAAGTGTGGAACTACCATGACACATTTATGTTGCTGATAATCACCTTACATAGCAAATAGGAGAAAATCAGACCAATATACTCTAAATAACAACTAGCTACAAAAAGATTGACCCATTTTAAATATGAAATGAAATTAAGGTCAGGTGTGCAAAGCATTTTTACAGTTGAAATAGCCTGATTCTCAGATTCTGGTCATTTGCGCCCAGAAAAATGTACTTTCAAACGTTCTAGATGCAAAATGCGATTCTGGGGCCTATAGGTACAATGCCAGTGTTGCAGCTTTGAGGACGTCAAGAAAGCGTTGCTCACCAAAGAACTGACATACATGATACTGTACCTGACAAAGCTGCATATTGTAGCGGAGGGCAGGTTGTGGCTCTTCATTACTCCCGAGGAGGCATGAGAGTGGCTGGAAGGCTAGCACACCGCTGGACGTCAGATGCAATGGGAGGCAAGGAAGGGGCAACTAATCGGCTAGGCGGGGGATGAGAGACTAGATCAAAGTGAGGAGCAGGCAGAAGTAGGGGCTTGTATAGGTCATGTTTAGCTTGCCTTTGGGGACCAGTGAGGGTGATAAGTCAATCTACAGTGCAGGATGTCTTGATGGACAACTCCGGCAATGCAGCAAGTTGGTTGTAGACGTTCATGTTGGTGCTCTGGTGAGATGTGAGCCTGCCAACGAATTAAGCATATTGATTCCTTAGGAAGGGGAGGGCGAGTTTGGCAATGTTGTCAAACAGTAAGTAAGGCAAGGGCACTACTAACGATACTATAAAGGTATTTAACACCATGGGTGTACAAGTTCGGCCCGTCACAGCAGTGCCAGCCAACCCTAGTTAGTTGTATTATGATGTTAGGGCAACAGGCGCTCTAAAGGTTGGGGTGGCGGGTAATTTTGAGCCTGCTGTGCAGGGTAGAAGGGTGGTGGTAGTTGGGGGACTTGAGTTCATTGTTTTTGTTATGTGCTAAGTTTACTCATCTCCTAAAGCATGCATATAATGGACCTGCAGCCAGAAGGGGGACACACAGCAAGGTACGGGAAAAACATAATAGGCCTAGCCTTGGGTGGCGGACACAAACCGACACCACACCACTACACCAATGGCAGAGCATGGTCAGAGGGGGCTGAACATATGGACGTGGAATGTCAATGGCCTGTGCAGCAAAATTAAACACCCACTAGTATTGCAATATCTGCATAGACTGGCCCCGGTCATGGTATTACTCCAAGATACGCATCTCAGGGGTAATGACTACGAGGCACTTGACCATTTCGGTTACATATTAGTAGCCCATACAGGCTACTCCACGGACTCATGAGGTACATGCCTCCTACTTAGGAAATCAGTCCTGTTTACCCTTCATTGCACATGGCACAAGCTGGGTCACTATGTATCCTTGTTGGGGACATGGGAGGGCCTTACACTTAATGCTTCCTCGATGTATATACCACTTAGACTTCATGCCAAAACACTGCCAGACATTAGTGCCCTCATCTTAGAGATGCCTATGGGAACCCTAATTCTGGGAGAGGAAATGAATGCAGTCATGGAGGACGAGATTGACAAAGTGAGCAGGGCAGCCTAACAGGGTGACACAGGGCCACTGCAGCCGTTTGTGGCAGCATTGGGGCTGTTGGACATATGGCGAAAAACAACCCACAACAGCGACAGTACACCTACTTTTCTTCCTCTCATGGCAGCTTCTCCCATTTGAACTATATCTGTACACAGCTCATCTACGCAGGCAGCTTCTGTGCAGCGACACCACAGCAGAGGCATATCCGACTACTCCCTGGCTGATGGCCAGCTGAATAAATCAGAAAAATTGACCCATGGTACCTCAGCAACAGGGCACATAAGGGAAAGCTAAGGAAGGGAGCAGAGACTAATTCCAAGACAACCAGGAGCGCAGGCCAAATAGGGGGAAAGAAGAAAGAAGGCAAGCATGAGTGTGAGCAATAAAGACATTCTGAGTTTGAAAGCCAGGGCAACGATGGAGAAAACGACAGTCCTCTACCTCCAGCTCCACCTGTGACAGCAGGATCTCAGGCGCTGACAGAGAACAGGGCCAGTAATCCCGCTCTAGTGACGCAGTGTCACCTGTACGATATAGGAGGCAAGGCCAGCAAATTGATGGCTTGGTTAGATAAAAGAGACAAGGACCATTCCTGGGTACCTGCGATTCTAGACAGGAGAAACTTACTGCAGACGACAAGTACTGCCATAGAACACACCTTTGCAGCATATTATGAGGACCTGTACACTTCTGTAACAAATAGGACAGAGGCTGACTATACAGACTTCCTGAGAGACATCAGGTTACAGACTCTAACAGGAGACACGAGGGAGACAAAGGAGGAGATAGCAGCGGCCATAAGGGGTCTACAGTCCAGAAAGGTGGCCAGGCCCAAAGACTTGCCAATAGATCTGTACAAAGAGATGGCATACAAGGTTGCAAAGCCCATGATGACTATGCTCCAAGCGGCACAGGAGGAGGTCTGCCTACCACAAGACAAGCTTATAGCTACCATAGTTGTAATATTTAAGAAATGCAAGTCATCGACAGACTGTGGCCCCTACAGGCCAATATATTTGCGAACGTAGAGCCTAAGGTGTTGATGAAGGTGCTAGCAGCAAGGCTATGCAAAGTTATCACCTCCACTGTACACCCCAACCAGTCGGGTTTCACACCACATAGAAATACCCGCCTCAACGTGAGATGCCTAAATGGAGTGCTCCACGTGACGAGATCACCCCTAGAAGCACAGGTGGTACTACTGTTTCTTGATGCCAAAATGGCGTTTGATAGTATTGAATGGAATTACATCTTTGCCATGCTCGCTAGGCTGGGTTTTGGGCAAAGGTTTGTGATTGGGTTAGACTCCTATATCATTGATATGGTGAGTGAGGGTCGACGGAGACTGGGAGGCGCATATCTCTTTATATGCAGAAGACATCATACTGTACGTCACTCAGCCCTCCCTTTCCATTGACTGTATACTGCAGGTCTTTGACGTCTTCAACAGTTATTCAGGCTATTGAATCAATTGGGTCAAGTCTGTGGTTTCCCTCTCTCAGGGAGGGCACAGAGTCTCCTTCTCGAATGCACTATGCCAGTGGCTCTAGAGGGGTTTCAATATATGGGGATCTACATCACCTGCGACTCACGAGAATTCCTGCTTAGGAATGTCTTCCCACATCTGGACAGGCTTTGGGGTGATGTGACTCACTGGCGAATTCTGCCCCTGTCGCTGCTGGGTACAGCGGGTCTGTATAAGATGATGGCTCTAGACATGCCTCTTGAATGCGCTCCAAATCACTCCATACAAAGCCTTACCGCAGTTCTTCCAGAAGATTGCGCACAAAGTTAGTCTCCAACTGTGGAAGAAGTGTGCACCGCAAAAGCTGCAGAGGGTTGTGAATGACGGTGGACTGGCAGTCGCCGATATCCCGAAGTACTCTTGGGTGACACAGTTATTAGTGATAGTTGACTGGGTATTCTCGGACTGTCAAAAACCGGACTATAGAGTAGACAAGGAGGCTATGGGTTACAGAGGGACATGAGGCGATCTGGTATTGCAGGAAGAGAGAGCATGCCTTGCCAGCACAAACCCAGACAGTGTTGAGGCTCTGGAGGATGGCCCCGAGCTACCTGGACTGGAAGGGCAGGCTCCCTCATCTGACTTCAATATGGGGCATCAACGTATTACACGAAGTGGGGAGCCTCAAGGGATTCTCGAGATGAGAACTAATAGGTATTGAACACCTGGGTGTCATCTGGAGAGACCAGGCATTGATACAATTTGTGGTCCTTTGCCAGTAATACGAACTGGTGGAATCAGAACAGTATTCCTCCAGCTCGGTCAGGCTCTTTCGACATACATATTAGAGGAAGAGTATTTACCGGAGGCATCGCCTCTTTAGGACTTTTTACTTCCAGAGACCAGATCTGACAAAGGGATCTCCACAATACATAGTAAACTAGTCAATAACTCCCTGGATCCACTGGGAGCATTGAAAGAGTTCTGGACAGCAGACCTAGATGACATAGACAATGGAGACTGGATAGTTGGCTGTAGTAAATAGTTCTCCAGCCAGTGATATTAAAGTAGGAGATTTATTGAGGAGCACAGCAGAATAGGACCCAACGCCTGCTGACCAGTCTGCAAACTGCCACAGCAGAACCCCGAGTCACACAAGCTAACATGCTAATTCTAGAATCAAGAAATGACATAGAGATGAGAAAAGGTCATTGAGAAACATGAAGAGAATAAAGACAATAAGTTTACAACATTGGCATACAGAATCCACGGGAAATAGCTATTTGTGCCCGGTTTTGGCTTGTGCAACTCAGGATTCTGCACAAGTTTTACTACTCGAGGACACTGATGCATCAGATAGGCAAAGCAGATACATTGCTCTGCCTTTGGGTGTGCAGGAATGGGATAAATGTTTCCATATTATGTGGGAATGTCCTATGATACAGGAATTTTGTCAGGGGATCACTGAGGTAATGTCTCAGTCTTGTCCTTGGAAGCTGCCATGAATGCTAAGTGGCTCCTTTCAATGATCCTAGGGGTTGAAACCTGGGCCAGGTATCAAAAGATCTGTCTGGTGTTGGCAGCCCGGTGGCCAGCGCAATAAACTCGGGTGTGGCGAACATCTACACCACCAACCGTTGAGGGTTAGGAGTTTGATCTCGACTGGGGCCAGTGGGTGGAGCAAGTTGTCTACCAGAGATGGGGTTACCCCAGGAAATTGGAGAAAGTGTGAGGGGCATGGCACATTTTTAAGGGGCCCTTAAGGGAGGCAGGACTGGAGGGGAGAGGATTGAGTGGGTCACGCCTGTGGGGTGCTAGAGGAAAATGTGCAATGCTCTGTAATACTCAGGCCTGGTCAGTGAACTCCGCTCCATTTGCAGGGTCTTCTGCACCCGCACTCCGCGGAGCTCGCAAAGTGCAGAAAACTCTGCTCTGTGTAGTGCAGCAGAGTTTTTTTGCCTGCTCAGGCTTGCGAATGGTAATTTCACGAGGGTGGGCTACCGATTGGGTAGAATTTCTACCCACGCGGCAGGAAGACCAGCGCAAATGGCAGTTTGCACTGCACTCCGCCACTTGCGGAGCTCGGCTGAGTTTTTTTGTCACTTCGTGGAGTTCCGCATAGTGAAACTCTGCGAACTACGCCCAGAGCTGTGTAATAGGTCTTAAAAGAGCCATCCTTGATGTGAATATATTCTTTGTCCTTGACAATGTAGATCTTTACTGCTGTAAAAGACAAGTGATACTCTGTTTTCATTTCCTGTACATGCTATATGATTAGTATAAAAGAGTTAAAAAAAATCCATGCAGTCTCCCATATGTTGCAAAGTACTAATACTGCATATCTTTACAAGTTCAAAACTGACCTGAGTTGCTAATGATGGCCACTTTTTTTTATCTTTCTGGTTCACTAACAGGCACCACTTTTATTTAAGTGGTCAAACCTATTTCTGTCCCAGTTCGAACCTGTAGTTTTCACATGATGCACGTTTTTATTTAGAAAACAAAATAGGTTAGGGAAGTGATTATTCAGTTGCTATCCATGTGAACTTTATCATTAGGATGCATATTTGTTATAGTGAAGTTTAAGAATGTTGAATATATCACAAAACAGAATATAGTAACCTTTTAAATATCAGCAAAATGAGCGAGATAAATCCAAATACTTTTGACCATAATTTTCATCTATCATATTTAAATTTCAGTCCGCAGGAAGTTTCAGAGTTCTAGCAGAACCTAAAGAGTTGGACATTATTATGCTGTGGTGATTATAATGGAAAGTAATAAACTCTGGATTTGTTGATAAGATGCTATTGATCTTTACCTTACCTTTAGGATATTCGCTATGAACCAGTAGAAGTAAATGTCCAGCTGCAAGGCGAGTTTAAGTGTTGATATCCATGGTCTTTTATTCCTTTCTTATCCCAGTTTCCTTACCCCAATTCTACTTACAACCAACATATTCATCTCATGTGAGATTGTCTGAGAGATGTGCAGAAACATTCTTCTCTCCCATTGGGTCTGGACTACAAGGTTAGTACCTTGTGACACAGATTGACAGGGCAGTTTCCAGAAGACTTGGTAAATAAAAGGATCCTAAGTGTGATCATAGTGTCTTCAGGTATCTTGCAGAGCAAGGTAGTGCGAACTTTGCTTCCTTCCTCCAGATTCCTGATTGCCCAGCAAGGATTGATGGGAAATGACATGGTATTTATACCCAGCATAGCAACACGGCCTCTGAGAACTCAGTCTCACGAGATCTCAAAGGTACATCTTCAAAAGCACTCCTATTTTCATGAAACTGTCAAGAGAACTTGCACATCCGACATGCTGCTACCTTTACAATCCAACCTCTACTTCAAACAGCTCATTTCAGAAGCTGATCCTGCTGGTGAACCCTACATCTGGTCAGAGACATGACAGCTGTAGGTTGACGCCTAATACGTGTTTTTGGTAAACAAATATAGACATTTATACTAGGCATACTTATTATTCGTGTGCAGGTTAGTCTACATGCAAGCATGACCTTCTGACGTCATGTCTTTTACCTTCTCTATGCACTGCTTAATTCCAGTGGTTAAGTGGCACACAGCCAATTGTCTATTCTTGAGAGTTGCTTCTCAGTGCACAGGAAACTGCTAATTGGTCCATTCCGGAATGTCCATCTGCTGTGTCCCTTTTTTCATGGTTTCATTATCGATTAAGTGAAAGACTACCACACAATGGGTGGTGTGAACAAACGAAGATATACACTGGTATGTGTGAATATTATATGCTCAAATGTATTCATATTTGCAAAATGGGTCACAGGACAAAATGCTGAAATCGGAGTTATTTGAACTATTTTCTTTACCATGGGCATATGTTGACATCTATGTGGTTGCTTTGTCACATGTTTTTGTAGTGTTTATGCAGATCAACGCGCGCTATTCATTGTGCATCTGCGTTTGTCGATAACAATTATGTATATTGGCATTCAAGACTAACTATGTGCAAAGATTTTGTTTCTGTGCTTTATTCGAGATAAACTATTATCTTCAACCTACGTCTGCTCTGCTAATGACTATGCTTGTGTTTCAAGGTTTACAATGGTGGCTCATTGTTTAGTTGTAAGGAAGGGTTTCATTAGTTGCAACGTTCTGTAACTGGAGCTGTTGTCTTGTCTGTGCTTGCGTTGCTACTTTCACACTTGCTGTGCAGGTGGCAGTTTTTTTTAATGAAAATGAAGTTAACCTATTGGAAAGTTTACTTGTGAAACCGTGTTTGCGCTGCGGAAGTTTGCAATTTTCCCGATAGCTGCTTTTTGTTGTTTGTTTTTTTGGAATCATGGTTGTGTTGACATCCATTGGCCCTCCTGACGAGGATGTTTAACGAGGAATAAAAGGAGCAGCATGATGAGTCTTAGAATGCGTTATTGAGTTTCTTAAATTCCTTATTTCTAAAATGTTTACAATTCACACTGCCTGCTTAGGACTATCAATATTTATTGGACAGCTTGGAATGTTTTCCATTGCTATTCTTAAAGTTTACTTCAGTGTGACTTTCTGGTTGGATTTCAGGAAGTATGTCGCACTGTGTGATAGGAAAAAAGCCCCTGTATGATCATTTTAACTCAATCTCATTGTCTTCGGTATTCATCACTGCAGTTGCAGACTTAGATTTGTGCTTTTCCAGTGTTTCATTTGCAAAGGCGGGTGGTAGCATAGGCTAGCTCAAATTGTTTCACATAAATAATCTATATGACTTTTAAAAGGCATCTATTCAGCTTCCACAAAAGTAATATATAATCTGCCAGGTGGTAAATGCTTCAGACACAGTCTATTCTCATAAGTATGCTGAAGGTGTCGCTTTTGCAAAGGTGCTCGCTTGACAGTGATTAATTTACCTCTTCTTTCAATGTCTCCCTTAGATTATGAATGATAGTGAATTGATTTATGAGCTCTTCTGCCAGAATATTACCCAGAGAAGATGCAGTGCTGTGAGCAAAAAGAACGCCTGTGTTGTTGATCCCTCGCGGCTCTCGTAGTTTTTGTCGCATTTCAGTAGGTACAGAGCTTGGACTTCATTTCAAATTTTCTGATATTCCAATTTGACTCAAGTTGTGAGTATATTAGTTGCTCCCTTAACTCCACATATGTTGCACGTGTCCGTATTTATTTTTCACTCGGGCCTCATTAACATACTAAAGGGCCTGGAAACAATCGTCTTTGTCCTAAAGAGGTAGGGAGAACCCTCATGTCACAGGCGTACATCCTTTCATCATGGTCATATCATGCATAGATGTATACTCAGCTGATTTACATGTGGAAGACTCAATGCTCGCTCACTTGTTCTGTAGTAGACCAGTACATGGCTTTCTACTCTGTAGTTAGTTAGTTGCAGTGTCCAAGAGTACGCCGGAAATGCCATGACATAGGAAGTGGAAGAGGAGGACAGCCTAAATTTTCCTTAGACTGTTCGTTCATGTCATATGGCTATTCGGCTGAATGCATCCTAAAACATGTAGAAGTGCCTTGATTGGCCATTTATTACATGAATTTCAATGGGACGTGAAGTGCGTGAGCAGCTCCACCTAAGAATATCATGCCTTGTTTTCATCACTTTACCCTTTCAGACAGCAGAGAGAGTCAGTAATGCCTTCTAGTGCCCTTTGTTTGACTTAGTAACAATCCTCACATGAGGGGCATTAGAACTGTATGGGGCAGAAAGGTTATTAGCTGGATACAAAATCAATAATACTACCAGCATATGACAGCCCAATGCTATCTATCACCTTCTTCCATGTTTCCAACTTTCTTCTAGTTTGTGGTTTGCTGTGAAAAAACTTTGTTTGGTCATTTATCCTGATGAGCTGCATTCCGTGCGCACAGTCAGTGCCTGTTACACCTTTCAGATCGGTCTCAGAGAAGAGACAGTTTTAGCTGTTAAGTTAGTCTCCCGTATTCCGAAGAATTACGCATATATAATACATATATATATAACATAAGGGACTACAGTCAGCCCTTGGTTTGTGCACTGTATATTCACATTTTGCTTCTGCCCACCACAGCATACACCTTGGGGAGTGGGTCAGCGCTGTTCATCCATTGACTGTCTTGCCTGATCATATGCATAAAATGTATGAAGCTGCTTGAAAAGAAGTGTACTTCAGTGCCAGGGCATTTTTTGTGCGTGGCCTTCTGGGCCCCTCTTTTACTTTTGTATTTTCTGTTAATTTGTTGCCATTTTTTTAATGTAACAAATGTTTGCAAAAAAAGAAATAAATGACAGAGTTGCACACTTGCCAAGGCAGACCTATTGGTTTTCCCAATGCTTGCTTTAAATTCTGCCCTGAAATGTTAACTTCCATCAAAGATCTGAAGACAGTGATTTCGTCTTGACTTTTTCCAGCCTTTGCTCTAGAATTCCAGCCAACTCTGATGCTCCAGTTATTTGTTGGGAAAGTGCAAGTAATCAATACTTGGTTTTGTGAATTTATAGAACTCCTCAAACTAATGGGCAAGTAATTTGTTGTGGCGCAAACTATATGAACAAATAGTGAATATTTAGAGTTTGCTCACTTCAGTATCACGGTGGGGCGGGGGTCAAGTACAAATGGCATATTAGCTCCTATTCTGAGATCCAAAAATCGGAATGAGTTGCAAAGAACACATCCCGTAAATTCCATTCCCTACAACAGCCGCGGTCAGTAGTAGGAGTTCCCGCAGGGCGGTGACGTGGGGAGGGGGAGGGGCAGGCTAGTGGGTAGTAATGTATGGATTATGGAGTATAACAGGTAAGTAAACATATAAATAAATAAAACAAATTTTGTTGCGCGCATTGCATCACATTTGGTGATGCAGTGCGCGCAACTAAATTTGTTTTATTTATTTATATGTTTACTTACCTGTTAAACTCCGTAATCCATACATTACTACCCCCCCCTACCCTGCCCCTCCCCCTCCCCACGTCACCGCCCTGCAGGAACTCCTACTACCGACCGCGGCTGCCTTACAATATTGATATTTACTCTCTCTTACAAATGGGTATCAATCTGTTAGAATGGTATTGGTGTGTAGAAAATACATTTAGAAACATAGATCCTGGTAGTCACCAGAATAACCCAAACACAAATATGAATTCATCAAATGTTGAAAAAAACTGTTATTGGAAATGAATCCAGTTCACTAATAAATGTCCACAATAATAGTGAGTGCATGATATATCTGGAGGCAAAAGTGCATGTTGGTAGGGATCTTCACGCTTGTTTCATATATTCAATATAATAATTCTATACAGAACTCTGGGATTTATTTAGGGGTATATTCACAAGAACGTGTGCTAAACATCACCAAAAAAATGCTAACGCACCTTTATACATTGCAGACGATCGCGTGGAAATAACCCTGTGTCAACGTGGAATTCACAACAAGGCGGTAGCATGCGATAGTTTGCCGAAACTGCGTCCAATGTCCGCGCGATACAACCACTGCGACGGAGACAAAAACACAAACCACAACGCAGAAAAACATGCGATGTGCCCAAACGCAATAAGAAAACAGTGAGAACTAGCGCAAGGCCAGCAATAACCACGCGTAATGCGTGAAAAAGCACAAGAACAGCAGACAGAAAATGCCACAGAAAAAACAACACCAGATGTAGAGTACCACGGATGCACCCTGATCCACTGCAGAAGACAACATGAACCCCACAATCCCCACAGAGGAGCATCCAGGAATACAGGGCCAGTGTAAGGCTAATCAGAACAGGAAGAGGAAAACGGAGCACAGTCACCAGGAGAATCCGAGTACCACCACGGATGAGGCAGAACACCACCACCAACTGTACCTCACCCCCAACGTGTCATTGGGAACAAGGAGGCAAAGATGGCCAACCACCGCAGACCATCTGAATGCCGTTGCATGGCAGTGGAGGAGCACAAGAGGCCCTGGACTGATGTGAATGTCAAAATCAAGTAGAAACTCGCTGCCAAAATGGAAGCAGCAACGCACCCTGGAGGAAGGGGGCCAGCAGAACACCAGGAGCTGAATGACATGGAGAAGATGGTCACCACCGTCACCATGCGGGAGACGGACACAAGATTTGGGGAACCGGACACTGTCCAAAATGTCCCTATACCACATAAACATGGTGCACACTGACCAAGGACAGACTGGACGGGGCGTAGACAGGCCCAAAGGCACACATGCACAACTAGGCAGTGCACATTGCACATGCACAATGACTCAGGATCATATCACAGATCTCACGGGAACACCTCAGCACACACACAAAAACCAAGTAGTCCCACGTACACCAAGTGCAGAAAGGGGCACCCACACAACACAACAACAAGCACACAACCAACACATGCACACGTGCGAAACACAGCAAACAGGCAAATATGTCAGCCACATTGACAATGCAAGAGACACCACATGACTAGCAGTATGGCAGCAGTCCAATCACCATGACAATGTATAATGCATGACCCTGAGGTGGCTGAGTGCGGACCACAACCAGAATGAATCAGGTCACACTTGGACACAAGCACAGGCACAAACAACCCTTGACGTCAACGACCCATCTGTGGACAAATCATGCCCAAGTGTAACAACCTGACAAAGACCACAAGTCACCCAAGTCTGAAATATCTCAGCAGCGTGGAAGCACAGAACTGACAGGCACACTGCATGAAAGGGACCAGTGGCAGACAAATCAGAGCTGCAGGAGCAAATCATCAACCGTGCAGAATACGCACATTAGTATGAGTGCACCTCGACATTGACAACATACCGGTACAAACAGCAACACCTCCACAACAGAACACAGGCCACAACTGGTGCTGCAAACGTGCACCACATGGCAAATCACATCTGGCCCAGCAGGTAACCATGACATCACAATGCACTAGTACAACCTGTAAACTGCAAATATGTTTTAGTCACACATGCTGTATCAATAGACATTTTGTACTGGCGCAGGATTGCCAGGGACGGCCACAATGTCACGTGATCAAGAGAAGTAATTGTCAATTATGGTGTTTCTGCGGGCCATTCCTGCTGCAGCAGGATGTGGGCCACCTTCCCCATTGTCCCCATCATTGTCTGGGACTTCTGGAACTGGGATCCATGGTGCCTTGGTGCATACACAGACGTTGTGCAAGACACAACATGCAACGATCATCTTGCACACAATCTCCGGGCTGTACAGGAGCTTTCCACCCGTGCCATCCAGGCACCTGAAATGTGACTTGAACACGCCAAATGTACATTTAACTATTATGCCCCTGGTGCGTATAAGGGCCGCATTTTACTGCCTCTGTGAGGGTGTGTTCGGATCTCGGAGGGGTGTCATCATCCAAGGGCAGAGTGCATATCCTTGATCACCTGTGACAGTGCAGGGAGAAAAGAGTCAATACTAGGTTCGGCAGGATGTGATGGCACGCCCACTTATCCAGTGATGCCTTGGCTGGCTGTGTGTGGGGTGAGTGTAAGCCAGCCCTCAGGGAGTAGCTGGTTCTGGCAACAACTCCAACAGTAATCAGCCACTCAGAAAAGCAATGGCAGGACAACAAGGGGCAATGACTTGAGTCGCACAGGGTTAGTGGCCCCGGATGCATAGCAGCCGGTACAGGCCCACCGACAAGGGACGCTGACCTGCGGGAGACTGGGGTAGGGTCACGAGTATTGAGCAGGTTCTCGTCGAAGTTGAAGGAGCGTGTCGCAGAGTGACTCAGTGGACAGTGGAAGGTTGACCCCCTGGGCATGATACAGCGGGCACGTGCCAGCTGTGTCCTGCAACATGTAGGATATGAATGCCACAAACTCATACCAAACACCAAGAATGTACCTGCCCTCTGCTGATGCCAACCCCCAGGCCACAGGCTCAGACACCAATGATGTTCCGCTGAAAGCTGATGGTCTCTCACAGGGCACATGGTTAGTAGCACCACATGTCGCCGGCTTGTGTTGAACAGGGTTAGTTGCAGCACGTGTTACCAGCTTGCATTGAACAGGGTTTGTGATACCACGTGTCATCGGCTTGCATTGAACAGGGTTAGTGGCACCATATGTCGCTGGCTTGTGTTGAACCGGGTTATTGGCACCACGTGTCGCCAGCCTGCCATATAGAATCCTGCCTCACTGATCGAAGAGAGTCTGGCACTGTGGCCACTTCCAAGGATTTGGGGTCACTGCCATTCAGGACTCAGGACACAGTTCCATATGTGGGGCCCACTGTGACTAAGGGGACGCCGGTGGATTATGTCAATGAGAAAGGAGTAATGTGGGCCAGCGTCGTGGGGGCCAGTGATAGTCCGCGGAGGCTGCAGAGCTTGCGGGACTGGGGCATGGAGCTTGCCCTGGCTCGTGGTGGTCCCTCTTTGACACACAGCGGTGTCGGCAGGTGAGCGGTGCAGCCTTGGGGCGCTGGTGCGGGCAGGCCTGGCCTGGGTATAAATGTCCTGGGGTGCGGCAGGCGCACAGGGTCGCAGGCCCAGCTGCTCATGACGTCAGACTCGTGGCAGACTGTGAGGCGCCGCCCTGTCAGTGACGTTGGCCTGTTCGGGTGAGAACCAGACTCACTTGCATCCTACGTGCATGGCTGTATTCTGCATCTACACACGTTCAGCTGTTGTGTGGCGCCATGATATGGCTGTATTGTGTGCAGGGTTAGGCCTGGTTCACCATGGAGTGGTGTTGTCATGTCTGGTGGGTGGGCATGTTGTTTGGCATGTTGTATATGGTTTTGTCACGTGTGCCTTACCACAATTGTGCATTGTGTGATGTTGGCTTTGAGGTGTGTGGTGTGTTGATTTTGCACTTACCAACGAGCAGCCCAGTTCCATATGTGCCATCCTGGAAGCGCTGGTTAATGATGGACTGTCGGAAGATGTAGGAATCATGCACACTGCCTGGGTAGTTTGCGATGACATTGGTGAAGAGTCCCCGGTGGTGCACTATTGCCTACACATTGATGGAATGCGTGCACTTCCTGTTACAGTAGTGGTGTACTGTATCCGCAGGGGGCACAAGTGAGACATGTGTGCAGGCTATTGCTCCCAATACGCCCAGAAATCCAGCTACGGCATTGAAGCCTTGCTTGGTCTCTTGCTGTTCCTGCACAGTGTGAGGGAATTGAAGGTACTGGGGCATGAAGTTGAGGATGGCATCCAGGACAGGTGTGATGAACTTTGATAGGGCTGGCTTTGAAACCCCTCCGACGCTGACAGTTGTTGGTTAAAAGGTACCAGAGGCAAACAGGTGCAGCACAGCCAGCAGCTTTGTCTGCGAAGGGATGTTGGTTGTCCGCTGTGTTGGGACCGTCAACCTGTGGGCGATGTGGGTCATGATGCGGATGCTGGTTGTCCTTTTGGGCCTGTAGTGGGCAATAACTTGCTCAGGCACTAGGTCTGTCAGACTGGCGCGTTTTCAGAAGGTCCGTTGTCTTACTCTGTGGTGCCTCTGTGGTGGTCCAGGGGGGTGGGTTTGGAGCCTGAGGGTGGTGGCGGTGGGTGTTGTGGCCCTGTTGGGGCTCTGAACTGCATGATGAATAGCTCCATGGCGTGATTTGTTCTTCGGGTGTGGCTGTCTGCGGGGCTACGTTGCCTACTGCAGGTAGTCGACCAGCTTTACACCTGCGGGAGGCAGGTGTTAAATACCTGCTGCGACCGCGGCTTATCGCGTGGTTGTGGTCCGCATCGCATATCTGGTATTTCTTTGTGAAAGTGGTGTTGTGGTTTTTTCTGGTGTTTTTGCACGGGTACGCCTACTCTGCATCTCATTAGGGTCAGTTGGTGGTGTTGACTGTGGAGATACATTTTGGGGCAGTTATCTCGGGAATACAGGCAATGTCTGCAGTTTGCACGAGCTTGTGAATGGGGTGTTAAATCTAGCTCCACATTTGTTGGGTTAGGGTGGGGATAAATCGGAGATAAGTCCTTGTGAATATCCCCCTTAGAGTTGGCCGAATGGGTTACTCTAGCACAAATGTGAAGAATATCATATGACATATTATAAGTGCATTGAAGTCTCTGGTACTTACAATATGGTGGACAGGCTATCCTCCTAACACAAAAAAGCCCGATGTCTACTAAATTTAAGCCTGGGATTCTCCCGCTGGCTCTTTTTACCTGTAAAAGATTAGTCTTGTTCCAGATCGGACCATTGCATCCATTGTGCCACTAGGAATAAACTCGATGGCACATTCATTATGTCTTTGTTCACTGTACAAACATCAAATACGTAACTTGCTGAAATGTATTATGTATAAATATAAAGTCAGACGTATAAGTTCCCTTTTATATATGTTAACTGAAAAGGATATTCTATTAATCGTTCAATTTTCATGACTAAATTATCTTTTTATAGCATTGGTTGTATTTCAGTATTTTAACTTGAAATTGAATTTAAATACCATTGGAGCGATTTGCATCTAGGTACATTGTTTCAATAACACCCGTTGAAACGTGTTTTTCAGTTAAACTACATTTGAATAATAATACGTGACTCGTTTGCAATTCTTGTCGTGTCTCTTACAGTTTATATCACAATAAAGAGTTTGCACTCAATAATGTCTACCACACTAAAACGTAGTGTGCGTCATGGGAGCAAGTCGTTGGGAATGAGTTTGTAACACATCATAGGTCGAGCCCTATATATAAAATATCATTGCTGATGACTTAAACGACTTGGAGAAAAGAAATGTAAGCTTCATAATTAACTTCAGAAAACCCCGTGCATCAGCGTGCTCATGAAAACGGAGGTTTCAAAGGAAGAGGTTTTATATCTATGCAGAACTCTGATAAGAAATGGTTGTGTCATGGGGAAATTATGAGAAGCGTACATGCAAATTGCGATATTCGAGATAATTTTCAGAAAGAACACTGAAATTCTTTGAAACAAACCCTCAAAAAGTCAATTTGTCTGTGATATTTATATTCCATTGCTTTCATTTGCTGACATACACAAAAGTCATCTTTATGAGAGATAGCAAATATTTCTAAAGAGAAACAACGGCTGGTATTTAAGAACCGTCTACACAGGTGGTTACTTTTCTATGTAGGAGCTCCTAAGAAAAGCAACCTGGAAAAAGTAAACGTTAGCTCACTTTCTTTTAACATTTAGTAAATTTCTACATTATTTACATGTACAGTAGGCTTGTTTATGATTGTGCTGGCTCTCAGCCGGTTTTGTGGAGCTGGCTTTTTATGGTTCAATATTTTTTTTACTAATTTTAAATGAAACATAACAGAGAACATATAACCCGCACCCCCATGGCTCGCCTAGCCTCTGACAGAGATATGATTTTAATTTTATGTAGCGCTCAAATGTCCTGTGGTGTCTTAGCTCTGCTGCTGTCGTGTATGGGGCCTTGGAAAAAAGAAAAGAGCTACACTAGTGACTTAAGAGCCAAATCCTAAAATATTTCCTTAAGGACAGTAAGTCTGGATAGTTCTTTAGAGTCACAGGGAGAGGATTCCACAATTTGCCCATCTCTAGAAAGGAACTCCTACTGCCCCAAGATGCTCAATTATCCCTAGGCAGCACTAGGCGCTTGGCTTCCAAGGATCTAAGCTTCCGTGATGGAGTGTACTAAATAAATGTGTCCTAGATGTAACCAGGGCCGATGTTGTGCAGTGCCTTGAAAGTTATACAAAGAGCCTTAAATTCTATCATCTTAACTACTGGGAGCCAATGTAGCTTAATCAACTCCTGAGAGACAGGGTGTTATTTTGGAATTCCCAACAGAAGTCGGACAAAGGCATTCTGTAGCATTTAAAGTTTATGGAGAAGTCTTTTCTGGATACCCATACATAGGGCATTGCTATAGTTCAATTTGGCTAAGGCGAGAGTGGTAACCACTGTTTTTGGAGGTCTGTGGGAATAAAAAAACAGATTTCCCTAATTATTTTTAATGTAAAAAATACGGATTAAACCAAAGTATTAACCTGATCTCCATAATTGAGTTTGGAGTCAAGCAGAATCCCCAAATTTCTCATTGGTGAAGGAAGTGACCCCATTACCTGAGGCCACCAGCTTGGAGGCCAAAAGGAGATGTCATGGCCCAGGAGCAAGACGTCCTATTTACTGGAATGAATCCTTAAACAGTTTAGCCTCATCCAATTATCTATCTGGGACATGCAGGAATGGAATCTTGAAGAACTGTGTTCAGGATTACTAAATAGTGTACCACTATATGGGTATATGGGTATTGTCGGCATATGACACCACAGAGAATCCAATTGATTTGATATGTTGTGCTAGTGGGGTTACATCAAGGTTGCATAGACCAGGGCTCAACGAGTCGTCCTGTAGCACCCTGCATGGCAGACAGAACTGGTCAGAGATGAATTCCCCCATGGCAACATGTTGTACTCTTTGCTTTAGGAAGGATTTTATCAGACTGAGCACAAGATCACCTATTCCCAGCTCCTTGAGCCGGTCAATCAGGATGGTATGATTGACTATCAAAGGTTGCCAAGAGATCCAGTAGTATTTGTGCAGCCTTGCCGACTCCATCTAAAATGGAACTCATCTCATCTAATGCAGCTATCAGTGTTGTCTCTGTACCGTGAGACCTTCTAAATCCATATTGTGTACAGTCCAGAAAGCTGTTGGTGTCTAAGAAAGACATGATTTCCGTATTCAGAGCCTTTGCCAACAGCTTAGCTGAAAAAGGAAGCCTAAATATTGGCCTGTAGTTGCAAGGCTCTTGCAGATCCAGTTTTTTTTTTTTGTAACGGAAGAATAGAAGCCTTCTCCTACTCAGGGGGGAAGCAACTAGTATTCATTATTTAGTTAAAGATCAATGTCAAATGAGTGCTTCACATTTCTGGGACAAGATGCACGATTTTTGGGGGACAAGGGTCTAATGGGGATCCTGATTTAGTAGATTTTATTAGGTCGGAGACCTGCTCTGTACTGAGCACAGTGTACCCTCCTCCCACTTATCAACACACGTTATTGTGATACTAACTTCTCCTTTTTATACTATTCCACTAACATGAATACTCATGAGAGATATTCAGAGCCCATAATTCGCAATGCCCTGAGATTCTGGGAAAAGTGAAATCTCTAGAGACTGTGGGAAACGTGAGATCTATGGAGTATTTTGACAAGTAGTCCAGTAGAAACTACACTGTTGTGCAGAAGACTTCCTTGCCTCACTGATATGCAGAGGAATCCTTGCTATAGTTTGGCATATCAATATTGTAAGTGTGGACTATAAGTTGACCCCCAACTTATCTAGTATGGGTTTCTTAGACCATAATAAAAACGATTGCAACAGCCCACTGTGAGAAGGCACAGAGAGTGTTACATCCAACATCGTTTCAATGGCTTTAATTTCGGCCTGGGCATATTTTTTGTTACAATGGCAGAAAATGAAATAATTTCAAGCATTTTTGCAGAACAAAAATTATTTTGTAATGCCTGAGATTACATTATTATGTGACATTTCATAACGAGAGAAATGTATTTGGGTACAAATCTTAACATGATGACACCATGCGATTGACCCGACCTCGACAAGTGGGGTATTCTCTTAAATGTCAGATCCGAAAATCAACTCGAAAATGGCTGAATTTTATGCTGGAAAAGACAGTTCGGTTAACTTTTTAGCAAAAAAGGCATTTTCTCTTAACAGAGGAACGTGTCATCAAGACTAGGAACCTGTTGAACGTATTGTCTATGGCGGAGGACTGTGGTTTCCTTCAAAACCTTTCATTTTTTGTGAAGTTTTCCCAGATTTGTAATTTTACAACGCTGTTGTCTTAGTGCTTGGTCTTAGTCTGCAGTAGGCCTTGGATGTTTTTTAAGTGTATTATTCATATTGTCACTCCTCTTGTATTAGTGGCATTTTTTTGTGATTTATGGGCTTCTGGTTGGTCTTTTATGCATGTCAAATGTACATTATTGTTTTGATTGTGTGTGTCTGTAGCTAGGGTCAGAGAATGGCTCCAGGAGTCCAAGACATATTATTTTCCTTGTTCTCAGCTACCGTCTTCCGAATAAGCTTACTCATCATTTTGTTGGATTATATTTTTTTTCTGCAACTTTTAGGAGTGTTTTGGAGGGGTAATTTTTGACATATGCTGTTTGTGTTGAGAGAGAAAGAGAGAGTAATAGGCGGCAAGATTGTCTTTGTAATCCATGCCTCCTTCTTGCTGGCCATGTGTTACATCTATCATTATGTGGATCCTGTTTGCGTGTTTCTGATTACTAATCATTTTATTTAACTTTTCAAAACCTTTTCCAAGGAGTAGTGATTTTAATGGGAGTTAAGAATCCCATGTTTTTTGTTCATTTGTTGTTTCTTATATAGGTGTTCCTGTTATAATATTGAGTTGTGCTTGTAGTTGATTGTAGTAGTCAGCAGTACTCATCTGTTCTTTCTAATTTATGTATTAGATTTTTGAGACAACAGCTATTTTTTTAATTAATGTATTAGATTTCTGCCTGCTTCCCCCTGCCACCCATATTGATACCATGGGCTCTGAAGGAACACTGTGCTAGCTTTTACTGTGTACTGTCTGACAAAAAGTTAGTTTATTTCTGGGTACACTATTCCTAAGTTAAGAAGATTTCCCAGGTCTCTCTATCATTCTTCAAATTTGTATATGCCTGCATGTGCACAAAATCTCACAATACAGAGAGGAGTCTGTGAATTCGCTGAAACTAAAACCAGAGTTCCGAGTCTTTTCTCCTAAGGGCTTCTGTTTGTGCTATTTGACCCATAAAAAAGTAAAGAAGATGGTCCTTGATTCTCCAATACCGTAAAACAAATGTTTTATTCCACAGGCATTCTTTTCTGCAAGGAACCTCAATGGTGCTTCTGCTCTGTGGTTTAGTCCCTCTTCGAAGACACACCATGTCCGAAGAAAACAGTTACACTTTTTGTAAACAGTATAATTTTTCTTTACTTTTATCATAAATACCTTTTAACCTGTATATAACCTCTCTATTCTTAATTTCTGCCTTGATAACTATTAACTAACTTAGGGACTGTGGACTGCGAAAGACCGTTTAAATAGCTTGACATAACTGTCATTTTCCTTCCATGACAGTTGTTATCGATTCACCCCTAGCAGATCTGAGAAATGATTCTACTGAATCTAACCACCATGACTTGAGTGTTCATTATGCTTACTTTAGTAAATCTCTCTCCCCCTTTACACTGTGTTGATTAATGCTGGTCTTTCTCCTTTTTAGGTCTTGCCTAGCAACGCAGCACATGCGCTGGCGCTTTGGCGAGATCTATTGTTGTCGATTTAGCTTCCGAAGGGGGACAGGGGATGTGCACTCACCCGGACAGCCGATGTGCACATGTCTCTCACGGCAACAGCTTTTTTATTTTTATTTAAGTGAAAGCGTGATAGTGAGCTTGTTTAGGTTTCTCAAAAGGAAAATAATTTGTACCGAATGGGAAGGTGGCAATTAGCAGCTCCGGCGGGCAGCGGTGTTAAAAGTAGTAGCACCCAAGAGCAGGCCAGCTGCCAGCGGGAGTGGCATGGAATTGGAATGTCTTCGTGCATGGACTGCCGGCACCAAGGCAGGGCACAGCCGTGAGAGGCGCACCACACCCCCCCTCCCTTCCCTTCCCACAGACTGCTATTTAAGGAAGCCGGTTTTCCATATTCATCGGTCTCATCCACATCAGACGTCTTGTGTGCCAAGCAGGAGGCTGACATCCAGCCAGTGATGCCACAGCATGGACGGTACCCCTGGGCATCCACTGCTGCCATTCCACGTAATTCATAAACCGAGTTGGGGGTGACTTGCTGTGCCTTGGGCAAAGTCCAGAGTTTAATATGGTACCTTGTACAACTCAAGCTAGAGGCCAGTGTTCTAACCTGCGCTACCCTCCCTCATCCTGTACCACGATCCCAACGTGATCACTGCTGATCCCAGTACTGATTCCCCCGGAAGCACTGGCGATCCGAAGCCTCTGCTGCAGGCACTGCAGACCCCAGCAGTGCCTCCCACGTCAGGCACTGCAGACAAGTCCAAGCAGTGCTTTCATTGCAAGCACTGAAAACATCCCACTGGTGCCTGCACTGCAATCACTGCAGAGCCCATTACTACCTTAACTGTAAGCACTGCTGTTCCAAACAGTGTCTTTACTGACAGCAATGCATGCCCCAGCAGCGCACCCACTGCAAGCGCTGCAGACAGATCACAGCGCTGCAACCAGTGTTAGTGACACAGAAAACAAGAGAGTTCCAGCAGACATCCTTTTGAGGGGACACCGGAAACATTATTATTGATTCTCGAAGGCCCAATATGGATTCTTGTGTCCAGATTATTTCTGGCAGCAGGGCCAGGGTCGCTATTTCACAACGTCCATTCTCGAAGTGTCACAATAAAAGTTGTGCACTTTTTTGCTGGCCCTCTTATAGAGTACTGCGCCCATATTTGGAAACACCTCAATTTGAGGTGCGTGTACAGTGCTGGAGGCCACATCTCCAGAAGCAAAGGGTCCCTAAGCGGAACTGCCTATATACTGCAAGCTCTGCCCCGGAAGTGTTACACATTGACCACTACGAGGCCTCATCATTCAGAGGGGAGAGGCATACCTGAGCTACACGAGTACATGAGGAGAGGGAATATGTACATCCACAGCAGCTCCATTTTAGAAGGGGGTGATATGACAGACCTAAATACTGCAACTGTAGTTGTACAGTAGAAAAGAGAAAACAGAGGTATGAGAGGGAGAGTGGAAGCGAGAGAGGGATTTGAACCTCCCAGTGGTATCAATACAGTAGAGACCATGCACACATCCCCAGTCAGACCACTGCAAATAAACCCAAAATATTCACAAGAGCATGCTCTTTTGGGTTCAAAGTGCCACAAAAGACATGCAAGTATCAACAGAGAAATTGGTAAATGACTCAAATTGCATTTAGACTGGGCGTGTACGGGGAGAAAGTAACGGAATTAGTTTAAAAATACAGGGCAGGCTCGGAGCACTAATGGCAATGTGAGAAGAGTCTGAACTGAGGCAAAGCATTTGGTGGTATAGTACAGAGGGGTTTGGCATGTAGGGATTCTTCAAGTAGCCATAATGTTTGTAACTTTTGATCTGCTTGAGCTAGAAACTGTTTTTTTGGTTACAATCTGTTGATTATGCAGTGGTGGATTATGTGGCAAATCCATAATTATGAGAAAATCGCAGCAGAATCGTACGATTCCAGTCACCCCGAATATTGTACATGCGTGATATTGGGAGGTTCTGTGTTCAGCACATGTACCCTATGACTTTAATGGTAATTGTTTGAGCTATGTGACGTTAGCCGTACAATAAAAGGCACTGCAGTGATTTGTGTCCTTGCCTTCATCACTGTGCTCCTGACATCATAACTTTTTTATATAAACAATAGTTCTGTCAGGTAAAAACAAGTAATTCAAGCTTTCAAAATTAAATTTCACACAATGATTTGTCACGTTGCAATACTAATCGCTCTCAAATGCAAATCCAAAACAAAAGGTAGGGTATAAACAAATTATGTTATGAATTCAGTTGCATTCATAAATACCCTATTTCAATATACACATTGCAAATTAAGTATATCTTACAAAACGGCGCATCAGACCAAGGTGAACGTGATATTAAGTGCAGTGATCTATCGAGCAGTGGTGATATAAAATCAGTGACTTATATACAAGTGAAGGAAAAGAGGGGGTAGAATGTTGGCCAAAGCGGTATTCAATTGGAGTTATTCCTCTGTGCCACTGTGGTTGGCGGGTTTTATGGAATACTCTCTGTTGGTCCAAGGGCTTTTGCTGTTGACGTTTTGACCCTAGTAACACCCGATTCACGGGTCAGAGTGGGTCTTCATGAGGACTGGGGGGTGGGAAGGAGTGATGTCGCCTGTTGGGTAAATTAATATGGCATCAGGTAAGGATTTGCACTGTCTGTAAGTCAAGAATTGTGGTTTGTGATTTTAGACTCACCTCTGGGGACCCAGAGGTGGAGCACCCAGACTTGACTTCTGCTGAATCTTGAAGGCAGTATGCTTTGATTCCAGTGGGGATTGGATTTCTGAAAACATATATGGGCATACCAATTAGTGATCTATTCACACCTTTTCCATAGCCCAAAGCATTGATAGGGCTCTTCACTTACCCTAATCCAAGGATAAGTTGGTCATTCCATATCTTCTAGAGTGTCTCCTCTGCACGGTGAAGGAGAGAAATGGGGGTTATCCATTAGTTCAGTCCACCTATTCTGGTATTCGCTAACGGCGTGTAAATATCTTCAGCTAGATTTATTTAGAATTGTGGCGCTATATTTATCCAAAGTTACACTAATGCCCCACTAGCAATTACTTCCAAAGGGCTTTTGTGCTCATCTGTGCCATTATTGCGCTAGATTTGAATGGCCCGTTAAAGTTTAAAAAGTGCCCTCTTTGCAATTACTTTCAATCCTGTACTTTAAACTGTAACGATTCGTTTCCTTCTCGTTGACAGCCCGTGCTCGTAATGACTTGATACTTTTGCCCTGAGGCTAGCGAAACCAGTCTATTCTAGTCCGCCAGCCGCGAGGACGTAGTTCGTGCGTTGCGTGACCGTTCTCCTACCAACCAGCTACAAGCACGCTCATTCCGTGCTCACTGCAGTTACGTCATGGTGCAGTCGAGCTGCTAGTGCCTGTGCGCGTCAGCACTACAGAATGGACCTAGTAGTGTTAAAGTTAAAGACCAGTTGTGCATTGACGGTTATTATGTTCAAGCTGTTTCTGGTGGTCTCGGGAGGTGCACTGGGGTTATTGGTGACATTTGTGCATGCATCAACAATCATAAAACATCTCATACACAATTTTGGTATTATGAAGTTGTATAAACGGTCATGCTGCTCTTGATATGTTTAGTCATAACATTCAAAGGCCAGTACTGTTAAGTAATAGTGACATCAGCATGTATCATTGATTGTAACAATTAACATATATATTAATCTAGTGACTAATATTCTTGTGAGGCTGGAACAGCGGTGCATGTAGGCAAAACGCCAGGTACATATAACAGTTATCGCATTAATCATCGACATTTGGCGATAGTAGAATTTGCAGCGATGGCCAGTTATCAGAATTTAATACACACCATAATTACAATACATCATTTTTTACTTTATGCACGCCTGGTGCTCTTTCATGATTAGTACCTTTATAATACAAACATGTATATGCGGTAATTGTCAGTTCTAGCCATGTAGTACATACACAGAATATTTAATAACGCATAGTAATGGCAGTATGATGTTTAGGGATCCGCATTGCACCTTAATGGTATCTCGAATATCCTGGTGCATATTAACGAGCAAGACAGCCCTATGCCCTAGTATTCAGACTTCCCATATCTGTGTCGCGTAGTAAATGTATACCCCAAGTCTCCTAGGTATGTGACAGTGGTGTGTATATGTTGTTAAAGTTCACCCATCTGTCTTGCTGTCTCCTCTTTCTCATTAAGGCCCTCTTGTACAGAATTCAGGCAAGGTATCCATTTACATTCTTTGAAGTTAAGGGACCTCGTGATTGATACACCGCTAATGCTAGGGATTATCTTCTCAATGACCCTCCATTTGATGTCTTCAGGTTTGTGATTGTGTCTGACATAGTGTTCTACTAAGGGAGCACCCATGGTTCTGCACCTAATGCGGCTCATATGCTGCAGAATCCTAATTTTTACCTTTAGGGTCGTTTGTCCAATGTATGCTTTTGTACATGGGCATGTGATCACGTAAATTACATGTGAGCTGTTGCAATTAGTGACGTGTGTTAATTTGTAGGCTCTTGAGTTATATGAAAAACTTGTTCCCTCTTGGCAGTAATCACAGGCCTTGCAGCTGCCACACCTATGATGTCCTGATAATGGTGGAAGGCCCAAGCAGCTTCTGATGTCTGCTGGTCGCGGAGGTTCCAGAAATGCTTTAACCACTGTGTCTTTCACATTCCTGCCCCTCTTGAAAGCAAACCTAGGTTGTTGCTCCCTCTGTACTTCCCTCGCCACAAGATTCCAATATTTGCATATGATCTTTTTCATTTCATTACTCTTCGTATTGTATGTGGTGGCGCATACCATGTTGCTAGTTTCCTTTGGTTTCTCTTTCACCTCCAGTAGTTGGGCTCGTGGTTGATACCATGCCCATTTCTTGGCTCGCTTCAGTAGTCCTGAAGGATAACCCCGGGCTTTCAATCGTGTCATCAGACTGTCAGATTCTCTGAAGAAGTCTTTTCTCTGTGAGCAGTTTCTTCTTATCCTCAAGTATTGCCCATAGGGCAGGTTGTCTCTTAGGTTCCTGGGGTGATGAGACCCATACATCAATAGTGTGTTATGCTCCATTGGTTTCAACAGGCCATCATCAGCTTTGAAAGTGAGGTCCCGGAAATCAATTGCCTCCCTGCTATTCAGCGATGTGTGAAATTCCAACAGGTCATTTTCTCCACCCGACCATATCATTATGACATTGTCTATATATCTTTTCCAGATATCGATCTTGTCTAAGTACGGGCTGGCTGTGTGGTACAGGTGTTCTTCTTCATATTTATCCATGAACATGTTTGCTAGGTTCGGGGCATATGTTGCCCCCATAGCCACTGCTCTGCACTGCAGATAGAACTGTCTCTTGAAGACAAAATAATTTTTCTTCATTGCTATCTCCAATAGTGAGATCATGAAGCTGGTTGGGATCCAATGTGGCCTGGGTCTTCTGTCCAATGTGGTTCTGATTACTTCTACTGCATTATCCTGTAGGATGGATGTATATAAGGAAAATACATGAAGCGTGACCAAGACCTGGCTTTTGTCATCAAATGGTTGTCCTTCCAGCAATTGAATTATGTGCATGCTATCCCTGACATAAGATTTCGTAGTCGGGACCCAGGGCTGTAGAAAATGATCAATGAATTTATTCAATGGCTCAAGATCGATCCACAACCTGATATTATAGGTCTCCCGGGTGGCTTCTCCAGTCTTTTGTGTACCTTGGGTAAAGTATAGATTGTTGGGATTCTTGGTTCTTGTTGGTTTAAGAAATCCCACTCATGTCTGCTCAGAAAGCCATACTCCATTCCCTCCTGGGTTGTCACTTCTATCAATCTTTTCATCTCCAGGGTGGGGCCCTGGGGGATCCTGCAGTAGCTTTCCTGTACCAGTAGCTGTTGCTCAATTTCAGTAATGTTTTCATCAGTGTTCTGGACCACTATAGCTCCACCCTTGTCGGCCGCCTTGATCACAATTGCATCATTCCTCGCCAGCCTGTTTAATGCTATCTTTTCTTCTTTGTTGGTGTTGTAGTTGATGTACCTTTTCTCCTCCATCAGCTGCATTATTTCCTCTAAGACAATCTTTTCAAATGCCAGAATTCTGTCGCTCATCATGAATGTGGCTGGTGTGAATGTGGATGGAGGTCTAAACTTGGTGCTGCCTTAGTGGGTTTAAAGGTATTTTTGGTGAAGAAATATTTAAGCCTAATCTTGCGAAAGAATTGCTGCAGCTCTAGTTTCATTTGAAATGAATCTGGTATTGTTGTTGGTACAAAGGATAGTCCTTTTGCCAGTATGCCGATCTCCGCTTGAGTCTCGTGATGTAATCTGATAGATTAACAATCTGATCCAAATTAGACACATCACCTACAGCCCTCCTCACTGTC
Organism: Lissotriton helveticus; assembly: GCF_964261635.1. NCBI lineage: Eukaryota > Metazoa > Chordata > Amphibia > Caudata > Salamandridae > Lissotriton > Lissotriton helveticus. The sequence continues at coordinate 952,179,673 of NC_136057.1, forward strand.
CCTCCTTCTCATGCTGGTGGCTTGCCTCCCCCTGCTGGACAGCACCAAGGAATAGTGGTGCAGGTGGACAGCCCCCATGAACTGATTAGTGGGGCTCGACCGGTCACTTTAGTATTAGTATAGGAAATCGGTAAAGCGCATCATGGGTATCATCTGCATAATTTATTAATGACATCCCACATGATTTAATCAATGTCAGCAGTGGGTGTGGATAGACATTAAAAAGAACAGGCTCCAAACCGAGCCCCAAGGTGTCCGTGCTCAATTTCCTTGAAGTCTGCCCAAAAAGAAGGCAAATAGATTGCTTAGAATCTGTCCGACAAACATGACTTGGCCCATTTCAGGATGGTACCTTCCTCTCCTGTCTTCTAAGAAGTATTTGATGGTTGACAGTGTCTAAAGCAGCTGATAGGTCTGATAATATGAGTACTGAAATCTAACCTCTGTCCGCCGTCATCCTCAGCTCATCCATCTCTAAGATTAAGGCTGGTTCTATCCCATTGGCTGGTCTAAAGCTCATTTGCTCCTTTTCTGGTAGACCATAGTTTTCTAAATAGCCAACTAAAATTTTGCTGGAATATTTCTTGACAATCATTACCAGCTGGGTAGCTGAGCGATTGGATGGTAGGTACTGGGGTCGTTAACATCCGCCAATATCTCTTTCAGTAGAGGGGTGACTAGAGCTTTTTTCCACATGCACAGTACCATGCCCATGAACAGGGATTGAATACACATGTTAAACAGGTTGGGGTATAATTTATCTGCTCTGTCTTTCTATAACGTGGTAGAGATTGAGTCCGGCAAGGAATATGAAAAAAATTGACATGACCAACTGTCAAAACTCCTCTTCATTTAGGGTCACCATATTTTCTAATTTATTGTGAGTTCCTTCTAGTGTTGCCATACTGCTGGCATAAGGGTAATACTAGTTAAATCCTCAACCTCCAGAATCACTTCCTGACTGGCAATTATTGCCCTTATTTATATCATTAATGATCATATCAACTTTGTTATTGAAACATTCAGATAACTTATTTCACAGTTCTAGTGATGGTTCTACCGTTTGTTTTATGCAGTCTGGATTTTCCAGCTCCTTCACTATCTCAAATACTTTCTTTGATCTATTGACAGCTTCAGTGATGGACCTAGTATAGTAGTTTTCTCCAGCCTTCCTAATTTCCTTTTTATACTTATTTATTGCAGATGTTAGCAGCATCTTATCAATTATCAATTTCTTGATCGGTCTTGCACCACAGCCATATTCCTACAATAAGCTTTACTGCCCTACAGAGTTTCTGTAAACCAGGGCACTGAGGGTCTTACCTTTGTTTTGCTGGTATTATTTCTCACAATTTACATCCACTGTATTGTTCTCAATGATAACAGTTTGAGGTGTCAGTATCTTTAGTTTGGCCCATGCACTTCCTTGTACTATTTTTCTTGATGTTTTGACATCAACCTGTAATTTGGGCCTGGCTAAATCAAAGAGCACTAATGCGTGGTCCGGCCATCTTACTGGGGTTGGTTTCATGACTTCAATCATACCTGTTGGCGCAAGGATTATATCAAGGATTTGGCCTCCCTGATGTGTTGGACCTTTAATCTGTTGCTGCTGACCTAAAGCTTCACAGGAGCTTACAAATTCTCTACTTTGGTTGTGTGAGCTGCCCTCAACCCAAATATTAAAATCCCCTAAAACAAGAAAGTTAGGACCAGATTTGAGACCTGTTTAAAAAATGGCAGCAAAAAATTCTGTAAGGTCCCTGGTGGCCTGTAGTATAGCATTGCTGATAGGGCTGTCCCACTTCTTGTTCCAAGGATGAGCCAAACAGTTCTGCCCTCTGGAGTAGGTCAACTTGAGAGTCACCAATCTCCAGTTTTCTTTGAAAATAAACTGCCATCCTACCTCCCATTTTATCTATTCTAGATTGGTTTATTGCTTTATATCCTTGTGGAAATGTAATGCCAAGTCTACGCCTGAGTTTGGGGGAATACAGATTTCTGTGATGAAAAGAATATCACATTCATTAGAATCCAGCAACATGTTCTTTTCCTGTGTGTGTTTTACCAAGGAGCATGCATTAACTAACCGCAACTGTGGTAGTCACATCGTGAATGTTTACCATTGCGGCGGGTGCTGCTGGCTGCACCATCCGTCGCAATGACAAAAATGCTGGTTGTGCATTTCCCTCCAATACATGGCAGGCACCACGTGGTGCCAGCCACCTGGTGCAGGGAACTGTAGGGGGCAACTAGGTGCACAATTCCTATGCCCCTGCACAATGGGGGCCCGCAACAAGCCCCCAAAGTACCTCCCCACCAGCCTTTGAATGGAGGTTGAACCGCCATTGAAAGGCTGTCTTGAAGCAGCATCCTAATGTGGCAGAGGGTGCCTGCTAGACCGCCACCATTCTAGGTATGCTGGACGGGTCTGGCAGGCAGTCGTTTTGATTGCCTGGGTGGGACCCGTGGCAGATGGCTTTTCATCCACCAGCATACAGCCCCCCAGAGGGCGATATTCGGCCACATGATGGCGGTGAACTCTTCACCAACTGGGTGTCAGTTGCGGGTTCACTGCTATCATAATGACCCCCTTAATTAAGTTTATTATCCAGCGCTTTCACTGAGTTTTGTTGGTTTTGGAGTTGGAATAGTAATTACATTTGGTTTATTATGTAGTTCTTTCCCTGTGTTTAGTTTGTTTTGGTGTTGGAATTGTAATTTAATTTGAATTATGAACCAGCACTTTCCCTGAGTTTTTTTGTTTTTGGAGTTGGAATAGTAATTTAATTATATCTATTATCCAGCACTTTCCCAGAATTTTGTTGGCTTTTGAGTTGTAATAGTAATGTATTATGTTTTATTATCCACTACTCTCCCTGAGTTTATTTTGCTTTGGAGTTTGAATAGTAATTCAATTTGCTTTATCATTAAGCATTTTCTTTGAGTTTTGTTGGTTTTGAAGTTAGGCATAGAATTTTCTTATTGTTTATTAATTATTTTATTTTGTTTGTACATTTAAATAAAAAGGAGATGTATGTTAGTTATTCTTGCAAGCATTTTCATTGGTTATACATGATTTTTTTATTTTACAGTTTATTTGTTCTCATTTGCATTTGTTATACATTTTCTCACACTATTAAACATATTGATGTTAAATTTTTTTTACAAAGTATAATATATGTTTAATATACATTTTTATGTAGAGCTGGAAAATTAATAATATTTATTAATGTACATTTTTCACGTAGAATTGGAAAATTAATATTTTGAAACACATATTTTTTATGTAGAATTGCAAAATTAACAATGATTTTTAACATACATTTTTCATGTAGAATTGTACAATTAAGAATATTTGTAACATATATATTTTTAAATCATATTTGCAAATGTGTAATTTTTGTAGTATGGTCATGGAATAGTAAAGTAAATATTTTAATAGTTTATTTTAAACAATTTGATTCTCGTTGTTTATTATATTTTATTATAAAAAGTAGATATGTGTATTTGTTTTGTAAAAAGATTTTTAATATATTTTATATAATTGTATTTTGTAATCCAATTATATAAAGTGTATTTTACATATTTTTGTATATTTTTTATCCAGTATATTGAATATAATTTTTATTCAAATAATATTTGATACATTAAATATTTGCAAATATATATTTTCACATATGTTTTTTCAGTATACATTTTAATATTTTTGATAAATTAACAGTAGATGAAATAAACATGCATTTTAATATATATTAAATACAATATGTTCTGTTTTTGATAATATAATATTTAATATATCTTTTAAAATGGATGGCATATTTATTGAATAGTTGTGCATTTAAAAAAAATATATATACATTTATTTTTTGGTATTGTAATATTATGTCTCCATTGTTTTCTGTGGGGAGTAAGTCTTGTATTCATTTTTATTACTTGGCCATTTTGTTTCTAGTTTCCTCACTTTTCTATCTATCTGTTTTGTTTTTATGTCATTTTGGAAGACAGAACCTCACCGTTTGGAGCTGCATTTCGTCGCTTAAAGTAAGTTTTATTTAAATAATTTAAAGGTAGTTTTAGGGTAGGGGCGCGGTAGTAGGAGTGTAGTTAGGTTTATGAGAACCACATTTGTTCATTTTTAACGTAGGTAGGTGTTGTTTTGGTAGTTTAATGTTTATAGTTTTTGCTGCAGTGTTGTATCAGAGTAGAGTGTTATGTAGTGTAAGTTATGAGTTGTTAAATTGTGTTATTTTGTGTTTGTTGTTAATTTTAATGTTTGTGGGTTTGTACGTGCTATTGTGGGTGGGTCAGCTTTTCCCGATCGAGAAGGGATGATGGTCTCAGCCTTTTTATTTTCACAAAAAAAGGAAAAAATATTTTGTTTATTGAAAAAATAATTTTTACATTTCCTTTTTAAACTATTTTTCTGGTTTTTGAGGGTTTCGTTATTGAGAGGATTGCGTCCTTGGATCATTTTTCTACAGTTGTATTTTTGCATTTTTTGGGGGGTTCACTTTCTTAAAGGATTTGGTTATTGATTTATCTTCTATGGATTTATTTGATTGATTGGATTTCCCGGATCGTCTACTGCTACATAACAGTAAGTTATTTTTAATTATTATGGATGGGAAATGTTTTTGGTTACGTTGATTTATTTGTAATTATTTTAATGTAATAATTATATGTCATATATATTTGTGTTATTTTGTAAATTTTACATGACATAGTTATCATTGTTAATTTTAAAAAAAGAGTAAAATTATGCTGTTTTATTGTTTTGAAGTTTGAAATGTTTATGGTGTTTAGCACTGTTGTTTTATAGTATAAATTTAGCTATCGTGTCTAAGTATTCTAGACCTTTGGTGTTTGTAAATGTCCTATTATTTACCGGTAATCTTTATTACTCCTGGTCCTGTTGTCCTCGTCCTCTTCATAACATATGAGATAACCCTATCTCGCTGACAGAAAAAAAAATGTAGGAATGCTGGACCTACCCCTTCCTCTGAGAGTACATAAGCGTACTGGTCCCAGCATTCCTTCTGACAATACCAAGCCCATATGAAGGCTGGCAAGGCAGGGAGGTAGGGAAGCCGTGAAGGGGACTAGGACAATGGGACCAGGAGTAATGAAGGTTACCAGTAAGTAATAGGACTTTACCCCCAGGACTAACCCTGGGCGAAGCACTACGCTACGCTTGCGGAGTTTGCAAAGTTTTCGCAACTTCGCACTACGCGAGCTGCACGTAGCACAGTGCGAACAGGCGTAGTGCAGCGTAGCGTAGTGCAGCGGTCATTTTTTGCTTGTTCGCGGTCCTGAACGTCATGTTTGCGACCGCGAGCAAGCAAAATGACATCCCGGCGAGATTCTCAACGCGAGGAGGTCAGGTTTCTCATTGTGAGTGGTTGCGCATGCTCGCGACCGCTCTCAATGAGAAACTACCTGTTCGCGTTGAGAAAGCTGCAGCTCGAGTAATAATCTACTCAAGCAGCAGAATACTACAGCTCGCACTGTGCAAGATGCCGTTTTCAATGCTTGCACAGTGCCGGATGCTTGTCCGCACTGTGTAATCATTGAAAACGCATCTTGCACAGTGTGAACATGCTACTACGCAGCTCGCGTAGTGCTACGTGAAGTTCACTTAGTGCGAAGTGCACTTCGCGTAGCTTCGCGTAGCGCTACTTCGCGAACTACGCCCACCCTTACCCAGGACCCTCCAGTCCTCGTCCCCTGCATAACATATGATAATATCCAAGCAGAAACCAGCGTTGATCCACAATAAACCACCAGAACCATCAGAAGTGCAAAAATACAGCGATTTATTGAACAGCAGAACAAGAAATTCAGGAGCACACAGCATGCAGCACTCCCAAACTAAAATAACATCATCACCCAACAAATTCCGAAGACGATAATGCTGAATAAAGGTATTAGAGGACGCCCAAGTGGCCGCCTGACAAATCTCAGAAAGGGGAACTCCCCGAACCTCAGCCCAGGAAGTAGCCACCCCACGGGTAGACCTCCCCTAATCCCCAACAGGAGGAGGAGACCCAGATAGAGAATAAGCCAAAGCAATAACCTGCTTCACCCAACGACCAATGGAAGCAGAAGAAGCTTTCCCCTGATGAGCAGCAACCCTAAAATAAACAAAAAGGGAGTCTGACTTCTGAAAATCCGCAGTGCATTCCAAGTAGGCACGCAAAGCCCTGCATACATCCAACAAATACCAGGGAGGATCCCCAGGGAATCCCGATCACACCCCAAGGCAGCCAACACCAACTCCTGGGAACAACGCAATGGGGAAGAAACCTTCGGAACAAATGCGGAGTCTAAACGGAGTACCACACCACCCACAGAAAAGGACAAAAAAGGTTCCTGGTCCATCAGGCCCCCAATTCCCCCAGCAGACGAGCTGTAGTTATCACCACAAGAAAGACCACTTTAAGAGTAACAAACTTAACATCCACATCCAACAGGGGCTCAAACCGAGGAGCTACCAAAGCCCGCAGAACCAAAGGCAGATCCCACAAAGGAAAGGAAGGAAGGAAACCACCAGACAAGAGAGAGAAAAACTGCGAAGTAGACGGGAAACCAGATCCTCAACATCATACAAAGTACCCCAAGGGGAACGGAAGGCCCGAACAGCAGCTTACTGAGCCCGCAAATTGGAAACAGCCAAGCCTTCTCAAAACCTTCCCAAAGAAATTGCAGCACCACTTGCAAAGGGCACATCAAAGTGGGCAAGTCCAGAGCCAGACACCAGCGCTGAATATTACCCAATGACAGTCATAAAACTTAAGGTTAGAAGGCCGACAAGACCTTTGAAGAGCCACCACGAAAGGGTCAGGGAAATTCTTCCGACGCCATCCCTGCCTCTCAACTGCCACACCAACAGACGCAACCACAGAAGAGACAGCGACGGAGTCGACCACAGGGGGGACGGAGACAGAAGAAGAAACCAGGGACCCTGCACAGCCAACAACCCCAGAGTCGGAAATCAGGACCTCTGTGGCCAAAATGGAATCACAACCAACACCACCCGATCCTCCCGACTCAGGCGGGCCAGAAACCGGGGAATTAGCACGAGAGAAGGGAAAGCATAGAGGAGCCTGGATGGCCAGGGAATGGTCAGGGCATCCACCCCCCAGCAACCCTCCTGATGACCCCAAGAGCAGAAGCGGGGCAGTTGGTCATTGAGCCGGGAAGCAAAGAGGTCAAAAAAAGGAAGACCAAACTTCCTGCACACAAGCCGAAAAGCCACCAGCGTCAGAGACATTTCCAGAGAGGCGGGCAAAAAACGACTGAGGGCATCCGCCACTCTGTTGTCCAACCCATGAATATGAACCTCTGACAGAGACAACAGATGTCCCTGCGCCCAACAGAACAGGGGGACCACCGCCGCATTCAGAGAGGAGGAGCGAACACCCCCCTGATGATTCAGGTGAGCAACCGGCACCGGGCTGTCGGATATCATCACCACATGGCGACCGAACAACCGAACCCAAAACCCTATAACAGCCCAGAACACCGCAGTCAACTTCCAGCAATTGGAAGAGCGACGACTCTCCTGAAGGGATCAATGACCCTGAAGGGATAGAGAACACAAGGTCACCCCCCCCCCACGGGAAGAACTAGTGTCCATAGTCAGGACGACCGGAGGAGAAGGCTGCAGAAGCAGACCCTGTGACAGATTGGCCGACACCGTCCACCAGAGAAGGGCAGGGAGGACCAAAGGGGACACAGGAAGAAGAAAGTCCAGGTTGCGAGACACAGGATCAAAATTGAGCCAGAAAGTACAACCAGAGAGGACGGAAGTGAAAACACATTTAGGCCACTGTGAACACCGTCCCCACCATGAGACCCAGGAGACGCAACGAGAGGCGAACAGGGAAGGAACCCCCTCCCTGAACCTCTGAGCCAGAGACATCCAACAGGGGCTCAAACCGAGGAGCTACCAAAGCCCGCAGAACCAAAGGCAGATCCCACAAAGGAAAGGAAGGAAGGAAACCACCAGACAAGAGAGAGAAAAACTGCGAAGTAGACGGGAAACCAGATCCTCAACATCATACAAAGTACCCCAAGGGGAACGGAAGGCCCGAACAGCAGCTTACTGAGCCCGCAAATTGGAAACAGCCAAGCCTTCTCAAAACCTTCCCAAAGAAATTGCAGCACCACTTGCAAAGGGCACATCAAAGTGGGCAAGTCCAGAGCCAGACACCAGCGCTGAATATTACCCAATGACAGTCATAAAACTTAAGGTTAGAAGGCCGACAAGACCTTTGAAGAGCCACCACGAAAGGGTCAGGGAAATTCTTCCGACGCCATCCCTGCCTCTCAACTGCCACACCAACAGACGCAACCACAGAAGAGACAGCGATGGAGTCGACCACAGGGGGGACGGAGACAGAAGAAGAAACCAGGGACCCTGCACAGCCAACAACCCCAGAGTCGGAAATCAGGACCTCTGTGGCCAAAATGGAATCACAACCAACACCACCCGATCCTCCCGACTCAGGCGGGCCAGAAACCGGGGAATTAGCACGAGAGAAGGGAAAGCATAGAGGAGCCTGGATGGCCAGGGAATGGTCAGGGCATCCACCCCCCAGCAACCCTCCTGATGACCCCAAGAGCAGAAGCGGGGCAGTTGGTCATTGAGCCGGGAAGCAAAGAGGTCAAAAAAAGGAAGACCAAACTTCCTGCACACAAGCCGAAAAGCCACCAGCGTCAGAGACATTTCCAGAGAGGCGGGCAAAAAACGACTGAGGGCATCCGCCACTCTGTTGTCCAACCCATGAATATGAACCTCTGACAGAGACAACAGATGTCCCTGCGCCCAACAGAACAGGGGGACCACCGCCGCATTCAGAGAGGAGGAGCGAACACCCCCCTGATGATTCAGGTGAGCAACCGGCACCGGGCTGTCGGATATCATCACCACATGGCGACCGAACAACCGAACCCAAAACCCTATAACAGCCCAGAACACCGCAGTCAACTTCCAGCAATTGGAAGAGCGACGACTCTCCTGAAGGGATCAATGACCCTGAAGGGATAGAGAACACAAGGTCACCCCCCCCCCCACGGGAAGAACTAGTGTCCATAGTCAGGACGACCGGAGGAGAAGGCTGCAGAAGCAGACCCTGTGACAGATTGGCCGACACCGTCCACCAGAGAAGGGCAGGGAGGACCAAAGGGGACACAGGAAGAAGAAAGTCCAGGTTGCGAGACACAGGATCAAAATTGAGCCAGAAAGTACAACCAGAGAGGACGGAAGTGAAAACACATTTAGGCCACTGTGAACACCGTCCCCACCATGAGACCCAGGAGACGCAACGAGAGGCGAACAGGGAAGGAACCCCCTCCCTGAACCTCTGAGCCAGAGACACCCATGTCAAGACCGGAGGCCCAGGCAGGAACACCCTGTTGAAATCGGTCTGAAACTGAGCCCCAATGACAGTCAAGTCCTGGGAGGGGGACAGCTGACACTTGGGAAGATTCAGAAGAAACCCATGATCCCTCAACACGGAACACACCACCGCTTGAGCCTCCAACAACAGGGACCGAGAGGGAGCATGAATCAACCAGTCATCAAGGTAAGGGTAGACCAGGATTCCCCAAAGATGAAGCAAAGCCACCAACGGAGCCACAACCTCGGTAAACACCATCGGAGCCGACCTCAGGCCGAAAGGCAGGACCCGAAACTGAAAGTGATGCCCCAGAACACAAAACCTCAGGAAGGGCCGAGAGCAAGGATGAATCGGAACATGGTAGTAAGCTGTCCGGAAGATTGAGGGTGCACATGAAATGGCCCGGAAGCACCAACTGGATCACCCGCTGCATGGTCTCCATACAAAAGGGCAGACGAACCACCCACTTATTCAGTGCTTTCAAATCCAGGACCAGGCGGAACCCCTGTCACCTTGGGAACCAGGAAGATCAGAGAGTTAGACCCCCTCCCCACTTCCAGAGGAGTAACCTCCTTAATCGCACCCTTCTGGATAAGAGCTTCAACCCCCAGAGACAGATTGGATCTCCTGGAGACAGGACAGGACGGCCAAGGAGTCAGACAACTCCCTGAGTCTGGAGGAGGATTCGAGAACTCGATTACATGGCCCGGACGAATGATGTCCAACACCCATGTGTCTGAACAGGACTGCACCCAGGCCAGCAGGAAGAACCGAAGCCGACCAACAATCCGGGAACCCCAGCCATATAGTCAGGAACGTGGCTTGGGAGGGGGGGACTTAGCCTTTTTATCCTGACCCCGACTGGAAGAGAACCTTCCCCGGCCCCCGGAAAACTGCCTACGAGAGTAAGGATGGAAAAAAGATTTAGGTTTAGAGGATACAGAAGCAGCAGAGGCCTGCTTAAAAGAAGAAGAGTGCTTTTTCTCCTTAAACAATTTATGCAATTTATCCTCCAACTCTTCCCCAAACATAATTGTCCCACTGAAGGGCAGGCGCAAAGGGCAAGCCTTCTGAGCGGAGTCTGTCTCCAAGTCCTTCAAATCCAGATTGCGACAAGCCGCCACACACGCCCCACTGGAAAGGGCAGAAGCCTGCACCACATCGAAGGACACATCCGAGAGAAACTCCACCTGCGGCTCGATATGTTCCAGAAAACTTGAACAGTCAGTAATATCATGCATCAACTGAAACCGGGACTTGATATCCAAAAGCTGAGACTGCGACATATAAGTCCCATGAATGCCAGCCCTCAATGCCAGATGAGAACCAGAATACACCTTCCTAGGGAAGCATCAACTTTCTTCAAGAGGATCCTTCAGTTCCACATCCTCTGCCAAGGAAGTGCAACCCACCAGACTGGCCACAAAAAATCTATCTGAATGGTGTCCGGCAGTTCCATAGCCATATCCTGCAGAGGATAAAGTTGAGCCATAAAACGAGGAAGCAGGATACGATCGGGATCCACCGACTCCCACTTCAGGACATCCTTAATGAACGGATGAATAGGAACATCAACAGTAGCAGCGCTCTGAAACAGGTGCAACAAGGGACCACCAGAGGTACTCGGACCCTCCTCATCCAGAAACCCCATTTTCGATTTGACATGTTGCAGCAACCCAGCCAACATGTCCTTATCAATGTACTTTCCCTTGTGCCCATTGTCCCCCAACCACTCGGCCTCGCTGTCAGGGGACCCAGAAGACACCGGCCCAGGGCCCCAAGGGTGAGCCCAATCACCCCCCATTTCGCTGAGAGTCTCCTTGATGAGACGCTTAATCCTGGCATCACCGCACTCCCTACGACGGCAGGAGCATCCTCGCTCGGCTTTCTAGAATCCATCATCCATGTGCCGCAGTTTTTAAGCTTTTAAGTTGGTATTATTGCAAAAATGGGAATTTGTTTTTCATGACTTTTTTTGTCTTGGAAAAGGAATTTTTTATCTTTTTGAGTGATGGTATATTCAGGTAATATTTGTATTCCAGCAAAAGTTTGAGGGGTTGGTGGTGTTTGAGCTGTAGCTCTTTTAGTTCGGGAAATGAATCTATACAGAGTGGGGATAGATGGTAATTGTACTGTAACAGGTTTAGGTACCCTAGGTAACACATTTTTAAGTGTTTGGTTCCTTGTTTGTTGTGAGCTGGTACTTGCTTCTCTCATTGTCTTAAGAGCATCTCTAACTTCAATTTCAGTTACATTTGAGGGATGACAATGTTCTTTGATATTTACTACATTGATTTCTTTTGTGGTGGCTCTACCATAAAAAGAGTTAGAGTAATATTAACTGCATTTCCAATGTGTTTTGTCTCTACTCATTTTCTCTTGGGTAGAAGTCTATCCAATGTAGCAGAGAAGTAGTTCCCCTTTTTGTGACATAATGAATTTTGCTCCCTCTACCATTTCTTGGTTAATCTTTAAATATATGTATATACATGTATTAATTATACTATTTTGAACAATACACATTGTATATAATTAATCTGTTTGTAAATAACTTACATGTATTTTGATATTATTTTCTTGATGGATTTTCTTTTTGTTGTTGATGTTTCTCCACTTGTTTTTTCTCTGTTGGTATAGAGGAAAATATTAATTGTATTAAAGTGTTACATTTTATTGTGTTATTTTATTTATTTACGTTCTATTTTATTTAGTTGATAAAAAAATGCTACTATTTTTTGTTGATGTTTTTTTCGATGATTTTGTTGTAGGTTGTAATTTATAGACGCTGGCAAAACAAAAATATTTTTATTTATATTTGCTTTTTAATTTGTTTTAATTTTGTTAAATAGTTTGTAGTATGTGTTGGTTAATTTATATATTTACATCATTTTATCTTTGTCTGTAATGTTGTTTTTGTTTCTGTTTTCAAAGTTAATTCTGGCTGTGCTGCTTTAAGGTGGACGTTTATTGAAGTCTAATCTGTGAAATATAAAATAGAAGGTTATAGTTTTAGTTTATTTTTTTGTTTCACTTTTTTATTCTGTTTATTTTATTGGAGAAATCAAAATACTTACTGAATACAGTTGGTTAAGTTTCTTTTGTTGATGTTTTTTTTTATTTTGTAGAAGCTGTTAAGAGAAAAGTATTTGTTAATAAAACTGTGTTTTTTATAAAAAAATGTATTTACTACTTAGGTCTAATTGTTGGTTATTTGATATACTTACTTTGTATAACAAAATTTTTATTATTTTGATTTTGGTGTTATTTTCAAATGTAATTTTTGTTTTGGGAGTTTTGGGTGGAATTGTTGTGAATTATAATCTGTTAAAAATAAAACATGACTGTCATTTTAGTTTATTTCATTACTTATATTAATAGGTGTTTATTTTATTTGTAATTAAATAACTATACTTACTCTTGTTAGTTGCTGGAGTGTCCTTAGTAGATGTTCTGCTTATGTCGATTTTTGTACAAGCTGTTAAAATTAAAAGAACATTTGTTAGCTATGTTTTGTTATTTCATTCAGTTTAGTTGTTTTAATGAATTTACGTTAGTTGTTGGTGAAGTTATATACTTACTTTGTGTTATATTTTATTGATGCTGTGTACGTAAATCATTGTGCTGAATTTTGTAGATGCAATTTTAGTGATGTTGAATTGGTTATATATAAAGGAAATTATATTATAATATTTTACAAATTATTTTAATTAATTTATTTATCAAGTTTTGTGCTTACCTTTATTATGGGATGTTTGAAATAATTTTTCTTGTAGTTATTTTTCATTTTTTCTGTCTTTCAAATATTCGTTCTTCCTCCATGGTCATCAGTTATATGGTAAATTTTATGTTAATTATTTGATTGTTTTTATAGTGTTTGTTTAAAGATTTCTATTGGTTTGTGTTTGCGTATTTAAAATGTATTGGTTGAGATAGCTTTTAAAAATTCTTTAGCTGTTATCCTGTAATTTATTTCATGTTATGTTTATTTATTATTTGTTTTTATTTTGTATATTGTTGTTATTTAATTTTATATGTAGATAAATCCATTATATATTTTCTTTTTTATATATACTTATGTTTGTTTATATTTGTTACTTTTAATTTATTTGTTATATTATATTGTTTCTTAATTATTTTTTATGTATATTTATTTAATTAATTTATATTAATGTGGTTAATTCTCTATTTATTGTATTGTTTATTTATATTAATTGGTATGTGTTATTTTATTTTATTATCGTAAATAGTATTTTTTTATGTTTACATTTTATTTTCGATATAGTTAAAACGTATTTTATCGATGTTTGTGTTGTCAATATTGTTTGTAGCAATATTTTTGATGTCTCATTTTATTTTAATGTTATTGCTATTTTAGTGTTCTACATTTTTCTCGTGGATATTTTTGTAATTGAGATTTCTTTAAACATCATTCTTTCAATATTAGTGTAATTTCTATTTTGAGTACTGTGTGTTGATAATTCTGTAGTTCGTCGTTATGAGCGTATATGTTGTATCAGTGATCCCAATGATCCCAATGATCTCTGTCCCACTCATTTCCTTGATTGAAATAGGTCTAAGCTTCCAGAATTCTTTACTGGAGTATATTAGTCTTGGGGCTGACTGCTGCCTACCTCAATCAAAGTATCTGCATGGCTGGTGTTGGTCGCTTCCTGGATACTGATGGGCTGAGATGGGCTTGCCTTTGGTTCACTTTCGGCTCGCCCGCTGCACAATTCTGCCAGGTTGCTGCTTAAGTAGCCCTCCTTGCCCCCAACAAAATCAACTAGACCGCCCACATTCTGTGCCCGAAAAATGGTAGTCATCAAGCAGTTTTGTCAAAACAAATGGATGGCAATGGTTGAAAATTATTTCTTAACTAGCAACAAATCAAATCTAGCCCCAGCCAGGCTTCAAAAGATCCATCCCGTAGATTTACCGGCCTGCCCATGCTGGCAAGTGGCTGGAGTGCATATGCTCCACAGGTGTTGGAGCTGCCTGATGACCCATAACCTTAGGACAGAAGTAATACATATATTGGCCCAACAACAGGCCACACTGACTTTCCTGCATGGCGGCTGTTTACTAGGCCTAAAAAGGTGCCGAAAGAATAGAGGGACAACAACTCGCTTCCTCTATTTGGCATTCTTATTTGGTGCACAGACTGATAGGTATGTTTTGGAATGTTGCTGTGTTGCTGCACTGCCAGGGATGGCAGGCTGGCAGACAGTGATGCTGAAATGGGGCAAAGTCAAGAAGAGGTACAAGGGTGATGAAAGAGGCCCATAACAACAAACTGGGAGAAATTGATGACTGCCCTAGAGGTGCCAACTGCTCCGACTGTTTGCCACAAGACAGCAGAGCATGCTGGACTCTTCTTGAATGAAACTTCCCCCTTTCCCTACCCCCGTGTCTCCAGCATTTCCCTCCTCCCCTACCCTGTGCCCCCCCCCACAACATCTTTGGGGTATGATACTGACACACGGCAAGACATTTCTGGTGAGTTGCATCCAGACTGAAAAGTCACTAGGATTTCTTGGGGTAGGCTGTGTAACAGGAATGTGTATACTTCACATGTTCATTTCTGGTTGCAGCTGTACATGGACCTGCATATAGTTGTGGTGGATGCTGTGTTATTGGAGAAGATATTTCCTAACTATTATATATATGGATTTTCAGTTAAGGGGCTCAGTGACATGTTACCTGAACTACTGTTGCAAATCTGTCAACACCAACTGATGTGATCATTGCAGCATTTTACTAAAAACCAATAAAGATGGTTTGAAAAGACAAAACTATCCCACCTTCACCACCCACATTCCTATTGAAATTACCCCTCTGCCTTTCCATAAATCCACATCTTTTTAATATTCCCTTGGGTTCCTCTTAATTTCCTCCAGGCATTTTACAATCTGCTAGAGTAAGGCTCAAGTTGAATCAGTATGGGGACCAGCTGTTCTAGTAAATGCTAGGCTGAGCTTCTTGTCGTGGCTATGTCAATGCACTGCCTGTGTTATGCTGACTGGACACTTGAGGCAGTGGCTACCGATGCATCCTCACATTTTCCCTCCATGATCTCTAGGCTGCAGAAGAGTATTACTATGGCCTCAATCTTCTGGTGGCATAGCCGAACTGTTCTCGCCCACCCTTGTTGGTCTGAGGCCTTACCCGGGGACTGCAGGGCCAAACTTCTGGTGGGGACACATGGGTAAAGGTGAATGGTGTGAGTGACGCACTGACTGCCTCTGCCATTATTAGTAGGGGCGTGGTGGGAGGTGACAAAAAAAACAAAAACAAAGCTAAGCAGACGAGAAAAAACATGAAAAATAAAGCGTCCATGGTCAGGAAAGTGAGCCTGAATTTAGTGAAAGTCAAAAAAATTACAGAGATGGACCGGACTGAGTTGGATAACTTAGAATTGGTGAGGGAAGTTAGGGAACAAGAGGCATACAAGATCAGGCTGGAGTGACACCCTAATCAAAATGGCAGCGTGCGTACATCACACGCCATGCCTGTTTCATGCTTTTTTTTGTTTGCAGTTATAGATGCCATAGCTACTTGCAGGCATCTCAGCGCTTGCGAACGCAACAGAGAAACCTACTGCTATGTTCAGGGGGAGGTCAGTTGTCAAATCACCATGATTTTAATAGTTTACAGAACCTAAGTTCATTGTCAGAGAGTCTCAAAATGAGGGGCAGGGAGTTCCAGAGCTTAGCCACATTGTAGCCGAAGGACTGCCCTCTACTTCTTGTTTTTTGATGGGAAGGAACCACAGCCAAATGGATATTGGAGGAACGAAGATCTCTATTTGGCGTGTGTGAGGAGATCAGTGGTCTGGGGATGGAAGGGTCTTTTTGTTGGAAGCTCCTATGTGGGATGCACAGGTCTTTGAATTTGACCCCATGCTCAATGGATAGCCAGTGTAGAGTTGCTAGGGCCCGCCGGGATGAATATTGTCTGAAGATGTTGAGGAGTGCACAGACTGTTGCCTTCTGAACCACCTGCAATTTTTTTTATCACAGCTCTTGATGCACCCAGGTATAGAGAAATCCTGTAGTCCTGGCGGGAGAGAATGCCTGGGCGACGAGCCACCTAGAGAGAAGGGGAAGCAGTTTTAGTATTTTGTGTAGCATTATTAGAATGTCGAAGCAACAGGCAGAGAGTTTAGTAACTAGAACGTCCATACTTGATGATTTGTCCAACCATACTCCCAGGCCCTTGATAACCACCTTGGGGGCAGAGGATGTGGGCTCTGTCCAGGCAGTCTGGCCAGCCCAGGTTCAAATGGGGGTTGATGCTGTTGCCTATTAGCATGAGCTCTGTTTTCTCCCCATTAAGTTTGAGGCAGGAACATGCCATCCATCTTTCTATTTTTCTTCAGATAGGGGCCCAGATTAGGGAAAAGGGGATACCGTCCTTGGAAACCAGTTGGGTGTCATTGACAAATGACACCAATGATATGTTGCATGACAAGACAATGTCCGTTAGCGGACGTATATATACATATAGCCACCTCATCAGAAGTATCCCCAATGGGGAACTTCTAAGACTGAAAGGGATTTGTACCACTAATGATGATCTCACTAAAGGTACTCAAGAGGCTCTGACTAGATTCAAAGCTAGAGGTTATAGTGAGTCTGTGCTTAAGGAAGCTAGTGGAAAGGCAGCACTGAGAACGAGAGAATCCTTGTTGGGTACAGTCACCAGGCCTCCTGAGATAGGACAGAATGGAGATGAGGATAACGCGCCCCGTCTTATCACCACATTTAATTGGTAACATAGACAGTTTAAGGCCATCATCAACAAAAACTGGCCCATATTGAAGTTCTGGCACCTTGCCTACCCACCAAACCATCCATTACCTTCAGACGTGCGGACTCCATGAGGACACAATTAGTCAAAAGTATCCCTGAAATAATATCCAGTGGTGCTTGACTTCAACCTAAGATGGGCTTCTACAAATGTACTTCATGTAGAGCCTGTAAATTTGGCACTAATCGTACATCATACACTACACCATTTAGTTCAAAAGAGATACAGATCAAGAGGCACTACACTTGCTGTACAGAATATGCTGTCTATGTTCTCACATGTACCTGTGGTCTCAATTATGTGGGCAGCACCAAGCACCAAGATTTGAGAGCCATTGTTAATAATAATACCACCTAACCGGTGGCTCGTCATTTTAAGGATGTACACAATAATGATCTCCAATGTCTAACTTATTTTGTGATTGATACAATCCCCAAGCTTCAACGGGGTGGCAACAGAGAAAGAATGCTGAGACAATTGGAGACTCATTTAATATTAGAACTAGACAGTAAGGCTACTTTTGGTTTAAATACCAGAGAAGATATGTACACTTATCTGTAGCTGTGTATTAACAGAGATGTATGTTCTTCTAGTATTTTGCATAACATGAATTCAGTTTGGTGTGTTCTCAACATGTATCTATTTATTTATTTACTTGCATTGTATCCTACATCTACCTCATATTTACATATCTATTACATGCATGATTAGAATTACTTCTGTACATTACATTTTATGACACCTATATGTAGAATCGCAGTACCTATTTTAATTGAAATAGGTCTTTTGAGTTAACATTTTTTTTACATTTGAGCGTATTTGCACATCAATAGCACTTTCAATATTTTGCACTATTATGGTATTGCTTACTGGTAGCACCATTTATTTACTACTTCTAGGGGGGTATTTAATAGATGTTTTAACATGGAGCTTTTACAGACTTTTATTAATTCTCACGATTTTATACTTTTACGATATATGTTCTTCCACATATCCTACCTGAAAATATATTTGGACACCCGTTGCATTTAAGTAGCTCCAGCGCATTTATGCTGTTATAAAGGGCTTGTTTGATTTTTAACTTGTATTTATACAGTGAAACATATATTTCTTTTTTTATATATTTATATCTATGTTTATATATTTATAAAATATGTGTCTTCCAGATATTTGGGATTTTCGATGTGTATAAACTGTCAGGCACTAGGATTGAAACTACACACTATTCGAAAGTATGTTTTCTTACCTTTACAAAGTAAAAGAGTATTGAGTCTGTTTTCCATGTTGTTTGATCATGTGACACGGGTTCAGAACATTTAAAAAACAGACTTTCTGCAAAGTCAGCCATATGTGATCAAGGCCGTTGTACCGGTCGAAACGCATCAATGCAGACAGAAGAGAGGAATACAAATATTCCCTTTTGCCACTAATATTAGGAGTTTCCTCGTTCCTTTTTGCCCGATCAGGAGGTTCATGAATGTTTGAAATCAATATTTAGATATATATTCACTGAAAAAACCATAGGTTTCAGACATGTTATAGTTAGGAATTAGCATTTAACAATCCTTCGAAATTCACTGAAAAAAACATAGGTATTAGGGGTGTTATAGTTAGCTGGAGAGTTCACTCGTACAAAACCATTGAAATTCCTCCGTTATAGTTAGTTGTACTTACTATAACTCGAGCGCCCGCAATCCACTGCGATGATGTCACATATTACATCATTCATGACATGGTCAGTGACATCACTGATGACATCTCAAATGAAATCGACAATCCTGTGGGTCCCTGGGGGCCAACTAGCCCACCAGGTACCTCCAGTATGCGCCAGGGGGCTGCATTGTAGAGAAGTGTTCAGAGGCCATGCCCCTTTTTACAACACTCTGCAACACAGCTCCGTGGTGCTTATTGGAGGTACCTGGTGGGCTAGTTGGCCCCCAGGGACCCTCAGGATTGACAAGGAATTAATTCCCCAACTTAAATCCCGCCACAGGGTGTGTTTGCACACATGTGAACTCAAGCCCTGCCCCCTCCCTTCACCAGTGTGCAAACACCCCAGTGGCGTGTTTTAAGTTGGGGGATTAACTCCCCTTAAATCCTAAGGGTCCCTGGGGTCTAACTAGCCCACAAGCTACCTCCAATAAGCGCCACAGAGCTGCTTTGCAGAGAGGTTTAAAAAGGGGCATTGTCTCAGAACACCTCTCTGCAACTCAGCCCCCTGGTGCATCCTGGAGATTTCTGGTGGGCTAGTAGGCCGCCAGGGACCCCCAGTAGTGAAGAGGAATTTCTTCTCCCTCATCAAACGCCCTAGGGGGAGTGTTTACAGAGTGATGAAAGGTGGGGGCATGGCTTCCGGCATGATGCCGTTTAAAAAAAACAAAAATGTAAGAACTGGGGCCCCCCTTCTTTTTCTATTTTTTTGTCCTGGGGACCCCATCCCATTTTTAAAATGTGGAAGGATGTCGTGTGGCCCCCCTCCCGAGGCCTTAATCAGCCCCGGGGACCCTATCCCACAGGGCATGGCCTTTTCCTTTATTTATTTATTTATTTTGAATGGTGGGGAGGATGGTCGCGTGGCCCCCCTCCCGGGACACTTATGGCCCCGGGGACCCCATCCCCCGGGGCCGGCCTTTCTATTTTTTTTTCATTTCCCTTTTGGGGAGGGGGCTGCGTGGCCCCCCCTCCCTGGCCACTTGTAGCCCCAGGGACCCCATCCCCCGGGGCTGGTCCTCCCCATTGGGGACCGTGGGGGGGTCCCCAATCCCCCCTCCGTCCCAGCCGGCTCCCCGCATCCGGCATTGCTTTTCCACATGGGGAGCAGCTAACATGCTGCTCCTCATGTGGAAAAGCAATCTGCTTTGCTTCATTGAAGCGAGAGCAGGTTTCCCTGCTCTCGCTTCAATAAAGCAAAGCAGTTTGCAATGACAGGGTGGGAGCCGCAAGGCTCCTGCCCTGTCATTGCAAACAGCAGTGTCCAGGGGGTGGGCACCCCGGGACACTACAGAAGCTGGCCCTGGGGTGTGGTGGTCCCCGGGGCCAGGACAAGGTTCCAGGAGGGGGGGCAGCATGGCCCCCCTCCCATATTTTCCAAAGCCCCAGGAGGTGGCGGTCCCCGGGGCATGTGGTGGGGCTTTTGCCCCACACAGGGTATTTCCACATTTAAAAAAAGCCCCGGAGGTGGCGGTCCCTGGGGCTGGGGGGGCTGTGTGCTGCACGCAATGTCAATAAAGTCGAGCCCCGGGGCTCGGTGGGGCCTTAGAGCTCCCCACATTAAACTATTAAGCCATGGAGGGTGGCGGTCCCCGGGATGCGGGGGGGTGGGGCGCTTGCCCCCACAATTATTCATACTTTGCCCTGGGGGTGGCGGTCTCTGGGGCAGTATGGGGGGGATTGCCCCCCCACACATTATTTTCCACATGCCTCAGGACTTGACCCCCCGGGGCTATTGAGCATTGAAGCACAGGAGACCGCGCTTCATTGTTTTTTCTATCAGCAGAATCCGCGCACCCTGCACAGATTTTGGTGGTTTTTTTATTATTATTTTTTTTTGGCCTTGGGGTTCCTTTTGGGACCCCCTGAGCAGTCCTATGGGGTCAGGGTGTTTCTGCCTTGCCCCCTTTTTGTGTTTTCCTAATTTTTTTCTTAGGTTTCTTGTGCCTCAGCAGATTTGGAGTGTTGACAGCCAATTAGCATACAGCTCGTGCTTGGGAGGGTGCACGGATCCTGCATGGCCATAGATATTTATGTGATTTTAATTATGATTTTTTCAGGAACTGCTGAACTGATTTACACCATTTAAGCAAAAGGCATGACTCTGAACCAAGGTCTACCTTTCTGCCAAATTTGGTGTAATTCCATTTAGCAGTTCAGGCTTTAGCTGCGAGAAAAGGTTCCTATGGGAAATTGCATGGGAAAGACATGCTGTGGGACCCCCCTTTTTTCTCGGCCCTGCTTGACGAATCACCCAGAGACTTATAGCATAGGAGTGGACGGGAGAGGGCCATAAGTTTTGAAAATTTTGCGACGATTCGTCAACGGGCGCCAAAGGTATTCCAAATAGAATGTAGCTGATTTCCTATGGAAAATAGGTCCTAACTTAGGGGGTCATTAGGATGGCGGACGGACATTGTCCGTCCGCCATCCTGTCGTGGGCAGGGACCATCCGCCATAAGGGCGGAGGTCCCGTGCCTCGAATTAGGATGCACCCGCCACAGTGGCGGGTGCATCCCGCATTTTTTACATTGCGGGGGGCAGTGCTGAAAGCACCGTCCGCGGCAATGCCAAAAATGCATGTTGTGCGTTTCAAAGCACAACATGACAGGCACCGTGCGGTGCCTGCCATGTTGTGCTTTGAAACCCAGGGGGGTACCATAGGTACCCCCCATGTGCACCCCCACCCCCCTTCACCAAGGGGGCCCCCAACGGGCCCCCAAAGCAAAGACCGTATGCCTTTCCTTGGCGGCATTGCCTCCACGGAAAGGCATTCCTCAAAGCACATCCTAATATGGCTGGCGGTGTCTGATAGACACCGCCACCATATTAGCCCGGTCTTCCCGTACGCCGCGGACCCCCCAGCCATCCTAATTTGGCGGGGGTCATTTCTGTGAGGATGGCGGACGAATTGCCCCCGCCGGGCCTACATGTACTGTCTGCGTGCTGGAGTGCCCTTGTGGCCTCCTGTACATAGGCAGTACTAAACTCCCACTTAAACAGAGGATATTGCAACATTTGCGTGCGATTACGAATCGGGATCATAATTATCCAGTTGCGCGCCACTACACGGAATACCATGACAGCAATAACGGCAGTCTACAGTTTTTTGGTGTAGATAGAATACCTCAACACATAAGGGGTGGAGATCGGGAGAAACAACTCAGGATCCGTGAATCCAGGTTTATCCTGGATCTAGATTGCAAAATGCTCAAAGGTTTGAATGGTGAGGAAGAACTGGCTACACACATAGGCTTATAAAAAATGCATCTCCCTCTTATGTCATGGAATGGAATTAGGAAATTTCTGAACAGAAGCATGTCAGGATTTTAGTTTATTATTTGTTATCTGCAAGATTCTAATCTTCACTTTTAATGGACACAGGATAATGATTTCTCAAATTAAAATGGAAACTGTCAGTGCTGCACCTATTTTGGATGATCAAATGAGCAATATCCACAATTGTGGAGCCTCATTAGAAAGCACTGGCCACCCCGAAAATCCTGTATCACACACTTTAGACACTTCAGTAAACATGCTTTTTCACACACTCACACTGTCCCCTCACCATCCCCATCCTTAGCACATAGATAAGGAATACAACCAGTGTCTCCATGGGTCTAATAATTATTAGACAACATGTCTGGATTATAACATAGTGGCAGCAATATCTAGGCTAAAATATATCGGAATTATGATTCCTTAATGCACAAGGGTAATACAAAATATTTTCTTATTCTCATTGAATGCTATGTGGCAGTTGGTTTAAAGCGACAATGCAATTATATATGTTGATTAATTTTAATTTTAATTTTCATGTATAAATCGATTGTTAAAATGATGAAATACTCATGACTAGCACATATAATTGGCAGTTAGTGTTGGCAAACATTTTTGCAGCAACTACTGTTTATATTAAGCGCTGACATTAGACTAGTATTGTGCTTATATACTGCTTAGAACCATAATACCTCTATTGCCCATAATGCATTTTCATGCGCTAATCATTATTTGCATATACTGATAAAAATGTTTCTGCCGTAATGTTTCCTTTCTCCGTACCGTATGATTATGCTGAAATCACGGATTTGAAACACATATGTATAATTTTACTCATACAATCACGGAGCCCAGCCATGCTTTGAAATGTCTCCAGCAATACAGTCTTGTAATCGCCAAATATGTTTAAATAGATGGATATTTTCTATTAGGGCGAAATTTATTGCTATGATTTTGTGACATGATTTATGCATTAATTATCAATTTTTTATTTGAATAATGTCATACAAAACAGAATTGAAAACATGAATTACAATGTATTTCTTTCATGTCTATGAACATTGAAACGTATTTCTAGAAGAATCAGAGACACCGGAAGTAACATGATAAAGACATAACGCCGAAACGCATCGTCTTTGCTAACTAGTGCACAATAACGTTTTCTGTGCCGTTTTCCTGGTGTGACGTCCTTGAATCCTGAATAGAGAAATTCTCATGCTACAAGGTGGCCGCTGCTGCCACCAACAGCATCAACGTTGTAGGCGGGGAACCACTCGAGCAGCTTCGCGAAGGAGATATATATATATATATATATATATATATATATATATATATATATATTTATCAAACAAATTCTTCCAACAGGATACTGAACAGTACCCCCCAGGGAGAAATGGACGCTCCAGTCAGGATTTCGCTTGTTGCAGAATTCTTTTTATTGCATTATAAAGTGAATCCTAAGTGCCTCAATCTGACGCATTTCGGTGAACCCAGTCGCCTTGCTCACCAGATATATATATGTATTTAACGTGTTGGACACTGGGACAAACCCTGTGGAACACTGCACTATAGTGGAAAGGTGTCTGATGAGCAAGATCATTCAAATAATTGAAATGTCCTGTCTTTCAGGAACAAGATGAGCCATTTTACAATACCTGTACTGTTAAGTCTTTTAATGAAGATGTCATGGTTCTCCATGTCGAATGCTGCACTGAGGTCAAAAGGTATGATGCCAACTGTGTAGCTATGATCAAACAGCATTTTTGACTCCTCTACAACCACCAGTAACGCACTTTCTGAACTTTGTTTAGGGCAGATCCCCGTCTGAGTGGAGTGTAGGGCATTATTTATTTCTAAAAAATCTGAGAGATGCTGATTGTACATGTTTAGCTAAGATTTTGTTCAGCTCTGGGAATAATGAGATTGGTCTGTAGTTTCCTGGGCAAAGGGGGTCCAGGTTGGTGTTTTTAATATGAAATGAATCTTCATGTCATTTTTATGTATGAGATGCATAATCATATAGTTATGTGCTGTTTTTTGGGGAAATTCATGTAACTGCTGTACCGTAAATTAGATGGATTTTGCACATGCCTGCTTTGAATTCCTCCCTCTACGTGAAGCGAATGTCAAGGCATCCCCATCAAAAAGCGTTATTATTCCCTTTTTTTTGTTGTAATTTTTTTATTGAAGTCCAAAAAGAGAAAACAATACATTAAATCCATTACAGCCAATACATCTATCCAAAAAGTATACCTTTAGGCAAACATAAAATTTCTACAATCTCCTAAATAATACTCAGAACAATATGAAGTCAAGGGCAAATACACAAAAGAAGAAAGTTTTTTTAACCACATAAATAAGGTAATCCCCCCTCTCAATCTCAACCAAAGTAAGTAGCCCATATTTTCCCAAATTTCCTAAGACCCCCCCCACACGTAATGCATAAGTACGTTCACTTTTTCTAACTGCTTTTATTTTATGAGCCCCTTCCAGAACAGAAGGGATCACAGCAGTGCACCACCTTTGCAATATAAGTGATCTGGCTACTGCCATTGCAATATAAAGAAATTTAACCAAGTAATGATAAAAAGAAAGGTCGGGATCATAACCAATTACGATTAACAAATCACTCGCTGCTAATTGAGTGCCACATTCGAGTTCCAGATAACAAAAGATATCCTTCCAGAATTTCTGGATCATAGGGCAATGTAACATTATATGTGACCAATTGGCTAAAGGAAAGTTAACACAGCGAAAGCAGTGTGGTGAATGATTGGCATATATTTTTGACAAGAATACAGGGTTTCGATAAAGTTGCCATTTGCTAAAGAAAAGCATCCTACGCCAGTTCGCACCTCTAAGCATGTTAAAATTAAGATTATTAATAAATGACCACAGATTAGCTGAAATTTCTAGGTCTTCACAATCCTTCCATTTTTTAATAGCCTTCTGCCCCAGAGTCTAAGCGCTTTTTCCATGCCCCTGGTTTCCTCACAGATGGATCTTCTAAAAGTTCATTAGTTAGCTGATTTTGTTCGCTAATTTGAGAGACATCTAGCTCGGCTGGGAATTTAAGGAGGTTGTTATATGACCCCAAAAGAATAAAGTCATTGACTATTAACTGTGCCATTTCGATCATGGTCAGCCATTTTCCATTCCTCAGAAAGTCTAAAACCTTACAAAATCCTAACAATGCCCATTTTAGAATAAGTTCAGAGGATTGTGTGATCCCTGCTAGTGGTAAAATATCAGCTAGTAAAGTGGTAGAATTGATTACCGGAATAGAATATCTTTTATGTTCATCTTTTAGTGCCTGTCGTTTTTTTAAAAAACAGTGAAGGCACTTATGGCGAACCCGCTTAGGGGGCGGTAAAATAAACAATAGGGAAAGGATTTGGCTTTCCTTACACATTAAATCCATAAAGTAATTAATAAACATATTTGACTGAGGTTGAGATTTAAATGGGGAGAAATACTGAGCTAAATAAGCATGATAATAATCCCTGAGGTTTGGGAGGGCTAAGCCTCCTTGGTCCTGTTCTTCATACAATGTGCTGAGTGAGATACAATATGATTTTTTTGCCCAAAGAAAAGATGTAAACATAGACTCTACTTGGGTGAAAAAGGCGCTTGACAGACAACAAGGAATGGTTGAAAACAAAAAAATAAACAGAGGAAGGACAGACATTTTAATAAAGGCAACCCAGCCTAAAATAGATAACGGCAGAGAGTTCCAGCGTGAAAACAGGGCCTGGATTTTCCGCAAAAGTGGGAGAAAATTTAGATGATATAAATCGGAAACTCTTTCGGAAAAAAGTACTCCAAGATATCTTTTTGGATAGGTATTGGCATCATGGTGCAGATCCCAACCTGCACCGCCGCATTGTATAATTTCGGTCTTCCTTTTATTAGTGCAGTACCCCCCAAGCGCCTCAAATTCTTCGAAAACCTGGAAGACTTTGGCCTGAACCTCTATTTCTGGCTTGATAATAAGCATGATATCATCGGCGTATAATTTCAATTTCGCCATAGATGGAATAGGGAGACAGATATCAGAGCAGTTTCTTATAGCTATCGCCAATGGCTCGATGAAGAAGGCGAACAAGACCGGTGACAGTGTGCCCTGTTTTACTTTGACCCGTCCAACCACCGAGTTGTGAATAATTACATTGGCTTCCGCATTATTGTACAAATTATGAATCAGGGCTGTGATCTTTGAGGGAATACCAAAGTGATCTAGAATCTTAAACAAGGTTTCCCAAACAACAAGGTCAAAAGCCTTCTCGGCGTCTAACAGCAGAACTAACGCAGGTATCCTTTGTGTCTCCGATAGATAATGTGTATTAGATGCTAGTTGCCTCTCAGCGATAAAACCGTTCTGGTCCAGATGTATTAATTGTGCTGCACAATGATTAAACTGGAGTGACAACAATTTAGTAACGATTTTTATAGTCAGAGTTTAACAGCGTTATCGGCCGATCGGAGTTCGGATCCTCGCTATTCTTGCCTTTTTTCGGAAAGCTGACTATGTTACCTTGTCTAAAAGACTCCAGAATGTTCCCTCCTTCGAGCATAGAATTCGCCAAATGAAGAAAGATGTCCGCCACTGAGCTAAAGAAGACTTTAAAAAATTCGGGTGGAAACCCATCTGGGCCTTACCATTTGGTAGATTTTTAATAACGCCCTCCAGTTCTTCTTCTTGCGTTATTATTCCTATTGGGCTACAACTTTGCCAATATTTAACAGACCTACTGTTATTGGTGGCTTGGAGGCATTTCAGTACCCACTGCCATCTAGGCGTTACTTCCACAATGTCTTCCAGTCTTATGGATGTGTAATACCCTTTAAAACTTTCTGTAATAAAATTTACTGTTGTAGTTCTGAAAAAGCCTTTCACTATTTGTGTTCTCATGTAAGCTGAGAGATCTTTCTATTCATGAAGTGAGTGTCATCATTTCCTACCGCTCTAAGAAGATTTTGAAATTATGTCAGCAATGGACTGTCTCCCTACTTTAAAGAATCTGGTTTCCTACGTAGTTCCACATTCAAGTTAATGTTGCCCAATGTGCATTGTAATGAATTGTGCAGTACTTTGATTATTCAAGACTTCAACCTTCTCATTAAGCATTAGGTAGGTGGCTGGATACATTTCCAACTCTTTGTGTCTCTTTTCGTGTATTAGTTATGAATGGAACTATATCTTTATATACAAAGAAGGACTACTTTTTATACCCACTTGGGACCTGGGTAGAAGAACAGAAATAATGTAACAAAAGGTCCCATGGCACTTTCTAAAACATCATCAATATTACACCAATACAAATACATACATATGTGTTTTTCAACACAGCAAGAAATGCACACACAGACCTCTCTTTTATAGAAAGATTTATAATCTTTAGTCACAGTGTCAACTAATTAGCCATAGTGCAGATGGCACAGTGCTCACAGTAGTGAATATATTTACAAATGAACATAACATCCCTTATATATGCAAGTCTGTCACATCAATATTAATTGATGAGAATCCTCCAAAGTGCTAACAGCTTTCCGTATTGAGCAAATCAACTTGCAGCTTTATGTATGTCTTGAATGTTTCAACCCGATCTTTCTTTGGCAGCTCTCATCAAGACATGTGCCTTCTGTCTATTGACTTGGATTTTAAACAACATGGCTTTTATTTCTATGGGAGTGGGTGTCTCATTAAAAGACGTCACAAAGGCGCCGGTTACATGCCAATAATCTTCATTACTCTAAGTCCAGGCCTTTTTTTTACACAGTCCTTACTCCAAAAGTGATCATCTGTCCTCAGAGATAATGTATACCTAAACCAGCCTAAAAAAGTACACACAATATGAAACCCCACCGTACCAGAATAATATATAATACATGAACTTGTCAAAGTCACATACTGACATGTACAAGTAAAAACATTCTTCAGTCAAAATTATTTTGGGCAGTCAGGGAGGAAGAGGATTTAGAACTATGACGATGAAGACCTGGAGTCAGAGTAAAAAAGATTACTGGAAAGTAACTAGGACATTACCTCCACATCCTTACTTCATGAGTAACTATCTAAGCCGAACAATTCGATTTTGATTGACCAAAACCGATAAACTGTGACCACATCTATAATGCTACTCTCATGAATTTTAATGAAAATAAACAAATATCATTAATCGTCATGCACTAAGGACAAAACGTGAGAGCCAAACTCAGCAGGAATTGAGTGTGTGCCTGTACCCCTTCCAAAGCCACCCAAGAAGTGGACACTCATCTAGTGGATCTACCTTGTTTTACTGAAGGGAGTTCCTGACCAGCTGATTTATAAGATTTTGAAACAGACAGTTTGGCACACCAGTGACCTCCAGTGGCGGCTCCTCCGCTAAGGCAGAGGAGCATCACCCCACTGCTCAAAAGGGAAAATAAAATGATAATAAAATATTGTTAACATAATTTTATTTTCCCTATTGCAGCCAGTGGTGGGGTTGAGGAAGGCTAGCCAAAGCAGGGGAGGAGTGGTGTGCACCCCCTAAGTGCGCATGAACTGTTTCCTCTTGGGATGACCAAACAGTTCATGCACACTTTGCATGTTCCTACCAGGCTGCATTACACAACCTGGTCAGGAACAATCACAGGCTCCCTGTTCCAGTCTGAGCACCGATCCACAGCGCTCGGAACAATCACAACGCTTCATTGCAGTGCTGTGATTGACTATGGGGAGCCTGTCTGCCCAAGGGAGTCCTGCTGCTGCCTCCCAGGGCAGGAAGAATAGAGGTTGAGTACGGAGGTTGCAGGAGAGGCAGCAGCCAGCCTTTGAAGGTAAGTCCTTTTTTTTATTGCATTCCTCCTTCCCCCTCGCCCCATCACCCCTGTCCAGTACTGTTAACCTCTCCCAGAAAGGGCAACAATTCCGAAAGATATATTGATAATTCTGTATGGACATCAAGGCTATGGAGATCATCCTGCTCTTCTGAAGAGTGGTCTGGGGAAAAAACTAGAACGACAAAATCTTCCGGACACTGAAAAGTTGTCACGATCTAGAGAAGAAAGGAAGAACTGCCTCTTGATAGCCTTGTGTGCAAAGAATTTAAGGAATGTGGGGAACTTAATAAGATCTAAGCTTCTCCACAAGCAGAGGGCTACTGGGAATAGGACACACATTTAAATTCTTGTCACAAGGTGAGCATCCAAGAGGAGGGTCCTGTAAACTCAAGAAACGCCATGGTTGCTCCCTTGAGGGAGCCAGCAATTGAACTACAGTACAATAAAGAAAGAAGCTACTTTGAAGGTTGAGAAACTGAAGGAGACACAGTCCAAACATCCCAACCCACAATCCCCTGGATTGCTGTACATTTGTTCCTGATTGTTGACATCACTACGTCCAGCAAGGAGTAATCCTTTAACAAAATCTAAGATTCTGTTTGGATTACAAGGGTAAGGAGGTAATCCCTTAGACACAAGCCATAAAGTTGATGTGGTGTTTGTGTGTTTAAATCCAAATGTGCATTATTAATAGTGTGCTGAGCAATTAATCTACACTGGACTTCACATGAATACAATGCTATGAAGCTTATGCAGTTGAATCAAATTTGCTAGGACCCTTTAAAATGAATTTGCTGAGTTTATGATGACTAGGCCTCATTTTGGCCTCAACTCCGTCTTTATCAAATTCTCTGTTTATATTCCTGTCACACAGCAAGTTGTGAATTTGTTTACTTCTAAACTACACTGTTCTCAAAGAGGACCTACTTTAACACTATCTCAAGGAACTTTTACTTACATGTGGTATTGTACTCATTTACAAAGGTTCCCTGTTGTTTACGTAACTATTTTGTTCTGATACCTCTGGATGACATTAGGCAATGAGGAGTTGTTTCAATTTACATGTTTTGGGTTAGTGCTTAGATGACAGGGTTCTGTGCCATTTTTTTAATTTCTGTATTTTGATTTTTTGAGAATGTAATTTTTTGCTCACACCATAATAAGGTTGTAGTTCTAATGCTCCTCTATGGAAGAAAAGGTTATATAAACCCTTAAAGTTGGGAGTAGGCCTGAACTCTCGAGAGACCTTGTTTATGCTACTCGGGATGCTGTCTGATTTCATACTGATTTCGCTGCACATTTGAGACTTGATCCACTATTGATTTTGCCTATTATTCTGCATTTGTTTTTGTTACTGAGAGTCTTTATGGCAATGATTTGTTGCTGTTATATGAGATTTGCTGCATCTGCACTGTACTATTTCTGTAGTGTACCATTTTGAATGTCATAATAAACCCTCATGGTTTTTCTAAATTCCACTCCAAATGTCACTATTTGACTAAATCCTTCATTAGACTGAAATCCTGTGTTGAACCTTGTCTCTGGAACGTGATGCCTTTTGTTCCAAGGTTAACACCATCCCAATCCGCCCTGCTTCTTGGTGCTCTATTGAGCTGAATATTTAAGAGGCATAGCAAACCCACAATTTTAAAGTTCCTTCAGAGTCTGCTATAATTAGTAGATCTGTAGGCCCACTCTCCTTCTACACAACAGATTGCAGCAAGAGAGAGAAGATTCTCCTCAGCTCAAAATAAAATCTTCTGAGAAAGTAGTGCTAAATAACCCTTAAGTTTGAATAATTCAGGAACTAGTGGAGCTGTTCCCTAATCTCAGAGGTCACTACAATCAGGACGTCATAGTTGCCCAAGGCATATCCTAAAATAGGAGAAGACGGCTGACCAGGAGATAATGATGGAGGTGCTCTAGAGAATGATGGACAAGGATGAGGTCATCTCCCCCTGACTTCTGCGACATTGAGTCTTTGACCAATAGATATTGGCGATGGATGGTTAATTCTCACTTTCTTTCTTGAGTGAGGATTACTTGTCCCAAGTCTGGTTGAAACAGGACACCAATGAGCTGGACCATAGGAGTAGGTGTTAGATGGGAATTCTCTAGATTCAGCAGGAAACTGTGATACTAAAACACCTTCCAGAACTGGTGAATGTCTTCCCCCACCTTAGAAAAAGAAGAAGATGCAATTAGCCAATCATCTAAATACAGATGAACCTGAAAACCAGAAGTATATAAAAACCCAACCAGTGGAGCCAGCAACTTGTTTATTACTATGGGGGTGGATGTGAGGCCAAAGAGTAACATCTGGAACTGGCAGTGGCTCCCATTCATAGCAAATCTGAGAAATCTTTGGGAATTTGGATAGATAGCGATATGTAGCATAATGATGGGGCAAAGAAAGTCTTCTTACTTGATGTGCAGCATTATAACCTGGAGTGAGATCATTTTGAAGGCTTGATGAGGTATACAATTGTTTAACCCTTTCAGGTAAAGTACTTGCCTGAAGTTCCCTGTAGCTTTCTGTAGAAGGAAGTCAAACAAACAATATCCTTGGCCTCTTTCTTCCTGAGGAACTTCAATTATGGTAGCTTAACCTGTTCGATGCTAATGACAAGGCCAGCTCGTCATGAGGCACAGCTGAGCTGTGCTTATGACGAGCTGGCCTTGTCATGAACAATGGTATTCTAAGAATGTTAGCGCAGGATGGGAAAACCCCTTAGCAGCCAAGGTGTTAATCTAAAAGAAGCAAGATTCCTTGAAGAAGATTTGCTCTACAAATTGGGCACTGTAGTAGAGGAGTCCGTCAAAAGACAGTCTATGGGTATGTCGAGAAGAAATGTTTCCAGAGCCCAGGCTTACATTTCTGTGGAGTGTTGTAGGAAAGTTGGATCTGCTTTTATGGTTACCCCCACTTTTTGCCTGGTGCTAATCTGACTGGAATTCTGCTAATCTGGACCCCAGTCTCTCTCTTTTCTCCCATAAATTGTTATGTTCAGTAATTAGGTATACACCCCAAATTGGATACTGAGGTACCCTTATGAGTCGCTAGTATATAGTACTAAAGTACCCAGGGCATAGGTACCCCAGCGGTCCCCCATAGACTGAAGCATGCATTATGCCACCCATGGGAGACCATTCAAAATGGAACTACAGACCTCCCATTGCAGCCTACGTAAGCTGGTGCTAACACCACTAACTAAAGATATAGGTTTCCTATATTTAGGGTCACTGAACTATAAGTAACTCCTATAGTAGTCCTTTGCAGTCCTGAAGGCAGGGTGCTTGGTTTTAAGTGTGAGGGTGCCCCTGCATGAGCAGGACACCCCTACAGCCTACGGAATCCATTCTCCCAGATTGCAAGTAAAGCAGCCATATACCATATAGAGGGGCACCATGTAATTACACGATGACCATCTGGAAATTGGCTGCCATGAATCCCATCATGTTCGGTATCAAACATGTTGGACTCATATGATTCCAAGCACTGGGAGAGTCGTTCGTTAGGCTCTCAGTGTTCTCGGTGCCAGCCTTCTAGACCCAGACAGAACAAAATGGTTGCTTCCGACAAGAGACTGAATATGCTCTCCTGCTGCAGTGCCAAGCTCGAGCAGGGGAAGGCAGAACAATAGGCATCCTGCCACAGGGAGGTGTGACCACCTCCCAGACTGGATTTAGGTTTGGGACCGGGTGAGTGCGCTTGCCAGCGTCACTACATTTGGTGCCTCTGTGCATGGTCCAGTTCAAATCAGCTCTGGAATCCAAACCGCTCTGGCACAAAACTGGACAAAGGACATGGGAGTAACCTCCCCGCTGTGCAGACCCTTCCCAGGGAGGGTCCTCTGAATCACCCCCAACCCTTTCCTTATGGTACTTAAGGGCTTACCTGGGTGTAGGTCCCTAGATTAATCGTGGGACAAGATTCAATTCAGGCAATATTTCTTCATCTGCTGTCTGGGCACTCTGGCCTTTGTTTGGGCTTGACTTCCTCTCCCTTCCAGTCTTCTGGATAATCTGTGCCTGTGCACCACACAGGAACTTTCAAGACCGGTGGGAATCAAAGACACCTGAAGGAATCTCCCTTGAAGTGAAGGTGTCACTTCCCTGCATTCACTGGCACTGCAACTAGACTGACCGGTCTGCTGATCATGAGCTCCTCCAGACTTCAAAAGTTCTGCAACACAGGTGGCATTTCGCCACAGCCCTCAAGGCCTGCCTTGTCCTCCCACCAAGCTTGAAGCCAGTATCCCTCGTGGGAGCTGCAGGAACCAAACCCCTGTGCACCGCATTGACTTGCAGTTGCAAAGGCTTGTTGGCTTCCTCCCATTAAGATCGTCAAGCTTCAAGTATCCCCAAACTCAAGCACCTCCAGTGACCAAAGTCTTTGTCCACATCATCTGCACTGTGGCCTGCATCTTTTGGTGAGCAGCTCAAGGTCCTCTTGCAACTCCAGTGCCTCCAGCCTGTGGGTCCTGTTGAGGGTCATCTTTGCTTCTTTTGGGCTCCTCTGATTGCTCAAGCCTGCCATGACTCCCCTGCTTGTGGTGAGTCCCCTGGACGTTTCTGGTCCCAACATTGCAGCTTCTTTGACTTCTGCATTGGTTGCATTTGCCAAGGCTTGTTGGTGCTCCAGCCGACACCGACCCCTTAGCACTCAACATCCGATGTGGGACAGCGCGTACATGGCTCCTGGTCTTCCTGAGCATCGCCTGGTCCTCACAGCTGCAGAGTCAAGGTCATCTTCGACTATCATGCAACTCCCGACATTGGGGGGCATCCATTTTCCAGATCTCCTGGTCACTCCTGGGTGACATAGATTCTGTCCCCTCTGCTTGCTGTTACCTCTCAACTAGAATCCACCTTCAGATTCAACCAGACACTTTATCTTTCTTCATCAGCTGCACTTTCCTGAAGTCCTCCACTGGGTTTGACAGCGGTTTCTGACACCAATACACACCTATGCACCAGGCTTCCCTGGTGTAGGTAACGTGGGTGCTAGGGTATTCATGGGTGGGGTGACTCTCCAACCTTCTGTCTTTCAATGTGGTTCTTCAGGGTCAACTGGGAAGGGTCCTTAATCTCTAAAATTCCAACCACGACTTACACGTATGGAGCATGCGTTGTGTTCTCATACTGCACACACTCTCTGTGGGGTTCCTAGTCACTCTCCTTGGGTGGTATCTTGGGTCCCCAGTACTTCTACGTCCTCTCGACATTGTCTTGACCCAAGTTGCGGTTCTTAAACCACTTTCTTAGTATATGGTTTGGTGCCCCTGGGGTCCATTGTGTATTCAGAGCTATTTACTTGATTTCTTTGCAAAGTATTGTGTGCATTATGCATATCTTGGAGAGGAGAAATTTGTATGTGTTAGTGAGTATTCTATAATAAATACATATTTTTTATAAATACCTTGTGTGGATCATTTTCCCTTAATCTATACATATAATATTGCATTCTGATATAAAAAATAAGCTGCTGTACACTCCTTCTGGACTAAGCCCGAAGGCTGCTCTCCACAGTTACCACTTAGAGAGCTTTCTAAGGTTGTCTAAGACCTCTTAAATCACTATAAGGGTTGACTGGACTGGTGCAAGGTGCCCACTTACATAAGTGGATATCGTATACCAGGCCAGCTTCTCACAAGTGCCAAATATGTTTGAATAAAAGAAGCCTTCCCCTATAGGTGTAATAAGAGCTTAGTCGTTCTTTTTTGGAGCAGCGGGCAAGAGGGGTTGAAAAATTTGAGGTTGTTGAGTGATTTGCCCACTTCTGATGTGCCACAGCCCCGAAAACTGCCTGGAAAGGGGGGTTGGCTAACTTCTTTGGAAAAACATGTGCCAAGAGCCCTTCTATAATCGAAACCACACCCCTTCCAATGGACCTTGAAAGCATGAATCACTTATTATTGTTCTCTCAAGGTGTTTGAGTTCTTGGCTGAAAACGGTAGACCCTGTACAGGAGAGCTTCATCAACACAGCTTTAAGGGATGCAGCAGTTCTTCACAAGCACATTGAGATGTGCGTACTCACTGCAATACCTGCCCCCAATCCTGCAGTTGGGACACAACATTTGTTAAAGGAGATAGCCAATAGAACATGTACCTGTTGTTCAAAGGTGGAGAAAACAATTGAACCGTCACCTCCCTCAGTCATCTGGTTTGATATGTTTGAAAATCCCTAAGGAGGGACTAAACTGCATATGTGGTGAAAGCCTTGGCCTTCACCACAAAATTAGAGGCTGAATATGTCCTCTTGGAGGCAACCACAATTTTTTTATCAAGAGAGTCAGAAGGAAAGGCATCTTCCCATTCAGCCAACGCCTGAGAGGAAAGAACCACTATTAAATTGTCCACTCTCACATTATCAGGAAATTCCTCAACACAATATTTCAGGGATATCATTTCATGAGGAATCTTGGAATTCGTTTTTCCTATGTCTTCCACTTGTGCGTTAACACTCACCTCACAGCGCTATGTAAGAGCAATGATTCAGGTTCCAAATGCTGAGAATGTGCAAAATAATTCTCCTCATGTGTTACATGTACATAGGAGAGAACCCCAAATTGTCTTTTAGGTGCTGCAGGACATCCATAAGATGAGATCGCTGAATCAGGCCCCCTTAATATTATAATCATCATAGTCAATGGTGCTGCCATCTATTTTCAGTCTTGGCACATTAGGGGGTAAGGTGACCTCTGTGGCCATTATGTGCAGCTTCCACAGCAGAGGAAATCATCATCTGTTATGGGACATCCATACTGGAAATTATGTAAGAGGCAGCCAGTTTCTCTGAAGGCATGGCTTCCTCATGGAGTGAAGCCAAACGCTTCAAACAAAATGTGGTTTCCTGCAAGAGGAAGCAAGGTGGCCATCCTAGGGCCAGGCAATGGAGGCTCTGGATAATACAATACATGCTCAATGTCTATTATTTCTGAAACCATACACAGATATACAGGATCGAAAATATCAAAATTGTTAGCCCCCATACTAATAAGATCCAACTCACAGTCTTTAATATATTAGGAAATATGTCCCGGCTGCCTAGCAGTTGGTCAGACCAACCGTAATAAAATATAAGTCACTATAGCAGCACTCTAAAGAATAAAGAGAGATAATTAATACAGCAACAGTCGCTAATTGGATGATTACTAGAAAATATACTCCCACCTCTGGATGGGAAGGCATCAACTCTGTTGTGCTGAATAATAAAAAAAAACAGGATGTGGGTTATTTTTGGGCTGCGTTATGTAAACGACTAGCATGAAGTAAGGCTTGGACGAGGAAGACGGACAAAGAAGTAATAGAGCATAAGAATAGTGCTCTAAGCAATGCTGTCACGGAAGGAGCATCACTTACCCCGCCCTCAAGTATCGCGTTTGACTAATAAATGATTTCGACATAATTGCCATATTGATTTTCACAAGCCTTAACTTCATATGAAACAACAAATGTTTGCTACATTAGTTTTATTAACTGTAACATCACTTTCAAAGTACCAATTATATTAATTTTCTTCTTCCTGGATTAAAATTGAGTATTTGCTACATGGCACCTTAGCGGATACCTTGTATCTAGTGGCATTTTAACGGAGGAATTGCTAAGAGCAAGAAGATGATCCCACGCTGGACATCCCAATTCAAGACTTGGTCTGGGATGAAAGGTTAGGCCCTCACCAGCAATGACACGTGGCCATGTTGTAAAGATGTTCTACCCTTTCCCAGATGTGTATATTCAGGGGGCAGGACCATATCACACATTAGGTTTAAATGAATCTCACTGAAAATGTATAAACTAAACTGAGAAGCCTAACATGTTCATTAGCATTTATCAGATGTTAGTGTAAAATAATGTTAAAGAGATGTTAAATATCATCTAACATTAATAATGACTAAAGGTCATCATGTTTAACCATTCCATCATTCCAACTAGGATTCACCTACTTATTATTGAGAATAGGGAATATGTGTCTAGACCATGGAGAAAAGCTAATAGGGCTAATACATCTATACCCAGCATGCGGGCAATAATGGGAATGACATGTTCGCATGTACATCTACATCGAGAACATTTGTGTATTACATACATGTTTTGAGCTACATTCTACATTGAGAGCTGCAATGCTTCATAGTTCATAAAATTCATAAAGTCACTTCATGTTGGACTGCAGGCGGCCTGTCCATTTACATTCCTTGATTGAAAGTATTTCAGTAGTGTTATCTATTCTCCAATCAAGTTTCATCACCTCCACCACACGTAATTTAATGTAATCTTTGGTGTGTCCTTCTTCCACAAAATGCGTATGCAGCAGTGCATCTTCCACCTTACGTCTTATGCAGCTCAAATGTGGGCAGATCCTCAGTTAAAGTGAGGGGTTATTTGGATAACATTATACATTTTAGTAAATCTCAGTAAGCTCTACAAGATCATAAACAAACCTCTAAACACAAGACTTATCTTGCTTCAGTGTGCTGTCTGTTGACATGTTTCAGTGTCCGTACTACTCACTGGCATATATCAAGAGAACATAGAACTAGATTTAAGTACATCTCAGGGCTGACTGTCCCCAATCATTGCAGAGGATGGTGTTTTCAACATTTTAATTTTGAAGGACCTTTACCTATTAGGACGTTGTAGTTCAATTACATGATAATCTACTACATGTGGATAAAGTATGCAATGTCTGTATTCCGCTTGGTTGTCTCCGTACATGTGAGTGCCGCCATTGTATTGATGCTTCCTTCTGGTTTATTTGCCAGGCCATCGCTTCATTCAGCTTGCTTTTCCCATTCACATGCTTTTGAAAGTAGCATTTTCATGTAGACATTCGAGTCGCAAGAAGGATAAAACATCTTTTTACACCATCATAAAGATTTATCTTAATTTAGTGGGATTTTATGAAGGAACCTTCCTATGCTCAGCCACTGGATACATAATTAATTAATTGGACAAAAAATGTAACAGAATCGACTCTGAACCCTTTGCCCAGCCCTACAATAGAAAACGTTTGGATAGTTCTAGACAGTGTTTGCTCTTTCATTGACACTATCATGGTGATTGTTAGGTATGCAGGGGTGGTGGTACAGTGGTGAGGTAAATATTTTCATGGAGAAAATGTCAATAATAATGAGTCCCACCCACCGCTGAACTTTCCTAGTGGTGACAAGACCTGTTGAGATCCAATGGAGTATTCTCCAAATGCCAACAGGCTCTAATGGCAGCCATACTAAATGGCAGGAAGCATTATGCTGTATCGCCCTTTTGTAACATGTGCAACTATTCGTGAATTGGCAAACTGCGCTGCAACATAATAAAACATGTCCCTTCCTTTCCATACTTCTGAGCTGATAAGAGAAACAGAGGTACAACAGGCGTAGCTGGACAATACAAGGATGAAGTCACATAAAATCTTTTGAAACTGTATCTACCACGTTTCCATATTTTCATTGTTAAGCCAAAGAATGTGTGCCGTGCCAATGTGCAGCAAATATTAGCCATTGTTTTCTCAAAGCACGTGTCCCTTAATCTTCATAGAACTAAACATGTTCTAGCAGTAGCAGTATAAGAGCCTTATCATATAAGACATAAATTATGCCAGTCGTTTTAAGCCTCGTGAATAGTGTGGAGCTGCCCAATTTTGAAATGAGTAGATGATGACAGAATCTTTCTGCAACACACCTAAACCACGGAATAACATTTGCGATTGAATGCAGGTTCATGTTAAAAGTAAGTTTAATAATACTTCTGAAAATAAAAACGTATCTTGGGAAGATTTGAAATGTGTGCCAGGTTTATGAAAAGCATATTTGACTTTTCATAAAGGTGGGGGTTCCTATGTAAATCTAAGACAATTTACATGTGCAAGAGAGAATACGTTCCACATGTGAGCATAATATGGGAGTAATGGCCTCTCTCTGAAAGTAATGGCATTACATAAAAAACTACATTCTACAACTTTAAATTTTTGATATTTTGTCAGCCAATCCATTTTGAAAACCTCGGGGCTAGAATGTTAACATATCTATCAAAATAAACACAGTTTTCACAAGACATGGCACAGAGCTGCTGGAAGTCAGGAATACCAATTGGAAGTAAAATATTACACACTTTGTTGTATTTGTAGGTGCTCTTGAGCTTCTTCATCTCTTACTTTAGAAAGGTCAGAAAAGGCTAAAGGACGTTTGTCATTTCTCCAATGGACTTCTCTATGAAACCATGTCTGAACCCTCTGTCTAATGATCTATGTTTCGTACCAGTGCGGTCAAATGAAAGATTAAAGGCCAGATGTACGAAGGTAACTATTTGTGATTACCAAGTAGCACATTTTTATGATTCGGCATTTGGTAATCGCATACAGTAATGTGCAAATCTGACTTACATATTGTGAGATTCCAAGTGGTGATTAATGAGATATGTCTTGGTTTATGACCCATAGGTAATCACACAAATCACAGAGATGGTGGCCAGTGGGGTCAGCAGACCACCATGTCTGTGATTGCTTTTAAATAAAGCAATATTTTTTTTAATACAACCTGTTTTCCTTAAAAGAAAATGGGATGCATTTCAAAAAGCAAAATGAAAAGTTTTCTTTTCATTTTTTATTAGTAGGCAGTGGTCGATGGGACCACTGCCTGCTCTTAAAAATGGTTTAAAAAACATTCACAAAGGGGAAGGTGTCCCTTTTGGACCCCTTCCCATTTGTGAATGGGTTAGCACCTATTTGATGTTGGTGGTAAAATGTAAATGTTTTGTGACCGCAAAACATTCACACACATCACTAAGTTTCGGCATTAGGAAGAGATGCCCTATACATGCCCCTTCCTAATAGTGAAACGCAAACCCAAATTGAGAATCGGCAATAGGGCACCGTATCGCAAATGGGATTTGAACATTTCAAAAAGCCCTTTTGCGTTCACAAACAGGCTGATTGTTCGAATTAACCCATTTGGGAACATAAAAACACTTTGCACATCTGGCCCCATGACTGGAAAAGTACTCAACATGAATAGCTCACTTTGATATCGACCCATTAAATTCTCCAAGCGATAAGGGATCTGAAGTACCCTTTGAATTTTCTGAGACATTTATCTAGATGTAAACAGATACTAGAACATCTCACATATAGCCTGTCAGAAAATCATGATTTTCAGTTTTACCACAAGACTACACTACTGAAAATTGACAAAGCTCTGGTTAGAGCATTATGCATTATGCAGATGGTGGTAGGCACCGGTGCAGTATCACATACAGCTAGTATTGGGATCGTTAAGCATAGACTCAGTCTCTTCCACAGTTTTGGGCTGGCTAGTATCTTAAGTAATTGAATAGCAGGAGCAACACTATTTTTTTCCCTTTTGGACAGGGCTAAATGATTGCTTGTCACATGAAAATTCAAGGCATGTGCAGCTTTTGACTGGAAATGTGGCAGAATGTTTTGACATATCTAATTTAAACAACAGAACATAAACCATAGTATACAAAAAGCAACATAACATAACCAGTAAATTGTAACAGGCCCCATCATAACAGTCAAAACAGAAAGCAACAACTGCAATTCAACACAACAAAATCAAATAGCAATATTGCAGCACAAATGCACAGCGCACAAAAACAATAGAACACAAGACTACCACAACAAAATGTCACACAACAAATATGTTCACATGTACTTGTGATAAATTACTACCTCCAGAATTATATTTTAAAGCTATGGCAATAAAATGTGTTTGGTGCCAGCATTGCCCTAATTTCCCACAAAGGACATGAAATAGCTCCGTCAAAAATGTTTTGTGTTCCGGCTTTGGTATACTGACAAACACACGCAAACACTTTCATGGGCAATTTGTAATTTGTATTGAAAAGTTACTTCCATCGCAACCTACATTTGATGGAGTAGAGGTATAGAATCCCATGTGTCTGAAGATTCTGCAGATTTTAGTATATCAAGCTTTTCTTGGCATTCTTTTGACATGTGGCACCGAAAACCGTAATCCTTTTGTGAACAGCTGAAAATATGACTGCCTACTCAAATAGATTAAGGAAGTGGTAGTACAAGGTGATAAGTAAAAGGGAACATATGCATTCATGGCACATGCTGCTTTCCCCCACTCCCTTAGACAGACTACAAACCACGCACCACAGTCAAGTCTTATATCAAGAGACTTAACACCAGAGCCAAGAAAAATCTGTTGAGAAATATTTGGCCTGATTCCCCAAAGCTGATCATGTTTTGTTTTACATATATATTTGTTAAAAAAATTCCTGCAAACATTTTTTTTGCTCAGTGAACATGCGTTCAAATACATTTTGTGATTAGTCCATATGAGAAACATCTATTCAGAATCTTTTTTTTTAAGCAATGCAGTCTAATTTTTGGAATGAACAAATTGTGCATTATAATGCATAATGCAACATTATATTTTGTGTGCAAAAAAAGTTTTAGGGTACTGTCTTTGACACTTTCCTAATTCTGAACCCGACCTCAGATCGGTGCGTTTCTTGCCTTCATCGCCCTGGCTTTCGAATTGTGTTTTGCCTGTCTTGATACAGAATAGAATTTGCAAGCTGATTATGATTAATGTTGATAATATTTTAACTACGTGCCGTGTCCACGAGTAACAATGGTTACGAATTCAGCCTCTGCAGCACAGAGCAATAATGCTGTGCACCAGGAGTTATATTTTCGAGATTTGTCATGAAACACATATATTTCCGGGGAGTGTTTTAAAGAAAACTCGCTTAATGTATGAGTCATATCTTCAACATCGTATAGCTGAAACTGAACATTCTACAGCTGTTTTTACATGCTTACATGCGATCTTTACACGTTTCTATATACTAAAATAGTGGTTCACCAAGGACTTAATTCATATACAATTTTTGTTTCAGTCCGGTAAATCAATCATTCAAATAAGGAATGTAAAAACACTGTAAAGTTTACATTCATTGTTTCAGTGTGTGATGTGACTGATTGAAAAAAGATTGTGTGTGAATTGAGTCCTTGATAAAACAACTCTTTCAGTAGGAATGTTTGTTCCCAGGTTCCCGGTGGCAGGTGGGTTGCTCTTGTACGAGTGAAAGTTGATTTTGATTTCAGTAAAAATGCTTGCTTAAACTTGTGAACATTTCTACACTAAAACCAAAACACTGCACTTAACAGAACTGTATTGTCCTGTACCTGACTAAACTAGGCCCGATTTAAGTCAAACTTCCATCTTAGACTTTTTTCAACTCTGCTATGAATTGTGGAGAAGTGTGGCTCACCGGTTAGAAGCGGCAGATCCTGAAGCAGAGGTCAGCCCGGGACCAGGGTTCAATTCCCGACGCGGCAGGGTCTTGGGTCAATGTCTGCGGACTCGATAATTCTCGCTTAGGTGCCTACGCTAACCATGGGTCCCACTCTGCAACTCTGGGCAATAGCTTGCTTAATCTCCACAATGGCCCCAGCAACGTCGGGGATGCCTGGCTTCACCTTGGGGTGCCCTCTCACAGGGAAAGCCAGGATGGGTTCCCCAGCGGTATACAGCGCCAGGACACCACGTAACGAGGTAACGGTGCGCTTTATAAGTATACATACATTACATTACAATTGTGTTTCCATTTCTCACTCCGATATCGAATGTACAAAAAAGTGCATGCTGTTCTCAAAAATCTATGGAGGATGCCTTTTTGCAGCATGTGCTGCTCTTCCTGACAATAACACTGTGACTCCATTTGTTTATCAGAAGTACATTGTTTTTATAACTAGATTTGAACTGCCACAACTGATAACATTAGGTCAGAATAAAACAAAAAATATATTCATTTATGGAATAGAACTAATATGGTGGCAATAGACGACCCTGTAAAATTCTGTGTTGTTGTGATTCATTTAGCATTGCTCACCTTAAACTGAGTATGCCATTACCAATTGTACATTTTGAAGGAGAGCTAGTCATTTTTGCCTGCCTTTAGAGACTGAACCCTTGTTGGTATGTCTCATACTTTGAAGTTTGAATATTTTGTCTTCAGTTAATGTTATTCTTTTGCTGCATTTGAATGAGCCTTTTATTATTTCCCTATATTGATTTATTATGCATATTGAGTAAATTATATTTTACCTTCTATATTGCTCCTTGAATTATTTAATAAACCATCATGGTTTATTTACACTTTACTACTGAGTGCATAGGATTTATTTCCTTGAAATACTAATTATTTCCTTTGTGTTTGGG
This sequence comes from Lissotriton helveticus, assembly GCF_964261635.1. Classification (NCBI taxonomy): domain Eukaryota; kingdom Metazoa; phylum Chordata; class Amphibia; order Caudata; family Salamandridae; genus Lissotriton; species Lissotriton helveticus. The sequence goes on from NC_136057.1 coordinate 952,222,921, forward strand.
TGCTATTTAGAGACACATTGCCTGATACATGGTTGAGATTCGACTCCCTCCCTGAACCTACATAGGAGCTCTATCTCGATTGTCCGACAAGATTGTATCAATAGTTGTCTTAAAGTTACTATTACAAATGGGCGAAGTTTGCGCAGCATCACCACACGTAGCTTCACGTAGTAAACTTTGAACTACACGTAGCTTAGCTGATGGTACTGTGTACTTGTCTGCACTGTGAAATAATTGCAAATGGCATCCTGCACAGTGCCAGTTATGATAAAAATAAGTATCTCTATATTTATATGTTAAACAGCATATAGTACTTTCACAAAAGTGAAACTGAAAAACTAGCAAGCAGTGAGAGAGGTGATGATTTTTGGATCCTCCCTAACCTAGGGGGAGCACCAAGCAGATGCCTTGAAAGCAAAAAGCACATCTTATTGAACAATTTGGTGGTTGTCCCATCCTCTTAGGACCACCCCAAGCACAGTTATTGGCAAAAAAACATTCCCAACCAAAGGCCCTGCAAAGCATTATGGAATGAGATTAGCAGTGGGCAGTGAATATTATATAGTATCCAATATCAAAATAATTCTACAAAGAGCTGCAGTTCAACTGGTGGTTGCTAAGGAACACAAACTAAATTTTGAAAACAAACGGCAGACGCAACAGGGTGAGACTGACCCAGTCCCTGATACACGTGCACGGCCCCCCAGATGACACCGAGTGTGGGGGGTCTGACCTCTGCTGCCTTTTACTGGAGATGAAGACTAGTCTTAAAATGATTGATTCCAAGCTTGATTGCCTAAACGCCAGGCTAGACCAGGTTAAAACTCAGGTGGATACTCATGAACTTAGACTTGACCAACTTGAAAATCGCCAAACGGGAGAGCATGAGTTTTAGGTAGAGACCAAAGAACAACTAAGGAATATGGAACAAATTGTCACAATATTAAGGGCCAAAAATGACGATTTGGAGGCTTGTTCCCGGAGGAACAATGTCCGCCTTATCGGAATTCCAGAAGCTACGGCCACTGGGAAAATGGAAATCTTTGTTGAAGACCTGCTATAAGACATATTTGGATCAGAATTATCCCCCATGTTTATTGTGGTGGGGGCTCAATGAGCTTTGGGCCCCTGACCTCCGGTAGGTGGGACTCCCAGGCCGATCCTTGCAAAAATATAAAATTACTGGGACAGGGACACCATTCTCCGGGGGCAAGAGAATGTGGTCAGATTTCATATAAACAGAACATTTCATTCTACACCGACTTCACTCCTGGTGTCCAGGAGGCACAGCGAGAAGTTATTCCAGCCAAAAAGATTCTGCAACAGGCTGGAGTGCCATATGCTCTGCTGTACCCCGCTAAGCTTAAGGTCACGCATGAAAATGACAGTAATTTTTTCAAAGATGCAAAGTTGGCGTTAAAATTTGCCAAACACATAGGTGGGGCTAAGAAAGGAAAGACAAACACTGAAAAGTTGTGAGATACATCCTAAAGCCTCAGTGATAATGACTGATATGACTATTTTGATAATTGCATGATTGTGCCAGAAAAACTTTAACACTTTGTTACTCCCGCTTTGTTACGCAATGTATAGTTGTATATTCATTATTGTGTCTTCTCTATGATGTGTAAAATGTATTTTCTTTTTGTCGAGGTTGCGCAAACCACCCCGTTCTTTTGAGCTGGTTTGTGAGCCGGGCTCCCCCACGCCCCATAGGGAGATCTCCCGTCAACACACTCAATGGTAACGGATGTTTAGATTTTCTTTGTTCTGTTAGTTAAGTTAGTTTAGTGGGAGGGACATGGCATCTCAACCTATTTGGGGGGTTGCAGTAGGTTGGGGTCGTATTTGTAAGGGAATCATTAAATGTTTAAAAATTAAATAGCAGACATTATTTTGGGTGCATATATTATGCGCATTGCAAGATACTGAGGGGGACACAATTCATCAAGGAATCCTTGGCAGGTACAGCAAAGGACCTCATAAACCTGTTTGACCTGGAATATACGGGGACTGAATGATAATAGAAAAGTACTCCTAGTGCAATTTTATCTGGTTAGACATAACGTAGACATGTGCTTTTTACAAGAAACAAATCTATCGAGTCAGCCAACCCCTATACTTCTACATAGACATTGGGGGAAAACCCACTTAGCTACCTATTCAAATTACGATAGGGGGACAGCGATCCTAATCCGACAGAATATCGGATGGGCCCAAATTTCATTGCAGTTGGACTCCGGGGGTAGATACATAATTCTTGAGGGTACACTTGGCACGACCCAGGTGCTTCTGGTGATGATATATGGCCCCAACTCAGACTCGTCGGACTTTTTCAATGACCTTTGGGGTCACATACTGAAGTTGGACTGTAACACTATTGTATGTGGGGTGATTTTAATGCCATCGTTGATGATGCTCCCGACTGAAAGGGAATATCTCGCTCACTTCACCGAACGCTAGGGCTGCACTAAACACATTGATAACAGATAATGACCTTGTGAACATATGGAGGGCATGGCACCCAGATGCCCTGGGGGGCACCTGCGTCACAACGCAACATGCCGCCGGGTCTCATATAGAATTTTGGCTTATATCAAAGGATATCGCTTGCTGGGTGGTGGACAGCAGTCACTCTCCCCGCACTCTCTCAGATCATGCACCATGTCTGTTGAGGTTTCGGATAGCAGATGCTCCTAGTCGCACGTTTACATGGCGCTCCCACCTCACACCCTCTTAGATGATGCCTTTAGAAAAGAAACTAGGTGAGATATATTAGAATACGTCAAACTTAATGAAGGGTCGGTGACATCTGCGTCCTCCTTGTGGGAGGCCTTCAAAGTGGTGATCCGCGGCAAGTGCATAGCCCATCAGTCAGGCACCCTGCAATCCATTTGCCAAACACTTAGGACCTTAAAAAAACACCAGACGTGAGCTTCAACTTGAATACTATCGGACCGATGACCGAGAGCTCCTATCTCAGATTAGAATTAAGCTAAGTGAATTTGAAATGGAAGCAACATGAGAGATTAACTATTTGGGGAAAAATGCACAAGCTAGGAAATATGGGGAAGGAGATAGACCTGGGAATAGACTTGCGGCTTTACTTAGACCCCCATGCTCCACTGCTTATATAACTGAATTTCTGGATAAGGAGCAACGGACGATTAGAAGCACACAGGAAATCGATGCCCACATTCTGCACTTCTATACTAAGCTATACATTTCAAAATGTATGCAGACACTTGAAAGCCTTCAGCCTTACTTCGATTCAATACAATTGCTATAGCTGGGCAACGCTCACAGAGATTATTTAGATGAACCATTTTCAGAAGAAGATATAGTTAAAGTTAACAATAGTTTGCCGCCAGACAAGGTCCCGTGTTTGGACGGCCTGCCAGCCTCTTTTTATAAATGCTACACTTCCATTCTCGCCCCCACCTTATGGCGGTCTATCAAGAAACAATAGATACAGGTACTTTACCTTTCACACTTGGAGAGGCAGGTATATTACTATTACTCACACCGGACAAACCGCAGACGAATTGCGATTCATATCGTCCATTGTCCCTTATAAACACTGACAATAAAATTTACCCCAAAATATTAGCAAACCGAGTTCAGCCACTACTGCCGCTCATTGCCAGTCCCGAACAATCAGGGTTTATCCCCGGGAGGTCGACTCTGCATAATCTGCATACTTTTTTCCACTATTCTACATTATCTGGACCCACAACTCCATGCAGTGGCCGCATTTTTGGATGCTACTAAAGCATTCGACTCTCTTGAGTGGTTATTTCTTATGCTGTCCTCCAGAGTCTGGGATTTAGTCCGCTTTTTTTTAAACACATCAAACTTCTATACACTGACCCCACTGCGCGCCTGTATATTAACGGTCAAGTAACAGAGGCATTCCGCATTACCCGGGTAACACGGCAAGGCTTCCCCTTTTCACCCCTGCTCTTCGTGAAAGCGATGGAGCCACTCGCAGCTCGGCTGTGACAACACCATGCAGACAGATACATTGGAAAAAGTCCCTGCTGTTCCCACTGACTGAGGACACTATCCCTTATGAGCTAGATCACCCACTCTGATGGGCAGGCGGCCCAGTAAACTACCTTGGGATTTGGTTAACTAGAGAGGTTCAAGAAATATGGAATATGAACATAGGACGTACCATTACATGGGTTGAGGGGTAAATCAAACTCTGATCCAGGCTGCCGCTGTCCCTTGCAGACAGGATCGCTGTCGCTAAAATGGTGGTCCTGCCCACATTTCTATCCTTATTTGTCAACGTCCCTCTCATACTTACCAAGGCCTTCTCCCATAAAATCTGTTCACTGCTGGTCTCCCTGGTGTGGGCAGGTGGACAGGCCAGGGTTGCTTAGGAAACACTCACAGTTCCTAAAAAATCAAGGAGGATTGGGGGAACCAGATTTCCCATTATATGCATTTTGCGCTCGGGCGCAATTTTTACACTTCTGGGTACACCCAATCCCATTCCAACCGTAAATGGCAGTTGAGCATAACATAGTGGTGCTGACTCATTTAGAAGTGGCTCTATATTTGCCATATAAGTTACCCCATTGCTAAATTGACACCACAGAAACCCTCAGATGGGCTTGGGATAATTTCTGATGCAGGGCAAATATACCCATGCTATACACCCCCTCAATCGTTCTGGCTACAAACCCAGAAATGTCCCCACTGGAGGATCAGGGTGCCATAGCTAGAGCTATGGCATTAGGCATTAGTAGCTTTGCAGATTTATATTGGGAAGAAGGATTTCTTGGACTGCCAATGCCAACTGATACCCCTCCTCCCTCTTTTACTGATACACTTCTTTACTATCGAATACGCGCAGTATGCTGTCAGATGCATACCACATATCCAGACCCACCAAAAACTTTACAAGCACTTGAGAACATACTCACTACTCCATCAGCATCAAACTTATTTCCCGTCAGTACACCTCAATGCAGAAATAATATCCAGTAATAACTCCGAGACACAGGGAGCAATGGAATACTGATCTACAGCCACATATAACAGAAGAAGAATGGCAATTTTGCTGTGCGCAGCTTGAACAACTTTCCCCGAATTACAAACTCCGATTAATTCACTTTGAGTTTCTTAATCAGTATTACAGAACACCTATACAGTTGTTCCGTATGGGACTTAGACCCACTGCAGAATGTTGGAAATGTCACTCAGACCATGCTACCTTTTTACACTAGGACTGGAGCTGCCCATGGGTAGATGCAAACTGGACAGACATATTCTCAATGAACAACCAACAAACCTAGCTTGCAGCCACTGACTCCTAAATCCCTCCCCCGACCAACACACAAGAGAGGGCAGCTGGAACCTCGCTGAGACCTCACACACCACATACACAGGACTACACACAGGGATACTTATGTAACTCCAACACCAAGAGCCAACTCCTAAAGTCCAGCCTACACCCTTACCCAACAGCCACAGCTCCTGACACCAAGCACAGAAGTCCTCCCAAGACTCAACAGTTCAACTTGACCACAACCCCCCCCATTGAACCGGACTCATAGACCCAACAGGACAAAACCCTCATCGACCTCCAGAAACGCACCCTCCCACTCAACCAGAGTGACGACCCAGAGGCTTGCCCTGCTCGAAAGCCAGCTTGAAATGGTAATTCTAAGCCTCTCAGAAACCTTACTGAACCTCACCACTCCCCATAAATCCATCCAACACTCCTTTCCAGCATCCTCAGTCTCCAACTCGAATCACTCACGATCAACAAGTCCCACTGGCCCAGATGGCCCACAATCCCCCATCCAAACCTGAAACAGAGACCGAGAAGAACTAAAGCCGCAATGTCCGCAAGTGAAGCAATGAATCTGGCTGCCACGTATGACACTTACACTTCTGTCACCTCTAGCTCCAAGATCCAGGTTGTCACAGGTTACTGAAGAGACCACTCCTCCCCAGACCCACTGGACCCCCAGCCTTCCTAACCATTATCCCAAGAGCCCCGCTTATGAAGAATCTTTAGAATGAAGGCTACAACACCAACTGTATGCTCATAAATTGCAGGTCGGCCTCCAAACATGCAACAGAACTGACAGGAACTATCCTTACCCATGATATAGACATTATGTTCATCACTGAAACCTGGCTAAACAAGTTCTCTGCTCTAAACATGGACATACTTGCGCCCCCGGGCTTCACAATCATCCACAAAGACAGAAAAATCGACGAGGAGGGGGTATGGCAATCATACATAAGAACATCATTTCTTTGACAGAAACAGTTGTCCCCAAGTATAACTCATTTGAATGTCTTACTGCCACTATTAAGATGAATGACAACATATCACTACTCTGCCACCTCATTTACCACTCTCCAGGAAACACCTCCTCTTTTGGTGAGCACCTTGCCGACCTGATTACTCAATGCTCACGTCATGACTCTAATATCACTATCCTAGGTGATCTCAATCTTCACTGGAATGAGGAAAACAACACATTAATCAAAACCCTAAACGATCTCCTAAGCAACTACAGCCTCACCCAACACTGCACAGAGAAAACCCACAACAGGGGCTCAATCCTCGATGCCATAATCATTCAAGCAGACACGGTCTCCATGGAACACACCCTGCATGTTGACTGGTCCGAGCACCATTTCATTCTGTTTCACATGAACCAAAGGCTCCTATCCCAGCCCTGCACGAAGGACCCCCCCACGCTGGGGAAGAAATCAAAGTCAGATTCCCCTTGCAGACTTGGAAGCTAGGGAAAGCTCCCTCCTCCCCAACAGCTCTGATGAGCTCTCAACAACAGAACTCACCTCCTACTACAACTCTACTAAGACTTCTATTATGGACCAAATAGCACCCCTGAAACTGAAAAGAGAACACCATCCAGACTATGGCTCAGACATTAACTCCCAAAGAAGAGAACTAAGAGCGACAGAAAGACTCTGGCAAAAAAAAAAAACGTCCTCAATCTTACAAGCGAGACGCAAATCAGTACAAAGGAAATACAAAAACCACATAATGAATGAAAAAACGTCCTTCTTTCGCAATGCCCTTGGCAACGCAAAAACTAGACTGAGAGAACTTTTCAATCTTATCAAACAACAAACCTCCAAGCCCCCTTCGACTCAAGTTGTGACCTCCAAAGACCTGTGCCACAACTTTGCCAATTTTTTCAATGATAAAATCACCAAGATAGAACTCTCCTTGGACGTACAAAGCAGTCCCCCTAACAGCAATTCGCCCACAGAGACAAAAGATGATCCATCAGTCAATCACCCCCCTAACCGATGGAACTCTTTCAACCCCATCTCCGAAGCAGTGGTCATCAAAATGATTTACACCTCCAAACTCTCAGCACACGTCCTGGATCCCATACCGGCTCAACTGGCCCAAAAACTCAAACTCTCACTAGCTCCGCACTGGACCAAGATCATAAACAGCTCCTTGAGCACTGGAGTCATGCCGGGTTGTCTCAAAAGCGGCCAAGTCACACCTCTACTGAAAAAAAACGATGCAGACTCAAATGATCTAAACAACTTCAGACCCGTCTCCAACCTCCCTCTCCTAGCGAAAATCCTGGAAATATGTGTTCTCTTCCAACTCGTCCAACACCGATACAACACCAACTTCCTAGTCCCTAACCAATCAGGCTTCAGAAAAGGATGCAGTACAGAGACAGCGATCCTAAACATAATAGATTATATGCACGAATCTCTTGATACTGGTGAATGTTGCCTACTCATACACCTGGACCTCTCGGCAGCCTTTGATACTGTTGACCATAAACTACTCATCAAGGCACTTCAAGAAAGGTCTGGAGCTGAACAGATGGTACTACAATGGTTCATCTCTTTTCTACAGAACTGCACCCAAACTATAAAAATCAAAAACTTCTCATTGGACCCACTCTCAGTAAGCAGGAGCTTCCCCGCAGGATCAGTACTCTCCCCGCAACTTTACAACATATTCATGGAACCCCTCAACACCATATTAAAAAAAATCCAACATTCCCTTCCACCTCTATGCAGACAATACCCAGATCTACCTGTAAACCTCTTCTACTGAAGACATTCAGAAACTGAATGGCACTCTAACAGACATCCAACACTGGCTATCATGCAACCACCTACAACTCAATCAAGGCAAAACAGAAATCCTCCTAATCTGCAATGATGAGAAAAAAAAACAAATCTCAGAGTGGCTAAAAGCGATCGATGCGCTAAACTACAACCTTACTTTAGCCGACTCTGCAAAATTGCTAGGAATCACCCCGGATCCCAAATTAGACATGAACAAACATATCAAGAACACCACAAAGAACACCTTCCTCGACCTGAAACTACGCAACAAAATAAAAACCTTCATCCCTCAGAATGACCTCAAACAAGCTACTCAATCCCTGGTGCTGTCCAGACTGGACTACGGGATTGCAACCCTCACAGGATCAGCTAAATCTCTCCTAGCTCCCCTCAGATCAACTCTGAACGCAGCAGCCAGATTGGTCACCGGAGTAAAGAAATATGACACATCTCCCCTGTGCTCAGAGAGCCCAAATGGCTCCCAATCGAAATGTTGGCTAACTTCAGAACCGCCTGCCTCACACACAAAGCGCTGCACACAGGTAAACCTGCCTACCTGACCACCAAACTCCAGAAGGCCGGTCAGACAAAAAGCCTAAGGAGTACCAACACCCTACTCCTTATCCCTCCAAGAACTCGCAAGCAAAAAACCGCATCCTAATCCTTTGCAGGAAATGCTCCCAAAATCTGGAACTCCATACCAGTCCACATCAGGACCAACACCACCTACCTACAATTCAAAAGGTAGCACAAAGAACTCTTCCTCAAACAATCTCTCTCGTGTGGATAGCTACGACCTAACCATCGAAGCAGGCCCACAACAGCTCACAAGACAATTTGGCATTAAGAACTCTACCTCACTATCCCCCATTCCCCCCCGGCCTATCCCGTCACGAGTCGCTGTGCTCTCTCTGATGTCAAGGATGTGTACATACTATTGTGATAACATACCCTGCGACTCTCATTGTGCGCTCTAGACAATATTATTATGATATGTCTGGAGCCATTGTACATACCAGTATGTCTATGCATCTTACGAGTGATCATGATCTAAAGCGCTCTCATACCTTCGGCTCTGGCCAGCGCTAATTAAAACTCTTAAATAAATAAATAAATAAAATACATATTTAAAGCTATAAGTGATATACTTATGATACCTATTCAGCCTACTGTACTAGCTGGATTACTAGGCTATGTAAAGGAGGCCCCAGTGGAAGTGTGTAGATTGTTAGCAGTGCTGTTATTATTAGCAAAACGCTGGATAGCCATGACCTGGGGTAGATCGCACCCTCCCTTGCTGAAGAACTGGATTCTCGATGTTACATTTTGCCAAGAGCAGTTCCCTGCTTTCTGGTATTTAATGCATGTTGCCTCTAGGCCTAAGGATATATGGGGTCCATTTGTGACCTGGTTGCGACTAGCCGAGAATGGACCACCTGATAATGGACACTTAACTTGGTACTTATGTCTACTGTGTGACCTTTATTTGTACTTACTTTGACATAACCTGACGTGGCAGTCCCCCTAGCCAATGTATATGAGTGTCTCAAATGAACGGAAAATGTCGATTGTGTAATCTACCAAATCAGATATGAAGATTGCTGTACCCCCTAAGGACATTGTGTTCATTTTCAATATGTACTATACCATATAAGCTGTATTGTATTACCAATCATTTTTTATTTTTTTAAATCATTGCAAATATGGCACATTTTACTGTGCATTTTTAATTATAGAGCCTTATCCTAACATTATCCTAACATATGAAGATTGGGGACAAGGCTGTATAGCTCAATGAATGAAGGAATGGCTGGACGGGTTAGAAGTGGATGGATGAATACTTCCCTGAACGAATGACAATTAATAAAGACTTTTAGGTATGTGGAGTGGATGGTCTCAATGTACTGACCAAGGATGGGAGCTCTGGCTTTTATTTTAGCTGCTGCATTCAAACAACAGCCTCCCCAACACTATCATTACCAATCCTTGTGGAAAATGCATTGCTCGGATGTATCTAACACAGTGCACTGATTTAGTGCCTCAAAGAATTAAACACAAAGCATGAAGCCTTGATCTCAAATGAGAGTAAGAAATAGATAACCATATATTGGCCCATTGCACAACATGATCCCAGGAAACCTTGCATCAATCCCGGCTTCCACTTGACTTATATTGTGTGATTCTAGGCAAGTACTGTTTTTCATGGTGCCTCCTTTCCTTCATCATCACATGACAACACTTTTAAATGCTTCAGTTCAGCATATGTTCTGCACAAAAACAAAAGACTGTAATGTTACTAAATCTATTGTACCCTAGGTCACATACAGGGGGCAAAAGTCAACTGACTAGTCACTTGGTTCACTAACAGCATCAAAGTCAGGGCAGTGGCAACGGGGCATGCATGTTTCTAAGCTCATGATTAGAGTAACGTTTAACAATTGTCACTCAATTCAATGATGTTAATTACTACAATAAACTAAACTGACTGCAACGGCGGTAATATAAAGAAAGAAGCTATTTTGATTTTTTTTTTTAAGTTTGAAAAGCTTTATTAAGTTGAAGAAACAATGTAAAACATCAGGACAATAGCACATATTAAGAGCAGTAGGAATAAAATAATTGTGGAGAATAATGTGCCAAGAAACAAGGAGGACCCCCAAAAGTGGAAAGCGCTATACAAAGGAAAAAATGCTTTTATAACTTTTCATTTTGTGGGGAGGAAAGAGAGAAAGAAAGAGGGAAGAAAGGGAAAAAGGAGGGAATAGAAGGGGAACAGCAATAGAAAAAGTTATGATAAGAGAAGTAAAGAGGTATGAAATACGGAGAAGTTCACAGTAATAATAATAACAGTGATACTAAATATAACAGTAACATGTGACCAAGATGCACTTTTAGATAAAAAGTCTGTTAAAGGGGACCAAAGTAAATCACGTTTTATCAACAATGGAATAGAAGAAGCCCATGCACGATCTAATCTATGATGATGGCAGAGCAAATTCCACCAAGCATTATAAACCACGTTTGTAGTGTCTTTCCAATTTGTTGTTAAAATTTGAAAAGCGATAGCAATGTAAAGATCAAGAAACTTACGAGTATGGAGTGGGACATCCCAAACTGGGGCCAAACCACCCAGGAATACAGAAGAAATAACAAAGGGAACATTAGTAGATAAAATCCTATTAAGTGTAGACCAAATATGGGACCACATGCGTTGGACCTTGGGACAGAGAAAAAACATGTGAACAAAGTCACCAGGAGTGCATGAACAGGACCAACACTTCTTGGTGTATAACAATTTAAAATTAAACAAATCACAGGGAGTATAGAATAATCTATTGTAGAAAAAATAAAGGGTTTGTGTGGTACTAGCGGAACGAGAGGTGGAATGAAGTTTGGAACAAATAGAGTCCCAAGTAAGTGAGGGGAAAGTTTGATTGAGGTCCGATTCCCAGATAAGTTCAAGATTAGTTTTAGGCCTATCAGTAAGTGAGGGAGAGAGTAATTTGTAAATAGCAGAGGCCTTAAGAGGAACCTGAAAGTTAGGTGGAGAGGCAAGGAGGGGAGGTGAAGAGGACGAAGGGATATTGTGTAGGATAATAGTGGATAGTTTGGGCAGAAGTTCATGAAAGCGAGTACAGAATTTGTTAGAGATACCGAAGGAATCACGAAGTGCTGGAAAGGTTAATAAGAAATTGTCAGAAAGAAGATGGTGGTAAGTGAGAATTCCTTTGTCAATCCATTCCTTCCAAAAGAGCGCACGATTGTGTAATTTAAGAGACTTATTATACCAAAGTGGGGTATTCATATGAAGAGTAGATGGTACAGAGAATGAACGAAAAAGGGCAAGTGTTAAAGCTTTGGAGTGTTTAAAAATAGGAGAAAGTAGCTTAGGAGGTGGTTGAGTGAGATTGGAGGCAATGAGGAAGGAGAAGGGGTGAAGTTGAGCCAATTCCAGAGAGCTCCAAGCCGTAATAGGAGGAGACGAGGTTTCAAGAAGAAAAGGCCAAATTTGCTTGAGAGTAAAAGCAGAATGAAAGCGTGAGATGTTGGGGAAGTTAACACCACCAAGATGTTTGGGTTGTTGAAGACGGAGGAGAGAGACTCTGGCCTTACCCTTATTCCACAGGAATTTGGAAAAGAGACTATTGATAGACTTAAAAAAGAAATGGGGTAGAGAGATAGGAAGCATGGAGAGACAGAAGTTCACAATAGGAAGGAGCATCATTTTAATAGTAGAGAGACGACCCCACCAGGAAATAAAAAGAGGGGACCAACGTTCTATAAGAGAAGAGAGCTTTTTAAGGATATCGGAGTGATTAATTTTGATAGTTTCTCTAATAGTGTTAGCATATACAATGCCAAGACATTTGATAGAACCAGAGTTCTATTGGAAACCAGAACCCTGAAACATGTGAGGAAGACAACATTTATTGAGGGGAAGGACTTCAGTTTTATCAATATTTAATTTGTATCCAGAAACAGAGGAATAATCATGTAATAAAGAAAAGAAAGCGGGAAGGGCAACAACAGGGTTGGAAATGTAAAGCAAAATATCGTCTGCATAAGCAGTAAACTTAATCTCAACATCTTTATAAAGAAAGCCAGAATAAGAAGGGGATTGTCGAATTTTCTCAAGGAAAGGTTAGAGTGCCAAAACAAAGAGAAGGGGGGAAAGTGGACAGCCTTGTCTGGTTCCTCTATGTAGGGGAAAATAGTCAGATTGCATACCATTAATCCATATAGAAGTAGAAGGAGCAGAATAAAGCAACTTAACATATTTAAGAAAAGTGGGACTGAAACCGTGCCAGCGAAGGGCGCCAAACATAAAATCCCAGTTGACACGGTCAAATGCCTTCTCGGCGTCTAAAGTAATGGCAGCCAAGGGGTCATCCATTTTAGCAGAAAGATGAATAATATTCAGAAGGGTTCTAGAATTGTCTGTAATGGATCTTCCCTTAACAAAGCCGGATTGATGAATGTTAACCAAATCGGGGACAATAGAATTAATCCGCAAGGCCAGAATTTTCGCATACAATTTACAATCAGTATTATTGAGGGAGATGGGTCAATAATGTTTACATAGGGAAGGGTCTTTATCTTTCTTGGGGAGAAGAACTAGCACAGCCTGCGAAAAAGAACCTTTAGATTCACCAGAGGAGAGAAAGTAATTAATTAACTGAAGAAAATGAGGAATCAAGATAGATTTAAAGTGGAGAAAGAAACGAACAGTAAAGCCATCGGGGCCAGGTGTCTTATCTTTGGGAAGAAGAGAGAGAGCAGCAAGAATTTCCTTTTCTGAAATCAGGGTATCAAGAGAAGAGAGATCCAACAAAGGATTGGGAGATTTGGGGACAGAGGTAAAGAAAGAGTCTAATTGCTCTGCAGAGGGTAAGACTCAGGAGTATAAAGAGAGGAATAAAATTGAACAAAGCAATCCAGAATGTTGGCATCAGAAGACTGGAGCAAGCCTTGTGAATCTTTAACCGAGACTATTTTCGATTTCTGTTTTTTAATTTTGAGATAATTTGCCAGAGCCCTACCAGCTTTATTGCGACCACCATATACCTTTGCATTAAATTGAAGAAGGTGATTGGAGGCCGATTCCCAAGAATGTTTATTAAATTGCAGTTTAGCGGAAATGAGAGAGGAAAGGGAGTCTGGAGAGTTAGAAGTGTAGTAAAGATGCTCTAGTTCTTTAATGCATTTTAAATAGGAGGAAGCTTGGGATAGCGCTTTCTTTTTTTTACGTGAAACAAATTCAATAATACAACCCCGAGCAGTGGCCTTGAAAGCATCCCAAAGAAAATGAAAGTCAGAGGTGGAGTGTAAGTTAGTAGTGAAAAAATCATCCATGAAATGAGTAAAGTGTTCAATGAAAGTGGGGTCAAGTAAAAGGGAGTTGTTAAAGTGCCATCTGCGGGTCTGAGGCGTGGGAGAGGGGTAGTCCATATCTAAAATAACTGGAGCATGATCTGAGATGAGGATAGAGCCTATTTCTGAGTTGGTCATATATTGGAAAGCATGGTGGGAGAGAAAAATATAATCAATACGGGAGAGGGAATTATGCACAGGAGAAAAAAAGGAAAATTCTAGAGAGTCAGGGTGGGACAACCTCCATGAGTCTATGAGGCCTCTGGAGGAGATGGCTTTGTGGAAGGACTTTTGCATTTTGTTGGGAATGTAGCGAGCTTGAGATTTGCGGTCCAAAAAAGGGTCCATCAATTGGTTACAATCTCCCCCAACAATCAAATCATCATTTGCATTAGAAGAGAGGAGGGAGGAGAAATCATTCCAAAAGGAAGAATCAATGCCATTCGGACCATAGACATTACAGAGAGAGAGATGAACATCATTAACAATGCAATCAAGGAACAGCCACCTGCCATTAGAGTCAATAGTTTCATTTAAAATTTGAACAGACAACGCTTTATGAAATAAAATAACAACACCATTTTGTGATTAATAGCAGGAGAGCAAAAAACCTCCCCAAACCATTGTCTGCGTAACATCGATAACTCTTGAGTAGAAAGGTGTGTTTCTTGTAAAAAGGCAATTTGACATTTTAAACGAGCAAGATGAGATAAAACACGTTGTTTCTTGATAGGGTTACGAAGACCCTTAACATTCCAAGAAATGAGTCGGAAACCTTTCATATGAGGAGATTAAGGGAAAGTAAAAAGAGAGAGTAAGACAGGTAAAAAGGGAAAATATATAGAAAGAGTGGCAAGGAGAGGTAAAAACAAGCCAGATATAGTAAAAAGAGGAACAGTGGAGGTAGTAAAGAACCCCAAGTAAAAAGAGCAAAAGAAAGAGGAGGGAAGCCATCATAGGGAGGTGAAATAAGGAGAAATGAAGAAATATAAATGGAGGAGAAAGAGAAGAAATGAGTAATAACGTGGTGCCAAAAGGAAGAGGAAAAAAGAGGGAGAGTAAGGTAGGTAGAGTAGAAAAAAACACCATTGCGTCTGAGAAGAGGAAAGAAGAATAATAGAGGAAGGATGAGTGAAGTAAAGGATGCTGAGAGAGACCAAAAAGGAGAAGGAAACCAAAAAGGAAAAGAAAGGGAAAGGAGAGGATAATAAGGAAAAAGGAAGTGGGCGCAAAACGCTACCCAAAAAAAGACAGTAAGAAGAAGGATGGCAAGGGAAACCAAAAAGGTTCCAGCCATACAGAACAATTAACGGAGAAAAGAGACAATAAAGTGAGAGCGGGAGCAGCAGGGAAAGACGGCCGCACAGAAGGGAAAATGTCAAAGAGCCCGGTCCGAGGAACATGAAAGAGAAAGACAAGAATAAGAACAAGGAATAAAGGAAATAGAACCCAAGACCGAGCACGACAATATAAACAAATGGAGAAGACTTACCGAACAGTTAGGCAAGAACAACAGCGAATTGGAATATTGAAGACGAAGACAGGACAGTACGATGGGGGGGCATACAACCGAAACATAGGACGTCGAACCTAGAAGACAACGGAAGACAAGAAACCAATTAGATCATATGAAATAAAACAACAAAAAAAAGAACACAAGTATGGACGAAAGGCAAAGCACAGAGAGGAAGACATAAAGAAATCAAGGGTTGCCTTGTTCCATGGAGTCTTCTCTGCGAGAGTGGATGAATCTGCGGAGATCTGCCGGGTCCTCGAAGCTATACGACCTTTCTTTGTATGTGACCTTGAAGAAACAGGGATGAATAAGTCAGTATCTAGCATTCATGGAGCGTAGTGTAGGCCGCATATCCAGAAATTCCTTTCGACGCATCGCAGTCTGTTTGGAGACATCCTGAGAGAAAAAAAGTTTATGTCCTGACCAAAGTAATTGCTTGTGTTGCTTGGCTGAATGCAAAACAGACATGAGGTCAGAATAAAGAAGAAAATAAGCAATAATGCCTCTAGGTTTTGAAGAAGAAGAGGAATTTTTTGGTCCAAGACGATGTGCCCTTTGAATATTCAGGTCAACATGTTTAGGCAAGCCGACTATTGGTAGGACTTGTGACTTCAAAAAGAGGATGATGTCGGACCCCTCTGAATTCTCCGGAACACCGTAAATACGCAGGTTATTGCGTCTATTCCTGTTTTCCAAATCCTCGGTCGTTTTCTTGAGGACTTGAACTTCTTTGGTGAGGATATCCACCTTAGCGACAACATCCTGAGCGTCGCTGATTGTTTGTTCAACATTGGTGACCCTTTGATCTAGGCTGGACCATTTGTCTTCTAACCTCTGCAGAGTAGTAGTAGTATCCGCAATAAAGGGACGAATTAGACGAAGTTCATCCATGAGGTCCTCAAGGGTAACTGGAGACGGAGATTTAGAAGGGGACGGGGGATCCGTCTTAAGACGCTTGCCTATTGTTGTAGGATCCTTGCGCATCGAAGAAGCTGCGGTGGAGGCTTTAGTGCTGTGTGCCTGCTGCATGGTGACTGAGGCGGAAAAGCAGCGTGGGGTAACGAGCGAAGCAGCCTACCAGGCAGTGGGGGTGAATAAAAGCAAGGCGAACTGCAGAAGTGGAGACAGGAACACCCCCAATAAAGAACAATGTATCTTCGTGGCAGAGAATAGCGCACAGAGATGAAGTAGTGAAGCACCAGGCAGGCAAGCACAATGTTAATACAAGGGCAGGAGCAAACGCCAAAAATAGTGCCAGAATACCACAAGACGCCTCAGAGAAGATCAAATGCCTCCTGGAACAGTGAAGTAAAGTTCATTAAAAAGTCATAGGCAGCTGAAAAGGCAGTGGAAGGATATTTGAGGAAAAACGGAAAGAAAAAAAAACAAAATGGCGGCCGGAACCGAGGCGCCGACATTTATGCAGAATTCGGACACCAAGGATGCATTTTCACATTCAGGAACATACCCATGTGTTGGGGGGCAGTTCCGACATCGAATTCCGCCGTTTCCGAACTGAAACGCTGTCTAAAAGCGGGACCTCCGTAAATGCAGCGCCGCCGAAATTGCGGAGCTCAGGGGGGGTGGCGATCTTGTCCGCCGCGTCGCGCGCTCTGCTATTTTTAATTTTGATGTGTCTTAATCAAATATGTGCTGGACTCTGAGACAAGCAACAACAGACCCCTAACCTGTCTTCGCCCTGAACGTCACCACTACTCAAGATGATCTTGCATGAGACAGTAACTAACAAAATGCAAATCAAATAGTTTTGAAGTAACCATGGTCTGCTGGTGGCACTGAAAAAAACATTTGTTTTGCGTTTTCTGAAAAGCACTGAAGCACTGCAGTTAGGGGCATTACCAACCTCCAATAACATTAAAGCCAGTCCCCAGTCTACCAGCTAGCCATGAAAATGCACGGTGGCCCTTGCACCCAGTCCAGGCTTGTAATTTAGTCATGAAACTACATCTCTTTCCAGCCTTCGTTTGTTAAAAGAAGTATCTTGGAATAATAGGTATTATGTTTCACACTGCCTTTAAGGAAAGTGTGGGGCATATTATCAAGAACTGCGATAAAATTATCGGCGCTTTAGCGGCAGGAAACTGCCGCTAAAATGGCGATAATAGGCTTGATAATATGTCCTTGTGAATTCCCATAGCAGCCCAGGTCTGGTGTTAACCTGAGCTGCTATATGAATTCACAAGGGCATATTATCAAGCCCATTATCGCCGTTTTAGTGGCAGTTTCATGCGGCGATAAAGCGGCGATAATTTTATCGCAGTTCTTGATAATATGCCCCTGTGTTTTTTTTATCTATACTTTATTCTGCTGTTGAAAGGACCATCTGACTACAGCCCCAATTTTTTTTTTTCAGCTCGTTTGTATTCTATCCCAAGGGACCGAGTAGTAAATGCTCATGACTTACATCAGTGAGATCAACCACTGTAATAAAACGGAGAAATGTTATCTTTAAATAAAGCATGCTCATAGCGTTCAATAGGTGTCTATGTATAAGTGCAAATTAAATTAAGAAGCACCTCCCTATTTAAGGACATTGCACTGCAGTCCTGAGGAAGGACCGAAGGCCCAAAAATCTTCACAGGTGGAGTGAGCACTGCAGCAGTACACTGAGCACAACTGGATTTCAGCACTGTTAAAGTAGAAACAAAAATTTTACGTTATATGAAAAATGCTTCCTTTTTATATGCATAGTTCACAAAATAAAATAAAATAGAAAATTCCTAAATATCTCTTGGAGGCTGAGTATCTGTGCTGTGCTGCTGCGTTGGTGGTAAGGGAAAGAGAACCTCTTGGAAATACATATATTCCAAGACATATTCCTGTGGCACAAATCAGACAATATAATGATTGACGCGTTTCAGTTAGCACCTTAAACTGGGTCTCACAAATATAAACATAAGCTTGCACTCCAAGATGTTTGTTCCGCAAAATTTAATAGACTGGCTAACACGTTTTGATCAGACGTTCTTTGTCAAAGCCACACATAACAGTGTTAAGTGCCCAATTTCCCTTAAAAACAATACATCACTGTAGACATGGTGAAAAAAAATAACAGTTATTGCCCATCATATTGTCTAAGAATATGAGTTATGCCAATTTACATGCATTCAAGCCAAAATTGTGGGTATGGAAGGTAAAGGTTATTGTGCTAGTTAACTGAAACACATTACAGTTGGAAATCAACTTGTGCATTATTTTCATGGACAGCTGCTGAGTGGCAAAAACTGGGTGCATTTTAATTACATAGCAAGTGTAATCATGATGGTTTTTTAGAAAAAGATTTTTTGAGAAATGCAAGTTATAAAAAGTTTTGAAAGAAAATCATCAACATTTCATACCACTGCCAAGAGGCACATTTGAAAGAAACTCATGAATTCACTACACTCCAGATTATAATTCTAAACCCTTTAATTTGTTACATGTCTATTTGTCACAATGATATGGTATCCACATTTCTTAAAGCCTGGTGGCATATGTGGCTCTCGACATATTGTTTTTGAGGGAAATTGGGCACTTTATACTGTTATGTGTAGCTTGTGCAAAGACCGAAAGTTGAAACACTAACATTGTATGGAAACATTAAACATTTTCCGAAACAAACATCTTGGAGTGCGGGCTCTTTCTTATGATGCAACACAGTTACCTCTTGCATGTTTATTGGGTCCTGTGCCCACTGCTGAGCATCAACCCCATGAGGTGGGAGAAATCGGATGAGCTTCAAGATGGCAGTCTGAACACATATATACATATATTACCAACTGGTGGTTGCCAGTAGGTATTTAAAGGAAGGACCTAGTAACCATAGGAAAAGTTTTTTTTTACTTGCTTATAACTTTGTTGCTGTTTAATGGATATTCACAACATTTTCCAAAAAACTGTCACACTTTATTTAGTTGTGCATGGAAAGTTCCAGGGTGATCCATGAAGCGGGGGCTGGAAAAAAGGGGGTGATTAAAAAAAAAGGTTTTCCCATTGAGATTTTAGAAATGAAGACAGCCCGAACCCGCTGAAAATCAATTCACTAAATTTGGCAGAAAGCTAGAGCTTGACCCAGAAAGCATGCTTTTTGTGTAAATCTGTTCAGTAGTTTTTGACATATTAAAGAAAGTAGCAATATAGGTATCTAGGAAGACGGACCCTCCATGACTCACCGTGGGGGATCCGTGAGGCCATGCGCCAGCAGCAATGCCATGATTGGCTGGTTGCAACCTGTGTAGAACATTGCGGCTGCCATTTGAGATATGGGGGAAGGGTCTCCAGTTGGAAAAATTAAGATGTAATGAAGTACAAGTGGTCAGGGTAGCGGTACCCTGACCCCATGTGCACAGTCAAGGGGTGTGTGAGGGACTCCTGATGGTTTAGAAAACACCTCAAAATGTTTTTTTTTAAATACACAAGGGTTTGTGAATCCGCCACAACATTCAGCATGGACCCTGTGTGAAATCGCAGCAGATTCATGAATTCTGCTGGAAAAAATGCATATACTCTCTTAAACACTCATACACCCACTCACAGTCCCACACAGCTGTCACACACAGACCCACTCAGACACTCATGCACTCACTCCCAGACCCACTCAGACACTGTAACAAACACTCACTGACCCACTCAGACACTGCAACACCCACTCACACACCTACTGAGACACTATTAAATCTACTCACCAATCCATTGAGACACGTTTGCACTCAATTGTTGACCCACTCGGACACTCAAACACCCACTGGTATACTCACTTAGACAACTTCACACCCACTCACAGACCCACCTGGGCATACTTATACCTTCTTACAGACCCGCAACCAACACTTATATACCCCCTCACAGACCCACTCAGACATTCTCACATCTACTTGCTGACCCACTCACACATCCATGCAGAGACTCATACTCCCACTCAGACACTGTCACACCCACTCACAAACCAACTCATACATGCTTACACCCACTCAGAGACCCACTCAGACACTCTCATACCAGGTCACTGACCCACTTTGACACTCACACACCCACTCATACCCTGTCACACATGTTCATAGACCCACTCAGACACTTTCACATGCAGTCACTGACCCATACAGATACTCACACGCCCACCCAAGCACTTTCAAACCCAGGCAGACCTTTCAGCACCCAGTCACCAACCAGCTCAGACATTCACACACCCACTCACACACCCATTCAGACACTGTACCACCCAGTTACAGACCTACTCAGACACTGTCACATCCACTTACAGACCCATACAGCTACTCATACACCCACTTACTGACCCATACAGCTACTCACACACCTACTCAAAGTCCTATATAGCCACTCACACACTCACTTACAAACCCATCAGCCATTCACACACCCACTTTTAAAGGTGAAAGGTTTAAAAAAAAAATTGAAATTTGTAGAAAAAACTAAGGTTACAAGGATAATATATTTAGGACAAAACTTTAAAGTTCACTGAAAAAACGAAAGGTTACATTGACGTTATAGTTAGGCTCAGATTTCAACTGCACAAAACCATCGAAATGCAGTAGTCATAGTTCCCTGGGATAACTGTATCTTATACCCCAGCAATTCATAGCGTATGACCTCACAAATTACATCCCTCATGACATGGTCAGTGACATCACTGATGACATCACATATGAGATCATTAACGACATCATCCAGTGATTGTGGGTGTTTTCTAAAAGTTTATGAGTGTTAAACATATATATAATAAGGTACTAAAAAAGATAAATTAGTATAAGTTGTGCACTCCTAATCAGTGATGCTATTTCTAACATATCTTATGTGAGTGGCAGTGTGACTGTGTATATCCATGTGTGAGTGGCTGGGCGTGTGAATGGGTGTGCATGGGTGAATAACTGTATGAGTGAGTAGCTGTATGGGTGAATAAGTGGGTGTGTGAGTAGCTGGGTGAATGAGTGGCTGTGCAAGCTGCTGTATGGTTGGGTGAGGTCATAGCAGTGCATTACAGTGGGCACCAGCTATAGTTAGCTCAGCTAACTATAACTGCTGAATTTCAATGTATTTGTACAAGTGAAACCTAAGCCTATCTATAATATCACTGTAACATTTGTCTGGCCTAGGGTTCTGACTATTCTTATTCTAGCCCCTTCTCTTTTTTGAAAGTTTTTGTTTGGGACTCAGCTGAGTCCCATGATGACTACCAACACCTCCTGGTTGAAGTATTAGCAGCCAACAGATCTCTGCACAAGATCGGGAGGATTAGTGGAGGGGTTGGTACCTAGATATACAAATAAGTTTTTTCTTTATTATCTCCAAAACTACTGAACAAATTTACACCAAATAACAAAAATGATCCTTTCTGGACCAAAAGCTACCTTTCTGCCAAATTTGGTGTAATTCCACCCAACAGTTAGGGCTGTTGTCTTGTTCAAAATCCCTATGGGTATTAACATGGGAAATGCACTTTTTTCTGATCCCTCTTTTTCTCGGCCCTTGCTTGACATTTCACCCTGATACTTTCAATGCACGATAAGACCCACAGGCAAACATTTGTTGGAAATGTTTGTAAAGATACGTCAACCGGCAATAAAGATATAGGGAAGTAAAAAAAAATGCTTTTGCTGAGGAAACTAAACTAGATCCTAACTATAACTACATACTGGTCACTGCCAGTAGGTTTAATATATATATATTTTTTTTATATATATATATATTCACTGAAAAAACCATAGGTTATAGACCATATATAGTTAGGAATTAGCATTTACAAAACCTTGAAAATTCACTGAAAAAACCATAGGTTATACACCATATATAGTTAGGAATTAGCATTTAAAAAACCTTATTTTACTCACACAAAACCAATGAAATTCCATATATAGTTAGTTGTACTAACTATATATCGCGCACCCGCAATCCACTGCTGATCATGTCACATATTACATCATTCATGACATGGTCAGTGACATCACTGATGACATCACTGATGACATCTCAAATGACATCACTGATGACATCACTGATGACATCTCAAATGACATCACTGATGACATCACTGATGACATCTCAAATGACATCACTGATGACATCACTGATGACATCTCATTTGACATTACTGATCACATCACTGATGACATCATTCATGTGATAATACAATGAACCTCTTCAGACTCTAATATAACCTTAGATACACTCAGTGTAAACATACACTCACAGACTGTCACTCATCCATGGAGTTACTCAGACACCTAGTCAGTCATGCAAAGAATCAATCACACCTCCATTTTCTCAACTATACAGTTATACACACCTTACTTATTCAAACATATACTAAAACATATTTACTCACTTATACAATCCTGGATACAAGTGCACAATGATCCATACAGCCACTCACACATTCACTGGCTCTTATGCACAGTTATTTATATATGTCAACTCTCACATGTACTGTATTTTACATATGTACTTACTTTGACATGTAGCACTGAGATATCTATTCACTCACCAATACAGTCATGCACACAGTCAACCGCCCATACAGCTGTTTCCACATGCACTTTTGAACCCATACATCTATGCACAGAGTCATACACCTCCCAGCCACCCACACACACACTCAGTCTCCCATACAAATGCTTGGGCAACCAATCAATAACCCATATAGTTACTCATATAGCTACTGATCAACACATGCAGCAGTTTACAGAACAACAGACATAATGATGCACAAATTAAGACAGTTTAGTCACTAAACCATGCACTCAGTGAGACACATTTAACCACTCACTCATACAGTCAGTCATGCACCTACTAAATCCTTCATCCAGACACTTATACATCTACTCATTCTTAAATATGTAAGACATATTT
This sequence comes from Lissotriton helveticus, assembly GCF_964261635.1. NCBI lineage: Eukaryota > Metazoa > Chordata > Amphibia > Caudata > Salamandridae > Lissotriton > Lissotriton helveticus. Next base: position 952,246,271 of record NC_136057.1, read on the forward strand.
TAACTTTACAGAAAAATACAGTCACTGGATGTTGTCATCAGTGATGTCATCAGTGATGTCATTTGAGATGTCATCAGTGATGTCATCAGTGATGTCATTTGAGATGTCATCAGTGATGTCATCAGTGATGTCACTGACCATGTCATGAATGATGTAATATGTGACATGATCAGCAGTGGATTGCGGGTGCGCGATATATAGTTAGTACAACTAACTATATATGGAATTTCATTGGTTTTGTGTGAGTAAAATAAGGTTTTTTAAATGCTAATTCCTAACTATATATGGTGTATAACCTATGGTTTTTTCAGTGAATTTTCAAGGTTTTGTAAATGCTAATTCCTAACTATATATGGTCTATAACCTATGCTTTTTTCAGTGAATTTCATTGGTTTTTTAAAAGCTAATATCTATAGCTGTAAAATGTATTCTTCTTTAAATCCAAAAATATATTTTATATGTTTATTAATAATTTTTTTTAAATATTTTTTTTGTTTCGCTCCCGGTCCGCGAACCGGAAAGCTTTCCGTTAGCTCAAATTGATGCCGCGACCCGGTCCGCGGACCAGTAAGAAATCAACATAGTGACGGTATCGCGTTGCCGCGTAATGCGTCTTATGACGTACTGCGTTAGCGCACCCGGAAGTGCCCCGGGGCGCGGACCGAGGCGCGAAATGCAGCTCCCCGAAAGCGATCCGCGGCGCGTCGCGAAAGCGCGATGTATCGCGTTGCCGCGTAATGCGTCTTGTGACGTACCGCGTTAGCGCACCCGGAAGTGCCCCGGGGCCCGGACCGAGGCGCGAAGCGCAGCGACCCGGAAGCTATCCGGGGCGCGGACCGGAGCGCGTAACGTAAGCATAACAGGTCATGTGACTTGTTAATAACACTTTTCATTGGTTCATTTCACTTTTGGTTTCATAATCATGTAAGGCTAGGTCAGGTGACCTAAAAATAACACTTTTCATTGGTTTAGAACTATTTTTTTTCCCAAATGATGAAAGCCCCCACCTTTTTTCTCACTCTGACTTTCAACTTTGAGAAAGGAAGACCTGATCATTTGCTCTGATTAAAAAATGGCTTCAATAGTAGCTTCAGCTTCTGCACCCCCACCACCACCACCACCACCATCTCCTCATAGGAAGAGAGGACCACCTGCACAGTTTATTGGAGACACAGAGGAGGAAGAGGAAGAACAAGACGGAGAGGAAGAAGAGGGACCACGATTTGTCAAAGAGTTACCCCGGGTATCTCATCGCAAAGTTAGCTTTATCTGGCAATTTTTTTCCATTCCACCAGGAGAGAAAAAAGTCAATGCACGCTATGCTACGTGCCTTATCTGCCAAGAAAAGTTATCCCGCGGCACTAATAAAAAATACAGTTATGGAAATCACACGATGCACCGACATATGCAGAGGTGGCATCCAAACAACTATAGTCGTGCAGAGATGCGTGAACTACAACAGAACCCCCCAACTTCGGTGACAAGAACATCTACTGATATCTCTCTCACATTTGGAGAGGCCAACGAAACAGTGCCAAATATTCAAAAAAAAATTGCCCATATGAAGCTGACATGCTTATATTGTGGCACTTTAATTTCATGCGCAAACATGAGTCTGAAATTAATTAATTTGGCTTTCGAGAAACACCGATGCTCCAAACGAAGCAAGTTTTAATTTTTTTTTTTTGCTCCTGTTGAGCCTTTTTCAATGCCTCTTTCTGTTCTTTCCCTTTGAAAAAAAACAAAAAAAACAAATAAGTGTTCAAAAAATACAAAAAAAACAAATAATGTTCAAAAAAGAAAAAAAAAATATAAAACAACAAAAATATTAAAAAAAAGTTCTTTTCAGAACTACCTCCCCGTTATTAAAAAATTGCTAGAATGTTTAGCACTCTGGCAAGCTCTATTTCTTTTGGTTCGCTTCCCGGTTAGCTTCCCGGTACGCGGACCGGGAGCTAACCAAAAAAAAAAAAAAAAATAGAGTAAGTATAAGGAAAGTAAACAGAGAGTGATGTTAAAAGAAAGACAGCTATAGGGACTAAAGAAGAGATACTGTTTAATAGATCTATTTACCGAAGAAAAGACGGAAGAGGGTATAATTGTGAAAAACAAAATAGATAACGAAGTGAAAGAAAAAAAAAGAGAGTATAACATTAACAAAGAAGAGTTTCTTGGAGAATGTGAGTGAATGTTCAAAATAAGATTAAAACATGAAGAATAACAGAGAGAAAAAATAGAAAACAGAAAACAAAAAATAACAGAAAAAGATTAATTGAAACAGCAAAGAAATGTAAGTAACATAGAGCCATATCATCAACATATGCAATACAAGTTTTGCAGCTTTTATTGGCAGAAATGTGTCGCTAAAGCTGCTTTTGCGGCAGAAAACTGCCACTAAAACCACTTTTGCACCAGTTTTCTGCCAATAAAAAGAGCAATAATTTTATTGGCTGTGTTCATAATATGCCCCTTAGTGTGCTTCAACTACACAGAGAAAGCATTATGAACAAATAGTGATACAGTGATCAGTCAAAGACACTAAGAGTAATAGAGACGGAGTGAGTGAACAAGAGTGAGGAACTATGAGAAGAGAGGGACTGAGAAAAAGAGTGGAAGGAGTTGAGTAAGTAGGTAATAGAGAAAGGAATGAGGGAAGTAGCAAAGGCAGGAAACTGAGGGTTAAAGAAATGAAGCAGTGGAACTAATAGAAGTTAAATGTGATAGAAATGTAACGAAAAGAGTACAAAACATTTACCTTATAATTGTCGTTAAATTACTCACTTTTTGTTTTTATACTTTCAATCTGTGAAAGAGAGAACAAACATTTGAAAAATATTAAAACATGTATTTAAAAATTACAAAAGACAAGGGAAAAGATTGAAGGACAAACAGTTTTTCAACAACTTTGACACTTACAGAAGCTTCTGCTTCTCCAGACCCCTACACAGTCCTAAAGATATACATTTTAAACTAACAGTATCTTGATGCAGATGAAGTGAGGCCTATCTTAAAACATGGTGCATCTTTTGCATTGCTGTTGTCTCAGAAAAGTGTCGCAAGACACTAGAATTTTAAATGATTGCTTCAGGATGCCAATAAGATGTGTCCTATCCAGAGGTTTGTTTGAGGTGAGGCCTACTCAGGGTTGCAGATGAAATTTCGAGTTGTTGAAGAGAATAGAGGACATAATACATGTGAAGGTCTACCAATGAAGTGAGTCATGTCCACTGCACTCTTGAACAAAGTCCAAACCTCCTATGTTTCCCTGGACAGACCTAAACTTGATCTGCACAATGTGATTCGTAATGATAGGAAACACAGGTGATGTAAATGAAATACGTGCAATTTATTTTGCTCATTTCACAATCACATCACTTGTGTTTCCTTTGCTTAGGTATCTCATTGTGCAGATGTAGTCCAGCATATGAAAGAATACGCAGAAGCGCAGCACTGCATGCAACAACTTTGACACTTACAGAAGCCTCACCTTCTCCATGCCTCCTACACAGTTCTACATATACATCATAAATGCAAACAGTACAGAATTAATTATACATGTTAAATGGTTTATTTTTGCTGTTCTCAGAATGTATCAAAATTCACTAAAAACAGTGACTTGAAGGTATTCATCATATAACAGCGGGGAAAAAAAAACACAATCAAAATGATTGTGTTTAAAAAACCCATACAACATAACAAATCAGAATTCAGAACTCCTTAAAGTTAACTTACTTTCCATGACGTCAAAGGATGTCCTATGAACAGCTTACACTCTGTTGTGCTGTTATTACTTTCAACCCGCCACTTTCTGAAAGAAAATCTCCATCGTTTTTAAAAACATGTTACATGCAATAAATGACTTCTTGCTCTCTACCACAAGTTTCCACAAGGCCAAATCTTGTCAGAGCCATTTATAACTCTTGGATTTCTTGTAAGCCAATCCCGTCATTTGGCATTTCTGCAACTTTCAGAATTAAAATGTTGAAGATCATTTTCACAATCCTGGAATAGTAATATCTTCCCCTTCTTGCTCAGTCATGTTCTACATTTCCTATGACACTGATACTGCTTACTATGAAGCAGACTTACACTACCTCTATGAGTACTACAATTATTTAATTCTCTACATCACTTTCAATCACAAAGCAATGTAAAACAGTAGACAGCATTGCAGACTTACATTCCCTCTACTCTATGTTTTGATTGGCTGCTTCAATTAGCTTATAAAAAGAAATAGTTTTTCTGAACTCATTCAAAGTGCACTTATTTCTCCATGACGTCCAGTCTTATGGTTAGAAGTTATGTCTCTGAACTACACTTATCCTCAAGGCCAAATTGTGTAGGAGCCATTAGAACTTCTTGAAATTCCACAGAGCACATCCCGAGATTATTTCCCTAAAATGTTGGTTTTAAAAACACCAGGTAAGAGTTTTTAAGGTCATACGGCAATTTTTTTGTGAAAATTAAAACAGAATCATTGCAGAATGACCAGCCATTTCTAGACTTTAAATAAGCTGTGTAACGTCCTGATGTTATTGAAGGGCCGTCATGATATATAATTGCTGCAGTTACAAAAGTCCTTCCTGATATTGACAACTGCGAAGCTACAAACTTTTTAATTAAAGTTGTCAATTTTGTTCCAGCAGGCCTACATCGTTGGAACATTAAAATGACATACTGGCCATATGTTCGTATAAATAATGTGGACATCATTTCAGATTTACATTGGCTACACTCCATGTTGTGATCAGCTGCTTTTACTAGCTTATTAAAGGAGACTGATTTACTGTCTGGCAAAGTTAAATATATAAATCTTTCTGAGTCTACACTAGTAGTACTTGATACCATACAGTTCCCGCAGTCATGCTGCCATTGATAAGAAAGCCCAAACAGCTGATCTACATCTACACCTTCAGCATGCAATACATCAAGCATATACATTAAAAACTCCTGACAATCTTGCTGAATATTTTGAGAGAATTGTGTTTGGCCTGAACATCTGTCTAACAGATTTCGAATTTCAGACACACTTTCTATTTTTGTTCTATCTGTGCTACATTTCTCTAACACAGAATTTAACAAACTGCAAAATCTTTGATCAGAATTGACCACAATCTCTTCTTTTACATTTTCTAGAGAAAACAAAACATTAACCACTACATTAGCATAGCAGTTGACACCAGAACTGTTTTCAAATTGAAAACCAACAACATCTTCAACAGAATTCTTTTTGTTTCTGCTTATAATTTCAGGTTCATCGACTTTTCGTCTTTTTGCTACAACCTCCCCAGTATTGGTCACATTTCTTCATTTCCGGCCTACCACACGTTTCTCAAACAAAGGATACTGAGGCAAATGTGGCGCATACTCTCTTCTTAACCTATTGTATTCCTTAACACAATCTAGATCCGCACAAATGTTTGTCACATCACACTCAATCAAGTACAATCCCGATAAAGTTCTAACTCGTGACAATGCCACATATGCCATACCCTCCTTGAACACAGAACTGCCAATATTCACCAATGCACTGTCTACACTTAAACCTTGCGATTTATGGATTGTCACCGCATATGCCAAGCAAACAGGAAACTGCTTACGGCGAACATATGAGTCTTTTACAAGCAAAAATCTAGCAGAACAACGACCAATTAGCTGTACTTCCTCAATGCCATCAAATTTAATTTTTTAAAATTCAATTCCATCTCTATTTCTGTATTTTACAAAATCAACAACATTACCCATTGATCCATTTACCAGACCTCTTTCAACATGTAAATTCCTTCTTAAAATTATACGGCAGTTCAAGCACACATTCAGAGTCTTTTCAAAACCTGCAGTTTTAGATATAGTCTTCTCTAATGAATCCAATTTTGTTTTCAAATTCTCAGACAAAATAATTGTTGATCCCATATGCTCTACTCTGTCAATAGCTTCCAGTTTCACAATCTGTTGCTTTTCTAAATGCAACATTTTGTTGTTGAATTTGGCACATTCTGCAAGAGTTGGCATCAAACATATTCCAGATTTCTTCTCAGTAATTTTCAGAAAAATATTCTCAGGCACAACATCTTGTTCTGGATATAAATTTGACAGTAATCGTGCATGTAAAGCTTCTTTCCCATGCTCGGTCACTTTTCCAATTCTAACATCTTGTAGAATAGTCTTGTAAACTTCATCCTTCGCCTGACGCATATTTTCATGCAGTTCAGCATAATTGAAGTTTAACCATATATTGACGTTGCCAATGCTGCCTAGGCACTTCCTGGTATCTTCATGCGTGAGCATTTTGAACACAGGTTGCCCTTTCACTGGTGTCAGCTGCAGAAGATCTCCGAAAACAATGATGTGTTTGCCACCAAATAACACATCATACTCTGTTTTGAGAACTTCTTGCATTCTCAAATGCACAAAGGCAAGCATGACATTGGAAACCATGCTTACTTCGTCAATGATAAGAAGTTTCATTTTCCTCAAGATTCTTGAAACTTCAAAACAAGCATCTCCAGATAGCTTGTGATATTGTAATTTGTTGTCATGCTCCACTGGCAGCATCAGTAAACGATGTAAAGTAATCCCTTTAATGTTATGTGCTGCCAGTCCAGTTGGAGCGGTGACAACACAAGACAGCGATGACTCTGTCCTTTCCTGCAAATAGCATGAAATTGCTTTAATGAGGAAACTTTTTCCAGTTCCCGCTTCTCCACTCACGTACAGTCGGACAGGCTTCAACGACGTACATGAGCACTCTTTCTTGTCATGACTTAATCCATGATCAATTTGCATGGTAACTTCGTCATATATTTTCCTCTGCTCAACGTTGAGTTGTCTTTCCAACTCTTCTAAGTTAACCGCATCCTCCTGAGCATGTGCCATGGCTCTTTCCACTTCATTCATGGCAGTGGCAGCTTCATTTTCGATAACAGGTCCTCCTAGTGGATCCTGACTCAATGAAGCAGAACTCTGACTGTCCTGAGAACTGTCTCTGGCAATCTCGGCTGCAATCGTTGCTTCCTGCTCAATTTCCGCATTCAACATTTCTACATATTTGGGAAAAGCAGGACATTCTATGGTCTCCTTGGTGGCATTGAAAGAGTCTTCGTAACAGAGGAAATCTCCAAGCAGTTCCTCTTCTGCACGCCAAGGCTTGAAAAGTTGCAAAAGTGCTAAATAGAAAAACTCCTTTTTTTCAGGAGATTCGCCACTCAATTTTCGATGGTTTACCAAGTGGCATTTTCTTTGCTTGGCCAGACATCCCTCACTTCCTATTACAGCATACACTCCTTTCTCAGTATCTTCTTTGATGTTCCTCTTGAATATGTAATTTTGAAGAACCTCATACAGACAAACGTTGTCGAGGTGACTGCTTCTATTTGGATAATATGTATCCAACATGTTGGTCTTCAAAATGTCCGTACTGTTTGGCTCCTTTTCCGCCAAATACTCAATTTCCCGCACAGGTTTCAGAACTCGATTACGCGTTGCAGCAAGACCAAGACTCGCCCAAACGATACTCCTGGACTTGGCATAGAGACTTGCTGAAGACAACCGGTCAGAGCATTCGTAAGCTCCGATTTCTCGATGCGACAACATCTTCAGACTGAAACTGTACAACTTCTTGCTGAGGCTCTTTTCATGGGAAATGTCCTCCCACATATCCTTCAATTCTGTCATCTCTTTTTTGGTGATGTAAGACGTCACATACCGAGCCACAGCCATATAGTTATCAGCCACAAACTGTATATCCATGTTAGCATTCCACATGGACAAAATCACCGGGTTGTAGTCGTTGATGTACTTGGACTCTTCGTTCCTCTTCAAATTGTATGTGTTTTTAGGTGATTTCTTCATGACATTATGTCGCAGCGAAGACATCAAACTGTTTACTCTTCCTTTAGAAATCACCGGTCGTGGAAAGCCGAAATGACATTTGGTGTAGAACTTGTCCTTGTTTCGGAATTTACGACGGCAGTACTTTCCACATCGATGGCTTTGGAAACGCAGAACTTTTTCTCTTAGGCTTTTCTTCTCCTTTGCGTTTGGAACAGCACACGTAGAATACTGTTGGATGAAACTCATCACTGAGTCTTCTGGATCCGTTCCAAATTTAGGTGCATCCTTGATCCACAGCAACATATGTATATGAGGAGCACCTCTTGCTTGGTACTCCTTTCTCCAGAAGAAATCCAACACCTCTCCAAGAGGTGGATTCTTCTTATTCATGATGAAAGACATCATAGCTTCAAATCTATGATTGAAGTACCTACATACATTGACTGGATCCAAAGAGCACAGTTCTCCGGGTGTCTTGAATTCGATGTTATCTACGTTAGCATTTGCCTCTCGTAGAAATTCAAGTAAGTCTTCCCAGCCATACTCGGCACAGCTCAGAGTGAGGAACCATGTGGGAGTACCTAAGTTCCTCAGCATACATTTTAAATCACCATGACGACGGTACCAGTACTCATTAGTACCACGCTGACACGCCATGAGATTAATCAGGTGAGAATCCAAAATACTGTCTTGGACATTGACTTTATCCATAAAGTCACTTGACGAGATGTTTTGCATGTGTATACCACTTTTCAAGATGTGGTTCACTGCATATGACAGTCCAGACAGATCGCTTTCAAACAGGAGATGAAACAAATAAGGAATGCATTGTCGAAACCTAGCATCTCCTGCATACAATCGCAAAGTCCGGTATTCAGAAGCAGGAATTTGATGAGGTCGCTCATCATATCTTCCTCCCTGACCTGTTGGAAAAAGCTGTGGGAAACACCGAGCTTCCAAACTTTCCTCCCAAACACTAATGGGACTCCCTTTGGCTTGTTTCATTTGAAACAACTCAATAGCATTCCCCATGACTTCCTTGGAATGCAAAGGATGAACACTATAATGTTCATATATTTCTTCACTAGTAGAGGGTTCTACTTTCTCAATTTGACCAGCACACAAATCGCTATCCTCTTCCTCACTTACTTCCTCTTCTGCAACATATACATTCTTATAGTATTTATTATTTTTTTTCAAATACAATGTTGCCTTTTTAACTTTCCTAACATCTACTAAATCTTGCCATATTTTCTTATTCTTTGTCGGAACCCCATTAACTAAGATAACCAGAGGTTCCTCTTCCACTTTTTCTACTCCAATTGTGTTAATGTTTTTCTTCAAATCTAGAGGCAAATAAACAACTCTTCCCTTTAATCCTCTCTGTAAATCTGATGGAGGCAATTTCCCTGTCTTTGGCTCCATTCTTACAATAGCCTGAAAGGGATGGATACTTTGAATCAAAATAGATTCATAAGTATTTAAATCCTTCAATTCAGAAGGAATCTCAACCAATTCCAGATTATTATTAACTGCTCTAGCAGGCATCTGGTTTTGATTTAATTTGCAACAACAATAAGTACACACACGTTGATCCAATCCCAAATCAAAACAATTTTCTACCATCAAGTATGTTGCAAAATCCTTCCATTCACTATTATTTTCCCTTTCACTTTTTGCATATAAATCCACTAACTTAGTCTGATTCTTATAATAAGTGCGTCGACAACACACACAAGTGAAATTTGGCCTCTCACTTGATTTGACCTGAAATGTGACAATTTCCCTCTGGAAATTATCTGTACTGGAAACCTGTACACTATCTTCCACATTACCCGCTTCTTCTTGGTCAATTTCAACATTCTCCTCTTTACTTCCAAAGTAACAAAACTCAATTTCTTCACATATATTCTTCACATCTATTTCAGAACCATGCAAAAGAGCAGCGCATAATTGTTTAAGCATAATTGCTGGACTCTTAGCATAATACAACATTCTAACTAATTTCCTCACTTTATTATGATGCACTGCTAGCATCCTGAAATGATGAAAAACACTCTGGCATACTCTCCTGGAAAGACAAGCCAGTGAATGACCATGCAAACCTGTCCCTTCTCTCACTCTGCAAGGATCTAATTCTTGCAACAACCTTATTTTCTGCTTCAAACTTTTCTTATTAAATGACCGTACAAAATCACAAAGCAAATTGATGGAATCCTGTCGCACACTACAAATACTACTACACTTCCAGGTGTACACAGGACCCTTAGCACGTCTTCCTAAAACATCATTACCTAACACCTCTTCTGCCTCTGTTGTCACAAGTTTTTCTTTTTCAACTGGACAACCATCTTTTACTTCATAAGCACGACCACTGGTGTCAACTGCATGCACCAAATCATTATCCTGGAAATAACTCTCCTCATTAAAAAATGCCTCACAGCTTGAACTATGAATCCATTCTCCAGAAAAAACTTCACAAAAATTACTACGATTAACTATTCTCTTCCATCTACTATTTCTTTTGAAATCATAAATTGCCTTGTTTAGCTTCCTAATTCTATTGATTATCAAAAGAAATAACTTACGTTTAATTTCAAATGCCTGATCAATAACTTTCTCAACTTTTTTTTTTCTCTTATAAAAAACCACTTTCTGTTGACCTTTCTTAATATTTTTTAACAAATTGCCAATTATCCTGTTGCGGAACATTCGTTTACGAATGTCCCTAAACTGTTGTTTCCTTCTACTATCATGCACAGAGTTATCTCTTGCTCTAGCAGTAACATTTTTGATTGGCCTTTCCTTTCCATTTGAATTGCTTCTCTTTTTATGGACTGAAACATTTTCTGTAGTAATATTTTTTTTACTACACATATTTCTTATGAATGTTTTTGTACTCTTACCCGGTGCTTTCTTCGTGACTTGACAAATCTTTTTGTTAGAGGACTGCTGCTTCTTTTGATTCACCTGCTGTCTTTGACGTTTTGCAGCCTTTCTCTCTCTTTCTTTCGTTGGCATGGTGAAATGTTGAAATGATCTGCAGTTGAATCTGTGGTAAAATATATTAAAAAATGTTATTAACCACTATTACCAAACAGTAAATCAATAACAGTGATCAAAAACTTAACACACTACTTGACATTTTAAATAGAAGATTTTTTAGTCCTTGGCAAATTTACAATACAGAAATAACAGAAAAGAAATGGAATTTATATTCATGTTACCTGTGCTATTTTATATGTGAATCTGATCTAATTTTATGAGCATATTTTAATATTTTATTGAAGACACTACACATAACCTGTTTTTGAAGGTGTCTTTATTTTTAAATTAAACGGTTTACACTTTTACTTTTTATTTATTATAAATTTTAAAAATAAATGTTTATAGTTCCATAGGCTCAAGCAGGTCAGCTTCCCACCCTATGTCATATAATTCGGACAAATCTGCATCCTCATCACGCTCTTCTTCATCCTCAGGATTTAAATCATCCAAGGGATCAACATCCACTGATGTTTCAATTACAAGTTCAATGATGAGGTCAAAATCAACTGATTGCAGATTGTCGCTCATGTTGATGTTGTCTTTATCTTTAAAGAAAGATAACAACAATGAGATGTTGCAGAGTAAGAGACAAATCTCAGAGATTATAATAGTAAAATTGTTTAACAAGAGTAACATTTTGCAGCTATTATTTAGCCATGTCCAGCGATGCTGAGCAGGTGAAGCCTATGTCTAATTTTTCAGTGAACAGGACTCATCTCTTCTTAACCTTGGATAAGCCTCACCAACTCTGTGTCCCCTGCACATACTTAAATGTAAAGGGGCAGATTTATGTTAAATGGCACATCCCCAGGCATGCACCAGTTAACGTGCACCGCTGCTCTGCCACCCATGGTGTGCCGTATTTACAATCAGATAGGAGAAAGCTGCGTCAAAACCCTGCGCCTGCTTTAAGCAGGCATAGGTCTTGACGCAACATTGTGGAGATGGGGCACCCCTGAGCCTTGCTTGAGCTGCATCGCACTTGCGATACAACTCCAGCAATCACTACCTTTACAGCACAGATACGTCACGCATCTGTGCCATTTTTGCCCCATGATGCCCCGCATTGTAAATGCAGCACACCATGGGTGGCGGAACAGCGGCGCAGGATGACTGGCACATCCCTGGTGATGCGTCATCATAAATCTATCCCTAAGCTTCTTATCTTGTTACAGATGAACAGCCATATGTACCATCAAACTATTTTGCATTTCCTAAATAGCGAATTTTAAGGAATAAATAGCAATTCTTTACCAATCCTAATTTGCAATGAGCAAATTGCTAATTGCAAATTACCCATTCATTTCCATGGGCTAGGAGGCTCATAGGAATGAAGGTACAATTTGCGATTAGCAATTAGCTCATCGCAAATTAGGAATTTTTCCAAGGGTGCAGGGGTGTCTCAAGAACACCCTGCTGCACCCCTGAAAAAGAAATTTGGGGGCATATGGCGCACATACCTGCCCTAAGGGCATGTATTGGCATCATATGGCACTTTTTGTTTTTTGGAAAAAAATGCTTTTTGAAAAGAATTCGGAAATTACCACAAACTAGAAGTTGGTGGTAGTTTCCAAATCCTTAATGTTATTTTTTACATATTTTTTGTTTGATACATTGCATTTAAGGAATCGCAAAATTTGCAAATCCTTCAGTGCAATCGCAAAATAAAGAATAGCAAATTTTGAATTAAGGACATTTTAAGTCATTTCCACATGTGCAGTGTTTTCAAATTATGATTTGAAAATCGTTTTTGGGGAAAAGGAATGGTTTGCAAAATTATGACAAGGACATAATGGTGTATGCTTCTCTATAAGGCATTTCACTGTCTCTGATGTCATTTTTCCCATATTACATTATAAGACCTTTCCCCATGGAGCACATTCCTTGTAAATATGCTCCCACCTGTGCATGGTGAATTTAGATTTTGACTGTTTGAGTCACATAGCCATGTTAAAAGTTACCCAAAGAAATTGCAAACGCTTTAAAAAAACACATTCATGTGTCTTAAGGACACTTTAAGTCATTTCCCCGTGGACAGTGTTTTGTAAGTGGCGCAAAAGAGGCATACACCTATCATAAATCTGTCCCTAGCATTTTAAATGATTAATTCATGATGACGATAAGGTGTGGCCTATCCAGAGGTTTGTTTAAGGTGAGGCCTACTCAGGATTGCAGATTAAAGTTACGCTTGATGAAGAATACAGAGGACATAATACATGTAAAGCTCTACCAATGAAGTAAGTGATGTCCACTTCATTGCGCCAGTCATCATAAATGTATCCCTAAGCTTCTTATCTTGTTAGACATCAACCGCCATATGTACCATCAAACTATTTTGCATTTCCTAAATAGCGAATTTTAAGGAATAAATAGCGATTCTTTACCATTCCAAATTTGCGATGAGCAAATTGCTAATTGCAAATTACCCATTCATTTCCATGGGCTAGGAGGCTCATAGGAATGAAGGTACAATTTGCGATTAGCAATTAGCTCATCGCAAATTAGGAATTTTTCCAAGGGTGCAGGGGTGTCTCAAGAACACCCTGCTGCACCCCTGAAAAAGAAATTTGGGGGCATATGGCGCAGATACATGCCCTAAGGGCATGTATTGGCGTCATATGGCACCTTTTGTTTTTTGGAAAAAAATGCTTTTTGAAAAGAATTCGGAAATTACCACAAACTAGAAGTTGGTGGTAGTTTCCAAATCCTTAATGTTATTTTTTACATATTTTTTGTTTGATACACTGCATTTAAGGAATCGCAAAATTTGCAAATCCTTCAGTGCAATCGCAAAATAAAGAATAGCAAATTTTGAATTAAGGACATTTTAAGTCATTTCCACATGTGCAGTGTTTTCAAATTATGATTTGAAAATCGTTTTTGGGGAAAAGGAATGGTTTGCAAAATTATGACAAGGACATAATGGTGTATGCTTCTCTATAAGGCATTTCACTGTCTCTGATGTCATTTTTCCCATATTACATTATAAGACCTTTCCCCATGGAGCACATTCCTTGTAAATATGCTCCCACCTGTGCATGGTGAATTTAGATTTTGACTGTTTGAGTCACATAGCCATGTTAAAAGTTACCCAAAAAAATTGCAAACGCTTTAAAAAAACACATTCATGTGTCTTAAGGACACTTTAAGTCATTTCCCCGTGGACAGTGTTTTGTAAGTGGCGCAAAAGAGGCATACACCTATCATAAATCTGTCCCTAGCATTTTAAATGATTAATTCATGATGACGATAAGGTGTGGCCTATCCAGAGGTTTGTTTAAGGTGAGGCCTACTCAGGATTGCAGATTAAAGTTACGCTTGATGAAGAATACAGAGGACATAATACATGTAAAGCTCTACCAATGAAGTAAGTGATGTCCACTTCATTGCGCCAGTCATCATAAATGTATCCCTAAGCTTCTTATCTTGTTAGACATCAACCGCCATATGTACCATCAAACTATTTTGCATTTCCTAAATAGCGAATTTTAAGGAATAAATAGCGACCCTTTACCATTGCAAATTACCCATTCATTTCCATGGGCCAGGATACCCATATGAATGAAGGTGCAATTTGCGATTAGCAATTAGCTCATCGCAAATTAGGAATTTTTCCAAAGGTGCAGGGGTGTCTCAAGAACACCCTGCTGCACCCCTGAAAAAGAAATTTGGGGGCATATGGCGCACATAAATTTTAACAACATTCCTTTACCTCAAAAACGATTTTCAATTCATAATTTGAAAACACTGCCCACAGGGAAATTACTTAAAATGTCCTTAAGACACATGAAAGTGTTTTTTGATTGCCTTTCCAGCATGGTTGGGTCACTTTTAACATGGCTATGTAACACAAACATTTAAAATCTAAATTTGCCATGCACAGGTGGGAGCATATTTACAAGCAATTTGCACCACAGAGAAAGGTCTTACATTAAAATGGGAAAAATAACATCAGGGACAGTCAATTGCCTTATAAAGAAGCATACACCATTATGTCCTTGTCATAAATTTAAAAACAATTCCTTTTCCCCAAAAACGATTTTCAAATCATAATTTCAAAACACTGCACATGGGAAAATTACTTAAAATGTCCTTAAGACACATAAAAGCGTTTTTTGATTGCCTTTGCAGCATGTTTGTATCACTTTTAACATGGCTATGTAACACAAACATTCAAAATCTAAATTTTCCATGCACAGGTGGGAGCATATTTACAAGCAATTTGCGCCACATAATTCATAAATTTCTCCTTAAAGCACACTATTCTCTATCTAAATTAAAGAAATATTTTCTCACCTTAGCAAATACTTTGAGTTTGAAAACAGTCTCAGAAACACACCAATTTGTCTTCAGCAGAGCAAAAGGTATGCACTCCAGAGTCTGCAGCTATCAAAAGCACAGAAATGCTGTAATTCTTCACACATATCTCTCATGTCACCCAATCAAAACTCTTCCCTCACTTTTTTTCAAATGAAAACCCTTCTCCTCTCTGCCATTTCATGCCTTTTCTGCATGGCAACCACCTCTTGGAAGAAGTCTGGTGTTTGCAAGTTCACACAACAATGTTGCAATTGAACTCTGAACTCTCAGTGCACCTGCATATCCAGTGCATTCTTTCATTTAATGATTTTTTATTGACCACTCAAAATACATCTTTCAAATAACTCATCCATGCACCCTAACTTTCTGTTTTCAGCAATCAAAATCCACCAATCACTGTTACTGCTTCATGAACACAGAAACTCCACAGTTTTTTTCATTTTAAACTCTCATTTTTTCAACTGCCATTTCATTGCCACACTTCATCTGACTGCAGGAGAACCTTCTCTCACCATGTTTTCTGTCTGGACTGTTGGACATAGTTATATCCACTGGGCTCACAGGTATGCTGAGAACAGAAAATTACCTAACCTCAATTTACAAGATGTGGAAATTAAGTGGTTTGGCCACAGAGGATTAAAATGTCACCAATTGATTCCATTGGTGAAAACCTTTATGCATTTGCCCAAACCTGACCTGTTAATTGTGCACTGTGGAGGTAATGATTTGGGCACTTTGACTGGGGTAGGTCTGGAAATGCTTTTAAAGGACACCTTTGAGCAATTGATGGCACTTTTTCCTCAGACTGCCTTGGTATATTCAAATATATGCCAAAGACAGAAATGGAGGTGGTCAAACCAATTTTGTCCACAAATTGAGAAGTCGAGGAAGCATGTAAACAAATCTGTTTCAGCTTACATGAGAGACCATGGAATGGGCTCCCTGTACAAAAATAACTTGTGTTACTACATGCAAGATATCTACAGAGGAGATGGAGTTCACTTCTCAGATGAGGGCAACAGAGTTTTCACTCTGAATTTAAGACTGTGCATTGGTACCTACTTATAGGTACCTAAATGTACCATAAACCCAAAAGCTCTTCTCAGAGCTACCCTACATCTGATCACTCACAATTATTATTTTACTCTAACTTTTTTCACTAATTTTCAACAAAGTACGCTCCCCGGGGCGCTACCCGGTACGCGAACCGGGAGCTAACCTCGCGAAATTTATTTAAAAAATGGTTTTTTTCCGCACATATAAGCCTCCTCAGCCACCCTCACAAAACCTAGGGTGTCAAGATAAGTCTACCGTGCCCCCTTCTACCCATTCTGAACATTATTTGCCCTCCATTTTGTATCTTAATTCGACCGAAACACAAAATGGTGGACTCCCGTAACGCTTAAGGTTCGCGAACCGGGGCGCTCAACGGTTCGCGTACCGGGTCGCTCCCTGGGAAGCGCACCATCAAAAAAGGTGGGAAAGTAGTTTACAGAAAAGCCACTGGAGACAATTTCACCAAATATAGATTAGCTCATACTACATACCAATCCCTACCATTTTCACAAATTTGATTGGAATTCAATTTAGCCATTTAGCCTGTAGACCTCTCTAAATACCCTGAGGTAAATTACTTCTCAAAACACATCTGAAGTGTTGGAATTGACAACCAATTAAAATGTTACTTTCATTTTCTACTTTTTTTACCTGACATTTGATTGGTTATGTACCTGAATATATATAAAAGAAGAGAGAGAAACACAGCCATTTTGACTACTACTTCCTGGTGTACATTTCAATTGGATTTTCACTAATCACTTCAACTTCTTTCTAAAGGTAAGTTGTTATTTTAAAAACTGAACTATATTGTGCACTATCAGTTAATATGGTAAACTTTTTCTGATAGTTATATACTATCCCTCTGTAGTAGTTATAGATTTAGATAGACTTCTCTGTTATAGTTATGGATGGAGTTAGGCTTCTCTTTTATAATTATGAATTTACTTACGTTAAATCACATACACTTTTTTATATTCCTACTTCCACTCTGATACTATACACTGCCCAAAGATAAATTCTCTGTTAAAAAATGCCTATCTAAAATTAATCCCAACAGTGCCCTATCTCTACTAATATATATTTTTTTTATCCAAATTTCAGGCAACATGGAAGGCGAACAGAAAGTTTCATTTCAAATTGTCCTGCAACAGAGCAGCCAAGAATTAATTGATCCAAATTATATAGAATTTATGGATGAAACTTGGGACCAAGAACTACTGCAATGTGTGCAAGCAGTGGATGACCTCCTTCAAAATGAGGAAATTTTACACCCTCATAGATTACAAGCTATGTTCAATTAAAATGACGACATTTCAGACAGTGAAATGTTAGAAATGTTATTAAATTTTGAAACACAATCACAATAATAAATAATTGCTTGAAAAATAAAATAAAAAAAAAAATAATCAACAAAACCAACAATCAATTAACATACAGTATTTGAAAAGTCTATCATTCATTTTTCATTGCAGTACGCTGCCCAGAACGCTTCCCGGTTCGCGGACCGGGCGCTACCCACGCAAAAAAACAAAAAAAAATTTTTTTTTTTTTGCCCCGCGCGGCCCTTTTAAAACCTCCACATTAAACCTAGGGGGTCAGGGAGGATCTAGTATGCCCCCTTATGGTTATTTCCCCCTTTGTTTTGGCCTCCTCTTATCTCTCAATCCTACCGAGAGACAAGATGGCGGCCGCTCCGGACTGTTTAGAATGTTGACAGACACCGGAGAACCAATCAGCTTCGCTACGCAAAGTTCCGGTACGCGTAAGGTCCGCGAACCGGGGCGCTGCCCGGAGCGCGCTTACAGATATATATCTTTTTTTAAACGTTAATTTCTCAAAATCCACTGGAGCACATATATTGAGACCTACAAAAGGCACATCGGGCTACCAGTCCCTACAATTTTGCCAAGTTTCGTGCAAATCCATTCAGCCGTTCAGGCTAAAAGTGAGGCCAACCGCCCTATGGAAAACTCAATGTTAAAAACACGTTTTGGGACCCCCCTTTTTTCTCGACCCCCCCTGGACGAACCCCCCCCAAATTTCCAGGGGCTGCTCAGAAACAAAATGTTCCATTTTCCAGAAAATTTCAGCCAATTCCGTCCACAAACGCCAAAGTTATTAGACATAGAATTTTCAAAAATCCCATAGGGAAAAAATCCTAACTATATATACCTGCTGGCGACCGCCAGTAGGTAATATATATATGTATACCTACTGGCGATAGCCAGTAGGTATATATAGTTAGGATTGTTTTCCATAGGGAAATCGCAACATTCTATTGGGAATAACTTTGGCGCCGGTTGAGGAATCTTCCTGAAATTTTCCTTAACTTTGCCTCGCGGCGCTCCGCTCCTTCCCTGAAAGCTTGGGGGGGGATTTGTCAAGCGGGGGCCGAGATAGAAGGGGGGTCCCAAAACGTGTTTTCCCCATGTTAATTTCCATAGGGCGGTTGGACTCACTTTTAGCCCGAACGGCTGAACGGTTTTCCACCAAACTTGGCAAAATTGTAGGGACTGGTAGCCCGATGTGCCTTTGCTATGTCTCAAGATATGTGCTCCAGTGGTTTTTACGAAAATTAACTTTGAAAAATATATATTGGGCTACATTGGGCTATATATATGTTAGAGCCCAAATGTAGCCCAATGTAGCCCAAAGATGGCCACCAGAGACAAAAAAAAACAAATGTAGCCCAAATATCAGCCAGATGTAGCCCAACTGTCGCCCAATGACCGAATGTCCCAGAGTGTTCTAAAGAACAACTAGAGCGCTAACAGTCTTACTTATGACAAAAGTATGGCACACCTGAAGTCATCTTGATTGGAATAAAGTGTTAACACTTAAAACATTTAATTTGCAAAGGAACAAAATGAGGGGGTTCATTTTGCCATAGAAATTATGATTAGTGCTGAAGAAAGAAAAATTAGGGCACATTTTGAGTGACTTCTCAAATCCTCTTATATTTCATTAAAAAAATTCTGATATGCAGTCTCCCAAGATGGCCACCAGAGACAAAAGAGCCCAAATGTAGCCCAAATATCAGCCAGATTTAGCCCAACTATAGCCCAATGACAGAATGTCCCAGAGTGTTCTAAAGAACAACTAGAACGCTAACAGTCTTACTTATGACAAAAGTATGGCACACCTGAAGTCATCTTGATTGGAATGAAGTGGTAACACTTAATACATTTAATTTGAAAAGGAATAAAATGAGGGGTTTCATTTTGCCATAGAAATTATATATATATATATATTCACTGAAAAAACCATAGGTTACACACCAGTTATAGGTAGGAATTAGCATTTAAAAAACCTTTGAAATTCACCGAAAAAACCATAGGTTTCAGGCCTTATATAGTTAGGAATCAGCATTTAAAAAACCTTTGAAATTCACTGAAAAAACCATAGTTTCAGGCCTTATATAGTTAGGAATTAGCATTTAAAAAAACCTTTGAAATTCACTGAAAAAACCATAGGTTTCAGGAGTTATATAGTTAGGAATTAGTTTTTAAAAAACCTTTGAAATTCACTCAAAAAACTATAAGTGTTAGTGGTGTTATAGTTAGCTGGACATTTTACTCATACAAAACCAATGAAATTGCTCCTATATAGTTAGTTGTACTAACTATATTTCGCGCACCCGCAATCCACTGCTGATGATATCACATATTAGATCATTCATGACATGGTCAGTGACATCACTGATGACATCTCAAATGACATCAATGATGACATCACTGATGACATCATCCACGTGACAATCACATACACCTTTTCATACACTATTACAATTTTTCATCACTGTTTGTAAAATACAGAGTATCATATTTAAATCCATTGTCACAGCAATACAAGTATCTAAAAATCCACTCAGTGATTCATAGATGTATACACACATCTAATCACTTACCTATGGATTCACTCATACATGCTGTCAATGAACAACAGAACACTATCAAAAATACTTATACATCTATATTGACATTAAACAACAGCACGCATCCTATTCACATATGAAGTCATCCTACTCACTTATGCAAACAATGGATCATACTTACATATTTACTTAGCAAAACACTTATAGAAACACCACTTCTTCTATTCATTTAGAAGTATACAGTTATCCATACAGTCACTCACACAATCATTGTGTCTTATGTATACTTATTTATATACAACAACTGACACATACACTGCCTTTTATTTTTCTAGTTTGTTGGACCTGTACCTTTGAGAAATATATTTGCTCATCACCACACCCATAAAGAGATTCCCTCACTCAAACTGTTAGAACATGTAGTTTTAACTTCATATATCTACTGAATCAACTATTCACACATCTTTGGACAGTCACACCCCCCACCAAACCACACACACTTTCACACTCCCATACAAATACTCAGTTAACTAATCAATAACTAATATAGACTTTCACATAGCTAGTAACCAACTATAGAATCAGTTTACACAACAACTGACAAAGTGATACAGATATTCACACAGTTTAGTCACTATCCACTATATTTAGTGAGACATTATAAATTGGTCAAGTAAACAGTCAATTACACTGCTACTAAATCCTCCATCCAAATATTTATTTATATATATCCACTCATTCTTCAATGTAAATTGCTATATATATAATGCATATTTAAATAACGAAGCAAACCACATTCACTGGATGATGTCATCAGTGATGTCATTTGAGATGTCATCAGTGATGTCACTGACCATGTCATGAATGATCTAATATGTGATATCATCAGCAGTGGATTGCGGGTGCGCGAAATATAGTTAGTACAACTAACTATATAGGAGCAATTTCATTGGTTTTGTATGAGTAAAATGTCCAGCTAACTATAACACCACTAAAACTTATAGTTTTTTGAGTGAATTTCAAAGGTTTTTTAAAAACTAATTCCTAACTATATAACTCTTGAAACCTATGGTTTTTTCAGTGAATTTCAAAGGTTTTTTTAAATGCTAATTCCTAACTATATAAGGCCTGAAACTATGGTTTTTTCAGTGAATTTCAAAGGTTTTTTAAATGCTGATTCCTAACTATATAAAGCCTGAAACCTATGGTTTTTTCAGTGAATATATATATATATATATTCACTGAAAAAACCATAGGTTTTACACCTGTTATAGTTAGCTGGAAATTTTACTCGCATAAAACCATTGAAATTCCCACGTTATAGTTAGTTGGACTCACAATAACTTGCGCGTGCAATGCACTGCTGATGACGTCACATATTACATCACTCATGACATGGTCAGTGACATCACTCATGACATCACTGATGACACCATCCAGTGAATGTGTGTCTTTTTGAAAAATAAATATTAGTGAGTAATGTTTAAATATTTAAATATATGTATTAATGTTTCACTTTGTGTATAAGTGGCTGCATGGGTTGGTGAGTAGCTACATGTGTAGGTATATGGGTTATTAGATTTTTTTTAAATATCAATATGAGTGTCTATATGTTTGGTGGGGGTGTTACTTAGCACATAGATGCATGAATGACTGACTCTCTCTTTGTATGTGTTTTGAAGACAGCATATGTGCAGGACTGTATGGGTGGATGAGTTTGTATATGTGTGTGTTAGTGAGTGAATGACTGTCTCACTAGTGTCTTTATCAGTAACTACATATGTTTTAATCTAGTATATGTGAATATTGATGTATATAAGTGAGTATATGTGAGAGTGAGGGATTCTAAGAGTTCCTGTTTAAATTAGTATGTGTTTCTATAAGTGATTGTTTAAGAGAGTAAGTATGTGTAAGTTTCCTTAGAAGTAAAGTGGTAGTGTGTGTATAGCTGCATATGCTAATGAATGGATGTTCAATAGTTTATTTGCATGTGTGAGTATGTGTGTGAGTAACTTTTGGATGCCTGTCAGTGTGTAACAGGATGTATAGGTGTATCACTACATATGATGAGTGAGTATATGTATGAGTGACTATATAGAACTGTTGGTGAATCAGTGCATGTGTATATAGATGGTGGAATTATTCAATTGGTTGTTGTAACTGGTATGGGTATCTCCATTTTTTAAAATATTTTAGTTTCTATTTTTGAATATGTGTTTTAAGGGTTACATTACAGTGAAAAGAGGTCTGTCACTCTGTCACAAGGATGGTGTCATCAGTGATGTCATGAGTGATGTCACTGACCATGTCATGAGTGATGTAATATGTGACGTCATCAGCAGTGCATTGCACGCGCAAGTTATAGTGAGTCCAACTAACTATAATGTGGGAATTTCAATGGTTTTATGCGAGTAAAATTTCCAGCTAACTATAACTGGTGTAAAACCTATGGTTTTTTCAGTGAATTTAATAGGTTTTTTAAATGCTAATTCCTAACTATAACTGGTGTGAAACCTATGGTTTTTTCAGTGAATTTCAATGTTTTTTTAATAGCAAATCTTAATAGGTATAGAAAGTGAAACATTTTAAAACGAATTTTATATTGTATAAACATGTAAAAAAAATATATATATTTTTTATTTGTAACCCGGGGGCTCTCCCGGGGCGCGTACGGGTGAACGCACCGGTAAGCGCAATGTTACGGCGCGCCCCGGGGCGCGTACCGGGGAGCGTCCCGTTAGCGCTATTCTCGCGAACAAAAACAACATCGTGACGTTTCGCGTAACCGCGTGATGCGTTATATGACGCACAGCGTAATCGCAACCGAAAGCACGCGATCGCATACGATCGTGAAACGTCCTGACGCGCTTACGCTACGCACCCTCGGGCGTGCCACGGAGCGCGACTACGGGCGCGCCCCGGTGCGCGTAGCGTAAGCGCGTCGGGTCATGTGACCTGAAAATAACACTTTCTATTGGTGCAGAACAGTTTTGGTTTCCAAATGAGTATAGCCTGGGTCTTGTGACCAGCCCGGGTCTTGTGACCTGAAAATAACACTTTCTATTGGTGCAGAACAGTTTTGGTTTTCAAATGAGTAAAGCCTGGGTCTTGTGACCTGAAAATAACACTTCTGAATGGTTCAGCACAGTTTTTTTTTCCAAATGATAAAAAACCCCACCTTTCTTCCTCACTCTGACTTTGTCTTTTGACTGAGGAAGACCTGTTTCATCTACAGAGACAATTCTTTTGTACTTTGAAATGGCTACTGTAGCAGCAGCTGGAGCATCTGCACCACCACCACCACCACAACCACCAAGAGGACCACCACAACAATACATTGCTGGTGGTGAAGAGAAGGAGGAGGAAGAGGAAGAGGAGGAGGGGAGCAGATGGCTGCCGGAAGAAATTACCCCATACAAGCCAAAAGAACACATTGTATGGGAGTTTTTTTCTCTTCCAGAGGGCAAGAAGAAAGTTAATGCGGCCAAAGTAACGTGTCGAATCTGTGGTGCAGAACTCTCAAGGGGCAATCCAAATAAAAAATATTCATTTGGGAATCATACCATGATTTGGCATATGACCCGGAAGCATCCTGCTAACTATTCTCGTGCAGAGATCAGGGAACTGGCCAGTCACCTCCCCCAGTGTTCAAGGACCAGCTCAAAAAGAAAGCAACCCAGTCAATCGGACCCAGAAACAATGGAGACGATGCCTTGCATTCAGCAACAATTTGGTACTTTTAGAATCACTTGTACTGAATGTGGCAAGCTCATTGCCTATGGTGAAAAGAGCGTAAAGCTGATTGTCCTTGCTGGTCAGAATCACATTTGCCCCAAACAAAAGAAGTAATTTTTTTCGGTTTTTGTTTTTTGCTCCAGTTGATCCACTTTCAGTTCCCTTTCACTTTGATTCTTCCCATAAAAAATACAAAAAAAATATAAAACTGTTTTGAAAAGCCAAAAAAAGTACAAAATGTTCAGAAAACATTAAAAAAATATAAAACAACAAAAAGAATTAAAAAAAAGTTATTTTCAGAACTACCTTTCATTTATAAAATTAAACCTATATTTTTAAAGGATCTCTGTCAATTTTTTGTCCTTAGGGTACGCGTACCGGGGCGCGCCCCGCAAAAAAATAGAATTTGTTTTTAATGAAGCAGTTAGCATGAGGGAAGGACACAAAGAGAGTAATGTTAAGAGAAAAAGAGCTACAAGATGACCACAGAGGGATTATTTATTACATAGTAAAAAATAGAGAAGGTGTAATTGGATGAAAGTGAGAAAAGTAAAATGAGTAAAGGAGCGAAAGAAAGGAAGAGAGAGGAAGAACACTAAAGTAGAGATAGTGTGAGACTATGATTGGCTGTTAAAAGAAAAAAATAAGGACAGTAAAAAATGGACAATGAAGCGTAGTGGCGGAACCACGATAAATGAAGAACGATGAGGGAAAGTGAGAAAAGACCAGGTAGTATAAGTAAAGAGGGATGAAAGAGGGAGAAAAATTGAATTAGGATAACATATGGGGAGTGACAAAGAGAGAGGACAAAGAGAGTAAAGGAAACAGTACCTGAATGGACTTGAGTAAAACAGTAAAAAAAGATAAGTAATGCAGTGTGTGTGACTTACAGGGAGTCAGTGGGTGTAGGTCGGAGTGTGGGTGTGTAAGGTGTGTCTGTGGGTGTGGTTGTGTGCAGTGTTTAGGTGTGGGTGGAGGTGAGGGTGTGTGAAATATGTGTGAGAAGTGTATGATTGTGGGGTGTATATGTGTTCGATGTATGTGTGTGTATGGAGTGTGTGTGTGTGTGTGTTTGAGGAGTGTGTGTGGGAGGACTTTTTGTGTGTATGAGGTATGTGTGTGGTGTGTGTGTGGGGTGTATGTTACAGGTGTGTGTATGTGTTGGGAGGGGGATGAGGTATATGTGTAGGAGTAAGGTAAATATTTAAGAAAAAGAGAATGAGTGAAGAAGCAAAGGAAGGGAACAGAGGGTAAGTGAAGTAAAGAATAGGGATCAAAATAAGTTAAATATGAGAGGGTAAATAGGGAAAGGGGAGTAAACATGGAGAATAAGAATAAGTGAGAGAAGCAGAGTAAAAACACAGGAGTGAGGTAGATTGAGAAAATGTTAGTGACCTTAAAGCAAAGGGTGATAACAAACTACATTTTCTTAGTCATACTTACCATATAATAAATGTAATTTTTTTTTTTTTACTACAGTTGGTATCTGTGAAAGAGAGAAGAAAAAATAAGTTATAATTAGTAAAATATGTATTTTAAATTAAAAGATACAAATGAAGAGGTTAAAAATCATAACACTCTATTTAGAAATAAAGTTAGAGTGAAGAACACAGAAAGGGAAATAAACTAAGGTAGAAGGACAAAAAGAGGGAAAAAGAAATAGAAGGAGAGCAAATTACAAAGAGTAAGGCATATAGATTCACTGAGAAAAAGAGAGAGAAGAACAGAGAAATGAACTGAAGGTAAGAAAGATACTAAAACAATGTGAGTTAGCAGAACTAAATCAGGAAACAGAAGTAAGTAAAAAGATAATGACTGAGACAGAAAACAGTCTAATTAAGGATGCATTTAGAAGAATGAGGAATAGAAGATAACTGAGAGTAAGTGAAGAACAGTCATAGAGTGAAAGAATGAAGGGAGACAGGATAATATACAACGATTGAAGGAAATGGACTGAGGAAGTTATAAGGTAGACACACTAAGAGAAAAACTGAGTGAGGTGGAGTACAATGAGTGAGAAAAGGAAATGAGTAAGTGAGGAAAAAGAAGGAAAGAGAGGAGAAGACGACTAAAACAGTGGTACTGGGAAACAATAATTTGGTGATGAAAGTAGAGAGAAGGACATTGAAAGAAAGGAAATGAAGGATAGTAATGGAACCAGAGTAAAAGAAATGGGATGAAGAACGATGAGAAAGGAGCAGTGAAGTTGTTGTAAAAGAAGTGATAGAAGGTATATAAACACAAGTGAACATAACACAAGTAGAGTGAGGCACTGAGCACATAGAAGTAGTGAACGAAAAACAGAGAGAAGAGGTCAAAAGTAAGGAGCAAACAAAGATAAGCTAAGGAGAGTGGGTGATTTATAGTGATAGAGTGAAATAATACTGCTGAGTGAGTAAACAGGAATTACTAAAAGAGCAAAGGAGGAAAATACGGAAAAGAAAAGAAAAACAGAAAGACTGAAAGCTGAAAAGTTATGCAAGGGAGAGACGGGATACACACAGTTGAAATGAAAATGAGGGATTGTCAAAGAAGCGGAGTAAGGGAACGGGGGTTACAGAGAGTGAGAGAAAGACATTATAAGTGAGTAAAAAGAGGTGAAAGAGGATGGAAAAAGGAAAGTAAATGTCAGAGAACGGAATACAATTTAATTTACACAATCCAAAGTATAAAATAACTTGTACAACATGTTACAAAGTTTATTTTTGCTGTTCTCAGAATATATTGAATTTCACTTAAAAGAATGAGTTCAAATTACTCATCATATGACAGCGGGAAAAAAAAAACACAATCTAAAAGATTGTGTTTTAAAAAAAACCTTAGATACTGACAAATCACAAATCTACGCTAATCTTAGATTGACTTACTTTTCCTTGAGGCCAAATACTGTATCATGGTGGTCCTTTTCGCGTTGGAAAGTAGTTTGCTGTTCACTTAAAAATCGATTTCATCGACTTTCTAGAAGAAAAGCTCCAAGAACATCTGAAATATTTTCATATACTCCTTTTTTCAGTCATGACTCTTTACTCATTCCTGCACCTTTCCATTTGGCCAAATAGTGTCAGATGTATGAGTATTTGTTCAAATTAATTCTAAGGCACTCTGAAATGATCTTTTTCCCGACGTTCTGAAAGAAAGGCTCTACAACATTTTCACAACATTTAAATATTTGTAAAACCATCTCTGACTCACTCATGTTCATCATTTTGTATAATACTAACCTCACTTATTATGAGATCCAATTACAGTACCTATATGACAAGTCAATTTTTTATATTGCCTGGAACACTTTTACTCAGAATATATTTTTAAACAGCAAAATAACCTTTATAAACTGCTCCCGTCTTCATATGCCAATTACTTTTACCTAAATTTTGGCTGTAAAAACACTAGGTATGAATTTATAAAGCCAAAAGGCAAATGTTGTTTGAAAGTCAAATGAGTGTCGTTACATTGGGTCCAACCTTAAGAAGTTTTTAAATAGCATGTGTAATGCCCTGATGTTGTAGAAGGACCATCATGAAAAATAATAGCTACAGTTGCAAAGGTTCTTCCTGATATCGATAACTGAGAAGCCACAAAATTTTTAATAGAAGTTGTCAATTTAGTTCCATCAGGTCTACATCGTTGGAACATTAAAATTACATAGTGACCATAATTTTGTAGAAATAATGTGGACAGCATTGTAGACTTACATTGGGTACACACCATATTGTGATCAGCTGCTTTAACTAGATTATTAAAAGGCACTGATTTGCAGTCTGGTAAAGTCAAATATATAAATCTTTCACTGTCTATTCTAGTAGTACTTGATGAAGCACAGTTATCACAGTCATGTTGCCATTGATAAGAAAGGTTAAAAAGATTTTTTATATCTACTCCTTCATCTTCCAATACATCAAACATATACATTAAAAATTCCTGACAATCCTGCTGAATTATCTCTGAAAATTGATTTTGACCTGAACATATGTCTACAAGATTCCTAATTTCTGAAACACTTTCTATTTTTCCTCTATCACTACTACATTTCTCTAACACAGAATTCAATAAACAGCACAATGTTTGTTCCTGATTTTCGACAATCTGTTTTTGTAAATTTTGAAGAAAAAAAACAACATTAACTACTACATTAGCATAGCAGTTGACACCAGAACTGTTTTCAAACTGAAATCCAACAACATCCTCAACAGAATCCTTTTTCCTTCTGCTTAAAATTACAGTTTCATCTACTTTTTGTCTTTTTGCTACTACCTCACTGCAATTACTCTCATTTCTTCTTTTTCGGCCTACCACACGTTTTTCAATCAGAGGATATTGAGGCAAATGTGGAGCATACTCTCTTCTTAACCTATTGTATTCTTTAACACAATCTAGCTCTGCACAAATCTTTGTTTCATCACACTCAATCAAGTACAATCCTGATAAAGTTCTGACTCGTGATAAAGCCACATATGCCATACCCTCTTTAAACACAGAACTTCAAATGTTCACCAAAGCACTATCTACACTTAAACCTTGAGATTTATGAATTGTCACCGCATATGCCAAACAAATAGGAAACTGTTTTCGGCGAACATATAAGTCTTTCACAAGCAAAAATCTAGCTGAACAACGACAAATTTGTTCTATTTCATCAATGCCATCAAATTTAATTTTTATAACTTCAATTCCATCTCTATTTTTGTAATTCACAAAACCAACAACATGACCCATTGCTCCATTTACCAGACCTCTTTCAACATTTAAATTCCTTCTCAAAATGACAAGACAATTCAAACAAACATTCAGAGTCTTTTCAAAACCAGCAGTTTTAGATATAGTCTTCTCCAATGAATCCAATTTTGATTTCAAATTTTCTGACAAAATAATGGTTGCTCCCATATGCTCTATTTTATCTATAGCTTCCAGTTTCACTATCTCTTCATTTTCTAACTTCAGCATTTTGATGTTGAACATGGAACATTCTTTCAGAGTAGGCATCAAACATATGGCAGAGTTCTTCTCGTTAATTTTCTTAAAAATATTCTCTGGAAGAATGTTTTCATTTGGGTACAAATTAGAAATTAACCGTCCATGTAAAGCTTCTTTCCCTTGTTGACTTATTTTTCCTACTCTTACATCTTGTAAAATATTTTTATAATCTTCATCCTTTGCCTGCCGCATATTTTGAAGCAATTCTGCATATTTGAAGTTTAACCATATATTAACGTTTCCAATGCTTCCTAGGCACTTCCTGGTATCTTCATGTGTGAGCATTTTGAACACAGGTTGTCCTTTCACTGGAGTCAACTGCAGAAGATCTCCAAAAACAATAATATGTTTTCCTCCAAATAAAACATCATAGTCTGTTCTAAGAATTTCTTGCATTCTCAAATGCACAAAAGCAAGCATTATATTTGACACCATGCTTACTTCATCAATGATAATGTAGTGTAGTTCCTATTATCCCAATAGGCTCTGCGCATTGGAATAATATCTTCAATAGTATAGATCTAGGGCAGAGGTTAACTAGGTCTTCTACTGACGATATTAGACTTAAAGTTTTTGGTTTTGCCAGCTAGC
Organism: Lissotriton helveticus; assembly: GCF_964261635.1. Classification (NCBI taxonomy): domain Eukaryota; kingdom Metazoa; phylum Chordata; class Amphibia; order Caudata; family Salamandridae; genus Lissotriton; species Lissotriton helveticus. The sequence goes on from NC_136057.1 coordinate 952,275,705, forward strand.
TCAGAGTTCACTAGAAACTTTCTCGAATAGACAAGGAGGAGTTTAACTTCCCTGGATAGACAAGAAGGGATTTAGTTTCTGACAACCATAGAACATGACAACTTTGCTCTCCCCCAATCAAGACTGTATCTCTAGAGTCGTGTGAAAACAAAAGACAACTTATTTTACAGTGTCAGTACGTGCATTCTTAGTTTCACCAGTTTGTAGAGAAAAGGAAGAGACGGGCGTGTTCAATAAAAGATGTTATTTATTGATCAGTCTCTTTTCTCGTACAAGAGAAATGAATCGATATTATTGCGATACTTATGGTTAAGTAAAGTGCATACAATAAAAGCAGAAGTATAAAATAATACTGCAGAAGCATTGATATGGTTTCTAAGCCATATGATAGTTAAAATTGATAAAATAGATACATACATATATACATTTGACTAACCGTACTCAACTGGTGCTTCTAACCACGCCTACCCCAGTGTACCTGACCTAAGCCTAATACGTGGGCGGGAGTAGATAAGTAGCAGTTTAAGTTAAGTTTGTTTTGCCAAGTGACTGACTCAAGAATTCTCTGCAAGGGGTTGTTCAGTTCTGTACCTGAGATCTAGAATGGTTGAGGGCTGGTATCTCTCGTCTCTGGTCTTGATATTCCAGCTGCCTGCGAGGGCTGCTTGGAAGCGCCGGAGCTGGATTTCTCGGCAGGAGAAAAGCAGCGTCTCGTTCTCAGCGCGTCAGGAAGGCGGGGCAGCGCCTGTGGGCTTCGCTCTCTGCTGGGCTCCTCAGCGCGTCTCGCTGCTCCGATCTCGTCACCACCGCGTGTGTTTGCTTAAGGCAATGTCGGTAATATTTATACCTGTAAGGTGTCGAGATTGACGTAAGGATGGACATGGATACGTCAATAAGGATGTCATACGAACGGGCTTGTTCGCACATTCTTTTGCTGAAGTTCTCGGTGAAATCAAAACAATGGCCGCAGGGATTTTCCCAGGTTGTCATAGGTTTGATTTGTTTTGAGAACTCCGTATGCCTTATCAGGGGCTGGAGGAATAGTGCTTGTCTAATTAGATGGCATGCGTTATTACCTAATCAGATAACACGTTTCTGTGCCGTGGTGTGGCTTAATCAGATAACGGTTTTGCACCGTGGGTCGGCTGCTAGTTAAGTATTAACCAGAACAGGGCCGGGAATAGGGGAATCGATAGAGAACCTATAGGAATACATCACACCCACTCCACGCTGACTATGTCCATATTTACAAGATCTAGGCATAGCAAATACACTAGTAGAGCATGTGTATACCGTACCACCCCAAAATACATCCATATGCATTTTGAAACATGAAATATACGAAACGATATATATATATACATTATATGCACTCAAGCAGTATATTAATGCTAAATATCACGCATATTCCTACATCATAACTAATAAAATATGAAAATTACACATGAAATGGCTCTTAAGACAGAAGAAAAAAATGCGAGACCATTTCATCACAAAATAAAATATTTATGAACAGGCTAGAGGGCGGCTAATGATTCTAAAGTTCCTAAAATAGAAATATAGTTCTCTAAGAATAGTCTCTACTTTAAGCAGAAGATGAGTGTCCCGAAAAATTGTAAATAATTTTTGGGGCCGCTGAAAAATAATGTTCCGCTGTCCGTAAACTGGAGAAAATTGTTCATGATACTTTATTATCAAAGTTGAAGGCCAAATTCATGGTGTTGGGAACGCCGTGTGCTAGCCTGCTCAAAAGCCATTATTTCTGCTCTGGTGAGAACATCATATCATTTAGACTCTCGAAAAAGCTGTCAACAGCTTCCTGTGAAAGTTCCATTAACTCGGAAAAAGATGTTACCATGCATTCGTGAGCATGATTGCCTTCATTGATGTTTGGATCAGCATAGCTGACAGAAGGTCGTACCTGATCGATGTTGCTTTCATCTTGAACCTCACTACCCCTTAATCGTAGTGGTGAAGTCTCCATGAATGCCGTCATCAGGATTGGTAGCCGCTGGGGACAGCACAATGCATGAGCCGTGACCGGACCCAACAAAGTTTCTGCATCCATTGGCGCATCCGATTGTAGCGTCAGACAGGTGTCCAACAAGCATTCTTCTCCGCATAGCAAGCACCTTAATACAGGTAAAACACAGCTTTGCCACATTGGTCTAAATGAAAGAAACCAAGTCATGTTCAGGTCTCTAAGCCGGGACAGTCCAAGGATTTTAGATATCTGGTCCCGGTATCCAATGGCTAGGATTGTTTCTTCCCTTGTCGCAGGTGTTTTGTCTGTGACACGGTTTGCCATAGCGAAATAACAGGATCAAAAATAGGATTCCTCTCACTAGTCCCAAAAGGAGAGGAAGTCCACCAAAGACGGAATGGACAAAGTCTGGAAAAATACCCAGAATGGCTTTAAATGGTGTTAGAGCCCCTGAAAACACTGTCTTAAATACATTTGAGACCCCACTGGTATCAGAAATATTTAAGATTTCGTTCAGGATTTCTGCGAAATGTATGGGGGAATTAGTTGATAACAATGAATGAATCTCTGCCGTTGTCCTTGCAACTTGGAGATCATACGTTTCTTTTGATGACGTGAGCCTGGTCAGCGTCTGAAGGAGCACTGTTTTCATTCTGCTTAAAGTATCGACTCTAATGGAAGAAATTTTCAAATTCGGCCATAACCTTGCCTCCCTGTCTGGCATTGCGCTGGGGAACAATACTCGTTCACAGCACATGACCTTCGCAGTCGTACTTATGAGATAAGCTACTCCGGGCACCAAGCTACAACATCTGCGGTCTACGATTATAATGTAACTCCCGTTCGATAGTCTCCTAAAGAATGGTTCTATTTGTGTCGCAGGTGTGCCTAGCTGGTGACATGAAAGGTTATTTGAGGACCCTTCACAGGCTCCGTGTAAACTAATACCATTATACAGAAGTGTACCGCTTAGTGACATGGCACAATTATTGCCACTAAGAAACACTTTCCGGCCTTTATTACTGACACAAGCATGTGAATAGGGCAAGTTCCATGTTGACTTAATGTACCCTTTACCCAATTTTTCGTACATGCCAGCCTGTATATATTTTTGGCAGTATTGAAACCTGAAAGTAGATATTGGAATATTAATCATTCCATGTATTATCCACTCACTGACAGGTCGTTCTGACATTGTCAATGGTAATCTCTCGAGTTTCTCAATGCTCAGGATTGTATAACCAGCACCCTTCTGTGCCATACTGATTTGTTTATCAGTAAGGTTAAAGATATTGAACAGTGACGTTGTGTTGATTAAACGCCAAGGCACATAGCCTGAACGCAGATTTTGTAACGTCCAGCCAAGTTGTACAATAGAACGCAATTGGGACTGACCGTGTTGTAACAACAGTAAGTCTTGCGATATTATGTCGATTGCTGAAGACACAATGCTGTCCAAAGAGTATATTCTGGAGGACAGAGTCATTAACCCATTGTCCACTACAGAAAGTGTTTTTTCCAAATTAATACGGTCAATTTCCCGTATTCTCTCTGATGTTTCAATTTGAGTTTTTTTCCCAGGCTTCGTTATAAGCTGCATATACAGAGGCTGCTATGAAGCGTTTTTGACGCTGTTTGCGTGGTCCCATAATGAAATCACGCAAGTCAGCACCATCAGTAAGTAAAGTTAGGTGTTGCTTAATTTCTGCCAGTGTGGATGTTTGTAGCCATTGAAGGCAGAGCTTGCCCACACTGTACGTGGTAATTATCCCTGGGTGTTGTCTTTGGGAATATCTAGGGTCTGGCCTGGTCAATTTGAACCCCTGGATTTTGTTCAGGAATCTGTCTTGACAGTTATTAGTATCTGTGGGCCATTCTTTTGTACCCCAAACACTTTTTACTTCAACATTTTTGTCCCAGTATTCAAAACCAAACGTACTCATTTGTTCAAAAAACGAGTCTGAATATATCAATTTAGTGTTTGTAAGCATGGTTTTTGTACCTGTCTTGTTTGATAATTTGAAATAAAACGTTTCTGCATTACTTGTGTTGAACCCTGAAAAATATGAATATTTGTCATAAAAGGTTCTTGAGCTACCTTTTGGAGGGGTTGCACAGTGTTCCCATTGATTATAATTTAGAACATTTCTAGGTTGTGCAGATTTATGCAGATAATGATTACCATAGTGATTATAGCAGAACATTTTATCATAATTAGATGAACCCTGCAAATAATCATGTTTTGTAAATTTAGCAGACATCACTAGCTCAGACATCATATTATTAATGCTTTCCACGTCCCAATCATCAGCAACTGAGCTTGGTTTTACAAAGTCACTCAATGAGATCTTGATTTGGTGTGGATATTTCAGGATTTCAACTGGACCATAGATTTCATAATCAGTATTGTCCCATGCTACCCCACCGGGTATAGGATTGGCTGTGAAGTTGACTGAAGAAAGTTCTCTTTTCTCGACGTGTGAAGACGTGTGTGGTTTGAGGACCAAGTTGATTTTCTGGCTTGCTGTGTCCATTTTAGCATATTTTCCCTCAATGAAGTGTCCCAAACATAGTATCATGATGAGCCAAAGTATGAGGATAAGTGCACCTAAGGCCACCCAGAATTCAATCCATGGAGAAATCAGATAGGTTTCTTTCAGTTGTTGAAAAAGTTCCTTAGCTTTGTCTTTAAAGGTTTTTGTTGATGTTTGTTCCTTTGATTCACTCAGGTTTTCAGATGAATCGCTGAAGTTGATGAAGTAACCGGATGCCGTTCTGTCTATTGTTCCAATAGTTTCAGGATTGATATTTGCTTTATCCGTGTGTTTTGTTGCAGCAGCATAGTCATTTATTACTTCATTGTAGATTGGTGTGTCTTTGCTAAATGTTTTTATTTGGGTTTGTAGAGGTTTAAGTTCCATAGCATTGTTGCATAGACCTTGTTGTTGTTCTTTTGGCATTTCAAACGTGAGTAGCCTCTTAGATTGAACCTCTGTTTTTTTAGCAAACCTTGGTGTTGTACTACTTATCGGGAGTCGACTTGGCCTACTGTTTGTTATCGGCCACATGATTGTGGTTTAACCAGGTCGATGGATACAACTCGGTTCTCCTTTTTACCAGCAAGGGGCGGTAGTACTACTGATCTTGTCCCGTTGATAGACAAGACAGGAACTGCTTTTCTGTAAGAAGGCCCAAATTCCTTCTTTACCGCGATCTTTTCTCTGACTAGATCCCCGACTTTTGGAATCCAGACAGGTCTTGCTGGGACAGGTGGTTTTTCTTCAGTGGTCGTTGGCTGTTGTTTCAACGTTATGTTGCTCAGGTCTTTCCTTGTTTCGTTTAAGTCCTGTAAAATAGCCAAACGATCTTTGATATCAAAGCTTTTTTCTTTAACCACTGAAGTCTGACTGTCAAGATCTAAGACCATCATTCTAGTTCCAAACAATAGTTCGTACGGACTGAATCCCCTCAGAGAATTTCTTGGCAGGTTATTTAGACTACGTTGGACACTTATTAGATGTTTGACCCACCCAGCTCCCGAACCTAATACCTTCGCTGTTATAGATTGCTTTATGCCTTTGGTTTTTTCTTTACACCATCCCGTTCCCTCAGGTAGGAAGTGAGAAGAGTCCCGCTATGCTATGCTCATTTGGCAATGTTTTTCATACGCTTTAGGGCAAGAAGAAAAAACATTCAGCCAAACGTAGTATGCTTCTAGCGTATATGCCATTATAGACTCGCAAATCTTTTTCTAACAGTCCAGACGTCAGCCGAGTGCTGGGGTCTACATCACAAGTGGAAACTAGTCTTTATATGTTAATTGGACGCTTTAGTTTTTATTGTTGATCAATTCTGGAGTGAAACGCCATGCTAATATACCGTTTCTCTCGCCACTGCGATCTCTATTGCAGTCTGGGCAGTTCTTTATAAAGATGTGATGATGCAGGCTCATACCTGGCCACCAGTACACTGATTGTAATTCTTCCAGAGAATCTTTTTGTTTAAGGTGTCTGAGACCCTTACCCATATGTGCGTCTGCTATTAACAAACCTCTCCTGTCCATGTTTGGAATCACTCTGTCCCCCACTCCAGGGATTCGAGCAAAAGGAACGGAGTTTGCATCGATTATGTATGTATAATTGAGTGGATAGTTGATCGGTAGTGCTGAGCAGTCGCTTTTTGATGACGTTTTCACCGCCAGCATAGTTTCACCGTCAATGTGTTTTACTGTACGCTTTTTCTTGACTACGGAAGCCGATTCAGTTGCTGCCGTTGTGGCTTTCTCAGCCAATGAATTCCCTCCAACGTGAACGCCATCACGCTGATGACTCACTGAATGTATCACGTGAGTTTTTGGTAGTTCTTTCTGTAAAAGAGCTACTTGTTCCCAAAGCACTTTTTGCTTTATTGTTGCACCTGTGTCATCTTTGTAACCGTTTTGAATCCATTTCTGTAAATCGTTATTGTATGATTTGACGCAGTAATACGAATCGCACACAATAAGTGTCGGGAATTCGCGATCGGCATTATCTAGCGCCATTTTTAACGCTATTATTTCAGTTTGTTGTTCTGAATTATTTTCCACTGAGTGTGTTTTTGTTAGTAGAGGTCTTAATTTACCTCCGCGCCACACTTCTTTTACAATTTCGCATGTGGCCTTGTAAGCCAGCTCTCCCCAAACTGAGGGTTGAGCATGCCCGTCTGTATGTATTACACAGGCGTACTGTCGTAAAGGCAGAATGTCGATTGGCAGAGGGTATTTTATTTCATATTCTAGATATTTTAATTCCTTTAATTCTGGATCAAAGTAGTATTTTACTTTGTCCGTTGCAATTGAATTCACCCATTGTATCCATTCTGGATTCAACGCTGTTTTTGGTAAATTACATGGGGTTGTTAATGCCTCAAAGGCTGACTCCGCTGTTCTGACTGTGATATGTCTACCGTCGGCGTTGTCTTTTTCTCTTGCTATAGCCGTTTGAACTGCATGAACAATGTTGTCTTTAATACTGAACTTCTTTTCAGCTTCTGTGTACAAGTGTGATTTGTATGCAATTGGTACCTTTTCTCCCTCATTAGAGGTCAGGTATGTGAATCCGCATCTTCCTGGGATGACTCGAATCACAAGATTGCGTGAGTTATCACGTGTTTCTAATTTTGTTTTAATTAGCATGTCTGTTTGTAAAGATCTCAAAATTTCTGTGTGTTTTTGAGTCCAATTGTTTCTTTTAAAATCTGGTTTTATTAGATCATAAAGGGGTTTGATCCTTTCTGCGTAATTTGCAATGTATGTTCTTCCGAAATTTAGGAATCCTAGAATTGACTGTAAGTTTTTTAGTGTTCTAGGAGCTTGGAGTACTGCACATTTCTCTAGGAAATTGTCAGCCAGGCTTTTGCCTTCACTTGATAATTCATATCCTAAAAACAGGACTGTTAGATGGGCAATTCTTGATTTTTTAAAGTTGAATTTGTAACCCTCTGCTGCGAACCCAAGTATTATGGTGTTCACTCTCTTCAAGTGAGTATCCAAGTCATCATCTGTTAGGTAAATGTCGTCGACATATGATAATGCCTCGTCATCGTATGTTTGTAGTAATTCTGTTACTCTCTTTGAGAATAATCCTGGGCTATTCTTGTGCCCCTGGGGTAAACGGCAGAAACTTTTTTGTGAGCCATTTACCGAGAACGCAGTCAAATATCTGCTTTCTGGTGCTATATTTTGACAAAAGAATCCATTAGAGATGTCTAATGTTGTTTTGTATTTTTTGCGTACTATGTTATTCATTAGTGCAGCACTATGTGAGTTTTGCACTGCAAAAGTTTTACAACATGAGTTAAGGTGTCTGTAATCCAAAACTAGACGATATGAGTTGTCTGGTTTGGAGACAGGAAACAAAGGATTGTTCATTTGTGAGGTGCAAGTTTCAATCACCCCCTGGTATTCAAGTAGATCTAGGATCTCTTTTACCTGTTTTTTAGCTTCTTGCTTAATTGGGTACTGCCTCTGTGCAGTAGGTTGTGATTTTAACTGGATTTTGTGAGGAGGAGAGTCCTCATCCCATCCTACATGATTTTTATATAAAGCAGGAGCTTGAGCTACTGCCCACTTTCTAGCAAGTGTTTTTTTTTATGAATTGGAATGTGATTTGAGAAGGCAGGCATAATTATTTCTTCGCCATGAGGGCACTCTCTGACGAACTCGGGTGGCCAGTCTTTTTCAGCTAGAAGGATGTCATAGCCCTGGGAGAGATTATCCCAAAATAGTCCCCTTATTTATCTAGTCTTATCCCCCTCTATACGCAATGTAATTTCATATATTTTGTGAGGTTTGCTAACTCTGGTGTCGGCAGTTTCCACTTGAATATATTCATTTGTGTCCACTGTCTCCAGATGATTCATAAGGGCTTTGCGAGCTATGCTCACTTCTGCTGCGCTGTCTAGCATTGTCTGAGCCCATTCTCCGTTTTTCAGCTGTGTCCTCAGTATTCTCGGCATCTTTGATTACTTTAATACTGGCTACCTTCTTTTTTGGAAATTGTAACTTTTTATTCGGATGAGCAGGTTCCTTGTTTTTGGACTTGACGTGCTCTTCCCTGTGTTCTGATCGTCCTCTTCTTTCCGATTTCTGCGAGGAAGTCTGAAAAGATTGAGAGGGACGTGTATCATTATCTTGATATCTATCAGGTTTCTTTATATTATCCCTTTTTCTAAGGTTGTATTTTTTCCCAGAGGGCTCACTTTGGGGAGACCTGCGTCCTTGGTTCGGAGATCTTTCTCTCCGCCGAGGAGACCTTCCTCTGGACTGGAATCTTTTTTCTTTAGGATTGGATTGTTTGTTTCCATCCCAGCTCTTTTTTTGAGTGTTTAAATTATTTTTAATAAATATCTTTTCAGGACTTTCAATCAGTTGAGGTTTTACCGGTATTCCACCCAGACTATCTCTTCCTAGTTCTTCATAGGATTTCTCTATGATTCTGGCACTTTCAGTTGGTTGGTCTGCTATATCTGTCTCTTTTAACCTTTGGCGGATCGCCACGTTTGCTGCTTCTCCCTTTATGTTGGCTAATAATATTGCAGAGACCTGCTTGAAATCTTTCAGTAGTTTCATACCCAGAGTTAAAGCAGGTTCTAAACCATATTCATCTTGAATTTGTTTTAGCACATCTGGTATTATTGACATGGATGGTACACCATGTGTTTTTGTGTATATGGAAGCAAAGACTGTACCCCAGGTGTCACAGTCCTCCACGTGTGGTGCGATTCCCATTGGAAGACAGATAGTCAGAATCCTGTGTTTTTCTACCGGGGTGGTGTCTGGAAACACCGCCTCTATTTGAGTGATTTTTTGTGCTAGCCAGAAAGGTATTTGTTCCCGTTTTGCGGGTACTTTACCCAGACAGGACTGTATGTTCTGTGGTGTAATTTTATTTGTGTTACCCTGATGAGGGGTCAGCTGTGGAATTTTATTTGCTGGTTGGATTGTTGAAGTCCGCATTACATATTGGACTAATTGTCTATGTATTTTGATTAGTTGTTTTAGCTGTGCTAAAAGATCTGGTGCAGACATTTCTTCAATGTCTGGATGTGGTGTATATCCGGCTAGGACCGGCCACGTTGCTCCTGGTCTACCTAGTGGACCGAGCCTGGTGATGTGATTATTATGTTTTAGGGCGCCATTAAACAAGAGCAGGTGCTCTTGGAATTTGAGTGGTACTTCCACCTCCTCGAAAGGAGTGTAGGTATCCGGTGGTTCCTCTATTTTATAATAGTGGAACTCTTTTGTTACAGCGTTTGCTGCTGGAAAGTTTATCCATGAATAGAATACCTCTGTCTGCCGATATTCGTGTGCCTCAATTACGAACATGACTGTACCACCTCTCGATGTCAGTCCATTTTCTATAAGTTTTAACGTTATAGATTTTCTTATGTTGACCGGGATGAGTTTTGCCTCCGGGTCATTTTGCAGCAGAGTATTGTCTGCTACTAGGAGTTCAGCTGCTATTCTAACTGTCTCCCTTTCTTCATCACTGTCCATCATTTTACCGACAGGAAGGTTATTCTGTTTGTTCGCAGATCAGGTTTCTATGGAAACAAAGATTAGATGCACAATATTTTGGAACAGTGTATCCTTCAACGTTGAATAAACCAAGAACCATACATAGGAGTCTCCTCCTGCGAGGTTTGGCGGATATGACCTTTTACCCACTCCAGACGTCTTTGGAGTATTATGGGAAAAAAGGGGTTCTGTGTGAAAAAGCACGACTGAGTTACTCCAATGTCTTGCGTTAGTTTTATCGCCTATCCAAACGTTGGGCGCCATGTAGTGTAGTTCCTATTATCCCAATAGGCTCTGCGCATTGGAATAATATCTTCAATAGTATAGATCTAGGGCAGAGGTTAACTAGGTCTTCTACTGACGATATTAGACTTAAAGTTTTTGGTTTTGCCAGCTAGCTCAGAGTTCACTAGAAACTTTCTCGAATAGACAAGGAGGAGTTTAACTTCCCTGGATAGACAAGAAGGGATTTAGTTTCTGACAACCATAGAACATGACAACTTTGCTCTCCCCCAATCAAGAGTGTATCTCTAGAGTCGTGTGAAAACAAAAGACAACTTATTTTACTCAGTCAGTACGTGCATTCTTAGTTTCACCAGTTTGTAGAGAAAAGGAAGAGACGGGCGTGTTCAATAAAAGATGTTATTTATTGATCAGTCTCTTTTCTCGTACAAGAGAAATGAATCGATATTATTGTGATACTTATGGTTAAGTAAAGTGCATACAATAAAAGCAGAAGTATAAAATAATACTGCAGAAGCATTGATATGGTTTCTAAGCCATATGATAGTTAAAATTGATAAAATAGATACATACATATATACATTTGACTAACCGTACTCAACTGGTGCTTCTAACCACGCCTACCCCAGTGTACCTGACCTAAGCCTAATACTTGGGCGGGAGTAGATAAGTAGCAGTGTAAGTTAATTTTGTTTTGCCAAGTGACTGACTCAAGAATTCTCTGCAAGGGGTTGTTCAGTTCTGTACCTGAGATCTAGAATGGTTGAGGGCTGGTATCTCTCGTCTCTGGTCTTGATATTCCAGCTGCCTGCGAGGGCTGCTTGGAAGCGCCGGAGCTGGATTTCTCGGCAGGAGAAAAGCAGCGTCTCGTTCTCAGCGCGTCAGGAAGGCAGGGCAGCGCGTGTGGGCTTCGCTCTCTGCTGGGCTCCTCAGCGCGTCTCGCTGCTCCGATCTCGTCACCACCGCGTGTGTTTGCTTAAGGCAATGTCGGTAATATTTATACCTGTAAGGTGTCGAGATTGACGTAAGGATGGACATGGATACGTCAATAAGGATGTCATACGAACGGGCTTGTTCGCACATTCTTTTGCTGAAGTTCTCGGTGAAATCAAAACAATGGCCGCAGGGATTTTCCCAGGTTGTCATAGGTTTGATTTGTTTTGAGAACTCCGTATGCCTTATCAGGGGCTGGAGGAATAGTGCTTGTCTAATTAGATGGCATGCGTTATTACCTAATCAGATAACACGTTTCTGTGCCGTGGTGTGGTTTAATCAGATAACGGTTTTGCACCGTGGGTCGGCTGCTAGTTAAGTATTAACCAGAACAGGGCCGGGAATAGGGGAATCGATACAGAACCTATAGGAATACATCACAATAAGAAGTTTCATTTTCTTCAGGACTCTCGAATTCTCGGAACACGCATCTCCAGATAGCTTGTGATATTGCAATTTGTTATCATGCTCCACTGGCAGCATCAGTAAACAATGTAAAGTAATCCCTTTAATATTATGTGCTGCCAGCCCAGTTGGAGCGGTAACGACACAAGACAGCGGTGATTCAGTCCTTTTCTGCAGATAAGATGCAATTGCTTTAATCAGAAAACTTTTTCCAGTTCCCGCTTCTCCACTCACGGACAGTCGGACAGGCTTAAATGATGTATATGAGCACTCTTTCTTCTCATGACTCAATCCATGTTCAACCTGTTCTGTGACTTCGTCATATATCAGTTTCTGCTCAAGGTTTAATTGTTTCACCAAATCTTCTAAATGAATTACATCCTCTTGAGCTTGCTCCATAGCTCTTTCCACTTCATCCATGGCAGGGGCAGCTTCATTTTGGATAATTGGTCCTCCTAGTGGATCCTGACTCAATGAAGTAGAACTCTGACTGCCTTGAGAACTATCTCTCGCAATCTCTGCAGCAATTGTTGATTCTTGCTCTATTTCTTCATTCAACATTTGCAGATAATTTGGAAAAACAGGACATTCTATGGTATCCTTCGTAGCATTAAAAGAGTCTTCATAACAGAGAAAATCTCCAAGTAGTTCCTCTTCTTCTCGCCATGGTTTAAAGAGTTGCAAAAGAGCCAAATAGTAAAATTCTCTTTTGTCTGGATTTTCACAACTCAATTTTCGATGATTAATCAAATTACCTTTTTTCTGTTTTACTAGACATCCTTCACATCCAATGATTCCATATATTCCATTATTGATATCTTCTCTGATGTTCCTCTTATAAATATATCTTTGCAGAACTTCATAGGGACAAACGTTCTCAAGGTGAGGACTTCTATTTGGATAGTATGTATCCAACATGTTTGTCTTTAAAATATCTGTACTTTCTGGTTCTTTCTCCGCCAAATACTCTATCTCTTGTACAGATTTCAAAACTCGATTTCGTGTTGCAGCAAGACCTAGACTCACCCAAATGATGGTTCTAGATTTGGCATAGAGACTTCCTGACGACAATCGATCAGAACATTTATATGCTCCAATTTCTCGATGCAACAACATCTTCAGACTGTAACTGTACAATTTCTTGCTTAGGGTCTTTTCATGTGAAATGTCCTCCCACATTTCCTTCAGTTCTGTCTTTTCTTTTTTTGTGATGTAAGACGTCACATATCGAGCTACAGCAATAGAGTTGTCAGCAACGAATTGAATATCCATGTTAGCATTCCACATGGACAAAATCACTGGGTTGTTGTCATTGATGTACTTGGACTCTTTGCTTCTTTTTAAATTGTATGTATTTTTTGGTGATTTTCTCGTCACAGTATGTCGCAGAGAAGACATTAAATTATTTACTCTTCCTTTAGAAATCACTGGTCGTGGAAAAGCGAAACGACATTTTGTGTAGAACTTGAAACTGAACTCAGACAAAACAGAAGTCCTCATCCTAGGCACATCCCCCTCTGCTTGGGACGACTCCTGGTGGCCAGAAGCCCTCGGAAAAGCACCCATCCCGACAGACCACGCACGGAACCTTGGCGTCATTCTGGACTCTTCACTCTCAATGAACAAACAAGTCAACGCCGTATCCTCTTCCTGCTTCAACATTATTCGCATGCTCAGAAAAACATTTCGCTGGATCCCCTCCGAAACTAGGAAAACAGTCACCCACGCCCTGGTCACGAGCCGACTGGACTACGGAAACACCCTCTACGCAGGTACCACCGCTAAACTCCAGAAGAAACTCCAACGAATCCAAAACGCCTCAGCCAGGCTCATACTAGACATCCCACGCAACGAACACATCTCTGGTCACCTTAAAGACCTCCACTGGCTACCCGTCAATAAGAGGATCACTTTCCGACTGCTCACCCACGCACACAAATCACTTTACGACATCGGACCAGACTGCCTCAACTCTCGACTGTCCTTCTACACCCCCTCCCGCCAACTACGCTCTTCCGACCAAGCCCTCGCCACTGTACCTCGCATCAACAAGACCACCATGGGAGGCAGATCCTTTTCTTACCTGGCTGCTAAAACATGGAACTCACTCCCCGCTTACCTCCGCCTCACCCAGAACCACCTAGCGTTCAGAAAACAGCTTAAAACGTGGATATTTGACAAATAATCCTCCTCCTCCTCCTAAGCGCCTTGACACCCTCTGGGTATGTAGTGCGCTATACAAATTTTATGACTTGACTTGACTTGACTTGTTTCTGAATTTTCGACGACAGTACTTTCCACAACAATGGGATTGAAAGCGTAAAACTTGTTGCCTTAAATTGTTTTCTTCGGTAGTTTTCGGAACAGCACATGTTGAATACTTTTCAATGAAGCTCATCACTGTCTCATCTGAATCTGTTCAAAATGTGGGTGCATCTTTAATCCATAATAACATATGTATGTGAGGAGCACCTCTCGCTTGATACTCCTTTCTCCAAAAGAAATCCAAAACCTCTCCAAGGGGGGGGGGGTTGTTGGTAACAAAAGACATCATAGCTTCAAATCTATGATTGAAATATCTGCATACATTCACTGGATCCAAAGAACACAGTTCTCCAGGTGTTTTGAATTCTATTTTTTGTATATTAGCATTGGCCTCTCGTAGAAATTGAAGTAAGTCCTCCCATGCATACTCGGCACAGCTAAGAGTGAGGAACCATGTAGGAGTTCCTAAGTTTCTTAGCATACATTTCAATTCCCCATGGCGACGGTACCAATACTCATTTGTACCACGCTGACATGCCATGAGATTGATTAGATGAGATTCTAAAATATTATCTTGCAGATTCACTTTCTCCATAAAGTCCCTCGCCGAAACATTTTGCAGATGTGCTCCACTTTTCAGAATATGGTTTACTGCATAAGAAAGCCCAGACAAGTCACTTTCATACAGTAGATGAAACAAATAGGGAATGCATTGACGAAACCTTGCATCTTCAGCATATAATCTTACAGTTTGATATTCAGATGCAGGAATTTGAAGTGGTCGATCGTCATATCGTCCACCTCGACCTGTTGGAAATAGCTGTGGAAAACAACGAGCTTCCAAACTTTCTTCCCATACACTAATGGGACTTCCTTTTGCTGTTTTCATTTGAAACAATTCAATTGCATTCCCCATTACTTCTTTGGAACGCAAAGGATGAACAGTATAATGTTCATATATTTCTTCACTTCTAGACACATCAACTTTTTTTTATTTGGCCGCCTGAACAATCACTGTCTTCATCTGCAGCTGTTTCCTCTGCTGCAACACATACATCTTTGTAGTACTCATTGTTTTTGACTAAATACAACGTTGCCTTTTTGACTTTCCTAACATCCACTAAATCTTGCCAGATTTTTTTACTCTTTGTTGGAACCCCATTAACTAGAATAACTAAAGGTTCCTCTTCTACTTTTTCTATACCAATTGTATCAATATTTTTTTTCAAATCTAGGGGCAAATAAACAACTCTTCCCTTTAATCCTCTCTGCAAATCTGTAGGAGGCAATTTCCCTATCTTAGGCTCCATGCGAACAATTGCCTGAAAAGGATGGACACATAAAATCAAAATAGACTCATATGTATTTAAATCCATCAATTCACGGGGAATGTCTACCAACTCCAGATTATTATGAACAGCTTTAGCAGGCATTCTGTTTTGATTTAATTTATCATAACAATATTTACAAATACGCTGATCAGAACTCAAATCAAAACAATTCTCCACCCACAAATAAGTTGCTAAATCTTTCCACTCATAATTATCCATCTTTTCACTTTTTGCATATAAATCAACTAACCTATTCTGAATCTTATAATGAGTCCGTCGACAACACACACAAGTAAAATTCGGCCTTTCACTTGATTTCACCTTAAACCTGGTAATTTCCTTCTCAAACTTTTCTGTATTTAAAATCTGTACATTGTCTTCCACATTACCTTGAATTGCTGTCTCAATTTCTACACTGTCCTCTTTTTCACGAAAATAACAAATCTCAATTTCTTCACAAATCTTCTTCACATCTAATTCAGTTCCATGCAAAAGAGCACTGTTTAATTGTTTAAGCTTAAGTGCGGGACTTTTTGCATAATACAACATTCTCACTAATTTCCTCATTTTGGTATGATGCACTGCTAATATCCTAAAATGATGAAAAACACTCTGACAGACTTTTCTAGAAAGACAAGCCAGTGAATGGCCTTGCAAACCTGTGATTCCTCTCACTCTGCAAGGATCTAAGTCTTGCAACAACTTCACTTTCTGCTTTATACTTTTTTTACTATATGTACGTAAGAAATTACAAAACAAATCAATTGATTCCTGTCGCACACTACAAATACTACTACACTTCCAAGTGTACACTGGACCCTTAGTACGTCTCCCTAAAACTCCATCAGATAACACCTCTCTGGTTCTCTAGGCACAAGTTTCTCTTTTTCAATCGGACAACCGTCTTTCACTTCATACGCTCGACCACTGGTGTCAACTGCATGCACTAAATCATTCTCCTGGAAGTAACTCTCCTCATTAAAAAATGGCTCACAACTTGAACTGTGCATCCATTCTCCAGAAAAAACTTTACAAAAATGAGTCCGATTAATTACTCTTTTCCATCTACTGTTTGATTTGAAAACATCAATTGTCTTGTTAAGTGTCCTAATTCTATTGATTATTAAAATAAATAATTTGTTCTTAACTTCAAAAGCCTGATCAACAATCTTCTCTACACTTTTCTTTTTCTTATAAAAAGCAGCTCTCTGTTTACCTTTCCAAATGTTTTTTAACAAATTTAAAACCACTCTATTGCGAAACATTCGTCTACGAATGTCTCTAAACTGATTCTGCCTTCTATTCCTATACATATTATTCTCTCCTGCTCCAGTTTTAGGATTCTTTGAAGTTCTCTCCTTCCTTTTCAATTTTACTCTCTCATTTTCTTTTTCTACATCCATCATTTTTTTGGGATGTACATATGTTACGTAAAAAAGACTTAGTTGTCTTACCAGGAGCTTTGTTCCTGTTTTTTGAAGTATTTGTTGTGGAAGAGTGCTGTAATTTCGTTGCTGTTTTTGATTTTTCCCGGTTACGTTGTTTCTTTGTCCTTTCCTTTGTGGGCATCTTTGCTTACTCTTCAAATAACGATTTCAATCTGTGTTAAAGAAAAAAGTAGCACATTATAGACCACTATTACCAAACAACAAAGCAATGACAAAAAGCAAACGATCTATACAGGGTTACAGATCAGGTGAGGATTCTCCAGGGGTGCACAAAAGGTGAGGCCTGTATTGAAGAGTATAGTGGAAGACAGCTCTGTCCACAAGTACAAAGAAGATCAGACTCATGTCTAAGTCCACTGCACTCTTATACACAGGCTTCACCACCTATGCTTCCCGAGAAAGTATTGAGTTATATAGTTATACAGAATTGTATTTTATAAAATTGTGAAGCTCCATGTGAAAGCGTTTGCTTCAGTCTTATTCCTGTTGTGAGGCAGGTGCAAGATTTTGCCTCAGTCTTATCCCTGCTGTGAGGCAGATGATTGTAAATAGGATCTGTGCTGTGTTTCCTAAATGTGATGTCAAAAAAAATTTGGGGAAAATAAATGGTTTTTACATTTTTGAGTATAATGTGGTGCAAAGGTTTAAAAAATGACGCATCTACCTACATGCGTCACTTTTAAAATATGGGGGAAAAAGGTACATGTTTGGGCTTTCCTGGGGGGCCTAGGTGGTGAGGCTTGTATCTAAGAGTGCAGTGGACTAGGCTTCCGGAAGCATATCCCTATCTGCATTCTTAAAGACAGGTGTCAATTTAACTCTTTACAATGATGTTACCTGTGTTTTAAATCAGTGTAGGAAGCAAATTGAGTTTGTTTGCATAGAGGAATTGTATTTTGTAAAATTGTGAAGCTCCATGAGAAAGCGTTTGCCTCAGTCTTATTCCTGTTGTGAGGCAGGTGCAAGGTTTTGCCTCAGTCTTATCCCTGCTGTGAGGCAGATGATTGTAAATAGGATCTGTGCTGTGTTTCCTAAATGTGATATCAAAAACGATTTTGGGGAAAATAAATGGTTTTTACATTTTTGAGTATAATGTGGCGCAGAGGTTTAAAAAGTGACGCATCTACCTACATGCGTCAATTTTTAAATATGGGGCAAAAAGGTACTTGTTTGGGCTTTCCTGGGGAGCGTAGGTGGTGAGGCTTGTGTCTAAGAGTGCAGTGGACTAGGCTTCCTGAAGCATATCCCTGTCTGCATTCTTAGACACAGGTGTCAATTTGACTCGTTACAATGATGTTACCTGTGTTTTAAATCAGTGTAGGAAGCATATTGAGTTTGTTTGCATAGAGGAATTGTATTTTGTAAAATAGTGAAGCTCCATGTGAAAGCGTTTGCCTCAGTCCTATTCCTGTTGTGAGGCAGGTGCAAGATTTTGCCTCAGTCTTATCCCTGCTGTGAGGCAGATGATTGTAAATAGGATCTGTGCTGTGTTTCCTAAATGTGATGTCAAAAACGATTTTTGGGAAAATAAATGGTTTTTATATTTTTGAGTATAATGTGGCGCAGAGGTTTAAAAAGTGACGCATCTACCTACATGCGTCAATTTTTAAATATGGGGCAAAAAGGTACTTGTTTGGGCTTTCCTGGGGAGCGTAGGTGGTGAGGCTTGTGTCTAAAAGTGCAGTGGACTAGGCTTCATGAAGCCTATCTCTGCTGCATTCTTAGACACAGGTGTCAATTTGGATGTATGACGTTACAACGCATACTTTTACAACGCCTACCTTTACCACGCAATTTTTACAACGCAGGATCCATTACAACGAAGTACCATTACAACGCATGTATTTACAACGCAGATACCTTTACAACGCATACCATTACAACGTAAGTATTGGTAAGTTTATAATATTTTTTTTAATGTAAATTAATTAAAATTAATATAATTTAATTTAATTTAATTTGATTTAATTAATTTTATTTAATGTAATTTAATTAATTTAATTTAATTTAATTTAATCAAATTAATTTAATGTAATTTAAATTTAATTGTACTTAATTTTTACCCTGTACCCCTTTAACCAAAAACCCAAAACTGACCCTGAACCCTAAAAATACCCCTTTACCCAAAAACCCAAAACTGACCCTGAACCCAAAAAATACCTCTCTACCCAAAAAACCAAAACTGACCCTGAACCCTAAAAATACCCCTTTACCCAAAAACCCAAAACTGACCCTGAACCCTAAAAATACCCCTTTACCCAAAAACCCAAAACTGACCCTGAACCCTAAAAATACCCCTTTACCCAAAAACCCAAAACTGACCCTGAACCCTAAAAATACCGCTTTACCCAAAAACACAAAACTGACCCTGAACCCTAAAAATACCCCTTTCCCCAAAAACCCAAACTTATAATATTTTTGATAAAATGATATACTTACCAATACCAATGGTATGCGTTGTAAAGGTACCTGCGTTGTAAATACATGCGTTGTAATGGTACTTCGTTGTAATGGATCCTGCGTTGTAAAAATTGCGTGGTAAAGGTAGGTCGTTGTAAAAGTTGCGTGGTAAAGGTTGTATACCGTCAATTTGACTCTTTACAATGATGTTACCTGTGTTTTAACTCAGTGTAGGAAGCATATTGAGTTTGTTTGCATAGAGTAATTGTATTTTGTAAAATTGTGAAGCTCCATGTGAAAGCGTTTGCCTCAGTCTTATTCCTGTTGTGAGACAGGTGCAAGATTTTGCCTCAAAACACCTGTGTCTAAGAATGCAGCAGAGATAGGCTTCATGAAGCCTAGTCCACTGCACTCTTAGACACGAGCCCCACCACCTATGCTCCCCAGGAAAACCCAAACAAGTACCTTTTTGCCCCATATTTAAAAATTGACACATGTAGGTAGATGCGTCACTTTTTAAACCTCTGCGCCACATTATACTCAAAAATGTAAAAACCATTTATTTTCTCCAAAATCGTTTTTGACATTACATTTAGGAAACACAGCACATATCCTATTTACAATCATCTGCCTCACAGCAGGGATAAGACTGAGGCAAAATCTTGCACCTGCCTCACAACAGGGATAAGACTGAGGCAAACACTTTCTCAAGGAGCTTCACAATTTTACAAAATACAATTCCTCTATGCAAACAAACTCAATATGCTTCCTACACTGATTTAAAACACAGCTAACATCATTGTAAAGAGTCAAATTGACACCTGTGTCTAAGAATGCAGACAGTGATATGCTTCATGAAGCCTAGTCCACTGCACACTTAGATACAAGCCTCACCACCTAGGCTCCCCAGGAAAGCCCAAACATGTACCTTTTTTCCCCATATTTAAAAAGTGACGCATGTATGCGTCATTTTTTAAACCCTTGCGCCACATTATACTCAAAAATGTAAAAACTATTTATTTTCCCCAAATTCGTTTTTGACATCACATTTAGGAAACACAGCACAGATCATATTTACAATCATCTGCCTCACAGCAGGGATAATACTGAGGCAAAATCTTGCATCTGCCTCACAACAGGAATAAGACTGAGGCAAACGCTTTCACATGGAGCTTCACAATTTTACAAAATACAATTCCTCTATGCAAACAAACTCAATATGCTTCCTACACTGATTTAAAACACAGGTAACATCATTGTAAAGAGTCAAATTGACACCTGCGTCTAAGAATGCAGACAGGTATATGCTTCATTAAGCCTAGTCCACTGCACTTTTAGACACAAGCTTCACCACCTACGCTCCCCAGGAAAACCCAAACAAGTACCTTTTTGCCCCATATTTAAAAATTGATGCATGTAGGTAGATGCGTCACTTTTTAAACCTCTGAGCCACATTATAATCAAAAGTGTAAAAACCAATCATTTTCTCCAAAATCGTTTTTGACATCACATTTAGGAAACACAGCACAGATCCTATTTACAATCATCTGCCTCACAGCAGGGATAAGACTGAAGCAAAATCTTGCACCTGCCTCACAACAGGAATAAGACTGAGGCAAACACTTTCTCATGGAGCTTCACAATTTTACAAAATACAATTCCTCAATCAATCAATCAATCAATCAAAGCATTTGTATAGCGCACTACTCACCCGGGGGGTCTCAAGGCGCTAGGGGAGGGGGGGTCCGCTACTGCTCGAATAGCCAGGTCTTGAGCTGCTTCCTGAAGGCGAGGTGGTCCTGGGTCAGGCGGATGTGGGTCGGGAGGGAGTTCCAGGTCTTGGCGGCGAGGTAGGAGAAGGACCTTCCCCCTGTGGTGGCTCTTCGGATGCGTGGGACGGCGGCGAGGGCGTGGCTGGTCGATCGAAGCTGGCGTTTGGGAGCGTAGAAGTTGAGGCGGCTGTTGAGGTATCCTGGGCCTTGGTTGTGTAGGGCTTTGTGTGCGTTGCTACACTGTTTTAAAACACAGCTAACATCATTGTACAGAGTCAAATTGACACCTGTGTCTAAGAATGCAGACAGGGATATGCTTCATGAAGCCTAGTCCACTGCACACTTAGATACAATCCTCACCACCTAGGCTCCCCAGGAAAGCCCAAACATGTACCTTTTTTTCCCCATATTTAAAAAGTGACGCTTGTATGCGTCATTTTTTAAACCTTTGCGCCACATAATACTCAAAAATGTAAAATCCATTTATTTTCCCCAAAATCGTTTTTGACATCACATTTAGGAAACACAGCACAGATCATATTTACAACCATCTGCCTCACAGCAGGGATAAGACTGAGGCAAAATCTTGCACCTGCCTCACAACAGGAATAAGACTGAGGCAAACGCTTTCACATGAAGCTTCACAATTTTACAAAATACAATTCCTCTATGCAAACAAACTCAATATGCTTCCTACACTGAGTTAACACAGGTAACATCATTGTAAAGAGTCAAATGTATTTCTATTAAACATGCACACATTCTTTATTCCTTTTAAAAAATGTAAAAACCATTTATTTTCCCCAAAATCGTTTTTGACATCACATTTACAAAACACAGCACAGGTCCTATGTAGAAGCATTCCATGTCACAACTAAAACTTCACAATTTTACAAAATACAATTACTCTATGCAGTAAAAACTTTTTACCAAGCATTATCAAAAAGCATGACACAAAGCAACATTAAAAAACCACAATTTGCTTCCAAATCTTCTCCATGGAGTATACAAGTCTCTATGTATATTAAATGAATCATAACTCACCTTTACAAATATTTTAGGAGATTCAGAACAGTGTCAGATACACACACCAATATTTCTTTAGCAGAGCAAAAGGTATGTTCTCCAGACACTGCAAACCATAAAGTCACAGAAAACCTCTAATTCTACACACATATTGCTCATGGTAACCAATCAAATCTCTTCCCTCTGTATTTTCAAACCAACACCCTTCCCCCCCTCAGCCCTGTCTACCTGTTACCATAGCAACTCCCTCCTCACTGAGCTCCCAACGTTAAAAGTTTATTCTACAATGTTGCAAATCACCTCATCAAGGATGTTTGACCTGCGAATACACCAGCTTTTCTGGTGCAAGGTTTCTTTAAATGACTTTTTTTGACCATTCAAATTACTTCTTACACAGAACACAACCATGCACCCTAACTTTCAGTTTTCAACTATCTCATTCTACCAATCATTTCTTGAGCACTGAAACTCCACAGTTTTTTTTTTTTTTTGCAAACTCCTATTGTTCCAACTGCCATTTCTTTTCCACACTTCATCTGACTGCATCAGAATCTCCTCTCACCATGTATTCTGTCTGGATTATTGGACATAGCTATATCCACTGGGCTTAAAGGTATGCAGCTACCAGAAATTTTCACAACCTTGACTTACCAAATGTGAAGATTAAATGGATTGGCCACAGAGGATTGAAATGTCACCAATTGATACCATTGGTGAAAACCTTTTTGCATTTGCCACACCCTGACCTTTTAATTGTGCCCTGTGGAGGAAATGACTTGGGCACTTTGACTGGGGTAGGTCTGGAAATGCTTATAAAGGACACCTTTGATCAATTGATGGCACTTTTTCCTCAAACTGCCTTGGTATATTCCAATATATGCCAAAGGCAGAAATGGAAGTGGTCCAATCAATTTTGTCCACAATTTGAGAAAGCACGGAAACATGTGAATAAATCTGTTTCTGCTTACATGAGAGACTATGGAATGGGTTCAATATACAATAATAACTTGCGTTACAACATGCAAGATATCTACAGGGAAGATGGTATGCACTTTTCAGATGAGGGGAATAGAATATTCCTCCTGAATTTAAGACTGTGCATTGGTACCTACTTGTAGGTACCTAAATCAGCCACAGAACCCAAAAGCCCTTTTCAGGGCTACCCTATTATTATTATTATTATTGGGACATTTGTAGAGCGCTGCGTTACGCACACCGGCGTGTCCACGCGCTGAAAGAGAAAGAGGCAGCAGGCAGGGATCACAAAGACAGAGCCGACCATTATTTTGTGTAGAGGAATGTTTTCAGTCTCGCTCGGAACCTGGCTTCCTCCGGCTCCAAGCGCAGGTCCACTGGAAGTTTGTTCCAGTTATAGGCCGCCCTATCTCTGATCACTCCAAATGATTATCTTTTTCTAACTTTTTTCACTATTTTTCACCATAGTACGCTCCCCGGTACGCTTTCCGGTGCGCGTACCGGGCGCTCCCCCCGCGAAAAATAAAACATTTTTAAAAAAAAAATTTGTGCCTATTTGGGCCTCCTAAGACCCCCTCACAAAACATAGAGGGTCAAGGAGTGCCTACGATGCCCCCTTATACCCATTCCCAATGTTGTTTGTCCTCCATTTTCTGTCTTAAATCTACCGAAAACAAAATGGAGGACTGCCGTAGCGCTGCCGGTACGCGTACCGGGGCGCGCACCGGGAAGCGTTCTAAAAAATGTTAAAAGTTAATTTACATAAAAACCACTGGAGACACTTTCACCAAATATAGAATAGCTCATACTACATACCAATCCCTACCATTTTCCCAAATTCGATGGAATTCCATTGAGCCATTTAGCCTGTAGACCTCTCTAAATACCCTGAGGTAAATTACTTCACAAAAACACATCTGAAGTGTTAGAATGGACAACCAATTGAAATGTTACTTTCATTTTCTATTTTTTTTTCTGACATTTGATTGGTTATGTACATGAATATAAATGAAAAATGAGAGGGAAACACAGCCATTTTTACTACAACTACCTGAGGTACATCTTGAAAGGATGTTCGCATTTTTTCTTCTTCACCTCTCTGTAAAGTAAGTTGATAATTTGTAAGGGGCACTTCAAGTTATTTTTTAAAAACGTTTTCTGATAGTTATTTACTGTTCCTCTGCTATAGTTATAGATAGAGATAGGCTCCTCTGTTATATTTATGGATTGACTTAGGCTTCTCTGCTATAATTATGAATTTACTTACATTTCTTCACAGGCACTTTTTTATATTTCTACTTCCTGCCTGTTACCATACACTGCCCAAAGTTAACTTCACTGTTAAAAAATCAAAACTACCTGTCTGAACTTAAACCCAACAGTGCCATATTGCTACTGATTTTTTTTATGTAAATTTCAGCACAAAAATGGAAGGAGAACAGAACGTTTCCTTTGAAATTGTCCTAGAGATGAACAATGAGGAAATCATTGAACCCAATGACTTGGAATTCATGGATGAATCACGGGACCATGAACTTCTACAATGTGTAGAATTTTTGGATTTGTTAATTCAATATGAGGACGTTTCTGACAGTCAAATGTTGGAAGTTATGTTCACTCAAAAAGAGGACATTTCGGACAGTCAAATGTTAGACGTTCTATCAAATTTTGAAAATGAATCTCAAACCAAATCAAATCAAAATAAGCTTTATTCGATATTCACAAAGGATATCATAAAAGCAGTCATTACATTTTGTTAAAACACAATCATCATAAAAATATTAAAAAGTAGAAAACAGCCATGGATTTAAAAACACAAGAATACATGGGCTATCATAAAGATTTCCTGAATTTGAGCAGCAATTTCAAAAACTGTTCCATAGTGCATATGACATCTTTGTCCTCCAACTGTTGCAACCGAACAAAGGCATCTCTACAGGTCCTCAGGCCCCATTTCTTCAAGAGAGGTCTCAATAAACATTTCCTGGGAACTAGATAGTATGTACAGAATAATATAGAATGAATGTTCGATTGAGAAGAAAGGTTATCACAGGGGCAGGGGCACAAATTTCGAGACCAATTATTACAAGAAGGGAATGTTATTAGGCGGTAGAAGGAGCCCAATCTGAATCTGGTGAGAAGCATTCTGGAAAAGTAAGAAAAATCAGTGAAAAGATACAATTGGGGACCCTTATTTACAGTAATCATTTGGAAGTCCAAGGTTGTTTTATTTAATTTTTGGATAGCCCACCTCTTGGCTTCCAGATGGTCCATTAAGATCTTTCTCAAGGTTTTCCTAGAAATGGTCTCCAAAGACATAGGGTCAGTATAAAGATCTGGGCGTCCAATTTCACAAATTTTTTTTTTTACATATGCCAGCCATTTCGTGTGTTTTGCCCCTTCTAGTTTAAGAATGTCCAAAATTACTTCACAGTTTAATGCAGCCTCCGGAGTGGACCAGATTTTATGCCATAAGAGAAGTGGCTCAACTTTAATTACATCTGAAATGTATGGTAGGCCTAACTCTATGTGGGTCATATAAACTGATGTTGATTTCGGTGTTGCTAGTAGATACCTTAAAAAATGTTTTTCTACTATTTGGATAGATGATATATTCTCAATCCCCCACAGACCAGCCCCATAGATTGCCGTTGAGACACATTTGGCTTTATAAATAATAATAAGCTGTTTTACTGGTCTCCCCCCTATTTTGCTAGCAAAATCTCGGAGCGCCCCAATTGCTCTAACAAAAGCAAGTTTCCTAGCTTTAACGGCAGCCTGCCATATCACCTTTCTATGGACACAGATGCCCAGATACGGAAAATGATCAACTGTGTCTATTCTTTGGCCTTCAATGAATATGGGACATGGGATTTTCTTTAATCCCTTACTGCAAACCATGGAAAAAGTCTTGCCAATATTCACTTTCAGACCCCTTCCATGCATAAAATCTGAAAAAGCGGTAACTGCTCTTTGTAGGCCCAGACGTGTTTGAGATAAAATAGCCGCATCGTCGGCATACAACAAAATTGGTACGGCATGTCCTCCCACTTTCGGATAGTCACATTCGATGTTTTTCAAGTGGTCTCCAATGGCATTTATATAGAGGGAGAAAAGCAGGGGGGCTAATATGCACCCCTGCCTCACCCCTCTGGTGATGGTAAACCTTGGAGAGCACTCCCCCCTCAGACCAAACCGCACCCTGGCCCCCGCATCTCTATACAAATTTTTGATGAAGTCGAGGATAGAAGGATTTATCCCCAGCTGCTCAAGAACCTTCCATAACTGATCATGGACCACACAATCAAAAGCGGAGGTTAGGTCTATATACGTTACGTAAAGATTGCCCCCTTTTTTTCCACATATTTGGACATAAGAAGATGTAAATTGAGTCTCTGTTCCACTGTGCCCCTTCCAGTTCGAAAGCCATATTGTAGTCTTGAAAGAACACCATCCTCCTCAGACCAATTCTGTAAACGTTTTAAAATTATACGGCCCGCGACCTTCATTAGAGATTCAATCAAGGAGATGGGCCGATAGCAAGATGGTAAATGCCTATCTCCTTTTTTATAAATGGGTATCACAATTGCCTCTGTCCAGGTGGGTATTTGGCCATGCGCATTTGCTGAGTTCAAGGCAGAGATTAAGACTGGGGCCCAAAAGTCTGGCTCCGCCTTGAAAACATCCGCTGGGATGGCATCTGGCCCGGGTGCCTTTCCAGAAGGGCTCTCCCTTATTGCAAGCATGACCTCCTCACACGTAAAAACAATGCTGGAAGTGCCCTTTCTTGAAGCCATTGTGGTCGGGGTTGAGGAAGGGATGGTATCCGATGAAAAATTATTGAGAGAAATAGGTCCACTATATAGTTTTTGAAAGTAGGCGGCCCAGGTATCTCCGTCAATAGCAAGATCCAAGTTCCTCACTGGAATATTTACCCATGGCAGTGGGGCATTTACGAACTTCCAAAATGCTGAGGAGTCACGATTCCCACAGGTTGTCAGCAAAGTCTGCCAAGCTTCCGCCTTCAAAGTTCTTTTCCTGTTTTTATGGCTAGGCGATATTGAAGTCTGGCCTCACGTATCTCCGTGGGCAGCTTTGGACTCGAGTGTAAGGCTTTCTTCAGTAATTTTTGTGCTTTAGTGCAGGCTTTATCGAACCACCCTTTGGGGGCAATAGGACCTGGTTTGAACTGGCGAGTAAGTAGCTTTTTTAAACTTTCCTGTATTTTCAGGAAAGCTTCAAGGATTACTTGGGGCTGTTCGGTCGGGGACAAAAAAAATGAATCTCAAAAATAAATTTATATTTAATAATTCTAAAATTGTTTGAGACATTATTTATTTTTATATGTAAATCTTAAACTACTACCAAATTGATTATAATGTAAAGTCAAACTTATAGTATACTGTGCAACTTTTTTGTTTTACATAGTAATTTTGCTCATAGATACTTCCTTTCTCCCACTATATTATCTTCAAAGTGTATTTGACATCTCTTTTTCATCTCCTGCCTCCATGTTCTTTATGTTTTCCTGACAGACTATGGTATGCATTCCATATACCACAATAACTTCTATAACAACATGCAAATTATCTACAGAGTAAACGGTGTACATTGAATTTAAGACTCTGCATTGGTACCTACATGTTGATACTTAAATCACCCACACAACACAACAACTCTATTCAGAGATACCCTACCTCTAAGCACTTTAAATTATTATTTTAGTGTTTCACTGAGTTGGGGTGGGGGAGGTGTGTGTGGGGGATGTGCGGGGTGTGTCTGTGAGGTGTGTATGCGTGTGTGTGTCTGGGGGGATGAGGTGTATATCTGTGTGGGGTATGTGGGTGTGGGTGGGGATGTGGGTATGTAAAGTGTGTGTGTGGGTGTGGGTGTGTGGGGTGTTTTGGTGTAGGTGGAAGTGTGGGTGTGTGAGGTGTGTTTGGGGTGTGTGTGGGTGTGGGGAGTATGTGTATAGGATGTATGTGTATGTGTGGGATGTGTGGATGTGTCTGTGAGGTGTGCGTGTGTGTGTGGGGGGGAGGTGTGTGGGATGTGTGAGGTGTGTCTGTGAGGTATCTGTGTGTGCGTGTGTGTGTGTTGGGGGGGTGAGGTGTGTGTGTGTGTTGGGGGGGTGAGGATGTGTGGTTGTGGGTGTGGATGTGTAAGGTGTCGGTGTAGGGCTGTGGGGTGTTTGGGTGTGGGTGGAGGTGTGCGTGTGTAAGGTGTGTGTGGGGAGTGTGTGACTGTGGGGGTGTAGTATTGTGTGCGTGTGGGTGTGTGTAGGACGTACTTGTAGGTACCTAAAACAGCCACAGAACGCAAAAGCTCTTTTCAGAGCTACCCAACCTGTAATCACTCAAAATGATTATTTTACACTATTATTTTCACTATTTTTCACCAAAGTACGTTCCCCGGTACGCTCCCCGGTGCGCGTACCGGGCGCTCCCCCCGCGAAAATCGAAAAAAAATTAAAACATTTTTTTTACCCGAGGGACCCTTTTATGGCCCCCACATCAAACCTAGAGGGTCAGGGGGGGTGTACCCTGCCCCCTTTTCATTATTTTCCCTTTTGTTTTTACCACCTCTTGTGTCTCGATCCTACCGAGACACAAGATGGCGGCCGCTGCAAACTGTTTCGAATGTTTACAGACACCCGAGAGCCAATCAGCTTCCCGTGCGCAGGTCGCGTGGCGTGCCCGGAGCGCTCCCCGGTACGCGCACCGGGGCGCGCTTACAGATATATAATTTTTTTTTAACCTAAATTACTCAAAATCCTCTGGACCACATATCTTGAGACATAGCAAAGGCCCATCGGGCTACCAGTCCCTACAATTTTGCCAAGTTTGGTGAAAATCCATTCAGCCGTTCGAGCTAAAAGTGCGACAGACCGCCCTATGGAAATTAACATGGGGAAAACACGTTTTGGGACCCCCCTTTTATCTCGGCCCCCGCTTGACGAATCCCCCCCAAACTTTCGGGGAAGGAGCGGAGCGCCGTGAGGCAAAGTTGCTAAGAAATTCAGGCTGATTCCTCAACCGGCCCCAAAGTTATTCCAAATAGAATGTTGCGATTTCCCTATGGAAATCGATCCTAACTATAACTACCTACTGGCGACCGCCAGTAGGTAATATATATATATATCACCTTATTAAGAGCATCCCTTATGGGGAGTTTTTAAGAATCAAATGGATATGCAACAATGAGATTGATCTCATGAACTGTTTGAATGGATCTTACCAAAGATTTTTACAAAGGGGCTATGAAGTTACTAACCTTACCAACTCTCTCAAAAGGGCTTTATCAACTAGAACTACTGTAATGGTAGAACAACCTGCTTCAGACATTCTAGAAGAGGGTGTTGCTACAGTTAAAGAATCTGCCATTCGGCTAATTACTACTTTTAATAACCAACACAAAAAGATGAGGCAAATTATTGAATCTAATTAGCCCTTCTTAAAAACAGATATTGTAGTAGGCCCTCTGGTAGGAGATCTTCCTAACATTACATTTCGACGAGCTCCCTCTATGAGGGATGCTCTTGTCAAGACCAGTCCTGAAACCATCATTAAACCTAACTGGTATTCCAGCAAAACAGGTTTTCGGAAATGTAGTTCATGCCGGGCATGTAAATTCGGTGTGAGCACCAGCGAATTTGTAGAGGCTTTTACAGATGCAGTAATTCCTATAAATAATGTGTATACTTGCATAACAGACCATGCGGTCTATGTTTTAAGATGTACGTGCGAGCTTTACTATGTTGGCAGCACTAAACTGCAAGTATTCAATCGAATTTTACAGCATCTTCGTGCTATTGTGAATTCTGACCCCAATTACCCAGTGGCACGACATTTCAAGCTGGTACACAATAATAATCTGAATGACCTGCAATGCTTTGTTATTGATGCAGTCCCCGTGAACAAAAGGGGTGGGGATAGAGAGAAGAGACTCAGACAATTAGAGAGTCAATATATCTTGAGGTTAAACAGTAAGATCCCTAATGGCCTGAATATGGGAGAAGATCTTAAGAATTTTCTGTAAATATTTTATTACATCATATGCATAACCTTTTTATAATGGATTTTATACCTGTTTTATGTGGTTTTAATCTATTTTGATTATGTTATGGATGGTTTATGGATGAATTTATACTGTTTACTCTGATATTTAGAATATTTTAGGATTGAAGTTTGACTTTTTATACCCAGCTGTGTCAATTCAATATTCATAGGTATATCCTATTGTCTGCTGCAATACATGAATTCCATTAGATTTGATTGGCCCTGTTCCTCTTCCCCGTCCCCTAACTAATCATTCATATGCACTTCCGATTTTTGAAATTTGTATTTTATATGCACTTTTTGCACTTTATTAGGTTTCTTATTCTGCTCTAGGTTCTTCCTGGATATATAATGTTTGCTGCTAATTATTGGGATTATGCACCTTGCACTTTTCTTCTTGGCACTTTAAAAAACTTTTTGTGGTTATTATAACTGTAATACTGGTTTCACAACATGCCCCCACTGACATTAGCTTTTATCGTTCTGTTATAATATATAAATAAGGTATTATGATTATCCACTGGGCACTAGCCCTTTATGTTCTTCAACAGAATCTTTTATTATATTTTAAGACTGTTGAAAATGTATAGTGAATTTAGTGTTTCTTGCATTTAGCATTTATTTACACTGCGAGTTATAGTTAGCTGAACTAACTATAACGGGGGAATTTCAGTGGTTTTGTATGAGTGAAATGTCCAGCTAACTATAACATGTGTGAAACCTATGGTTTTTTTCAGTGAATTTCTAAGGTGTTTTAAATGCTAATTCCTAACTATAACGTGGCTGAAATCTATGGTTTTTTCAGTGAATTTCAGTGATAATTTTTAAATGTATCAATTGTTATTTTTTTATACTAATTTACTACATTGTTTTAAAGTATTTATTTTTAGATATTTTATTTTTTAAATACATTGCGATTACATTATACATTAAATTACAAAATATACTTTCTTAGAATGAATTACTTTAGTTTAAATACTTTGCAAATAGGCATTAGACTTTAAAGTACAGTAGTTACAGTTGTTGCAATGGGCAACACAATTTCAAACACAATGCAACATTGAGCTCAATGGGAATTTCTAGATAAATGCAATTAATTACTTTCTGGATTACTTTTCTAACCACAGGACTGGATCCTAGATTCAGTCCTGGGACATCTCCTGTAAACAGTTGAGTAAAATCGTTTTGGTTACAGTAGTGATTTTTAAGGAATATTATTGTATTTTAAAAGTTGACACTTAGAAACTTTTTCACATAGACTCACCAATGTTAGCATATGGGAGGAAATTCACTTCGCAGGTAAGTTGTGTTATTGTTACTTTTTCTTACTCAATGGTGGATCCTGGATCTAGCACTGGTGCCTCTCCTGTAAAATGTTGAAGAATGCGTTTAAGGAATATTTGTAGTTTGTGAAAATCGACGCTTAGAAACTTTACTTGTGAAAACCAGACAATGGATTCCTATGGAAAGAAATACAAGTTACTGGTAAGTACTCTTAGAATTACTATTTACGGTCAGTGCTGGGCTAAAAGATGCAGCAATGGGTTCTCTCCTGATAACAGGTGAGTAAATTGGAATTCATTGATCAAATGATTTTAGGTGAATATTTTAAAGTTAGAAAACTCCAAACTTAGAAGAATTTCCAAGTGAAACCAGTCAATGTTAGCCTATGGAAGGAAATTCAAGTTACTGGTAAGTACGGTTAGAATTACTTTTCAGGATCAGTACTGGGCTCAAAGATGCAGCACTGAGGTATCTCCTGATAACAGGTGAGTAAATCGGAATTCGTAGTTCGGCTGATTTTAGAGGGTCCATAGGGTCAAACTAGCCAACTAGGTACCTTCAATAAGTGCCACAGAGATGTGTTGCAGAGAGGTGTAAAAAGGGGCATGGCCTCTGAACACCTGTCTGCAACGCACCTCCCTGGCGCATACTGGAGATACCTGTTGGGCTATTTGGCCCTCAGGGACCCTCAGTATTGAAAGAGAATTAATTTCCCAACTTAAAACCCTCAACGGGGCACAGTGGTGAAGGAAGGGGACGAGGCCTGAGGTGACATGCCAACACTTCCTGGTTTTGAATGTTGACACCCACTTCACAGCCAATTAGCATTCAGCGCGTGATCGGGACGGTGCGCACAAGATATGCGCATCCACCGAGGCCATATATATGTACTTTTACTTGTAATTTTCTCAGAAACTACAGAACATATTTTCACCATTTAAGCAAAAGGCACGAGTCTGAACCAAGGACTACCTCTTTGCCAAATTTGGTATAATTCCGTTCAACCGTTCGGGCTGTAGCCGCAATGAACGGTTCCTATGGAAAATTGCATGGGGAAAACACGTTTTTCTCTGCCCCCGCTTCAAATACAATATTTTAGACTACGGGCTTGGTCCTTCCCAGGTAGCTAATTTTCAAACAAGCACAGGAGCCCGCGCTTCGTTTTTTCTTATTTTTTCCGTAGGATCCATGCACTCAGCGCACATTTCTCACTTTAAAAAAAAAAGAGATTGTGTGGGGGGCCCTAGAGGTCCTTGTGGGACCCAATGAGCAGGTCGAGAGGGTAAAAATATTTCGTACCTGCCCCATTTATATATTTTGAACAAAATGGGTGCCAACACTTCCTGGTTTCGAATGTTGACAACCACTTGACAGCCAATCAGAATTCAGTGCATGATCGGGACGGTGCGCTTATAGTCCGCGCAAGATGCGCACATCTACCGAGGCCATAGATATATATGTAATTTTAATTGAAATTTTCTCAGGAACTACTGAACAAATTTACACCATATAAGCAAAAGGCACGAGTCTGAACCAAGGACTACAACTTTGCCAAATTTAGTGTAATTCCGTTCAGCCGTTCGGGCTGTAGCTACGATGAACGGTACCTATGGAAAATTGCATGGGGAAAACACATTTTGGGACCACCTTTTTTTTCAGCCCCCGCTTCACGAATCACCCCAAGACTTTCAGGCTAGGAGCAGACCAGAGCACCCCACCAGTTTTGAAAATTTCACGAAGATACGTCAACCGGCACCAAAGTTATTCCAAATAGAATTTTGTGGATTTTCTATGGAAAATAGGTCCTAACTATAACTACCTACTGGCGACCGCCAGTAGGTAATAGATATTGATATATATATATATATATATATATATATATATATATATATATATATATATAAGTTCAAGTAAAAAGATCCTGCACCTCCAACTTGTGGCGAACAAAGACCAACGAGTCCCAAAGTAAGGCAGGAAGATTTTATTTCACCAGAGTTCGAAAAAGCAGCAGCAGACTGACGCGTTTCGGGCGGATGCCCTTGCTCACAGTGAAATGTAATTAAACAAGCCTTATTCTTATATGCTGAGGTGCACACCATGTGACTTATAAACACAAACAACATACTATATAGTGAACATAGCTCCATTA
Source organism: Lissotriton helveticus (assembly GCF_964261635.1). Classification (NCBI taxonomy): domain Eukaryota; kingdom Metazoa; phylum Chordata; class Amphibia; order Caudata; family Salamandridae; genus Lissotriton; species Lissotriton helveticus. The sequence continues at coordinate 952,309,094 of NC_136057.1, forward strand.
ATGGAAAAACAAACGATTCCCTGTCACATTAATTTGTATTAAATTGTATCACACAAAAGAACAAATTCCTGAATGAATTCATTGATGGCAATTAATATCCGCATGAATGCTAAAATATATACATTGTATTAAAAAAATTCTAAAATTCCTTTATGAATTCATTAATGGCAATTAATACCTGCATGAATGCAGCAGTATACATATTTTATCCAAAAATTCAAAAGAAAACTATTTTTACAACTATATATATACAGTACAATAGTATATATATATTTATTTGTTTTAATCACTAAAAAACAAAGGTTAAAGTGATGTTATAGTTAGGAATCGTTATTATAAATGACTTTACATTTAAAACAAAACCTTAGAAATTCACTGCAAAAACAAAGGCTATAGTCAGGTGAAAGTGACCATTATAAACATAATGTTTTAAACTAACAAAACCATTGAAGTTCACCAATTATAGTAATCTTAAGTAACTTTTACTCTTGACCTATTGTAACTGTATTTCACATCCCTTTTGCCATGCACAGTGTTGTCATCAATGATGTAATTTTAAATGTCAATAGGGATGATACCAATGCAGTCATTGAACACATAATCAGTGATGTAACCTGTGAGGGTTCAAGCAGTACATGGTGAGGGCATGAGAAAGAGTTGCCAGACAGGAATATCACTTAATGGCCCTCAAGTGCTGTGGCTTCCCTCATAGCTAAGTAATCAACTGAGGAGGGAGGAGGAATTGTATATCGTCCATTCATTTCCCCATTTTTAATATTTAGGTAATCAAGTGGTGGAATGGACACTTGTAACTGCTGGACCTTTTGGTTAGCATGGATCACCCTCATAAACGCTATGTTGTTCGAATGCGGTATATTACTGTACTCCGCCCCACATTAGCGTTGTGGCATTATCATCGGATGTCCAATTTTGTGCTGTATGCCAGCCTCACCCAGAGGCAACCTCAGATTCTGGCAGCAGTGTCCAGAGAAAAAAAAAAAAAATATGAGGGAAAATGTTGTTAAAAAACAAAACTTAACCTGAAGAGGACTTTAATGAAAGGTTAAGTCTGTCCTTAAAAAGTGGTGGGTATAGGTTAGGGAACAAGTTACTGGATCTCACTATACCACTTTATGAATAGCGTCGACATGTTTCAGCTCCTTAGTGCCCAGCCGGGTCTATGGAGCCTTCGTCAGGACAAACACACATAGATTACTCACACTACTTGTGTAGTAATTGGCAGTGTCGTATTGTGACCACTGAGTTAATTGCTCTCAAATCTTTTTTCGAGAGTACGTATTGCCTCAACGGGGGTAATTGCTACCGTTATGGTTTAAAGCCGCACGTGTAAAGTTAACCGCTGCTTGTGCTGTAACTGGGGGCAGAGTCAGCAATTAACTCAGCTACGACCTTCTAAATGCAGAGGGCTGCACTCCGACCCCATTTCCTGATCTAAGAGGGAATTCGGATGTCGGACCATCATACCTAACTATCCTGCAAGTTTGAGCCAAATCCGAACTCGGAAAGCTGAGGAAAATACCTTTTCGTCCCGACCGCCGGCGAGTGCAGAGCGAGACGGAACCTGGAGCCGGCTGCAAATACGAGGTTTCCTGGAGCACCTGGTTCGCTTCACCGCAGATCGAGGCAGAACCTACACAGTCCTGAGGATAGCTCCAAGAAATTAGACTCAGCGACAAGAATTGCATCAAGGTCGTGAGTAATGAAAATTCTTCTCACACAAGCGTCTATCGGCTAAAGTAAGGGGGTGAAAACGGCGCGAAGAAATGCCCATTTAAAATGGCGGATTAATCGCGCTCCCGGCTTCTCGCACAAGACATCCAGCGACCCCGCTCCTGCGGTCCGTGCTATCGATATAAGGCTAATAGGACCAATCTGTGCACAAGTAATGCTCCCTGATGAGCGCATTCATTGCGTAGCTGGTGGGAAGGTGGCCGTCTATGAAACTCGCATAACAAATCGACCAGTGCCTTTTTAGCAGCCATCGATGCACTAACGCGAGTAATTCTCAGCGTGGGATGAGTTAAGAACGTTATTGGCCACAAAGTTCTTTGAGGGCAGAGGCTTATTTACACACTGATTGGGAGCCCTTACAGTGTTTTTAAACAGTGCGCTGCAGGCAAAGAAATGCGCCACACGATGCACAAAATGGCGGCTGCTGTTGCAATATCTACATGTATGGCTGCGTATCCAGACTGGTTGTAATGCGCAATGACATAACCTCGCAATCTTAACACAGATACTAACACAGATCTGAACATATGCAACTCAACAACCCATTGAATTGATTGTGCCTAAGCCACTGTACCCAATGTACCAGGAAAGACTAACAATCCCTTAAATGTAGCGCAAATCGCTACCTACAACTTCCCGCCAGTTCTGAATGCAACTCTGTGCGCTGTAGGCTCCACGGAAACAAGCTTACATAATTAGTGCGCTGCTCTACGCTGGCGTGCTAGGCGTAAAGGTACTTCCGGACCAGACTATTCACAAGAGATATAAAGGGCATTAGTCACCTCCTGTTATCTACCTTCAGAATGGGGGACAAAGAGAATGGGAAAACTTCTAAACGTCTGAAGTCTGATCCGCCGGCACCAGCCTCACCATTTAAAGGGAAAAAGGAATTTGCTGAAGCAATGGAGACTATCTTGAACAGACTAGAAGAAGTTAGAGACATGGCCAAATCCACCAAAGAGGAGGTAGTTGCGGTCAGACAAGATATCAGGGATATCAACTCAAGGCTGACATAATCTGAGAGCAGGATAAGCAAACTGGAAGATTCCGAGAATAGAACATGTGGAGCCATCAAGAACCTCACCTTGTGCTCTGATCATCTTTCGAGGAAAGTTGCGGAGTTGGAGGACAGAAATAGGAGAGGGAACCTAAGAATTTTTGGCATGCCAGAAAAATCAGAGGAATCCCATGGATCATGCATAACCTTCCTCGAACAGTGGTTTACACAGGCCACAAATCTAACCTTCACCCAGCCATTAGAGTTTGACAGGGCACATAGAGTTCCGGGAAGAATAACAAATGACCAGAAAGGCCCGAGAGCGATAGTATGCAAGCCACTGAGATTTCAGCATGTTGAACAGATACTAACATTTGTCCGCAAACATAACCACGTGCTATGGAAGGGTCACAAAATTTACATTTCGCAGGACTTCAGTAAAGAGACTATGGATATCAGGAAAGCTTTTCTTGCACTGAGACCACAACTGAAATCACTTGGCCATCTGTATGGTTTTATCGGTCCAGCTAAATTTAAAGTAACAATACAAGGTGTGTCCCATGTGGTTTCTGACCCACAAAAACTAAGACGCCTACTATTCAACCAGGGAGATGGCAATATGGAAGCTTCCCCCCCCGGAGCTGGTAGGCGCAACCGCCTCCGAATTCAAGTGAACACTTGATATCGAACCCTGTATAATTCCATCACAACTTGAGTCCTGTTCTCTGTTGTCTCGTAGTCCAATTGCCTGAGATCTAGCCATAGACCACACTGTCGGCTGATTCCGCTCTGTGTTGTTCTGTATTCTATGTGCTATGTTGCTATGGTTCTAGTCACTACTCGACGATTCTAATTCACGCCGAGGTATTATAATCTTACCCTCTGTACTCCATTTTCCCAACAATGATGGGATATACGAATGCTTCTTGTGATCGCCAGATACGGATATCAGATGTTGCTGGTCTACTGGCATGTTCATGATTCACTTAGTTTATGTCTCATTATGTTTCATTTGGGCAGTTCATTAGTTGTTATTGTCGTTGCCGCAACTCCGCAATTACACTCACCATAGAGGCGATTGAAGAGCTCACTGTTGTAGTTTTATTAAGTCTCATTGCCTACATATATGTGCAGTTATGTTCTGAAATGCAACAATATGAAGGTAACAGTTACACAGGAGCGCACAGCGTGTATAAGTATGTATGTATACAGGTTAAAGTCCAATTGGTGCTCTAAGTGGAAAGAGTAGGTTACCACTACTCTCAAATAGTCAACAAGTGACTAAAACAAAGACAAATTATCCACCAAGCACTCGTCTTCCAAATGAAGTCAATTTCTTCAGATGTTCTTGCGTTTTTTATTCCATCTTTACGTCATTTAATTCCATCATCCAATGTATTTCACAAAACCAGCCAACACGTGTTTCGTCTAGTCAGTCTATGACAAAACAGACTTCTTCAGGGCTGTAAATAATACAGTAACCAATGTACATATCACAATTTTGTACTCAATATTTAAGCACAACTCAAATTCACCGAATAGTGTGTAAGAAAAGAGTAAGCAAGGAAGTACCAATCACCAAGAATAAAGCCAGAAACAACCAAACCGTGAAACAATAAAAATGTTTAATACCTAAGTAAGAGTCCCATACACACAAAAAGAGACAGTTATAACTGGAATGACGTACCCAAAAGACTTCAAATTCAATTGTACAGCAAAGAAATAATTGGCAAGTAACCTAGAATACCAAATGAGACCCAGTCACAAACAGTACCTTTACAGACAAAGTCACCATTAGAAATGCAGCTAAAGTTCTTATCCACTCACCAATATTGAAAACATCAGTCATGTAGCACGTATATTTCAAATTCTTATTCAATCTCATCAGATCCACTACGTACGAAAATATAGTCTGTAAGTGAAATAAAATCACTTATATTTTCGAATTTACTTATACTCAAAGTACCACTCGCTATACACTCTGAAGGCAAAGAAACATAATATTATACAAGAATATCAAACCCAAGTAATACCTGAAAGTTGCAAAAGTTCAAAAATCCAAATATCAGTTCCTAGACGTGATCAAATCCATATACGCATATCCGCGTAATGAAAGTCAAAACCTTCATGAATTCCAATTTTAAATCCGAGCTATCATCGTATTTACAAGCTGAAAATAAAATAAGACTCGATTTAGTATTCACCTAATATCCAAACCTATCGACATACTGCAACAACATAACTTAATCTTTATTAAAGAGCTCACCGCAAATCTGCTTAGACAGTGTCCGACACGTTCGCGTACTACACAAGCGCCATCTTGGAGTGGCAATATATAGAAGAAACAACGGGCGCCATCTTAAAATGGTTAATCTACCGATTCGTACTAAAAGACCTTCTAACAATCTATACTAAACAATACAGTATAATAACTAAAATAAAACATAATTAACTGAACCAAGTCACTTAAAATAAAATCTACATTGCCAAAGCAAAACAAGTTATTTGCGCGTCCTACCGCAATTTTTAATTATTATAAACATGTCGTATGTCGACGTCATTACAATTGTAAATAGCCTCAATATATCACAAAGAACACACCACCGAGGCGAGTGCTCATAAGTTAAACCCAAATATCCAAATAGTAATTATTATGCGCGCCATCTTGAAGTGATTACCATGTAACTACAATTATGTAAAAAGTAAACAAACCCTCGTCTGAAGGTATATGCGAGTGAAAGGGTCCAAAATGGATTATCATTTATCCCACGTCAAACCTAACTGCCAAACAGTCAAACCAGCACAACCAGGAATGGGAAGGATAGGCATAGGGACAAAGTGAACAGTACAGTACACAACCAATATAATTAACATTAATCGACCTCACAAATATTACATTTCCTGAGACATAAGATACAATCAGTATTATACAGTCAATTAGTTTAGAATAAACTTCAGAGCAAATTGTGAACAGTATTATGCATCCACAAATTATTCCTGCCCTAAGTAGTATTCAAATTCGTGGTCAATATTTAGACCACGTTCAACTGCTTTAAGTTTCAGTAACCACAACACTTCTCTGCGTCGCAGTTGTAATTGTCTGTTCCCACCTCTAGCATCACGTTTGATATGATCAATACCATGATAACTAAACACATGTTTTTCTTTTTCATGAAAATTTCTGACAATGTGGGAGGCAATGGGATAACGGGTATCCCCTGTTTTTAACGCTCTAAAGTGCTCTACCATTCTTTCTTTCAGTTTTCTGATAGTGCTCCCAACATAAATCTGTTTACATGAACAAACTATAACATAAACAACAAAAGTAGTGTCACAATTAATAAACATATTAATTGAATGTTCTCCAGTATTGTTATAGTTAAAAGTCTTTACTTTACTTTTTGCCCATCTACAAGAACTACATCTACCACAGTTTGTTAGGAGGCTTAAACTAAAAAAGTATTTTGTTAATGTACCAGAAAAAGCTAAGCATCCAAAAATAAAACCTTTGAGCAACATTACGATTCAAGAACTTAAAGAAACTCAATTATTATTATCCCTCACTGAGAGAGAGGAGGATCCTGTGACCTTACTGAAATTATTGGATGATTTGGAGATTGACAGATTTTTGAGTGAGGAAAGTGGGTTGAAAGAAAGATCAAAATGGACACCTCATGTGTCATCTGGTAGTACAATTGAAGCCTTCTATAAAGCGGTTAATCAAGACATTGATAGAATTACGGACGCAAAATGTTCAGAGAGAATGAAGAAATATAAAGATAACCTATTGCCTGGGGAGAGGTCGGCACTTAAGGAACTTATCAGTAACCCTGACATTACCATACGCAAAGCAGATAAAGGTGGGAATGTAGTAATTCTGAATACAATGGATTACAAAGAGGAAGTTTATTCCCAATTGAATAATACTTTGTACTATGAGAAATTACAGAGTAATCCTCTGCTATCTTTGTCAAAGATTATTAATGACCAACTTAAAATTTGGTATGACCAAAAGCTTATTGATTACAACGAATTTCTTTATTTACAGGTTACTACAGCACGTGCACCATGTATGTACACACTGCCTAAAATTCATAAGTCAAGGGTGAAACTGCCAGGTAGACCCATATTTTCAGGTATTGGGGGGCCAACTGAACGCCTTTCCCAATACGTTGATACTTTTTTGCAGTTCCTTGTTAAGAACTTACCATCGTTTATTGAGGACTCAAAACATGTACTTAATCTAATGAATGATTTGGTATGGGACGACAGGATGATATTGGTTACATTAGATGTGGTATCACTTTATACCAATATCGATCATGAATTAGGTATTTGTGCCATTGACTTCTTTCTGAGCAATAGAAGTGCGGACTACTATGATCATAATCAGATGATTCTGATGATGACGAAAATGGTCCTTCAAAATAATGTGTTCCTTTTTGACGGTAAATGGTTTAGACAGCGCCTTGGTACCGCGATGGGTTCTAGATTTGCTCCGTCCTTTGCGAACCTCTTTATGGGGTTCTTCGAGGCGGAGAGAATCTGGGGCCCATCCGGTAAGAAATGGATACAGCATATACATTATTGGGGGCGATATATAGACGACTGCCTTCTCATTTGGACTGGTTCAGTTGATGAACTTAAGGTTTTTTTTGATTACTTAAATGATAATGCACTGAACCTGGCATTTACAACGCATTATGACAGAAATAGCATCAGTTTCCTGGATATCGAACTGTTCATCGAAGATGGTAAAATTTGCAGTCGCATATTTCGTAAGCCTACTAGCTGTAATGCTGTTTTACATGCCCGAAGTTGTCACCCTGTGAGTCAAATAAATGCGATCCCTTATGGTGAGATGGTAAGGGCAAGACGGAATTGTTCAACAGATAATGACTTTGAGTATAATCTTACAGACTTATCACAGAGGTTTCTTAAACGTGGCTATCAGAGCAAAGTGGTCGAAAATGCTGTGATTAGGGCTAAAAAACTTAAGAGGTCAAAAACTCTTGACAAAAAAACCGGTGAGAACAAGGATGCTAAGATACACCTGATTACCAACTATAGTACTGATAGTGCCAAACTATACAGTATTCTAAACAGACACCGGCATCTACTGAGTATGGATAAGGACTTAATTCCCTACATTGGAAATAAACCCGGACTGACCTTTAGAAAGGGTCGCACCCTTTCTAATTTTATCAGTCCAAGTTACCCTGTGAGGAATACTGATCCTGATTGGCTTACTGAGCGATCTATAGGTTTCCACAAATGTGGTAGATGTAGTTCTTGTAGATGGGCAAAAAGTAAAGTAAAGACGTTTAACTATAACAATACTGGAGAACATTCAATTAATATGTTTATTAATTGTGACACTACTTTTGTTGTTTATGTTATAGTTTGTTCATGTAAACAGATTTATGTTGGGAGCACTATCAGAAAACTGAAAGAAAGAATGGTAGAGCACTTTAGAGCGTTAAAAACAGGGGATACCCGTTATCCCATTGCCTCCCACATTGTTAGAAATTTTCATGAAAAAGAAAAACATGTGTTTAGTTATCATGGTATTGATCATATCAAACGTGATGCTAGAGGTGGGAACAGACAATTACAACTGCGACGCAGAGAAGTGTTGTGGTTACTGAAACTTAAAGCAGTTGAACGTGGTCTAAATATTGACCACGAATTTGAATACTACTTAGGGCAGGAATAATTTGTGGATGCATAATACTGTTCACAATTTGCTCTGAAGTTTATTCTAAACTAATTGACTGTATAATACTGATTGTATCTTATGTCTCAGGAAATGTAATATTTGTGAGGTCGATTAATGTTAATTATATTGGTTGTGTACTGTACTGTTCACTTTGTCCCTATGCCTATCCTTCCCATTCCTGGTTGTGCTGGTTTGACTGTTTGGCAGTTAGGTTTGACGTGGGATAAATGATAATCCATTTTGGACCCTTTCACTCGCATATACCTTCAGACGAGGGTTTGTTTACTTTTTACATAATTGTAGTTACATGGTAATCACTTCAAGATGGCGCGCATAATAATTACTATTTGGATATTTGGGTTTAACTTATGAGCACTCGCCTCGGTGGTGTGTTCTTTGTGATATATTGAGGCTATTTACAATTGTAATAACGTCGACATACGACATGTTTATAATAATTAAAAATTGCGGTAGGACGCGCAAATAACTTGTTTTGCTTTGGCAATGTAGATTTAATTTTAAGTGACTTGGTTCAGTTAATTATGTTTTATTTTAGTTATTATACTGTATTGTTGAGTATAGATTGTTAGAAGGTCTTTTAGTACGAATCGGTAGATTAACCATTTTAAGATGGCGCCCGTTGTTTCTTCTATATATTGCCACTCCAAGATGGCGCTTGTGTAGTACGCGAATGTGTCGGACACTGTCTAAGCAGATTTGCGGTGAGCTCTTTAATAAAGATTAAGTTATGTTGTTGCAGTATGTCGATAGGTTTGGATATTAGGTGAATACTAAATCGAGTCTTATTTTATTTTCAGCTTGTAAATACGATGATAGCTCGGATTTAAAATTGGAATTCATGAAGGTTTTGACTTTCATTACGCGGATATGCGTATATGGATTTGATTACGTCTAGGAACTGATATTTGGATTTTTGAACTTTTGCAACTTTCAGGTATTACTTGGGTTTGATATTCTTGTATAATATTATGTTTCTTTGCCTTCAGAGTGTATAGCGAGTGGTACTTTGAGTATAAGTAAATTCGAAAATATAAGTGATTTTATTTCACTTACAGACTATATTTTCGTACGTAGTGGATCTGATGAGATTGAATAAGAATTTGAAATATACGTGCTACATGACTGATGTTTTCAATATTGGTGAGTCGATAAGAACTTTAGCTGCATTTCTAATGGTGACTTTGTCTGTAAAGGTACTGTTTGTGACTGGGTCTCATTTGGTATTCTAGGTTACTTGCCAAATATTTCTTTGCTGTACAATTGAATTTGAAGTCTTTTGGGTACGTCATTCCAGTTATAACTGTCTCTTTTTGTGTGTATGGGACTCTTACTTAGGTATTAAACATTTTTATTGTTTCACGGTTTGGTTGTTTCTGGCTTTATTCTTGGTGATTGGTACTTCCTTGCTTACTCTTTTCTTACACACTATTCGGTGAATTTGAGTTGTGCTTAAATATTGAGTACAAAATTGTGATATGTACATTGGTTACTGTATTATTTACAACCCTGAAGAAGTCTGTTTTGTCATAGACTGACTAGACGAAACACGTGTTGGCTGGTTTTGTGAAATACATTGGATGATGGAATTAAATGTCGTAAAGATGGAATAAAAAACGCAAGAACATCTGAAGAAATTGACTTCATTTGGAAGACGAGTGCTTGGTGGATAATTTGTCTATGTTCTGAAATGCATTTGCAGCTGTTACGCCAGATAGTTTGAGTAAGCTGCTTGGAGGCGGCCTTGCGGTCGTTCCCGAGTCGCCATGTTCTTCTTCTACATTTGGGGTGGGAGGGGAGGGATGTGGGAGAGGGTGGAGGGTGGAGGGTGGAGGGAGGATTGAGGGAGGGGATTGCTTTTGCATATTTTGTTCTGTTTTGTCTTATATTTTCTATTTTACAGACTATTTTACATCCGAATGTGTTCCTACACTAACACCAGTTCCTGCGTCCTTTTGCACCCATTGTGCCTATGCTCTATTGTAATAGCTTATAGTGATATAGCTCTAAACAGTACATCGATATACTATGTATATGACACATGATGGCCCCTACTGTTGACACTCCTATAGGGACAACGACCATAGAAACCCATAAAATACTCTCACTGAATGTGAAGGGATTGAACCAGCCGATTAAACAACAGAAAATAGTAGATTACCTCCGTAGACAAAAGGGGGACATAGCTCTGTTACAGGAAACAAAACTAGAGGCGAAACACTTCCATACCCTACGAAACAAGTTCTTTATCGAAGTGGTGGGCTCTGAGCCAATAACTAAGAAGAATGGGGTGGTAATGTTGATAGCAAGGAAGGCCAATGTAGAAGTGGTTTCCTCCACTGTAGACACGAAAGGCAGATGGGTTTCGGCAAAATTGATCAAGGATGACGCTGAATTTTACATTACAACAGTATATGCCCTCAACACACACGAGCCATCCTTCTGGTCAGAACTCACAAAGCAGATATACACTATCCCGGACTCAGCGGTCCATATACTAGCATGTGTTTTCAACCTTCCGTTTGACCCTGCCTTAGATAGGGACTCTAGGTGCACCTTCCGCCCAAGCAAGGCCCGTAAGGAATTCACTAGACTATGCAGCAGATTTAACATGGTAGACACATGGCGTATACAGAACCCCGATGGCAGAGACTATTCATTCTACTCCCCCCCACATGATTCATTTTCACGAATCGACTATTTATTCATAACTAGGAACGCCGTAGCTAGAATAGAAGACACAAACATTGAACCAAGACTCGTCTCTGACCACTCATGCATCTCACTGACTTTATCAAACGTTAAACCGACACTCCGCCAGTCATTATGACGCCTCAACGACGCCATCCTAAACGATGAGAAGCACAGGGAGACCATAGAAAGCGCCATCAAGGAATATCTAACAATTAATAAAGAGGGTGACACCACTGACTCCATCCGATGGGAAGCCCTGAAGACTACCATAAGGGGGCTCATCATAAAACTAACGTCTGCGATAAATAAAAACCATAACGCCGCCCTCTTGAAACTAGAAAAAGTGATCTCGAGACTCCAAAATGATTATCTGGAAAATAGATCTGCTGAATCGCTAAATAGCTTGACTAACCAGAAGTATACCTATAACAAATTAATAAGTAAAAGAGCAGGAGTCTGGCTGGACAGAAGGAAACGTTTTAAAATCTGCGAGTCGAATAAGGCAGGGAAAGGACTAGCAGCCTACCTTAAATTTAAAATCCAAAAAAACACGATCAACTCCCTGCTAGATGATAAAAGTATCCCCAATTCTGACCCCATCAAAATTACGGAGTTGTTCAAAGACTTCTATGAGAAGTTATATGCCAAAAATAATAATGTGAGGAAGGGAAAAGTGGAGGACTACCTCTCTAAATGTGAGTTACCAACACTTACCCTCTCACAACAAGAATCATTAAACGTACCAATATCAGAGACGGAGGTCAGATGTGCGATCAAGTCACTTAAATGTGGGAAGGCCCCTGGCCCAGACGGGTTTACGGCAAAATTTTATAAAAGTTTCTCCCAAACGCTCACATCCCCAATTTTGAATATGTTTCATGAGATTAGCGATACAGGCGAGGTAAAGGGAACAATGGCTGAGGCGGTTATTGCCATAATACCAAAAGAAGGGAAAGACCCTAAGCTCCCTAAAAACTATAGACCCATCTCGTTAATAAACTTAGACTGTAAGCTCTTGGCTTCAATTTTAGCACAACATATCCAGAAAGTCCTGCCGTCCCTAATCCATCCCTCACAAGCAGGCTTCCTAAAAAACAGGTTGTCAAGTGACAATACTAGAATCCTAGCCGACGTAATTGAAAAGGCAAAATTCCTATCCACGCCCACTACTGCGATAACACTTGACGCGGAAAAAGCATTTGATAAAGTGGATTGGACATATTTGGAATCAGTGCTGCACAAATTTAAGCTGGGTCCTCTCTTTACTAAAATGGTAATGTCGCTATATGCCTGTCCCACTGCAAGAGTGAGAGCTGGTGGAGCTTTCTCCTCGCCTCTCAAACTAGAACAAGGCACTAGACAAGGATGCCCCCTATCTCCGTCCTTATTCCTCTTAGCAATCGAACCCTTCCTGTATCAAATTAGAGAGAATGTCAACATCCCGGTAATTCCATTTAACGATTGCATTATAAAACTCACAGCCTATGCTGATGATGTTTTGGTTTTAAGTGAGCAGGCTGATAAAGCAATACCTGCCCTGTTGTCCACGATCGAGGAATTCTCTGACGTGTCTGGCTATTCCTTAAATAAGGACAAAACTGAGGTCAAACTTCTAAACAATATGAGTGATAAAAACATTTTAGGCGACTCAGGACTTACTTGGCAGCCGAAGAGCTTCAAATACCTTGGCCTGGAGTTCGAGAAGGATCTAATTATGACACTGAAAATCAACAAAGAACAACTTCTGAAGAAGGTACACAAGCTCTTGGAGGGATGGTCTCCCAAATTCCTATCAGGGTGGGGAAGAGCGGAGACATTAAAGATGATGGTCACTCCCTTAATTAACTACATGGCGAGCATGCTCCCTATGACTTTCTCAGAGGACTTTCTACAAAAAATAGATAAGTTATTTGGTAGTTTCCTGTGGAAGGGGAAAAAACCCAGAATATCTATGAAAAAATTACAACTTCCAAAAATAAAAGGCGGCCTGGGCCTACCCAACTTCAGGAACTATCAAACCGCTTTTCTGTGCAAGCAAGGGGCTTGTTGGTTTACTGAGGGTTCCGGTTATACACCACTGTGGATCAGTATAGAGAAGTCCATCATAGGTAAAGCTCCTCTCCCAGCGATACTCACCATGGACCTGTCACACCTTACACACTCTAGGTACATTATACTCAACACCAGAAGAACTCTTCCTAGACTAGACCAAACCCATAACTCTGGCCTGCAGATGAAGAAGACGGCTTCCTCATCCTTATGGCACAACCCACTTGTCAAGATCAATGGTACGTCACCCTCTTGGGACCATTGGTCAGTTAAAGGCATCAACATAGTCTCGGATCTTTACGATGGACACGTGCCAATGCCGTTCTCTATGATCCAGACTAAACATTCCCTCCAACCAATTGACTTGTATGCATTTCTAAAGTTGAAATCGGCCTTGTCCACACGCTCGTTCACATTTTCAGACCCATGGTTAAAATCAGTACTCCCTCGCCTACAGTCCACAGGCCACTTTGTCTCGAAAGTGTACAAAATGCTCTCACCGGCATTAGGCAAATCACTGAGACGCAACAAACTTAAGTGGGAAGAGGAACCTAACACTACGGACATACATATTAATTGGGATAAGATCCATGCTTCAGTTCTCATACACAAGGTGTCACCGATCCTTTCACAAACCAAATACATGCTACTTAACAGGGTATTCTGGACCCCCCAAAAATTATTTAAGCTTAAACTAAGAGACACCCCCACATGTTGGAATTGCTCCCTCGCTGATGGTGATCTACCACACATGCTTTTCCTGTGTCCTTTCATACACAAATATTGGTCTAACGTATTTGATTACATTGAGCACATATTTCAGATTAAACCAAAGAGGGAAATTATTTACATAATTTTGGGTGCCATTGATCCGATACTATCAAGAGATCACGATCGCCAACTCCTTGATCTACTACTTACTCTAGCGTGCAAAGTTGTCCTATGCCATTGGAAGACTGCCTCAAAGGTCTCTTTCGCTATGTGGAAGGAGTGGCTGTCATGTATCAGAGGGATAGATAACTCTGCTCTACATTCTTCCCCATGGCAAGTCACGAACAAAAAACTCTGGTCCGCTCTTGATGCTTCCTCCTTCTCTTTTGATCCACCGTAGATTGTCCAATATTCATTACACCACTATAGAATTCACGTCACGTAGCTACCCAGAGGTAAGACACCAATGAGAACGCTACTATTACATTAACCTACTATCAATGTGTTAGATAATGGGTGACGAGCTCCCTTGTGGTTTCACACGATGTAACATAAGAACGCAATGCATGGAAACACAACATATGTTTATTCATTGTTTATTGTATCACCGCTTATCGTTTTAGTCCGCATCAGCTCGCATTATGGTGCTATATGATGACATTGTCTTACAGAATTCTGTTTATGATCTAAGATCCACTCCTGTTCTATGTACTTTATATAATACCAAACCGCATGTCAGTACCGTTCTCATGACTGGCCGCTTGTCTTTCACGAGCTGACGAGCTATGTGGCTCTGGATCTATACTTGTATTGTCTTATTTTTACTTTATTTGACTCAACAATGTATGATCCATGATTATGTGTATTATTGTTTTGTATTTACCTTCTTTTCATTTCTTGTCTAATAAAAATGATTTGAACATAAAAAAAAAAACATGGTGTCCTAGATATTAAATTTACACAAATTTCCTGGGCTTAATTTATCTGATAAAGGATGTGTGCCGACAGGAGCAGAAACTTCATTATTAAACAAACATTGAAAATGCAATAGGTCTTGCCTTTAATTAAGTTAAAGCCATTTACTTTGCTAATGTTGATGTATAGCAAAGCAAATGGCTTTAACTTAATAAAAGGCGAGACCTATTGCATTTTCAATGCTTTTTATTGGATTGTATGCACCATGGCCAGCGCAGGTCCTTGGTGACTCTGGGCCTGTCAAGGGCCGCTCTTTGCACTTTGGCTACTGTCACAATAACTTTCGCATATGAGCAGATGCGGGCTGCAGTTAATTAAATGTTACAAAGAGAAGACCCCAGCAGGCTCCGACTGCCGTTTTGTAGCAGATGCGAAAAACAATCAGAGGCGGAAGAGGGGGCGGGTGGCTCTGGAGAGATTCCTGGCCGTTTTCTCTTCCAATATGAGGGGAGTCAAGGGATGGGGGTTCAGCTCTCGTCCCCTGGTGCGCAGCAACACAGCATCACTGCCTGGGGCAGCACAAACATCACTGGTGCATGAAATTAAACTGAACTATCTGCCAGGACAGTCAGTGCCCCACACCGCACTGACACCCCGAGCTGAAGATTAATGACGCTGTCTAAAAACGTGGAACAAGTTTTCATCAGTTTTCATTTAAACCTTTAAAATGCGTGTGATTTGTGGTCTAAGCAGGCAATATATTTGGGTCAGATTCTGCGAATGAGGGAGCCCTGAACGCGGTCCAAGCGCTTGTAATGGGAGGGGTGGGGCGCGCGTTCTCCTTGACAGAGCCCGCTCCGGCGATGTGCGCACAGCCGCTCAGTGTGCCTTCTCCTTCCCTTCCAGGAGAACATCACCCTGTTCATGCAAGGCTGCAAGGAGCTAGGACTTCAGGAGACACAGCTGTTTGACCCCTGCGATCTCCAGGACACGTCCAACAGGGATGCACTCAATTAAGTCCCCTGCGCCGCTCTGAGCTCGCTGCGCTATTGGGGTTTTTAATGTGGCCGCTGTGGCAGGGGAGTTTTTTGGTTATTTTAAGGCAGTGCAGCTCAAACTGTGCACCGTGGCCGACAGTGACGGGTCAAAGTTTGTTTTCATGTCACATAATGTGTTTTTGCAGCGAGGCATTGTGTATTTTGTTTCTGTGGCCAGAGCAGGTTGCCCTGTGTTTTCTCTCAGCTGCCAAGCAGCGCAGAGGTGGAAGTATGACCGGATGGTGTGTTCGCAAGGGGGCAACGCAGAGCTCACTTTCCATGCTATGGCTGGTCCGTCTGGGTTGCCTAACATAGTCTGCTGCAAGTTATTTTTCTTAAACACAAATATTGTCATAGCAGTCTGCACTGGTGCCGTTCGTGTGTTCCCAATGCCCATCCCGGGCACACGGCGTGAAGTGTGCGTGAGAACTGCAGACTTACAAAGTAGCCTGCTTTCCAAGCAAAGGGTTCATGCATTCTCCCCAGAATTGACCAGTTAGAAGATTGTGTTCATATTAGGAATAGTCCATCAGAGCCTGCAGCATCTGTTCCGCACAGGCTGTGCAGACGGCATGAACAAGATGGCGGCGGACTTTCCCAGTGCCGGCCTCCTTCAACTCTGGGCCCCTCACGTGCGCGTGCACTGGTTAAAGTGAAAGCACGCCGGAGCCAGAGTTGAAGGAAGCCGGTGTGAACAAGATGGTGGCAGACTGTCCACTGTCCCACGGACATGCGCATGCTGTGTGCTATGGACAGATGGCGAGAGAAGCCATCTTTGTCCATGCAGGCGCGTGCATGAGCCCACGGCAGAGAATTGATTCCAAAAGGTCACTTCTGTTAAAGACAAGGGAAAAAGATAAAGAAAGGGAGGCAGACTTGGCGCTTGTCCATAAAAGTTCAAGAGTCCTGTGTAGTCTCGGGTATCGCCTAGAGGATGAGGATGTGGTTCGTCTGCTAGACTGCTGACTTTGGTGCTGGAGACCAGGGTTCGAGACTCTGGGTCACTTCCACATCCTGTGATTCTGGGCAAATCACTTAATCTCCCAGTGCCTGAATGTGTAATGTGTTGGACCTGGCCCTTTTGGCAGGTTCACCCCGAGACTTTTTGCTTTTTCCTAGCCTGTTTCTGGAACCTGGGTTGGTGATTTGAGGCCTCTGCGCACTTTTTCACTGTGGTACAGTGTAGAGTGCGTGTGCTCTCTGTGTATGTGTGGTGAGTGACCTGCCCTCCCGTATGAATGAATGGGGAATATGTATGCCCATGGTAGTTCCTGATGTGTGGGGAGTGCAGGGTCGAGTTTGATATGTGTGAACTCGTGAGATTGAATGCTGCGTAATGGTGTATGCGGCATGGTTGTGTCTAGTCTAGAAATACCACTTTTGGAAGTTGGCATATTTGTGTAGTGAGTCTGCTGGCACGTGATTGGCTGGTGAGCCTGGCCCAGGAGTGCCTGGGCCTGCTTGTGGATTGACTGTCTGGTTTGAGTGTGACAGGAGGCTGCAGAGCCCCAGGAGGCTGTCTGAGTCAGCCCGTGGATGAAAGGCAGCATCTGCTGCCAGGGAAGTGGGAGGAGATTAGCACCTGATAGTGAAGGGCTGTGCCTGCCTGCCAAAATGCTGGCTCCACCCCCCCGCTGGGCGACTGTCACCTCTGTCCCTGATACTGAAGGGACTTCCCTCTAAACCAGTCTAGCTGGTTCTCACACTGCCTACACAAAGACTTCAAAGACTTTTCTGTGTATAAGAAGGGGCTGTGTCCCCTTCCAAAATGTTCTTGTTTCTAACTTGAATCTGCCAGGGGCGTGCTGCTGCTGGGGCTCAGGGGAATCCCTGAGCCCTGCCCAGCCCCTGGACTCCTGATAGACTTTTCCTGCTGGGGGCTATGCTGCTCCCTCTCTGAGGTCCTAGACTGCTGAAGGACTTTTTAGTGGCTTCATTGTTGCCTTTAGCGCTGGGAGCGCTTTATCCCTGCACTAAGCGCCTGGGAGCGCTTTTATTTCCACTAGGACCTTGTTGGTCCTCTAGCGCTTGGTAGCGCTCTTAATGTCAATGTCGGAAATATGTGTATGAATCACACCCTGTCGCATGTTTCCTGTGGCAGTCGATAAAGGTATGATTTATAGCCAATAGGGAGTGCTCCAAGCTGCTGTTGTCAAATGTACTCTTTCCAATGACTGCACATGTAACTGTATATCCTTGTTTCCCTACAAGGCATTTCATTTTTTTCCAAATAAAAAGTACAAAACTGAAAAAGATGTCTATTTCACGAATTTGAACTGGTAATGTGTACGTTTTAACTTGAATCACCTGTAACTGGATAACTTAGGCCTATGCGATTTGAGGTATTTAAAACCACTGGTGAAGCATTTCAACATTTGCACAGAGATTTAATGGAATGTCCTTTCTTTTATGTTACTGCACTCGGCACTTAATTGAAGGTAATTATGGGAAAGGTCTGTTTCAAAAACTGCCCAGCTCTTAGCAATTCTAGGCTAGCGGGATTCATGCCCACACCGGAGCATCAGATTTCTTGTGTGGACCATGACACTTATCTTGTCTCCCAATCCTCTACTTGTCCTCTCCTTAATCACAGTCTTATTTCCATTACAGTGCTTCAAATTAGTTGCTCGAATAACAATAGGGTTACAGAAACGGCAAAGATGAGAAATTGGTGGAGTAGTGCAAGTAACATTAGAACAAGCATTGGCAAAGCCATTTGGTCTGGAGGTGGCCGCCAGCCTTTTGATTTGTCAATACCTGTTTTACTTTGTCATGGTTTTTGCAAAACGTTATTGTTGGGGAAGTGGCTGGGCCCTCATCAATCAAAAGAACATCAGCTAAAAGCAAAAATATTTTTGTGTGAAAAAGCACATACTGTCATAATAGTCACTGGGACCTTGGGTAAACATTTTGTGACTGTTGTCAATGTGATCTTTGAGAAAGAGCATAATGCTGTCACTCACAGTGAAGGGTGCCAATGGCTGAAGTGGGCTGGCCCATTACTCCAAGCTGTATTCTATAGTGGGTGGAAGAAAATGTTAATGTTACAGTAACGGACCAATGGATGGAGAGAGCTGGCTGAAAACCCCTACCAGTAAGCATATTATACTTATACGTTTAGTAAAATAAAAAGGTCTTGACTAACACCAGATCTGGAAATAGCTGATTGAGAAGCTTTTTGGTAGTTGTATGTATTGAAACTGCTAAAGAAAGAACATTAGGGATGGAAGCAGTAGACAAATGGCTAATAATTCAGAATCCATATCATTTTCTTTAGAAGTCACTAGGAGCAAATACTGGATTTTAAAGTTGGTTATGCACTGCTATGCATCCATGAAATCATTTTCAGTTGAGGTGACAAAACATAAGAAAGCAGACAATTCCTCAACCTTCCCTAACTTCAGTCTGGTTTTCACATGCTCTAGCAAACTGGATGAACATTTGCACTGTTCCACCTCCTCCTCTTGATTTCAAGAGATGTGTGGAAGGTGATGAGATGGCAGATGACAGAATACAATCCCTTGCCTATCTCCTCTTTTAGCAGACCCACAGGAAATGATGGAATGTTAGCTGAAGCTCTGAAGTCTCAAACAGCTGTCTATCTTGCATGCAATGTGTCAGGGCAGACAAACAGCAGACATCTTTTTGTCTCCAAGCTGACAGCAACTCTGTTAAAGATGTCTGCATGGGGACTGCTCTCCCTCTCTTTTACAAAGTAAAGAACAAAGGGCTAGAAGTAGGTAAATAGGATTTGCCGATTCTAAAATACCAAATTTTACCGATTCGGTATTTTATAATTGGTAAATGCTATGTAGGTAATAATTCGGTAAAAATTACAGAATCGTTCAGATTCGGTATTTGCCGAATCGGTATTTACCGATTCGGTAATTGCAATTCATTCCTATGGGCATGGAGGCCCATAGGAATAAATGTCAATTACCGAATCGGTAATTACCGATTCGGTAAAATAGGGAAAGAGTCAAGGGTGGCAGGGTGGCACTTTGACACTCTGTTGCACCGCTGAATAGTGCTTGTGTGCACATGTGGCACACATAAATGCCCTAAGGGTCTGTATGTCTGTCACATGGCACAGATGTAAATGCAAAGATTTGCATTTACAGAGGTATTCGTTATTTACCACAAACTAATAGTTGGTGGTAAATAACGAATCCTTAAAGCACAGAAGCACTCTTCAAAGTGCTTCCTACATGTCATTTACCGATTCAGTAAATACCAAATCGGTAAATGATGATTCGGTAAATACCGATTTGTTATTTACCGAATCCTCCCCTACATCCCAAATGCCCAATACCGGTCGGTAACGGCCGAAATTCGGTAATTTCAGCGGTTACAGACCGGTATTGGGCCACCTACATCTGGCCCAAAGTCATTGGTTGAGTGGCATGCCAGGAATCACACTACGTATTTTCATTTTTTGTGTGGGAGAACAGAGGTGTTTGGTCATAAGATATTAATATAATTTTTTCTTAATGTTGATGTTTGCGTACATTTTACCGTTTCTATCTCTATTGTTGTTTTTAAGTAGTGCTGCAGTCAGACCAATATATAACACATCTCCCAGTACAGAAACAAGACTCTCCCAAACCTACAGAGGAAGATACTTAATCACCACACAATGTGGATTTCAAAAATTGGCGCATAATGCTCAGATCTAGGATGCAGCAATGTTCAATGCAGAGTACCCTGGATGAGATGAGTGGGGTCAAAATATTTTGCACATAGCTTATAGTCCATCACTGACTGCATCCACTTTACAAGTACCTACTGCCTGGTTTTACAGGTCGGTAACCTGCCAATTGTTTGCAACTTTATTTATGTTGCCAGGCTCTGATACATTCCATGATGAATTGCAAGGAAGGGGTGGTCCCTCTTTCATAGCCTCTTCTACTTACTTATTTATATCGCCTACAGCTGTGCAGCACTTTACAGCTGACAGTATGGTACATGTAATGTATATGGGAGAGATAGAAAGAGTAGCAACTTATAAAAAAACTTAGGGGGCATATTATCAAGAACAGCAATAACATTATCATATTATCACTCCCATTATCGCCGCTTTAGCAGCAGTTACCGGACGCTCAAGCGGCGATAATTTTAACGCCTTTGTTGATAATACGCCCCTTAGGAGGCCATTTAGAACTCAGTCAAACTTCTTTAAAGGTGGGGGACCCATTGGATTTTGAATGGTGACCTTGGCCTTCACCACCAAAACTACTGACCATGTGGTCCATCACATGTCTGCTGGGTTACAGCAGTGGTCTAAACGGCCCCATTGAGAGAGGAGTGACCATCACTGATTTCAACTGCACAAGTCCACGATTCGAAGAATATTGGATCTCAGGTGAGAAAAACAATAGCCCCAATGTTTGGAGAGAAAACATCCTGCTTGTTGTGTCCATTTTTATTTTGTTTTTCAGAAACAACCGTATTCCCTTTCTGGATTTCTTTCTGAAAAGCTAAATAAAATGTCGAGCAGGCCAAACAAACGAGGAACCTGATCTGCATGTTAGCACAATTATTCCCACCAGATTGGCGGGGATCTCTAAATATAGTGGCTAGTCTTCCATCAAGGGGGCAGAGGTCTGGATCTCCACAAACTTTGGAGGCTGGCGGGCCATACATGAGGTGAGCTGCTGCATGTAGGATGGATTTGATGAGGCAAGTGACGATTTAGAGAGGCCATTCAACATCACTATGCCATCATCCATGTGTGAAAGCATCAGCGACTGTATTGTTATCCTGCAGCTGAATGCAGAGATATACGTTTTCAGTTTCTTGAGTACAGCAATGTTGTGTGAGTTTTTCAATGTTCAAGGACATAGGTTTGATCAACGTTGAAGCCTGGTGATTTAGTATAGTAGACATGTACAGGCGAATTCCAAGTTTGGACAGTGTTTTAATCAACTATTGTACTGGGGAAAGTGTTAGGAGTAGATGAGAAAGAATTCTGTTTTCAATGGGTTCATTTAGAGGAAAAAGAAGTTAATCCAGTTAATTCAAGTTTTTAGGGTCAAGATGTTTGAGGGCAAGATAATTTCAACTACTGAGGAGTATCATACTAGATTTGATGATACTATTCTAACAATTAAGCATGGGAAAGAGTGGTTCTATAGAGAGGTTAAAAATGTGTGTGAGAGTATGGATCATTGTGGTACGGTGTAAGGCAAGTTTTTCTAATTTGAGAAAACACATTTTGACCCAGTGGGATCTTGACTTAAGGAACATAACCAGTTTAACATTTTTCCTTCAAGGTCCTCATCTTGATTGAGAGGATGTTCAGCATGGTGTCATGGTCAATTGTGTTGAACGCAGCCAAAAGGTTAAATAGTACAAGAACAGATATGTCACCTTCCCCTAGATATCGGAGAATCCTCTGGAGTACCTAGAAGGTTACAATTTTCATGTTGTATTCGGGGTGGAAGAATGAAATGTGTTGCTTAGCCTGTCGGTAGGCCTATTGGTCTGTGTTTAAGTAGAGACAGTTTTCTAAATGATTTCGCTAGGAAGGTAAGTTTGGACACCGCGCTTAAATACAGAATGTTATTAGGATCGAGATTACTATTTTGGGGATCTGTGAGATTTAGACGAATGCTACAGAAGAAGGGAAAATAATTTTCTATAGTGATGAGTTTATTATTCTTAGAAGGATGATGTCTTGGGTGCAGGCTGTAACTGCAGTTAGGCATTGGGTCACCTGCGTACGTAGAGTGTTTAGTGGAGTTAAACTATTTTGTGAAAAGCTTGTAAACCTAATAGTTTGAATGATGACCATTTTGGGATGCTTCTTTATGATGAGTACGACGAAGCACTTTTAATCTGATTTTGATCTCCTTCTGAATTTTTCAGTGTTTTCTCTAGAAACCATCTTTCTAATAACAAGGCAACGCAGTGTGGATATTGAGACTCAGAATGCCATTTCTGCCTACCAATGTACCTTTTGTACAGTATGACTTGACTTTTCTGCAGTTGCAAAAATTAGACTTTTGTGAATCACAGGCTTTGCAACCACAAAAAGGATTGTACTACTGAATATCGACCACCAGAATAGCATGATACAATAAAATGAAGGACAGAATATTAAAGTACAAAATATGTCAAGATATTGAAAGGCAAGTGCATATAGGGGGGCAAAGAATTACCATTACTAACTCCTCATCTACTTGCCTTGAAGATATAGGTCCACATATGCGAGTTAGGAAAATAAACTCTAGACATATTTACCTGTTAATATTTCTATCAAAATTTTGAGCTCAAGATAATGCCCTACTGACATTCAGAGGTTGATATCCAAGGTGTACAACAAAAAAATGATTTTTGCACCCACATCTCAAGTACTGTTTGTGCAAGTCACAAAGGTGTGTGCTGATTTTGAAAATTTTATGCAGGAGTCTCTCATGTGATGTGTCACCAATCAGTAATGCATCATTTTAGGCAGAAAACATTTAATACCATGCTCATATGCAGATTTTTCAGGTTGAAAACTAAGTGGAGCAGTCAAAGCTTGAGTACAGCAATCTCAATTGAGAGATGCTGTACTTGGTGGAGCCAAAATAGAGCCTATCTTAGAAGACTACATCCATTTAACAGTGAGCAGAAAATCAAAAAATGTGACACTGCGCAAACTAATAGACAAAAAACATAATCACCACCCTATGCCCATGAGGTGAATGTAAGAAAACAGGGCTTTTTGCCCACATCTGGAATACTATATGCTGGTTTCAACTCTGACAGCGCACTGAAGCCTGTTAACCAAGACCCAGTGCAAGTGCTCTCTCTCTAAAGCAGTTGTCTGTGAATTGGCAATCTCAACTGACAAGGACATTACCCCCCTTATAATTCCCTAGTATATAGTACCAGTGGGGCCATGGGTGGTAAAATGGACCCAGGGCTTGCAGCACTGGTTGTGCCAACCTGAGGGACCAAAATAAACTACTTACTGCAGGTCGACCATGTGTGGCAAACTCAATTCACTATCTTGGATAAATGGCAGTCCCCCCTAAGGAAGGCCTCCTAAAGCCCAGGAGGCATGGTGTATTATATTAAAAGTGTGAACAAATAAGTGCATGCTTATGTGACCCTATAGTGCCATTTACCATAAAAGAAACTATAGGTGATAGACGGTCCATAGGATGAAATCTGTTGGCACTCAAGCAAACCAGAGGTTGACAGCTCCATTATGTTACCGCCTAAAAATGTCATGTTGGGTATGAAATATTGTGCCTTCTCAATCCTTAGAGGAATCTCATGTTGAGAGCAATATGGCATGCACCCAGTTGGCTACCTTGGAGGTTGTCCACCTGGCTGCCAAGCCCAAGCTTCACGCAGTTTGTACCGCCGTGAAGGCTAGCCACACATGCAGGGTGGGCTGCCTGGTCTGCACAAAATAAATAGATTCCTGCCATCTTTAGGGGTGGCAGAAGAGACGTTTTCTGGGTAGAAAGCTGACTCACACCTCTGGATGTGGTCACCTGAGGGGCGAACTAGCTGCAGGGGCTAGCAGTCCATTGGCTACTTGTTCCCACGCCCCTAAATCTGTGATTTAAGGGACACCCCTGACAGCAGAACATCACTTCTGAGCAACCTGCATCAAAAAGGACAGAAGAAGAGACCTGTGTCTCTGACAAAAGGACTTGCACAAGCAAAAGAGGAATACTCTGCACCTGTGGCAACACTTCTGGAACTGCCTTTGTGGTTTGACCCCATCACCTTTACCCTGCAAGGGTACCAGGTAACTCGGCCCGCAAGTGATGGATTGTCACTAGCAGTTTTTACCATTGACTTTAATGATAATGTTTCACTGTATTATTTTGCACTGATTTTATATTGCTTTAAAAATCTATAAATGTGGTTATATGCATGCTCTTCCATTCATTTTGGAGTCTAAATTAAGATAAAATGCACTCTATGTTTATAAATTTGCATCAGATTTCTCTCAAGTTGTGTCAGTTACTTATCTATAATGTTGATACTCTGAAATGCTTAACCCATGTTCCTTTAGTAAAGCCTGATTGGTCTCGGACACACTACCAGAACTGAGCTAAGGATTTATTTGTGTGAATCCAAGGTCCATCTTTGGGCTATTGTGAAAGCACACTACATAATACTCCACTTTAATACATTGGTGTTTCAGCTGTAGGGATTTTAGACCGTTGTTTCTCAGTATCACTTGGTCATAAGTGATTTTTTTTACAAGAGATCCACTTATTTGACTTTAGCATCAAACATATTTTTCTCAGACTTTTTTATATTTTTCTAATTGGATTGTTAGAGGGCTGTGTGGACCCTCATTTCAATAAGTACATTTAAAAGGCTTTGGTAAGTTTCACATTTTTAAAAAAGGTCCTAAAATCCAGGTAACATGTTAGGCACAATGGAGGCTGGCAAGGTTCTCGACTTATAATAAAACAAAGGAAAGGAGTAACCCCAGGACATAGAGTCCTAGCAATCCAGCACAGAGGTTCTCGAATTGTCAGTCATCCTTGTACTAAGATTCAGTGATCTCAGGGTTTTTTTGCAAAGCAAGGGGCATTAGCTATAGAGTGACAGTTAAAATGGTGGAACTTGAAAAAGCCCACAGCTCCTACAAGAAAGAAAGGTACAAGAGGGAGTCCATTCCTCAGAACAAGACCTTGAAGAGGAAGAGGCTCTAACCCAAATTGATAATTATTGGGAAGAAGGTGAACCTCAACTTTCCACCCTTTCCCATACCCCCCTCACTAGTGGGAAGTGACAGGAGTCACTTTAGTAGACCCCCCCCCCAATGGTAAGGTGGTAGGAACCCTTGAGGATGAGTTTGACCTATTATCTCTGGAGGAGAAAAAGTTTGAACTTGAGAAGAACAGACTATCCCTTCAGGAAAGAAGGGTTAAGATGGACTTGAGGCCGAAAGATGGTGGCAGTAATACTAACAATTCCAGGTAAAAATAATAATCATTTGACCCTAAATCCTCAAAGGGATTGTCCCCAAGTTAAGTGATGGTAATGAAATTGATAAATGTTTTCAGCCTTTGGGAGGGGCTGCAAAATAAGGCGGATAGCACACCAGCACTGGTGTTCTCTATTGTGGGAGTTATTATCAGTGAAGGGCAGAGATAGACTCCTGACCCTTAATGAGGAAGTGGCTGAGTCCCACGAGCATATGAAGGAGACATTCATAGCAGTGTTTGGACTCACCACAGAAGAGAATAGACTGAATTTTAGGGAAACCCATAAAGGTCAAAACCAGATATGGATGGCATTTGTGGACTCTTCAGTCAAAGTAATGCAAAACTACATAAGAGGCAATGAGGTGTATACCTATGATGGGCTGTATAATTTATTTACGAAAGATCACATTTTAACAAACTGTACCGTAGACAATTTACACCAGCATTTGGTAGATTCAGATCTTTCTAGCCCCAGAGAGCTTGGCAAGAGAGCTAATGAGTGAGTAAGGACATGAGTACCCAAGAAGATTCAGGGGAGTGACTCCAGAGAGGGGGGGTTCGGCCATACAAAAAGCAAAGGAGAGAGGTGGTAGCCCACCAAAGAGACTCCCTCAGGATGCCATAACCCTGAAAGCGAGGAGAGCAAAATGCACCTCAGCGCTGGTAACCAGAGGCAGGGGGACACAGGCCTAAAAAATCTCTTGGACAATAGGGTCATGACTTGACTGCCGAACATGGCGACTGCACCACTATGCTGCTCCATGCGGTCATCACTTATCCAACTTCACAACTTTATCCTGGCCCACATCATGAAGGAGCTGCTGCAGATTTAACCCACTGGAGCAAGCTGAGCTACAGGGACGGCGGAGGAGGGATCTGGCATTAGTGGCAGCCCCTGCAGCAGTTCGGAAGAGGTGAGCGAGCCAGTCTAGCTGGAGGAACAGCCTAGCGGTGCAGTCCGGTAAAGGGCCAAGGCTAGCAGGGTGGCAGATCGGGCTTCCCCTGCATTGGAGCCAGGGAGGAGAGAGTGCTGTCAGGGGCCCCCAGCCCTCTTTGCTTGAAGAGACTCCCAACCCCCCCCCACTGGGGGTAGCTGATACATCTGGGCCTGTGACAAGGCAGAGCACTTGACATCACCCTGCGGCCTATGGGTAAATGCCATGGAGGGCATCGCTCTGGCTCCATGCCGGCTCTTCTGAATTTTCCTGTGAGGGAGCACCATACGCTTTTGATGAAGCAGCGGGCCCCGGGGGACACTGGGATATGCTGTGTGACCTGGTCAGAACCGGTCGCTCCACTCGCAGCTCGTCCCTCCCTGCCTGGTATCGATCGTGGTATCCCCTGCATCCTGTTGCTGCCTGGTAACGTTGTATCGCCGTGCATTGCTTTGATTAGTGCCAGCCATTTGTGCCATTGATATCGCTGCATCTCCTGCATTGCTTTGATTAGTGCCAGCCATTTGCGCCACTGGTTGTTTCTGTGCCCGTGACCTCCTTTGTGCCTGTGTCTTCCCTTATTGAGCCTGATCTCGCCCAGCATTGTTTAGCCATTTTTGTTTTCCCCTTAGCCCGTCCCTGCCGCTGCTCCCCTGCGGCCCCACCCCCACTCCCTCCAGCTTCGACCGAGCCTCCCCACTCCCCACCCCGCTCCCGCCACCCAGCTGCTCCTCCCTCGCTCCGCCCCCCTCCACTCTCCACTTATGGCAGAGACACATACGCGCAACGGACGCACCCCATGCGTGCCGAAGGCGCGCCAAAGGTAAGCCCTTCTACCCCCGTCCGCGCCTGGACCGCGCCTAGGGCCAGACCCCCTGGCCCCCGCAAATGCCATCCCTGCCGTCGAACCTACAACGCCTCAACCCTCACTGCACTCAACACCGGACACCTCCAAGACTGCCACCAAGCCGCCCCAGGACGTACCCATGGACCCTTCACCTGCCAATCCTGCAAGTTCTCCTGCATCAAGACCCTCACTACACCCACAAATGCCAAACAGAGTTCCGACAATAACCACCTGAAGTGCATCCTGCTCAACACCCGCTCGGTCCACAGACACGCCATTGAACTATGGAACTTACTCGACACCACATCGCCGGATGTCGCCTTTCTTACGGAAACCTGGATGAACGCCTCTTCAGCGCCCGACATCGCCATAGCCATCCCGGACGGTTACAAGATCATCCGAAGAGACCGCATCAACCAAACAGGAGGAGGCATCGCCATCGTCCACAAGAACACCATTCACATCTCAACCAGCTCCGAGGACACCCTCATAGTCACGAGCACCTCCACTTCCAGATACACACCGACCCCAAGACCACACTCAGAGGCACCCTCATTTACAGACCCCCAGGACCCCGCACACAATTCAGCGAAGATATCGCTGACTTTATCAGCCCACACGCCCTCCCCTCCGACGACTACATTCTCCTAGGGGACCTCAACTTCCACCTAGAGAATAACAACGACAACAACACCACCACCCTGCTGGACAACCTCGCCAATCTCGGACTCAAACAACTGGTGAGTACCTCCACCCACTACGCCGGACACACGCTCGACCCAATCTTCTCCTCCAGCAAGCACATCTCCTTCAATCACGCCACGGGACTCCACTGGACAGACCACATCTGCGTCCCCTTCAGCTTCAGAAAGACCACGACCCACCACCACCCGCAACAAGTTCCCCGCAGAAACTGGAACAAAGTTACCACCGACCAGCTCACCACATCTCTGAACCAAAACCCTCCCCCATATCAACAGACCCAAATCAAGCAGCCATCAATCTCGCACAGTGGATCACCCACTGCGCTGACCAATTAGCACCCTTGAAAAACCATCACAACAAACCAGGGAACAAAAAAGCCTCCTGGTTCAACGACGACCTCAAGAACTCCAAAAAGAACTGCCGCGCCCTCGAGAAAGCCTGGCGAAGAAACCCAACCACAGACAACATGACCGCCCTCAAGGACGCCACTCGCAAACACCACCAGATGATCCGCTCCACCAAGAAATCAGCATTCAAGGATCGACTAGACAACAACGCCCACAACAGCAAGGAACTCTTTAGCATTGTCAAAGAGCTCACCAATCCCAGCGCCGGAACCAATGACATCACTCCCTCTCAAGACCTCTGCGACTCTCTAGCCTTGTTCTTCCACAGCAAGATCGCGGACATACATAACAGCTTCGGCAACCAGTCCACTCCCCTCACCACCGAACTGAAGCCCCCTCCACCACCCTTCGCGCCTGGACCCCGATTAGCACCGAAGACACCATCCGCTTGATGAACTCCATCCACTCCGGATCACCAACTGACCCATGCCCCCACCACATCTTCAACAAGGCCGACTCCATCATCGCACCCCAACTCCGGGACATCATCAACTGCTCCCTCAACACCGCTACCTTCCCGGAAAGCTGGAAACACGCCGAACTCAGTGCCCTCCTGAAGAAACCTACTGCAGACCCCACCGAACTTAAAAACTACCGCCCCATCTCGCTCCTCCCATTCCCCGCCAAAGTCATAGGGAAGACCATCAACAGTCAGCTCGCCGCCTTCCTCGAGTCTAACGGCTCCCTCGATCCCTCACAGTCCGGCTTCCGAGCCAACCACAGCACCGAGACCGCCCTCATCGCAGCCACAGACGACATCCGGACACTACTTGACAACGGGGAAACAGCTGCCCTCATTCTCCTGGACCTCTCCGCAGCGTTTGACACGGTCTGCCACCGCACCCTTGTACAACACCTCAGCACCGTCGTGTTACAAGAAAAAGCATTGGATTGGATCATCTCGTTCCTCACCGGAAGAACCCAAAGAGTCCGCCTCTCCCCTTTCAGATCAGAAGCCACCGAAGTCATCTGCGGCGTACCACAAGGATCATCGCTCAGCCCCACCCTCTTCAATGTCTACATGAGTACCCTCGCACCCATCGCACGCCAGCACAACCTCAACATCATCTCATACGCTGACGACACACAGCTGATCCTCTCCCTCACCAAAGACCCAAACACCGCCAAAACCAACCTACACGAAGGAATGAAAGACGTAGCCGAGTGGATGAAGAACAGCCGCCTAAAACTGAATTCAGAGAAGACGGAAGTCCTCATCCTAGGATCATCCACCTCGGCATGGGACGACTCATGGTAGCCACTGGCCCTAGGAAGTGCATCCAAACCAACAGACCATGCTCGCAACCTGGGATTCATTATGGACTCCTCCCTCTCGATGACCAGACAAGTCAACGCCGTCTCATCGTCATGTTTTAACATCCTACGCATGCTCCGAAAAATCTTCAGATGGATCCCAACCGAAACAAGGAAGACGGTCACCCAAGCACTTGTCACAAGCCGACTGGACTACGGAAACACCCTCTACGCCGGAACCACAGCCAAATTGCAGAAAAGACTTCAAGGCATTCAGAACGCCTCCGCTCGACTCATCCTAGACATACCCCGCCACAATCACATATCCGGCCACCTGGGAGACCTTCACTGGCTCCCCGGCAACAAGAGAACCACGTTCCGTCTCCTCACTCACGCACACAAGGCCCTCCACGACCTAGGACCCAGATACCTCAACACTCGCCTGACCTTTTACACCCCCACCTGCCAACTACGATCGTCCAACCAAGCCCACGCCGCGATTCCACGCATCCGAAGAACCACCATGGGACGAAGTTCTTTCTCCTACTTAGCGGCCAAAACCTGGAACTTACTCCCCACCCACCTCCGTCTTACACAGAACCACCTCTCCTTCAGAAAACAACTCAAAACTTGGCTGTTTGATAAGTAGCGAACCCCTCTCCCTCAAGCGCCTTGAGACCCTCTGGGTGAGTAGTGCGCTATACAAATTCTTGACTTGACTTGACTTGACTGTGTGATGCATAGCACCCAAAACATCGGCGCTGTTGGCTGTTAGAGCTGTGTCCCCTCTTTACCCTCCATGGATTTCCAGCCACAGGGAGTGCCACTGTGGCCTTCCTCCCACATGCTTTCTCCCCCCTATTGCCACCTCACCTGGACATGCTGGGCACCCTAGAGTAACTGCCTCTCCTAGGCCCACAGCATGGCCCAGGGCTAGATGGTTCTCAGTGGGCCAGATTGGTACACGAAGGAAAACAACACTCGGACCTTGCACCAGCCCCTTGGCCTTCCATGGGACCCCAGCAACATGTGTTGCTGAGATGGTGGGTCCAGGGTTGAATTGTGATATGAACGAACTGGGCAGGGAGCCTCGGAAACCATTTCAACTGCCCACTGATTTGGTAATCTCAACTTTTTATTTCCTCCTCTTGCTGAACGCCCTCCTTGGTGTCTGAACAGGCTTGCTTGTTGCTTTGGCATGAAATCCCATTAGAGGGCCATGCTGGAAGAGAGCGTGCTCGTGGCAAAGACGGCCAAGCCAGGTCCTGGTGAAATCTGCAGTGGTACACCCCTCCTTCTCTGGGACCTTTTGGTCCTCCCTTTAGACCTTTGAGGGGGTTTGTGTTCTTCAATGAGGGGTGTGAGGGTCCCTGGATGGAATGCTTCCTGGACCAATGGCTTTGCTCTCTGATGCCCTCAGAGGCCCTGTCCTCCTGCCTTGTCATTGAATAGACCCACAGAGCCTTGGTGCGGCACCCTTCCTCCCGGGTCCCAGCCTCGACCTGTGATTGCAATCCTCAAACTTGCCTAGCACCAAGGCAAGATCATTTACCAGTCTCACATCATCATGATCTTTCCAGGTTACACCAGGATGGTGCAGCAACAACAATAATCCTTTCTGGCAGTGACAATGTTTATGTTACCTCAAAATTCAATACATGCTACTATATCCGGCTAGATTAAAAGTCATCTACAACTCACAGACCCTCTTCTTTGAGCCACATGAGGAGGTCTTTTAATGGACTGATGAGAGGTTTCACTCCCATGCACATGGATTCTGACTGGTCCCAAGGGTATAGATGCAATGGACCTGCTAAAACCCAAGTGAAGAGATGCAACAGGTCTCACTCTTCAAAAAGGCAGTATGAGAGGACCAGGCTAGGTTTGTGGAATTCATGGAACCTCAGTTATCAGCCACATCATCTCTTCAATGACACTGATGAAGGAAGTCGATACTTGCAATGTTTGCAGCGAACCTTGATGTGGTCCAGAACATTCATGACCGCAAGACTTTTAGGACAGTATATTTGACTTCCCTAGTTGATTGACATTGTTAGGTATGGGAATCCATTAGGATGGGCTTGGCGGGGTTCACTGTCGGGGCCTGCCCCACAACAAATACTTTGTGTTTTCAAATTATGGGAGGTGGGGTTTGGGAACTGTTTCCTTTATTAATATTATATTTTTTCTGCAAA
Organism: Lissotriton helveticus; assembly: GCF_964261635.1. Taxonomy (NCBI): domain Eukaryota; kingdom Metazoa; phylum Chordata; class Amphibia; order Caudata; family Salamandridae; genus Lissotriton; species Lissotriton helveticus. Next base: position 952,341,276 of record NC_136057.1, read on the forward strand.
CATGCTAAGAGTTTTTCCCATTGCCTATCTTACCGACATTTCCTCCTATTCCATCAAGAATAGCTTTAAAAAAGGCAACTCCATGGACCAACTTCATGTGGTATCATGGAATGCAAATAGCTTACCAGATAAGATTAAATGAGGGGCAGTTCCATTCTGAATCATGATTGGGGCAGATGTTCTGCTACTTCAAGAGATCCATCTCCTAGGTAACAAGTACCCTTGTTTGGTCTAGTTCGGCTACACTCACAGTTTCCACTCAGGGTTCATGAGGGAATCCAGGTGTGGTGGCAATCTGACCAAAACTCATGTTCTGTTCCAACATGTCAGGACATGGGTAGACCAACAGCGTAGATACACGGCAGTCACTGGAAACATTATATGGCAAACCTCTTATGTTTCTCTGTATCTTCGCTCTTCCTCCCCTTAGTCAGTCTGTTGTGGATTTATGGGGAAACCTTTCTTAGAGGCTCAAGTATTAGAGAGCCTTTCTTAGAGGCTCAAGTATTGGAGAGCTAATTGGAATGGTGTCATGGACCACTCGATGGACCGTGGTATTCACATAGACCCCCTTGGGGACTGGAAGAACCCACTTTTCCTCTTTTGCAACTGCCTTGGGTTTAGTTGATGGAGAGCACACCATCCTTCCACGTAGGATTATATGTTTTTTCCCCCAGCACATGGCTCCTATCCTCATCCCTGCTTCGATTATTTTTTAATGCCACGTATCTACATTGAATTTCAGTTGCCACTATCTAGGCGTGGGGGCTTTCCAATCACTCCAAGTGGCCATTCGACTTCACGTAGGCTGTCAGCACCCGGCTTTCCGATCAGGCCTCTCACCTTGGAGTTTACAAAATCCATATAATCAGTTGCATATTGAGTGCTATATTGAGGAATATTTTACACATAATGTTGGTTATCTAGCATCCCAAACCAAGCTGTGGGAGGCTCTGAAACCCACCCTGCCGGGTGGATATTAGCTATTCAAGGGGGAGCAGCAATGTCGGCTGCAGGACTTGGTGCATCTTAAATCCCGGATGGCAGAATTAGATGCACAGAGTCACTGGGAGGATAAGTGGAGAAGTGTGGCTCAATGGTTAGAGTGTGTAAGAATAACAGGAGGGGACCCATAAACCAGGTTGGGATGGGTGTATAATGTAAATAGAAACAATTCCCAACAGGTATTATTTAGGAGACAATTTACACAATGTATGCAATTAGCATTACAAGAAAAACCAACAAGGAGTCACTGGAGTTCTTTGAAAAGGTATTATTCACCAATAATAAACAAGGTTTTTTTTTCATAGGGTAATACAGTTAAACAGCACTGTACAGAAGGAATCATGTGACAACCCAGTGGCACTTGGTAAGTGGTGATATATACAGTAGGTGACTGTGAAGGTGCAAGTGCTAGAGTGAGCAGCGTGATCGGCGCATAGTGACAGATAATAAAACAATGGTGGCTCCAAAATAAGATCAAGTTGTAGTCACTTAAAACATGATTCAAAACAATTTAACAGGAGCACCAAGCTTGATATGCGTCTTATGATTATGCTGTAAGGTCGACGGCGTTTCGATCCCTGTGATTTGGGATCATCATCAGGACGGGGTTGTCGATGTGGACAGTGCTGTGGGGGGGAGAGAAAGGCAATTGAGATGGGCGCAGGGGAAGGCTGGGGAATATTTCGCTGCCAGGGTGGGGATAGTGCCGGAGTGGCGCTACTAATGGACTTGCAGGCTACAGGTAATATAAAGTGACTAAAGGCTTACCAGGATAACGAATATAGTGTCGCGTGGCTAGGTGGTTGAAGGCGTGAGCGCGAAAAACGTATATCGTCAGCCAGGCAGGTGTCCTGGTGATGGCTAAGGCAAAAGACAATGGGGAGCGGGGGAACTTAATGTGACTAGTGACTTTACAGGAATGCGATTATAGTTTCTCGTGGCTAGGTGGCGATTACTAAGTACATGTGGTGGGGGAAGAGCGAGAGGGCAGAAGCGCGGAGTAACAGAACTTACAACATCAGCCAGATCGAGTTTTCATGGGCTGGGTGTCCTGGCGGAGGCTCAGGAGTGGAAGGCTGCAAGGGAGTAAAAGCATGGGGCAGAGAGTTACGTTTGGACACACAGGGCGGGGTAAGCCGTCTCGGTGCGGTCAGATCGCAAGGAAAAGAGTTTACCTGATCCTGTAAATCGTCGCGTCAGATCAGCGGAGGGGTAGTCGGGCGCCTGTGGGGAGACAAGGTAGCGAGGGTCAAAAACCGGCAATGGCGGGAAAGCAATTTAGAACGGATCTAGTAGAGATCGCACCGGGGTAGGCGAACCTCATGCGTACCTGTGTCAATCAAGGCAGCTCAGGGCGATGAGGGCTCTGTTGGATCACGTCCGGTTGGCAGTGAATGCCGGAGCTAACAGGGGCTCGGTGTCCTCAGTCGCAAATATGAGAACCGAGTGCATGGGAGGCGCGGGGCGTGGTTAGGAGGAGAGGGCGGGAAAGGGGCGTGCCTGGGTGGTTGCGTGGCAACCAGGACAAACAGGAAATGGCCTTAGTGAAGCAGGGCTGAAATCGGCGGCGAGGCCGACGAGGAGGAGAGAATAGTATCAGCGTCACCCTACTCATTGACGTATTTAAATTCATGAGGCATGACAATTGTTAAATTACAGGAGGAGGGTGGGAGTATCGAAAGCAGATGATTCATTGTTGTACATGATTGTGAACCATCAATCCACTACTCATATCAGCATTACAGTTCATGCAGAGTGACATAAATAAGGCATTTGATGAATAGTCAGCTGATAAAGCATACGGTATGAGGTGTTTACATGAGGTTGGTGTCCAGCTGGGCCTGTGGTCTAAAACCGGTGGGTTAATTGACATCAAGTTAAAGGGGGGTGGAATAACACTTATGCAGTGATGGAGGTAACACAAGGTCAGTGCCTAGCTGGGCATCTGGTCTGAAACCGGACGATTAATTACATCAGGATATGTGGGTAGGCATTCTCAGAGGAGTGGGATTAAATAGTAATGGTATTAGTCCACTCTTTAAGAGTGTTCAGCCCATGGTTGACCGAGTCAACACGTGAAATCCATTTGCACTCAGCTCTTCCTAGAAGAGAGGCCATGTTGCCCCCCCTGATGGGTAATGTGGGTTTTTCTATGACCATCCATCTGAGATCTGTATCAACATGGAACATTTCTATGAAATGTGTGACCAAGGGAGCAGTAAGGACTTTACAATTGATCCTACTCTTATATTGGATTATCCGTTGTTTTACCATTTGGGTGGTTTGACCAATGTAGATGAGGTCGCAGGGGCAACGAATGGCATAGATGACATTTTGGGTTTTACAATTAGAATGGTGAGTGAGGGGGTGTGTTTGTCCGTTGTAGGTGAATTCTTTGGTTTCGATGGTCAACTCGCACACACTGCAGGACTGACATTTGAAGTGTCCGATCACTGGAGTGAGCCCCCAAGCGGCTGTGATGGTGTGCTTTTTGGCTTCTGGGGCGGGCCAAGTGATGGCGTGGACCAGATGGTTGGAGATGTTTTTGCCCTTTTGGTATGAAAATAAGGGTGGTTCATGGAATTTTTCATCAGAGCGTAAGATTGGCCAGTTTTTCTTGATAATTTTGGCGATTGTGTTGCTGTCTGGGCTGAAGACAGAGACGAAGGGGATTCTTGTCATGGATTTTTGGTTGTTTTTTGGAAGTAGTAGGTCTTCACGGTGGTTGTACCAAGCCCGTTTTTTTGCTTTAGTCACCCACCGTCGTGGATAGCCTCTGTTGATAAGTTTGTTGACCAATATCTCTGCCTCCCGGAAGTAATCTTTTCGCCATTTACAGTTCCGGCGAATTCGCAAGAACTGGCCATAAGGAAGTCCGTCACGTAGGCCTCTCGGGTGGTGGCTGGAGTAATGTAGCAAGGTGTTGCGTTCCGTTGGTTTACGGAAAAGCAATGTCCCAAGGGCACCGTCTTCTACATGAATAGTGACGTCAAGGAATGGTAGATCATTAGATTTGTAGTCGCTGGTGAATTTGAGGTGTTCCTGTGAGGTATTGAGCCAATCAACAAAGGGAAGAAGGGTGTCGGAAGCTCCATTCCAGATCATTAGAATGTCATCTATATACCGGCGCCATAGATGGATTCTGGGCCGGTATGGGTTGATGGGGCTCAAGATCAAGGATTTCTCCATATCGTGTACAAATAAAATAGCAAAGTTCGGGGCGAAGCAAGCGCCCATAGATACTCCCTTGATTTGCAAATAATAGTTACTTTTGTACAGGAAATAGTTGTTTTGTAGAGCTACACGAAGGAGATCCATGACAAATTCGGTGGGGATTTTAGTTGGTTGTGGCCTGGAGAGTAGGAGGTTCTTTATAACTTCGAGACCTTCACGATGGGGGATGCTGGTGTAAAGGGACTCGATGTCCATGCTCACCAATAATTGGTTATTTGGATCAAAGGTTTGGTCTTCTATGGTGTTAATAAGGTCCATAGTGTCCCGTATGTATGTATCGGTGACAGGTACGAACTCCTTAATGATCGCGTCCAAGTATTTTCCCAGGGGTTCCAGTATGGAGCCACATCCCGACACGATCGGGCGTCCAGGAGGATTCCTGGCATCCTTGTGTATTTTAGGGAGGACGTATAGGACCGGTGTCCTCGGGTGTGGATTATTCAGATATTCAAATTCTTTTTTGCTTATGATGTTGCAGTCTCTGGCTCCGATTGTGATTGAAAGAATCTTTTGTCTAATTTCAGTCAAGGGGTCTTTCGAGAGAATGCGATAATGCTCGATGTTAGTGAGTTGGCGTTCGATCTCTTGGTCATATTGGATGTTACTTAGAATGACGATGCCGCCCCCCTTGTCGGCGGGTTTGATGACGATCTCGGTGTTGTTTTGAAGGGAGTTGAGAGCTTCTTTTTCAATCAATGGGAGGTTGTAAGGAATGAACCGTGGTGTAAGTTTGAGGTCCATTACTTCCTCGCCGCCGATTTCAGCCCTGCTTCACTAAGGCCATTTCCTGTTTGTCCTGGTTGCCACGCAACCACCCAGGCACGCCCCTTTCCCGCCCTCTCCTCCTAACCACGCCCCGCGCCTCCCATGCACTCGGTTCTCATATTTGCGACTGAGGACACCGAGCCCCTGTTAGCTCCGGCATTCACTGCCAACCGGACGTGATCCAACAGAGCCCTCATCGCCCTGAGCTGCCTTGATTGACACAGGTACGCATGAGGTTCGCCTACCCCGGTGCGATCTCTACTAGATCCGTTCTAAATTGCTTTCCCGCCATTGCCGGTTTTTGACCCTCGCTACCTTGTCTCCCCGCAGGCGCCCGACTACCCCTCCGCTGATCTGACGCGACGATTTACAGGATCAGGTAAACTCTTTTCCTTGCGATCTGACCGCACCGAGACGGCTTACCCCGCCCTGTGTGTCCAAACGTAACTCTCTGCCCCATGCTTTTACTCCCTTGCAGCCTTCCACTCCTGAGCCTCCGCCAGGACACCCAGCCCATGAAAACTCGATCTGGCTGATGTTGTAAGTTCTGTTACTCCGCGCTTCTGCCCTCTCGCTCTTCCCCCACCACATGTACTTAGTAATCGCCACCTAGCCACGAGAAACTATAATCGCATTCCTGTAAAGTCACTAGTCACATTAAGTTCCCCCGCTCCCCATTGTCTTTTGCCTTAGCCATCACCAGGACACCTGCCTGGCTGACGATATACGTTTTTCGCGCTCACGCCTTCAACCACCTAGCCACGCGACACTATATTCGTTATCCTGGTAAGCCTTTAGTCACTTTATATTACCTGTAGCCTGCAAGTCCATTAGTAGCGCCACTCCGGCACTATCCCCACCCTGGCAGCGCAATATTCCCCAGCCTTCCCCTGCGCCCATCTCAATTGCCTTTCTCTCCCCCCCACAGCACTGTCCACATCGACAACCCCGTCCTGATGATGATCCCAAATCACAGGGATCGAAACGCCGTCGACCTTACAGCATAATCATAAGACGCATATCAAGCTTGGTGCTCCTGTTAAATTGTTTTGAATCATGTTTTAAGTGACTACAACTTGATCTTATTTTGGAGCCACCATTGTTTTATTATCTGTCACTATGTGCCGATCACGCTGCTCACTCTAGCACTTGCACCTTCACAGTCACCTACTGTATATATCACCACTTACCAAGTGCCACTGGGTTGTCACATGATTCCTTCTGTACAGTGCTGTTTAACTGTATTACCCTATGAAAAAAAACCCTTGTTTATTATTGGTGAATAATACCTTTTCAAAGAACTCCAGTGACTCCTTGTTGGTTTTTCTTGTAATGCTAATTGCATACATTGTGTAAATTGTCTCCTAAATAATACCTGTTGGGAATTGTTTCAATGGTTAGAGTGGCAGACCCTGATGCAGAGGTCTAGCCCGGGACCAGGGTTCAATTCCCGCCTCGGCGGGTCTTGGGCTCAATTTCCTCGGACCTGATAATTCTCACCTCGGTGCCTATTCTAATCAGGGGTCCCACTCTGCAACTCTGGGCAATAGCTTGCTTAATCCCCACAACGGCCCCAACAATGCTAGGATGCCTGGCTTCACCTTGGGGGTGCCCAGGAGTGGGCACTTCACAGGGAAAAGCCAGGAAGGGCTCCACAGCGGTATGCATACAAGCGCCGAGATACCCTCATGGGGTTGATTCGTGCGCTATACAAGTACTACTACATTTACATTTACTACATAGGCACATGGAGCGTAAGCAACTGAGTTTTGTACAACAGCAATACTAGCAAACTCTGCTGGGAGATGCCGAACAGTCCTCGCAGGTGGCGCAGAGCTGCATATATCAATTAGAGGGCAAGTCGAGTAAAATGCAACATAGATTATGCCAGAGTACCTCTTATTCTTCCTCTGTCCCACTCATTTGGGAGCCTTCTGGCACATTGCTCTCTGATCCCAGGGATACAGACTTCAGTTTTGCCTCCCATTTTGAAGATGTGTACAATCAGCAGTAGGTCTTATCACTGAAATAGATTACAGAATTTATGAATGCCTTTCCCCTTTGAACCATCTTGTCTGTAGAAAGTGACTTATTGGAAGGTGTACTCACCGTGGAGGAGCTTTTGTCAACCCTAGTGGGGGTAGTGACCCGGGAAAGCCCTGGGGCCTAATGGGGTTCCCTGTGAAATCTTCAAAGACTACATGCCTAAGCTTCAGACGTACATTCAGGGGTAATTAATTTCTCAGCTGCCGCTCTGATGCCTGATTGGCAACATGCGAAGATTGTGGTGTTCCCTAAGCCTGGTCGGACGAGGAATAAGTACTCCTGGTATCACCTGGTTTCCCGCCTCAATTTAGAGGTGAAGATTCCATCAAAAGCGCTGGTGAATAGGCTAATGTGATTAATATCCGACCTGGTTTATGCTGATCTGGCTGGATTTTTGACTTATCATGCCACCAAACATAATATTCGACAATTATATAATGTGTTGGCACTAGCCAATAGATTGGAGGGACCGAATATGCCGATATTGACAAGGCATTCAACTCAGTGAGCTGTGAATACTTGTTGATGATCTTTCATTGCCTACATTTCAGCCCTAGATTTCTTTCCTACCTCACTCTTCACGTACACTGACATGACAGAAGTGGTGTGGATGGTTGGTGCAAGATTGGAACAGTTTGAAATACAATAAGAGAGGAGGCAGGGATGTCCCCTTTCTCCCCGGCTGTTTGCTCTTGCCATTGAGCCTCTGGTGGTGTGGGTGAGGATTGCCGCTCAGGTACATGGTTTTGCGTGGAGGAAAGAATCTCCGATAGAATAACATTATATACTGACAATGTCTTCTTCTTCCTCACAATACCCCAGAACTCAGGCCCCCGTATCCTGAAAATTACGCATGTTTTTAGTAAAACCTCGGGCCCATACATTAATGCATCGAAGTATACAGCGTTTTCTATAGGTAGCTGTCCGCAGGACTTAGGTTGGGTGACGGGATTGCAGATTGCCTCGGTGCGTCCAAGTACCTGGGTGTCTTTATATTCCCTGGCATGGGCACATAACTTGGAGCCTGTGTTTGCTTGTTTGAAAGAGGATGTCCGAGGCTGGTAGGTCTTGCTTCGTTGGCAGTTTTTAAAATGGTGTTGTTGCCCCAGTTTTTGTGCTAGCTGCAGACTTTCCCTTATGACATTCCACAACACTAATTACAAAAGCTGGATCACATTCTTAACAGCTTCCTCTGGGAGGGTGGAACCCCCGTATTGCCCTCAATATATCTGTTCAATCCACTTATTGTGGGGTATAGCAGATAATTAATTATATTATTGTGCATCACATTTTCTAGTCATCAGTCACTGGTGGTATGTCCTTCAGGGCGACCTCGTCTTTGCATCCAAGAAGTGGACGATGGGGACACCCCTCTAGTCATCTATCTATATGGCGGGGTGGTGGTGGTGATCATCCTCCAGCAGCTTGAGTGGTCCTGAATCAGTGTAGAAATTCCCCATGTCAAATGGGATGGTGAGGGAGGCTGACAAAGTAGCCACTGCTCTGGCAGCTGCAACAGGTGGCTGTGATGGAAGGCTTTCAGTAGTGGGTCTTCATAGGGATTTTCCCTTTGTGATGTCATGAGTGGAACGGTACTTAAGTCCTTTCTGGGGGAATACCACCTCCATAATGGTCAGTTCCATCGCTACCTTCAGCTCTGTCATGCACTGACCCCGTACATTGTGACCCTGTCCAACCTCCGTGAATTTAACCCATTGGAGGATAAACTTATTATGGGAGACCCGAGTGGTTACAAGATTGTAAATATATATCAGACACTTATCACAAACAGACCAGATATTTTCCTTGTTCTCAGGGGCGCATGGGAGGCAGAGGTAGGGGTTTCACAGAGGCTCTTGGGGCACCTCAGGAGGTGGCCATTGCAGCCAGACTTAGGCTGATCCAGTTTAGATACCTCCATAGGGTGTATTTCACACACTATCGACTGTGGCGGATGGAGTTGATTGCGTCCACGACTTGTCTCTGATGTAGCACACTGGACGGAATGTTTTACGCACAGTTTGGGGTTGTCCTGCACTGGACCAGTTCTGGTGAAGGGGACATCTTGCCTGGGCAAGGTCTTGTCATGGTTGGCTCTGATGGACCCGAAACTGACACTCTGGGTGTTGTAATAGATACAAGCCCTCACTATTGTTTCTGGGTCTGACTCAGGTGAAATGAGATATAGAAAAAGAGTGGGAGGCCACACCCCCCCCCCATCCCTGTTGGTATGAAAAAAGGAATGTACCACGCCATAGGCTTGGAGGTGGTGTTGTACAAGGCTAGAGGCTGTCCGCAGAAACATCCCAAAATGTGGCAAGTGTGGGCGGATTATAGAGGCATTAAGTTGGAACCTGTCCGTTCTATGCAACAACTGGTGAATAATTAAATAAGAACATTCATGGGATGAGAGGGGCTTGGGAGGGTGCGGAACAAGTGATCTATTTATTAAACTTGTAATGTATGTTATTGCTATAACATGGGTGAGGGGTGGAGCAGGGCTGAGTGTGTAGGTATTTGCTTTTGTATATGCCTTTTTCTCTTCTGTTTTTTACTTCATTTATATGCCGGCCCTCTTGCCATGTTCATGACTCAAAATCAATACAATCTGTTTATTAAAAAAACGAACAACTCTTGGGCAACAGGCTATGCTTTGACTGCCAACAGGCAAGGCACTACAGAGAAGATGCAACCTGCCCCAAAAAGGTGGTTAGCACTGGCCTGTCCAGTGTAGCCATACAGGACACCTCAGATGAGTAGGTCCCCTTAGCTTTTACATTGGAAAAAGGTCCAGATGGTACGTTGGTGACCCCTGAAGGTGGTAGTAAGCACTCCAACTCCAATAAGGTGAATAGGATCACTGTCATTGGCCTGAGAGACACAGTTGCCAGTCTTCTCTTAGTGGTTGACAGGTTGGTGACCCCAGATCAGTCTGTACCAAAGGAAACAAGAAGAGTAAGGTCAGTCCCAGGGGAGATCACAGTCAGACCTGTAGCCTCAGTGCCCCTAGAAAGAGAGGACACCCTTAGCTGGCATAGGGTGGTAGTCAGTCCTGACCTCCGCCTAGATTGTATTCTAGGCAATGACCTCCCAGAGGTGGGTCCGATCCAAGAAGGGGCAGTTGCTCATGGGGCCACCCAACTCAAAGATCCAAGGGATCCTGTCCCTACAGTAAGGAGACTTAGGCCCCAAGAGAAAGGGAAAAAGCATAAGAAAAAGAAAGGGAATCCATTCTTAATTAGAAATTCAGGAAGCCAAAGGCATTCTACCCCAGTAAGGGAGAACCCTAAAGTTGGCACTGGGGTTCTCCTCTCCTGGCCCCAAAGAAACCCTGAAAAGTCAGGCAGCTGTTCAGAATCAGGGTGTCACCCCTGAACAGGCAGAAGGAAGAGTGCAAGAAGGGTATCTGCCAAAGGGAGAGGTAGTCCCCCCTCTCTAAACAGCAACAGAGGTTCCAAGGACCCACATTTGCCCCTGAGGTAGCTCATCCACCTGTCAGTGGAGAGCTCAGGATATGGTTCTGGATTCTGACAGTGGTCAGTAGCCTCTGCTGGGTGCTTGCCTTCATGACAGCACTGTACTTGGCATGGGAGGCGGACCCCATGACCAAAAGTAAGATAGGGCCCCTGACCCTGCTGGTCATGCTGGGTTTGCACAAGTGTTGGGTGACCACTGTGGGTAAGCTATGTTTTGGCCTAGCAAAAACAGTGTTGGAAGAGGTGGGCACCTCACTACCCAAAGAAAAAGGGGAGGTAGATAAAAACGCAGCTGTACTGAAAGACCAGTTTAAAATGGGTCCAGTTACTGAAGAGATGTGTCAACTGCCCAGAGGGAGTGACCTTGACAGGAGGATGTGAGGTAGAGTGGGCCTTGTAATAGTACTGTCAGTTTTCTTTACATTCTTCCTTTCTGACAAGCGAGAACGACTTTCCCAGGGTTGGGCTGAGTCTCCTGGGTGTGTTGGCTTGGGGGGGGCAGGTTGTGTGAGAAGCAGGGCTTTTGCAAATGCCCTCCCACTTTTTGCCACAATTTGAACTGCTAGATGTTGGTTTTCAACACTGACTGTGAACTAATGCATGCTAACTAGACTCCAGTGCCAGTACTCACTCCCTAAAACTGTTATGTGTGAATTGGCAATCCCAATTGACAAAGACTTTAACCCCCTCATAGGTTCCTGCTTTATGGTACCAGTGGTACCCAGGGCATGGGTGGTAAAGGGATCACCAGAACCTGCAGCACTGGTTGTGCCACTCTGAGGGACTCAAATAAACTATTGAGAGCAGGCCTGCGATTGCACACTGCAGAAGCAATTCAAACTGTTCGAACTTGACCATATGTGGCAAAGTCAATGCGCCTTCTTGAATGCATGTCAGTCACCCCTAAGAAAGGCATCTAAAACACAGGAGGAATTATGCATTTTATCAAAGGTGTGGACAAATAAATGCAAGTTTATATGACCCTAGTGTGCCCTTTACCAATAAAGGACACCATAAGTGATATGCAATCCATAGGATAACATGTGCTGGCTCCGGGCAAACCAGAGGTTGGAAGCTCCATTATGGTACCGCCTAAATATGTTTGGTACCAAAGATTGTGCCTTCTCACCTCTGACATGAATCTCATGTCAAACGCAATGTGCAATGCACCCAGGTGGCTACCTTAGAGGTTGCCCACCTGGTTGCCCCAGCTTCTCTGTGTTCTGGTTGGCAAGCCCGCACCTCTCATGTTTGCTGCCACTAAGATAGGATTCTGACCTCCTCTTAAGCAGTGTGATCACTCCCAGGAGTCAGAACAAAGGCTTGGCCAGGAAGGAGGTCACAACTCCCTCCTCCCAAGCAGTCTATTGAAGTTACACATCAAGGTGGTAATCTTCAAAGCTGCATTGCCTCTGATATGTATCAGAGCTGACACCTAGAGGAGGAAACAGCCCTCCCTATGCCACACGCACACTTGCACCTGAACAGGTGGGAAATTAGTTTTTCAAGGAAGTGTTGTACCCCAGAATGCTAGCCATACATCCAGGGTGGGCAGACTTGCATGTACGCTAAAATTAGATTTCTGTCATCTTTAGGAATGTTAGAATAGAGGGTTCTGAGTAGAAAAGGCGATCCACGCCCCTAACTCCGCTAAAACTAGGATTTAAGGGACGCCCCTAACACCAGAACCACAAAGTTACAGGTAGCTACTGTGTTTCTCGGGACCTGCATTTCAAAGTTATTTTCTGCTCCACTTTGCGATGCCAATGGTATTGGTCACCAGTTCGGCAACTGACCCCTTTGTTTGATGCTGCACCTAGAGGGATCTCCATCTAACCTTTGATCAACGTCAGCAACCACCCCGTTGTGTTTTTTGCATTTTTTCCCATACAGCACCGTTTCAGCAGTAAATGCAGCTCTCCTGCGGGTTCTGTTCAGCACCAGGGACAGCCAGGCCAACTTTGCACATAGGCTCCATGGGCCAGATAAAAGTTTACTGACTGTCGTGGCTTGGTCCTGGATCCCGCATCACCTTACTCCTGGAAGGGTACCATGGAATTCAACCTGCAAGTGACCGATTGTCACTGCTGGTTTTTCCTATTTAACGCAATGATAACATTTCACTGTATTATTTTGCACTGATTTTATATTGCTTCAAGAATTTACAACTCTGGTTATATGTATGCTATACCATTCAGTTTTGTGTCTAAATTGATAAGAAAATACACTCTATTTTGTATAATAGGTGTTGGATTTCTCTTTAGTCAAGTCAATTACTTATCGTCCATGTTGGTTCTTAGAAATGCTTAACACATATACCTCTAGCAAAGCATACGCCCCTTGCAATTACGTATCCAGGAACACCGTTGAGCAATTATGAACAGGGACATAAGATATCCCATCACAGAACATTATAATTCTGTACATCCGGCTGACAATACATTTTGGTTCCATGCAATTGAACATGTCGTGCAGAATAAGAGAGGGGGCAAAAGGGAGCTATTGCTTAGGAGGGTGGAAGCAAAATGGATATGCTGTCTTCAATAGACATTATACGGACAGTGAAATGCATTATTTCTTGTAGACAGATAAAATGTATAACTAAACAAATTTGGGTCTTCTTGCGTATGATAATGTAGTGAAGTATGAGGTATTTTATATGAGAGCACTAGGCCTAAAGGTACAGTTTTTGGTACTCGGATCGACTAAATTGAATATAGTACACTATTTTTTAAGTTTGATTTCTTGCATTAAGTACAATATTGTGGTTAATATAGGATGGACATGAGATAACATTTACAATCTTACTATTAGAGAGAAGCTAATGTTGTGTAGGTATTGCTATAAGGACACAGGACCATCAGGCCTGGATGACTATTTTACTTTATTTTATTGTGCATCAGTTTGGCCATAAAAAGAATTTCCATGGGGTTGCATATCACTAGCTATTGAAAGGGGGCCTAAGTGAGAACGTGTTGTGACATTATGCCAGCTTTTTAACAATTAGATATATACTCTGCTCTGTTTACACTATACTAACTTGGACTCTAATTATCTGTTTATATGGGTTGTGATGATAGAATGTGAAATAATGTCTATTTTATCGCTATTGACTTTGAAAGTTAAGCATCAAACATACAAGCCATGGGTTGCAGCTATTAATGCTATTCTTTCACTTCACATCTATCTCTGTCCCTTTGTCCCTTCATCCTTTTGTCCAAAAATGTGCTTGTTGGCCCTATATTGATATTCCTTATGGAACAGTCAGCTGTGGATAGTGCCCGATACTGTGTACTACTTTAAATGGACATCATTGTTGTTGTTGCCAGTCCCATATTGTATTGTATTGTATTGTAATTGCCTTAATATAGCGCTTACTACCCCTGACGAGGCGTCAAAGCAGTTTTTCGGCGGGTAGCACGCTACGCCCGGACCCACAGAGGATTAGTGTTGAATTAGTATAGTGAAACATGCAAGTACATTTTAAGTGGTGGATAGGTTAGTCAGTTATTTGGATTTGGAATGATAGAGTAGGACAAAGGTTTGTATTTATTTATCGCTCGCTTGTTGACGCATGATATTCAGGGAGCCTATAAAGGATTAGTGGTGAATTAATATGGTGAAATATGAGGTAATTTCAGTGGTGGATATAAATCTGTTACTTGGAGTGAGAAGGATAGCGGATGGATAAATGGGGAAGAAAGATTTGCATTCATATAGCACTTGTTACCCTTGATGGGTGTTGAAGCGCTTTTTTGGAGAGTAGCACGCCACTCCGGAACCCATAAAGGATTAGTGTTGAAAATGAGTATAGTATAAATATGAAGTAATTTGAGTAGTAGATATGTTATTCAGATATTTGGGCAGTATATTAGTATAGTTGAATATGGAATAGGGAATTTGAGAAGTGAACATGTTAGTCTGTTAATTTTGATAGAAAAAGGATTGTGGAGGGATAAAAGAGTGAAGTCAACTGATGGAAGGATCATTATATATTTGTTAGTGATAAAAGGTGGACTGTTAGGTGTAATTACAGCACGGAGAGTGTGTCTGAGTGGGTTGTAGTTATTTATGGTGTTGATTAGCGTTGTGTTAGTAATGAGTGTATTGGATAGTGGTATAGGATAGAGTTGTGTACTGTTTGTGGGTGATGGTGGATATGTGTGGTAGTTGGGATAGTAGGGTGTGTAGATATGGTTTGGTTGGGTTGGTGGTGCATGCTGGTACATTAATCTGTGCATAGTGTTGTGCGTGGTGTATATTTGGTGTAAGTGTGTTGCTCTGTTTGTGGTTGTGGATGGTGTGGGCTGGGTATTGTTTCTCATTTCTGGCCCTAGTCCCGACCAGTCTCGAACAGGCCCAAACAGGCAACTACCCTTGTCCTATCCACCCTTAACAGGCTCAAACAGGCAACTACCCTTGTCCTCTCGGCTCTTAACAGGCCCAAACAGGCAACTACCCTTGTCCTCTCCACCCTTAGCCTCGACGCCCAGGCTGAGACGCCCTAAGCCTGGCCTTTTTTGTAGCCCTAGTAGTCAGGTGACCCCTTCAGCCAATGGGAACTCTAGCCCTAACACTATCCAATCACAACACTAGCCCTAACATCTGGAACCAATAGGAGACCAGGACCTTGCAGCCAATCTTAACCCTAGTCCAAGCACCCAATCAGTTCAAAAACCCTGATCTCCACGTCCAATAAAGGCCTTAGCCCTACCACTAGTCCCAACCCAAGTCCAAGCAGCCAATGGTACAGGTAGCCCTAGTCCCTACTTCCAATAGAAATCCAAACCCTACTCTTAGTCCCACAACTGGCCCAACAACCAATCACACCAGAAGCCCTAAATAGCTACTTCCAATTAAAGGTCTAACCCTAGCCCTAGTCCCACCCTACTCCCAACAACCAGTAACATAGGGAGCCCTAGTCCCTACTTCCAATAGAAATCCTAACCCTAGCCCTAGTCCCAACCCTGCAATGATTGAATCACCGACCGAGAAACCAATCAGAACCCTCAAATACCCAACCAATGAGGACATTAACCCTAACCCAATAGAAACACCAGATACAACCACCAATCAGTGTACACATGTGCCAACCACTAGCGCATCATACAAGGTCCCAGCAACCTCAGACAAGGTTTGCTGGCCAGGGAGTTGGAAGCTGCTTGCTCCTGTTCAGAATCTCCTAGGAGACAGACAGGCTCAATCTAGAACTTTGGACTTCATCAGGTAAAGGCTTCACTAACTCGAAATCTAACATTACTGTTTGAATAAAGCTTTACTCCCCCTGCTGGCCAAAAAACGAAGTGCATAGGCCCAAGTAAATACAGCTTAAACAGCTCACAGAAGCACCCTCTGATGTAAAAAAAATCCCTGTTGATGGGGGGGGGGGGGCAGAGGGGCTGGCCTCAATGGCTTGAGAACACAAAATGGTGGCTGGGGGTGCATTGTATTTAAAACACAACACAGGTGATAAAATATGCAATTACAGGCAGGCTAAAACTATAATTGTTAACTGTAACAACCACAGGCATAGACAATAAACACAGAAAGTGAAAATCGTTTTTTAAACAACTTTTTGTCTTGGGAAGAGACAGCAGTAGTCTGTCTCCTTACCACTTCCTGGACTCTGCTCACTGCAATCTGGGGCATATGTTGGCTGCAACTCACAAGATGGAGGATAATGATTTGGGGTGTACCCAGCAAGGCCTTAAGGGGCCTGGACAGGTGTGAGAGGAGGGCTCAGACTTGCCTGGTAGCTGAATAGCCAATGGTCTGCTGGCCTGGGGGTGGGGTCTGGGCAGCTGCTTGCTCCTGTTCAGAATCTCCTAGGAGACAGACAGGCTCAATCCACAACTTTGGACTTCAGCAGGTAAAGGCTTCACTAACTCGAAATCTAACAAAACTGTTTGAATAAAGCTTTACTCCGCCTGCTGGCCAAAAAACGAAGTGCACAGGCCCCAGTAAATACAGTTTAAACAGCTCACAGAAGCACCCTCTAATGTAGAAAATCCCTGTTGCTGGGGGGGGGGGAGAGCAGGGGGGCTGGCCTCACTGGCTTGTGAACACAAAATGGTGGCTGGGGGTGCACTGTTTGAGCACACAGGCCTAAGCACAGAGCAAAGAGGAAATTTGGAGGGAAAACAGATTTGTCACCAAGGAATGAGAGGGACAAACTACAGAGGTTGGACTGCAAATCCCACAATTCAACACACTAAATGAAGGCAATCATGGGCAGGGAAAACCACACATTTAAAACACAACACAGGTGATAAAATATGCAATTACAGGCAGGCTAAAACTACAATTTTTAACTGTAACAACCACAGGCATAGACAGTAAACACAGAAAGTGAAAATCGTTTTTTTTAAACAACTTTTTGTCTTGGGAAGAGACAGCACTAGTCTTTCTCCTTACTACTTCCTGGACTCTGCTCACTGCAATCTGGGGCACATGGGGGCTGCAACTCACAAGATTGAGGGGAATGATTTGGGTGCACCCAGCAAGGCCTTAAGGGGCCTGGGCAGGTGTGAGAGGAGGGCTCAGACTTGCCTGGTAGCTGAATAGCCAATGGTCTGCTGGCCTGGGGTTGGGTCTGGGCAGCTGCTTGCTCCTGTCCAGAATCTCCTAGGAGACAGACAGGCTCAATCCACAACTTTGCACTTCAGCAGATAAAGGCTTCACTAACTCGAAATCTAACAATAATGTTTGAATAGAGCTTTACTCCCCCTGCTGGCCAAAAAACGAAGTGCACAGGCCCCAGTAAATACAGTTTAAACAGCTCACAGAAGCACCCTCTGATGTAGAAAATCCCTGTAGCTGGGGGGAGGGGCAGGGGGGCTGGCCTCACTAGCTTGTGAACACAAAATGGTGGCTGGGGGTGCACTGTTTGAGCACACAGGCCTAAGCACAGAGCAAAGGAGAAATTTGGAGGGAACACAGATTTGTCACCAAGGAATGAGAGGGACAAACTACAGAGGTTCGACTGCAAATCCCACAATTCAACACACTAAATGAAGACAATCATGGGCAGGGAAAACCACACATTTAAAACACAACACAGGTGATAAAATATGCAATTACAGGCAGGCTAAAACTACAATTTTTAACTGTAACAACCACAGGCATAGACAGTAATCATGATTTGTACACCTTGGGGTAAGTGTTAAGGTTATGGCTTATAGCGGACATTTTCATATTAATTTTTAACATGTCATCTTTATTATCAAATTGTGCGTTCACAATATGATATATTTAGTTTTTTTTTTATATTGCACACTAGGCACATTTTGATTAATCGTTGTGTTCTCAATTTGATAGGTTTCCTGCATTAGCACTATCAGGTATGAGGAAGTCTTTGCATTTAAATATGGCGCAGACTTTCACTCATTAAACATTATGTTTGCGATACGACGCCTTCGTTTGACGTTTCACGTAAAACATCACGTGATCAGTCATCGTACTTCAAAAAACAATGCCGGGAGTGAGTGTGGCGAGAGGCTATTTCCTGATTACGGGTACGGCGTAAGGCCGCCAGGTTTATTACATTTGGCTGACTCGGTGAGTGTTTCTCCCTTATTTTCTAAAGTAACTCTTTAACTTTGGAGCAGTCGGGCATAGTGATATATGGCTCTGATACGCGTATGGGTTATTGTCAGTGATTAGTTATGGACTATGCGACAGTGGTGGGGCGGAGTGTCTTATTAAATGTCCGTCCGACCACCATTTTGCATACATTAATTGGACAAAAGTGACACGAACTGTGTGGGCTTACTTTTAGTATATACTGGCCTCTAACTATCAGGTGTTTCAAAGCTAGCGTGTCTCACACCATGGAGGCTTAGCGTTTTTTTCACGTTGTTACATCCGGGTGTATTAATTTAATAACTGCATGGTTTTTGAGGTAGCGGTTTCGACAACTAACAGGATCTTGCTTCTTTTATTACTTTCGGGTGTATTCACTGAAATACTGAATGTTTCTTTGGGTTAGTTTTTTGTACAAACACAGGACACTCAGGATGTATATTTCCTTTTTTTTCAGATCGTGAACGTTGGTGGCTCACCATAGCCACTTTTATTTTCTTGCTTACTACAGTTGGAGGTTGGGTTGTTGATACGAATGATCACTGTAAGTCTTCTACTATATTATTTTTCTTGTGTGTGGCAACACGGGGAATATAGATATGATTCTTATCTGTTGTCAGACAATACTCAACAGACCATGCTACATATAATTAATGTAGACTTTTTAGGTTATACTTTATTATATATTTCTTTAGGTGTTTGACAGGATTGCAGACTCACTTCGCTTTGAACTGATATGGACAACCAGAAACACATTGTATTTCCTGGTAAATATTGGCATGAACCAGATAGATTGTGATGTCTTTTCAAAGTTATCTTGGTCTGTGAGATGTTACACATGTTTGGGTGTTTTATTATTGTCATTTTTCTAATTCTTTTCTTTAGGATATACATCCATGTTACTGCTTTAATCTCTGGACAAATTTGGGTCTGGAGTCTTGAACTGATTGGTTTTATACATATATCGAGGTGACATATCACTGCCATTGGAATTTTGTTCTCTGCTGGCTTTGAATATATGGATCTTTTGAAAAATTGGTATGGGTGAATTATGTACTAGCATAATTTGTATGATGCATACTCAACAAGATGGAAATCTATGACAAACAAGGTGTGTCTTTGTGTTCTCACTAGATTTCGTGATGTGGGTCACATCCTGTACTCATGTACTGACTTTGACTTGAATAAACCGGAAACTTCCATCTACAGGCTGTGAAATACATGGTCAGCAACTTTGTTAAAATACCTTTCTGGTGAGGATCTGTGATTATTAGATTTATAATAGGTTAAATTATCCTTGCCATCTTGACTTTGTTATATCACTTGTCAGTATGACCTTAGTACAACTTGGTCTCATAATTGTTTCCGAAATTCTGGAATTGAGAATGGGCCTATTAAACATAAAAGGACAAACCGTATATGGATTCTATAGCGAAATTTGGTTCTTACATATTCTTTTGTTGTTTTGATTAGAATTGAACTTGATTAAGCAACATCTGATCCTATTGCCTACCGCTTGGAATCCTATGTGGTCCACTTATTATGTTATCTGGTGAGGAGCAATTTGTGTCCAAGTTTTTCTCTATTCAATTGGCTTTTCTTGGAGATTTTGTCTCCTCCTTTGTGTTCTCTCCTTTTTACCCTGGCTCAATCTTTTTTTCTCTCTCTTTCTTACTAAATGATAGTAGTCACTGACGTTACACTGTGATTTTAAATGCGCTAATTATCAATGTGGGTCCTTTTGTATTATATGTATGTATTTGTGAAATGTTCTCTTATTTATAGAAAATATGTATATTTGTATATACAATTTTCTTTTTATGTTAGTGCCATTTAGTTGTGAAAATTGTTTCTATGTATGTATTGTTTGTCCTGTAAATATTTTATATATATGTTCATTTATACGTTGTTTTACGTTGTTTACAGCCTTGACAAAGTTCCTATAACAGGAACGAAACGCGTTGGCTGTCGTCCTATTTCTAAAATAAGAAGAAGAATAAAGAATATTGACAAAGGTTACATTTGGCTGTTTTGTGACTTCATCCCTGGTGCTGCCTCTACGCTTTTTGAAGTTTTGTCTCTGGTTTTCCATTGGGACCCAACCGCAGCAGGTCTCTAAAGGCCCTATGCACAGGATTTGATATATATGGGACTCTAAGATTTAGGTGCTCAACTTGTAGTCGGCTGTAGGAGCGATAGCATTTTTTCACCTCTAGCAGGGTATTGTGATAGTATTACATGGTGAGGTCTAACCCCCACACCACAAATGCTCCACTTTTCTACAGTGTTCAATGCAGAAAACGGGCAGAAACAAGACTGGGGAGAGAGAAAATACCTACAGCCTATCAGAGGTAGGGATAGATTATAGCAATTCTTATTTCCTGCCATATGAGTACCACTACTTCATAGTAAAGGATTTATATTCTACTTGCTCTTTGTCACTAACTGTAAGTTTTTTTCCTTCTCGCCACCGAGACCACAGAGCCACAATGTCCCTTCAGCCATATTTTGGGTGGATACATCTTCTAATTTATGATGGAAGGTTGCATACACAAAACTCTAAATACCACTACAGTCTTGCTTTGGCTACTTGCCAAGTGTAAATAGCCAAACAGAAAGAGCAAGTTACTCTTGCTTAAACAGAAAGTCAAACAGCAGCTTTGTCTAAATCACCAGTTACATTTAATTAGGTAGTTAGGGTAACTAATTTCTACAAAATGTTGAAACGTTGTCTGATATATCACACTATACATCTGTTTCCTCAAAGCAAGTTTCTTTATTCTCAATTAAAAATATACTTATTTTTCATCCCAGCTGTGTGCAAATGCTGATGAAAGTAATTTTGAGAATGAACGGCCCTATCTTTGCAGCAGCCAACCATCTGTTCATGCCCCAGTTATTTCTCCATCTTGCCGGAGATACTTGCATCAAGCACCACAGTAGCAAAATCAAACTCACTACCCTTGAAGCAGTTTTTTTGTGGTACCATGTAAAAAAACGTATTCTTTAATGATAACAAGAAAATCGGTTTCCTATGATGGTCTTCAATAGCTTCAAACAGTATGTAGTAGTCACTGCTAACAAAGTGAAGTCTAAAGATTGTTTTATTTTTATTTTACTCTGCTCTGCTTCTGAGTGTCTAAAGGAATTTTATGCTGATTTAATCAAAACCAAAGACCTACCTGGACATGCTCAGACTTTCAGAAGTGGTCTAAACTTTCTGAAAATGAAGGTCTTGTTTGTTCTGGTATCATGCAGGATACCTTGCTAAATCATATACGACAGCCAAATGGCGCCCATCACAACCGATGGGGAGCGGATTGTAGGCAAAACTGTCAAATCCCTTTAATGCGCCCCCACACCAAAAGGCTAATCTGGATCTGAAAATACTGAGAGATTCAACAAAATATTCCTTAGGATCGTTGAGTTAGAAGGAGAGTCTAGCAGAAAATATCCTATTCTAGGCCCAAGTACTATATCTAGCGAAATAAATAACATAATAATAATGATTCATTAGATGTTCCTAAACACTCATCCACTTCTTGAATGGAAAGACTCAGCTGGCTCATAAATAAACAAAACAAACCAATGTCTTAGATCATCAGTTCCAGATTTTAAAATCCTTAACAGGCAAGATATTTCAATCAGAATCTGTACTAGTTACAGCGGGAAATGAGTGTCAACAATTGACAGCTACAATGGCCAGTGTTATAGTTTATCGACACCGAAATGTAGCGTGATTGCTTGAAGGGGTACCAAGCATCTGTCTAAGCCTGCATATACTCAGGCAGACTGCTTTAACAATGCATTCCCAAATCTTTCCATTATGTCAATATGTTAACATCTAAAAAGCTTGGAATGATCAAACAGCCCTAATGACGTTTATACAGCTATGCATCATATTTGTTTCACTGCCTAGAATGGAGAATCATGATTTTCTGAAATATAATGTTCAAATCACTAGTAACCGAACAGCTGTCAATGCTTCATTTCTAGATGCTCCAACACGTTTGCTAGACTGTTCTGATCCTTGCCTAATTTTTAATAAAAACATTAAATGCAGACCTGCTCTGTTCTCATTCAAATATAACCATTAACCGCTCCTATTTGAAGCTTTCAGTGTTGCCCTATTTTGTTTGCTGCTATTCCTTAAATT
Organism: Lissotriton helveticus; assembly: GCF_964261635.1. Lineage (NCBI taxonomy): Eukaryota > Metazoa > Chordata > Amphibia > Caudata > Salamandridae > Lissotriton > Lissotriton helveticus. The sequence goes on from NC_136057.1 coordinate 952,363,539, forward strand.
TTCCTTACATCTTCGACATCCACTCCCAAACAGACCACGGATTCTCATCTTCACAGCTTTACACATCGAGGAGGAATTATATTGTCTTTAACGTAACAACTCTTGTTCCAGATTTAAAAGCTATGAACACTTTTCCAGAGTCAGATCATACCAGGTTTCTAAGTGCTACCATACCAGAACGAGGATACTGGATTGTGCTCAACTGTTTAATCTACATAAAAATGATCTGTACACAATCACATGAAACAAAATCAAGGTTGAACACAAAGTAGCAGAGATTATCACTGTTGGTTTACAAGAGAGAAATTAACCATGGGCTTTGCAATGTGTTTTTCCCATTCCTGTCCTCACCACCCCTCCCCCAGTGTCCAGTAGGCACAGTCTGTGCAGTGTTTTCAAGGTTTTTCCTTCAAACATGCCTTATAGCTGTCACATGTTCCTCCCTCGGTCTCCAGCTATGTTCATACAAGATTTGGCCTTCAGTCATGCACTATCCATCTACTTTTTGCCCCAGGTCTCAGCTCAACACCCTATTTCTGCCCTCAGAATTCACTGTCATTGTTTCCAGAGTTTGCTCAGCTAGGTGTGATCTTCAGCAATGCCTTTTTCCAACTACTTGCCAGGTGCCACTATGTACAATCTGTGTTTGTTGTGCACGGCCTTCTAACATGCTATGCATTGACAACATTGTGCCATAACGGTTGCTGGGCACTCCATGCACCCACTACTCCAACCCTCATGTCCAACCCTCATGTCCTATTGGTTGAGGTTCAAGGGATTAAATGAGCGTGGTATGACGTCTCCCCAATTCACAGGTACAAAATCAATATTCAGAATTAGGAGCATAGTGTGTTTGACAGTACCTCAGCCACCAGTCTCTCTGCCTGACACCATTGGAGCGTTATCAGTTCATTATTCTACATCATAACATTCCAAAGGGGGGATTCTGAATGCAATGTCAAATTCAAGTATCTATATCTAAACACCACACATGTCCTTGTGACAAGGAGGTCATGAGCAATACCAGTTCCAGTTGCTTTTCGGTTTTAGATTGTAACCATAATGTCCTTTCAACTGAACTGATTTAGGTGAATTTCAATGCTTTTCTTAAAACATTATTTTCTCATATTAATAAAGAACCGTACCCTCCCTATAACAGATTTATTTCAATAGTTGTTTCTGAATCAAATAAGAAGCCACCGTGTGCAGCTATTGGTCAGGCACTATTGGCTTTGGCCAGCTACAGGGCATGTCATCCCTCCCATCCGTACCTGCAGCAAGTGCTTACTACAGAGTGTGGACTTCAGCCATGATTTGCACCCAATCTGCCCTCCAAATATGCCAGTGCACCCAGCCTTCAACAATGGGAATCATTCTACGATTTCATGCAGGGCATAATTCCTGGCCATGCCCCACACCAGATACCCTTGTCACAGGGATTCTGCTGGGCACAGGGATTATGCTGGTAAGCAGAACTGTGCCTCGGGATGACAGGACGTTTGAATGTAGGTACTGTGACTCTCTACCATGTCAGTATCTGTCGCCCAAATCCTGGCTAGCTCACAGTGTCTCACCTAAACTACTATTTTTCCCAGAGTAGCAGGTGATTTTCTCAAACCTAGAACATGGCCCTCTCATCTCAAGTGAATCGTGGAAACAGATCATAACTTTTGTCTCTCAGTCATGCATGCCCTTAGTAAACAAAGGAAAGTCACAAGGAACGTTTACAATAAATTTATTGAAACTATTGGATTGGATTGTGAAGCAGATGTAATGAGATAAGTAGGCAAATACAACTAAGCAATGCAATCAGCATTTCTAGCAGGCTGTATAAAATGAACAACCCCACCATGGCAAATTATCTATCTGTCTCTGCCTTTTCTTTCTGGGTAAGCAAAGGATATAAGTGATCTCTGGGATTATCAACGGACCCCATACTTGGTGTGCGTTTGTTCCGGGACAGGCCTCTCTGCTGGAATTCTCCTCTCTGCCCCCGAAGGGACAAAACACAATTTATATAATAAATCTACTGTGTTGGAAAGCTGCAGCTGGACTACCGTGTTATGTCTAAGATGTTGGGCGCTGTTGCTGATCGAGCAGAAAACAGTACTACATGCTGTAATGTATTCTAAATGTCTTTAAACTAAATATACAGGTGGAATGCCAAGAAGAGTCACTGAATAACAAAACAACATGTACAGCATAGTTCGAAAATAATGTCACAAACATTAAAGTGTTATGTGTGGCTGTGCAAGCAGAAGCAGCCTAAAACATCTACTACACTAAACTAATAGAGAACCAAAGTGGGCTCGGAAGGGACATCACTACAGCCTTCTCATGAGAGCCCAGGGCATACTGCCTTTGAATGTTTACAGTGAGCACTAGGTGGAGTGCCGATTTAGCACAGTTGCATGCTTTCTGACCTATGCTTTTAGGTTTCCAATCCACTTGCAAAACTGTTGTTTTAATAAACCTCTCGGAATGCAATGCATCACAACATCAAACATCAACATGAAATGCATATCAGCATCACAAAATATGAGCCTACAAGACTTGGACATCATTTTGAGGCCTGCCAAAAATGGACAAAACATTTTTTTTTATTACGTGTTGCCCTTTTTCTTCACATGCGACCAATTGTGTGTCATATCAATCAAAGAAAGTTGGCTAGATTAAGCTTTTCACAAGTTTCGCATAGATTTCTTAAACAGCACCGACGTTCTTGGCGAGAAAAAAGACCGAGCATTTTCTGGGTGAATTGCTTCTTAACACTAATAACACAGTCCCATCTACGTTTCATTATGGAAGTGATTCACCTGGAATTTAAATGAACTTTTCTGTCCATAGTCTGCTAAACTGAGTTACAAAATCTAACTTTGGCAGCATACCTGTAATACACTCTACTGAGGGTCACTAACATCTGAAACACTTATATATGATTAGTTTGTAAGCTCACTTCGACCACTTCCAGTCAGCTCCTCCTCAATATGCAACAATTAATAGGCAAGCATAAGTATTCGCCTGTGAACAATCATGCTTCAGCCTACTTTAGGAAATTGATCTATGTAGCCATGACCCCGCATCCACCAATTTGTGAACAGCTGTCATGAAATTGGCGACGAATGTGGTTTACATGCTTGCAGTGCTTCTGTCAAAGAGACTTGTCATGCTTTTGTTGCCTTGCGGTGCACGTTTTACAAGTGCTGAAAATATAATATAAAGACTAGAGGAGGAAAAGATTATTACTGAAAGCTGGAGTGATTGCGAGGGGATTTGCGCTGTGTTCTTTGGCATGTCTTCGCACGGTCTGAATGATTGTTAATGGCCACACAGTACCGCAGCCCCATCTCATCCAGCTTTGCAGTTCTCATATCAAATCATAGTATATCCCTGAACAAATCACAACTGCCTGTGGTTACTTTCCAAGCCAAGAACAGGTCAAATCATATCTTTAACACTCTGGCATGTGCTGTTCCGATTGTTTCTCTAAGTCCTATGGTTGATTGTCGTGGGAAAACTCTCATCCCAATAGAGTGTATTATATTGCACTTAAAAAAGCCATGCACTGTCACCAATATGTATAGTATCAGGAGTGAGTTAGCCACTTTCCCACTTCGATATCGCCCTCACGTTCAATCAAAAATTTCAGAGTGGACAATTCCCTATGCACTCTTACTGATATATTTGACTTTTTCCGTCTTTCAAAAATGTTAGTTTGATTCCCGACCATCTGGGCGATAATACGTTTTATAATGCTGAAATATGTAGTTACGTGGTTGTGTCATTTGATTTGAAAATTATATTAAATACAGCAGCCCAAAATGTTTGCATTTTCGAAATGGTGCGCTAGTTCAAGGAAGTAACAAAAGGGTAATTTGTGGTGTGATAGTTACGCCTTGCTGTATGCTTTTCTGTGACATCGAGACTTTTCGGCAATGAAAAAGGATGAATCTAAATGCTAAATTCAGAATGGAAGCAGAAATTTGGCTGGTGGTAAAAATTTAGTCCAAATGTTCATTCATTTGTGAGGGTTGTGAATGCACCAACCGTCAACATGTCTGGACATATGTGCTTACAGAGGTGTGTTTGTGTGCAATTTCATTGATGGCTGGTTTAGAGGTTGTCTTGAAAGGGGATTCTGTACCATGGCATATGAATATGATGTGCCTTTAAATAGCTGCGGTATGTTGATGTGAGTGCACTGATGTCACGGATTGGGCCTATGGCTAGAGATATGAATGTCTTGTGTGCGGTCCATGAATGGCATGTGAATGGGCCATAAAGTGTGGCTTCATGGTTCACCTCCAGTAGTCTTGTTTTCAATATTCAGACACAGCGAAAAGTATTTGTGCTTTGAAGCTAGCCTTTCTGGAGTTGCTAAAACCAACTAGTGTAAGTGGTGGCTTAACTTAAAAAAATTAGTACCAGATTTATATCTCGCAGTAAAGATACTCTGCCACTTTGCCCCACTTGCGCCAATACAAATGCTGACCCACTTGTGAAGCTGGGACTAGTACCCGTGAACAAAATGGATAAAACTAAGGTCAATGGAAGTCCCCTGGCGAGGACTCCCATTGACCTTGGTTTGATGGTGGGGTAATGCAGGGGGGGTAGGAATTATATTGCCCCAAATACAGCAGCTGCCCAAACTCCTTATCTCAATGTAGCTTTTTATATCCTTTTGTGTCATGGTCTATTGACCCACCCAAACAAGTGGGGTACTGTTCTTATCAGGGGACATGTGGGAACACAGGGTGGCAGGAAATGTGTTGCTTGCCATGAATTCCAGAACTTTCTGTCACAGAAATGTGAGAGAAATGAGTTCCTTACCAAAGTTTGTTGTTTGTAAAGGCTTCTGGGTAAAATGACCTGCTTAGAACTATGCAAGTCACACTTCTCTGGACTCCTCTGGTTGTCTAGTTTTCAAAAATATTATGTTATGTTATTTGCACTGGTAGAGTGTACGATTACCCTTGGGTGTCCTGGCACTAAGTACTGGTTGCCTGGGGAAGCTGAAAGAGTACTACGGCAAGAAGGCTTTGCATGGTCTAGGCCCCCAATGCATGAGGAAACTTTTCCAGTGGTACAAGCCTATAAGAACATTAAGATCAGCAGAGCAGGGGCTGGTGGTAGTCCCAAGAGTCAGGAAAGCCCGATGGGGAGGTAAGAGCTTCTCCCTGGGAGCGGCGAAGACGTGGAATGCGCTACCACTGAGCCACAGACAGCTTCCAGATCTGCTTTCATTCAGGAAAGCTCTTAAAACATGGCTCTTCACACACTAACTCCCCAGTTCATACGCACTAGTAATCAATCAGCGCCAGGACACCTTCGGGTAACAGTGCGCTTTAAAAATGTAAAAAATAAATAAATAAATAAATAAGAGCCATGTCTTAAAGCCCTTCCGGAACGAGAGGAGATCCTGAGCAATCCTAAGGAAAAAGGAAGCTCATTCCAAGCTCTCGAGGCACAAAGAGTGAAACTCCTGCCTCCCCAATTACCTTTTTTTGACATGGGGACTTGCACTTGTTTAGCACTGGTGGATCGTAGCATTCTACCAGGAACATACCATTGGAACCTTTGCCTAAGAAACTCAGGACCAATTCCATTAATGCCTTAAAAATGATACAGAGTGCCTTGAAGCGGGTTCTTTGTTTTATCGGAAGCCAGTGTAGTTTCTTAAGTTCTCCTTTCACGGAAACAAATGTAGGTGTTCCGGACAGCAACCTGGCCGCTGCGTTTTGGACTAATTGGAGCCTGATCATATGTTGTTTTAGTATGTTCAGATATAGGCTGTTGCAATAGTCCAAAAGCGATGTTATGAGGGCCATGACCACTGTCTTGAGATTGCTCTCGGTCAAGATGATCTTGATTTTCCTTATGATTCTAAGAATCATAAAGCAGGCTGAGGTCACCATGCTTACTTGATCACCCATGTTGAGTTTATTGTCCACTAATAACCCAAGGTTTTTGGCCCTCCTAGTGGGTATAGGGCAACAGGCCAGGTCTTCCGGCCACCAATCAGGTGTCCACACCTATGGATTATTTCCAAACTTTAAGACCTCAGTCTTGTTGGAATTAAGTTTTAAGCAATTGGAGGACATCCAACAGGATATTGCGCTCATGCATTCATGGAAGCGGTTCCCAGTTTCTTTCTCACCTCCCCTAGTCAACGACAAAACTATTTGTGTGTCGTCAGCATAGGAGGTGAGCTGGAAGCCAAAGGATCTAATATCTCCTGCCAGTGGTGCCACGTATATATTACAAAGCTTTGGGCTAAGAGAAGAGCCCTGTGGCTCCTCTCTTAGCCCCTTCTTAGCCACACTCCCTTGTGGGAGTGTGAATGGTTTAGATGAATCACCATCCAGATCCACAGTTTGTGACCTGTCAGCTAGGAATGACTGTAAAAGTTTCCATGATAGGCCTTCAATACCTATCTCAGACAACCGGTCCATCAATAATTTATGATGGACCGTGTCAAAGGCTGCGGACAAGTCCAATAAAATGAGTACGTCACTACCTCCTCCACCTACGGCCTCACTAATTTCCTCAGTGGTTTTCAACAGAGCCAGCTCAGTGCTATGATCTACCCTGAACCCATATTGCGATGGATCCAGAGAGTTATTACGATGGAGACATGTATTGAGTTGGATGTTCATCACCTTTTTCAAGATTTTGGCAGGAAAGGGAGCCGCGAGATAGGCCTGTAGTTGTTGGGGTCTTTAGGATCCAGATTCTGCTTCTTCTAAAGTGGGAGAGAAGCTTGCTTCCAGATTTTAGTTAATATGCCACATGCAAAAACAGCATTTAACAGGAGAATCAAGGCCATTCCTATCATTTCAGTTATTTGTTTAATGACCCAGGCAGGGCAGGGATCATTAGGGGTTCCAGAGAGGATCGAGGTCAGGACCTTAATTGTCTCTGATACCTCCAGTGGTGAGAATTGGTCAAGTACCAATAAAGGACTACTGCTGCCTGGTCTGTTCATATTAGAGCTTAACTGTGCCGTTTTATTGACTTCAGTGAAGGAAGAAACTATAATTTCAACTTTGTGTTTAAAAAAGTCAGCAATTTTATTGCAAAATGATGGATTGCTATGGCTCCTGGAGGCAGTTGGAGTAGACAATTTTTTAATAGTGTTAAAAAGTTCCTTTGAGTTGGACATGGCCAATGCTATCTGAGTTGAGAAGAACTTTCTTTTAGCTTCCAGTAACAGTTGTTTATAAATAGTGATGCAGTGTTTGTATCTTTCCTTATCTGCTTCACCATAATTTGTATGCCATGCCCTTTCTAACAGCTTACAATCCAGTTTTTTGGCTCTAAGTTCTTGCGAATACCAGGGAGCTGACGGTAGGGCTCGTTTGGGAGTCAACTGTTTCCTAGGAGCTAGTTGATTGCAAGATGAGGCTAGCCAGTGATTATAGGCAGCCGCTGCATTTTCCACCCCTGTAGGAGGTGATCGCAGTGAGCTACTGAGGGAGTTTCCGAGTTTATTAGTATCCAACTTTTCCCAGGCTCTAGCCAATGTGCTGGTTTGCTAGGTTTGCCTAGGTACTCCCTGAGCTAAGGTCCAAAATCCTCAGCTACCCACATTGCAAAAAAAGGTTCTGTTTTCAGTGTAAAAATGTGACATGTCTATGTTAAGTTTTGGGTCCTTTCCTGTCACGGGCACTGAAGCCTACCCACACAAGTGAGGTAAAACATTTTATTGGGAGGTCAATACTTTTACTGGAAGACATAGGGTAATGCTGGGAGAAGGAAGAATGTGCCTTCCAATATATTTTAGAACATTTCATCACAGAAATGAGGAAAAATGTATTTTTAGTCAAAGTTTGATGTTTGCAAAGGGTTCTGGGTAAAATTACCTGATTAGAGCCATGCATGTCACTCTTACCCTGGACTGCCCTGGTGTTCTAGTTTTCAAAAACATGCAGGTTTGATAGGTTTGCCTAGGTACTTCATGACCTAAGGTCCAAAATCCACAGCTACCCATATTGTAAAAAAGGTTCTGTTTTCAGTACAAAAATGTGATGTGTTTATATTAAGTTTTTGGGTCATTTCCTGTCACGAGCACTAGGCCTACCCACACATGTGAGTTAACTTTTTTATTGGGAGTCAGAGACTTTTGAGGATGCTTGTTGGTAGGAAATGTGTGGGGCCGGTTTTGAGTAGGAAAATGTGATGTATCCATGTTGCCTTTTGGGCAGTTTCTTGTCGCAGCACTAGGCCTCCCCACACAAGTTACATACCATTTTAATTTGGAGAGTTGGGGGAATACTGGTTAGAAGGACATCAGTTACTAGCCGCAGATTCCAAACAGAAATGTGCGGAAAATTTGTTTATTTGTCAAAGTTTGAGGTTTGCAAGGGATTCTCGGTACAAAACCTGGTGAGAGCCACACAATTCATCCCACACTGGAATCTCCTAAGTGTCTAGTTTTAAAAAATGTGCAAGATTCTTCAGTTTTCCTAGGTGCTGACGTATCTAGGGCTCAAAATCCACAGCTAGCCACTTTGCGCAAAAAAGGTCAGTTTTGAGTGGAAAAATGTGATGTATTCAATTCATTTTATAGTTTGGGCGTTTCCTGTCGCAGACACTAAGCCCACCCACACAGATGAGGGACCATTTTTATTGGGAGACTTGGGGGAAGGATGGGTGGAAAGAAGTTCATGGCTCCCCACAGATTCCTCAGCTTTCCATCACAGAAAGGTGAATATAATGAGCTTTGTTGGCCAAAGTTTGAGGTTTGCAAGTGATCCTGGGTAAAACAACCTGCCATGCAAGTCACACCACCTTGGATTCCCCTAGTTGTCTAGTTTTCAAAAATGTTCATGGTGCAAGGGTGTACCTAGGTGCTAGCTAAGCTAGGGCCCAACATCCACAGCTATCTACTTTGCAAAAAAGAGAAGGTCAGTTTTGAGTGGGAAAATGTGATGTATCCATGTTGCGTTTTGGGCCGTTTCCTGTCACGGGCACTAGGACTACCCATACAAGGGAGGTACCAATTTTATTGGGAGTCAAAGGGGAATTCTGTTTTGTAGGAAATTCATGGCTCCCCAAAGATCTGGCTTTGGGATTCTGTTTTGGAAAAATAAAATTATGACTGCTCTGCAATGTTGATGGAGTAGTACCTCAAATTAAAAAGGCATAGACAATATCCACCATGACGGCAGCTCCTGCCAATGTTTTTGAATTTAGGCAGACTAGTCTCAGCATGGCAGTCGTTAAGTCCTCTGCATCGCCGACGTTATTTTCTGTGTCAGACAAAATGTAAATCTGGCACTTTATAAGTACTCCTTATTTTTTTGCAATCTAAACATTCTGCGGTGTCCAGCATGTTGTAACTTGCATTGATTTTGTTCATGTTCTCATAATGCCATACGAAACCTAAGAGTGCGTACATGGTTAAGATTATTCATTTATTTTGGGTGGTAGGAATTGTGTGTATTTCCGCAAATTCCAGAAGTGCCCATCTAAAAAATGCAAGGAAAATGTGTTGTTTCTGCCAAAGTTTGAGGTTTGCAGGGCATTGTGGGTAAGAAAACCTCATGGGATCAGTGTAAGTAAGATCGCCCAGTATTCACCTGGTTGTCAAGTGTTAGAAAATGTCTTGTCTGTGATTTGTCAGTTTGCATAGGTGGCACCACAGCATGGTCCCAAAAGCAACAGATACCCCTTTTGCATTATATCTCAATGTAGCTCTTCAAGGCCTTTTGTGCTGTGTTCTCTTGGCCCATCCACACAAGTGGGGTACTGTTTCTATCGAGAGATGTGTTAGTACTTTAACATTTGCAAAGGCTTCTGGGTACAATTACATGGTGAGAACAACTCAAGTCATACCTGCCTGAACTCCCCTGATTGTCTAGTATTAAAAAATTTGCAGGGTTGCTGGGTTTGCCTAGGTGCTGGCTGTGCTAAGGTCCAAAATCCACAGCTACCCATGTTGCAATAAAAGGGTCAGTTTTCAGCGTACAAATGTGATGTGTCTATGTTGTGTTTTTGGCCCTTCCCTGTCATGTGCATTAGGCCTATCACAAAGGTAAGGTAACATTTTTCTTGGGAGATTTAGGGGAATGCTGGTTGGAAATGAAATATCACAGAAATGTAAGGAAAATTTGTTTTTTTAGGCAATGTTTGAGATTTCTGGGTATAAAAACTTGGTGAGAGTCACACATGTCACCCCATCCTTATTTACCCGTGGTGTCTAGTTGAAAAAAAATGTACAAGTTTGCTAAGATTTCCTAGGTCCCGGCTGAGCCAGAGCTCAAAATCTATGTTGCTTTCTGTCCACCAATTGTTCTTTTCGCATTTGCCACCCTGAGTGGGACAGGTATGCCCAGACGTGTGTCTCATACTCTCCATGCCACTGGAGTCAAGCTAGACTGGTGAGGGATGAAACCCCAAAACCACTCCTAGGATGCTTGTTTTCGGTCCAGGGAGAACCTGGTCTGGTAGTTTGGGCCGGACTGTTCCCATGCGGAACAGGGTCAAGACTGATTTGCATATGGCCGGGCTTAAAGTGGAATGGCATGGGGAGCAAAAAACAATGGATTTAGGCCCAGATCTCTGCACTGGGGTGAATGTATGGCATTGGTCAGCATTCTGTTCATCAATTGTTCTTTTTGCATTTTCTTGTTGCAGGAATTAGGCTTGTTGGGGCATGCTGGATGGAAGGAAGCTTGCAGCTCCTCACAGTTTCCAACATTTTTTTTAGTCAAACTTTGAGGTTGACAAGGGAGGCTGGGCAAAATAACCTGCGGAGACATGCAGGTCACCCCAACCTGGACTCCCCTAGGTGTCTATTTTTTTTAAATGTACACATTTGCTAGATTAGCTCAGCTGAGCTAGGGTCCAAACTCCACAGCTACTCACAGTGGAAAAAAGGGTCGGTTTTCTGTAGGGAAATGTAATGCGTCCATGTTGTATTTTGCCCCGTTTCCTGTCATGGGCACTAGGCCTACCCACACAACTGAGGTGCCATTTTCATCAGAAGATATGCGGGAGCATAAAATAGTAGAACATTTGGAACTACCTATAGGATTTCACTGCATTTGTGCCTTCCAAATGTAAGTCAGTGTTTAAAAAAGAAGATTTTAAAAAAAAATATCTGTTAAATCATATGCTAGTACGGGGACCCATAAATTCAGAGATGTACAAATAAACACTGGTCCTAAACCCCATATCTTATGCCCATTTAAAAAATACATAGGTTTCCTTATTATCCATTTTCACTCAAATATTTCACCATATAAATTGGTCTATAATCGGTATACAATGAAAAATCATTGTATGATGCAGCTCAGTTGTTGGCTTTGGGTACCTTGAGTTCTTGGAGAACCATCAAATCATATAAATCCCCACAACCAGAAGGATCTAGCGGGCATAATGGTATATTGTATTTGTAAATTGCTATGGTGACAAAAAGCTACGGATGAAAATGTTGTCACAAATGTTTCCATTTTTTCTGACTCATTTTCAATATTTCTATATTTCAACAGTTAGTTTCCTTGAAAAAACCTTGAGGGATCTACACTTATTGACCTCTTGCTGACTTTGAAATATTGTCTACCAGTCAGAAATCTATAGATTTCCTGGATAACCCATGTGTTTCACATTGGTTTCCACCACAAACTGAAAGTAGGTTGAGAGCACAAACAATTGGAAACATGGGTTACTTCTTTGAAAAATGTGGTAAAAAATTGTTTTTTATTCAGCTCTGCATATTCCTGAAAGCTGGGGAGATGGTGACTTTAGCCCAGAAACTGTTCTTAAATGCCATTTCTTCGTCCCCTCCAGGGGATTCTATAAACCCTGGAATCCTCAGGAAGTTGGACAAAAAAGAAGCAAATTTGGCATGGATACATTATGATGAAAAACAAGGTATGGAAGATAAGAGCAAACTAACCCAAATAATCAAAAAGGGCTCAAAGCTGGGGAGGGAGGCCCTTCAGTTAAGGCAGTGATTACTTGTTATTAAAGTCTACAGATATTATATCACATAAAATCTTACAGATCATCATAGTAGGCAAGGGTGTTGGTGTTAGTTACCCCTTTGACAAATTGTGGGTGTAGAACATGTGTACTGTGAGAATCCTTGCAAGCCCTCTTAGAAGAGATAGCATTTTGTTTACCATTTGTAATTTTGTACACTTTTATAATTTCATGATTGTATGCCTGACTGTTTTATTTTGGGAAGCCTAAGTTCAATAAGGTAGGCCTGAGTTGGGTATATAATACACAAAGGGGTTGAACCTATAATTACATCCAAACTGGGCTGTAATATAATGAGAAACAAAAATAGTTTGGACGTGCATTGATAATTAGTTCATTCAAAGTAACCACCTTGGATTCTAAAGTGGTTTTGGTGCTTTTATTCCACCTTTTCTTGTTTTTTATCTTTTTCAAGTGCAAACACGATAAACATTTAATTCATATCATGAAGAAAGATACACCATGGAACAATTAAACAAAACAGAAATGATAAAAATTGAGACAAATTCACAAAGACATCTAAAGCAAACCAATACTTATAAATGGCACGACATAACAAAAGGAGACAAACCCGTCCTTAGCTATAACTGAGGCAGTGCACATAATTATAATTTTTCAAAAGTGCATCCTGCCATACTCAGCTAAGCCACACACAATTTACACCAGGCTAATTGTCCTGTCTGTACACAATGTTATTTCATTAATTAATGGTGGATGCTTGTAGCTGGATAGGGTAGACAAGTTTCAGAACCCTATTCAAATTCAGGGTTCTCCTCAGGACCAGGATGTGGTTAAGCACCAAGAAACATATTAAGGGGCTACTTGTGCAATATGAATCCCTGCATTTGAAGATTTTTTATCTGTGCCTTATATCACAATAATTTCTTACCAGTTATGGTGAAAAGTAATAGGCGGTGGATACCGCAGGGAATCACAGGAGTGAAAAAGAGTTTCTGTGAAATAAAGAATGGAAGCTGTAATTCAGACAGCTATTCTAAAAAGTGCATTCAATTGAAACTGTCACCAGTGGCTGCAAAGCCAATCATAACGACTCTTAATGAATAACAATAGACTGAGGATTGAACTTGCCTTGTGTATGTAGTCTTAATTGTTCATCAGCAATGGATATTTTTTCAATCTGGTGATGCAGCAAGTCTTTTGGTATATGTACCTGACAAGAGTAACGAAAATGATGTGGTCCAAATATTTCTAAGTGCATCTAAACTTAAGTTAAGGTCAAATTGTGGCTTGTAATACTAAATTTGAAAGAAACCTTACTTGTAGCACCCTGTTGATTGTGAGGACGATTTAAATGGAAACTGTTTGACAATGTTCTGATAATGTGCTCGTTAAACCAATAACTGTTTAAAAAAGAGGAGTATTCCATTAGAATGTTGTACCGGCTTGCATGTTGGGCCCGCCCACTTCCGCACTCCAGTGATGCCAGGAAGATGAGGCGATAGTAGAGCGATGCCAAGGAAATAATTTGTTACATCAGGCAAGTTCCATCGAAATGCACCATTTATCCGTCAATATTAGTAAACCGTTTCTTACACCGCTTCTCCTGTTTATTGTATTAGGAGCTGAGCTGGAACCGTTGTGTATTCAAAATTGAAAGTGCCCTTGTCCACGAAAAACACTGCCGAAGCACTGCACCAAAGTGAGTTATTTTATTGCTGTTATAAATATAGGTCAAGATTTTTGACTGCAATTTGGTACAACATTCTAATGGAACACTCCGCTTTTTTAAACAGCTATTAGTTTAACCAGCTCATTGTGAAAACATTGTCAAACAGTTTCCATTCAAATCGTCCTCACAATCAACAAGGTGCTACGAGTAAGGTTTTTTTCAAACTAGGTATTACAAGCCACAATTTGACCATAACTTAAGTTTAGTTGCACTTAGAAATATTTGCTCCACATAATTTTCATTACTCTTGTCAGGTACATATACTAAAAGACTTGCTGCATCACCAGATAGAAAAATTATCCATCGCCGAAGAGCAATTAAGAATACATACACGAGGCAAGTTCAATCTTCAGTCTATTGCTATTCATTAAGGGTCGTTATGATTGGCTTTGCAGCCACTGGTGACACTTTCAATTGAATGCACTTTTTAGATTAGCTTTGTGAATTACAGCTTCCATTCTTTATTTCACAGAAACTCTTTTTCACTCTCGTGATTTTATGCGGTATCCACCGCCTATTACTCTTCACCATAACTAGTAAGAAATGACTGTGATATAAGGCACAGATAAAAAATCATCAAATACAGGGCTCCATATCTCACAAGTATCCCCTTATTATGTTTCCTAGTGCTTAACTATGTCCTGGTCCTGAGAAGAACCCTGAATTTGAATAGGGTTCGAAACGCGTCAACCCTATCCAGTTACAAACATCCACCATTAATTAATGAAATAACATTGTGTACAGACAGGACAGTTAGCCTGGTGTAAATTTTGTGTGGCTTAGCTGAGTATGGCAGGATGTACTTTTGAAAAATTATAATTATGTGCACTGCGTCAGTTATAACTAAGGATGGGTTTGTCTCGTTTTGTAATGCCGTGCCATTTATATGTATTGGTTTGCTTTTGATGGCTTTGTGAATTTGTCTCAATTTTTAGCATTACTGTTTTGTTTAATTGTTCCATGGTGTATCTTTATTCATGAAATGAATTGAATGTTTACCTGTTTGTACTTGAAAAAGATAAAAAACGAGAAAAGGTGGAATAAAAGCACCAGAACCACTTTAGGTTCCAAGGTGCTTACTTTGAATGTGCTAATCATCAATGCACATCCAAACTATTCTTAGTTGGGTATAGTGGCATGCCAATGATTACAATAACCAGCTTTATTGCTTTACTAGGAAAAGGTATTTCATTTTCCATAAGTCTGATGTGATTATTATGAAAAGTTACAATAAAGGCAATAGGCATGATTTATTTAGAATGTAACACATAATAAAGCCAAAAGGTCTTTAGGGGTGTATTGTTTTTACACTGTGCTAAACCCTGCAGTCAGGTATTTTGATACATGAAATCTGAGTTTAACTTTGTTGGGGTGGATTGTGGTTTTGACTACCCCCTTTGTAGACCCTAGAGGTGGTCTAGTATTTCTTGCTGAAATCTCTTCAGATGGCCTAGGAAGCTTAGCTGTGTGCCAAGATCTTGCAAAAATATCTATAAAAATTACATCCTTTCATAGTTTGTCTATATATGTCTATAACTATATCCCTATGTCTATCTATATCTCAATATATATTTATATCTATCTTTGTATTCAATGTAAAAAAAAATGTTAAACCTTACTTTTAGTTAAGAAACCTTTATGTATTCCATCTATAGAAACCAAACTTAAGAAAGACAAAAACGAGATAGTTATACATTACATTTATGTGCCACCTTTAAGTTATTATAACTTTATTTGTTCTTTATCTACAAACAAAAGTTAAAGTACACAAACATTTTAAACTTGAATTTAAACACCACCTTCAAATTATTATGAATCATGCACCTTCATACACAGTGTATTTAACTTGGTAGCCACACTACAATAACTATCATATGCTGCTCTACTATGCACTGTGTTCTCACAAAAGATATTATCAGCATTCTTGGAAATACTATTATTTTATATGGTATAATTGAGATAATATAAAAAGGTATAAGCAGTGCATGGAGCAGGTGCAAGTGTATAGTGGAGTCACGTAGAGTGTAGTGCTGTACAATGGACTTAGGTACAGTGCAATCGTGGAGAGTAAATTCTGCTTGAAGTGGAGTGGCGTACAGTAGAGTGGTGTAAAGTACAGTAGTGTACATACAGTGTAGTGGTGTACACTGAAGTGGTGTACAGTGGAGTAACATAAAGTAAAATAATGTAGAGTCTAGTGTTATGGAGTGGAGCTTCATACAGTGGAGTAGAATTGAGTGGAGAGACGTACAGTGTAGTCAAGTACAAAAGGACGTCATAAAATACAGTGGTGTAAAGTGTAATAGAGTACAGTATAGTGGTGTTGAGTGGAGTAGGGTAGAGTGTAGTGGCATGGCATACAGTGGATTAGGGTACAGTGGAGTGGGGTATAGTGGTTTGACATAGAGTGGAGGGGCATATAGTTTAATAGCGTAGAGTAAAGTGATGTAGAGTGGAGTGGCATACAGTGTAGCAGCATACATTAAAGTGTAGTAATTGAAACGGACATATTGTGGAACTGTGTTAACAAACGTAGATGTAATGTGGCAGGAAAACAGAATGTTTGATGTAAATGGTAGTTTCTGGTAGTATGTGTGAGTAGTGTAAGTAGTGTTACAGTTATCATTTTTAAAATACTTAGATATATATAGTGACGAAGTATACCGCTGTCAATTTATGATATACCATGGTACATGTGCATAATAAGGCAGTATGTGATCGGCTAAGTTCTTTTTACCAAGCATAAAATGAAGCCATATTGTTTTTCAGCACAGTTTGACTGCGTTCTGTGCTTTGCTGTGTTTTGGGTTGGGGTCTTCGATCTAGGTAAATAGAAGGTTTTATTGATGTTCAGTACCTATTACCACTTGATTAAAGTGTTAATTAGCAGAAAAATGTATTAATACATTCTTTATATTTTTATAGTAGTTTAGAGAGAACTGGGCATTTTTAAACATTTCTTTAAGTAGCACAGTAATTTGTAGGTAGTACTGGTGCACAATGTAGACTTTTTTGTGAAGAGTTCAATATGTCAAAAATAGAAAATACACTGTAGTGCCTTATATTTGTAACATATATTTGTTGTACTGCAGTAGTTAGGAGGCAGTACAGTGGCATTTGGTAAATATTTCAAAACAATGTATAGAAATTTAAAAATATTTCTCCCTACCTATTACCACTTTAATGAATGATGCTGAATAGGGAGCCAATGTCTCAACCCCATCTTTTCCGCAAGCTCCCACGTCACCTTCAGCCTCACCACCGAACTCAACTGGACCGACCATCGCTGCATCCACTTCACCTTCCAGAAACCCACAACGCACCACTGCACTCAACAGATCCCCTGCAGCAGCTGGAGCAGAGTCACCGAAGACCAGCTCAACCTCCAACCTTGCCCGAAGCTCAACCGCCGACCCCACCGACACCGCCGCTCGCAACCTCAGGCAATGGATCGACAACTGTGCCAACATTCTCGCCCCGATCAAGAAACCCTCCAACAGACGCGCAGACAGGAGGGCCAGCTAGTTTACTATGGAACTCCAAGCCTCCAACCGACACTGCTGAAAACTCGAGAAGGAATGGCACTGTGAACAAACACCGGACAGCTATGCAGCCCACAAGAACGCCATCCGCATACACCATCACCTCCTCCGATCCGCAAAAAGAGCTTCCTTCAAAGACCGCCTTGACAACAACGCACACAACAGCAAAGAGCTCTTCAACATCGTGAAAGAACTCTCCAACCCCAGCGCCAACTCCAACGACATCCCACCATCACAAGATCTGTGCAACTCCCTTGCCACCTTCTTCCAATGCAAGATCGCAGACTTCCAAGACAGTTTCAACAACGAGACCGCCATGACAGCCACCGACACTCCAGACCCTCCAGCAAACATTCACATCAACTCCGTGCGTGCCTGGACCAAGATGAATGACAACGACACCATCAAAATCATGATCACCATCCACTCCGGCTCCCCGTCAGACCCTTGCCCACACCACATCTTCAACAAAGCCAGCGCCACCATCACACCCCATCTCCGCATGGCCATCAACACCTCCTTTGAGACCGCAACCTTCCCAGAGAGCTGGAAACATGCCAAGATCAACACTCTACTCAAGAAACCCAAGGCGGATCCGAGAGACCTCAAGAACTTCTGGCCCATCTCCCTGTTCCCATTCCCAGCAAAGGTCATTGAGAAAATTGTCAACAGACAACTGACCCGCCACCTAGAGGAGAACAACATCCTGGACCCATCCGAGTCCGTGTTCCGCAGCAACCACAGTACCGAAACCGCCCTCATCACTGCCACCGAAGACATCAGGGCTCTGCTGGGCAATGGTGAGACCGTGGCCCTCATCCTCCTGGACCTTTCAGCTGCGTTCGTAACAGTTTGCCACTGCACCCTCCACCCCTCCACAACGCAGGGATCCGTAGCAACGCTCTGGAATGGACCACCTCTTACCTCTCTGACAGAACCCAGAGTGTCCGCCCCTCGCCTTTCTGATCCAAAGCCTCCGAGATCATCTGCGGCGTACCCCAAGGATCCTCCCTCAGCCCGACACTGTTCAACATCTACGTGGCACCCCTGGCCCACGTAGCCCGACTGCACAACCTCAAATTTATCTCCTATGCCACCGACACCCAGCTGATCCTCACCCTCACCAAGGACCCCATCACTCCCAAAACCAACCTCCACGAATGAATGAAGGCCGTCACCGAATGGATGAAGAGCAGCTGTCTGAAGCTGCACTCTGACAAGACGGAGGTCCTCATCTTCAGCTCCACCTCCTCAGCCTTGGACGACTCCTGGTGAGCCTCTCTGGGATCAGCACCGATACCCACCGACCATGCACGCAACCTGGAATTCACCCTCAATTCCACACTCTCCATGACCAAGCAAGTCAATGCCATCCAATCCTTCTGTATCAAAACCCTCTGCATGCTCCACAAGATCTACAGATGGATCCCTACTGAAACTAGAAGAACGGTTAACTAAGCCCTTCTCAGCAGCAGACTGGACTATGGAAACACCCTCTATGCAGGAGCTTCAGCCAAGCTCCTGAAACGACTATAAAGCATACAGAATGCCTCTGCACGCCTGATCCTCAACATCCCTCGCCACAGCCACATCACACCTCAACTAAGAAACCTGCACTGGCTCCCCATCAACAAAAGGATCACTTTCAAGCTCCTCACCCACGCACACAAGGCACTCCATGACACTGGACAGCATACCTCAACAGACGACTCACCTTCTACACCCCGAACTGCCAACTCGGCTCAGCCGACCTTGCGACTGTTCCCCGCATCCGAAGAATGACCTCAGGCGGCAGATCATTCTCCAACCTCACCGCAAGGACCTGGAACACCCTCCCCACCCACCTGCGGCAGACCCAGGACCTACTTACCTTCAGGAGACTACTCAAGACCTGGCTGTTTGAGCAGTAGCAGCACCCTACCCCAGCACCTTGAGACCATCACGGGTAAGTAGTGCACTTTATAAATACTTTGATTGATTGATTGAATGTAGTGATCTTATACCAGCAGAGGTAGAATGACCTTTGGGGATGTTTAAAAGAAAGCGAGTAGCTGCATACTGTAAGGACTGCAATTTAGAGTGGACTGCAGTGCATTGCATTAGTCTATTTTAGAGAGGAGAAGAGCTACTACCACTGTTTTACTAAGTTAAGAATAAAAGGGAAAATCTTACGTAAGATATTCAATAAAAAGAAACAAGAGGACGTTAGGTGGTTTATCTGGCCTGTAGAGTTTAGTTGGTTATCAAGAAACACTCCTAGATTCCTGGCCTTAGTGATTGAACAGGGACACTCACCTGCCTCAGTTGGCCACCAAGTTTGGTTCCAAAGGGTAAGGCCCATACCGAACTACATAACCTTGATTTTCTCTGTATTGATTTTAAAAACGATTTGACTCATCCAGCTCATGTTTTCGGTCAGACAAATATGGAAGCTGATGGCAGTATCCTACGGATGTTTAGATACAGATATAATAAGCTGAGAATCATCTGCATATGAGACCAAGGTGAAACCATGCTCTCTGATGATTCTGGCCAGGGGAGTGACATAGATGTTAAATAGGTGGGTGATAGGGCCGATCCCTGCGGCACCCCTCAAGGGAGATGGAAAGTATCAGATTGCAGATTGTCCCAGAGTACCTACTACTCCATGCATGGTAGAAAGGACGCGAGGAGGGCCAGGGCTGTTCCCTCAATCCCCACAGCCTTCAGCCGCCGCACTAACACCTTGTGATTCACGGTGTTAAAAGCTGCTGATAGGTCTAGAAGGATGAGGACAGTCTTGCCCCCGTCCAACTATCTATAAATCTCCTCTGTAGCCATTATCAAAGTCGACTCTGTAGAATGGCATGATCAAAAGCCATGCTGACTGGAATCTAACAGGTTGTTGGAGTCAAGGTACTGAGTTAAATCCACGTTCACCGATTTTTCAAGAATTTTTGCTGCTATTGGTAAACATGAGATTGGTCGATAATTTTTGATGTTAGTCGGATCCAGGGCAGGCTTTTTAAGGATAGGCCTAATACAAGCTTTTTTCCAGGCACAGGAAGAAATCCCTGACTCAACTACTTTGTTTAGGAGGGGAGTTAAATGAGAGCTAATTGTTTCTGAGACTAGATGTAAAATGGCGGGGGGAAAAGGATCATTGGGTGATGCTGACTTAGTTGTAGTGAGGAGGATATTCATTTTCTCTGGCGTAAAGGTCATGAAACTCGTCAATTGGCTCTGAGTGGTGATCTCCTCAGCGGCAGTCTATTTGGTATTGACGCAACACACGCTGTGCGGAGGAGGTCATCATAAATTAATTGCACCTTTGTTTGAAAGAAACTAGCAATCTTTTTACAGAAGGCTTGATCAGACCTAAACTGGTTGGCCTGCTGTGGCTAAGATAGAACTTGGACTGATTTAAAAAAGCTCCTTAGAGGAGTTTTTAGCCTCCCCAATTTCAGTTGTAAAATAGTCCATTTTAGCTTTTATAATGGCCTCCTTGTATTGTTCCAAGGCTAGGTTATATTCCAGTTTGTGATCCCTACTATATAGTTGGATCTCCATATTCGTTCAGCTCTCCTGCATTTGGATTTAATGGTTTTAAGGCCTGATCCATACCATGGTGATTTTGCCTGGAGTCTTCTTCTTGTGATAGTTTTTTCTTGGGCTATCTGATTGACCGCTAGTCTAATCTAATTGTCAAACTGGGAAACCGCTTCATTATTTTCAGTGACCAGTGAGGGAGGACAAATGTCAAGAGACAGTTGTAGTTAGTTTCTCTGTATCTAATGCCAGGATAGGATTTTTACATATGGTGGTCTGTTTAAAGTGGAGTGGTTGGGCTGTATTTGTTTGATTTCAAAATGTACAGCCTTATGGTCGGTCCAGGGTAATGTGGAAATTTTGACCGAAATAATGTCAGGGTTGTTAGTGAAAATACCATCAAGAGTATGACCAGTTGAGTGCATAGATTCAGACATGATTTGAGATAGGCCATGAGCTGCCAGGATATCAAGTAACCTGATAGTATCTGAATTATTATTTAGTTCCAGGTGAAAATTAAAATCACCCAGAATGGTGATTGTAGAGGATTCTAAGCAGGATTCAAGAAAAGTCTGCAATGCCGGAGAACACAGATAAAGTGTACCTAAAGACAATATGGCTGTTTTTAACTTTTGCAAAGGCAGTCATTAGCAATCACATAACTGTAGTGTAGTTCCTATTATCCCAATAGGCTCTGCGCATTGGAATAATACCTTCAATAGTATAGGCCTAGACCAGACGTTAACTAGGTCTTCTATTGTCGATATTAGACTTAAAGTTTTGGGTTTGCCAGCTAGCTCAGAGTTCACTAGAAACTTTCTCGAATAGGCAAGGAGGAGTTGAACCTCCCTGGATAGACAAGAAGGGATTTAGTTTCTGACAACCATAGAACATGACAACTTTGCTCTCCCCTAATCAAGAGTGTATCTCTAGAGTCGTGTGAAAACAAAAGACAACTTATTTTACTCAGTCAGTACGTGCATTCTTAGTCTCACCAGATTGTAGAGAAAAGGAAGAGACGGGCGTGTTCAATAAAAGATGGTATTTATTGATCAGTCTCTTTTCTCGTACAAGAGAAATGGATCGATATTATTGCAATACTTATGGTTAAGTAAAGTGCATACAATAAAAGCAGAAGTATAAAATAATACTGTAAAAACATTTATATGGTTTCTAAGCCATAAGGTGGTTTAAAATGGATAAAATAGATACATACATATATACATTTGACTAATCGTACTCAACTGGTGTTTCTAACTACGCCTACCCCGGTGTACCTGACCTAAGCCTAATACGTGGGCGGGAATAGAAAGTAGCAGTTTCAGTTAAGTTTGTTTTGCCAAGTGACTGACTCAAGAATTCTCTGCAAGGGGTTATTCAGTTCTGTACCTGGAATCTAGGATGAATGAGGGATGGTATCTCTCGTCTCTGGTCTCGATATTCCAGGCTGCCTGCGAGGGCTACCCGGAAGCGCCGGAGCTGGATTTCTCGGCAGGAGAAAGCAGCGTCTCGTTCTCAGCGCGTCAGGAAGGCGGGGCTGCGCCAGCGGGGTCTGCTCTGCTCTGGGCTTCGGCAAGTCTGGCTGCTCCGATCTCGTCACCACCGCGTGTGTTTGCTTAAGGCAATACCGGTAATATTTATACCTGTAAGGTGCCGAGATTGACGTAAGGATGGACATAGATACGTCAATAAGGATGTCATACGACTTGGTCGTTAGCACATTCTTTTGCTGAAGTTCTCGATGAAATCAAAACAATGGCCGCAGGGTTTTTCCCAGGTTGTCATAGGTTTGATTTGTTTTGAGAACTCCGTATGCCTTATCAGGGGCTGGAGGAATATCGCTTGTCTAATTAGATGGCAAGCGTTATGACCTAATCAGATAACACGTTCCTGTGCCGTAGTGTGGCTTAATCAGATAACGGTTTCTGCATCATGGGATGGCTGCTAGTTAACTTGTTAACCAGAACAGGGTCAGGAATAGGGGGATCGATACAGAACCTATAGGAATACATCACATAACGACTTGTCATCACTGTGTACGGAAGCACTTCAGCAAAATACAGTGACATTTTGCAAAAATGCTGCAACAACAGACATCACTAAGTTAAGATGCCTTATAATTTTAAAAATACTTACACTCCTTACCTGTGGTACCTAAAAGGATTCATATTGTGACAAATTTCCTAAAAGTCTATTGAAAATGCATTGGTGGAAAAACGCTTTGTGGATCCCCCACTCTCAACTTTGTAACCCCTTGACCAATCTCTGCAAAACTTTCCAACTTCTGCCAATGTGAAAAAAGCAATAGGTATGGAAAGTTTTGTGAAGATGTGTAAAACTTAGATAGTTAGGTCTGCTATTCCATAGACTGAGCGTTTTTTGGTTTGCTTCTTTCTGGAAAGTTTCAGGGTGATCCATCAAGCAGGGAAGAGAAAAAAGGGGAGCGGCCTCAAAACACAAAATCCCCATGCATTTTCCATAGACCTCTTCGCAAGGCTATCGCAAAAAACACTACATTCGGCAGGAAGCTAGATGTTGGTTTGCAGATTTTGGTTTTTATGATTTGCTGTAAATCTGTTCAGTATTTTTTTTAGATGTTTAGGTAACAAAATTGTCTATTTTGATGGTTGGACCCACGAGAGTCTGGAGAGCTCTTTCAGGAGTGCTAATTTAAAAATATAGCTTTCTGATTAGCCCAGTAAGCTTTTTTTTACCCTTCAGAGTCAGACTTCCCCGAGAGTGAGCACTCTGATTTGCAGATAGCAACATGAGAAAAATGTTGCCTGCAGCCAATCCACGACTCAGAGAATTAGTCCCCTATCCTGAAGTTTTAAAAAATGACGATATATATGGACAGCATAGGAATACCCTGAGCCTACAGACCCAATAGGGGGGACCCAGTGAGACCTCCCCTGGGGCTCAAAATTAAACATACATAGCAAAAAATGTTGCGATCCCGCACGATATTTATTTATTATTATTCATTATAAGACTTGGAAAGCCTAACCCCAGGGTTGTGTTCATAAAGGGGAAGGGGGCTGCATGACCCTTGAGCCACCAGAGGCCTGGGGAAGCCCCTCCCTGGGGCCAAAAGCATTGTTTATGGTGAGGGGGCATGCATTGCTTCCCTCCTCAAGAAATTAGAGGCCCTGGGAGCGTATCCCTGGGAGCAAAAGCAATGTTTATAGGGCGAAATGATGCGCTACTTCCCTCTTTGAGAAATTAGAGGCCCTGGGGAGGCCTTCCCTGGGGACAAATATATTATTTATAGGAAGGGGGACATGCGACCCCCTCACCTGAGCCATCGGAGGCAATGGGGAGCCCAACCCAGGTCATCAATAATTAAAGATGTGGAGGGGGCCACACGGCTCCCCTCCCTGAGCCTCACGATGCACCAGGTAGCCCACCTCTGGCTGAAATTAACTTTTATGGGGAAGTGGGCCACCCAGCCCCCCCCCATGAGTCCCTAATGGCACCGGGGAGCTCAAACCTGGGACTCAGCAGTTCCCTGCCACAGTGGCATGGGCAAGCATATCTGGTATTTTAAAAACTCCTGCCAAGCGGGAGCAAACATTAAGCCTTCTTCCAGGGGAGGGAGCTTAAAAAAGCTCACGCCTGCAGGGAGTGGACATTTGATCTGTTTCCTAGATAAAGGTCCCAATATTACATACAAATTAGTAGGACTAATAAAATCCTGTTGAAAAGTATTTTTCGATGTGAAGTGTTTGCACCTCTATAACTGTCTGATTGTGAAGATACATGTTTATTTATGGGAAAAAATATCTTTGTGCTGTTAATATTGTAGTATATGTCAGTGATGTAAATATTGTCAATACTGTCTTTTGTTATTTAAAAAGATACAGAGGGTATGTTCAAAGACATTCGGTGATGGAAACCTTGAATGTAAAAAGTATACAAAAAGGAAAGAAAAATTATTTAAACCCCGAGGTAATTAAAATGACTACTGTGGTAAAAGTGAAAGTGTATTGATGGTTTCTGAGGCACATGTTTGTTTGCATTTCATATTATTGATTTCAGCCTCTCAATTCCTTAATTGAATCACTCCCCTATTGTGTGTAGCTGAACAATATCATACATTCACCACCAGTACTGAGATTCAGGCCTAAATCCATAGTTTTTTTGCTCACCATGGCATTCCACTTTGGATCCAGCCATGTACAAATCAGTCTTGACCCCGCTCCCAATGGGAATAGTTCAGCCCTAAGTGAGAAGGGTACGCCCAGACATGGGTTTGGTGCTCACTGCGCCATTGGATTCAAGGTAGCCTGGCTAAGAATGTATGACGTTCCATCGCGCACAATTACACCGCGTGCTTTTTCCCCGCATCTATTTGATCGATGAGTCCATTACATCGTCAGCTTTCACTGCGCAATCTATTGCAGCGCGATTCCATTGGTTTCTATGGGGCCGTACTTTACCCCGCAGTACAGCAGGTCGCATGGCAAAACAACGCGGTCTTTGGAATCGCCTGCGAGAACCCGCCTCTAAGCCCTGGCCCCCATCTCCCCCCTTCCCCCCTCCCCCCCTCACCTCAACGCGAAATCTTCGCTTTCTATCATATGTTTGCACATGTTGAATTTTTTTGTGGGGTTGTGTTAATTACATTTTTAATTATACATGAAGAAATTGCAGGCTTTTTAAAGTGCTTCCCCTACCCCATCCACGCAGCCATAAAAAGCAAATATATATGTTTGCAAGTAACAAAAACACTTAAAATGTATTACGGGTATATTGTTGAATCTTCCACGCAGTGTATAAAAAGTAATTTATTTTTAGAATGTTGGCCACCAAAACAAAATGTACATTGTTTGTGTATTTTTTATTGTCGACGTGACAGGAGGTTCGAACATTAGTGCCCAGGACCTAAGGTGAGCGCGTTGCCCTCAGACCACATCGTTATCCGTTATGTTGCCTTAAAACATTCCTGGTATTTTGGTGCCTCGGCCACATATGAAATAAACTGAATTAACGTTCATTCAAGTAGCAGAGCAATTTGTATCTAAGCAGATATTAACTGCTGTTCTTCAAAGAACTTTGGTGTAATAACATTAGTCCCGTGCAACCAAAGTTGGCCGCGTTGCTCTTGCCCTCAGACCATCGTTGTGCTCTTAAATTTTGTCCATTTTTAGGCTCGTCATCATTTGTGCTCGAAGTCACAATTGTATCACATAATAAGTGGTCGGAAATCCTTTCTATTATTTGCTTCCGTTTATGCTTTGCTGGGTATATTTCTTCACCCACGCATCCATCCACGCATCCATCCACACACCCATCCATGCATCCAACCCACGCATGCATCCACCCCACGCTTCAGCACACCCACCCACCCATGCATCCATCCATGCATCCACCCACCCACCCACCCACGCATCCAACCAACGCATCCATCCACCCACCCACCCACCCATCCACGCATCAACCCACCCACTCATCCATGCATCCACCCACCCACCCACGCAACCAACCCACGCATCCATCCACCCACCCACCCACGCATCCACCCACCCATCCACGCATCAACCCACCCACTCATCCATGCATCCACCCACCCATGCATCCAACCCACGCATCCATCCACCCACCCACCCACCCATCCATCCACGCATCCACCCACTCATCCACGCATCCAACCCATCCACGCATCCACCCACCCACCCACGCATAAATCCACGCATCCATCCACCCACCCACCCACGCATCCATCCACGCATCCACCCACCCACGCATCCATCCACGCATCCATCCACGCATCCACCCACCCACCCTCCCATCGATGCATCCACCCACCCACCCACCCTCCCATCGATGCATCCATCCACCCACCCACGCATCCACCCATCCACCCCATCCACGCAGCCATGAAAAGCAAATATATATGTTTGCAAGTAACAAAAACACTATGGGGCCGATTAGGATGGCGGACGGACTTGCGTCCGTCCGCCACCCCTGAGTAGGAGGGACCGTCCGCATGGGCAGCGGCGGTCCCTCCATGGCAATTAGGATGTGACCGCCAGGGTGGCGGTCACATCCTCTATTTTTAACATTGCGGCGGGTGCAGCTTCAAGCTGCACCCGCCGCAATGTTAAAAATGCATGTGTTGCATTTACATGCACAAAGCGGCAGGCACCGCACGGTGCCTGCTGCTTTGTGTACGCAAATGCAGGGGGGTACCATAGGTACCCCCCATGTGCACCCCCCACCCCCCATTCACCCAGGGGGCCCGCAACGGGCCCCCAAAGTGAATGTCCGTATGCTTTTCCATGGCGGAAAAGCCACCGTGGAAAAGCATATTTACACCAACATCATAATATGACGGACGGTGTCTCATAGACACCGCCTGCCATGTTATAGCTTTTCCGCCGCGGTCGGAAGCCGACAGCGGCGGAAAAGCGGCGGACGGAATTCCAGACCCACCAGCCATCCTAATTTGGCGGTGGGTCTTTGGAGTCTCCGCCGCGGTTTTTCCGCATCCTCCAGGCCGGCGGACACTTCCGCCGGCCCGGAGGATGCGGAAAAACCGCCATCCTAATCGGCCCCTTAGTGTATAAAAAGTAATTTATTTTGTGAATGTTGGCCACCAAAACAAAATGTACATTGTGTGTGTATTTTTTATTGTCGACGCCACCAAAACAAAATGTACATTGTTTGTGTATTTTTTATTGTCGACGTCACAGGAGGTTTTGTGTATTTTTTTTTGTCGACGTGACAGGAGGTTCGAACATTAGTCCCCAGGACCAAAGGTGAGCGCGTTGCCCTCAGACCACATCGTTATCCGTTATGTGGCCTTAAATCATTTCTGGTATGTGGGCGCCTCGGTCAATATGAAATAAACAGAATGAACGTTTCCCTTGCCCTCAGACCATCGTTGTGGTCGTAACTTTTTTCCATTTTTAGGGTCGTAATCATTTGTGCTCGAAGTCACAATTGGACCACATAATAAGTGGTCGTAAATCCTTTCTATTATTTGCTTCCCTTTATGCTTTTCCGGGTATATTTCTTATTTTTTCTAATAACTTTGGTGTACATTATAATAATAAGTGGTCGTAAATCCTTTCTATTATTTGCTTCCCTTTATGCTTTTCTGGGTATATTTCTTAATTTCCGTTTTTCAAATCTTTTCCATTATTTGGTTGTAAGCTCCAATCTTTTCCATTATTTGGTTGTAAGCATTGACATCACCCATCTGGGATCGTTAATGCTTTTCTGGTTGTTTCGGCTTTGTGGCGATCAGTAATAACTTAGCTGCGTATATTTCGTCGTAAATCTTGCTTTTCCATTGTTTGTGCCCATTTCCCGTAATCGTAAATCTTGTTTTTCCATTATTTGTGCTCATTTCCCGTAATAACTTTGGTGTACGTTCCTGGAAGTCACAATTTATCATCTAATAAGTGGTCGTAAATGCTTTGTATTATTTTCTTTCGTTTTTGTGGCGATGTCATGGCTTTGCCCTGTAATGCGATGTAATGCCTAGCGCTTTCAAAGTCATTGCGGCGTCTTTGCATGCGTCGCAGTAGCATGCGTGTTCAGGCATCTGCGATGTAATAGTCGCGATGCGATAGCAGTGCTTCCGCTGTAACGGGTGTTTCCCCTGGCTAATGATGGGTAATAACCCCAAAACTGGTCCCAGGATGCTTGTTTCTGGTCCAGGGAGGACCTGGCTCAGCAGTTCGTGCTGGACTGTTCCCATGAGGAGCAGGGTCAAAACTGATGTGCATATGTTTGGGTCCAAAGTGGGGTGTTGTGATGAGCATAAAAACGATGGTTTCAACCGAGATCTTTGTGACTGGAGGTGAATGTTCACAATGTTCAGCATTCCGTCCATCATTTCTTCTTTTTGTCATATGTGAGGTCACAACAGTGCATGGCAAGAGCGCAAGTTATAGTTGGTGCTGCTACCCATAACTGGTGATTTTCTGTGTTATTTTTAGTTCAACATGTTAATGTTGTCATTGACAAATTCACCTAACTATAATGTTACTTAAACTTTGGGTTTTTCAGGCAATTTGTAAATGAAAACAGATCTTTTTATCACACCACCAAGCGCTGGGAGTCAGGGTACCCGAACTCTGCCCCCTATGTTTTATTTTTGCATTTTTTTCAATGACTCGAGTCCTGAGTCTTAAGATGGATGCCACCACTTCCTGTTTCAATCTACCCATGCCTATGCAGCACCTGGATACCCTTACGGGTGGTAAGTCGCAGTCTACAAATCCAAGTATTTGATTTGATTTAAGTTGGTGCCAGTCAATTAGAGCTCAGTTTGAGATTTCTTGGCTCAGCGGATCCTCCGCGGTGGGATATATCTATGTTTTTAAGCTACATTTCTACAAAACTACTGAACGAATTTACACTAACCCACAAAAAACTCTCTGCCTGGACTAAGATCTAGCTTTCGTCGAAATTTGGTACGAATCAGTTCAGCAGTTTGGACAGTTGCTGTGTCTAAAGTTCCTATAGAAAAACGAATGGGGAAAATGTATTTTGTGATTCCTCCTTTTTCTTAGCCCCCCACTTGGTGGAATACCCCAAAACTTTCCCCGGGCAAATCAATAAAAAAAGTTTTGTGGAGATTTGTCAAATAGAGCTAAAGTTATTAACAACACAAAAAATGAATTTCCTATGGAGATACGATCCTAACTATAACTACCCACTGAAAGAACCAACGGTTAATGTCACGTATTAGTTATGTGAATATGTCAGTGCCAAAATAATGTTTTGAAATAAAAAAACATAGAATTCACCAGGTATAGCTAACATATATAACTATAACTCTATAGCTTTCTTCCCCATTGTGCATTGCTTTTGATCTCACATATTATATCTCTCATGACATGTTCTATGACATTGTTTATGACTCCTGCCCTCATCATGCACTGCTAATTTCCCAACATAATACTTTGCTCATGACATCTTCTATGATATCATTGATAATATCACTGCAACATTTGCCATGAAATTATTTATGAGTAAA
This sequence comes from Lissotriton helveticus, assembly GCF_964261635.1. Taxonomy (NCBI): domain Eukaryota; kingdom Metazoa; phylum Chordata; class Amphibia; order Caudata; family Salamandridae; genus Lissotriton; species Lissotriton helveticus. The sequence continues at coordinate 952,393,279 of NC_136057.1, forward strand.
CTATGCATGGCAGGATTGCGTGTTATAGTTACCTTAGAGCAAAGGTTATAGTTACTTGATATAACTATGAATATAACTGATTAATTTCTTTGGTTTTTGGAGTTTAAAATGTTATGTTGGTACTGAATATTTTACCTAACTATTATATATACACTGAAATAAACAAATGTTACAGGGACATTATAGTTAGGCTCAAATTTCACTCCTACAAAACCATAGAAATTCAGCAGTTATAGTTACCAGAGCTAACTATAACTTATGCCACATCAATGCACTGCTTATGTGTGAGTGGGAGTATGAGAGACTGTAAGGGGGTGGGAGTGGATGTGTGAGTTGTTCTGCGGATGATGTCATTTGAGATGTCATCAGAGATATCATGAGTGATGTCACTGACCATGTCATAAGTAATGTAATATGTGAGGTCAAAAGTATATGATTTTTTACATGATATTCTAGGTTAGAAAACATTGGGAATCCACCCAAGCCTTACCACCCTGGTGTCCCCCGGGTCTCTAGTTTTAGAAATGTTAGGTTTTGGTAGGTTAATGTGAAATTAAACACTCCAGTGGAACTACATTGATGCAGAGTTTTCATTCCTGAGAACGTGCGAGCCTGTTGCAGCTTGAAAGTGATTGAATTGCCGTGTGGTCTGCCGGCGTGTGTGCCACTCTCCTCGGGTCCCCGACAGTCCAGAAGGAGCTTTTCTTGTTGATATATAAATATATCTATATCACCTACTGGCAGTCGCCAGTAGGTAGTTATAGTTAAGACCAAGTTTCCATAGGAAGACATTTTTTTGTTTTGCTTATAACTTTGCCGTTGTTTGATGAATCCTCATGGAATTTTCCAAACTAATTCTTTGTTCATATCACCTCCTATGTTTAGAGTTTGGGGGTGATTCATCAAGGGGGGCTGAGGAAAAGGGCGGTCCCCAAACATGTTTTCTCCATGCAATTTTCATAGGAATCTTTGGACAAGGCTACAGGTCGAACGGGTGAACGGAATTACCCCAAATTTGGCAGTGAGAAGGTCTTGGTCTAGAAAGCACGCTTTAGTTTATTTGGTTCAAATCTATTCAGGAGTTATGAACACAAGCTTGCTGCTTATTGGCTGCGAGCGGGGCAAGCAGTTGCAACTAGGAAGTGTTGGCAGCCATTTTGTGATTCTGTTGAAGCAAGTAAGGGGAAAAAAGGGCAAAGAAAGTAGGAAGGAGGAGGGGAGGAGCACTGTAACTTCTGTGGGGTGTTTAGGGTGTGCTATGCAGGCAATGTGAAATGAACTACTCATCCCTACCAGTCTGAAAGTGCTGGGCTACGGAAATTTAGTGTGGTATTGCCTAGAGTCTGATGCTGCTAAGGTGAGCTGCTGCGGGACTCGGGGATTAAAGTGTGAGCCCAAAATGTGTGTCCTATGCTGTGAAGTCATGCGCCCTGGCCGCTGCACCACACCTGTGGAAGTAGTGTCAGCATGTGTTTATACCTACTAGGACAAACTACTGAACCCTTCTGGTCTGAAAGTGCTGGGATACGGAAAATATGTGAGGTATTGTCTAGAGTCTCATGCTGCTAAGCTGAGCTGCTGCCGGACTTTGGGATGAAAGCGTGAGTCCAAACTGTGTGTCATATGCTGTGAAGTCATGTGCTCTGGCCTCTGTGCCACATCTGTGCAAGTAGTGTCAGCATGTAGTTATACCTACTCAGAGGAACTTTTGTTTCGAACATTGTAACATGTGTATGGTGCTTAGGGGGTGTTATACAGGGAGTGCAAAGGTAAATTCATACGTATCAAATCAATTTGGCATTTGTAAAGAACAAACTACTCACTCCTATGGGTCTGATGACGCTGGGGGTGTAAGCTGAGCTGCTGATGGACTCGGGGATAAAGCCGCTGAACTACTGACCCCTACCGGTCTGAAAGTGCGGGGTACGGAAATTAAGTGAGGTATTGCCTAGAGTGCCATGCTGCTAAATTGAGCTGCTGCTGGACTCAGGAATGAAACTGTGAGCCCAAACTGTGTGTCCTATGCTGTGAAGTTGTGTTCTCTGGGCGCTGTGCCACACCTGTCCAAGTAGTGTCAGCAATATTATATACGTAGTAGGAGGAAGTTTTGTTTGGAACATGGTAACTTGTATATGGTGCTTAGGTGGTGTTATACATGGAGTGCGAAGGAAAATCAATATGGTACTTGTAAAGCGCAAACTACTCACCCCTATGGGTCTGAAGGCCCTGGAGGCTGGCGTGGAAATTATGTAAGCTATTAAGTGAGCTATTGCTCAGAGTCACATGGTGCTGAGCTGAGCTGCTGCCGGAGCAGGGGATTAAACCATGAGCCCTGTGCTCTGAACTAATGTTTTCTGGCCGCTGCGGCACACCTGTCCAAGTAGTGTCAGCAAGTGTGCATACGTACTAGGAGGAACTTTTGTTTTAAACAGTGTGATGTCCGTAGGGTGTTAGGGGGGTCCTACAGATGGAGTGTGAAGTACGGGTCTTCAGGCGCTGGGGGCCAGCATGGAAATGAAGTGAGCTATTGCCTAGAGTCACATGGTGCTAGCCTGAGCTGTCACTAGAGCCGGTGATCAAAACGAGAGCTATGTGCTCCAAAGTCAGATGGTCTGGCCACTGCGTCACAGCTGTGTGGAAAATAAATGTTGGCGAGGGTCCGGGAGTTGCTGTTACCTGGCCCTAAAATAGCGGGCCTATGTTGTCAGTTATAGGGTGGCTCTAAAAAGAGCCCTTGTGTTTATTAGTTGGATCTACATATAAGTGCGGATGCACAGATTCAAGTTATTCAGAAGGACTCGATTTCCCTGATCTGTGAAGTGTACTCCATCACTTCTGTAGATATCAGCCATATCAAAACATATGTTCTTGATGTAGATCAACCCCATTCGATGGTCTTTGAGGTATGCAGACACAGCTTTGTTAATATTCTTCCTAGAATTTTCAATCTGAGGACATAATTGGTATGACGATTTCCACTTCTGTCTTTGGCATATATTGGAATATATAAAGACAGTTTGAGGGAAAAGCAACATCAGTTGTTGAAAGGTGTCATTCATTAGTATTTCAAAACCTACCCCAGTCAATGTGCCTAGGTTGTTTCCACCACAGTGCACAATCAAGAGGTCAGGGTGTTGGAGATGCAAACAGGTTTTAACCAAAGGCAACAATTGGTGGCACTTCAATCCTCTCAGTGCAAACCATTTAATGTCCACAATTTCTAAACCGAGGTCTAAATCAATACGTCTCTGTTCTCCATACCTCTTGCACCAAAAAACATAGCTATGTTCTACAATCCACACTAGCATTTTGAAGGTATGGCTGGAAGGTATGGAAAGATGTCTGTAACTCATGCAGTTCCTTCATAGAGTAAGAGATATGTTTAAAGTTGGGAAAAAATCTTTTTTTCCACAGAAAACAATAATTGATTGGGTACTAAAAATTAGGGTGCATATTAGTTGTGTGAAAAAAGCATTTTTGTCATTGGTTAATAAAGAGCAGTCTAAACGTGGAGTACATACGATAGGATGAAATGTGCTCAGCTCAACCAGACGTGCTACTTGCATTTGGAAGGTACATTTGGAACTTAAAACAATGGTAACTTTTAACCCGCAGGTGCTGTTAAATGTTCGGTAATATGCTGGAAAAAAAATGTTACGTAAAAAAAAATTATGAACTTTTAACCTGCAGGTGTCGTAGAATGTTCTAGAAAGTGTGACAAAATAGGTTGAACTTCTGACCTCTATGTGGCACAGAATATTAAGAAGCTTTTCATAAGGAAATTCCAAAATAACCAATGGAGATATGTTTTGGAATGTCGATGAAGGAATGAAGTATTCTAATTTGTTCTTTACATGTATTTATATGTGGAGCGACAGAGAAATTGCGCCATTACTGGTTCCATTCTTGATGAAAGCGGTGCATTACATGTACTGTGTGACAAAGAAAGAATTGCATGCGTGTGTGACATTTGAAATCTGCATACCAATTACAAAGGTGAGGTAGAAATGAACAAGGTGTGTTATGTGTTCTGTAGTAGTGATTAAGTATATGAGGTGATATTTTTAAGTTTAAAAGTATTTTTTATTTTTAAAAAAATATACCATTAGTAAAGTGTGGTTTATCATATTGGCTATAAAATATGCATAAAGTTTGACCTGTTGTTAAATAAGTAATTTATATATGTTTAGGAATGTATCACAAAGAAGAAGTGTAGTTTGTCATCTTTAAAGGACTGAATGGTTTTGAAAATGAGGTACAGCGTTAATTTGGGTTTGCTAATGTACTCAGGTGAGATAAACAAAATGTCCCACGTTTGCAACTTATACTTTTTGTGGAAATAGTGGGGAAGGGGGGGGGTGAGGTAGGAGATGTATGTGTTATTAAGTTAAAAGCGATAAAACCAAACCCAGAAATGTAATGTGTACAGATTGTGGTGTCATTTTTGACACTGAGAGGTAGATTTGAATATAAGTCGAGGTAGGTTGTTGTACTGTGAGGCCGTCTATAGTGTTTGGAGATTACATGGAGAGTAGATGAAGATAGTAAAAGTGATACGTTCCTTTAATATGTACGCATAGTTTGAAACATTTGATCATAGGTTGAGATATAATATGAACATGGTTTCTAGTTTGCATTTGGGTATAGTTAATAATTTGAGTAGTTTCTGACTAGTAAATAATAAAAAGGTAGATATACTAAAATATATGGTAGTACACGTATTAATGATTGTCTGTTCTTATGAAATAGAAGTGGTTGGGGAGTGTTTCTTTAGAAGAGATGTTTTATAAATTCGTGAGAGATAAAAAAGAAATGTAAATGTTCGGTATATTTTTTGTATGACTATCTTGACATTTGTAAACTACATGTGATTATAAGTGATACCAATTGTCAGGCTGTGTCCCTGTGCTGAATATACATAGGTGTTTAAGTGGTCCGGGTTTTACCGGTGCTCAGCTTCACTATCCCTTTTGAGACACTCGTCAATTTTTTCATTCCATTTAATGTCCTTAATATACATACAGTTAAGGGACGTTATAACAAAAGTTCGGGAATTACAACTTTTTTTTCTCTCCCCATCCCCTGCTATACACTCTACAGAATGTTTAAAAGACTTTAGTAACATACAGATGTCTAGCTAGTAAAAGTGGTGTACGGCCACTGGGCCCATTTATAAACAGTGCTATGGGATGGTTTATGTTTTACCCACCAGTTTGCATGTTTGAATACTTTTTACTGATGAGCGTTCCGGCAGACACCTGTTAAAATTAAGCCTGTGAATGGGTATAGTGGTGCTACTAGGAATGGTGGGGGTTTCTGTTTGATTTCATATGGTTAAGCAATGGCGGGGTGGGGGTGGGGAAGTGGGTATGTTGGTGATTAAAACACAGACTTTAGTAACGTGCAGATGTCTAGCTACTAAAGGTGATATAGTACCACTGGGACCAGTTATAAAGCGCCCTATGGCATGGTATATGTTTTACCCGCAAATTTGCATGTTTTAATAAATTCCGCTGATGAGCGTTTCGGGAGACGTCTGTTGAAATTAAGCCTCTGTATGGCTATAATGGCGCTTCCAGGTTTGCTGGGGCTCTTTGTTTTATTGCGTAAAGTTAAGCAAGGGCAGTTGTGGAGGTGGTGTAGTGCTACTGGGACTATTTATAAACCGCCTTATGGTATGGTGTATATTTTACTTGCAAAATTGCAGGTTTTAATACCTTTTGCTGATGAGCGTTCTGGCAGACACCTGTTGAAATTACGTCTATGTATGGCTAAAATGGCGCTAACGGGAGTGCTGGGGCTGGTTGTTTGATTTCATAAGGTTAAGCCAGGGCAGGGGTGGGGGTGGGGGAGGTGGGTATGTTGCTGATTATAACACGGACATTTGTAATGTGCACATGTGTAGCTAGTAAAGGTGCTGTAGTGCCACTGTATCCATTTATAAAGCGCTCTATGGCATGGTATATGTTTTATCCGGAAATGTGCATGTTTCAATACCTTTTTTTGCTGAGCGTTCTGGCAGACACTTGTTGAAATTAAGTCCCTGTATTGCTATAGTGGCTCTACCAGGTTTGCTTGGGCTCTTTCTTTGATTTCGTAAGGTTAAGCAAGGATGAGGATGAGGGTGGTGTAGTGGCACTGGCCCATTTATGAACCGCTGTAAGGTTTTACTCGCAAATTTGCATGTTTTAATACCTTTTGGTGATGAGTGTTCCAGCAGACAGCTACGCAAATCACACAACATTTCTGGGGATAACAAATCTTCGTGCTGATAGACACTCTGGCACTGCGGTAGAAGGCTGCCAGAGTTGATGGTGAGTTGTAGATTTAAATGGAAGCTTGGACCATTTCTTTGTTACTATGGTGCAGTCAGGGCTTTAAGTGGTAAAAAAACTGGGGGTGCTCTAAAAGGGGCGGGGCAAATGTCTTAAAGGGGTGTGGGCTATCCAAGTAGGGACATGGTCTAAATCAAGATAACTAGCATTGTGTGCTGAAGAAAATTCCCTCCAATTATCCTACCTTCGGAAAACACACTCTTTAAAGGATTTCCCTTCCTCCTACAACGTGGCTCACCTAGCATGATGTCTCCACTTCTCAGTAGTGAGCAAAATGAGCATGCGCACATCGATGTGCACGCTCTCACTGCAGTCCAATAAAAAAAAGAAAACTGACTACCTTTGCGAGGGCCGAAAATAGAGCCCGATAGAGACCCGCTTCGAGGCCCCTTGAAAATAACTGCCTGTGCTCAGACCCAGCCCACTTAAAGCCCTGCATCCATCCATCCTAAGCAGTGCACCCTCCAACCATCTTTAAATTAATCCGTACATTCCTACCTACATACATACATTCATCCGTCCCTGCACTTATCTTAAGCATCTATCAGCCCACTCGCCTATGATAAGCACTGTGTCATCCATCCAGTCATACACCCATATATCCATGCGTACATCTGTCCCAGAACCAATCCTAAGCATCTATCAGCGCACCAGTCTATCCTAAGTACTGGTCCATGCATCCATTCATCCTTCCATCCATCATCCATCCATCCATCCATCCATCCATCTAGTTATCCATTCATCCATCTGGCCATCCATCCCCTTGCCCTTTATTCAACTATCCATCCTTATTTTCGTGCACCCTCTGCCTGATCCTAAATACTGCGTACTATACTCATCCACCCAGCATCTTAAGGGGCTGCAAAGGCTGGTGATAAGCATTGACAGGCAGATGTTTCTGATAAAGAACAAGAAAACTTTGAGTTGCTCTTTGTGGACCATAGTTCACCACCCTTCTCTGGTGGTGTTTTAATCAAAGGTTGATTCAGGGAAAGAAATGCAAAGCAGCTTTTCAGTGTAAGACGTTAATTTAGAAACATAACGTTTTGTCTATTTCTATATAGGAACACTGTTTTAAACTGGCCGTGACTGACAGATACTGAATATCTGTAGTTCTTACATATGAGAGAGTATGCTAATTGGGGTGGTGAGAACCTGCACTTCTAATTTCCACGTGAAGCACAATATAGAAATATAAAGGTAATTTCAAAGCTACTATCTTCATATTAAAGAGGGTTTTCAGAACTAAGCGAGCCAGGCAAAGCATGTGTTTTCATAGCACTAAAACAAGACACTGTGAAAGGTCAATATGGGTTGTGCCGGAGTTGGCTGCCTGTGGTCATCTCTAGAAGCGCAAACAGAGTGAAATCTTGGGGGAGACTAATTCTTTCAGCAATAGGCAGAGTGGGGATGTAGGGGCTCCAAAAAGGGGTGTAAAAGAACAGAGCCTCAGTTACAAGCAAATGGTCTTTTGAAGACCTGTGAAGTACTCGGTGCGGCTCTGTGTGTGCGCCCGGGAAGCTGTCTCAGGGAGTCCGGGGCAATGGGCGTTGCGCGCCTGGTGGTCTCTCTGCTAATCACCCCACGATGATGTTGCTCCTGCGCGGCAAAAAGAGAAGGGAAATCCTGGGAGAACATGGCTCTCTTTAAAGGATTTCCCTTCTCCTACAACGCGACTCACCTGGCATGATGTCTCCACTTCTTAGTAGTGAGCAATGTGCATGGTCTCACAGTCTCACTGCAGTCCAATAAAAAAACAACGGACTACCTTTGCAAGGCCTGAAAATAGAGCCCGATAAAGACCCGTTTCGAGGCCCCCAAAAATAAACTGCCGGCGTTCAGACCCCCACAGACCCCCCCACTTAAAGCCATCCTACTGCTCCCCTGCCCTGCTCCATCATCTTGCAGCACTGCCTCTGGAAGCCATCAGTAGAACTTATATAATTGTATGTTATTATTTTAACATATTGAACAGATAAAAACAATAATTGAATTTATTTTTTCTTTTTCAGAAAACTATTTCATTTGGAGTAAAATTTGAAAATGCCTAGAAGAACTGAAAAAAAATATATATATTTGAACAAAAGGAAAGATTTTCAATTAGAAAATATCTTCTGGTAAAAACGCTAGACAATTTCTTAAAAAAATATTACGTACGTTTAATGAAAAAAACATCACACAAAGCAAAAAGAAGAATTTTTCAAGTACCATGAAAAGAAAACATGATAAACAAACAGTATCTGTCCCGGAGACAAAAACAATTTCAAGAAATTTGTCAGAGACTTTTTTTCGAACTAAAGTGATTCAGAATTTAATGAAAACATGCTGCAAATATAAAAAGAAAGTGCTCCAATTCAAACAGAAGCAGCATATTGACAGTATAGTGGATACTACTTTCAATTCAAAACAGAAGTTATTCATTGTGATTTTGAAGAGGATCACAGTGTTGGATAGAATAATGAAAGTGTTGAAAGAGAAAAGAAGAAGAAAACGACTTGTGAACAGAACCAACTTTTGCAAAATCTTTAGTGGACATTGGAAACATACTTCTACTAGTGAGCCTTTTTTTTAATGAGTAAAGTTACTTCCAGGAAAATAGTTTACCATTTGCAGTTGATACTGGAGGTCATTGCTATGAAGTTCAGGGCAGTTGTCCCATTCCAAAAGAGGAAATGGTTGGTAAAAGTGCAGAAGAGTTAATAGCTGAAGAAGTGCAAGGGAAACGTACACAAGCTCCTGTGTATGAGTGGGGTTGTAGCAGTATTTGTAGTATTCAACATGAATCTATTGATATAATGCTAAATTTGTGCGAGAATATACACAGAAAAGTATTAAACAGAAGATTAAGTTGTTACAAGGACTAGATCCATATAATGTAAGAAAATCTACTGAGAAGCATGGGCATTCTCTGTCTTGTCTTTTAAGAAAAGTGTGTAAACGTGTTTTTCATCACTTGAGGCAGTACACCATTCAGAAATGCAGAAGTTTGTAAGGAAACTATACTATGCAAAAAGTCCTGCATTATGTTTAAGTGAACAGAATACAGGTCTTTTACATGGTTCTTTATCAGATGTTCAAAAAAGTGAGATATTGAAATGTGATATTGTGGTTCAGAAGAGCAGTTCATAGAAAGTTAAAGTTTGACAATTACAGATGTTGAAGGAGATGGGAAAGTGATGAGCACTGATCAGTTTGAAGAAAAAATTGAACAGTTTTATGTAGTGTCCTCTGAAATACCAAACTATGTTTGTGTTTGTTGTCGACGTACTCATTATAAAAGTCAAACTAGGAATGTTAATTTGTATTTGAAAAGTGAAAAGGAAAACAATGGTAAGTGGGAAGAATTTGTAACTTACTTGTTGGTGGAAGGACGACTTGAGTTAGGTAGTGAACAACGTATATGTAAATATTGTTAGAACAAATTAAAGTGGTGGTGAGTGGTGTGGCTCACTGGTTAGAGGCGGCAGACCCAAAAGCAGAGAACGGCCTGGGACCAGGGTTCGATTCCTGACGCGGCAGGGTCTTGGACTAGGGTCAGCGGACTCGATAATTCTCACCTCGGTGCCTACTCTAACCAGGGATCACACTCGGCAACTCTGGGCATTAAGCTTGCCTCATCTCCACAACGGCCCCTCACAAAACGCCGGGGATGCCTGGTTTCACCTTGGAGACTCCCAGGAGGGACTATCTCACAGGGAAAGCCAGGACGGGTTCCCCAGCGGTCTATAGCGCTACGAGGCCTGCGGTGCGGGTAGCAGTGCGCTTTACAAGACACACAATTTTATTTACAATTTACAAAATGCCTGCTGGAGCAGTACATAATTGTTAGAACTGGGGGTCTCTATTTGGCAATGGTATACACCTTTGACCAAATAGGGACCCTTGCTTCTAAGTCAGGATAAGGGGATTTCACTCCTAGATAACCGCTGCTCACCCCCTAGGTAGCTTGGCACGAGCAGACAGGATTATCTCGGAGGCAGTGTGTTAAGCATTTGTGAATATACACAGTAATACAGTGAAAACACTATAGATGGACACAACACAGGTTTTATAAAAATAAGTATTCTTTATATAGACTTAACACAAGACCACAAATGACAAAAATCCACAATACTGTACTTAAAGTTGACTTAAAGATGGTAGAAGTTGGTTGCCGGGGCTGTCTCGGAGACATTCTCCATTGGACGGGGGACCCGTCAGGGGTGCCCGTTGTCCCCATACCTGTTCGCCTTGGCCATGGAGCCTCTGGCCTCTTGGGTGCGTATTGACGCACAGATCCGGGGCTTTGTTTGGACTGAAACCCTTGCTGATAGAATTGCTCTATATGCGGACGACGTCCTCTTCTTCCTTACAGACTTGTGTCGCTCGGGGCCCCGAGTCTTAGACATTATGCGAATCTTTGGGGAGGTCTCAGGCCTCTATCTGAATTTAGGCATATCCACCCTCTGGGTACTGGGGGGCGAAACAGAGATGGACCCCTGGGCGACGGGTTTATAGTTGGCGACCGGAGGTTTGAAATATTTGGGGGTGTTCCTCTCGGAATCCATGCACACCACATGGGAACGCAACATTGTGCCTGTGTGGGAGAGAGTTCAGGCGGATATTAAAACGTGGTCCCGGATGCCTCTAACAATTTTCGGTAGGTCCGCGATCTTCAAAATGGTGGCTCTTCCGCGCCTCCTATACCATCTTCAGAATTATCCTCATCCCATCCCTCCCCAGTGGTTTCGACAGGTCAACTCTGCATTAGGTCGCTTCCTGTGGGCTGGGGGCGCGGCTAGAGTGGCGTTACGGACGTGCTTCCTCTCCACGTATTGCGGTGGGTTAGCCACCCCTGATCTACTGTCCTATTACCAAGCCTCCCAGCTGCTCATACTTAATGAGTGGTGGTATGGTGATAGGGGAGACCCGGCATACGCACTGGAGCGCTCACTGATGGGTGATAATACGCTACACGCGATTCTTTATTCAGCCCGGTTGCGGCGGACATTGTGGTGCGTCACGAAAGTTGTCTTTGCTGTGTGGCGGCAGGCGTTGCGTCGTATGGGCTGGTGGGGTAGACTGACTGCGGAAACACCGCTGTGGAATAACGGACGACTCCCCGAACTGTCCACGCTGCCAGGGTTTGACGGCTGGGAGGCGATTGGGATTTCGACATTGGGACATGTAATGTCCGGGGTCACTCTTAAATCGTTCCAGGACCTTAGTGCTGAGTTCTCCATGCCCCAAACCCAATTCTTTCGCTACTTACAATTTCGTCATGCACTTATGCCCAGTGTTGCTGGCCTGGAATCGCTTCCTGAATTTAGCCCTGTTGAGGCGAAGGTCTTCATGGGAGACCTTGGAGATAAGAAGGTCTCTCGCATCTACCAAACGATGGTCACTCATTGCTCCTCCACCCTGCTTCCCCTGAGGGCGGCTTGGGAGGCCGATGTTGGTCCCCTTGACGAGGATGACTGGAGGGAGGCCCTAGAATCCCCGCGGGGGACCGCGATAGCAATGCGGCTTAGATTAATCCAGTTTAAGTATCTCCATAGGGCTTATTATACCCGTGAGCGGCTTTGGAAGGCTGGACTGATTGGTTCACCGGAATGTCTGTGGTGTGAGGCTGCAGTGGGCACGCTGCTGCATACGGTGTGGTCGTGTCCTAGACTGATTGGCTTCTAGAGGGGTGTATGGACCTGCCTGTCGGAAGTTCTGGGATGGGACCTCCCGCGCACTCATCGACTGGGGTTACTCCACATCCTTGAAGGGGTTGGTGGGAACCTATACAAACGCCATTTATTGTTATTGGGGCTAGTGGTTGCCAAACGGGACCTGGCCCGAGCGTGGAAGGGAGACCGAGCCCCCCCTCTGTGTGCATGGAAGGCCGGACTGGACTACTATATGGGGCTGGAAAAACCTGTGTTTGAAGCGAGAGGATGCCCACGTAAACACTTCAAGATCTGGAAGAGGTGGGCAGGCTATAGGGAGTTGCCATTGGATTCCCCTGTGGAACATGAGGAAGAAGTGTAGGTGGCGGTGCCATATGGGCCTGCAACTGTGCCATGTCTGTCACGCTACGTACAAGTGCTGCCGAGTTTCTATCAGCACGTGCATAGGGCTAGGGAGGGATAAGGGGCGGGTAGTGGGGTTGTTGGGCACTGGGAGTTAGTGGGGTAGGGGCGGGGGAGGGGGTCACTTTTTTTGGTTTACTCCTCACTATTGATTAATTATAGCTGTTACAATGTATACTGTACTATGATACTGGTGGTGCTCTCCTGACTGTGGGGAACCACTTCTCTTACTCTGCTCAACTAAATCAATAAATTTTGTTGTGAAAAAAAAAAAGATGGTAGAAGTTGCTTAATTCAAGTTGGTGATGAATGCGAGAAAGTTCTCAACAAAGTACCTGGATGCGTAACGCAAAATAAACAAAAGGTTCGCAGGAATAGAGATGCGTCATTTCCGTGTTTTGGGGGAGATGATGCGTCGCGCATCAATCCTTGCGCAGAGTAGGGGATACGTCTTGATCCTTACCAAAGAGGAGGTTATGCCTAGATTCTCATGATGCGTTCCGGTTGCAATGCACAAGATGGCGCCTCAATGCGATGCGGCAATCCGGGTGCGATGCGATAAGATGGTGCCCTTGATGCGACGACATGAAGACGATGCGTGCACGTCCGGCGGCCGTGCGGAGAACTCTATAGCTTTGGAGCCGTGACAGGCCCGGCGACACGCTTCTCTCGATGCGTCGCGCTTCTCGCTCCCAGCGACACGCAGGCTTCTGCATACAGAATTCCCAGCAAGGACGCTCTGAGGGGAGCTGGAGGTAAAGTCTTTTGTCCCTGAGACTTCAGCAGGAGGCAAGCACAAGTTCAAGTCCTTGGAGCAATATTCTGCAAGATGATGAAAGTTCTTTGAAAGTTCCTTCTCCTTTCTTTGGCAATAAAGAGACCACTGCAGGCCAACCCAGCAAAAAGAACACTGGCAGAAGGGCAGTCCAAACTCCTGCAGCTTCCTTTGTTCTTCTCCTTGGCAAAAGGTTCATCTTGTTCCCAGAAGTGATCTAAAGTTCTTGGGTCTGGGTCCCAATATTTATACTACTTTTCTCTTTGTTCTCTGTAGGCAGCCAAACCAGTTCTGGTCAGTCCTGGAGCACTTTGTTGACAAGACTCCTTCTGTCCTTTCAAAGAGTAGGCCAGGGACATCAGACACACCCCAGGAGGTAGAGGAAGCATTGTGGAGGGAAGGCACAGCCCCATTCAGGTCTCAGGTACAGCTCCTCCCTCTCATCTGCATGCAGATCTCTCTTTTCAGCACTGTGCTGACTCACCCTCTCTCCTGGAATCCCCCAGCCCCTGTCACTCAAACTCCAGACAAGGAATACACAACCTAGTAGAGGTAGGCTTGGATAGTTAGGCAAGAAAATACCTACTTTCTAAAAGTGGTATTTTCAAACACAGAATGTGGAAACCAACTTCACTAAAAGATGTATTTTATCATTCTGAGTTCAGGCATACTAAATTTGAATTTCTACCATGTTTCCTGAGTCAGTTAGGATTATACGATGTAATTATCAAGCTGCCCATCCTGGCCTAATGAGAACAGGTAGCCTTGCAATAGTGAAAAGATGAAAATGCTGTAATTCACTATTAGGACATGCCACACACACCAGGGCATGTCCTACCTCATACTTACAATGCACCCTGCCCTTGAGCCTACCATAGGGGTGTCTGATATGAATAAAAGGTAAGGTTTAGGGACTGGCAAGTGGGTGCACTTGCCAAGTTGATATGGCAGTCATAGACTGCACACAGGCCTTGCAATGGCAGGCCTGGTACACACTTTACAAGCAGCTTCTGTGGGTGGCACAACCAGTTCTGCAGGCCCACCAGCAGCATTTGATTTACAAGCCCTGGGCATACATGGTGCATTATACTAGAGTCTGACAAGTACATCAAAAAACCCATTCATGGAGTAACTAATTAGTACAATAACTTAACATAGGGAACACTTGTACTGTGGCACTGAATAGCAGTGGCACAGTCACAAAGCATATAACCAGCAAAACATATAAAAAACAGGAGACCATCAGTAAAAATGGAAGGGAGACTCACGCCAATGATGCCAGGGCTAACAATAATAACTTAGAATTAGTAGCTATTCCGGAAGAACTGGCAGAATTGAATACATATGAGTTGGTTCTAATTCAATCTGTTCATCCTTTTCAAACTATAAGTCGGATGGAGCCTGAAACAGGTAAACTGTCACCAACAGACTTGCAAAAATGGTTGAAAGTAAGAGTGTTGTACCTACCTATGGATTTTAAGAAAAATATTGAAACTATTGCTGGAGAGAAAGAGGAAAATGAGGCAGTAGTCATTCTAGTAAATGGTGTACCAACAAAGAGTCGGAAAATATGGCAAGAATTTGTGGATGTTAATAAAGTTACAAAATCTACCTTATATCTTAAAGAGAGCAATATTTATTACAAAACTGTAAATGTAGATGAACAGGTAATAAGTTTAGAAAATGAATCTGAAATTTCAAGTGTTCAAATAGAGAAAGTGGACAAGTCAAGGACTAAAGAGATTTATGAACATTTCAAATTGAAAAAAGCACAGCGAACTCAAATGAGAGTATGGGAGAAAAGATTGGAAACTCGTTGTTTTCCACAGCTGTTTCCTACTGGAGAAGGTAGACGATATGATGACCGACCTGTACGGATTCCAGCTTCAGAATATCAGTGTACAGGATTATGTTCTGTAGATCCTAGATTTTGACAGTGCATTCCACACATATTTCACCTTTTGTTTGAAAGTGATCTGTCTTCTCTGTCGTATGCAGTGAACCACATACTTAAAACTGGAGTTCATCAATCACTTCTTTCTGTGAAAGAATTTGTGGAGAAAGTTCAAGAAACAGATGAAAATTTAGAAGCACAGTTAATCAATTTGATGGCATGTCAACTTGGAAAAATGAATATTGGTATCGTCGTCATGGAGAAATCAAAAGTATGTTACGGAACTTAGGTACACCAACATGGTTTGTCACACTTAGCTGTGCAGAGTATGCATGGGAAGATCTGCTTGAGTTTCTAAGAGAAGCGAATTCCAATATAAAAAATGTTGAAATAAAGACTCCTGGTGAACTGTGTTCATTGGATCCTGTAAATGTGTGCAGATATTGTAGAGAAGTGTGGCTCAATGGTTAGAGCGGCAGACCCTGATGCAGTAGTCTGGCCGGGACCAGGGTTCAATTCCTGCCTCGGCGGGTCTCGGGCTCAATTTCCTTGGACCTGATAATTCTCACCTCGGTGCCTATTCTAATCATGAGTCCCACTCTGCACCTCTGGGCAATAGCTTGCTTAATCTCTACAACGGCCACAACAACGCTGAGGATGCCTGACTTCACCTTGGGGGTGCCCAGGAGTGGACTCCTCACAGGGAAAGGCCAGGAAGGGTTCCTCGGCGGTATTCGTACAAGCGCCGAGATGCCTACGGGTAGTCGTGCGCTATACAAGTGCGTAATCATTTCATTTTAATCATAGGTTTCTAGCTATGATGTATTTTTATCTGTAATAAAAAGAATCCACCTCTTGGAGAAGTTACCGATTTCTTTTGGAGAAAGGAATACCAAGCAAGAGGTGCACCTCATATACATATGCTACTAGGATGCACCTAAATTTGAAAGTGATTCTGATGAAACAGTGTTGTCTTTCATCGAACAGTATGTGACATGTGAGATTCCAAGAGAAGAAGGAGATAGAAGCTTGAGACAGCAAGTTTTACGTTTCCAAACTAACCGTTGTTGAAAGTACTGCAGAAGAAAATACAAGTCTAAAGGAAAATTTTACACCAAATGTCGGTTTAGTTTTCCACATCCAGTCATTTGTAAAGGAAGAGTAAATTATTTTTTATCTTCTGTAAGGCACACAATAACTCGGAACTCTCCAAAGAATACCTACAACTTAAAAAGAACAGAAGTGTCAAAGTATATCAATGACTACAATCCAGTCATTTTAAAAATGTGGAATGCGAACATGGACATACAGTATGTTGCAGATAACTCAATTGCTGTTGCACGTTATGTCACATTGTACATAAGAAAATCAGACTAAACAGAGATGAAACAAATGTGGGAAGAAATTGCACAAGAGAAAAGCCTTAGCAAAAAATTGTACAGCTTATTTTTAAAAATGCTTTCCCACTGAGAAATCGGATCCTATGAATGTTCAGACCACTTGTGCTCTTCAAGTTTATATTCAAAGTCACGAGGAATCATTTGGGTAAGTTTAGGTCTTGCATGCAAACGAAATAGAGTGTTGAAATCCTTTGAAGAGATTGAAGAATTAGCAGCAAATGAACCAGACAGTACAGACATTCTTAAAACCATTATTTTGGACATATACTATCCAAAAAGGAGTCAACATCTGGAACAGCTATGTCTGTATGAAGTAATTGTTAAACAGAATTTAAAAAGAAGGAAAATATGCAGTAGTAGGATGTCATGGTTGTTTAGTAAAACATGCAAAGGGGAATCTTATAAACCACAAGAAACTCAGTTGTGAATCTCCAGATAAGCGAGAATATTACTATTTAGCACTTCTCCAACTCTTTAAACCATGACATAGGGAAAGTGAATTACTTGGAGACTTTGACTGCTACGGAGATTCTTTTAATGCATGTAAAGATAGCATAGCATGTACAATTTTCCCTACATTTTTAAAAATGTTGAATGATGAAGTTGAACAGGAAAAGACCATTACAGCTGAAATAGCTAATGAAAGTTCTCAAGATAGTCAAAGTAGTGGTCCATGTAGTCAAGATCATCTTGGACAACCAATACTGGAAAATGAAGCAGCGATTTCTATGCATGAAGTCAAAATTGCAATGCAACAAGTACACGAGGAGAATATTACATTGGAAAACTTAAAAGAACAAGCAAATGTTGAACAGAAAGAAATATATGTGCAAGTGAGAGAGCAGATAGAACATGGTTTGTTGCATGAAAAAAAAGAATGTGTGTGTTCATCTTTTAAACTAACCCTGGGCGTAGTTCGCGTAGTAGCGCTACGCGAAGCTACGTGAACTTCACGTAGCACTACGCGAGCTGCGTAGTAGCATGTTCGCACTGTGCAAGATGCGTTTTCAATGATTGCACAGTGTGGACAAGCATCCGGCACTGTGCAAGCATTGAAAACAGCATCTTGCACAGTGCGAGCTGTAGTTTTCTGCCGCTCGAGTAGGTTTTTACTCGAGCGGCAGCTTTCTCAACGCGAACAGGTAGTTTCTCATTGAGAGCGGTCGCGAGCATGCGCAACCACTCACAATGAGAAACCTGACCTCCTCACATTGAGAATCTCGCCGGGATGTCATTTTGCTTGCTCGCGGTTGCGAACATGACGTTCAGGACCGCGAACAAGCCAAAAATGACCGCTGCACTACGCTACGCTGCACTACGCATGTTCGCACTGTGCTACGTGCAGCTCGCGTAGTGCGAAGTTGCGAAAACTTTGCAAACTCCGCGAGCGTAGCATAGTGCTTCACCCAGGGTTATTTTAAACCTCTTCTGGTGTACATCAGTGGTCAAGCTGGGACAGGTAAAGGTGTTTTAATTAAAGTTTTGACCAGTTATCGTAAAAAAACTACTGGTTCACATTTATGTTGTGTGATAACACCTCCAACTGGATCTGCTGCACACACTGGGAGTTACTTTTCATAGATTACTGATGTTACCAGTTGAGCATGATAATAAATTAGAATATCAGAAATTGTCTGGAGAAGCTTCTTATGAAGTGTCAAGAGTGCTGAAGGGAATGAAACTTTTAATTATTGATGAGGTGAGCATGGTCTCAAACTTAATGCTTGCTTTTGTACACTTAAGACTGCAACAGGTATTAAAAACAGATTACGACATTCTCTTTGAAGGAAAACATTTATTATATTTGGAGATCTGCTACAACTAACCCCTGTACAGTGTTTAAAACTCTTCTATATGAAGACCCTGAGAAATCTTTGGAAAGTATTGGAAATCTGAATCTGTGGTTATATTTGGAATATAAAGAACTCAGTCAGAATATGCGACAAGCAAGAGATAAAGATTATGCAAATATTCGAAAAGATATAAGAATTGGTGTTCTAAGCCAACATGGTAAACAAGCTTTTCAAAGTCATCTACTAAAGAACTGGTTTACAAATGAAAACACACCAGCAGAAGTAATGTACGAGAAAATGAAAGAAAAAAGTCTATAGTTTGCTTAGTACCTAAGAGTGTTATACATTTAATAGAGAGCTTATGAAATTGGAAAATCAAGAAATAGTTCACATTGAAGCTATTGATAAAATCAAGCATCAAGGAATAACAATTCTTCTTTCAGAAAAACTAATAGACTAAATTGGATTCTTTGGAAAAGTCTGTATCAAAAACTACTGGCTTAGAAACAAATTTAGATGTATGTTTAAGCTGTCAGGTAATTTTGAGGTGTAATCTGAATGTAGAAGAAGGTTTAGTGAATGGAGCAATGGAGAAAGTTGTTGATTTTGTGAAATATCAAAATATAAATGGAATTGAATTCTTGAAAGTTACATTTGATCAGCTTACAGAGGTGAGACAGATTGCGCGTTCTGCTGCACGTTTTTTGCTTGTAAAAGACTTCAATGTTCGTAGAAAACAGTTTCCCTTCTGTTTAGCATACGCAATAACTATTCATAAATCTCAAGGTGTAAGTGTAGATAATGCTTTGTTAAATGTAGGAAGAACTGTGTTTAAAGAGGGAATGGTATATGTTGCATTATCGCGAGTTAGAACATTGTCTGGTTTGTATTTAATTGATTTTGATGAGAACAAGGTTAGTGCTGATGTTAATTGTGCAAGAGATTATAATCGTTTGAGAAGGCTTTATGCTCCAACTTTAGGTGAATATCCTATTTATGAGAAATGTATTGTGTGTTCAAAATGCAAACATGTTGAAGAATCAACTATGGTTGAAAAGCAGAAACAAAATCAAGAGAAAAGAAAAGATGTAAAGAAGCAGAAAATACAAAGAAATGATGATGTTGTTGGATACCAATTAGAAAATTCTTCTGAAATCAACTGCTAAGGTAATGTTATTCTAAACGTTATAGTTTATCTTGAAGATGTGTATGGTGAAATTATGGAAAGTCAGGAAAAAAGATCATGTTCGGCACTTTATACTTTATTTCAAGAATTGAGAACTGATTGAAGTAAGATCCTTTCTGCTTCTTGTATTCGCCCACTGTTGGATACATGTACTGGATCTTTAACGTTCAGTGCTAATATACAACAAGATGCACAAGAATTTATGATCTTTATGCTTGGAGTACTAGTGTCAGAATATATCAAGCACTCTTACCTGCGTATTCTTGACCCTTACCTGTAAGGTGCTTGATTGGTTTTGCAGAGACGCTATGTGCCAAACTCCCGGAAACCCTATCCTACAACCTGTGAGTCTTTTATAACACTAGGATGAAAGATAACAGTCAGGGAGGAAGGCCGGAATCGGACGCTAGGGTTTATTTTCTTGTAGTCGACCTGCGAAGCAACACGAAGCTCCCTTTAACTTTTGTCCAATTATGTAAACTTTGGTTCTAGGAACATCAAGCATAAATCCGAATGGTGTCTATTCTTAGATTCCTACCTGCGATCTACTTGTATTAGGCTTCGCGTCCAGGAAGTCGTGGATGTCCTGGTGAGCGAAGTCGAGTTGGCTGAAAGTGGTTGAAATCTTTTGAGGCTTGTGTTTAGGTTGAGTTATCACCCCTTGATCTTTTGCATTGGTCAATGATTCGAATATTCTATGAAACAACAACACAAAATAAATCAGTGCATTTCCTTCTCAGACTTTCTTACTTATCAAACCTTTCCTAAATTTTACTTACTTAACATTCCCCTGCTTGATGCTCAATTCGACTTCGCGCTGAGTGCTTTCTAAAATTAACATTTAGTCAAAACAAACAGAAAACATTCTACAACCTTTTCACTGTACACCTTGTATTGGTTTTAACTTGTTTTGTCATTTGTAAATCCCTTTTTAAAAGAGAGTCCAAAAATTGTTCTTTCTTGAAGAGTTGTCTTTAGCTAGCGTTGGGCGCCTTTAAAGAAAAGAAATTGTACTTAGCTTTCTTCTTTCTTTTGTAGGTGCATCGTGGGTTCCTGAAGACTCTGACTGGTATGCTGCAATGATGTCTCTAAAGCCCAAAATCGCTCTGAAAATCTCAGGTAAGCGTTCAGTCAAGCGCAATGTTCCTCTGAAGCTGTCCGGAAGGCTAAGCATCTTCTGGAAGTCCGGGTGTGGCTTTTATAGTCTTGCCACACCCTAGTACGTTCGTTCTGCCGCCTGCGTGAACCTCGCCCTTACGTTGTGGTCAGAACTGAGCACAGCGCAAGGGATTATGCGTGCAACTTAAAAGCTCCCCAAAAGTCTTTCATTTTACATTACTTCCTCGCGCTGTGTTAAAACATTCACACAGCATGAGAACATTGCTTCAGTTTGGCATTTATAATGGTGCGATCATGAACAACAGTGACAATGAACTTTGGCATTCATAATGACTCAATTGTAAACAAGCATTGGCATAATCACAGAATGCAAATGTAAATCAACATTGGCATCTAACATGTATCGTTATTAATTACAGTACGCACCAAACACACTCATACACATAAGGAGTGCTGGATGCAAGGGACAGGGGCGGGTTTCTTTAAGAGAAGATCTCCTTTATTTACAAGGAGTTTTCTAGGTGTAGTGAAACACGGGTGGCAGAATCATGACAGTACCCTCCCCGTAGAATCCCCCCTAATACCATAGGGACAGGTTTTGGTTTCTCAGGATATCGGATATGAAAGGTTCTAAGAATCCTTGGGGCATTTTTTAAATTGGCCTGAGGTTCCCAAGAACCGTCTTCTGGACCGTAACCTTTCCAATCTACTAAGTAAAATAGTTTACCTTTAATCCTTTTTGAATCTAGTACAGCTTTGACTTCAAATTCAGGCATCCCGTCTACTTCTATAGCCGGGGGATGATCTAGTAATCTAGTTTCTGGAGTGCATGGTTTAATCAAAGATACATGGGATACCGGTATAAGTTATTGGTAACTGTAATTTCACACAAACAGGATTGATTACCTTTTCTACGGTGAATGGGCCTATGAATCTTGGACATAATGTTTTATGGCACTTTAATTTTAAATTCTTGGCTGCTAACCAAACCTTGTCTCCCACTGAGTAGAATGGTGGGTTTGAACGGTGTTTATCAGCAAACAACTTTCTTTTGCATGTTGTAAGTGTTGTTGAGCCTTTTGCTGAACAGCAACTTAGTGGTTCACATAATCGGTAACTGCTGGAATGAAGGTTGAGTTCTTACTTACACCTAACATGTCTTTTGGATGAAAACCATGTACACAGAAAAAGGGAGACATTCCAATAGAAGAGTGATCAGTGTTATTATAAGCAAATTCCATAGCCCATAAAATTTCAGACCATTCCGGATCACAAGTAACCAACATACAACGCAAGAATTGTTCTATAGTTTGATTTGTGCGTTCAGTCAAACCATCTGTTTGTGGATGATAACTAGAAGACATGCACACTTCCATGTTTAGAGATTTCCCCAAGTTCTGCCAAAAATGTGAAATAAACTGAGGCCCTCTGTCCGAGATCACTATGGATGGAAGACCATGTAACTTAACAATCTGTTCCACAAAAACATGAGCCATTTCTATGGCTGAAGGAAGCTTTTTTAGGGGAATGAAATGGGCATATCGTGAAAAATGATCAACAACAGTCAGAATTGTGGTGAATCCAGATTTAGTGCGAGGCAATTCCACAATAAAATCAAGTGATACTGTATGCCATGGCTGTGGAGGTAAAGGTAGAGGCAAAAGCAGACCACTAGGAGATTGATGAGTAGGTTTGTTTTGACTACAAACAGTACAAGTTTCTATATAGCTTTTAACATCTTTGAACATAGTTGGCCACCAAAATCGTCTTTTAAGTAGATGGTACATTTTGGTTACTCCTGGATGAATTGACAGGTATGAATCATGATATGTTTGCATAACACGTTTTTGAAGTGACTCAACGGGAACAAATACCTGATCATTCATGTACAATACATTTTTTTTCCATTGTAATAGCGGATAACTTTTGTTCCAGTCTTCTTTTGATTGTATTTTTAGAGAACTTTCTATATCAGGTATTACATCAGAATCAATGAGACCGACAATAAAAACGATCTGCTGGAATAATCGGATGTACAGTTTCTTGTTTTACATTCAAATCATCACTTATACCTATTCTGGATAATGCATCTGCCTTGTTGTTTTCTTTCCCTGGGTAATAAGTGATGATGAAATCATAATCATTAAAGAACAGTGTCCAGCGCAACTGGCGAGGAGATAGAGCCTTAGCAGACCTAAGTGATTGTAAGTTTCTGTGATCGGTATAAATCGTCACAGGATGACGAGCCCCCAGCAAGTAGTGTCGCCATTCTTTAAACACAGCTTTTATGGCCAATAATTCCCTGTCGGCTATTGCATAATTTTGTTCCGTAGGAGATAATTTTCTAGAGAAATATGCGATTGGATGCATTTGGCCAGAACTTTTGCTCCTTTGAGATAAAATGCCTCCTATGGCAAATTGGGAGGCATCAGCTTCTACAATGAAAGGCTGAGTGGGATCTGGGTGTTTCAATATTGGGGCTGTAGTGAATTGGTTCTTTAGGTCTTGAAAAGCCAATTCAGTTTCTGAAGTCCATTCAAATTTCGTGTTTTTTCTTAACAGTTTAGTGATTGAAGTTATCCTTTGTGAGAAATTATTATGAACTGCCTATAGAAGTTCGCTGTTAAAACATTCACACAGCGTGAAAACATTGCTTCAGTTTGGCATTTATAATGGTGCGATCATGAACAACAGTGACAACGAACTTTGGCATTCATAATGACTCAATTGTAAACAAGCATTGGCATAATCACAGAATGCAAATGTAAATCAACATTGGCATCTAACATGTATTGTTATTAATTACAGTAAGCACCAAACATACTCATACACATAAGGAGTGCTGGATGCACGGGACAGGGGCGAGTTTCTTTAAGGGAAGATCTCCTTTATTTACAAGGAGTTTTCTAGGTGTAGTGAAACACGGGTGGCAGAATCATGACAACTAGCAGATGAAGGAATTCAGACTGAGAGTTTATTTGGACTCAGTTACAAATGGGTACATAAATGTGAACAGTGTTCATTAACTTCAAGCACTATAGTTGACAGAGAACGATTTCTATATTTAACAATACCTGACTGCAAATCTGCATCATTTTCCAAATTAGTAAAAGAAGCTGATCACGAATTGATCTGTTCTCGTTGTAAATCAACAATGCTATCTACATTATGTCTACAAAGATATGGAAAATATTTGATTATAATGCTGCAACGCTGTAGACCAAATGGAAGAACACTGGAAACCAAAATTAAAAATGTTGTTGCTAGTCATGTATCAATTTCTGGAAGAACTTTTGCAACAGTTGCTATTGTTTTCCTTTCTGGAATTACTACCACAAGTGGACATTATACAGTTTATTTAAAGTGTAATAATGGTTGGAGTCACTTTAAAGATACACACTTGGAAATGAAACCGAGATTGCCTTATGTTTTTAGGGATTTGTTTTTTTTAACAATGTAATTGATGTTTTTTTTTTCCCTGGTGCGTATGATGAAACTACTTTATGCAATTGAAAAGTTAGAAAAACAGTACTAATGACAAATAGTACCATTGTAGTTCGATATTTAAAAAACCTTTGAAATTCACTAATAAAAAAATAGGTTTCAGGGACCGTATAGTTATAATTAGCATTTAAAAAACCTTAGAAATTGACAGAAAAAAACATAGGTTTCAGAGACGTTATAGTTACTTGGACATTTGACTCATATAAAACCAGAGAAATTCACCCGTTATAGTTAGTTGAGCTAACTATAACTTGTGCGCCCGCAATGCGCTGGTGATGACGTCACATATTACATCACTCATGACATGGTCAGTGACATCACTCATGACATCACTAATGACATCTCAAATGACATCACTGATGACATCATCCATGTGATAGTCTGACACACCTCCTCACACTCTAATATAATCTTTGATACACGCACTCTAAAATACAGACTACCATTTGCGATACCATAGACACACCAATACCAGATACTAGATACTCATCCACTGATCCTATCTATATATTGTGAGCCAGACATACACTCATACAGTCACTCATACATGCTGTCACGCATCATTACATTGGTATTATATCTACTCATACACCTATACATACATTCACACAGTGCTACTGATCCATATAGTTACTCACACATCTACTCGGTGATGCCAAAAATCAATCACACAGCCATGTACTCACCTATGAAGATGTAGACACACCACCTGACTTATTTATACACACACCACCTCCCTTATTTATATAGATACTAACACATACTTACTCTCTTATACAATCACTAATACAAGTACACATTCATGTATGTAGACACTCTTGTAATCACTCTCACGTATAGTAAATTATACACCCATCACTCACATATACTGTCTAAAACATATATAGTTACTCACATATATACAACTGAGACATCAATTCACTAATCAACACACCTGTACACACAGTCAGCTACCCATACACCCCTTCTGAGATGCACTTTTGAATCTATACAACCAGTGAATCAGCCATTCAGACTTGTATGCACAGTCGGACACCACCCACCCACCCACATATACACTCAGACACCCATAAAGATACTCATACAATCAATCATTAACCCTTATAGACACTGATGTAGCTACTCACCAACCCATGCACCCGCTTACATACCAACTGAGAGACTAATATAGACATTCACACAGCTTAGTCACTAACCCCTGCATTCAGTACAATACGTTCAATCAGTGACTTATACAGTCAGTCATGCATCTACTAAATAATTCATTCAGGCACTTGTACATCCACTCATTCCTTAATACACCTTGGCATAGAAATATATGAAAAATATTTAAACTTTACAAAAACATATATTCACTGTATGATGTCATCAGTGATATCATCAGTGATGTCGTTTGAGATGTCATCAGTGATGTCATGAGTGATGTCACTGACCATGTCATGAGTGACTATTCCCAATAACTTTGGTGCTGATTGACGAATCATCGCGAAATTTTCAAAACTATTTCTTTGTTGAGATCAGCTCCTATGTTGAAATTTGGGGGTGATTCATCAAGGGGGGTCGAGAAAAAGGGGGGTCCCAAAATGTGTTTTTTCATTGTAAATTTCCATAGGAAACTTTAGACAAGGCTACAGTTCGAACGGGTGAACCGAATTACACCAAATTTGGCAGGGAGGAGGGTCTTGGTCTAGAAAGCACGCTTTTGTTTATTTAGTGTAAATCCGTTCTGTAGTTTTTGAGAAATATCGAAGTTTACTGATATCGATATTTGGGAATTCTGACATCTGATTGGCTGAGGCGTTACTAGCACGAGCTTGCTGCTGATTGGCTGTGAGCGCTGCAAGTGGTTGCAACTAGGAAGTGTTGGCCGCCATTTTGTGATTCCGTTGAAGCGAGTGAGGGGAAAAAAGTTGGAAAGACGAGGGTAGGAGCACTGTAACCTCTGTGGGGTGTTTAGGGTGGGCAATAGAGGGTGTGCACAGTGAAGTATTCATCCCTACCGGTGTGAAAGTGCTTGGCTACGGAAATTAAGTGAGGTATTGGTAGTGTGTGATGCTGCTAAGGTGAGCTGGTGTGCGACTCGGGGATTAAAGCATGAGCCCAAACTGTGTGTCTTATGCTGTGAAGTCATGTGCCCTAGCCACTGCAGTATAGTTGTTGAAGTACTGTCAGCATGTGTTTATACCCAGTAGGATGAACTAATGACCCCTACAGGTGTGAAAGATCTGTGGAACGTAAAATATGTGAGGTATTGTCTAGAGTCTCATGGAACAAGGAAGTGTTGTCTGCTATTTTGTGATTTCGTTATAGCGAGTAAGGGGAAAAAAGGGTGAAATATGAAGGAAAGAGGAGGGTAGGAGCACTGTAACCTGTGTGGGGTGTTTAGGGTGTGGTATACAGGGGGTGCGAAGCAAACTACTCATATCTACCAGTCTGAAAGTGCTGGGCTATGGAAATTAAGTGAGGTATTGCATAGAGTCTGATGCTGCTAAGGTGAGGTGGTGCGGGACTCGGGGAATAAAGCGTGAACACAAATTGTGTGTCTCATGCTGTGAAGTCATGTGCCGTGGCCGCTACACTATACCTGTGGAGGTAATGTCTGCATGTGTTTATACCTACTAGGATGAACTACTGACCCGTGCGGGTCTGAAAGTCCTGGGGTACGGAAAATATGTGATGTATTGTGCTAAGCTGAGCTGCTGTCCGACTCGGGGATGAAAGCGTGAGCCCAGGCTGTGCGTCATATGCTGTGAAGTTATGTGCTCTGTTCGCTGTGCCACATCTGTCCAAGTAGTCAGCATGTAGGTATAGCTACTCGGAGGAACTTTTGTTTCGTATATTATAGCTTGTGTATGGTGTTTAAGGGGTGTTAAAGAGGGACTGCAAAGGTAAATTCACACGTATCAAATCAATTTGGTTTTTGTGAAGTGCTAAGTACTTACTCCTACAGTCTGATGGTGCTCAGGGAGTAAACTGAATTGCTGACGGGCTCGAGGTAAAGCTGTTGAACTACTGACCCCTACCGGTCTGAAAGTGCGGGGTAGGAAATTAAGTGAGGTATTGCGTAGAGTGTGATCCTGTTAATTGGAACTGCTGCTGGAGTCGGGGATGAAACCGTGAGCCTAAACTGTGTGTGCTTTGCTGTGAAGTAATGTGCTGGGTGCTGTGTCACACCTGTCAAACTTGTATATGGTGCTTAGGTGGTGTTGTATAGGGAGTGCGAAGGTAAATCAATACAGTACTTGTAAAGCGCAAACTACTCACCCCTATGGGTGAGGAGAGCTGGGGATCAAAGCGAGAGCTCTGTGCTGGAAAGTGAGATGGTCTGGCTGCTGCAGCACAGCTGTTTGGAGAAAAGATGTTGGCGAGGGTCCGGGAGTTGCCTTTATGTGGTCCTAAAATAAGGGGCCTAAGTTGTAAGTTATAGGGTGGCTCTAAAAAGAGACCTTGTGTTCATTAGTTGGAGCTACATATAAGTGCAGATGCACAGCTTCAAGTTATTCAGGAAAACTCGATTTCCCTGATCTGTGAAGTGTACTCCATCACTTTTGTAGATATCAGTCATATCAAAACGTATGTTGTTGTTGTAGATGGACCCCATTTTGTGGTCTCTGAGGTATGCAGACACAGCTTTGTTGACTTTCTTCTGCGATTTTTCAATCTGAGGACAAAATTGTTTGGACCATTTCCAATTTTATCTTTTGGATATAATGGAATATACAAAGACAGTTTGATGCAAAAGTAACATCAATTGTCCAAAGGTGTCCTTTATAAGCATTTCCAAACCCAGTCAATGTGCCTAGGTCATTTCCACCACAGTGCACAATGACGAGGTCAGGGTGTTGTAGATGCAAACAGGTTTTAACCAAAGGCAACAATTGGTGCCACTACAATTCTCTCTGTGAGAACCATTTAATGTTCACTTTTTGTAAACCTAAGTCTAAGTCAATACGTCTCTGTTCTGTATACCTCTTGCACCAGAAAACAAAGCTATGTCCTACGATACACACTAGGATGTTGAAGGTGTGGCTGGAATGGAAAGATGTCTGTAGCTCATGCAGTTCCTTGGTAGAATAAGAGATATGTTTAAAAATGGGGAACTAGTTTCCTTTCGCATATAAAACAGTACTTGTTTAGGAGATGAAAATGATTGTTTTTTAAAAGTAGGGTGCACATTCCTTTTGTGGAAAAACATCTTTGTGATTAGTTAAGAAAAAGCAGTTTGAACTTGGAGTACATATTATAGGATAAAATTTGCTCAACTCAACCACACCTGCTACTTGCATTTGCAAGGCACTGTTCGAACTTAAAACAATCGTGAACTTTTAACCTGCATGTGCCGTTAAATGTTCGAGAAAATGTTGCAAAAAAATATTAAGTGTAAAAAAATTGATGAACTTTTCATCTCCACGTGTTGTAGAATTTTCTAGAAAGTGTGTTGATAGAATATGTTGCATTTCTGAGTTCTATGTTTACTTGAACATTAAAAAAACTGTTTATATGGAAAATTAGAAAGACAGTAATAGAGAGAAGTTTTGAAACCTAAAAGAATCAAGGAACTATTCTAATTTGTTCCTTATATGTATTTATGTGTGGAGGAGCAAAATTATAGAAAGAAGAGCAGCAGGAAGAGGAAGAAGCAGGGAGTGAGGGGACGGGGGAGATGAGCACAATGGCATAAAAGTACAGCACAAGTATAGACAAACAATCGCCAAAATGAAACACACCAACAAGGAGCATAAGTCACAGAACTCGTCATCATCACAGTGCTGAACGAGCATAGAAGTGAAAACCACGCTGCATTCATATAGGATGGTCGTGGTGTTCTTGTATGTGCGCGAGTGTGGTCATTAAGGATGAGATGTCCAGCACATGGCACATGGGCGGGTTCATTGTGTGTTACATTGCCAAACAGCTGCTCCTCCTTCCCTTGAGCCTCCATACTTTTGTACGGTGCGCTGCTGTATCCCGTGCACTCGTACGGCACAGCATTGTAATGCGTATTTCGGCATGTCGCGGGGCATTCAAACTACACCATGAGAGTGCCGTTTGGTGGTGGTCAGAACACAGAGACACACTTACCGCACTTCCTGCACACGGACATGTGGGAGACACCCCGTTTCCCTTGCCGGATAGGCACACCCATGCACTGACTGGTGTAGGCCGGACCAGCACATGTGTGTTGTGCCTGCAGGAGGATGCATGCATAGCTACATGTCCAGGGTCACTGCTAACGCTGAGGTGACATGGGAACGTCTGCTGAAGACAGCCCACTGTGATGTTGTAGGGCATTTGCTTATTATGCTAACACAATGAGCACAGGGACACACTTGCTAAGATGCGGGTTTGGTGGGCGTTGGTGGTCCTGGGGTTGTTGCGATGAGTCTTGTGGCCCTCATGGGTATCCCTGTATTGTGCTTATTGACTCTATGGCACGTGTGGGTGCTCTGGTGTGTCTCTTCGCTGTGTTTCTATTCATGCTGCAGGTAGTCGTCCTGCTTAACACTAGTAGAAAGCACATGTAAAATTCTTGGTGGTAACGTGGGTTATCACCGGAATTAATTTTGCATTGTAGTTGTGAAAGTTGTGATGTCATTTGTTCATGTGCAGAACAATATACGGACTGGGTAGTGTATCCCGTTAAAATCCAGCATTAGATGCACTATTTGTAATTAATACAAATACAATGTGTACACTGTAAGTGCAGGGACTACCTCAGTGCAATTCAATATAGGATTTTAGTATTTAGAATAAATCGCAAAGGAGCACCTCGTGTCTTTTTTCATGGAAACGGCTATTCTGCATTTCATTATTAGCACATTAATGCAGTACTTAAAAGTTGGTGCAAACTGGAGAGATTAATAGTATTCCCGCGATAAGTGTTCTAAAATTTAACATCATGGTGGATACCACCAAATAACACCAATAAGAACAAGAAAGAGTCACACAGCAGTTAAGAAAAAAATCAAAAAGGGTTATAATTTTTTTTGTCAAACTTTATTTTTTAATAAATTTATATAAACCGTAAATTATTCTTAAATGTTATTTTTTATTAATATATCTATATATATTATCTATATATACTTACAGAGTTGTTGTCAGTGCTATTTAGTACTCAGGACCCAGTTGGACATGTACGCTTGTGTTGAAGACGGTTAGTGGTCTATGTGTCGACGGTCTTCCACAGTGTAGGTTAGAGGTAGCGGTGAGGGAGGGCCCACAGCCACGTGCATACGTTGGTGGCCCCTCCGGCCTGCGTAGTAGAGGTTCAGTAGCACCACGTTTCGCTGGCTTTCTATATGCAAATATCATTTACTGATTGAAGGGAGTTTGGTGGTGTGGTTGGTGCCATGAATTTGGGGTCGCTGCCATTTAGGATTCAGGAACCAGTTACACATGTGGGATTGGCTTGTGTTGAACAGAGTTAGTAGCAGCATGTGTCGCCAGCCTTCCATATGGCAAAATGCCTCACTGATTGAAGGGAGTATGCTGCTGTAGTTGTCTCACGGAGTTGGGGGTCACTGCAATTCAGGACTAAGGACACAGTTACACATGTGGGATCAGCGTGTGTTGAAGACAGTTAGTGGCACCATGTGTCGACGGTCTTTCACAGTGTAGTTCAGAGGTAGCGGTGAACAAGGGCTCATAGCCATGTGCCTACGTTGGTGGTCCCACCAGCCTGTGCTGTAGAGGTTCAGTGGCACCAATTGTTGCTGGCCTTCCATATGCAAATATCCTTTATTGATTGAAGGGAGTCTGGTGCTGTGGTCGCTGCCACAAAGTTGGGGTCGCTGCCATTCAGGACTAAGGAACCAGTTACACATGTGGGATCGGCTTGTGTTGAACAGGGTTAGTTGGCACCATGTGTCGCCGGTCTTCCACAGTGCAGGCCAGAGACAGCGGCAGGCAAAGGTCCACAGGCAGATGACGCTGACTTGAGCTGCACAGATTGGGAGCGTTTGGTCTTCTTAACCCATTACAGTCTCTTACACAATTTGCGTCGCTTCTAATCTTGAATTGTGAACCGTGTAACGCCAGTGTAGGGCGGAGGCAGCAGTCAGGATGGGCGTACAGTCACGTGGCATTGAGTTGAGCTGTACAGTTAGTGGCACCTGGAGCACTCAACGTGTGAGCACACTGCGGTGATGTGTGGTCCCGGCGGACAGCACTGGGGACAATGTCTTTTGTCTAATAAATTTTGCGTTGATAAGGCCACGTGGCAATGACTTATGGTGCAGTGAGTTAGTAGCACCTGAAGCACACAGCGTGTGCGCACCCTGGGATAATGCGTGGTCCGGGCGGGCCGCACTGGGAGCAACATGTCTTGCGAACTGGACTGCGTCATCTGCAATGGCCACTGCATCTGAATTGTGAGCCCTCCTGTCCGCAGTGTTGATCAAAGGCAGAAGTCAATACAGACATAAGTCTGCGGTGCTGTGCCACTAAGTTCGCAGGGGGCCTGTGTCGAGGAGGAGGCCGGCTGTCATGGAGGCAGGCATGTGCCAGGGTGAGAGCCACTGCTCTGGCAGGGTCGTTTGTCTTCCCACAAGTAAACCAAGTACAGATTGGGATCATTTGGTCTTCTTAACCCATTATAGTCTCTTACAATTTGGGTCGCTACTAATCTTGAATTATGAACCGTGTAACCCCAGTTTAGGGCGCAGGCAGCGGTCAGGTTGGGCGCACAGCCACGTGGCGTTGAGTTGAGCTCCACAGTTAGTGGAACCTGGAGTACTCGGCGTGTGCGCACATTGTGATGATACGTGGTCTCGGAGGTCCGCCCTGGAAGCAATGTATTGACTTGATAAGGCCACATGGAGCTGAGTTATGGTGCAGTGAGTTAGTAGCACTTGAAGCACATAGCATGTGCGCATGCTGCAATGAGTGGTGGTCTTGGTAGACTGCAGTGGGACCAACGTGTCTTGCAAACTGGACTGCGTCATCTGCAATCGCCACTGCATCTGAATTGTGAGTCCTGCTGTCCGCAGTGTAGATCGAGGGCAGTAGTTAGCATAGACATCGAGCAATGCTTTTTGTTACTTCTTGACAAAATCTGAGAACATAGAGTACAGTTCTCTGTGGCTGAATTCAAGTTGTGAACCCTGCTGGCCGCCATGCAGATCGAAGGCAGTAGTTAGCATAGACATCAAGCAATGCTTTTTTTACTTCATTTTGACAAAATCCGGGGACATAGTGTACAGTTCTCTGTGCAATTAATAAATCAATGCTGAATTCAAGTTGTGAACCGTGCTGTCCGCAGTGCAGATCGTAGGTAGTAGTTAGTATAGACATCGAGCAATGCTTTTTGTTACTTCTTCTTGACAAAATACGAGGACATAGAGTACAATTCTCTCTGCATTTAATAAATCAAGGCTTAATTCAATGCTCTCCGTAGTGTAGATCCAAAGCTGAATTCAAGTTGTGAACCCTGCTTTCCGCAGTGCAGTTCGAAGGTAGTAGTTAGCATAGACATTGAGGAATGCTTTTTGTCACTTCTTCTTCACAAAAGTTGAGGACATAGAGTACAGTTCTCTGTGTAATTAATAAATCAAGGCTGAATTCATGTTGTGAACCCTGCTGTCCGCAGAGTAGATCGAATGCAGTAGTCAGTACAGACATAAGTCTGTGGTGTTGTGGCGCTGGGTTTGCAGGGGACTTGTGTCAAGGAGGCCCACGGTCATGCCAGCAGCCACGTGCCAGGGTGAAGGCCGCCACTCTGGCAGACTCTTTTGTCTTCACACAATTGAACCACGCCCAGGGCGTGGCCTATTTATTTATACTCTTACGCTGGAGTTGCGTACGCTGGACCAGCCCACGCCACTTCCGCTTCAAGGGGTGGGACAACACAACTATATGACCAAGATCTTCCCCAGTGTCTGAGGTAATATGGTTGCGTCCACTGTGCAGTACACTACAAGAATCAATACTATATCTCCACATGGAGAGGTTTGTGGTTTGTATAGTGAGTTCACTGCAGCACATCACCGGGAACACTTGGGATAGTGTGAATTATTGTTGATGGGCGACATGCCTCCTTCACACATAGTTGGTTGCCACATCTCCGAACATTTAGCTATTGTGCGGTAGAGGGAATATGGTATTTTAGGAAGGTCCGTTGTCCTGTTTTGCGCTGCCTCGGTGGTAGTAGGGGGGGAGTGGTCCGGGGAGAGGTTCTGGTGGTAGTGGCACTGGGTGTTGTGGCCTTGTTGGGTGTCGGAGCTGCATGATTAGTACCTCTATCACGTGTGGGTCTTTAGATGTGGATGTGAGTTGGGTCTAATTCATGCAGTAGATAGTCAACCTTCTTACACCAGTTAAAGGTTGATGTTAATTTGTTACTGGTAAGTGGGGCTATCGCCTGTTTTCAGGTAGCATTGCAGATCTGGCTGGTAGTTGAAAATATGGGGAAGTGGTGTTTTCATGTTTTTCTTGCACGGGAACGCGTAGTTTGTATATCATTAGCGTTAGTTGTGGCTCTGGTTTGTTGCGATTTTGTTGGAAGAAGGTATCGATGGAAGAGTGGTGATATTTGCAGTTTTTACCAGGTTGAGAATAGGATGATAATTAAAAAAGACAGAAAAAATTATATGCTTAATGGACATTATAATTATAAATTATCATTTAAAAAAAACTTTGAAATAGTGATGTCATCAGTGATGTCACTGACCATGTCATGAGTGATGTAGTATGTGATGTCATCAGCAGTGCATTGCGGGCGCGCAAGTTATAGTTAGCTCAACTAACTATAACAGGCAAATTTCTCTGGTTTTATATGAGTCAAATGTTCAACTAACTATAACGTCCCTGAAATCTATGTTTTTTTCTATTAATTTCTAAGGTTTTTTAAATGCTAATTCCTAACTATAACGTCTGTAAAAACTATGTTTTTTCAGTGAATATAGATAGATAGATAGATAGATAGATAGATAGATAGATAGATAGATAGATAGATAGATAAATAGATATACATAAATATATATATATTTTTTTTTTACCCAGTGGCGGGTGCCATGCTTGAATAGGAAAGGCATTATTTAGTTTGCCTATAACTTTGAATGCCTTTTGATAAATCATCATCACAAAAATACAATTATAAAAACGTTCCTCCAGCTCAATTACTTTTACTGCAAAATTTCAGAGTGTTCCATCACATGGGGGCTGAGAAAATGGAGAGGGGCCCCAAACATGTTTTTCATATTCAATTTTCCACAGGACCATGCCCAAATACTGAATAGAATTATACCAAATTTAGCGAAAAGCAAGATATTGGTCCACAAAGTGTGATTTTTGTGATTTGGTGTAATTCCGTTCCATAGTTCCAAAGAAAATACAGTTCAAAAACTTTGTATACTTCATGCCACAGAGGATTTTCGCCTACTACCGCATCAACAGAGGTGTGGCAGCAGCCATTTTAGGACTCAGGGACTCAGTCTCCTGTTCTGTTTTTTGCTTTTCATCTATTTATTTGTACGAATAATAGTGCAGAAACAAAACAACAATGGTCACCGTACAATTGTGGCTTGAAGGGACCAGTGAATGAAAGTGAGCACCCAGTTAACGTCTATGACACAAAACATAATTTGTTTCTTTAACTGGGGTCTGGGTGTCATGCAGCCAAACAGGATATAAGGGTAGGAGGCATAGGGTGGCTATGCCCCAGGGAGAGGCATGTGTGACTGTGGGAGAGTGAGGGGCAAAAAGAGAAAGCGGAAAGGGGATCGCAGGAGAGAAGGAATGAGACCAGGTGTGAAGAAAAGTCTACACCTAGTCTTGCCGATTATAAATGAGTTTATTGTACAAGGCCATTTTACACATTTCCATTAGCCATTCCTCATTCCTCATGCATGGGTGGGAGCGGGGAGTGTCTGTGCTGGAGAACACAAATCTTTGCCTTCCTTAGTGCAGTATGAAGCAGATGATATTCATGATGGGATAGCGACGGGGAGTCAGCTGGATTGCAGGAGTGGTGCAGAGATCACCATCACCTCTCACAATGTGGAGCTGACATCCCCCCAGAAGAGGCAGATTGTGAGACACAGGATGTGCACCATGTTCCCAGGTTTGCTGTTGCAAAGAAGACAGATGGAGTGGGGTAGCACCCCTGCCACCCTAGGTTTTGCCGGGGTCCAGTGCCAATAGTTCAGCATCTTAAAGAGGCAGAACTTAATTCTGGCCTCCCTGGTGCCAGCACTTACTGTCCAGCGGCTCTGCCCAATCCCCTGCATTCGGCTTTGCCCCCACTTGTCTCATGAGGCAGTGGTGTATTTCCACTGTGGATGAAGCAGTAGATGTAATTCCTCAAGGGGCATTTCAAAGGATTTAAGTGCCCCCTTGGCAAATACAAGATGTAAGGAAAGAATCTTGGCATCATGCCAGTGGTCTCAATTGAGCATTTTACCTCCAATGTGGATGCTGGTATTGCCCCATAGAGGTAGCTGAGCATGTAGTTGGGACAGGACACAAACTCCACTTGGCTGTGGTAGATCAGAAACGTGCTTTTTTTGCATGGTTATCCCACTATTTTTTCCTGATGTGATTTCGAACTGTACTTGGTCCATGCAAGCCAGGTTCCCAGTGCCAGATCTCTTTCTCCAAATACTGTACCATGATTGACACCACTTCAGCTATCCCTGTAAATACCTAGCAAATGGTAACCCTGGTTTACCAAGGGCAAGGGTACTGAGGATGGTCCTCTGGGGCTGCAGCACTGGTTGTGCTACCAAAGGGAACCATCACCAAGGTTATGTACTCTGTTGTTGCAGGCTGCATGTCTTGGTGCAGAGAAATACGAAGACTCAACATGGCACACAGCCCTGTGTGCCATGCCACCCATACAGTGCATAAGATATAGGTAAGTCATCCCTACTGCAGCCTTTAGCCCTAAGGATGGATGAACTATACCCTATGTGAGGACACATCAGCATGGGCAGATATGCCCCTACAATATCCAGTCTATTATGAGATATTGTAATTGCACAGGGAAGCTATAAAGAGTACATGGGCTGGATACTTGTCAAGACGATTTTCCTAGCTCCATAATGGCGTCACTTATTTCTAAGATATTTGGTACCAAACATCTTGTCTTAATAAATTCTCACTGATGCCAGTGTTGAATTTAGGAATACATTCAGACAGGAGGCCCTTTTGGCCCTTTTAGAGTGTCCCCTGAAAACCTTCCAAGCACTGGTGTGGTCCTTGACTTGTTTCTGCCTGTCTGCCAACACCAGGCATGTTTCTGACCTCATGAGGGGAGAGCCACCACTATCATAAGACACAGACAAAGACTGCTCTGAACGGAGGTGCTTCAGACCTCTTCCAGGGCAGGATGGCCTTCTTGAGCGGGAAGCTTCAAAGGCAATGCGCCTTTGAAATCCAACCCAGGAACCTTCAGATAGTGGGGGTAGTCAAGTCCCCTTTTCTTTTGAAACCCAACCCAGGTGCCTCCTGATACTGGGGGCGGGGGAAGAGTCAGGCTCCCTTTCCTGCTCCACTTTTGGTGCAATGAAAGGCAGGACAATTAGTTAGATTAGGAGGAGGGTCTCCACTTAGCCTGCCCTACCCCTAGGGTGGGACAGGAGATGTGAAACCCTCTCCTGCAATTTCACCATCTTGAGATTTTGGTAAAACAACTAATCAGTGCTAGGGTAGTGACCCTTCACACAAGAAGTGGTCACTGGAAGATGTAGACACTCTAAAGGTAAGTAGCCCATTCACTGCTGTCTGTCTCCCCTTGTAACACCACTAAATGTCGTATTTAGGTGGTTTCCTGAGACCTGAAACTCAGATTCATCTGACCAAATAAGATCAGGACAAAAGAAGATCTGCTACTCAAGAACAGAAGCCCTGCTTAAGAAAGAAAAGGTGCCAAGCCCTGCCAGCTGCAAGAAAGACATGACAATCGCTGCTACTGTGTCGTCCTGAAATGTGCATGGACTCCAAGAACCCTGAAGCACCTCTAGCATTCAAGAAATTGGCAAAAGGCTCCCTTGGAGTGAAGGTATCACTCTCCTGCACACTGCAGGCACCAAAATTGTGAAGTCTGATTTGTTGACTTCCTGCTCCCTGATGATATTGATGTAGCACCAAAGCAAGAAGAATTACAACAGCTCTACAGGTCAGATCTGCCTCTCCGCCGCGTTTGGAGGCACCATGATCTACCAGAGCTGCGGCGTATGAATACTAAGGGTACCGGACCCCCAATGATAAAAACAAATATGAAGAGTCCGACCTGGACTCCCAAAGCACCAGAAGCGAGCACCCATTGAGGGACATCAAGACACCCGAGACCCACTTTCTGAGTGGCTTAGCTGTCCCAAAATCGCCTCTCCACGCTGCCTGCTCCTCACTCTGAGGACCTCGAGACGCACAACCCACAGCTAACTTGTTCGCTCTGCATCCAGACCCACCAGACCTGGTACTAACCAACCAGCTGTGCTACTATGGTCCCCAAGACCTTGTGACCTTCTACCTACAAGGAGACCCATCGGACTTACTTGTAAGTCCTACTTTGCAGTGTTTTTTCAAGTGCCCTACTTTGTCTTTGAGCACCGGCCCCACAAGCCCCAGGATCAACCAACCAGATCTGCTCACATGTTCTCCAAAAATTGCCACCTCCTCCCTCTGAGGAGACCCATCGGACTTTCCTTTAAGTCCATCTGTGCATTTCCAAGTGGCCCTCCTTCGTCTTTGCACACCAGATTCCAAGACCATCAGCACTCTGCAGTCGGCCAATCCAGAACACTCCTGTACTTCTCCTGCTGGAACTTTGGACCTGGTCCTGACATCAACCTCTAATGAAAAGGTGAACTTTATGAAAACCTTGCCTGATTTTATATGCATTTTTCTACTTTTTCCCCATTGTTTTCAACAGCGAGTAATTGCTCACAAAAGTGATATATTTTCCGAACTTTGAAAAACTGTAACTCTGAAAGTACGTACCTTAGAGCTGTGTACTTGATCTTAAAAATTACATCAAAATCAACATTATTTTTATAAATTGGTCTCAAATGTATTCTTGTGTGTGTCTCATTCAGTGCCTCTGTGAGTACAACAAATGCTTAGCACTACCCTCTGATAAGTGGAACTGCTAACCCACACTACCACAAAAAGAGCATTAAAAGTATCTGTTTTTACCTCTGTTTACCTTTTGGGGATGCTCTCGACTCAACATAGGATACTTCATTGTAGTACACTATATACAGAGCTAGCTTCCTACATGGGATATATGTCTGAGTAGGCAAAACATTGGCTAGTATCTTAATATCTCTGTTGAGAATGGAAATTGGGCTTTAGCTACCAAAAAGGAGAGGAATTTTTCCAGGCTTGCAGAGGACTGTGATATGGGTCTTGTTCAAGATGGGACCCTCAGCCTCCAGGAATGCCTCGTAGATGGAGTCTACCACCTCCTCCTTTGTCCACCATAGAACTCAACCGGGAAGCCATAACCCCCAGGGGCCTTGTGGTACAAGAGTTTGGAGATGGCTTGCACTATCTATGCCGTAGTAATTTTCACCTGAAACAGGTCCCTGCCCAACTCTTTGAGTCAGAGCAGATGGATGCTGTCAAAGAAAGTGTTTATCCGGGTAGTGTCAACAGCTACTTCGGCGGTGTAAAGGTCCTGGTAGATGTTGTGAACTTGTTTGCAATTTCCTGCGGCCGACTGAGGATGTGAGTAGTATCAGTTTTGATTGCCGGGTAGCCATCACAGACTATTTGTGGGTCAATTGTGCCACCAGTAGCCTACCCACCTTCTTGCCCTGCTCATAGTGTTAGCCCTTCAGTCTCTCCAATGAATAGTCTCGCCTTGGCGGTGTAAAGCTTATGCCATGACCCAGTTGACCTATTCCACCGCTTGTTCCTGTAATTATCAGTAGTGTGACCACCCTCCCCTATTAGGTCATTACTCGGAGTAGGAATTATCTAATAGCAATGGCAGTGTACACAAAAGTAGGTCTGTGTTTTTTTTTACTAGTGCTTTTGTTGCCACCACGATGGCTCTTGACCTTTGAGAAAACAACAGGCTCTTATGAGACATTCATGTATTCACAGGTTTTATTGTACTGGCCACTGATTCCCTACACTGGCAGTAATTGCTGATGACTCACCAATTATTTTTTCCTGCCAGTAATTACTGATGACTCACTGTTTCCTGTCAGTAAATAATGATGGCTCTGGAACTAGCACTTTGCCCTGTCGCTCAAACCCACTCATCTGAGATCCATGGCGACTCATGCCTGCCCATTGTTGGGGGATCTTCTCATAACCTCACCCTTATGCTTTAACACTTTTTACCATGACCTGCCCTCTTTGGATTCTCCACTGGCCTCTTCCTCCTCCCCCACACCCAGTGGCAAGCCAAGCAGGCAAAATAAATAAACAAGAATGGACATCACAGACACTGCAGATGCCCCTCCCTCCCGAAGATGCGAAGTAAAGCTGTGAACTATAGATAAGGGCGGGAGGGTCTCAGACCAGGTGGGCACCCCAGGAGAAGTAAGAACAAAAGGACAAAGGAAGCTGGGAACGTGCAAACTGAAGAACATAAGAACTCAAAGGACATCCAGGATGGGTAACAAGCTATGTCACGAGCCAGAAAAACCAAGAATAGCAACAGGAATCAGCAAACAATGGAACATTAACCAGGCATGCATGCAATATTCAATATTCATCTGCCATCAAGAAGGACACTAAGGACACTAGGAGGTGGCAGTCCAAATCAGTGGGCGCATCAGTCTGGCTCACATCAACACTTCAGTGGGGAGCTGGATTTGTTGCGCCTTCTATCCTGAGTGAGCTCTTTCACCACTGTAATTGCTTTGTCCTTACCACACTGAAACCTGTCCATCTGGGACATCAGCAGTCGAAAGCAGAAAAAGACGTGTCCACAGGCAGGGCAACAACAGTCAACTTCACATAGGCTGTGTCTATTCCCTGTGTCCATTCCCTGGTCCTGGAGACCCACTAAGAAAGACCGCAACTCCTCAGGGTCGTGAACATCCTTGGATTTACCATACTTTGTAATCCACATTTGTGCTGGTTTGAAGAGGCCAAACTTTATGTCACATTTGCACAGTTGAGGTTTCATGGACTAAAATGCCATCCTGTTTCCTTTTGTTTTCCTAGAGAAGTCCGCCAAAATGCCCATCTTATGGCCATCATAGCCAAATGGCCATTGGGAGCCAGTCACATTCAGAAGCTTTTGTACCTGCTCAAGATGGAGGAAACATGTTATAAACAGCTGCACCCTTTCTGGTACTGACAGCCTGTGAAGCCAAATTCTCTGGGCCCTCTGTGTCTCTACGGGGGAGAAAAGGCAAGCCCATAGGGGTGGGAAGGAGGTAACTGAAAAAGCAGCAGGAATCATTTCCTTTCACTCATTCTGGAAGGCCAAAGAACCTGACGTTATTCCTGCATCTCCTGTCGTTGAGGTCAACAATCTTGGCCAAAAATACCAGAGTTCTGTCTTTATCCCAGGCACAGTTGAGTTTCGCCTCCAACCCCTCCTCTCTATCATGGATACTGGCAATGTCTGCCTGAATAGGTTTTGTTTCTGCAGTGCGATCGGACATCTTATTTTTTAAACTGTTTTTTTTACATTTCATAAAGATAACTGTGAGGCAGCAGCCTCCAAGAATCAAGGGGAAGGAGTGGGAGGGGTGGGGAGGTTGAGGAAGGGGAGGGTGGGGGAAGCAAGTGTTATTGGTATACAAATTGAGTTTCTAGTGCTCGCCCTTCTTAAAAAGTCATGTATGCTGTATTCCCCAAAGCTGGAAAGTAAACATTGTTTGTTTGTACTGACACTATTTATATTTTACTGAATGTGCACTTGCAATGCCTTTTTGTGTAATGCTTACACTGCTCATATTCACTGTGTTAGTCATATTGTGCATTAGCAAAACGGAGTAGTATTGCCAGCAAGGGTGCTCGAACAATCAAAACACGAGTATGCTAATCATTGAATGCACCGTTAGCACGTTGACAGTGCTTTGCACGTGTCAACTGTTACACAGGACTAGTATTGCCAGCAAGGGTGCTCGAACAATCAAAACACAAGTATGCTAATCATGGAATTGACCGTTAGCACGTTGACAGTGTTTTGCACCTGTTAGCTGTTACACGGGATACACAAGATGTGGGTAATTTACATACGCTTTATAAAGATCTTTTCAAATGTTGAGTCAAATCCAACTCAGTACTTAACTGTGATAGTCTATTCCATATCACTCTCAGACACACTGACCTTTTCTGGGATTCTTATCTATCAACCGCTGGGGCCAGTGGGCCATTTTCTCATCTCACTGCCAGAAGTTTCGGCTTCGTTGGCTAAGTCATCCATCAATTTTATGCTGATAGGGGATTTTAACCTACACTTTGAGGACCGTAGTAAAGGCAAGGCTTTGGAGCTCATACAAGAACTCGCTGCAATACAACTCATACAAAAAGTCATAGGGCCCACTCCTATAAAAGGTCACACCTTAGACCACGTGTTTACTAATATCATGGAGTTGACGGTGGAGACTCCTATCACCCTTCCATGGTCTGATCATTTAATGATCCCATTTTCTCTAAAATCACTCACTCGTGAACCCAAGGAGCACAGCTGTAGGAAAGCCTGCCTGTGGTCTAAACTTTCCGCTGAGGCGTGGTCGACAGAGCTTAAAGCTCAAAACCTACTTTTGACTCAGACATCACTTTAGCATCTAAAACTTTTAATCTTTGGTTGGAATCTTCACTGGATAGAGTCATTCCTGTTAAACACTACAATCGTAGGATGAAAGAAAAGACTTCTCCTTGGTACGCCTCACCCAGGCTCAGACTGCTTAAACAGACATGTAAACAGTTAGAGGGGAAATGGAGGAAGGACTTTAGTGAAATCAGTAAAACGATATACAGAGAAACCATAAAAAGCTATCAGGTTGAAATCAAAAGGGCACAGGCACTCTACTTTGAGGGAAAAATCAAGGCAGCAGCAAACGCACCTAAAGAAATCTTTCGAATCACCAAGACCCTTTTGGAGTCTACTCCCCTGGATACTTCCTCAAGCACAACCACTGGTCAATCTAATGAACTAGTGGGTTATTTCCAGGGAATAATGCAATCCATTTATAGTACACTCTCTACCTCCCCAGGGCCCAGTGATCTCTTCACCCCTTTGACTGAAGCTACTTGTCAGGATGGGTCAAATCCAATGAGCATGGTGGAAGGAACCAATCCCACCCTGGAGGAATTTCCACTTCTGGATATGGAGACTTTATCTGATATCTTCATCCAAATAAAATCAGGCTCACCTTTAGATCCTGCCCCCCTCATATTATATCCAAGGTAAAAGACATGGTATTACCAGTCATTCGGGAGGTGTTAAACCTCTCCATTTCCAATGGACTCATGGCACCAGCTTGGAAGCACGCCATGGTAAAAGCTCTGCTGAAAAAAACAAACCTGGACCCCGAAGTTCTGAGCAACTATCGTCCAATAACCCTGCTACCCATGCTTAGTAAGATCTTGGAAAAACATATAAATGTGACCCTGTCATCTTTTCTAGAAACCCATGAGCTTTTACATGACTCTCAAATGGATTTTCGCCCACAACACGGAACAGAATCCGCATTAACGGCTGTGGTCGAGGAAGCTAGAAGGATTGTAGATCAGGGAGGAGTAGCGACAATCTTCCTCCTAGACCCTAGCACAGCCTTTGACACAGTCAATTTCAATGTTCTTATTGAAAAGGCTTAGAAGAGCCGGGGTAGCAGGAGGAGCAATCTCTTGGATTCAATCTTTCCTTAATGGCAGGATGTTTCAGGTCTTCGAAGTGTAATCCACCTCTGGGCCTTTACCTCATAACTATGGCGTTGCCCAGGGATCCTTTCTAAGTCCCACGCTTTTCAACGTATATACAAGGCCACTAGCCGAGGTCATCCAGCCGTTTGGGATTAAAGTAGTCACCTACGCGGATGACACTCAGCTGGTGGTATCTCTAAACCACCTGCCTGGAACTCTGCCTGGAAATAGTTGCCACTTGGATGCAACACTCGTGTCTCAAACTCAACAGAGACAAAACTGAAATCATGCATTTAGGCAATACAGCCAATTTAGCCCCATACTGTCTTGACCTCCATGCCTGTGCTCCCCCCCAGTCCAAAAGGTCAAGATAAAAAGCCTTGGCGTGTGGCTGGATAAATGTCTCAAACTTGACCAGCAAGCAGTGGCAGTGTCATGGGTCTGTCACAGCATCCTCAGAATGCTGCGGAAAGTCCTCCCCCTACTGCCCATGGAGGCAGAGTCGTGGTCCAGACCCTGATTCTTTCGCGACTGGAATATTGTAACTCACTGTATCTGGGAGCTCCAAAATCTACTCTAAGGAAGCTTCAGGCGGCACAGAATTGTGCTGCACGACTTCTGACTGGCTCTTGTAGAATGCAGTCGGCCATGCCCAGTCTGAAAACCCTAGAATGGTTGCAGATTGA
The DNA here is from genome assembly GCF_964261635.1 of Lissotriton helveticus. Lineage (NCBI taxonomy): Eukaryota > Metazoa > Chordata > Amphibia > Caudata > Salamandridae > Lissotriton > Lissotriton helveticus. Next base: position 952,436,804 of record NC_136057.1, read on the forward strand.
GGAGAGGATTTCCTTCAAGGCCTTTTGTACTGCTCACAAGACTCTTATGGGCATAGGCCCTTGCATCAACCAGTCTCTGATCACCGCATACCTTCCCAAGAAGATTCTCGGCTCGCCGAATTTAAATCTAGTCAGCATCCCAAAAATTAATAGGATGCGTAGCGGAGGTCGCTCCTTTTCCTACAACATAGCCAGGTTGTGGAATACCCTCCCTCTCAATCTACTTTTAGAAACATCCCACCTTACCTTCCGGAAGTGTCTTAAAACCTGCCTATTCTGAAAGAGTAATTGCTAGCCGCCTACTTTGACCTGTTCTGCCGTTAGCGCTGGGATGCCTTAGGGTAGCCATGCGCTCAATAAATGCTAATTAATAATAAGAAGAAGAAGCGGCTCCAAAGATATTTAAGTCAGCCGCGCGCAGGAGCCTTTGCTTAGTCTCATTTGGTTGCAGCGCTTACCTGACTTCTCTGAAGACCTCACGTCTGCTTCATTTCATCGTCGTCCTGCCTTCCGGTGCTCCTCCCTCCAGACAACGCCTGACTTCATTCCCAGCATGCCGCTCCTTCCGTATCCGGCGCTGCAAGTCTTCAGCCTCGGGTACTTCCTAAAAAAGAAAAGAGAAAGCAGTTAATTCACAGTAAGAGGAATTCGGACAACATTAGAAAAGTGATAAAATATTATTGGACTACCAGTGAGTTACTTTTTGCATAACTAAGTATAGCGCTTCCCAGTTTCAGCAGCGACTGTATTTTTAATTCAAAGAATACAGAAAAGAAGAATTGCATTTCTTTACATAAAGACTTCGTGAGGGGTCTCAGTTACGAATACAAGCTCATGAGAAATGAAATTGCAAAAGAATCTTGAACATTTTTATTTTTATTTTCTATTTAATCTTTTGTTTTAAGGTGACAGTCACTGTAAAGGGAGAACGTTATAGAATTACAGGAGAAATTATTCAGGTTCATATCTTGTCATCAACCAGAATATGTTTTGGAACAGTATTGAGAAGGAACATTAATGAGTGTTAATGAATGTTTGTATTTATGTTTTAGAGACAATTCCACTTAACCAATCACTGCAAATCAAGAGGTTGGAAATATAAAGTCTCAAATACTTAAGCTATAAACTATGATACTAGGTTTTAGGTAAAGACATTTCTAAAGTATCAGTGGCATTACTCTATACTTGGTTTTGGAGTGGACGTAAATATTTACCCTTTTCATTTTAGATAAAGAACCCAGCACATTTCTGCCAGAAACGTAGCATCTCCCATGGAAGACCCAGTCCAGTTCCAAGTTACATCTCCAGAAAACGATTTGCCGAGGTGGCAGGAACCAGGGCATCAGGCTGTCCTTTTTCTTTCTGTCTCAAACGTCCCATCCCCATTTCCCTCTTGAGTCTTCCAGGTGGGTGGAGTAATAATTACATTCGCCTTTCTGTGAGATCCCAGGGAGATTGGAGAATAGTCGTAATCAAGCAGAGCAAGAGGAGTTCAGGTGAGTGTCTGCCATAACAGCAAGGAACATCAATACATTTATCACATAAAAAAAAGACACAGTGGCATTGTTCAACCAGCAAGTGGATTACAGCGACAGCATGTACCCAAGTGTAGTACATAAGATAGTGATAAGTGATACCACACATCTCCGCCCAAGAGTGGCAGGGGAATGAATCACAGTGCTGTACACTCCGTCACATATCTTGGTGTCAGACAGGTGGTGGGCCAAGGGTAAGTAAGGTCAGCTCTGTCTGAACAATGGGAGAGTGTGACCGTGGGTGAGGCCACCTCTTCTGCTGGCTGGGGGGAGAGTGTATCTCTGTCTGACGTAGCCCAACAGCGGCTCCTAGATGTCCTTCAGTCAGCATTGCATTGGCATCAGTTCCCAGCAGGTAAAAAGCTGTTCCTGGCAATAAATCGTGTCCTGCAGCCAGGATTCAGCTTTGGGTGTAAGTCGCCTGCCTCAATACACAGCAACTCGGCATTTGGCTAAGAGCAGAAGCATAGCCATAAGGCATTGCTCGTTTGTGAGAGGGAGGTCAAGGTCCAGGTCCCAGGCAGCGCACGCTGCCGGGGTGTGTATTTTTGCCTTGTCTTGCATCATAGTATATAGGTGGGCAAATAACCTGTGGGAAGAGGTGATTTTCCACAGGAGTTTGAGCGCTAATAGTGTGGGTGGGTCTCAGGGAACGTGACATGTGTCACGCAGCAGGTAGTGTGAAGCTGGTGGTAGAGCAGAATGTCAGCAAATGCGATGCAATTATGGGCTCGTGCTCTGGCACTATCATCTTGCAGTGCCAGCAGCTGGGAGTTGTGAGCGAGAGGGATGGATGGGGCGGAACGGCAGGGCAGACGAGCATTATGCTGCATGCCATCCCAGGCCCACCAAACACAATCCACTGTGTTAAGCTCTGCACATGCGGGTTTGAAAGGCTTGTCAATCACAGTGGGCAGCAGGCAGAAGCTGCTAGGTTCGCCTCCACTGCTGTGCGGGCAGGGGCGTAGCTAGAGCTTGTGGCGCCCGGGGCTATCCCTCAGATTGCACATACATGACACGGTCTAAGGCTACACAGTTGAATACACCGGTGACTGGCAGTACAAAAGGCACACTAGGCAGAACAGCCAGGGCGAGTAACCACAAAACCCCGCGCAGCAAAATTGAAAAAGGCCAGGGGAATAAAAGCACACAGGTAAAGATGATCAAGATATGCAAACCAACAGGCCCGCCCCAGAAAACATTACGTTACAGGACAGGAAGGCCAACCTCCCCATCCTTAAGCATGACAAAGAAGCAAAACATTAGCACCAGGTAATCCGATTCGATCATCGAAACAAACATTTGATTACTTCATCGACGCACTGGAAGAAATGACAAAGGGGGTCAAAGGGGCATTCAAGAAGTTCCCAAAGGAGGAAGTAGCCACATACCAGATGGCAAATGACGCACTCCCCAAGAAGTTTAATCTGACAACCAATATGCACTATGAAAGGTATACTTATAGCAAAGCAAGCAAGACAACAGCCAGCCCAGGACAAATGATGCATGAATTCGCAAAGATTATGGAAACCCTTAAAGACCCAAAGGTGACTATCTGCAGTGTCACTGTGCCTATATGTGGTCTTTTGGTATTAATCTACGGAGTCATGATGTCCTTGTGTGCAGCATCATGGCATCCATTCTTGTAGGCTAGGAGAGATTAAGTGATTTGCCCAGAATTGCAGGATATTCAACCAATGCCAAGACACGCACCTGGTTCTCAAAATTCTAAATTGGCAGCTCTGGCCATTAAGCTACATCTCCTCCCAATGTATAAGGCTGTTAATCTTACCTTGTTTTCCCCTTACTTGGATGTGTGTGACACTGTGGCATCTAGTGTCAACCGATCTGCCGATTTCAAGTCTGTTCAAGACTCCCACACACCAGTGGCATAAAGCAAAATTACCCCCTGCCCCCACCCTGCAAAGTGGGCCCCGGAATCTCCAATATCTCACATATCTACATAGGCTTTTGGCTGAATGGTTGCCCAACGCGCTGCTGTGCCAGTGTCCCACACTCCCAAATTGTACATTTGCGTTCCCATAGCTGTCGTCTGATGTTCAACATTCCTGGCTTTAAACATCACACTGTCGCATATCTGTAATAATCTGAGGCCAGCAATTGGAAACAGAAAAGATGATTCACTCAAACGGATTGTGCTTAACAGAAACCAAATTTTAAAAAGTCGCACTTTGATATAAACAACAGTAAAAGAGCAGGAAAGAAACTAGCAGGCGGCTGAATTCTAAATGAATACGAAGCTAGACGGTGTGCTTTCCAATGTTGTACAAGCAACAGCTGAAGAACTTACAGGCTGTAGCGATGGCCAGGAACAGCAAGAGGACAGTCTGCTCTGAGTGTGCCATTTTTACTGCAGTGCTTCTCTACTTCAGCTTTTCGCGCCCTCTCTCGCACTGTCTTTTTGTCTCCTGTGAGTGTGAGGTGCTCCTCTCCCCCTATTCCTGCTCGAGGAGTTCTTGACTACCCAGCTTGGAAGCCGTCAGCCATCATCAATAAATAATCTCCCTGAACTCCGAGTGAGGGCGGAACCAACAACGGTCGGAGCGACTGTCTGGACTTGGTGCAAGACGTCACTAACGGGCCGCGTTGCACTGCAGCCTGCACTCCTGACCTGCGTTAACTGCAGCAGGCAGGCCCAGCCGCACAGTGCAAACACGGGACTTTCAATTAAATTGCCAAAACTAAGTCCCGCTTTGTGTGCACTGTGCATGCAGCAGCAGCCTGCAGTTACCGAAGCTGAAGCAGGTCACCCGGGTCTGGTCACGTCAAAGAACTTCTAGGCCGCCGGGGCCGCAACCGGCCTCCAGACAGAGCCGGCCTGCGCGGCCGCCTCAAAAATGGTGCCGCCTGGGGCGGGCCTCCCCCCCTAGCTACGCCACTGTGTGCGGGGCTGAAAACATGTGAGGTAGAGCCAGAAGTGGAGGTATTAGACTTCTGCGAAAAATACGTATAATTTCGCTGCTGGAACGGCAGTGTACACGTCTCCTATGTGATTCTTGACTGTTTTCCAGCCTAGACCAATGATACCAGATTTGAGCGCAGGAGCAGGAAGAATTACGAGGCGAGTATGATCGGGATATTAATGAAAAGATTTAAAAATTTGAGTAATAACATGACCATTTGTGCAATCGTAAGCCACTCCATCATAGACAGAGGTAACCTGTTCCAGGTCGGGATCCGGTCCTCCAACCACACCATGGCCTTGCCATAATTGGTGCGCCAGAGTTCCTTTATGTCACGACGGAGCCAAGTGCCAAGGGAGTGCACCAACTCCGAGGACCACTGTAGTGGGTATTCAGATTCGAAGAGCTGTGTGCCCTCAGTGAGGTAGAACAGCATGGATTTGGCCCAGTTTATGTGGATGCCCGAGAAGCCACCAAATCTGATGACATCCCGAATTACAGGGTCTAGGTTCATTTGAGGTTCCGAAACATACAGCATGATATCATCGCCATACATGGATACTAAGGTCCTTTAGTCTGTGAAGTTAAGCCCTCTGTGGTAATGTGCTGCCATAGCTCCACTGCAATCACAAAAAGAACTGGGATATTGGGCAGGTGCCACGCATTACCGGGAATGGGACTGAGGCCATCTTATTCAAGCGTAGTCTGGCTCACAATAATAATCCCCTGCCGCCTCTAGTGCGTCTTAAATCAGACGTCCAATGCTGGATATTGCTTCCGTTGACTCTTTTGGGGTGCGCGGCACTATTCAAGATAATGTCCCTTACCAGACTTGTATATGCACTGCAGAACACCCCACTCCCTGTCCCCACCTTGTATTTCAAGGAACTTGATTGTGTCGTTCGAAGCCTGCTATGGGAAGGTAAACCTCCTCGTATCACAACACATAAACTCACGCTCTGATGGTTTGATGGAGGCATCAGACTCCCGGATATTAAGCGGTACTATTGGGCCTCGCAACTCGCAGCAATTAACCAATGCATGTATAGACCGCAGGGTGACCCGGCTTTTCAGCTCGACAGGAGGCTCCTCCCAGGGTTCTGCTTTGAGGGTGCCTTATACGTAAGATCTTTGAGACCTGCTTTGACCGGCCCGACCGGACATGCTGTGCATGTGTGGAGGGTACTTACCAGGAGTCTGGTCTAGGAGGGCAAACTTACACATGCCACTCCACTCTGGCACTGTGAACAATTGGGCAGGCTGATCCGTTCAAAGGGCTACAATAGTTGGGACCTTATAGGTATTTTCAGGGTCGGTGATCTGTGGAAGTCGGGTGAGGTGGTCCCATTTCCCCGGTTGCAGCAAGAATACAAGCTAGCCCAGTCTGAATATTTTAGATATCTCTAAATTAGGCATGCCCTGCTTGCAGTGCTTCCCAGGGGCAGTGCACTCGCCGAGTCCTCGCCACTTGAGGACAGAGTCCTGGATGGTGACCTACCAGAGAAATCCATATCCCTCATCTACAAAAAACGAATCAACAATATGGTAGATCCCCTGACCCGCTTGAGAACTAAGTGGGACCACGATGTGACGAGTCTAGACGATGAAGAGTGGCGGGTGGCGGTGGCCTCCTCTCAAGAGGTGGCCATTTTCTCGTGGCTCCGCCTGGTGCTGTTAAGACTTCTACACAGATCCTACTTGTCTGGGCCACTGATGGTTAGCATGGGTTACATCCTGGATGGTGGTTGTGTACGACAATGTGGACAGGAGGGAACTTTCAGTCATACACTCTGGGAATGCACCAGGGTTCAGGGCTACTGGGAGAGGGTGGTGCGCCGAATGGAGGAAGCACTGGGGCAAAAGATCCATTGTAATATTAAGCCAGCCCTTTTGAACATTTGGGACCCCACTGACTTGAACTCCAGGGAGCAAACATGGGTCACGTTGGGATTGATGATAGACAGGGCCAAAGATATGGATTGGTGTATGGTGACAGAAAAATCAATTTCTGAAGCTAGGGAGTGACTGAACAAATGGACGTGAATTTGGGGGCAATGGAATGTTCACAGGGGAGAGATTTGTGAACCTCTGAGAGCCAGAGAAGATATCACCAGTGGGACCTGACTGTAAGTGTCAACTTCATTTTGTGACGCGTATACTTCATGGAACAATTCAATATGTAGCGTTTCTTGACAGATTGCATGCAATTGCTTTACCTATGTACCATGCCTGTTTTTTCAATAAAAAGAGTTAAAAAAAAGCATAGTCTGGCCTTTGGGGAAGTGTACAATAACTGAATGAGGCGCACCAACAGAGGGCTCATACCAATGTGTGAAAGCAGGTAAAAAAGGAAAGGCCATTCCAGTGAGTCAAATGCCTTTGTGGCATCTTCTAGGGTGGCAACTGAGGTAAGCTGGAGTTCAACGGTGTGCATAAGGCCGAACAGCATGTGGAGATTATGCACCATGGACCAAACCAGCAAGAACCCCAACTGATCTGGGCAAACTATGTCTGGCAGCAGAATGAGAAGATGGCTCACACGAAGTTTGGCAAATATTTTGTTATCGAGGTTTATCATTGATAGCAGCCTTTCGGAATCAAAGCGATTCACAGGCTTCTATGGTTTGCATATTGTGAGGATTAGTGCCTCACAAAGTAATGGCAGCAGTTCTTCTGATGCAAGAGCAGCCTTTTTACGTAGCTAGTAGATGCGAAATCAGGAGGGTAGCATACTACTTGTTGAAGGAGGTTGCAAGCCCATCCAGCCCAGGTGTTTTCTCACTGGGGAGACTCCATATAACCTGGAGCACCTCACACTCCATAAAGGGAGAGTCCAGAAAAATATGACAAGCTTAGTCCAGCCAAAGTAGCTGTAAAGTGTTGAAGTAAGCCGTGAGTTTCTCCTCGCTCCGTATCATCATGGCATTGTAGAGCCTGGAATAGAAAGAAGGCATGACGTTAAGCAGATCGGTGGGGTGGATTGCAGTTCTTGGTGGTCATCGAGCAGTTCTGCTACATAATCCAAGGCCCATGGCCTGTGGAGCATGTTGGGCAGTGTTCTCCAGGGATGGTCTCTCTCACTATAGCGGTGTACAGTCACCTCACTGTGCATATAGATTTCTCTAGCATAGCCTCCTTATCATAATCGGAGATTTTTGTGCAAATAGTTGCCATGGTAGAGGCACTCTTAGAGGCCTAATACTCTACTTCTAGCGCACAGAGATCATACTCCAGTTTAGCTAGTTGCGCCCAGTTTGCCTGGAGTATGTTAGTCTCGTTTGCGATGCACACATCCGAAATAATGACTTTAAAAGCCTTTCACAATGTGACACCTGTAATGGATTTTTAATTCACCTTTTCTTTATTTGGGCCCCCACTTAGTTTAGAAGTGCATCTCTGTCGTCAGGTGTATGCCCGCCCTCCATCAAACCAAGTTTTTGGAGGGCGAGGACTGGTCAATGATGAAGCATGACACCAGGTGGTGTGTGAGACCAGTCCTACACTTTTTGTGAGATGCCTACACTCACGAACTAAGAAACATTTTGCACTTAACCCTCTTTTCCCGCTGGGAGCAGCTCCGTTGTGTTAAACAACTATAAATAATGTCCACCTTTTGTAGGAGTTACTTGTCTGGAAGGAACTCACAATGGACCTCCTGCACTTGCAGGGTGATATTGGAATAACATGAAACATTATTGCCTTAATACTGGACTGAGCAACTTTTTCAGGTGAACCAGGGGATCACACCCCGATCCCTGTAGTTGACAACTCTGGCCACTATAGGTTGGGGTGCTAGAATGAGGGCACGGATCTAGTGAGTTTGCTGCTCACTCCACAATAAAGGCAGTCAACAGTGCATCAGCAAACAGGGAAAGTATCATAGTTTCAACAAAATCTTCCTTCTCTGTAGATAGCCGTGGATTCCAGGACCAGATTATGCGGAGGTTACTGTGCTGGGAGCACAACTCTAAGTCTTTGTTTTTTAGCTTCATTACTTCAAATACTTTGTCCCTTCACATCAGGTGTTCATCAGCAGTGGTCTAGCTGCCTTCAACATCGGATGTGGGGAGCTCCAGCCGGTTGTCATGGTTGTCCACCCGCTCTTTCATGCGGTCAAGGTAGCTGGTGGGAAGGTCAATCTTGGAATCAATGACTCTCAGACTGTTTTTAACATCCATCAATCTCTCTTTTAAGTCTGGGTCCCCCTGTGACTGTGTAGGGGAGTTCTCCACAGCTCTTTCTGTCTCTGTCTGGTGCATCTGCCACTTGCCCTCAAATGCCAGCTTCAGATGGCGTGCCTCCGGCTTCCCTGTGTTTCACAGTCAGGCAGGGCAGGATGTCAATGAGTATTGACCTCCTCTTATGTCGTCCCCCTGAGGAGGGCAGAAGCACTTGCTGGCACATCCCCATGGGGCCTCTCCAACAGGCCAACAGCATCGCATGGAGGGTTGCAAGAGGAGCCAACTATCTAGCCACTGATAAGATGATGATCAGTGGTCTGCTGAGGCTCACTCGGGGACAGCTGCTGGCACAATCCCTGCCAGACCCTAGTGCCAGTGCGGGGCACAAGCAGGCCAGTGCCTGTGGGAGGCAGCCCAGGCAGCACAAAGCCTGGTGGTGGTATCAATGAAAAGCCAGGGGGGCCACTGTAGTGCAAGTAGTGGACACAAGGCTTCGAGGCAATTTTATTTGATGTCCAGAGCCCAGCGAGTTTCCATGTAATTGAGGTCTGGGTCATAACCAAGTGTCTCATTCCCCGACACAAACATGAAGTACAGTGTCTAAGTGTGCTGCAGGGCTTCCGGTGGGCCCTTCAGATTCCTAATCCCTGCAAGGAGCAGGGGCACAGGTCCAGTATCTCTCACAGTAGCCCAGATAGTCCCATTGCACAACCATGGCCAAGTGCATCCAGTGCTGGGAAGAGAGCAACCAGTCCAAGCAGCACAGGCCTGTAGAGGGCACAGCGAGAGGCAGCAGATGTCAGCAATGGTCTCACAGGCATCCCACATGGCTGGTGGGCACCCAGCGGGCCACCCGCCCGAGGGTGCAGCAGCAAACAACTCACTTGGCATGGGTCGCGGTAGCATGCACATCAGGGAGGCAGCGCTGCAACCTCGGAAGCATGATCGCTGGCTGCACAGTCCAGGAAGGGCTGATGGTGCCACCGGGGTCCCAGGCACAGGCCTGACCTCCCCTTCTCGTCTCATCAGCAGGCCTGACCTCTTGGGCCAGAAAATTTCACTCTCCTAGGTATTACCTCCATGACCACAGGAGAGCCTATTATATTTTCTTGTAATCACTACTAGCTGGAGCTCAGTGCCTTCAGTAGGAGGGCAAAGTCCCCTTGTGGTTGGTTCTATGGTTGCACTTTGTAGCTTGAATAATATTTTTTTTAACTCAAAGATATGTTCATGCTTTTAAAAATAAATAAAACTATTATATTTTTTCATGACACTCACTTTTATTAAACATTGCATTGTGAATGAATTAAATGTACTTTTTATTACACTTCTTGGTGATTAAATAACAAAGACAATAGATATGCTTTATTTATGCTGATATCCTGACCCCTCATAAAGTCAATAGGGCCATGTTTTATATTTTGGTGTTCTGCCCCTTTCACAAAGTCAGCAGATCTGCCTTACTTAAAGTAACACCCTTCATATTCAGACGTGTGCATCTGTGAGGATTTGAGCACCAGACCCTACACTCAACCCCCATTGCGCATGGTTTGTGTGAGTGAGGGTATTGGGCACCAAAGGGGGGGTTGTCTGCGAGGTGTGGGGTTGGCATAACATATTTATTTCCATTAAAAAAACATAGTTAATCACTGAAAAAATAAAGGGACATTTTAGTTAGGTGAAAATGTCAATTAAAACATACTGTTTAGTGGAACAGAGCCACATGTTATAGTTATCTTAAGTAACTATAATTTCTGCTCTCTAAAGTAACCATAATGTGAGACCTCGCCATTGTTTTTTTTAGTGAATTGATTTTATACCTTGGGTCAGACCACTTCTGCCACTGCTCTGTCTGAGTTAAATTTTTACCTTGCTTCAATCAATGACAATATACTGAATGTGTTAATGGTTCAGTCCAGATAAGTCATTGGCTCTCTTGTTATCTTGCCCAACCAATGATGGCCTTTTCTTGTCATGTGCACATGAACCTGAAAATAAGTGCACTTTAGTATCAGTGCTGCTTTGCCAGTCTCTTTTAATAGTGCTCCTTTAATTTCTTTGCGTCTCCTCTTTTTATTACATTTTTTCTTAAAAGGAGTTTACAACTCCCCGGGCCACTTGTTAGACACTCCTTTCATCTGCAGTGCAGCAAATTCTTTGCGGCCCCTTTCTCTAAACCAGACAACCATTTTGGAATGTTGTTGTCCATAGTGTATAATTTATTTTACCATTCAAAGATAACCAACATGTTGGTTCTATATGTGGCGACCATGCCATGTACAATGCCGCCATGTACAATGCCATGTACAATGCCACTGCAAGACGAACACCGTTACTACAATCACATGCTCGTGTTTATACAGCAGCATGTTTTACTCTTTATACTGCCATTCTTTTACTTTATTGTGCATATGTTGTTGAGCCTGTGTGTGTTTTATTGTGGTTGTTTCAAAGAGTGAATTCCATAGGTCAGTGGATGGATGAATTGATGCATGAGTGCAAAGATGAGTGATAGCGTGTATGTATGATGACTTATTAATGCCTATCAACGCAAATGACACAGAAGTCACTTTCGCTCATGTTCCAGGCCTATTTGCATTGACAATACTTGTTAGCACTTTTAAATTTCTCGCAACACAGTTACATTATAATAAATATGATTGGAATTTTAACAAATGTCTAACTTAGTGGGTTTCCAATATTTTGTCTATGAGCACCAACCCATCTCCCCTATAAACCTCCAGTTTTTTTTAACACACCTCCACATTTCCAACTGCCGAAAACATGCAGAGAGCTGAATCCTACCTTCCGAATTTGCCTCCTATTAGCAAGTAAAATGTGTGTTTGAAAAAAGCAAATCCTGATTTTTCGTTTTTTAGTCCTCATACCAGCATACAAAGCTAAAATCTAACACAGCTGCTGCTCAGGCTTTTGCACTGGGAATGTTCCCCATAATATTTTGCAATCTTAAGACTCCGTGGAAGACTAAACTGTCTCACTGGGTGTCCTGACTGGTATGGGATGGGGTTAATGATTATGAAACCAGAAATGCCATTTTGATTATCTAACATGAATTAAAATCTGATTAATTACAAATGTAGCCTCTCACATTTACCTCCATCAACACGCAGAAATAAATATCAGCTACAAATAGGCTAGCTATTAATACATTCAGATGAGTGAGTGAATTAGAATATCTATATGGCTCCATCTCCATCTAGTGTGTCTCCTGGCATGTGATGGTTAAATTTGATTTTTTTTCCCGTAGCAGTCTTTTCATTTATTTAGGTGTCGAGCTACCACTGCGCTCTTCAGCAGTAACACTTTGCATGTTTCATGTAACCATAGTTCAAATGAACTCACACTGGTGTGCAATAATACAGATACATGAAGTTAAACTAAGTGTACAGATGTAGAAACATAAAGTGAAAGCAAATACTGAGTAAAAGTTGAGAATGATAATATGTATTGATTGACGATCCGCAGAGCGACTACAATATCCAACTCAATGAATTAACTAATTATGGCATAGAAAATAATATGGGATTGGTGAGCAGTGAGAGATTTTTAGCTAGATCTGCTGTAAATCTTTTCTACGAACCTTTAGTTCATTTCACTTGAGTGTGATAAGTATGAGTAATATGTAAGAGTGGAGATTGGATTTAAATCTAGAAAATCTCCTTGATCCTCAAACAAATCTATCAAACAAATAGGATTATTTAGTGCTGTAGAATTAGCCTGATTTTAGATACTGAAAACCGGAGTTTTTCCTAATATATGCATACGTTTAAGTGTTTCTGAATGTTCCATCACATATGGATTGTATAATAAATATGCTGTATTTTATTTTTGAAAAATGTTGGCTTATGAAATTTGGTCAAATCTGGATTCCCAAGAATAATCTGATGAACAAAAGACCCAAAAGACTTCAGGGTACACGGCCCACAAGGTTAAAAAAAAATGGCATCAGATGGAGTCTGACAGCTCAATAGTACTGTTTAAAATCACATTGACTTTAACTTGCTTCTACCAATTTACAAGCTAGGCTAGTTGTGGATATGCGAGGAACCTTAATTGACCACACAAATTAGTCTATTCTAGACTCCAATTTCCCCAAAAACTAAAAACTCTGGTTGAATATGTAACAACAGAAATTGTAAAAAAAAAAAAAAAGTTTGGTTAATATAACCATCTTGATATTGTTTAATATAATCTTCTATCAAGTATGTATGTTTTGATTTAGGTATCAAAACTTCTTCTGTTTTAGTCCCTTTGCTTAGAAAATGTAATCAGAAAATATCTTCCAGTTATTTCAGTGTAACCACGCTAATTATTTTGTCTTCTTCCTCATATATATCAACCAATCATTTCATATTGGGTTATTTCAGATCATAATTTTATTTTTGAGTTATTAATTTTATTATCGGAGAATGAATTAAATGAATGTAGAGTCTGAACTGTGTATAAATACGATGTATAAGAGTTAGTCAAGTTGAAAAGGACATCCACTTATAATTTGACATTGTAAGAAGCCCTGAGAAATATTCTTCTTTTTCTTTGGAATGGAGGACTCAATTGTCCTTTGAGAATTACAGAGGTTGTTGGATTAAAATAAAACACCCTAATAGTGTTGATTGATTTAGCTGAAAAAACAGACTTTCAATGAACATGCCAGAAGTAATCCTGCTCGAATAATTCAAATGCCATTTCAGTATCAAATAATAGGTCATCAGTGGACAGATGTAATTTGAGGCAACATCCACACTCAAAAGGAAGCCAGAAATAGTGTCACCCAGCTTCTGGTTTACAAGAAATCCCTAGTGGTTTGTCTTTTCTAAAAACAAGTAGGAATCAATGTTTTGAACAATTTACTATCTGTATTCAATAGAGATAATCGTCTCTAATAAATGCATAGCACAGGAACTTTACTGGGCTTACTAAAGACACCGATGAGGGCCTATTTCCAGGAGCTTGAACACTGACCCTTATTAAAATGTTCTTGAAATAATGTAGGAAGTGAGCCTGCAATTTTCAATTCTAACATCTGCCAGAAATTCATGTAATTTCCTTCTGCGTAAATAAATGAAAAATTGGAAAATGTACACAAAATTACATTAAACTATGCAACATGGAAATCCTGGATTTAGTTATCTATTTTAGTGGAAAATGTGTCCTCTTATCCCTTTTGGACACAAGGATGCATTTTGTCCTCAATATAATAGCGGAAAATACCACAAGCACCACAAACCACAGCCAATCACGTTCTGGCCATTTGAGCTGTTCCCATGCTCCTGCACTAGGATTTTTGTATGAACAGTCTTTAATTAGGCAATGAGGTGTAATGGTGTAATTCCAGGAATTCCGCTTTACAAGCATAATGCAAAATTCTAGGACTTATTAGCTATTACGATGTCACAGTGAAAAAATTCACCTGAGTCTACATCTAAGCCGCATGCTCTTCCATTTTTATACATGAAGGATTTCAACACATTTGTAGGTGGTGACCTTGGCCTTTATTTGGACTCGCTCCTTTGGAGAACTGATGCAGTGTAAAGTCATCATCAATGGCTTTCCATACAGTTTCATCTCCTTCTCGAGCATCAGAATATATTTTAAGAGTATCTTGAAAATTCTGTCTTAATACCTTCCTTTCCAGTGTATGTAGTTTGACACATTTTATTCAAATAAATATTGTTTTCATTCTCTTCATTAGCTGAGAATGCAAACATGGGGTTGCCTGCAACCACTGTCTTTAACCTAATTGGATGTTAAAGGTAGACATCCACATCTAGTGATTTAAGCTTGATTATGTGTTGCAGCAGATTCAGTAAATGCTGAATAATTTTCATGCACTGCATCACAATCTTGCCTTTAGAAATTAAACATAATGCTAAATATGTGTCCTTAAAATGTAATTGCAATGTAAAAGTCTTGGAAATCTCTAAAAAGTGGCTACAACTATGATAAAATATTTCTGAATATATGTGGAGACAAAATGTAAAAGTGACCCTTCTTTAGGTGCTTGTTCCCCTCCCAGTTCTAATGCCGGATGCCCCCTTGGTTGTGCAAATCCCTTGGAACAACCGCAGCGGGGTCTGTCACGGTCTTCCAGGCTTGTCAGCCTTAAATCAAAGGGATTGATCCTTTCTCCATAAGGCCAGCATTCCTCGAGGGACTGCTGTCTGTGGCGACATTGCAGCCACTTGTTCCCTTCCTGACTCCAATGCCAGATGTCCCCTTTTTTGCGAACAGCCCTTGGCACAGATGCAGTCATAGGGGTCTGTAATGGAGGTCTTCAAGGAGTTGTCTGGTATCCCGTGATGGTCGAGCACCTTTGATAGTGCTCACGGGCCACAGAGGACTTTGACTTTTCTTTTCTACCCTCCTCTACGCTACCCTCCTGGCTGCGTGCCTTCTTGGCTCTCTGGACAAACCATACTGATTGGATCCCAGTGTGTCTGACGGCACTAATGGTGGCACTTGGTTTTGGTTTGGCTGAATCTACTTGTATCGTGGGCCTCATACGAGTGTCTATGTGGGAGGTAACTATTGCATCTGACTAATCTTTGCATGCAAGGTAACTGCTGCCGCCGTTGTCTGAATGGTCTCAGCCTGGTGGCATTGATCATTGTTTATGCCCACCTGATGGGTCAAGCTCTGCTTTCTCTATTGGGCATATGATCGATAGCAGTCTTTACATATCCCTTGTGTACTTTTCACCAATGCACCTACAAAAAAGCGGTAGGTTCCTCACTCAACTAAAAATGAACATAAGATATGATCCAATAGAATACATTAAAATGGAAAATGGACTCTTGCAATCTGCTACCCATTTGACTAAATCAAAAAAATAACAAGAACTATATCATCACTCAAACATAATACAGAGTTCATCATGAATATCTCCCCCAAGCTTGATTTTCATGATTTAAATTCATGTTTAAGCAATTACTATTATAAAAGGTGTCTATCTAGTGTGATATTCAGATAATTGAATAGGACCCTTTGAGTTATTGTCTTCTCACAATGTTAACTATTAAAGTCACTATTAGGAACCGTGGGATACCTGACCCAGTATAGTATCTGTTGACCATTTTGCAATGGTAATTGCCCCCGTTGATTGCCTAAGGAAACTGGCTCTTACCATCTCTAAAAACCTACATATTATTGATTTGCTCACAGGATCCTCATTAATCCTATGTCCCTCATTAATCTTTGCTTGACCTAGATGACAAACCCATGAGTAGCATGTCATTTCTCTGTTTTGTAACTTTATCCATCCTTTCTCCCACAATCATCTGGGAAGACATGTAATTGAATCAATATTGTGCTTACACACCATACGTAAGGCTGATTCCTCTCATTATTAAACACCAGGTCAACTCTTCTCATTCTGATATTGAACCATTGACACCTATTGATACCAAACTAGAACAATCTGGTAAACATGCTTTAAAAATCAAGTATGCCTTGAACCTAACAAAAAAGGCTGCTAAGAATTTAAAACATAGAAGGCTAAAAAGTGATCCAGAAACCCTTATCTCGGATCCACACTTCTGCATAAATAAAGGTTTTATTATGAGTGACTTCATTCTTTATAAAAGGAGAAGAGCACACTGGAGGAAAGCCATGGTCTCATTGCTCCAGATCTCCTCACCTAAAAAAACTGCTTGTGGTTTAAGACTCTCGGTATCCCCCCTTGGGTCTACAGAGCAGAAGCAACCACCTCCATCTACAACAATGGGACAATACTCATCCAATCCTCAGATCGCAACATAGAATTATTTGAGGAAATATTCCCTCTCATCAAAAAAGTGGCAGCCTTGAATTTCTTCTCCCCCTCCCAAGTCCTTTCTAACCAGGCGTGTATTGGTGCACAACTAAACCCCACAACTAGAGGAACTACTAATGAGCCACATAGACTTGAAAATCACTTACTACCCCTGACCATTCCGATGACCCTTCCCGTCCTACAACCAGCAATATCCCCATTTCATAAACCTTTAAACATTATACCCCATTCAGTAACAGGTCATTGACACCTACTCCCATACAGCATTCAAATTGCTTGCCACCCAATCTGGTGCTCTCTGCTCCCTCTAAATCCACACCCCTATTGTTACATCCCACTAGCCAACAACCCTACATTTCCACTAGAATAAATACCCCACTGCCTCCATTCCCCACACCCCAAGACCCCACGTCAGCGCCACTCTCCCTATGCTTCCCCCGGATGATGAACAATACTCCATTACCACAGACATTAACACCCCATTTCCCCCTTTCCCCACACCCCAAGACACTACTACATCCTCGCACATCCTACTAGCATCCAGGCTGGATGAGATTTCACAAACCCTACATCACCTTAAGGCAGACTTACAAAGCTTTGTACATATGCCTACTATATCGACAACCAATCACGGGCCAATCAGGAATCTGATCTCGTCTACGCATGACCATGAACAACCTAACATCTATCCTACCTTGCCTCCAACACACCCCACAACTAATCTGATTTCATACCTCCAGAAGAGCCTGCAGCAAAGAAGGAGACCCCCCCCCCCCTGCCCCAACGCTCCCTCTTGGCCCCTCAGATTTGCTGACTCAGTCTCATTATCAGAGGAAGATATTCACTCCCTCTTACAATCATACTACTCATTTCACAACGAGAACATCAACTACCAGAGTCAAAATCCAATGCAATTCTGCAAACCCACCCAGAGTATCTAAATCCAACCATAAAGTGATAAACAAACACAATCTCAAGGGAGTTACCCTTACCTAGACTTCCACGGGTATCCCCAAATCCTTCCTGAAATGTATTCTACTCAATGTAGATAAGCTGCAAGACATGCCGTGGACCTTGCGGATCTCAACCTAGCATATGAACTTGACCCCCGTATCCGGACAGAAACTTGGCTAAATGACTCCTCAGCACCTATCCTTGGCATACAAGTACCGCCAAGTTACAACATCACCAGACTAGACAGATTCATCAGACAAGGTGGAGGCATTGCACATATTCACCATAACAACCTTTAAGTTTAGCAAATCACAGTCCCCTGCCATATCAACTTGTGAATATCTATGTATTAACATTGCCTGCAACAACAAACCTCTTTGCAAACTACACACATTCTATTGTCTGCCTGGTGATAACTTTTCCTTTCCAGAACAAAGTATGGATATCATTACAACAAACACTAGTCAACATGGCACCCAAATCTTTCGTAGCGATTTTAACCTCCACTGGAATTATCTGATTGACCCTACAGTTAATAAGCTCAAAACATTTCTTACTGACCTCAACTGCGAACGCCCCACACATAACAAGGATGTGATCTTAGCTCTTATCATCGCAAAAGATAACTCTATCCAACTTGAATATAACCCCCTCTGTGACTGGTCTGGCAATCACTGCATCATATTCAATATCAATATTCCCCAGAAAACAACTTCTGCACAAGTACTCACACCAAAAATGTGGAAAAGAAATATGAGAAATATCAACCTTACTAAACTGACATCCCTCAACCGTAACATCCTACTACCCCTGTAGACATGCTAGATGTTCAAGATCTCACTAACCACTACATTAGCTCCATGAAGAATACTCTTGACTCAACCACACCCCTACAAGCTGAACAAAAATGGAGATCCTCTCCATCTCTTGAACATCTAAGATCTCATAGCAATATGTATTGCAAAGCATTAGAAATGCCTAAGCAAATTACTTCAGAAACCAACTGGATCAAGCAAAAAAAATTCCTAAAGAATCATTTGAGCTGGTCAAGCATCAATCTGATAGCATACCAAACCTCTTCACAGTTGGATACAGTCCACTACCTAATTGTGAAGAATTTGCCACCTTCTTCCTTGAAAAGACAAACAATATGAAAACTGACTTGCAGATAGCAGGGGAGCATTATCCTCACTCACTACACACTAGAGTCTCCCCCTCACAGATAGGTGCATCCCCATACCTTCCAGAGCAAATCTTCAAAAACAACGCTTCATGGAACTCTTTCAAAACAATTGATAAAAGTGCAAGTCTCAAAATATTTGCAGATTTGAAACCCTGTAACCATTTTATCAATCCACTTCCCCCAACATCTTCAAGGAGATCAACGTGTCTATACTGCCACTCTGGACTAAGATTGAAAATGTATCAATATGACAGGGCCATTTCCAACATTCCTACTCTGGTGAACTTTCTTGAAAAATGTGTTCACGTCCAACTCTTCAATAACATTGAGCACATTTCCTCTTGTCAACCATTCCCAGTCTGGCCTCCACTCCGGGCAGAGCACTGAATCAGCCCTTACACATATAGTTGACAATGCTCTAAAAATGTTGGATCAAAATGAATCATGTCTATTAATCCTCTTGGACCTATCCTTAGCATTTGGCACAGTTAAACATGACTACCTACTTGACTTACTTGAACACAGGATGGGACTCTCTGGGTCCGTCCTAAACTGGTTCACCTAATTTCTTCAAAATTGAATGTAAAAAGTCAAGTAAAATCACTCCCTCTCTGAGTCTCACAAGGCTCTCACCCACTATCCTTAACCTATTCATGGAGCCACTAACAGTAATCCTTAGGTCTTCTTGCATCCACTCTCATTTGTAATCTGATGATATCTAACCCCGGGCGGAAAACTCCGCTCCGCAACAGAGTTTGCGGATTTCTGCCTACTACGCGGTCTGTTCCAAATACAGAGTTTCGGCAAAAACTCCCCTCCCTCCCAAATTAGTAAAATATTTAAAAAGAGGGCACTAACCTGCATGGCTGCCTCCTCCTCTGCCTGGCCGCACTCCTTCCTGCTCCTCGCCGTTCTTCTCCTATGAAAAAACACTACATTTTGCCTTCTTTTTAAAAAAATTATTAATTTGGGAGGGGGAGGGAGCGTATTTCCACAGAGTTTTTGTCAAGCTCCGTGGAAATACCCGTAGAGGCACTATGTCTGCTATGCCCAGGCTTAATGATATCCAACTGTACATGAAATTCTCCTCCCTTGGAGACACCTGAGCCTTCAATCATATTCTTCATAATACTCAAAATCGGCTGTCATGCAACCACCTCAAACTCAACACTCAAAAAAGTGAATTCCTCCTAATCGCCCCACTCAATTATATACACACTATCAATAAATGGATAAAGCAGCAAACAGCATTCAATTGCACTCCACAAATTATTGATTCAGCAAGATCACTGGGAATAGCTCTCAACAAAACCTTAATATGAAGAAGTATATTAGTGCTACAACTAAAGGAGCAAACCTCCAATTGAACATATTAAGAAAATTAAAACCCTTCTTCCCTGAAAATGACTTCAAGTCTGCCATCCAACCCATCATAGTTCCCAGATTGGACTATGGAACTGCAACCCTCTCAGGACTGCCCAGATCCCCATCAGCCCCACTGAGGGCCTCCCTTAACTCTGCTGTAAGGCTCATTACGGGATCAAAAGGAAACAATCACATCACCCCCAGTTGAATTCCATCAACTGCCTCCCCAATGAAGCAATAATTCAATTGGAAATTGCATGCATGACTCACAAAGCTCTACACTTTAATACCCCAACTATCTTGCTATGAAGCTTGAACTTTCTGGAGGCTTAAGCTCCTCTAGTAGCTCCATCACCTTAGTGCTAAAACCACAGAGATTCTTCAGAAAGAAAACCTACAGTAGAGCTTTCTCTGGCCTACAACTTCATCTTTCAAGAAAGAAGTCAAACTTTAATTTATGAACACATTTCTTGAATTGATCATCATAATTCCTTTCTACGAGCATGCTGTTCTCTTATCCTGTGTGTATATATGGACTATGATTATGGTTTTATATGTTTTTGCCTTTGCTCACATGTAAAGTGCTTTGATACCCGTGAGGGTCATGTTCTCGCTATATCAAACTTTTCAAATAAATGAAATAAGTCAGTCGCTGTAGCCTCAGCATGGAATAATCTTCAACTGAAATCACATTCATTATTGTTCTTTAATATTCCAGGAACAGTCCCATTGCGCACTGGGCTCTTTTGATGATGGATTGGAGGCAGGCTGTGCCTGAAGGCTACAATAAGTGCCAAGAGCCCACTGGTTGAAAGATAAGTTTGTGTTCTGCATGTTCTCATGGCAGGACAATGGCCATGGTGTGTGGTCAAAGACCATGCCAAGAGTAAAGATCCCATAAGTCGCTGCCTGTAGGCATGACCAGTGGGTTAGAGGATGTAGAACCAAGTACAGGGCATGGTTAAAGGCCGTTTCCGCCACACAGAGCCCTTTGGTGATGACTTGCTTCCATGCCAAGCTTGCCCTTTTGGCTGGAGGATGCTTTTGCAGAACATAGCTAAAGACCACACACTGCACCCAGGTCACAAGGGGGATGACTTACGGTCATTCAAGAATAGCTTAGTGCAAGCCTGTCCTTTGTTCCCTAAGGGATCTTCAGAAGGATGTCTTATTTCTGACCACAGAATTATAATCATATGACAGTAATGCATGTCATCAATGACGTCTGTGTTATTTTGATCTTTGAAGTTACCAGTAATGCCATAAATTGTTGTATCATCTTTTACATACTGTTAGATCATGAGCAAAGGTTTTGGGTACATTTTGATTACACTATTCACATTAATAGCAAATATCAATGTTTTTACATTTTGGATCATACCCGTATTGTCATTTCAATTAAATTCAGGAAATGTTTGAGATTATTTATATGTTGATTTTATCTGATATGAATAGACTACCATACCTTCCATTTAATTTTTTAGCTGATTGTTTAGAGTTTTAAATAATGTATGTTAACAAGCAACTTATACTTACCTTTATTTTTTGTCAAGTGCCTATTGGCACAGGTTTCACCCATGCTGAGAAGACATTATGTAAATGACATTCCTTCAGACATTCCATGGAACAGCCATGCAACCTCAGAATCTGAAGGACAGTCTTTGAACTTACACAAAAAACTCTCGAACATGGCAAGCCATTCAGTCATGACCTTGACACTCCTCTCTCACACTTAGAGACCACTATCTATGCTCTTTGAACATGCCATGTGCCCAGTTCCTATTTCCACAGAGTCCCTGGGCACAGCCTTTAGTCTGGGCCTGTGAGTGATGGGCATAGGATGTTACTTCCAGCCACAACCTGCACGCAAGTGCAGCTACCACTATAATTCACTTGCCTGGGCCTTGGGGCAAATGGATTAGTAATTCACTCAATCAACCATTTGTATAATGTGCTACTCATCCGTGAGGGTCTAAATGCGCTGGGGGGGGGTCGGGGATGTTGCAGTACTGATCAAACAGCCAGGTCTTGAGGAGTCTCCTGAAGGTCAGTAGGTCCTGGGTCTGATGCAGGTGGATGGGGAGGGTGTTCCATGTCCTGGCGGCGAGGTGGGAGAATGATCTGCTGCCGGTGTTCATACGGTGAATGGGTAGGACGGTGGCAAGGGCGAGGTCAGAAGATCGCAGCTGGCGGTTCGGGTTGTAGAAGGTGAGCTGTTTGTTGAGGTATGCTGGTCCGGCATCGTGGAGTACTTTGTGAGCGTGGGTGAGGAGCCTGAAGGTGATCCTTTTGTGTACCGGTAGCCAGCGCAGGTCTCTTAGGTGGGTGGTGATGTGGCTGTGGCGATGGATTTCAAGGATGAGGCATGCAGAGGTGTTTTGTATGCATTGGAGTCTTTTCTGGAGTTTGGCCGTGGTTCCAGAGTAGCGTAGAGGGCGTTGCCATAGTCCAGCCTGCTGCTGACTAGGGCTTGGGTGACTGTTCTTCTGGTTTTGGTGGGGATCCATCTGAAGATCTTGCGGAGCATGCGGAAGGTGTTGAAGCAGGAGGAGGAGACAGAGTTGATTTGTTGGGTCGTGGAGAGTGTTGAGTCCAAGATGAACCCCAGGTTGTGTGCGTGGTTGGTTGGTGTCGGGGTGGCTCCCAACATGGCCAGCCACCAGGAGTCGTCCCATTTGGAGGGGGTGGGGTTGAGGATGAGGACCTCCGTCTTTTTGGAATTCAGTTCCAGACGGCTGGACTTCATCCAGTCTGTGACGGCCTTCATTCCCTCTTGGAGGTTGGATTTGGCGATGGCTGGGTCCTTGGTGAGGAAGAGGATTAGCTGGGGTTTGTACGAGATGATGCTGAGGTGGTGTGCATGGACAATGTTGGAAAGAGGTGCCATGTAGATGTTGAAAGGGTCCGGCTGAGGGATGATCCTTGGGGTACGCCGCAGGTGATCGTGGTGGCTTTGAATCGGAATGGGGGGAGTCGGACTATCTGGGTTCTGCTGGTGAGGAAGGAGTAGATCCAGTTCAGGGTTTTGTCATGGATCCCTGCGACATGGAGGCCTGTGCGCAGGGTGTGATGGCAGATGGTGTCGAAGGCGTCCGTGAGGTCCAGGAGGATGAGGGCCGCAGTTTTGCCGTTGTCCAGCAGGGTCCTGATGTTGCCGGTGACAGCGATGAGGGTGGTTTTGGTGCTGTGATTGCTGCAGAATCCAGATTGGGAGGAGTCCAGGATGTTGTTCTCCTCCAGGAAGTGGGTCAGTTGTCTGCTGGCAGTCTTCTCAATTACTTTCGCCAGGAACAGGAGCAGGGATATGGGTCGAAAGTTCTTGAGGTCCTGTTGGTCCGCCTTTGGCTTCTTAAGTAGGGCATTGATATCGGCGTGTTTCTAGCTCTCCGGAAAGGTGGCGGTCTCGAAGGAGCTGTTGATGATCTTTCGGAGTTGGGGTGCAATGATGGGGCTGGCTTTGTTGAAGGTGAGCCGGAGTGGACGGAGTTCATGATTTTGATGGTGTCTTCGTTGTTAACGTTGTTCCAGGAGAAAAGAAGGTTGGCGAGTTTGGTAGGCGGTGAGTCGGCAGTATTGGTGTCTGTCGCGGGTGTCTGGGCATCGAAGCTGTTGTGGATGTCTGCAATCTTGCGGTGGAAGAAGGTGGAAAGGGAGTCGCAGAGTTCTTGTGACGGCGAGACTTCGTAGGAGCTGGATCTGGGGGTGGCCAGTTCTTTCACAATATTGAAGAGCTCTTTGCTGTTGTGTGCATTGTTGTTGTTGTGTTCCTTGAAGAAGGTTTTTTGGCGTATCGGATGAGTTGGTGGTGCTTACGTCTGGCGTTCACGAGGGCTGGGTGGTTGTCTGGTGTTTGGCCTTGGCGCCACTGCTTTTTGAGCTTTCGGCAGGTCTGCTTGAAGGTCTGGAGGTCGGCAATGAACCAAATGGCTCTTGTGTCAGTGCGCCTGTTTGAGGGTTTCTTGATCAGGTGAGGGTGTTGGCGCGGTCTTTGTACCACTGTCTGTAGTTGTGGGCTGCTGCTTTGGTGTCCGGGAGTTTGGATGGAGGGTCTCGGGAAAGGGTGGTGAGGACCTGGTCTTTGATGACTTTGTTCCAGCTGCGGTGTG
Organism: Lissotriton helveticus; assembly: GCF_964261635.1. NCBI lineage: Eukaryota > Metazoa > Chordata > Amphibia > Caudata > Salamandridae > Lissotriton > Lissotriton helveticus. Next base: position 952,460,844 of record NC_136057.1, read on the forward strand.
GGATTTATTGCGGTTGGTTGTTTGTGCGTGGTGTGTTTCTCGAAGGAGAAATGGATGCAGTGGTGGTCGGTCCAGTAGAGTTCGGTGGTGTGGCTGAATTTTACGTGGTTGCTGACAGAGAAAGATGGGGTCCAGTGTGTGTCCTGCGGAGTGGGTGGGTGTTGAGACGAGCTGTTTGAGTCCGAGGTTGGCAAGGTTGTCGATTAGGGTTGTGGAGTTGCTGTCTTTGGCATTCTTGAGGTGGAAGCTCAGATCACCAAGAAAGATGTAGTCTGTGGAGGCGAGGGCTTGCATGCTGATGAGGTTGGCTATAGAGTCTGTGAACTGTGGACGGGGTCCCGGGGGTCTTTAGACAAGGGTTCCTCTGAGGGTGGTGTTGTGATCGCCCTGGATCTGGAACTGTAGGTGTTCGGCCATGCTGAGGGAGTCTCCGGTGTAGGTTGAAATGTGGACGATGGCGATTCCCCCTCCTGGATTGTTGGTGCAGTCCCTGTGGGCGATCTTGTAGTGGTCCGGGGTGACTATGGTTATGTCGGGTGCTGATGCAGCGTTCATGCAGGTCTCTGTCAGGAAGACGACGTCTGGGAAGGGTGAATCGAGGAAGTCCTGAATTTCGACTGCGTGCTTTTGGACTGAGCGGGTGTTGAGAAGTATGCAACTGAGTTGGGTGTGGCCTGCTTTGGTGGGAAGGGCAGGTCGTGCAGGTGTGCGCTGGCTGGTGTAGCTGCAGTTGTGGCGGGTGAAGGTTCTGTGGGCAAGTTTCGGGGTGGCCTGGAAGCAGGGGGAGGACCAGCCGGCATTGAGTGTGTGGAGGGTGTTGGCGTCGTAGCAGCGTATAGAGCCGTGGTGCTAACGGGAGCCAGGGGGTCTGGCACTGGGAGCGGTCCAGGCACAGACTGGCGCAGAAGGGCTTGCCTTAGGCGTGCCTTTGGCACTACCGTGCAGCTGTTGCCACATGAAGGGGAGGGAGGCGGGAGCATCTAGGATCAGGGGCGTGGCCGCAGGGCAGCAGCGGCGGGAAAACGGGCGTGAAATACACACAATGAGGGAACAAAATGAACGCAGCAAAAAATACAGTAATCAGAATCAGAAAGGAAAGCAGCAATACACAAAAAAATACAGTAAGCAGACTCAGAAAGGCAAAGCAGAGGCAGCCGGGCGGGCACTGGCGCGCAGTGCCGGGTAGCTGAATCAAACCTTGCACGGGGATGGGCTCAGACCTGACAGCGGAGTGGCGGAGCTGCTGGGGAGAGTGCTGGCCTTGGCTCTGAGGTCCAGGTCTCACGTGCGCTCCCCCGCAGCGGTCGACATATGAAGGGGAGGGGGCAGGAGCGGAGGCAGGTAGTTGGAGGCATCTGGGTCAGGGGTGGGCCGCAGGGGCAGCAACGATGTGAAAATGGGCGGAAAATACACACAATGAGGGTACAAGGCAGCAGAAATGAGGGGAACAAAACGAACGCAGTAAAAAAATACAGTAATCAGAATCAGAAAAGAACGCAGCAATACATGAAAAAAAACAGTAATCAGACTCAAAAAAGCAAAACAGTCACCAACAGAACGGGGAGCACGGGGGTTACCGGGAGGCAGAGGCAGAGGCAGCCATGCGGGTCCTGGTGCGCAGTGCCGGGTGGCTGGATCGAACCCTGCACGGGGATCAGCTCAGACCTGGCATCGGAGTGGCAGAGCTGCTGGGGAGAGTGCTGGCCTTGGCCCTGAGATCAAGGTCAAGGTCATTGGCGAGTAACAACACACAATTCCATTGCCCTGTGAATTGGATTGAACATGTCCTTCAACGCTGAACAGCAAAACTCTGGGCAATGGGTGGCCCTATAAGTATGGGATTTGTCAGCCCAGGGGGCTTAGGACCTAGGATATGGCCCAATGGATTGACGCCCCTCTTCCAGTTCTTCTTCTCCAAGAGTCCACTAAGCATGTGGTTCTGCCATGCCCCTAAGACTCTTGGTGCAGGGTGGGACCTCCATCCATGACCTGCACTACGGACCTCTGTTTCCTCTAGAGAGGCCTTCATTTCCACTGTCTTCAAATACATGTTGTAACTCAGTGATGTAGTTGATGATGCCAGTTGCTAAAGGATAAATAATATTACAAGTAATAGCTTGAATTATATTGCTTTCAATGCCAGCAGTGAAGAGAATGTGGAGAAAATAAAGGCTTCTCGGCAAAACAGTGCGAGTCAATGACATTCTCAACATCAGTGTATTTGATATTGAGAAGAATGTTGTGGACCAGCTGTTGTCGCTGAATTCCTTCTATCTCAGGTTAATTTTCTAGAGTAATGGAAGTTGGGAAATGACCTACTGGCCTATTGTCCTTGTTGCATTTGCAAACCGGGTACCTGGGTAGCTGTCGACTATCTACAATCTCGTTTGAGGGTAAGGAGAAATGGGATTGCTGACAGGTGCTCCTGTGCACTGTTCACTTTCAACACAGGCTGATGGTCTCATTGTTAGCTGTCCTCTACACAATATACCCTCCCTCTTGTAGGGCCATTTGCAAAGTGTGCGCTAATCACTCCAAAAGGGGCATCCATTATAACATAACATAACATAACATAACATATCATAACATAACATAACATAACACAACATGTTTGATGATGTATGAATGACCATGTGATGGATGTGTAGGTGTCTGATGGTGGCGTGTAAGCATCTAATAAAATGTATGTATGGGTTTGATGGGTGTTTGTGTGAGGGCATATGATGGTGGCTGTGTGGGGATTTAGGTGTGTACGAAATTAACACAATTTGTTTTCACGTTAATACAACAAAGCTACATGAAATTATGCATAATTACATGAAATGCAAATCTATAACTTTGCTCGATATTTTAGAGCAAAATACAACATCACATCAATCTTGCACACAAGGATGCATTAAAACAAAAGCATGTGAAACAGCAACCGTTCATGTTCTGTTGTCCCTGTGGATTTGCAGTCAATTTTGAATGCAAATTTTGACTGCGAATTGCACGTTATTAAGTAAACTGGCATAATGGCAAACTTATGGGACTTTCACGTAACAAGTGAAATGCTAAATTCCCCAAACTATGAATTACGCTGGCATAATCAAAATGTTACTCAGGCCTCCAGCCTCAAACTGCCTGGCCAGGTCATCCCTTAACCGGAACACAAGCAACGCAGGACCGGTTTCACCCTAGTTAGGGTTCATCAGGCATGTATATATTGGTTCAAGTGGCCCAAGATGCACGGGACCCATGTCAGAGCATACCTTCCCAATTATGGCAACACATGGTACTGGGTTGCTTGTGTTCGGGAAGACCTAACTAACTTGGCAGTTAGGGCTGGACTGTTACAATTGGAGAAAAGTCAAGGCAGATTTGCATATGGCGGGGTCCAAACTGAGTTGGCATTGTGTGCAAAATAATTCTGAACTGGGATGCGGCCCAAGTGGCTGAGATGAATTCAAGCATTACATCCTACACGTTTTTGTACACTTTGATGCGTAATTTTGTGGCACATGTATGTGTCACCAGACGTGCATTCACTTTTGGAATAATGCAGGCAATTTATTTATATTTATTAATCCAAGATGGCAGACAACATTTAGATTGTTTCAACAAAGGAAAATTACATTTTATTTTAGTGACAGTTCTTTCTGAATTACGGAGCCACCTATCTGAGAATGGTTACTGCTGGCATCGCCAAAAAATTGTAAATAAATAAAATTATTGACATAACTGCAAAGGGGGTGCAATGGAGGAGCGAGTAGAGAAAAGTCAGGAGCAGGTGAGGTTTGAAGCATGGGGTTTGGGAGCAAAGTAGAGAGCCTGGTAGTAAATATCAGTTATTGTACCAGTCAACAAAATTATTATGCAAAAATGTATCACAATGAGGAGGCGTAGGTATTTGGGGAGGAAAACAGCACACACAAATTACACTTTCTTGCAATACTTAATAAAAAAGAAATAATTTATTTCCTAAAGACGAGCAGTGGAAGGATACAAGTCAGCCAATCAAAATAATTAAATGGATGGTAAATCCAGAAGAGGGACAGATGCAAGAAGAAGGCAAGGCATCAAATAAGAAGCCCGCAAATAAGAGTGGAAATAAGGCCAACCAAGGCTTAGGGAATCGTGGCTCTAAACCAACTATTAGTTTTTGGTATGGTCCACAAGAGGTATTTGACAAATAGGCAGCTTAAAGCTGTCTGTAAGTGACCACTATAAGGACTTGGAGGTGGTGTTTAACCCCTTCCACGCTAATGACAAAGCCAGCTCGTCATGGGCGTTACCTGCGCTACGCGGATGACGAGCTGGCTTTGTCATAAACAGCGCATTTTTTAAATTCCAGCGCACAGCGGGAAAACGCTGTAGCGCGGAAGCGGTTAACCTCCCCCACTGTTGTCAATGGTCTGGAGACATTAGGGGTCCGAAAGCCTCATCTTGAGTTGCCCTAGGCAAAGGGGATAGGTGAAAATGGTTAATCATTTCTCATTGTTTAAAATTATGACAACTACAGCTGTTGACAGATGCTCCTTCTAAAACGCCTGGGTCTAACATACTTTAAAAATTTATGCCTACAATGCAAAACCATGCAGATGAGAGTGAGTGTTAGAAATGGGGCTCAGGGTAAGTGGTTTATATGCCCAAAAAAACCCTGCTCACTCCTTTGGTAGCTTGGCATGAGCAGTCAGGCTTATCTCAGAGGCAATGTGTCAAGTATGTATACATTAAAAAAACAGTAACACAGTGAAAACACTACAAATGGACACCACACCAGTTTAGATAAATAACCATTTTTTGTCTAAACAAAACAAGACAAAATGTCAGAAATTCAACATACACAACTCAATATATCACGTTTTAAAGGCTTAAGCAATTCAGCCCATAGAAGTCTATGGATGCCTTCATTTTAGTACCTGAAGCTGAGGGTGAGTGTAAGAAATCAGGGTCTCTAGTTGGCAGGGGTAGGCACCCTGTCTAAATAGGGACCCTGCCTTCTAGTCTGGGTAAGGCAGTTACATTCCCAAGATGATCCCTGCTCACCCCTTTGGTAGCTTGGCATGAGTGGTCAGGCTTAGCTCATAGGCAATGTGTAAAGTATTTGTGTATTAAACAAACAGTTACAGAAAACACTACAAATGGACACCACACCAGTTTATCAAGGTGTCCATAGAGTGTTATGTGCTGAATTTTTGATGCATCAAACTCCAAGATGAAAATCAGCTTCAAAAGAGGCAAGCATCAGAAAGCTTCAGAAAACACAGCGATGCTTTGATGCTTGAGTCTCAGGGGAATGGAGACGTCAGTTCTGCTGCATGCAGGAGTAGTGCTGCACGATTCCTTATTGCGATGAGAAGTGATTCATCAAATTCCTAAACTCGCTCCTTATTGCAGGGCGATGTGATGGAAACTTGGCGTAGAAGTACGATACGTGGAAAACCCAGGCCCCCTGGGTTGATGCAGCAGCGAAACTAGTGCTCTGTTGATTCTTCCAGCTGAGGGCAGGTGATGTGTCAAATTCCTTTAGCTGCACAGCATGGCCTGTGTTGAATGCGGAACAGGGGTCTCGAATGTCAAAACATGGTGCTCTGGACTCATGCTGGGTGGTTCTTTTAACTGCGAACCGGTGCGGCATTGATTTTTCGACCACACTGAACCAACGCATTGGTTTTTCAACTGCATGGCAAGCTTGCGGCAGGAAAAACAGTTATGAAGGGTGATGCGTAGATTTTCAGCTCATCCTGACAGCTCTTCTTATTGGCAGAGTCCTCAGTCCAAAAGCGTTCTTAAAATGTGGGGTTACAGGTTCAATACTTATACCCCTCTGCACCTTCGAGGTATGCCTACTTCAAAGGGTAGTCTTTGAAGTGCAAAGATACAGCATTGCCCTGACCTGGCTCCAGACACACCTCAGGGGGGTGTGGACAGCATTGTGATAGGACAGGCAGATCCCTTTTCAGGTTTAGGTGACAACTCCTCCCACTACATTAGCTCAGGAAGGCCTGTAGGCCTGGAGATGGGCAATTGGGGTATGCAGGGCACACCTCAGCTCACTTTGTGTGACTGTCTAGAGTGAATGCACAAACTGCCCACAGTCAGTCTAAGCTAGATGTGTATTCCACAGGCAGGCAGAGGCACAGGATGGTAAAGCAAGAAATTCCCCACTTTCTAAAAGTGGCATTTTCAAACACAATTAAAAAAACAGCTTCACAGAAAGATGTGTTTTTTAATCCTGACTTCAGGGAACCCAAACTCCAAATCTCTGTTTTTTCCTAATTGAAAGTTACACTTGTAAGGTGTTACAAGAAACTTCCAATGATAACTTATGGGAGATATTGTCCTTACAGTAGTGAAAAACGAAATTGGCAGTATTTCACTATCAGGACATGTAAAACATTCCAGCACATGTTCTACATTTCACATACACTGCACCATGCCCATGATGCTATCTACAAGCAAATGATGGCAGTGGATTTACAGCAATGGCCAGGACCTCTGTTGTGTTCGCACATAAGTTAACTTAACTGCTATTTTTTTCACGGCGTGCCCTATGTATATGCCCCGTGCCACCCACAGTGCTAATACCTATATACAGAAGCATCCATATATATGAACAATGCAAAACAAAGACACAGCACAAACAAGTATATAACTGACTATCCCCAGTCAGAGAAAGTTATTTAATACATAGCATAGGAACACTGTATCCAGCAAATGATCTTCACCGCTGTGGTCATATATATATATATATTTTTTTACAGCTATGGAACAGCCGACACGTGTTTCGTCATCATTTGCGACTTTTTCAAGGCTTCTACATAAAGGGGGGTCTCTTGTTAAACCACGATAAATCACCATGTGTTATAAAGATAACAATTGTCCAAATCCCTATTGTGACGTCCTATAGTAGACCGGCATCAAAGTTTATGCCAGCCTGAAAACACAAGTGGATATAGATAAAGTTGGCAAGTAGTGCGGAGCCTACTTTGTGACATCTTCGTATTGCCAGAATCAGTAAATGCAGCGAAAATGCAATCTGCTACACGCAGTAGGTGTTTGGGCAGATCTTCAAAGTGAGTAAATGAGGCAGGGATCAGCCGCCGTTAGCACGCTGGTTGTCCACGTATTGGCAGAGTACGATGGCTCCTCCAAAAGAACATTAGCCCTCAGCAAGTATCAGGTGATACACATGGTGATTTATCGTGGTTCTTAACAAGAGACCCCCCTTTACGTAGAAGCTTTGAAAAAGTCGCAAATGGCGACGAAACACGTGTCGGCTTACCATTAATGTAAAAAAAATAAAGAAATCTGACCACAGCGGTGAAGATCATTTGCTGGATACAGTTTTCCTATGCTCTATGTATTAAATAACTTTCTCTGACTGGGGATAATCAGTTATAAGTTAATCAGAATGAAAACGGACACTTGTAACATTTCCCGACCATTGGCTAAGAAGTATATTAGGATACCCTAAAAACTCAATGTTTGTTGGTATGCGGTTTATATGTTTCTTCCGCCCCACATTGTAGTTTTGGCAGTTATCATCGGGTATTCTAATGAGTGGTTTGCCAGCCTCATCCAGAGGCACCTCTGGTCTTAAAGTGCAGTATCCAGAGATGAAGAAGACAAAGTGTGAAATCAAAATTTACAAAAAAGGAAAAAATTTTAAAAGGTGGAAGAGCACCCAAAGTATTTTAATGTAGGGTGAAATCCCACTGTATTAAAAAACTGTTCATACTGCGTTCAGATCAAGTTACTGGATCTTGGAGTATTGGTAGTTAATTGTCGACATGTTTCAGCTCTTGCGGCCCGAGGGGTCTATCGAGCTTTCGTCAGGACTAACATAAACAGATAGATACAAAAATGTTACTCACACAATTTGTGTAGTACCTTTGTTATAGTCAATTTTTGGGATACTATTTTAGGGCAAAACTGTTCCTCCAAATTCTGTAATGAGAGGAAAAAATGCACACATACATATACACACTTTTTGTATTGTAATCAAATAAGGCTGGAAAAAGTAAGTATACTTGGTCACAGAAATAACAATTTGCTATTAAAAAGCAATTACTGGAAGGCGACTGTGTCTTGGATTGAGAAGAGGACGCTAAATAATGGGCCCCTTGCCGGTGGTCATAGTTCGTTATTTAACATTCATTCGGGCAAAGTACGGAGAAACACGGGCTGGCGTTTCTGTCTTAAGGCATGACCTTGTTGGGTACCTATTCAATGTATTCTGTATTCAGGGTGGTAGCTCCTCTTAGGGAAAAGGAGAGCAGACTCTAGTAGCTCTAGTAGTGGTTATGACTATTCTGCATTAAGTCATTGTCGAGAGCTTAAGTCTATGTACTGTCGCGCTAGTACGCCGGTTAGAAATATAAATCCTACCTGGGTCAGTAGAGCCAGTATCTTCAACGGGGTTTCCGCTAGTTATTAGCCAGAGCTGTTTAGGAGAAGGTGAGTTTATTAAGGTATTGTTTAGCTCGTTTTACCGGTATTCGTTTAGGGAGAAAATTCGCCGCCATTACCCGCATGTGGGACTGCTTCCCGACTTGTGCTGACTCTGCCCCCGGATGCAGGGTCAGAGGGCCGGGCTCGTTATTTAAAGGGCTCTTGCTATTACGCGTAGAAGCAAGCTTTTTTTTCTATTTGTTATTGAGGAAACTTTATATTTCTTAAAGGCTATGGGCTCAGGGAGAGAGGCTCTAGTCTAATACCAAATCAGCGTGGTAATGATATTAATAGATGGACCCAATGAGGTGCAATTTAACCCAGTCATACAAAGTCTTAGACTGGTGAAGGAAACAAAATTTTCACAAAATTTTTTGACACATTATATCGCTAGGTGTAGTATTACGTTATGTTCAATATCAAAGACTGGCGAAAATTACTGATTTATTTAACAAATTGGTGCCAGGCAATGGAATCGTTCAAACCCTGTTCATATGTTTTAAGTCGATTCACCCACCTCTGTTCTTTTTCGTAGAGTATTTTTTCACAGTTGTTGGTTTTGTCTGTAAGCATTTCTATGACGGTCCAATGCATTTCGTCACAGGAATGGTTCAGTTCAATAAAATGGGAACATAGTTTAGTTGTTTTCTTTTTAAGTCTGATGTTACTTTTATGTTCTCCTATTCTTGTTTTGATTTTGCGGCAAGTCATCCCGATATATTTCTTTCTGCAGGGGCAACTCACCATGTAAATAACGTGAGAGGAATTGCAGTTAGTATGTTGTTTCTGTGTCCATACCAAGGTCTCTGACAGTTGCAGTGTTTTTGACATTGTTGTTGTCTTGCAAGCTACACATGAACCACAAGGGTAGTGCCCTGTTATCGGAGTCATCCTGACGTCTCTTGTTATGGCCAAGTCTTGTGTTTTGCGAGGTCGTGTATGCACTAAGGCATCTTTTAGGTTTTTTGTTCTTCGATTTGCAAATCTTGGTTTGGGCCAACTGAAAATCCCAGTGTTCAGGATATGCCAGTTCTTGTTGACCATTTTTTGTACATCGTAGGAAGCAGGGCAGAATGTAGTGACACAGGTAGTTAGATCTTGTATCTGTGCCTTTGGATAATTTTGCAGAAGGTATTCCCTCGGTTGATTGTTTGCTCTTTTTTTGCAGTACTTTATTGTTTTTTCTGTGTAGTCTCTCTTCCTCAGTTTTTCACTCAATTCGCTGGCTTGAATTTGATAGTCTTCATTTTTACTGCAGTTTCTTTTAAGCCGCAGAAATTGGCTGTAAGGAAGGTTATCTCTGAGTGGCTTGGGGTGGTAACTTTTATACGAAAGCAGGCTGTTCTTGGCCGTTGGCTTAGTATATGTTCTGGTATGTAGGACGTTGTTTTCTACAAAAATAGTAAGATCTAAAAAATCCAGTCTGTTGTTATTGGCTGTGTGGGTAAATTTCAGCCAAGGATCTAGCCCATTGAGCCAAGTCATAAACTCTTCCAGATTATTTGTGGTGTTCCAAATAAGTATGATGTCATCTATATATCTCTTCCAGTATATAATACTGGAAGAGAAAGGGTTTGTTTCGTTTTGGACATATTTGGTCTCAAAATGGCTTACATACAGTCCTGCCACCGAAGGCGCAAAGGCACTGCCCATAGAGGTGCCATGGGTTTGGAGGTATAGTGTTTCATCAAAGGCAAAAAAGTGTTCTTTTAGTACCAGTTTGCAACACTCAAGGATAAAGTGCCTGGGTGTGTTATGATGCCATTCTTCCATGTGAAGGACATCCTCCAAAACCTGGATAGTCTCATCTTGTGGTATCGAGAAAAGAGGCTGAATATCTGGTTACAAAAGAACCGAGAATTCCGTATTTCTATTCACTTCCAAAAACGCATAAAAATAGGTCTCCACCACCTGGCCGACCTATAGTTTCTAGAATAGGGTTGATCCTTGAGCCGCTTTCCAAATTTGCGGATGAGTACCTTAAACATCTGGTCCAGAAAACACAAACATACCTAAAAGACACTCGAGATCTCCTCATACAAATAAAAGACAAACCTTTCGACCCTGAACAAATGCTTCTAGTTGGTCTTGATGTTGAATCATTGTTTACAAGCCTACCACAAGATGAGACTATCCAGGTTTTGGAGGATGTCCTTTACATGGAAGAATGGCATCATAACACACCCAGGCACTTTATCCTTGAGTGTTGCAAACTGGCACTAAAAGAAAACTTTTTTGCCTTTGATGAAACACTATACCTCCAAACCCATGGCACCTCTATGGGCAGTGCCTTTGCGCCTTCGGTGGCAGGACTGTATGTAAGCCATTTTGAGACCAAATATGTCCAAAACGAAACAAACCCTTTCTCTTCCAGTATTATATACTGGAAGAGATATATAGATGACATCATACTTATTTGGAACACCACAAATAATCTGGAAGAGTTTATGACTTGGCTCAATGGGCTAGATCCTTGGCTGAAATTCACCCACACAGCCAATACCAACAGACTGGATTTTTTAGATCTTACTATTTTTGTAGAAAACAACGTCCTACATACCAGAACATATACTAAGCCAACGGCCAAGAACAGCCTGCTTTCGTATAAAAGTTACCACCCCAAGCCACTCAGAGATAACCTTCCTTACAGCCAATTACTGCGGCTTAAAAGAAACTGCAGTAAAAATGAAGACTATCAAATTCAAGCCAGCGAATTGAGTGAAAAACTGAGGAAGAGAGACTACACAGAAAAAACAATAAAGTACTGCAAAAAAAGAGCAAACAATCAACCGAGGGAATGCCTTCTGCAAAATTATCCAAAGGCACAGATACAAGATCTAACTACCTGTGTCACTACATTCTGCCCTGCTTCCTACGATGTACAAAAAATGGTTAACAAGAACTGGCATATCCTGAACACTGGGATTTTCAGTTGGCCCAAACCAAGATTTGCAAATCGAAGAACAAAAAACCTAAAAGATGCCTTAGTGCATACACGACCTCGCAAAACACAAGACTTGGCCATAACAAGAGACGTCAGGATGACTCCGATAACAGGGCACTACCCTTGTGGTTCATGTGTAGCTTGCAAGACAACAACAATGTCAAAAACACTGCAACTGTCAGAGACCTTGGTATGGACACAGAAACAACATACTAACTGCAATTCCTCTCACGTTATTTACATGGTGAGTTGCCCCTGCAGAAAGAAATATATCGGGATGACTTGCCGCAAAATCAAAACAAGAATAGGAGAACATAAAAGTAACATCAGACTTAAAAAGAATACAACTAAACTATGTTCCCATTTTATTGAACTGAACCATTCCTGTGACGAAATGCATTGGACCGTCATAGAAATGCTTACAGACAAAACCAACAACTGTGAAAAAATACTCTACGAAAAAGAACAGAGGTGGGTGAATCGACTTAAAACATATGAACAGGGTTTGAACGATTCCATTGCCTGGCACCAATTTGTTAAATAAATCAGTAATTTTCGCCAGTCTTTGATATTGAACATAACGTAATACTACACCTAGCGATATAATGTGTCAAAAAATTTTGTGAAAATTTTGTTTCCTTCACCAGTCTAAGACTTTGTATGACTGGGTTAAATTGCACCTCATTGGGTCCATCTATTAATATCATTACCACGCTGATTTGGTATTAGACTAGAGCCTCTCTCCCTGAGCCCATAGCTTTTAAGAAATATAAAGTTTCCTCAATAACAAATAGAAAAAAAAGCTCGCTTCTACGCGTAATAGCAAGAGCCCTTTAAATAACGAGCCCGGCCCTCTGACCCTGCATCCGGGGGCAGAGTCAGCACAAGTCGGGAAGTAGTCCGACATGCGGGTAATGGCGGCGAATTTTCTCCCTAAACGAATACCGGTAAGACGAGCTAAACAATACCTTAATAAACTCACCTTCTCCTAAACAGCTCTGGCTAATAACTAGCGGAAACCCCGTTGAAGATACTGGCTCTACTGACCCAAGTAGGATTTATATTTCTAACCGGCTTACTAGCGCGACAGTACATAGACTTAAGCTCTCGACAATGACTTAATGCAGAATAGTCATAACCACTACTAGAGCTACTGGAGTCTGCTCTCCTTTTCCCTAAGAGGAGCTACCACCCTGAATACAGAATACATTGAATGGGTACCCAACAAGGTCATGCCTTAAGACAGAAACGCCAGCCCGTGTTTCTTCGTACTTTGCCCGAATGAATGTTAAATAACGAACTATGACCACCGGCAAGGGGCCCATTATTTAGCGTCCTCTTCTCAATCCAAGACACAGTCGCCTTCCAGTAATTGCTTTTTAATAACAAATTGTTATTTCTGTGACCAAGTATACTTACTTTTTCCAGCCTTATTTGATTACAATACAAAAAGTGTGTATATGTATGTGTGCATTTTTTCCTCTCATTACAGAATTTGGAGGAACAGTTTTGCCCTAAAATAGTATCCGAAAAATTGACTATAACAAAGGTACTACACAAATTGTGTGAGTAACATTTTTGTATCTATCTGTTTATGTTAGTCCTGACGAAAGCTCGATAGACCCCTCGGGCCGCAAGAGCTGAAACATGTCGACAATTAACTACCAATACTCCAAGATCCAGTAACTTGATCTGAACGCAGTATGAACATTTTTTAATACAGTGGGATTTCACCCTACATTAAAATACTTTGGGTGCTCTTCCACCTTTTAACATTTTTTCCTTTTTTGTAAATTTTGATTTCACACTTTGTCTTCTTCATCTCTGGATACTGCACTTTAAGACCAGAGGTGCCTCTGGATGAGGCTGGCAAACCACTCATTAGAATACCCGATGATAACTGCCAAAACTACAATGTGGGGCGGAAGAAACATATAAACCGCATACCAACAAACATTGAGTTTTTGAGGGTATCCTAATATACTTCTTAGCCAATGGTCGGGAAGTGTTACAAGTGTCCGTTTTCATTCTGATTAACTTATACTCGCCCTGGGGAAAGAAACGGACCTCTAATTCCTCATCCCTCCTTGTTGATAAATTGATAATCAGTTATATACTTGTGTGTGCTGTGCTCCTTTTTTTTGTTTTGTAATGCCCATGATGCTACCTTGGGCCTACCTTAGGGGTGCCTTAAATGTAGAGAAAGGGACGGTTTGGGCCTGGCAAGTGGCTGCACTCGCCAGGTCGACATGGAGGTTTAAAACTGCACTTGCAGACACTTCAGTGGCCGGCCTGAGACATGTTTGCAGGGCTACTCGTGAGGGTGGCACAATCAGTGTTGCAGGACCACTAGTAGCATTTGATTTAGAGGCCCTGGGCAAACACAGTGCACGTTACTGGGGACTTACCAGTAAATCAAAAATGCCAATCATTACTAACCAATCATAATCACAATTTACACAGGGAACACTTGCACATTAGCACTAATCAGCAGTGGTAAAGTGCCAAGACTTCAAAAAACAGCAAAAACAAAATCCAGCATACAGTAATAAAATACAGGAGGTATATGCAAAAAGAAAGGATAAACAAGGCCAAGGATGCCAGGTCTAATAGTGAGTAATACCTATATCTCTGAAAAATTACAACGCCTTCTGCCCAATGTCTTAATGATGCACTACCAGAAATTTGTTTTAGACAATTTGGTAAAGTACACGCAAATGACTTTCAAATTAAGTAATTGCACAGAGAGCTGTAGTGAATGCAACAAGTTCCTTTCAAAGAATGTCCAGTGGCATGAAGGGCTGAAGCACATAAATGCCTAAGATTATAGCAATTTTCATTGTTTTGTATGACCCAATGCAATTTGAAGATTCAACTTCTTCCCTTTCTGCGACAAACAGCTCCAAAAAAGGCCCTAGATATCGCTATGAAGTGCTATAAATTTCAGTAAGTGACTATAACTGTCAGCAATGTTGATGAGAGACTAGTTGCAGCGTCATGCCTCCATCTCCCTCGATGGATCGATGTCCCCGGGAGCAACTGCACAATGTGGTTGAGCCAGCGAGCATCGCAGCATGTAGCTGCTGGCGAGAGTCCCTGGAGATCACTGTACGGCTGACTGTGGCCGCACTTGCAGTGTTGATTTACTGCCATAATCACAACTCCAGGGGGCAGGCCAGGAAAACCTTGACCCCCTGGATGGCTATGCGGGGTGGCAGAACAACAAAGGGGCGAGTATCGGCTGCCCCTGGTAACAACGGAGCACACGCAGGAAGCGGCCAGCCTCAGGACATCAATGGGGTATTTGTGGTATCTGTGAAGGCAAAGCCGCGCAGAGGAACTGTTATGGCAGAGCCTGACTCCTGTATAAAGAACCAAACAGTGGCCACATCAGGAGGGTATGTATAAGGGGGGCCTGCCCAGCCAACTGTTGCCTCAATGTTTGCCAGCCTGTCAGTGACTGGGACCAACCTGGAAAAGGATGAATATTTAGATGAAGGGGGGATAAGACACTAACAGAGGAGACTCAGCAGGAGAAAGAGGATGTAGGGGGGAGACGAGACCAGGAGCTCTTTGACAGGCTCCACTGGGATTCAAGCAGGGAACTCCCTCCCCCCGCCAACCAAATCTACAAACTGGTCAAAAAAGAGGTAACCAGGCCAACATTAAAAGCAGATGGGGTCTTCACTAAGGAGGCTGGCCACAGAAAGGAGTCCATGAGGGAAGAAGCCCAGGCAATACCGCTTGGCGCAGGAACATCAACAAGCCTACGTACACAAGCCGGTACCTGCTCTCCAGAAAGTCATGGTGGAGAAAAATTCTGTTCACTGACCAAAGAGTCTGAGGATCAGAACAAGAGGATAAGTCACCAAGTGGGGAATCCCTCACAGTAGACAGCTCCAGCTCCTCAACCAAATCAACACAAAGGAAAAAAGGATCAAGGAACAAAAAAAAGGAAAACAGGTAAGGGAGCCTTAAAAAAAGCACGAGGACACAGCTTAAATGGGATTACATCGATACACAGATATGGCCCCAAAGTGAGAAAGGGGATGAGCCAGCTGGAACCAAAGAACCTTCTCGGTTGGCCATCCTAACATCAATCAAAACAAATGAAGGAAGAAAACAGAAACGAAGTGCGCAGAGCTAGGATTTCTTCACAAAAGGTCCAAGTGGGAATTCGCAAACTAAACAAAACCTGTGGGGAAATTGCGGATTGCTTGACCTCGGTCGAGATGCGGACTGAGGCCCTAGAAGAAGATGTAGAGTCAATAAAGACACAGGGCACGGAGCAAGATTAAGAAAAATGCCAGAGGAGGAACAACCTGCGCTTCTTAGGAATTCCGGAAGGCCTGGAAGGAAACGATCCCAGACACTATATGGTGAAACTTCTAAAGGACTCATTTCCTGACCAAACAAAATGGGACTGGGACATGGAAATACAGAGGGACGATTGCTTTCCCTTATTCGGGAGAAAACAAACACAGGGAAGCTGGAGAGAAACCAAGAGCAATGTTGGTCTTCATCTGTAAATGTTTACTGCGACAAAGGATATTCAACAAAGCTTGTCCTAATGTTTCGAAGGTCTCCAACGGGGTCTCTTTTATTGTGCCCCCAGATTTCCCACAACAGTTGAAAGATGGTGTAGCTTAAGGCAACTCTTCTCAATTCCATTTTCTACACTTGTCTTCCCTCTTTCTGTTCCACACAAGCCTCTTGTTGCATCCCTCTTCCCTCTTTCTACTCCTCTCTTGCCTCTGTCTGCACCCCTGTTGCCCCTTTTCTGCACTTGTCTTCCCTCTTTCTACACCTTGTCTATTTCTACACTTCTGTTGCCTCTTTTGGAACCTCTGGTGCTTCTTTCTGGTCTTCTCTTGCCTCTTTCTGGATTTCTTTTGCTTCTTTCTGCACCCCTTTTGCTTCTTTCTGCACCTCACTTGCTTATTTCTGTACTCCTCTTGCATATTTCTGCACCCCTCTTCCTATTTCTGTACCTTTCTTGCCTTTTCCTGCACCCATCATCCCTCTTTCTGCACCTCTGCTTCCTCTTTCTGCACCTCTCTTGCCAATTCCTGCAGCCCTGATGTGTCTATCTATACTTCTCTTGCCTCTTTTACACCTCTCTTGCCTCTTTCTGCCCTTTTGTTACTTCTTTCTGTGCATCTCTTTCTTCTTTCTGCACCTCTCTTGCCTCTTTCTGCATCTCACTTGCCTCTTTCTGTACTTCTCTTGATTCTTTCTATACCTCCGTTGCTTCTTTCAGCAATAATTCTCTTGCTTCCTTCTGCACTTCTCTTGCCTGTTGCTGCACCTCTCTTGCCTTTTTCTTTACCCTCTTGCATTTTTCTGCACCCCTGTTCCCTCTTTCTGCACCTATGCTGCCTGTTTCTGTACCTCTCTTGCCTCTTTCTGCACCTCTGTTACTTCTTTCCATACTTCTCTTGGCTCTTTCTGTACCCCGCCTGCCTCTTTCTGCACCTCTGTTTCTTCTTTTCTGCACTTTTATTTCTTCTTTATGCACATCTCTTGATTCTTTCTGCACCCCTTTTGCCTCTTCCTGCACCTTTCTTCCCTCTTTGTGCAATTCTCTTGCCTCTTTCTGCACCTCTCTTGCTTCTTTCCACACTTCTCTTGCCTCTTTCTGCACCCATCTTGCCTCTTTCTGCACCCCTGTTCCCTCTATCTGTACCTCTTTTACCTATTTCTGCATCTCTTTTGCCTCTTTCTTTAGTTATCTGCCTCCTTCTGCACCTCTGTTGCTTCTTTCTGCACTTCTTGTGCCTCTTTCTGCACCCATCTAGCCTCTTTCTACACCCCCGTTACTTGTTTTTGCATCTAGTATGCTTTTCTGTGCCTCTTTCTGCACTACTCTTGCCTCTTTCTGTATCTCTGTTGCTTCTTATTGCACTTCTCTTACATCGTTCTGCATCTCTCTTGCTTCTTTATGAACTCCTGTTGCCTCGTTCTGCACTTGTCTTCCTAGTTTCGTCACCACTCTTGCCGCTTTATGTACCCCTCTTGCCTGTTTATGTATCTCTATTGCTTTTTCTGCACTTCTCTTGCTTCTTCCTGCATTCTTCTTCCCTCTCTCTGTACCTCTCTTGGCTCTGTCTGCACCTCACTTGCCTCTTTTTATACTTCTCTTGCTTCTTTCTACACCTCTGTTTCTTCTTTCAGCCATTCTCTTGCCTCTTTCTGTACTTCTCGTGCCTGTTTTGCACCTCTCTTGCCTCTTTCTGCACCTCACTTGCTTCTGTTTGCACTTTTCTTCCATCGTTCTGTACCCCTGCTCCCTGTTTCTGCACCTCTGCAGCCTGTTTCTGTACCTCTCTTGCCTCTTTCTTCACCTCTGTTGCTTCTTTCTATACCTCTCTTGCCTCTTTCTGCACTTATCGTGCCTCTTTCTACACCTCTGTTGCTTCTTTTTGACCCACTCTTGCTTCTTTCTGCATCTCTCTTGCAAATGTATACACCCTTCTTGCCTCTTTCTGCATCCCTCTTCCCTCTTTCTGTACCTCTCTGACTCTACCTGCAACCATGTTGCCTGTTTCTGCACTCGTCTTCCCTCTTTCTGCAACTCTCTTGTCTCTTTCTGTACTTGTCTTGCCTCTTTCTGCATTCTCTTGCCTCTTTCTGCATTTCATTTGCTTCTTTATGCACCTCTGTGGCCTCTTTCTGCACCTCACTTGCTTCTTTCTGCACCCCTCTTGCATCTTTCTACAACCCTCTTCCCTCTTTTTGTACCTCTTTTGCCTCTTTCTGCAGCCCTCTTTCCTCTTTCTGCACCTCTGCTTCCTGTTTCCAAACCTTTCTTGCCAATTTCTGTATCACTGTTGCTTCTATCTGTACTTCTCTTGCCTCTTCTGCACCCCTCTTGCCTCTTTCTGCACCCCTGTTCCCTCTATCTGTACCTCTTTTACCTATTTCTGCATCTCTTTTGCCTCTTTCTTTAGTTATCTTGCCTACTTCTGCACCTCTGTTGCTTCTTTCTGCACTTCTTGTGCCTCTTTCTGCACCCATCTAGCCTCTTTCTACACCCCGTTACTTGTTTTTGCATCTAGTATGCTTTTCTGTGCCTCTTTCTGCACTACTCTTGCCTCTTTCTGTATCTCTGTTGCTTCTTATTGCACTTCTCTTACATCGTTCTGCAACTCTCTTGCTTCTTTATGCACTCCTGTTGCCTCGTTCTGCACTTGTCTTCCTAGTTTCGTCACCACTTTTGCCGCTTTATGTACCCCTCTTGCCTGTTTATGTATCTCTATTGCTTTTTCTGCACTTCTCTTGCTTCTTCCTGCATTCTTCTTCCCTCTCTCTGTACCTCTCTTGCCTCTGTCTGCACCTCACTTGCCTCTTTCTATACTTCTCTTGCTTCTTTCTACACCTCTGTTTCTTCTTTCAGCCATTCTCTTGCCTCTTTCTGTACTTCTCGTGCCTGTTTTGCACCTCTCTTGCCTCTTTCTGCACCTCACTTGCTTCTGTTTGCACTTTTCTTCCATCGTTCTGTACCCCTGCTCCCTGTTTCTGCACCTCTGCAGCCTGTTTCTGTACCTCTCTTGCCTCTTTCTTCACCTCTGTTGGTTCTTTTTGACCCACTCTTGCTTCTTTCTGCATCTCTCTTACAAATGTATACACCCTTCTTGCCTCTTTCTGCATCCCTCTTTCCTCTTTCTGTACCTCTCTGACTCTACCTGCAACCATGTTCCCTGTTTCTGCACTCGTCTTCCCTCTTTCTGCAACGCTCTTGTCTCTTTCTGTACCTGTCTTGCCTCTTGCTGCATTCTCTTGCCTCTTTCTGCATTTCTTTTGCTTCTGTATGCACCTCTGTGGCCTCTGTCTGCCCCTCACTTGCTTCTTTCTGCACCCCTCTTGCATCTTTCTGTACCCCTCTTCCCTCTTTTTGTACCTCTTTTGCCTCTTTCTGCAACCCTCTTTCCTCTTTCTGCACCTCTGCTTCCTATTTCCAAACCTTTCTTGCCAATTTCTGTACCACTTTTGCTTCTATCTGTACTTCTATTGCCTCTTCTGCACCCCTCTTGCCTCTTTCTGCCCTTCTGTTTCTTCATTCTGTGCATCTCTGTCTTCTTCCCGCCTCTTTCTGTACCTGACTTGCCTGTTCCTGTACTTCTCTTGCTTCTTTCTATACCTCTGCAGCTTCTTTCAGCAACTCTATTGCCTCTTTCTGCACTCCTCTTGCCTGTTTCTGTACCTCACTTGCTTCTTTCTACACCCTCTTGCATTTTTCTGCGCTTCTGTTCCCTCTTTCTGCACCTCTGCTGCGTGTTTTTGTACCTCTCTTGCCTCCTTCTGTACCTTTCTTGCCTTTTTCAGCACTTCTCTTGCCTCTTTCTGCACCCATCGTGCCTCTTTCGGCACCTCTGTTGGTTCTTTCTGTGCCGCTAATCAAACAATACAGGGAAGACACACTGGCTAAATTGGAAAAGGAAGAAGATGTACTAATAAAAAGGCAAAGCATTTAAATTTTAGCAGGATAAGCTCGACTACAAGCAGGGATAAGTTTTTACTTTCGCTAAAAGATACGATGCCATCAAAACCTCTAAGCAAGCTAATCAATGAACAGACACCTCTCAGAATACAAGGGAAACAGTTGCCTCTTCATCATCTGCAACTGACTTGAGCTCTGCTGTTGAAAGTGAAAATGAAACCGACCGAGCGGGAATGTCGACACAATTGGGGTTTCAAAAGTTCTCTCTTGCGGAAGAGGTAGATGTTTTGAGACAAGACCGAAGACACACATTGAGACCACGAAAACAGCCCTTACAAGCAACCAAAGGCTCAATAGAAAATGAAGAGAAAGACGGCAGTGCAATCGGAGGCGCAATCAGCAAAAAGACCCAATACAAAAAACGATGGCAGCGGAAGTAAATAGTAAAAACAACACAGTGGTGAATTTATCTCCCATGAATCTAAATATTGCAGAATTAAAACTTTTAGAATTGGGTTTGTCCTACTGTCCCATGAACACTTTCAACTATGCACGTATTCGAGTAGACGTCTTCAAATTTGTTCGGAAGTTAAAATTAAGAAAATTTCATTCAACCAATCGCAATAATACCAACAAAGTTGCTGCCAATACATTTGAATTTGAAAGTCAAGCTATAGCCAATATAGAGGATGATGAATTATTGGCTGACCTACAGGAATTGGTATTGGAAAACACCACAAACATCGACAATGGTGCAAGCCCTAATGTTGGGGGCTTCAATACAGCCCAGACTAATTTCAAACCAAGATCAACATTTCAGCCCATAGTTATTAGGGACTCGTGGGATACATTCAATGAATTGGTTACTATAGGATTAAAAAACCTGAAATCATGTACAGAGAGATCGAAAAAAGATATACTTACCAGCAGCAAGAATATATTAAATTGATGCAAAAACTCCAAAAAATTGATCAAGTGAAAATCAAAAACTCTGACAAAGAAGGTAATATTGTTATCTGGCCTCGTGATCAATACATGAAAGAAGCACTGGGACAATTGGATGATTCAAAGTGCTACACAAAAAGTAAAATGCCAACAGTACGTGCTTCATGGAACATGTATTATTCAAAATTGAATGTATGGCGGGGTGCTGGTTTGATTAGCATGGATGAATTGAAATTTAAAAAAAATTCGTTTCCTGTAATGTCGACAATTTATTTCATTCCTAAACTACATACAAATGCTACAACACCACCAGGCAGGCAAATACATTTGGCTATTAAAGGATTGCTAGAGAATACATCTAAATACATAGACTTTTTCCAGCAAGATCTGGTAAAAAATCTGCCCTTCTTTATTCAAGACTCTCGCAATTTCTTGAGACATTTGCGGACATTTGAATGGGACCCAAATTATTTGCTTGTTTGAAATGATGTAACATTGTTATATATAAGTATCAACCATAAAGATGGAATGAGGGCAATACAGCATTACTTGGATAGAAGACCACACAATTTGGTTCACCATAGTAAAATGTTAATGACCATGATCCAATACTGTTTGGAAAACAACTACTTTTTGTTTGCTAACAATATTTATCAACAAACCAGAGGAGTAGCTATGGGGGCACATTTTTCCCCTAGCTAGTCCTGTCTACATAGGGGATGGTGGGAGGAAATGATATTGAACAAAGAGTTTAAACAACAGGTAGATAGGCATGTAAAAATATGGCTACACTACATTGATGATTTGTTTCTGGTATGGAATGGTACAGAAACGGAAGCACTTGATTTTGTCAAAAAGATCAATAACAACAATGTCAATCTCCATTTTACATTCACCATCAGCAATGTTAGCGTTTGTTTCCTAGATGTAGAAGCATACATTAGGAATCAGAGATTGGAAACAAAACTTTATTGAAAACCTACGGCAGGCAACAGCCTACTGCACGCAACGAGTCATCATCCTCAGCATCTCATTCAAAGCATCCCCTATGGGGAGATGCTGAGGATTCGACGCATGTGCAGTAATGAGACAGATTTGGCTGAGGCTCAAAAACAGAGTAAAGCAAGATTATTGGAGCGAGGTTACACTGAAAAAACCTTAGAAACAGCTATCAACAAAGCTAATGACAAAAAGAGAAATTATCTCTTAACAAAGAAACCCCCAGGTGCAACATCAATAGACACCACAACTAGACGTATCCTTACTTACAGTAAAGAGCAAAAAAGCCATACATCGGATAATCGACAAAAATTGGGGAGTCGTTAAAAATTATCCAGTAATTGTCAAGCTAATGCCCAAACATCCCAGTATTACTTTTAGGAAAGCAAAATCTATGAGGGATCATTGGTCACCCGAAACTAGGTTGTCTACTAACTGGTTATCTGCCCGCAAGGGATTTGTTATATGCAACACTTGCAAAGCTTGCCAAAATGGGAACAGCAGAACTACGTTTATAGACCCTTTTTCAGAGACACCTAAGAAAATCTCTAAATTCCTTACTTGCCGCACAGAGTATGTGGTATATATATTGGGATGCTTATGTAGTCTGTGGTATGTGGGGAGCACTAAACTGCAAGCCCATAAACGCATACTGCAGCACATGAGAGCACTCACCAACCGAGATCAAACGTACCCCGTGGCAAGATATTTTAAAAAGGTACACTCTAATGACATTAAACATACTTCCTACTTCTTGATTGATGCAATACCTATTTCCAGACGCGGGGGGAACATAGAAGGTAAATTAAGAAGACTTGAAATACAATACATCTTGGAATTAAATACCAAGACCCGCAATAAACACAATTCAAGTGAAGATTTCCACACATGGTTATAATGAATGTGATGGATTATCAGAGCATCATAACCCTTTCATGTGAGGTACCAGCATAATCTCCAACTACTATCAATTTAAATATCTGAAATTTTATGATATTGATTCCCTTTTTTTACATGTGATCAGTACACTGCAATAAGCATTTAATTAGTATGTATACTAATATATATATCATTTAAAACATTTTTATATGAATATTTAATTCACACAATTCTAGGTCACGCTCCCCCTCCCTTTATCATTATCACTATAGGATCATGGTTTGATCCATGGTAACACTGGGTCTTTATACTATAGCACTTAGCACTTTTTTATTAGAAAAGGACAGGACATAACACAATATGATGCGGACCGTGTCTACTAATGTGCATACTATTGTTATCAGCATTTTGTATAGGAGTTAAAAAAATTGGATAAACACATGTAAGTGAATATAGTGAAATTATTCTCATTCTGCGTATATAATCACAAGAATTTCCATCCAAAAAATCATAACTAGCACCTTTGATTGTATTAATTACAATTTTATGTAATATATGCATCAATTGAGGTTTTACACATCTTTTAAGGAATTTGGATTTTAACCATGTATTCTTGTTTTGTGATGCCATACATATGTGTATTTATATATTTATATTTATATATATTTATGACTGCTGATTTGCACAATGACATCAAATTTGTATGAATTTACATCAATACATGTTTACATATCTATATATTAATATATTTAGTTGTACACCATGATTTGCACATGTCTTTATGTGTTATTCAACACAATTAGAACAACAGTATTTTGTCTATGTCCATATTATTCTCGTGAGAGGTACTGGTCACTTTAAATAGACTTTGGCGATTCCTAATGTGTGTCATGTGAACAAGGCCGAGGCAGGCCGAAATGCGTCATGGCGGTCATGGTGGCAATATGGCAATAAACTAAAAAATTGAGCACTTATCTTGTGGTTCGCTTCCGTTTGTTCCAGTGGAAGAAGAGTTGCAGCAACTGTGTTTGTGGTATATATATATATATATATGGATATATATGTGCATATATATGTGTGTGTGTATAAATATAAATATATATATGTATATGTATGTATATATTACCTACTGTCGGTCGCCAGTAGGTATATATAGTTAGGATTTTTTCTCTATGGGATTTTTGAAAATTCTATGTCTAATAACTTTGGCGTTTGTGGACGGAATTGGCTGGAATTTTCAGGAAAATGGAACATTTTGTTTCTGAGCAGCCCCTGAAAATTTGGGGGGGTTTCGTCAAGGGGGGGCCGAGAAAAAAGGGGGGTCCCAAAACGTGTTTTTAACATTGAGTTTTCCATAGGGCGGTTGGCCTCACTTTTAGCCCGAACGGCTGAATGGATTTGCACGAAACTTGGCAAAATTGTAGGGACTGGTAGCCCGATGTGCCTTTGCTAGGTCTCAATATATGTGCTTCAGTGGATTTTGAGAAATTAACGTTCAAAAAAAGATATATATCTGTAACAGCGGACCGGGCAGCGCTCCGGTTCGCGGACTTTTCGCGGTACGGAGCTTTGTGAAGCGAAGCTGATTGGTTCTCCGGCGTCTGTGAACATTCCAAACAGTCCGTAGCGGCCGCCATCTTGTCTCTCGGTAGGATCGAGAGACAAGAGGAGGCCAAAGCGAAGGGGCAAATGACCATAAGGGGGCATAGTAGATCCTCGCTGACCCCCTAGGTTTGATGTGGAGGTTTTAAAAGGGCCCCGCGGGGCAAAAAAAAAAAAAAAAAAAATAATAATCGAACGGCTGAATAAATTTGCACGAAACTTGGCAAAATATTAGGGATTGGTAGCCCGATGTGCCTTTGCTAGGTCTCAATATATGTGCTCCAGTGGATTTTGAGAAATTAACGTTCAAAAAAAGATATGTATCTGTAACAGCGCTCCGCTTCGCGTACTTTTCGCGTTACGGAGCTTTGCGAAGCTGATTGGTTCTCCGGCGTCTGTAAACATTCCAAACAGTCCGTAGCGGCCGCCATCTTGTCTCTCGGTAGGATCGAGAGACAAGAGGAGGCCAAAGCGAAGGGGCAAATGACCATAAGGGGGCATAGTAGATCCTCCCTGACCTCTTAGGTTTGATGTACCATTTTGCCAAGTTTGGTGTAATTCCGTTCAGCCATTCAGGCTGTAGACGTATGTAAATGTCCTATGGAAAATTGCATGGGGAAAACACATTTGAAAGTGTTGAAATTTAGAACCAATTAAAATGTTACTTTGGTTTTGTATTTGTGTGTGATGAAAGTTAATTGGTTATGTATATATCTCAAATGAGAGGAAACCACAGCCATTTTGTGATACTACTGTCTGAGGTACATTTGTGAGGAATTTTTGGTGGTCAATTTTTGGTGTTTGATTTACACAGTACTAACACTTCTCCTACTTTTAAAAAGGTGAGTTGTTAATTTGTAAGGGGAACTATGTTGTACACTTGAAGATAATTTGAAAAATGTTTTCTGTTATTTATTTGCAGTCCTTCTGTTATACTAAATACTTGATAAAGTTAGTTTTATATTATGTATTACTAAAAACGATAAATGAAAGTGATTATTTTTTTCTGCAATTTACAGCAAGCAATTTCAAAATAAAATGGCTCACAATGAAGAGACCGTGGCAATTTCTTTTGAATTATCCACTACATTGATTGAAATTGACAGCACCAATAATGAAATATTGTCACAAGGAGGAGATGACATGAATGATTTTTTTGATCAATCTGTTGATGGCGAATTTATCGAATGTTTGGAGACCATAGAGTTACAAGAATCATCATTGCAGACTTTTAATGAGGAGATTCCAGATGAGATGATTGAAGAGGAAATTCCTGATGAGGACATGTTACTAGTTCTTTCAAATTTAGAAAATTCAGAAGAATAAATTTATATTTAGAAATCAAAAATTGTTTGAGACATTATTCATTTTTATTTTTAATTTATGAGGTTGTAGCGAAGTGATTGTAGTATAAAATGAGACTTATAGTATAGAGTGCAACATTTTTATGTTACATGGTAAGTTTACTCATATTTACTTCCCTTCTACCACTATATTATCTCCAATGTGTATTTGACATCTCTTCTTCATCTCCGGCCTCCTTTCTCTCACTGTGTGTCTCTGATGCATCTTATCGCTGCTATTTTGTGTAATTACAGAAGAGAGTAAAATAAAATAGTTCGGAACGTGAAAAGGGGGCAAAGTAGAGTACCCCTCACCCCCTAGGCCTTCTCAGGCGGTCCCAAAAGGATCAGTTTCTGCTTTCCTGAGAGATTATGGTATGAGTTCCATATACCACAATAACTTGCATTACAACATGCAAGATATATATCTCCTATTACCAACTTTTGGAGATATTCGCGCTAAGCGCGAATATCTCCAAAAACTAACACCTGCCCTGAGCAGTTCTTAGCCATGTTATCCAATGGGAGGTGGATAACATGGCTAAGAGCATTAGCTCGGTAATGCATGAATATCGCTGACTTTTTAGCGATATTCATGCATTGCGGCCGTTTTTTATCGCATTTGCGATAAACCTTGATAATAGCAAGGTTTATCTTCGATAATTTCTGACGATGCTTAGCGGTAAAAAATTTGTTGGTAAGCATCGTTAGCGATAAATATCGCTTAACTTTGGTAATATGCACCAACGTCTGTTAACGTTCGATTCGAAGGAAATGAGGAAGTGTTGAAAAACATTGTTTGCGCCATCTTGCCTTTTTTGAAATGCCACACTTTTGTCGTGCACGGCAGCCATTTTAGATGCCTTGACCAGACCCACTCTCTGCACGCTGTCGATCCTTAGCATGGCTCCCCACCCTCGCAAGCATCTCCCCCAGGCACTGGTCACCCTCGTTCTCTGTCTTATGCATGGGCAATAAACCTCCCCCCATCTGCGCTGCTCTTCCCTGAGAATCGCACTCTGTGCCCGCCCGACACCTCCCTTTCGCCCTATTCACTACCGCACCCTCTGACACTCCTCTTCCTCTGTGTCCGATTGTCCAGGCTATCAGCTAGCCCTGCAGATGTAGTTTATGGCCCCAGCTGTAAAGAATCACCCCTCTTTAAAGGAGTTATAGTAGATCAAGGCCCACACCCGATGAGATCCGTCACACCACACGTGTTCCTACTATCTGAAAACCATCCTGTATTGTGATTGGGGAGGGGACCGAGCCTGAAGCGGAAGATTCCAGGGATGACTCTTTGTACATCAAAGTTTTTACATTTATGTGTCACATTAAAAATATATAGCACTCCAACAAAGTAGTAGGATTATAAAACTTTAATAACTTATAAATATATACAACAAAACAAAAACAGTAAAAACATTTAAACAACGAAGAGACCGTGGCAATTTCTTTTGAATTATCCAATACATTTATTGAAATTGACAGCACCAATAACGAAATATTCTCACAAGGAGGAGATGACTTGAATGATTTTTTTGATCAATCTCTTGATGGCGAATTTATCGAATGTTTGGAGACCATAGAGTTACAAGAATCATCATTGCAGACTTTTCATGAGGAAATTCCTGATGAGGACATGTTACTAGTTCTTTCAAATTTAGAAAATTCAGAAGAATAAATTTATATTTAGAAATCAAAAATTGTTTGAGACATTATTCATTTTTATTTTTAATTTATGAGGTTGTAGCGAAGTGATTGTAGTATAAAATGAGACTTATAGTATAGAGTGCAACATTTTTATGTTACATGGTAAGTTTACTCATATTTACTTCCCTTCTACCACTATATTATCTCCAATGTGTATTTGACATCTCTTCTTCATCTCCGGCCTCCTTTCTCTCACTGTGTGTCTCTGATGCATCTTATCGCTGCTATTTTGTGTAATTACAGAAGAGAGTAAAATAAAATAGTTCGGAACGTGAAAAGGGGGCAAAGTAGAGTACCCCTCACCCCCTAGGCCTTCTCAGGCGGTCCCAAAAGGATCAGTTTCTGCTTTCCTGAGAGATTATGGTATGAGT
The DNA here is from genome assembly GCF_964261635.1 of Lissotriton helveticus. Lineage (NCBI taxonomy): Eukaryota > Metazoa > Chordata > Amphibia > Caudata > Salamandridae > Lissotriton > Lissotriton helveticus. Next base: position 952,488,516 of record NC_136057.1, read on the forward strand.
TCCATATACCACAATAACTTGCATTACAACATGCAAGATATATATCTCCTATTACCAACTTTTGGAGATATTCGCGCTAAGCGCGAATATCTCCAAAAACTAACACCTGCCCTGAGCAGTTCTTAGCCATGTTATCCAATGGGAGGTGGATAACATGGCTAAGAGCATTAGCTCGGTAATGCATGAATATCGCTGACTTTTTAGCGATATTCATGCATTGCGGCCGTTTTTTATCGCATTTGCGATAAACCTTGATAATAGCAAGGTTTATCTTCGATAATTTCTGACGATGCTTAGCGGTAAAAAATTTGTTGGTAAGCATCGTTAGCGATAAATATCGCTTAACTTTGGTAATATGCACCAACGTCTGTTAACGTTCGATTCGAAGGAAATGAGGAAGTGTTGAAAAACATTGTTTGCGCCATCTTGCCTTTTTTGAAATGCCACACTTTTGTCGTGCACGGCAGCCATTTTAGATGCCTTGACCAGACCCACTCTCTGCACGCTGTCGATCCTTAGCATGGCTCCCCACCCTCGCAAGCATCTCCCCCAGGCACTGGTCACCCTCGTTCTCTGTCTTATGCATGGGCAATAAACCTCCCCCCATCTGCGCTGCTCTTCCCTGAGAATCGCACTCTGTGCCCGCCCGACACCTCCCTTTCGCCCTATTCACTACCGCACCCTCTGACACTCCTCTTCCTCTGTGTCCGATTGTCCAGGCTATCAGCTAGCCCTGCAGATGTAGTTTATGGCCCCAGCTGTAAAGAATCACCCCTCTTTAAAGGAGTTATAGTAGATCAAGGCCCACACCCGATGAGATCCGTCACACCACACGTGTTCCTACTATCTGAAAACCATCCTGTATTGTGATTGGGGAGGGGACCGAGCCTGAAGCGGAAGATTCCAGGGATGACTCTTTGTACATCAAAGTTTTTACATTTATGTGTCACATTAAAAATATATAGCACTCCAACAAAGTAGTAGGATTATAAAACTTTAATAACTTATAAATATATACAACAAAACAAAAACAGTAAAAACATTTAAACAACGAAGAGACCGTGGCAATTTCTTTTGAATTATCCAATACATTTATTGAAATTGACAGCACCAATAACGAAATATTCTCACAAGGAGGAGATGACTTGAATGATTTTTTTGATCAATCTCTTGATGGCGAATTTATCGAATGTTTGGAGACCATAGAGTTACAAGAATCATCATTGCAGACTTTTCATGAGGAAATTCCTGATGAGGACATGTTACTAGTTCTTTCAAATTATGAAAATTCAGAAGATGTTGCCTGGGTGCCGCACTGATTTGGGTATCCGGCGTGGGGCGTCCCGGGGGGTGGATTGTCAGTAGCGGTCTGTTGTGCGAATAGTTCCAAGGCAGCAGAAAGCGCTGAAATCTGGATGTCACGATGGTGATGTCTAGTAAGTTGCCGCCCAGCAAATAACGGCGTGGGGCGCCGCGGGGGTGAGTGAGTCCAGTAGGCACCACAGCTATTCTTACCGGCATTGCAGAATTACTGCTGGGGACAATGCCTGTGCTGTAGCAGGGTCACAGCAGAAACAAAAAGGATTCTGTTGAAGATGTTGTTGGTTTTCAATTTGAAAACAGTTCTGGTGTCAACTGCTATGCTAATGTAGTGGTTAATGTTTTGTTTTCTCTAGAAAATGTAAAAGAGGGGGAGGCAGTCCAAAGTTCTGGTAAAAGGGCAAAGGAAAGGATCGGTGGTATGAACTATCAGTCAAAAAGGGGAGGGGGTGCAACAATTTTTCCTACCGGGTCACAGTGTGCTTTCACCGGAACTGAGGTCTGCAGGATTCTAGTCATTCAAAGTGAGGCTGGCGCCAGCATGGGAGCGCCGACGTCCCGTGGATACAGTTTCGTCACTCCACGGGCGATCATGGCAGTCATTCCCCATCGGGGGTGTCTGCGGGGGTCGGAGACTCCCGCGGCTCCTCTAGAATCTTCAAGGTCGTGGAGGACTACGGTGGTGGAGTCAACCAGTGACCGGGCCATTTCTTTATGCTGGGCCCGCTCTTGCCAGGTCGACCGCCATTTTGAGAGTTCGGTAGCTACTGGCGATCGCGGGGTCAAATGAGCGGACGGGCTCCACCCTGCCGGGCGAGACGTTGCAGCATCGCCCCAGTGGAAGAACCCTTTTCCGGGCGCCTGGAGCGCTGAGGGTGCAGGTGGGAAGCCTCCACTGGGGAGGCGGAAGAGGCCTGTTCGCACCGTCTCTCCCTCCCAGTGCACCCCACGGCGTCTCGCTTGAGATTTGTTATGGCCGGACCAGGCGATGAGGACGAGGGGGGGGGGGTTGGAGGCATGTGCAAGACATCCCCCCCAGTGTTGTCAAAGCCATTATTGAAGAAAGAAGAAATGTCCCGTCCGTCTTCGGGCCGGGCTTCCGGTGGATGTCGGCCGGACGCCCCTTGCTCTGGCCCCATGAACGGGTTCCTTGGTTTATCGGCTGCAGCCAGATCCCATCGGCCCCGGCCGTTGGTGGCCGGACCGGTAGAGAATGTGGCGGGACTACCTGCAACTGTCAATGGCCACCGCGGCCGGACTGGGAGAGAGAGGGGAGGGTCGAGGACACGGACATTCCCCCCCCTGCAACTCTCCAGCGTTGTCAATCCCCCTGGCCGGGTCCCGCTGGCCTCGGCCTCTCCTCCGGCTACACCCTACGTGATGATCTCCTGGCCGAGGCGTGGCAGCAGGACCCGCCTTATATGTGTTGCTTCCGGCTGGGCGTAGCCGAAAACCTGTTGCCCTTTGGAAGTTTCTAGAATGGGGCGGATGTCTGCTGACTTCTATCTTTCCCAGTTTGCCGTTATTTGGCCGTGGCAGGCAGTGGGACAGACAGGTTTTGGGGCAGTGAGGGGCGATGTTTTCAGGTTTCTTATTACAGGCTTACTTCTAACGTTTCTTGTTTCTAGGACAATAATAGGTTTTATCATTACGTATTGTTATCGTTTCTTTGTTTGTTATTTAATAAAAAGTTCATCAGTGTCCTACTGATTTTCGTTTTCCTATTCTTTTCTTTCCAGGTTGTTTCATGCTAAAGTTTCTGTTAACAGGATACAGTGATCACTTCGTTATTATTGCATATGTCCTTTTCACTAGGGGTGCTCTCTGGTCGGGCCAGATGACGTATCTCTAGTAAATGGTCCGGGTGAAACAGGTGCTTCAATCAGTGGGGAGTAGATAGGCATGACAGATTACAACGGGGGAGAAAGGTCCGCATTACCTACCCTTTCACTACTTGCAAAGATTTTCCTACGTATATTTGCAAACAGGGAATACCTCCAAAAAGAACCAATTCCCAAACAGTCAATGTTTGGGCAAACAATCAATCAATGAGGAACGAAATAGGCACGACGTGTTAAAGGTTTGCGTTACCTACCCTTCACTATCTGCAAAGGGAGAGAGAATATTCCTATTCTTCCTCGTTTGCAGGCAGAGAAGATCCTTAAGAGAACCAACTTCGAACAATTCAATGCTCGATTCAAACAATCAACAAGGGGTACTGTGAACACAAATGGACGCCGCTTATGTACATACACATTGCTATTTTCAACAGGTTGTTCTTAATGTTTCTATTTTAGCGAGGTCAAAAAGAGATCCCATTAGTGGCCTACTGATTTTGCTCGATTCCTTTTGTTTTTTTACACGATTTTTCGCTATCTGCAAAGACTAAACAGAGTATTGCGACTCTGTGCTTGTTTGTAAATAGAGAATGAACCAAAGAGAACAATCAATCAAATGGAGAGAGAAGCAGGCACGACGGATTACAACGGGGGCAAAGGCCTGCGTTAACTACCCTTCACTATCTGCAAAGAGAGAGTACTCCTAATAGAAATGAGGGGTGGGGGGCAGCATTCAAAGCAGATCAGTGTGCATAAACACGAAAATGTTTTTACTTACCACGTACTTGACATTCGACAGCTTATGATATTTGCTATTAAAAAACCATTGAAATTCACTGAAAAAACCATAGGTTATAGACTATATATAGTTAGGAATTAGCATTTACAAAACCTTGAAAATTCACTGAAAAAACCATAGGTTATAGACCATATATCGTTAGGAATTAGCATTTACAAAACCTTATTTTACTCACACAAAACCATTGAAATTCCATATATAGTTAGTTGCACTAACTATATATCGCGCACCCGCAATCCACTGCTGATGATGTCACATATTACATCATTCATGACATGGTCAGTGACATCACTGATGACATCACTGATGACATCTCAAATGACATCACTGATGACATCACTGATGATATCTCATTTGACATCAATGGTCACATCAATGATGATATCATTAATGTGACAATACAATGCATCTCCTCACACTTTAATATAACCTCTGTTACACCCAGTGTTAAATACAGAGTATAATTTTTGAAACCATTGACACACCAATACTAGTTACTACATACGCACTCACTGATTCCTACGTCTACACACACATTCACTCATTCACCCATACAATCATTCATACATACAATCACTCATCTTTACAACACTATCATATGCACTCATACACCTATACAGACACTCACACTCTGCCACTCATCCATGGAGTTACTCACACACCTAGTCAGTCCTGTAAAGAATCAATCACACTTCCATTTTCTAATCTATACAGTTAAACATAGAGTACCTTACATTTTCAAACATATACTAACACATACTTACTCTCTTATACAATCATTGATACAAGTACACATTGATCTGCACAGAGTCACACATCTCCCAGCCAGCCACACATACACTCAGTCTCCCATACAAATACTTGGACAATCAATTAATAACCCATATAGTTACTCATATAGCTACTGATCAACACATGCAGCAGTTTACAGAACAACAGACATAATAATGCACAAATTAAGACAGTTTAGTCACTAACCCATGCACTCAGTGAGACACATTTAATCACTCACTCATACAGTCAGTCACCCACCTACTAAATGCTTCATCCAGACACTTATACATCTACTCATTCTTCAATATGTAAAACATATTTAAACTTTACAGAAACACACAGTCACTGGATGATGTCATCAGTGATGTCATCAGTGTTGTCATTTGAGATGTCATCAGTGATGTCATCAGTGATGTCACTGACCATGTCATGAATGATGTAATATGTGACATCATCAGCAGTGGATTGCGGGTGCGCTATATATAGTTAGTGCAACTAACTATATATGGAATTTCAATGGTTTTGTGTGAGTAAAATAAGGTTTTGTAAATGCTAATTCCTAACGATATATGGTCTATAACCTATGGTTTTTTCAGTGAATTTTCAAGGTTTTGTAAATGCTAATTCCTAACTATATATAGTCTATAACCTATGGTTTTTTCAGTGAATATATATATATATGGATGTTGTTAGAAGCCGCGAGGAAGCGGCAGCCAAAATATTCGATGATTTGCCAGTCACCGAAGCGCAACTGATGACCATTCCGAACTTGGCAAAAGCAGGGGGCTGCAAAATGAAAGACAGTTTTAAACAACTAGAGAAAGCAATGCGGACAGAACAGGCCAAGTGGTGGGAGCATAAATCACTCTCCCTCTACTTGGAAGTGGGTCGTATCCCACATGGACTGCGCATTATGCTGGCCACCAGCTATGAAAACCCGGTCCCCAATATGTTATCTGAATGGGCCGAATGCAATTTAGATTCCTCTTGTCGGTTTTTGCAGATACTTGTGAAATATGCGGAGAGCGATAGAGCAGCCTTACAAATCAAAATAACTGAACTAAATGAGCAGATTGCTGGGTTGGGAGAAGCAGACCTTGAGAAAAAGTCCCGGGAAGAAATGATTCTGAGGTTAGCTAAGGAGGAGGATATCATCAAAAAGCGTAAAACCTTTACATTTCAAAGAGATAAGCTGGATTACCAGAGTGGGCGCATTTTTACTTTTGCTAAGAAATATGATTCTTTCAAACAGGATAAAACAACAATTCAAGTACAGCCTTCAACATCTGCTATTAGTGATGCAGCTCAGTCATCATACTCCATGTCTGATGTAAGTTCAGTGCCTGGGAGCGAATCAGACAGTGAACAAGCTACCTCGAGTTCTCGATTGGGGTTTATAAAGTTATCACTGGCTCAAGAAGTGGACTGCTTGAGACAGGATCGCAGGCAAACATTAAGACCACGCATCCCCAATCAAAAACAAGACAGAGAGCCAACATCAAATGTGGGGAATGCAGGAACTGTTACAAGATCAGAGAGTGCAGACAACCCAATTCTCAAAAAGAAATCTCAGAGGAATTGGAAGCGCAGATAAAAGCTCCCACCAGTGATTCTTTGTCAAAAATCAATCTCACTGAAATGCATTTGAGCCCGAAGGAAATAAAAACATTGGGGCAGATTTACAAGCCCTTGCGCCACGTTTACGCCGCTGTTGCGTCACGCAAGGCGGCGTAAACGTGGCGCATCCCTACGAGGCATTTACAAAGTGACGCATCTATGGATATGCATCACGGTGTAAGGCCCTGCGCCACATGAAACCTGCGTCAGGTTTCATGTAGGCGTTCCGGTGCAGGGGGGGCGTTCCGTCGCAGGAACGCCCCTGAAAAGTGACTCAGTGAAATCTACAAGATTTCACTGAGTCACTTTCCCAACACTGATGCATCAAAACCATGCGCCTGCTTGAAGCAGGCGTAAGGCTTGACGCACCATGTTAAAGATAGGGCAAGTTGGAAAAGTGCTGGAGTTGCGTGCCGCACGCAACACAACTTCAGCACTGCGCCAACTTTACGCCCAAGATGCGACACGCATCTGTTCATTCCTGTGCCATGATGCGCCGTATTGTAAATGCGGCGCATCATGGGTGGCGCAAGGATGAACTTGCGTGCCGTATCTTTCCTGGCGCATCTCTGCCGATTTGCAGAGAGGCATCAGGCAACGTAAATCTGCCTCATTATCTCTAGGCCTATCATATTGCCCTCCCAGCAATTTCAATTATGCTCACACGCGAATGGATTTGTTCAAGTATACCCGCAAACTGAAACTGAGGAAATTTCACCTACTCAATAAAAACAAGATCCGACTGTCATCAGAACTCACCACTACACCAAGCTCCAGTCCATCAATTATTTCAGCTGGTGAATATGAGTTTCTCTGTGATTTGTAGGATCTGCACAGAGAAGGCAGCACTGATGGGACAACTTCAGATACTATCATGCAGCCCAGATTGAATGCACCAGGATTAACCAAGTTTAGACCCAATCCACATTTAATCCTATTTTAATGCATGATAACATTGATGTGTTTAACGAATTGTTGACAACACAAATTAAGAAGTTACATACTGTCACCTTGTCAACTGAAAACAAGAAACACAAGCAAAACAATATCTATGGATGTTTGATGCATAAATTACAAGGTAACAACAATGTGGTGATAAGACAATCTGACAAACGGGGGTAATATTATCCTCTGGCCAAGGTCTATGTACATGGAAGAGGCTATGCAACATCTTAGCGACCGCCAATGCTGTAGACGCAGTGACTGGCCAACGGTCAAATTAGCTTGGAACAATTTTAACTCCAAACTGTTATCCTGGAAAAGTGCGGGTTTAATCAGTAGTGATGAGTTAAAGTTTTTGAAAAACAACCACCCTGTTATTCCTGTCTTTTGTTTAATCCCTAAAGTGCACAAGGATCCTGACAGACCACCTGGGAGACCAATCATTTCCGCCAAAAGAAGCATTCTTGAAAATACCTCTTGGTATATTGTTTTTTTTCTTCAAGAGCACTTCAAGAGTTTACCTTCTTACCTGCAGGACACTGGTGATTTTTTGAGGAAAATTCAAACGATAAGCTGGCAGGAAGATTTCCTGCTAATCACTCTTGATGTAGCTGCATTGTACACAAGTATTAACCATCTGGATGGGGTACGTGCAGTCGAACACTATTTGCGGGCTAAACCTGCCCACATGTTGAAGCACAGCAGAATGGTAATTGACATGATTCAGACCAGTCTTAATAACAACTTTTTCCTCTTCCAGAGTCAAGTTTTCCAACAGATGAGGGACGTGGCAATGGGGGCTTGCTTCTCCCCCAGCTATGCTTGTTTGCATATGGGGCTGTGGGAGGAGCAAGTCCTCAGAACCAAGTTTGACTACACCATGTCGAATCACATTGTAGCATGGTATCGCTACATAGATGATTTATTTATCATCTGGAAAGGCTCTGAGTTATCAGCTGGGAGTTTTATTGAAGAGATCAATGTGAACAATTTGAATCTCAGATTCAAAGGGCCGATGAGCAGGGTCTCAGATGTGGAAGTCTACATTGAGGAAAATAAACTGGAGACTAGATTACACCGCAAAAATACAGCAGGGAATACAGTCCTGCATGCCACCAGCCACCACCCGGATCATCTAGTTCGCAGCATCCCTTATGGGGAGATGCTGCGCATTAGACGCATCTGCAGTACGGACCATGAGTGTAGGCAGGCCCAACAGAGGAGCAAGGTCAGATTTCTGGCCAGAGGCTATTCCGCCACTGTGCTAGACAGAGCCATTTCCAAAGCTAATTTGACACCTTACCTGTCAGCACAGGGCGATTGCACTGCCATGCCATCTGTTATTGACAGCCCAATTCTGGATCAACCGAGGCTTATTACAACTTATAGTAGACAACATAAACAATTGCGCAGACTCATTCCGAAGAACTGGCCAATTGTACAAGGTGATCCAGTTATTGGTGGCACGTTATCCAAAACTCCAGCTATCACATTCCGCAGGGCACGCTCCATGAGCGACATGCTCGTGAAAAGCAGCCCGGAGGTTTGTACCAGTAGTTCGTTGCAAACCGGCAGTGGATTCATCAAATGTGCTTCCTGCAAAGCATGTAAATTGGGCAGGAATAAAACTTCTTACATCACTCCTTTTAGTGATGTACCAGTACCCATAACCAAAAAATTGACATGCAAATCTGACTATGCGGTGTATGTGCTGGAGTGTACGTGAGGCCTGCAATATGTTCACAAACGTATACTCAAGCACATGCGGGCAATCAGCAACCAGGACGAGGCACACCCGGTTGCCAGGCATTTCAAAATGACCCATGGGAGTAGTCTGGAATTTCTAAGTTATTTTGTAGTAGACATGGTTCCACAATTGTGCCGGGGAGGTGACCGAGTGGCCCAGCTTAGAACACTTGAAACAAGGTACATCCTGGAGCTAGATTCCAAGACACCTAATGGTTTAAACTCTAGTGAGGATTTGTACACCTGCTTATGATTAGTTTAACGTTCAAGCTTTGTGGCCAGTATCGGTACAACAGGTCTATGTACATCAAGGTCTAAGTTGCATGCGTAATTTCAATTGTGAATCAATCTCTGTACGGCTGTGCACGAGAAAAGTTTAAAAATGTATGTTTAGACACATTTCACTTATTCACATGAGGGATGGTCCTTATGACCCATATGCACAGAAGAGTTTTTCGTTTCCTCTTTTAGATATCTATACACATTGTCTCAGACCACATTCCTAAGGCAGTTTGGACGCAAGGCAGCTAACGCATCACTTGTTGCCCACAGGGGCTCTATTGTTTTAGTTTGGTTTCACATCAATAGGTTTAAACATCCAACCTTTGGGTGGCAGCAGGACAACAAGGTTACCTGCTGAAGTACTGTGTGTCAGCCATCAATGGTTGATAGGCATATTACTTTGGTGGTCAGATTAACATTAAGGCATGTAACCCTATTAGGGGGACATCTTTGTTTGCATCGATCCCTAGGCAGATTTACCTGTAAATATTGTACTCTGGGACGGTTCTGTAGTTGCATTCGTTTCAGGGATGCACACGTTAATCAACTCTCATGTAATAATTTTCAGCAACAACTTCAGTGTAGGCAATGACATGTGATGGTTACCTGACAGAACTACAAATAATGTATCTTAAAGTGTAATGCATTAAGCATTGATGACAAATATCGACATTACACCAGGAGTTGACGAGTTGTGATTTGGCTATGCACTGGGAATCTGTTTCACTAAATTAGATCTAAGGTGTACCTTCATTGCAGTATTTTGCACAAATTCAGCGTATTTTGCACATTTAGAAGCAGTTTGTACATTTACAATCATATTTTACATTGCTCTGTATAAATTGTAGCGTATTTTGCACATACCTGAAATACTTTGCACTTTACCGTTTTCTGCTGCTACTTCTTGATTTTAACAATGAATTTATTGTAGAACCAACATCACAATGATTTTATATCATTTTTCAACGAACTGTGAAATGTTTGGGCGCTAATCTGTTTTCTATGTCCTTAGGCCTTGTGGTCATGTGATATGCACTTTAGCACTTTAAAAGGTGTGGCTTGCCTGCACAATGTTATGTAATCAAGGGCTCATCGGGCCCGAAACACGTCATGGCGGTCATTGGTATGCACAAGGAATAAAAGACTGCAAACTACCTACTTGGGTCCGTTTTCGTTTATCCTGCATGTTGGAGGAAGAAGCGAAGTTCTGTTGATATATATATATATATGTATATATATTACCTACTGGTGATAGCCAGTAGGTATATATAGTTAGGACCTAGCTACCATAGGAAATCTGCAACATTCTATTGTGAATAACTTTGGCGTCGGTTGAGGTTGCGTGTAATTTTCCATAATTTTGGCCAGCTCCGCTGCGCTCCTTCCCTGAAAGTTTCGGGGAGATTCGTGAAGTGGGGGCTGAGAAAAAAGGGGGGTCCCAAAACGTGTTTTCCCCATGTTAATTTCCATAGGACGTTCTGACAAGGCTACAGCCCGAACCGCTGAACGGAATTACACCAAACTTGGCAAAATTGTAGGGACTGGTACGCAGAAGTGCCTTTGCCGTATTTGGTGAAAATTGCTCCAGTGGTTTTTATGAAAATTAACTTCAAAAACACATATATCTGGGCGGAGCCTAACCACACATCTCATCGTGAGATCTGATTGGCTGTCAGCACTTCATCCAAGAAGTGTTGGCAGCCATCTTGGGACCAATATACATGATAGCACCTCATTAAAAAGCATTGTAGTTAATAGAGGGTTTTAGGACTTTAGTTACATTATAAATCATTTGTTGATGGTACCATACTCATTTTAGGAATTGTGGTGTGTTCTAAGGTGATTTTACCATGTGACAAGCCTTCTGCTGGGATATCATGAATCGTGTTTGAAAGAAAAATATTATCTCAGGCTTTTCCCACAGTGGTTTGGAAGGGGATCTATAAGCTAAACTGAAAGCATATTTTCTGTAAATTCACATTATCTTTCTCAGTCATGTGAGAATGAAGTCTGACAATCTCAGTAAAACATGTACGTCCAAGAAGGACAGAGACTGTCAGTTGATTCCTTTGTGTTCTACTGCAGCCTCCTAGAGTGTTCTAAAGTACAACTAGAGCGCTAACAGTCCTACTTATTACAAAGGTATGGCACACCTGAAGTCATCTTGATTGGAATAAAGTGGTAACTCTTAAAACATTTAATTTAAAAAGGAACAAAATGAGGGGGTATATTTTGCCATAGAAAGTATGATTAGTGCTGCAGAAAGAAAAATTAGGGCACATTTTGAGTGACTTCCCAAATCCTCTTCTATTTCATTAAAAAATTCTGACATGCAGTCGCCCAAGATGGCCACCAGAGACAAAAGAGCCCAAATGTGGCCCAAATATCGCCCAGATGTAGCCCAAGTATAGCCCAATGACAGAATGTCCCAGAGTGTTCTAAAGAACAACTAGAGCGCTAACAGTCTTACTTATGACAAAAGTATGGCACACGAGAAGCCATCTTGATTGGAATGAAGTGGTAAGTCTGCAAACATATAATTTAAAAATTTTAAACTTAAAAAGGAACAAAATTAGGGGGTTCATTTTGCCATAGAAAGTATGATTAGCAGCAGACTTCCCTGGTGAGCAGTAGCTTTACTACAGTGATCTAATGAGCAACTAGAGTGCTAACATTCAGAAGTTATGGCAAATGTGTGACACATCTGAATGCCTTCTTGATGGAACCAAAGTAAACAAGCATTGAAAATGCAATAGATCTCGTTTAAGTTAAAGCCATTCTGTTTGTAATGAGGTGGCTTTTTAGCTTTGCTTTTATTAGTGTTTTTAAAACTTTCATGTAAATAACATGCATATGTATGCATACATTTATATTTGTATTTATATAGATATGCAGATTATATATGTTTATATATGTATGTATATGTATATATACACATACACAAATGCATATGCATATATATGCATATATATATATGTGTATATGTGTGCGTGTAGAGAGAGGTAGAGGTGTAGAGGTAGAGAGGTAGAGGTAGAGAGGTAGAGACTAGTAGAGAAAGAAGTAGAGAGAGGTAGAGAGAAGAGAGTGAGTAATAGAGTAGAGAGTGAGTAGTAGAGAGTAGTTGAGAGCAGTAGAGAGAGTAGCAGAGAGTGAGTAGTAGAGAGTAGTAGAGTGAATAGTAGAGTGAGTAGTAGAGAGTAGTAGAAAGTGAGTAGTAGAGAGTGAGTAGTAGAGAGTAGTAGAGAGTAAGTAGTAGACTGAGTAGTAGAGAGCAGTAGAGAGTGAGTAGTAGAGAGTAGTAAAGAGTGAGTAGTAGAGAGTAGTAGAGAGTGAGTAGCAGAGAGAGAGAATAGTAGAGAGTAGTAGAGAGTAGTAGAGAGAGAGTAGTAGAGAGTGAGTAGTAGGGAGTAGTAGAGAGTGAGTAGTAGAGAGTAGTAGAGAGAGAGAGCAGTAGAGTGTGAGTAGTAGAGAGTAGTAGATAGTGAGTAGTAAAGAGTGAGTAGTAGAGAGAGAGTAGTAGAGAGTGAGTAGTAGAGAGTAGAGAGTAGTAGAGAGTGAGTAGTAGAGAGTAGTAGATAGTGAGTAGTAGGGAGTTAGTAGTAGAGAGAGAGTAGTAGAGAGTAGTAGAGTAGTAGAGAATGAGTAGTAGAGAGTGCGTATTAGAGAGTAGTGGAGTAGTAGAGAGAGTAGTAGAGAGTGAGTAGTAGAGAGTAGTAGAGAGTAAGTAGTAGACTGAGTAGTAGAGAGTAGTAGCGAGTGAGTAGTAGAGAGTAGTAAAGAGTGAGTAGTAGAGAGTAGTAGAGAGTGAGTAGTAGAGAGTAGTAGAGAGTGAGTAGTAGAGGGTGAGTAGTAGAGAGTAGTAGAGAGAGAGCAGTAGAGAGTGAGTAGTAGAGAGTAGTAGATAGTGAGTAGTAAAGAGTGAGTAGTAGAGAGAGAGTAGTAGAGAGTGAGTAGTAGAGAGTAGAGAGTAGTAGAGAGTGAGTAGTAGAGAGTAGTAGATAGTGAGTAGTAGGGAGTCAGTAGTAGAGAGAGAGTAGTAGAGAGTAGTAGAGTAGTAGAGAATGAGTAGTAGAGAGTGAGTATTAGAGAGTAGTGGAGTAGTAGAGAGTAAGTAGTAGAGAGTAGTGGAGAATATTCCAAAGTTTGGCACAGCACCACTTGCACAATAAGTCCAATCAAATCATATCACTTAGAGTCCTTATTGAAGCGCTGAATCTTGGTGTATATTCAAATGCTTTTATTTTCCTTAAGTTTATGTACCACAGCCAGCTGACGCGTTTTGTTCTGTCCAACAGAACTTCTTCAGGGCGTTCTTATTTCCTTCAAGTTATGTCGGTATCCTGTTGTCATATAACTAGATATTTCTTCCAAATGTTAGACGAGACGTAAGTACATTCTTATTCAAAGTGACTAGGTATCAATTTTACCCACACAATTCGGGCAGACTTGAGTAATTTATAGCATCCTCAAAGTCAGTCTTTCAAAAATTCCAAAGTATAGGACATGATAATCCAAATCCAAATGTTTCTCAAGAAAAGTCATTTTCAATCGTTCGGAATTTCGGCGTTTGGGCAGATATGACCCAGGGACCCCCAGTATGCAAGGGGAATTAGTCCCCCCTCTGCAAATGCGCCAATGGCCTGCGTTGCAGAGAGGTGTAAAAAGAGACATAGCCTCATTACACCTCTGTGCAATGCAGCCCCCGGCGCATACTGGAGGTACCAGGTGGGCTAGTTGGCCCCCAGGGACCCCCAGTATGCAAGGGGAATTAGTTCCCCCTCTTCAAACATGCACGGGGGCTGCGTTGCAGAGAGGTGTAAAAAAGGGTGTGGCCTCATTACATGTCTCTGCAATGCAGCCCCCTGGCGCATACTGGAGGCTCCTGGTGGGCTAGTTGGCCCCAAGGGACCCCCAGTATGCAAGGGGAATTAGTTCCCCCTCTGCAAACGTGCCAGAGGGCTGCGTTGCAGAGAGGTGTAACAAGGGGCATAGCCTCATTACACCTCTGCAATGCAGCCCCCTGGCGCATACTGGAGGTTCAAGGATGGGCTAGTTGGCCCCCAGGGGCCCCCAGTATGCAAGGGGAATTAGTTCCCCCTCTTCAAACATGCACGGGGGCTGCGTTGCAGAGAGGTGTAAAAAGGGGCGTGGCTTCATTACACCTCTCTGCAATGCAGTCCCCTGGCGCATACTGGAGATTCCTGGTGGGCTTTCAGGTCTTATATAATTATGAATTAGCATTAAAAAAACATTTGAAATTCATTGAAAAAACATAGGTTTCAGGCCTTATATAGTTAGGAATTAGCATTTAAAAAACCTTGCAAATTCACTGAAAAAAACCATAGGTTTCATGCCTTATATAGTTAGGAATTAGCATTTAAAAAACCTTTGAAATTCACTGAAAAAACCACAGGTTTCAGGCCTTATATAGTTAGGAATTAGCATTTAAAAAACCTTTAAAGTTCACTCAAAAAACTATAAGTTTTAGGGGTGTTATAGTTAGCTGGACATTTCACTCATACAAAACCATTGAAATTGCTCCTATATAGTTAGTTGTACTAACTATATTTTGTGCACCCGCAATCCACTGCTTTTGATGTCACATATTACATAACTTTTGTTGTTGAATTACTTTATTCGATATATGCATATCATCAAAGTACATAACATATCTGTTGTAATTTATTCCTCTAATGTATGTTCCATCCACCCCTTCCCCTTTGACCCTGTTGGTGTGACCGGCCCTGGAGCTTGCCATGGAATGTTGGGACACTCTCCAGTGAGGAGAGTGGATGATTAATAAACAGACCTGTTTACACCTTATCTGGTCTCAGGAGATTTACAATCTTTTAACACTGGCGACAGGACTGCGCAGGGGGCAGGAGTTAATCATCTCCCCTTTGTGTGCTCTCTCCACACAATCACACAAGAGGAAGAGGAAAACTTGTGTGAGGAAGGAAATGGAAGATAAGAAATGAAAAGGAAGAGGTCAGCAATTTATGGAAATTAAGAAGTAGCAACCATTGTGCTTATTAAAGGAACTCGGCTATCGCTGTTGCTGTCTAGA
Organism: Lissotriton helveticus; assembly: GCF_964261635.1. Classification (NCBI taxonomy): domain Eukaryota; kingdom Metazoa; phylum Chordata; class Amphibia; order Caudata; family Salamandridae; genus Lissotriton; species Lissotriton helveticus. Next base: position 952,503,901 of record NC_136057.1, read on the forward strand.
GTACAAGATGAGGAGGTGAGAACCTGCATTCCGAGTGACTGTTGGGTATTTTTCAGCTACCTTCTGTCCCTGCTTTAACGTGCCTATTCTAAGGAAGATTGAGGTTCGGGTAGCCGAGAAAATTAGCCTTGTGACTGTCCAATTCAGGCTTGCAGCGTGGAAGGAATTGGGCGAACGTGTTATAAATCCGTATTACATGAGGAAAGGAACGGAATATTAAGTAAAAGAAAACAGGAATAATAAATCCTACCTGTCTCCGTGTTGAGCTTTGTGACTGCCCGGAAGCGTGGTGTTCGCCTGTAGAGTCGCCTAGGCTTGGGTTTCCTCTGAAGTCGCCGCGCTGTTTCTGTAGTCCCGAGTGCTGGATGTCCAAAGTGCGTGTGAGGAGCAGCGTTGAGGCATCCATCTTTGGAACCTGACATAGGTCGTTTCAGCCTCCAGCAGCCTGCCGCTTTGAAGGTGCTCTGTGCCTAGTGCGACTGTTTTCCAACGAGTGCTGGATGTCCAAAGTGCGTGTGAGGTGCAGCGTTGAGGCATTCATCATCGGAACCTGACAGAGGACGTTTCAGCCTCCAGCAGCCTGCCGTTTTGTAGGTGCTCTGCGCCGAGTGCGACTGTTTTCCAGAGACATTGGGAGCAAGAGAACTGCGTAGTCTGGAAGTCCTGTCAGCTCATCAGGACTTCCTGGTAACTGGATAGCTGGGACGTTCCCCGGCGCACCGGTAGCTAAGAGCCGGTATTACTTAGGAAAAGTTAACTCTTTGCCACCAACTATTTCTGTCTGCTTCCCAATTCGTAGTTTTGTGGGGTTTTCCTTCCTATTATCTTGCTGATTCATTTGACTGCCCCTAGTTCGTGTGGTAGGTAGGACACCACACACAGAATATGTGGAAACTAGGCAGTTTACATTTATAATATACTTCCAGACGGTGACTATATTTTGGGAGTAATTTTGGAAGATAGAAATATTGCATGTAAAGTGTAAGTTTGTATAGTGGTTTTTTCTCTTTCTCTCCCCTGAAGATCTTATAACTCTATACTTTAGATGTTAACTGTGTAAGGTTCAGCTATGGCAGCAGCAAGCATGAGCCAACCCCCACCCTTCCTGAATGAGATAGGTGAACCTGAAATCAGTTGGAAGGAGTGGGTGAAACTTTTTGAGTCTTATTTAATAGCTGTTGGTGGAGAAAAATATAAGCCTGAAAGGAAAAAACACATTTTATTGCACAATTTGGGCAGGCAAGGGCGCAAGGTATATGAGTCTCTACCAATGTTAGATCAGGAAGGACAAGATGAAACAGGGGTGGACGAGTATGAGCAGACCACGGAAAAATTAGAGAAACATTTTGGGGACAAGGTAAACGTGGTGTTGGAACGCCATACGTTTTTCAAAAGAAGTCAGGGGAAACAGGAGTCTTTACAGAATTTCATTACTGCATTGTGGGGTTTAACACAGCTATGTGAGTTCGGTAGTCTAACAGATTCCCTTATAAGGGATCAACTTGTAAGATGTACAAATAACCCACGCATCCAGGAAAAGTTGCTAGCCAAAAACCCAGGCTTAAAAGAAGCCATCGAAATAGCCAAGTCTGGAGAACACACAGCTAGATGCATTAAGGAGATGAAAACCAATGGGGAGGAAGTGGCTTCTGTAAAAGATGAAGAGGAGGGCATTGAAGTATGTTAGATAAGGTCAAAAGATAATTACAGCGTCAGAGGAGAAACAAAAGAGAAGGGACCTAAGTGCTACAGGTGTGGGAGCAATAATCATTTTGCAACCTTTTACCAGTGCCCTGCCAGGTTTGTCACGTGCAAAAGATGTAATAGGAGAGGGCATTTCGCGAGAGTATGCAGGGATGGTGAACAACATACTAGAAGTGAGAGTAAGAGTACAGAGAATAGTACAGCCAGGGAAGTTAAGTGCATAGGACAAAGATATGAGAAAATAATTTTGCAGGTAAAAGACATAGAAGGAACTGTAAATGCTATTTATCCCAAATGTGATGTTTTCCTCAATGGCCAATGTGTAGAAATGTATGCTGATTCTTGTTCTCCTTACACGTTACTTAACAGAGATGATTTTGTGTCCATGGAAAATTGCAATGTGAAACAATTAAAAATGCCTGACATTTCTCCCACAGGGTATAACAAGGGGAGAATACCTTTGGTAGGCATGAAAAATGTTCAACTACGCTTTAAGGATAGAGAAACTTTTGGTCCAGTGTATGTAGTGGAATCAGGATCCAATTTGCTGGGTTGGGTTCACCAAAAAGAGTTGGTATCATCCTAGATCCAAACAGTACGGAACAGGTTTTGCTCACTGATAAGTACCAGAGATGTGGAAACATTTGTGAGGAGTTTGGGCAACTATTCAGAGATGAGCTAGGTTGCCTGCACATGTTCCAACACAGAATTAAGCTGAAGTATAACGCAAAACCAGTTGTACACAAACTACGCCCTGTACCCCTCAAGTTGAAGGCACCCCTAGAAGAAGAATTGCGCAAACTTTGTGAGTTAGATATAATACAACCTGTAACCTGCACAGAGTGGTTGGCTCCGATTGTTATCGCGGCCAAGGCCAATGGAGAGGGTATTCGTCTCTGTGTGGATTTGCGCAGCCTGAATGACAATATATGGGTGGAAAGATATCCTTTGCCCATAATTAACGAAATGCTGTGTACCATGGGTCCAGCTAAGTATTTCAGTGTAATCGACCTGTCCATGGCATATCACCAAATCGAACTCCATCCGGAATCTAGGCCCCTCACGGCGTTCATCTTATCTTATCTTAGGTGCCATTTGTAAAGCGCAATGACGCCGAGGCTTCCTGGCGCTGGGAGACAGAGTGAGTGAGGGGGAAACAAAGTAGCGGGGATCTAGCAGAGGGGAGGGAAGAGGTGAGTTTTAAGTAATTTTCTGAAGTTCAAAAGAGAGGATGAGGATTAGATGGAGACAGGGAGGGGGTTTCAGAGTGCAGAAGCTAGATAGGAGAAGCGGCGACCGCCGAGTTTCTTAGTTTTGATTTTGGGGGTGGCAAGCAGGTGACGGTGGGCCGAGCGGAGGTCACGCTGAGGACAGTAGGGGTGGATAAGAGATGTTACAAACGCAGGGCCAGAGCAGTGAAGGGTTTTGAAGGTGAGACATGCCACCTTGAAGGCTGCCCTTTGGGCTATTGGGAGCCAATGAAGGCTGTGGAGCAGGGGTTTGGCGGATTGCCATCTGGGGGTGTTATGGATTAGGCGGGCCGCTTGGTTCTGGACAACTTGGAGGCGGTGAGTCAGGGATGATGGAAGGCCATGGTAGATCGAGTTAGAAAAATCCAGGCGGGAGAGCACGAGTGAGATTACAACTTGGGTAAGTGCAGTGGGGGGAAGTAGGTGGCGGACTTTGTGGATCTTCCGGAGGATATTACCGCTCCCACCTGGAGGATATTACCGCTCCCACCTGTGTTCTGAGAGAAAGTTCAGCATCGATGATCACTCCCAGACTCTTTACAGTTTTCACCGGGATTGGGGGGGGGGGCCTAGCTCCGAAGGCCAGAACTGCGGGCCCCAGTGAGCGAGACTGAGTCCCGGGAGGAGGAGCTCAGTTTTCCCGGGGTTAAGTTTCAATTGGTTCTGGTTCATCCAACATTGGATGTGGGTCATAACTGCGTGGAAGGTATTGATGGCGTGAGGTGAGTCGAGCGGGAGGATGATCTGTAAGTCGTCAGCGTAATTGTAGACGACAATGTCCCATTTTTGAAGAGATTGGATCAGGGGCCGGAGGTATAGGTTGAATAAGAGCGGCGAAAGAGAGGAGCCCTGGGGGACTCCACAGTGCGTGGGTGTTTTAGTGGCAGTGTAGGACCCCAGGCGGACCGCCTGTGCTCTTCCAGTAAGGAAGGACTTGACCCAGTCAAGAGCGGTGCCCTGGATGCCAGCCTGCTCGACACGGTGGAAAAGGATGTTATGGTCCACCGTGTCGAACGCGGCTGATAGATCCAGGAGGACGAGGGCTTGGGGGGATCCCGCGTCCGCGTTGCTCCTGAGTGTGTCCAGAACTGCCAGGATGACATGCTCAGTAGAGTGGGCAGGTCTGAAGCCGGCTTGATTAGGCTCGAGATGATGGGATGATTCAATGAAATTTGACAGGCACTGAGTGACGTGGACCTCCATCAATTTTGAGAAGTACGGGAGGAGGGAAATGGGACGGTAATTTGAAGGCTCCGCGGGGTCGGCGCCAGGTTTTTTGAGGAGGGGCACTAAAATAGCCTCCTTGAAGGAAGTTGGAACGATGCCGCTGCTGAGTGCCCGGTTGAGTAAAGGTAGGATACAGTCTGGTAAGAACAGACATATACTCCGCAGGACAGATGGCGGGCAGCAATCGTTCGGGGAACCAGATTTTACCCGGATTGCTAGTTCTGCTAAAGAAGTAGGAGCGGGAAGGAAGAGAAAGTTGAGGAATTGTTAGAGCAAGAGACCGGTGGGGGTGACTGGGGAGAGGGGGCGATAGAGTTTTTAATTTTTGTAATTTTGTCTAAGAAGAACGAGTTGAGGGTGTCACAAGCCTCTTGAGTGGGGGTCTGGGCTGGGAGAGTCCTGTCATCTGTAGTGAGTTCGTCCATGACTCTGAACACCTCCTTGGAATTGTCGGCTGCCAACGAGATCCTGTTAGAGAAGTGTTCCATTTTGGCTAGACTGATGGCAGCTTTGTATTCTTTACGCAGAGCCAGGTAGGACTGTCGGGCTAGGTCGGAGTAGTCGCGTCTCCAGGTGCGTTCTGACTGCCGAGTTTTTAATTTCAGAAGCTTAAGATCACCAGAAAACCACCTATGGGAGTTGCCGTGCCTAGTGCTAGGGAATTTGACCAGGGGAGCAAAGAGGTCGCTGGCCGATTCAAGCCAGGAACCAAGATCATGTTCCATGCCGTCGATGTCATTAGACGGGAGGAAGGCTGGACGGGTGTCGGTTAGGGCAGTGAGAAAGCCCTGAGAATCGTATGTGTTCCATTTCCGTGAAGAACCGCCAGCCATCAAGGGAGCGGGAATCTGATCGGCGACAGTGATGGTGGTGTCGACTAGGTTATGATCGGACCAGACGCATGGGGAGACTTCTGGTGTGGATAAGGCCAGATTACAGGTCCAGATCTGGTCCAGGATATGGCCCTTGTTGTGGGTGGGTTGGGTAACCTGTTGGGTGAGATTCAGGCTATTGAGAGTCTCGAAGAGCTCTGTGGCATGGGAGCCGGCATTGGCGTCGTTGAACCAATAGTTTAGGTCGCTGAGGAGGGCGAAACTGGAGTGCAATGTTAAAAGGTTAGACAGCTGTTCACTCAGGGTGGTGGAGAAAGATGGCATGGAATGGGGAGGCCGGTACAAGAGTAGAAGGGTAAGGGTGCCGGTATCAGTTTGCACACTGATAAGTAGATTGTCCACCTTAGGGATGGGGAGGGAATAGGAAGAGACGGAGTTCAGACGTTTGGATATGATGGCTGCCACCCCACCCCCGGGCCGATCACCGAGGCGGTCGGCATGAAGGATGTGATAGTCAGGGGGAGGGCGGCCAAGATATCAGGTTCATCACCCCAGTAGGGGCATACATGTTCAAACGGATGCCGTTTGGCCTGGCGTCGGCAGCAGCTATTTTCCAGAAGGCGATGCAGAAGATATTGGAAGGGGTGAGGAACACCATGTGTTTCCAAGACGACATCCTAGTATATGGCCAAACCGAGGAAGAACATGACGGAGTCGTGAGACAGGTGTTCAGCAGACTCATGGAGGCAGGCCTGACCGTGAAGAAGGAAAAATGTAAAATAAAAGTGAAGGAAGTTGAGTATTTAGGCCACAAAATTACAGAAGGTGGATTCAGGCCGAACGGCAGTTTAATCCAAGCGGTGAAGGAAGCTCCCAGCCCCAAGAACAAGGAAGAACTAAAATCCATCTTAGGGTTCTTAGAGTACATGTCAAAGTACGTGGACAATTTTTCTGCCAAATGTGAGCCCATGAGGGAGTTAATGAAGAAGAACAAGGATTTCCTATGGAACAAAGATCATGATGCTGTGGTAAAGTCATTGAAAGAGGAAATATTGACCTCCCCAGCATTAGGAACGTTTGATGCCTCAAAGAAAATCATCCTAGCCACAGATGCTTCCAACAAGGGCCTGGGTGCTACCCTTATACAAAAGGATGGTAAAGAGGAGAAAATCATCGCGTTTGCTTCCCGGAGTCTCACTAACCCAGAAAAGAACTACTCCGTAATTGAAAGGGAGGCCCTGGCCTGTTTCTGGGCTGTTAGACATTTCAAGTTTTTCTTATGGGGTTTAAGGTTCTCCATCCGGACCGATCACAAACCCCTCACCTTCATTTTTTCTGTGACTAGAAAATTGTACACCTCGCATTAGCAGATGGATTTTGGGCCTGGAGCACTATAATTTCAATGTGGAATATGTGCCAGGGAAGGAGAATAAAATCGCAGATTTCCTTTCAAGGTCACCGTTACCGGAAGTGGGGGAAAAGGAAGAAGCACTCGACAGTCCAGCACTAATGACGGAGACGCCTGCTATCACAGAAGAGGAGTGGGAAGTGGAGACTAAGGAAGACAAGGAAATAAAAGTCCTGAAGGAATACATGGAGAAAGGATGGCCGACCAAGAAGAGCGATCTTGAAGCTAACGTAGAGGAGTATTGGGAAGTGAGGAACGAACTAAGCCTCATTAACGGAAGAATCTATCGTAATCAGAGAGTGGTTCCACCCAAGGGCCTCAGGAAGAAGGTCATAGACTTGGCACATGAAGGCCACCTAGGGCGCAGCCTTACCAAAGCTAGAGTCAGATCCAGTTACTGGTTCCCCAGGATGGATGCTATGGCCGAACTAGCTGTCAAGGATTGTGGAGCGTGCGCAAAAAGCGACAAGTCAAAGACAGTACAGAAAGCACCGTTGTCTCCAGTAAAAGTGCCAATTAAACCATGGAGCAAGCTGGCCCTGGACATTATCGGGCCAATGCAAGAATTAGGAGAAAGGAGGAGATTCATGCTTTTTTTAGTTGATTACACGGCCCATTGGATCAAACAAAAGTTTGTCCATTCTGTCACCACGAGGACAGTGGTAGAGTTCTTGAATGGAGTATTTGTTGAGGAAGGCATTCCAGTGACTTAAGTCACAGATAATGGGGTGCAGTTTTGCTCCGAAGAAATGCGTACATTCCTCAAAGGTTTAGACATTAAACATGAAACCACCGCTTTATACTGCCCAAAAGCCAACGGGCTGGTTGAGCGAGCAAACAGAATCATCAAGGAACACATCCAATTAGCAGCAACCAATGGGCATGATGTAGAAGAGTCCCTTTAGAAACTGCCTGTGGCCTTACCACACCTCTCCTAATAATGTCACAGGCATCTCACCCTTTGTGGCACTGCGTGGTCGTGAACCCTGCACCAAGTTTAATCCCAGTTGGCTGAGTGGGGGTGAGCCCAGAGTAGTGGACCAGGAAGCAAGGGCAGAGAAGGTCCAACTCCACCAAGACAGGTACAAGCTGTGGTATGACTCTAAGCATGGGGTGAAGGATCCCAAGTGGGAGGTTGGTGACAGGGTACAAGTCAGGAAGAACATCAAAGTGGGAGCCACCCAAAGTAAATACCACATGCCATGCAAAATTGCCAAAGTGCTTAAGAATGTGGTTCAACTTGAGAATGGCCAATGGTGGAGCTTTGACAAGATTTGTAAATGTGAATAAGTATGTTCTGTATTTATTTCCTTCCCTCTTGGGATACTATGACAATACTTTACCCCACCGCGGTGGGCCTTGTTTATTCTGTGTCACCCTATGAAGGGAGATGTGTTGTAATTTATTCCTCTAATGGTATGTTCCATCCACCCCTTCCCCTTTGACCCTGTTGGTGTGACCGGCCCTGGAGCTTGCCATGGAATGTTGGGACACTCTCCAGTGAGGAGAGTGGATGATTGATAAACAGACCTGTTTACACCTTATCTGGTCTCAGGAGATTTACAATCTTTTAACAATATCATTTGTAGAAACACACATACATTAAAAAAAAATTGTCCATTACACAAGTATAAAAACCATAAAAAAATAATCTATATACACAGTATTTACTATATGAAAAAACCCTAATAACGGGAGGTAAAGTGCAAGAATACAAATGGGGTTTCTAAACAGGCAAATTTACAGCTTTGTTTGAATCTATCTGCCTACTACGAATCGACCAAGCACTTGATAAATATTTTGCAACCCCACAAACAATGAACAGAGATGTTGTGTCTGAGGAGAGGATACGTAGGGCGATCCTAAAGTCTCTGACTCCCAATTCCCTGCATACTGGTTTTAGCCATCTTGATCTTGGACTTTGGAATGCTTTGCAGGCAAACAGGAAGTGGGGTAAGGATTCTGGCATGAATGGACAGTTTGGGCAGGTAGGGAGAAAAACTCGTGACCCTTTCCAGCCCTCCATAAATGTGTTAAGGGGAAGAGTCCCGTACCTCAGTTTCAAAAAGAGAGATCTATCTTTTGGAACTTGAATAACTTCCTCGTGGACTTATGTTCCAAATATTTGGTAGTTAGAGCTCCCCACCTTGTACTTTTGAGATCCTCAGCAAGAACCCACTCCCAGTAGATTTTCTTGACAGCCCCCTTCGGGGGTGGGAACTGTGAGGACCAAGATTCAGCCAACCCCAAATTCATAACCAGCTTCTTCAATGTAGTAAGCCACTGTATTTTGTTGGCACCATTCAAAGAGATTAGTTCGTCCAGCACCAGGGCATAATTTGCCAATTCTGGTGTCCTTCTCAAGCGCACCCAGAACAGCAAAGGGCGAAGCCGGACTATATCCGAGATCGAGCATTTGCCCATATCAAGGAAAAGTGGCTTCAATGGGGTAGAGATAGGGAGGAAAACTAAATCTCTTACAAACTTGTTCTTAGCTCTAACCAGATCATCCACTTTCTCACTTCCCCAAAGTTCGGAGCCATAAATTGCAGAGGCCAACGCCTTTCCGTCATAAACAGCAAGGGCTGGGGCTATGGGCCTGCTGACAGACAGACGCTGGTTCCTTAGAATAGCTCCAGATGTTCTTTTAAGGTTTAGGAGCATTTTGGCGACATGGGAGTCCCATTTCATTTTACTGTTGATCCTGACTCCCAAGTAGTCAAATTCCTCCACCACCTCCAATGACAACCCGTTAAGGGGGATGTTACTTCTCTTTGTTTTTGTGGAAGGAGGCATTACCATTAGTTTTGTTTTAGAGGTGTTAATTATTAAACCATGTTCGTCACAAAACAGGGTAAATCTGTCCAACAATCTCTGGAGACCAGACGGGGTTTTGGACATCAGGAGGGTGTTGTCTGCGAAGAGGAGGGTTGGAGTTTTTTCCCCTGCCAGGACCGGGGCATCGGCGTTGTCCTCTCTCAAATGGTCTACCACCCCATTAATGAAGAGGCAGAACAACGTTGGGGCCATCACGCAGCCCTGGTGCACCCCTCTGTTCACAGGCACCCTCTCTGTGAGTTGTCCCTGACTCCCCCATCTGATTCTAGCATAATTGCCCTGATGGAGCTTGGCAATAAGCTCCAGGAGATACAGTGGAAACCCCATGTCCAGCATCACCCTCCAAAGCCTATCACGGGGAACCAGATCGAAAGCACTCTTCAGGTCTATGAAGGCCAAATATAAGGTTCTCTTCATGATGGTCACAAATTTCCAATGTATAGCACAGAACCTGAAGACCAGATCCATTGTTCCCACGTTTTGGCGGAAACCTACCTGGAAATGAGACAGCACGTTCCCTTCCTCCAGCCAGGTTACTATTCTGTTGACAATAACCCTGCCAACTACTTTCTGGACAACGTCGATTAGACTAATCGGCCTGTAGTTGGCAGGGTCCTCCCTATTACCTTTCTTATATATGGTAACAACCTCAGTGCCCCTCCAGAAATCTGGGACAGGATATCCACAGAGGATTAAATTCAGTAGTAGGGCGATGTAGTTAGTCCATAACTAGGAATCATATAGTAGTAAATCACCAGGTAACACGTCCGGGCCTGCTACTTTGGAGGGGACTATGCTTATAATGGCATCGTAGACTTTGTGTGGTTCGAAAGGTTCCACAGATGCCTGCCCATCGACAGTTAAATCTTTTGGTGGCCACAAGGTTTGCCCGGAGTCTACCTCTTCACAGTATAGCTTTGAGAAGTGGGAATGCCATTGATTAGCAGTTATATGGTTAGGCAGTGGCTCTACTCCTATTCTGTCAAATTTGTTGATCAAGTTCCAAAAAAGGGTTGAGTCTTTTGAATAGGCAGCATTCTTAAGTTGCTGCCAATGCTCTTCCTCCCATTCCTTCTTAGCCCGTCTAATGCAGATGTTGTACTCCTTCCTGGCTATCCTAACTGATGGCGCATCCTTACATCTAATGCAGTTTTATATTACCCTTCTCTTTCTCCTACATTCTGCCGTGTACCATGGTGACCCCGTTTTAGTATTAGAGATCTTCCTGGGCCCTTTCGTGTTCTCAATAATAAAATACGAGCCCATTTTCTCTATTAAGGTTTTATAGGAGTCTGTAAATTTGGAACATTTTTCAGTGCCTTGAAAGGAGATCAAGGATGAAAGCTCACTAGTCTCGGTTTCGACTAATTCGTTGATACTAGTTAGCTTATCTACTTGGCACTTCACCCTGTTCCATTTTAATTTGCGGTTACAGTTAGATGGGACTACCTCCTTTGTAAGAAATAAGGAGCCTTTAGGTGAGACCCTCCCACTTCCCCATCTTATTTCCATACAGAGCGGGTTATGGTCACTGTCCTGCGTCTGCCTGATTTCCATGTCCACTAAGCTGCCCCAAGATCTGGTATCGAGTAAAATATAATCAATACGAGAAGGGCAGCTTAGTCTGTTGTAAGTCATTGCACCATTTGGATCGGAGGTAGTCTTGCCATTCAGGGCGCGTAAGTTATATTCCAAAGTTAGCGAATTTAGTTGGATCACTCTGGGGGTCTATTTCCTGATTGGCACCATAGTAATGGTCGGTATAAAATGTCTCGAGTCCTCTTCATTACATCCCAATAGGTCCTCTTCACTTAGGGGTTCATACGTGCAATTAAAATCACCCCCTACAATAACACTAGACAGGGGGGTAAGTTCCGCTAGTGCTGCCTCAAGTAATGATATAGTAGGTGAAGTTTGGCCTCTGGCATACACGTTAAACAACTCAAGCGAGCTCCCTTTCCCGTTATCCTTTATGGAAATATACAAAATGTCACCGGTGCGTAGGTCATTCACCTTAAGTGACCAATTCAGGGCCACACTAATCCACACAAGTAGTCCCCCCGAAGGGCGACCTCTCCCTGCACTAATTGCTGGAATAAAATGGGTAGAATAACCACTTTTGTACAGGGGGATCAAGCTCCAAGTTTCCTGGAACATACAGATCTCGAAAGTATCAATCAAATTGTTCCAATCAGGATTTTCCATATTTTTTTGTAGACCCGCAATGTTCCAAGAAAGGAGCTTGATACTATCAGAATTAGGTGATGACTGATCAGTGGTCATTCCTGGAGCCAGTGCCACTTCTACTGACCTTAGTGGAGATTGAGGTTTGCTTAAGTCATTATTGTTTAAACCATTAGTATATTTTCCCCAATCGGGGTCCATCTCAGCATTGGGCATCAGCGACTACCCATCTAACAACTCTGAGGTGGTATTGGGTTGGTATTCAGGCTTATTATTCAATTGCGCTAAAAAAGTCGAAGGGGTTACCTTTGATGGTCAATCAATTTTATTGAGCACCGAGTCGTCTCTAAATGTTGTCCTAGACCATACAGGAGCATGTCTGATTTGAATATTAGAATCCACAGGTGGACATGTTTAATAGGTTTTTCGCAATGGCTGTGTTCTTGACCTGTATTTCAATACAATCAGTAGATGAGCTGAACAAGGATAACCTTTTAACATTAATCAAGTCCTCCCTGATAACCGATCTACACCCTCTCACGTGTCGTAACCAATGAATGGTTTTGTTACGGATGGATTCGCTATTCTCAAAGGTGTTAGTAATGCCAAGCTTAGTAACCCCAGTCATGTAGATAGTGTCGTTGAGGGGACTAAATGAATTAAACTGTTTTCTACCCCAAGTTTCCCCTGAGTTTGCCTCTCTAATAGGTGCTACCGGGAGACTGGGTGATTTTTTCACTACGTTTAATTCCTTCGGCTTTGGTGGATGCGCCCGAAGACTTACTGCCTTAGCATATGTGCTAGACATATCCTGTACTTTTGGTGCACTAGCCATCAATGTTTGGGCAGAGGTCTTAGGTGGTAATCCTCCTGTTATTACGGGGGTATTCACTGACGCTGTTCTCACCTTAGGGGCCTTTGTTAGAAAGGCGAACCCGGGGGAGGCAGAAGGTGTCTGACTGACCACCCCTAGGTCTACCCCTCCTTCAGAGAAGGGACCGAGCGATGTCGAGAGGCCTCCGACGGGAGGGCCCTCTCCTAGAATCGTACAGCAGAGTAACCACACCACTACAAATATACACCACACGTAGATAGAGTTTTCAATCATTATCTGGCAATAAGTATCGTTTCAATATATACAGCAGATCCCGAGATCTGGAAAGTCTCGTGGCAAGGGGCAAGGTAGCAGGACAGTCTTATAGATGGTCGGTTGCAAGGAGACTCTACGCACAGCTCTCAATCCTCGAGCTGGGGGGTTCCAGAAGGTTGGGCCGCGGCAGGGCCAGCAGGCTCCAAGATGGTTCAGCGAGTGTGGACCGCGGCAGCGCCAGCAGGTTCCAAGATGATTCAGCGAGTGTGGACCGCGGCAGCGCCAGCAGGTTCCAAGATGGTTCAGCGAGTGTGGACCGCGGCAGCGCCAGCAGGTTCCAAGATGGTTCAGTGAGTGTGGACCGCGGCAGCGCCAGCAGGTTCCAAGATGATTCAGTGAGTGTGGACCGCGGCGGCGCCAGCAGGTTCCAAGATGGGCCAGCGAGTGTGGACCGCGGCAGCGCCAGCAGGTTCCGAGATGGTTCAGCGAGTGTGGACCGCGGCAGTGCCAGCAGGTTCCGAGATGGTTCAGCGAGTGTGGACCATGGCAGCGCCAGCAGGCTCCAAGGTGGTTACAGCGAAGATGGACCGCGGCAGCGCCAGCAGGTTCCAGGTAGAGCAGCAAGGGGAGTTCGTCTCAGGGTCAGCCGCGACAGCGTCAGCAGGGCTTCTCGACTCCGGGATACAACTGCCGTCCTACTCCGGGGCTGGCCCAGATATAGGTCTGGAGTCCTTTGATGTCCGGACCCTCTCGCCTGGGGGTCAGAGGGGCCGGGATGATGGTGTCCAGACACCCAGCAGGGGGTGGAGCCAGCGCTCAGGGAGGCCGGAGGCCGATCGAAACCAGGCATCCGGGGACGGTTGGAGAGCCATCGAAACTCCCCTCTCCTTGTCTCTGGTTGAGTGGCCACTCTACCACCCGGAGGGCTCTTGGTGCCTCGATGGCGGGCTCGCTGGGGCCGTGGCCGCGGCTGGGCCGGGACCACGTGTCTGTGACGTGATGGGCCCAAGATGGCGTCGGGCCTGGAATGAGGGTCCGGGGTGGGCACCGGACCGGTGATGCTGGGGCGGCCCGAGGGTGCCGTGTCAGTGGTTGTGGGCCGCCGGGTGGCGGATCTGGTGGTTTGTAGGTCATGCAGAGGTGTGCCCGAGGCCGACCCGGGCTGGATGGAGGGCCGATGTCGTCCGGACCCGCCATGCGGGAGGGGTAGGACCACGCCACAAGGCCGGGTCCAACACACGTCCCCTCCAGCTGAAGGCAGGGGAGAGTCACCCATCTTCTTGGGGATTCTCCTCGCCAAGGCAGAAGAATCTGGAGAGGCCGTCAGCGTTGGCGTGGTCGTTGCCAGGGCGATTCTCCACGGTGAAGTTCATCCCTTGGAGGGAGATGGACCAACGTAGCAACTTCGGATTCTCACCCCGCATCTGCATCAACCACCGCAGGGGCCGGTGGTCGGTCTGTACTCGGAAGTGGGTGCCGAAGAGGTAGGGCCGGAGCTTCTTTAGGGCCCATACGACGGCGAATGCTTCCCTCTCGATGGTGCTCCATCGTTGTTCTCGGGCCAGCAGGCGCCGGCTGATGAAGGCCACAGGAAGGTCGACTCCGTCAGAGTTCATTTGGGAGAGTACGGCCCCAATGCCGTGTTCCGAGGCGTCAGTTTGGACGATGAACTCTCGGCTGTAGTCGGGGGCCTGGAGCACCGGGGCGGTGCACATGGCAGTCTTTAGTGTCTCAAAGGCTACTTGGCACTCGGGGTCCAGTGCACCTTCGGGGGTAGTCTCTTGGAGGTTAGTTCTGTGAGGGTCCCCACAATGCTCCCATAGTCCTTTATGAACCGCCGATAGTATCCAGTGAGCCCCAGAAAGGCTCGGACGGCGGTCTGGGTGACGGGGGGCTCCCAGGCCTGGATGGCGTCGATCTTGGGTTGAAGGGGAGCCACTTGGCCGCTCCCCACTTGGTGTCCCAGATAGGTCACGGACCCTTGACCGATCTGGCACTTGATGGCTTTTATTGTTAGTCCGGCCCGTTGGAGGGCCGTCAGGACCTTCCAGAGGTGGGTCAGGTGCTCGTCCCAACAGAGGCTGTACACCGCAATATCGTCCAGATAGGCGGCACTGAACTCTTCCAGCCCTGCCAGCACCCGATTCACTAGTCTCTGGAAGGGGGCCGGAGCATTCTTCATGCCGAAGTGCATCACGTTGAAGTGGAAGTGGCCATCGGGGGTCGAGAAAACGATCGTTCTTGTGCCCCTGGCGTGAGGCCGATTTGCCAGTATCCGGCCGTGAGGTCGAAGGTGCTGAGGTACCTGGCGGCTCCCAGGCGATCGATCAGTTCATCCGCTCGGGGAATGGGATGGGCGTCGGTCCTGGTGACGGCATTCAGTCCCCGGTAGTCGACACAGAACCGCAGCTCCGGGGGCACCCCGGGGGCGGCGGCCTTAGGGACCAGGACGACGGGACTGGCCCATGGACTGTCTGAGGGTTCAACTACCCCTAGGGCTAGCATCTTGGAAACTTCGGCTTGGATGCAGGCCCGGACTCGGTCGGGGACGCGGTAGGCCCGGTGCCGCCCGGGCGGACTGTCCCCGGTGTCGACGTCGTGAACACACCACTGGGTGACTCCGGGGGTGAGGGAAAATAAGTTTGCAAATTGACCCAGCAGTCTCTGGCAGTCCTGGCGCTGTTTGGGTGTCAGCGCGGGAGAGAGGGAGACCCCCTCGACGGAGCCATCTTTCTCTGAGGTGCTCAGGAGGTCTGGTAGAGGCTCGGAGTCGTCCTCTGCTCCGTCATCGGTAGCCAACAACAGGCTCAGTTCGGTGCGGACAAAGTGGGACTTGAGCCGGTTGGCGTGTAGGACCCGGAGGGGGTTGCGGGGGGACTCCATGTCCACTAGGTAGGTGACGGGGCTCTTGCGCTCCACCACTTTGAAGGGCCCCGTCCATTTGTCCTGGAGGGCGCCGGGGTCGACCGGGGACATGACCCAGACCTGCTGGCCCGGCTCGAATTCAATGGACGAGGCATTTTCATCATACCAGCGCTTCATCTCCTCTTGACTGGCCTTCAGGTTGGTTTCGGCCAGGTCCCGGAACTTCCGAGTCTGGTTGCGGAGTGTCAAGAGGTATCGGAAAACATCGGGCGGAGTATCGGAGGCGGCCAGCTCCCAGCCTTCCTTGACCAGGCTCAGGGGGCCTCGCACAGGGTGTCCATATAATAGTTCAAAGGGGCTGAACCTCAGGGATTTCTGGGGTACCTCCCGGTAGGCGAACAGGAGGCATGGCAGCAGAATGTCCCATTTGCGCCGGAGGGGCTCTTCTAGGCCCTTGATCATTCCTTTCAGGGTCCTATTAAATCGCTCCACTAGTCCATTCCCTTGAGGGTGATACGGGGTGGTGAACTTATATGCGACCCCGCACTGTTGCCACAGGGACCGCATATATTTCGATATAAAGTTTGTGCCCCGATCACTTACGACCTCTCGGGGGAAGCCGACTCTAGAGAAGATCCCCATTAGCGCCCGACCCACTACGGGGGCTGTGATAGTCCGGAGGGGGATAGCTTCTGGGTAGCGGGTGGTATGGTCGACCAGGACGAGGATGAAGCGGTGCCCCTGAGAGGTTGGAGGATCCAGGGGCCCCACGATGTCGATCCCTACTCGCTCGAAGGGAGTGGTCACCACGGGAAACGGTTGGAGTGGGGCCTTGATTTTCCCCCCACTCTTTCCGCTGGCTTGGCAGGTCGGACAGGTTCGGCAGTGGTTGTACACATCGCTGCGCATCTTCGGCCAATAAAAGTGGGTCACCAGGCGGCTGTAGGTTTTGTCCTGCCCCAGGTGCCCGGCGAGGGGCACATCATGTGCCAGGTTTAAGAGAAAGTCTCTGAAGTGGAGGGGGACGACTAGCACTCGGCCGGCCCCCAGTTCGGCGATCTTTTGTTCACTGTACAGGAGGTCCTGGTCCCAATAGATCCAGTGGGACCCCGAGGAGTCTCCTGTGGCTTGCGTGGCGGCTTGTTGTCGGAGTCCTTCAAGGGAAGGACATGTATTTTGTTCCCGACGGAACTGCTCGCGGGTGGGGCCCCCTTCTTGGTGCCACTGGGCTAGTTCGGGAAGGGGCCCGAGCTCGGGAAGTTCTTCATGGCTGGGGCCCTGCGGCCCCAGTTCCGGTTCGGCTGCGGCAGTGGCGGGTGGCGGAGGTGCCGGCCACTCAGGTTCTTCGGGCAGATTGTCTTCGGTTGGGACGGCGTCCCGGGTGGACATGGATCGGGTCGTTACGCAAACCCATTCAGGAAGGCCTAGCATCCCCAGATGCTCTCTTCGCTCGATCTGTGCCCAGGGGGAACTTTCCAGGTCGTTCCCTAGGAGGCAGTCCACCGGGGCATCGTCTCGGACGGTGACTTTCAGCATGCCGGACACTCCTCCCCACTCGAAAGGGATGCGAGCCATCTGGCACAGGCTCTCGGAATTGTCCGCTGACCGGACAGGGCACAGAACGTGGGGCAAGATTTGTTCTGGGGTCACCAGATGGCAGCGGACGGCGGTTATGCTGGCCCCCGTGTCACGGAGAGCCTCGGCCCGGCGTCCGTTGATGGTGACCCACTGGCGGTACTTCTGGGTGTTGATCGGAATCTGGTCTCGGGGGATCATGTCTTTGTCGCCCAGGGAGGCGAGGCACATGGCCGCGGACTCCCATTCTTCTGGTTCCATAGGGACCTTCTTCTTCATCCTTTTCTTCGCTCAGAGCGGCTGCAGTGATTTGTCGACCGGGGGGCCCGGTAGTGCCGGGCCGCTGGTTCATGGGGCAGAGAGGATCATTGGCATAGTGACCCAGCCGCTGGCATCTGTGGCACGTAACGTTGGGGCGTGGCCCCGGTCAGGCTGGATGGGCCCCCCTCTGGCTGGAGGCTGGTTAGAGGAGGCGGGCGAAGACCCCGTTGGGAGGTCTCGGCCTCGGCTGATGCCAGACCCGCCGCCTCGCGGCCGGTGGTTCCCCGGGGACCCTCGTCCGTATTCTCCTGTGGTGTTCCGGGGGACGCGGTTGCTCGCCCACCGATCTGCTTCGACCGCTAGCTTTCGCGGCTCGGTCAACTTGCTGTCGAGGAGGTGCTGTCGTAGTTCAATGGAGCAGTTGTTGGAGAGGTGCTCCCATAACATAAGGTCGACCAACTGCTGGTAGGTAGTGACCTGACTGCCTTTGACCCACCCCTCGAAGGCTCTGCTAAAAAAGTTCACATATTCCACCCAAGTGGTACCGGGGATTTTTTTACAGTCTCGGAACCTCTGCCGGTACATTTCGGGGGTGAGTCCGTAGCGCGTGAGTAGGGCCGTTTTCATGTGTTCATAGGAGGTCATTTCGGTGTCAGGGAGTTCCAGCAGGGCGTCCCTCCCTTCGTTGACGAACTTTCCCCACAGGCCGGCGCCCCAATCCTTCAGGGGCACCCGATGGGCGGTCATGGCCACCTCGTAGGCTTTGAACCATTGCTGGATATCATCGTTCTTGTAGTATTCTTTGACTACATCTTTCGGTAGGTGAACCTTGGTGTCCACGGGAGGGGCCGAGGTCTTGGCCCCGGCCGCGCTATCTTCGTTGACCTTGGCTTTGATTTCTAGTTCTCTCAGGCCTAGTTCGTGTTCATATGCTAGTCGTTTTTCTTCGAGGTCACATTGTCTCCGTTTCTCTTCAAGATCCCCCTCCAGCCGTAGTTGCTCGAGGGCTATCTTTTTCTCCGCTAGCTGGAGTTCTCCGTCTAGCCGGAGTCGTGCAAGCTCCAATTCGTGTAGCCGGTTGCGCTCTCGTTCTCGAGCGTCTTCATAGATGAGGTCCGCGTTTAGTGTTGCGGTTCTTTCCCCCGTCGGGGGTGCGCTGGTTTCCTGTTGCCCGTTCGGGCTATTCTCCTCTTGAGGTGGTCTGTCTCGGGTTTCCACCCAGGCTTGTAGGGCCGATTTGAAGTCCTCTTTTGTGCTCAGGCCAGTGGTAGCGATACCCATGTCTTTACAGAATTGTTTTATTTCTTTGTGGCTGTATTCCTCTATCTTCTCTTTCTGGAATTCGGCAGGTAGGTTGGTTCCTTGGGTCGTCATGGTCTCTGTGTGTTTTTCCGTCGTAGTGGGTAGATCACTCTCTGTACGATTTTGCGTTGGCTCGGATCGCAGCGCCTGCCACCAATGTTAGAAAGGCGAACCCGGGGAGGCAGAAGGTGTCTGACTGACCACCCCTAGGTCTACCCCTCCTTCAGAGAAGGGACCGAGCGATGTCGAGAGGCCTCCGACGGGAGGGCCCTCTCCTAGAATCGTACAGCAGAGTAACCACACCACTACAAATATACACCACACGTAGATAGAGTTTTCAATCTTTATCTGGCAATAAGTATCGTTTCAATATATACAGCAGATCCCGAGATCTGGAAAGTCTCGTGGCAAGGGGCAAGGTAGCAGGACAGTCTTATAGATGGTCGGTTGCAAGGAGACTCTACGCACAGCTCTCAATCCTCGAGCTGGGGGGTTCCGGAAGGTTGGGCCGCGGCAGCGCCAGCAGGCTCCAAGATGGTTCAGCGAGTGTGGACCGCGGCAGCGCCAGCAGGTTCCAAGATGATTCAGCGAGTGTGGACCGCGGCAGCGCCAGCAGGTTCCTAGATGGTTCAGCGAGTGTGGACCGCGGCAGCGCCAGCAGGTTCCAAGATGGTTCAGCGAGTGTGGACCGCGGCAGCGCCAGCAGGCTCCAAGGTGGTTACAGCGAAGATGGACCGCGGCAGCGCCAGCAGGTTCAAGGTAGAGCAGCAAGGGGAGTTCGTCTCAGGGTCAGCCGCGACAGCGTCAGCAGGGCTTCTCGACTCCGGGATACAACTGCCGTCCTACTCCGGGGCTGGCCCAGATATAGGTCTGGAGTCCTTTGATGTCCGGACCCTCTCGCCTGGGGGTCAGAGGGGCCGGGATGATGGTGTCCAGACACCCAGCAGGGGGTGGAGCCAGCGCTCAGGGAGGCCGGAGGCCGATCGAAACCAGGCATCCGGGGACGGTTGGAGAGCCATCGAAACTCCCCTCTCCTTGTCTCTGGTTGAGTGGCCACTCTACCACCCGGAGGGCTCTTGGTGCCTCGATGGCGGGCTCGCTGGGGCTGTGGCCGCGGCTGGGCCGGGACCACGTGTCTGTGACGTGATGGGCCCAAGATGGCGTCGGGCCTGGAATGAGGGTCCGGGGTGGGCACCGGACCGGTGATGCTGGGGCGGCCCGAGGGTGCCGTGTCAGTGGTTGTGGGCCGCCGGGTGGCGGATCTGGTGGTTTGTAGGTCATGCAGAGGTGTGCCCGAGGCCGACCCGGGCTGGATGGATGGCCGATGTCGTCCGGGGCCCGCCATGCGGGAGGGGTAGGACCACGCCACGAGGCCGGGTCCAACAGCCTTTAACACATTAGGCATTGTCGTTAACTGGGGGCTATTTTCAACATTCTTTTCACCCTTCTTCAAAGATGCAATCAATAGATTTTTAATAAAGGCGATATCCCCTTCCAGACTTTCCATTTTCTTCATAAATATCCTATTAAAGTTCAAACAACTGATGCATTCGATTGGAGCATTCATACTCCCCACAGCCTCTCTTGATTCTTTTGCTAATACTTCATTTAGCTCCCTAGATTCCCCTTCCAGCACCGCAAAACGATTGGAGCAGGTAATACCCATATCACATGGGCTTGCCTGAACATGGCCATCTACATTTTCTGTTAGGTCAACCAGAAGATCGACATTAGCACTAAAAGAACCTTCCCCTGTAATCTCTATAGCATTAGCCTCAATGGGGTTCACAGGAGCAAAATTCAAATCATCAGCAGGTGCACTGTTCTTTGGTTTCTTAGTAAAGAAGGCCGGGATCACTATATTCCTTTTCCGTGTCAAAATATCTATAATAGGATCCTGCATTCCTGTTTTATCAATGGATAGAGCCCCCTGTAGAATATTTTCACAGTCCTCGACGATGGATTAAATACTAGATAGGACACAATTGGATGCAGCATGCAGGGATTTCTTTGCTTTTTTCCCTTTTTTTATATTAACTGCAGTTCCTCCCCCCCTCCATCGCTTTCCTCTTGCCCATTGTATTTCGCGGGCCCACTGGTCTTGATACAATGGTGACCCCTATAGTCTTCTAGAGTCAGCTACACCATGCACTCGCCCCAACAGTATTTACACAGTACCTTCCAATGGGCAGATGGTTCTAGGTTTCACTCGTTGGAGGGGGGGCCCAGCCCAGCCTCATCCAGCCCCTGACAGCCCCAGATGGCCCGCCCTTTGCCCGGGCTTCGCCCACACGTGTCCCGCGCTGCGGGGGTATAGGCAGCGCTATGTAGCGTGGTGGAGACGCCTCCCCCTCACTCGCAGCAGCTGTTGGTGCGCCGGGGCTCCTGGAACATGTAGTCTCTGCCCCACTGCACTTGCAGGCTCGTTGGCGCTCGGGTCGAAGAGCCGCTTGCAGGAGGCTTGGTGACAGCTGCGGGGGTCCAAAGAAGGAAGAAAACCCCCGGACTCCGGTCCCTCCAGGGAGGATGCAGCAGGCAGAGAGAAACCGCAGGCAGGAGTAACCCATGCTGCGGGGGGATAGGCAGCGCTCTGTAGCGCGGTGGAGACGCCTCCCCCTCACTCGCAGCAGCTGTTGGTGCACCGGGGCTCCTGGAACACGTAGTCTCTGCCCCACTGCACTTGCAGGTTCGTTGGTGCTCGGGTCGAAGAGGCGCTTGCAGGAGGCTTGGTGACAGCTGCGGAGGTCCAAAGAAGGAGGAAAACCCCCGGGACTCCCATCCCTCCAGGGAGGATGCAGCAGGCAGAGAGAAAGCGCAGGCAGGAGTAACCCGTGCTGTGGGGGGATAGGCAGCGCTATGTAGCGCAGTGGAGAAGCCTCCCCTCCCTCGCAGCAGCTGTTGGTGCGCCGGGGCTCCTGGAACACGTAGTCTCTGCCCCACTGCACTTGCAGGCTCGTTGGCGCTCGGGTCGAAGAGGCGCTTGCAGGAGGCTTGGTGACAGCTGCGGGGGTCCAAAGAAGGAAGAAAACCCCCGGGACTCCGGTCCCTCCAGAGAGGATGCAGCAGGCAGAGAGAAACCACAGGCAGGAGTAACCCATGCTGCGGGGGGATAGGCAGCGCTATGTAGCTCAGTGGAGACGCCTCCCCCTCACTCGCAGCAGCTGTTGGTGCGCCGGGGATCCTGGAACACGTAGTCTCTGCCCCACTGCACTTGCAGGCTCGTTGGCGCTCGGGTCTAAGAGGCGCTTGCAGGAGGCTTGGTGACAGCTGCGGGGGTACATGGAAGGAAGAAAACCCCCGGGACTCCGGTCCCTCCAGGGAGGATGCAGCAGGCAGAGAGAAACCGCAGGCAAGAGTAACCCGTGCTGTGGGGGGATAGGCAACGCTACGTAGCGCGGTGGAGACGCCTCCCCCTCACTCGCAGCAGCTGTTGGTGCGCCGGGGCTCCTGGAACACGTAGTCTCTGCCCCACTGCACTTGAAGGCTCGTTGGCGCTCGGATCGAAGAGGTGCTTGCAGGAGGCTTGGTGACAGCTGCTGGGGTCCAAAGAAGGAAGAAAACCCCCAGGACTCCGGTCCCTCCAGGGAGGATGAAGAAGGCAGAGAGAAACCGCAGGCAGGAGTAACCTGACATGGTCATGACATGGTCAGTGACATCACTGATGACATCTCAAATGACATCACTGATGACATCACTGATGACATCATCCACGTGACAATCACATGCACCTTTTCATACACTAGTAAAATCTTTCAGCACTCTTTGTAAAATACAGAGTATCATATTTGAATCCATTGTTACAGCAATACAAGTATCTAAAAACCCACTCAGTGATTCATAGATGTATACACACATCTAATCACTTACCTGTAGATTCACTCAAACATGCTGTCAATGAACAATAGAACACTATCAAAAATACTTATACACCTAAATCGACATTACACACCAGCACACATCCTATTCACATATGAAGTCATCCTACTCACTTATGCAAACAATGGATCATACTTACATATTTACTTCGCTTCACACTTATACAAACACAACTTCATCTATTCATTTAGATAGTAAGTCATACTTAGTGAATTATAAAATCATTATTACATGTATAAAGTTATCCATACAGTCATTCACACAATCATTGAGTCTTATGTATACTTATTAATATACAACAACTGACACATACACTGCCTTTTATTTTTCTAGTTTGTGGGACATGTACCATTGAGAAATATATTTGCTCATCACCACACCCATAAAGATATTCACTCACCCAAACAACTGTTAGAACATGTAGTTTTAACTTCATATATCTAGTGAATCAACTATTCACACATCTTTGGGCAGTCACACACCCCCACCGAACCACACACACATTCACTCTCTCAGTTAACTAATCAATAACTAATACAGACTTTCACATAGCTAGTAACCAACTGGAGAACCAGTTTACACAACAACTGACAAAGTGATACAGATATTCAAACAGTTTAGTCACTATCCACTATATTTAGTGAGACACTATAAATTGGTCAAGTAAACAGTCAATTACACTGCTACTAAATCCTCCATCCAAATATTTATTTTTATATATCCATTCATTCTTCAATGCAAATTGCTATATATATAATGCATATTTAAATAACGAAGCAAACCACATTCACTGGATGATGTCATCAGTGATGTCATCAGTGATGTCATTTGAGATGTCATCAGTGATGTCACTGACCATGTCATGAATGATGTAATATGTGACATCATCAGCAGTGGATTGCGGGTGCGCGAAATATAGTTAGTACAACTAACTATATAGGAGCAATTTCAATGGTTTTGTATGAGTAAAATGTCCAGCTAACTATAACACCCCTAAAACTTATAGTCTTTTGAGTGAATTTTAAAGGTTTTTTAAATGCTAATTCCTAACTATATAAGGCCTGAAACCTATGTTTTTTTCAGTGAATATATATATATATATATATATATATTCACTGAAAAAACATAGGTTTCACACCAGTTATAGTTAGGAATTAGCATTTAAAAAACCTATTAAATTCAGGGAAAAAACCATAGGTTTCACACCAGTTATAGTTACCAGGAAATTTTACTCGCATAAAACCATTGAAATTCCCACGTCATAGTTAGTTGGACTCACTATAACTTGCGCGCCTGCAATGCACTGCTGATGACGTCACATATTACATCACTCATGACATGGTCAGTGACATCACTCATGACATCACTGATGACACCATCCAGTGAATGTGTGTCTTTCTAAAAAATTAATATGTGTTATATATGTATATGTAAAAGTTGATGGAAGAATAAATGTTTAAATAAGTGTTTACATGAATGTAAAATTGATTGGTTAAGTGGCTTATTAAGTGCATCTTAGTGAATACATATATTAGTGAGTAATGTTTAAATATTTAAATATATGTATTAGTGTTTCACTTTGTGTATAAGTGGCTGCATGGGTTGGTGAGTAGCTACATGTGTATGTATATGGGTTATTAGATGTTTTTCTTAGTATCTTAGTAGAGTGTTTGTATTGTTTGGTGGGGGTATTACTTAGCACATAGATGCATGAATGACTGACTCTCTCTTTGTATGTGTTTTGAAGACAGCATATGTGCAGGACTGTATGGGTGGATGAGTGTGTATGTGTGTGTGTTAGTGAGTGAATGACTGTCTCACTAGTGTCTTTATCAGTAACTACATATGTTTTAATCTAGTATATGTGAATATTGATGTATATAAGTGAGTATATGTGAGAGTGAGGGATTGTAAGAGTTCCTGTTTAAATTAGTATGTGTTTCTATAAGTGATTCTTTAACAGAGTAAGTATGTGTAAGTTTCCTTAGAAGTAAAGTGGTAGTGTGTGTATAGCTGTATATGCAAATAAATGGATGTTCAATAGTTTATTAGCATGTGGGAGTATGTGTAAGAGTATCTTTTGGATGACTGTCGGTGTGTAATAGGATGTATAGGTGTATCACTACATATGATGAGTGAGTATATGTATGAGTGACTATATACAACTGTTGGTGAATGAGTGGATGTGTATATAGATGGTGGAATTACTGAATTGCTTGTTGTAACTGGTATGGGTATCTCAATTTTTTTGTAAATTTTAGTTTCTATTTTTGAATATGTGTTTCAAGGGTTACATTATACTGAAAGGAGGTCTGTTACTCTCTCACAAGGATGGTGTCATGAGTGATGTCATGAGTGATGTCACTGACCATGTCATGAGTGATGTAATATGTGACATCATCAGCAGTGCATTGCAGGCGCGCAAGTTATAGTGAGTCCAACTAACTATAACGTGGGAATTTCAATGGTTTTATGCGAGTAAAATTTCCTGGTAAATATAACTGGTGTGAAACCTATGGTTTTTTCAGTGAATTTCAAAGGTTTTTTAATAGGAAATCTCTATAGGTATGAAAAGTAATATTTTGTATAACGAATTTTATATTGTATAAATATGTAATAGTATTTATTTATTTTTTTTAATTTTTTATTTTTTTTGTCCCGGAGCGCTCCCGGGGCGCGTACCGATGCGTTCACCGGTAAGCACAGTGCTACGGCGCGCCCCGGGGCGCGTACCGGTGAGCGTCCCATTAACGCTATTGCCGCGAACGAAAACAACATCGTGACGTATCGCGTAGCCGCGTGATGCGTCATATGACGCACTGCGTAAGCACACCCGGAAGCACTCGTGCGCATACGATTGCGCAACGTAAGCGCCGACGGGTCATGTGACCTGAAAATAACACTTTTAATTGGTGCAGAACAGTTTTGGTTTCCAAATGATGAAACTCCGGGTCATGTGACCTGAAAATAACACCTTTTTTCCTTATTCTGACTTTGTCCTTTGACTGAGGAAGACCTGTTTGGAGATCTGTCACTAATCTTTTGTACTTTAAAATGGCTACAGTAGCAGCAGCAGCTGGAGCATCTGCACCACCACCACCACCACCACCACCAAGAGGACCACCAAAACATCACATTGGTGGTCAAGAAGAATCAAAGGAGGAGGAGGAGGAGGAGGGGAGAATTACATTCCTGCCAGAAGACAATACCCCATATAGGCCAAAGGAGCACATTGTACAGGAGTTTTTTTCCATCCCAGAGGGCAAGAAGAAAGTGAATGCGCCAAAGGTGACTTGCAGAATCTGTGGCATGGAACTTTCAAGGGGGAACCCTAATAAGAAATATTCATTTGGCAATTACACCATGATTCGGCATATGCAGCGCAAGCATCCCAACAACTATGCTGCTGCAGAGGTGAGAGAACTGGCCAGTAACCCTCCCCAATCTTCCCAATCTTCACCCAGCACCTCCAAAAGAAAGCAACCCACTCCATCGGGACCAGAGACAAGGGAGATGATGCCAATCATACAACCACGGTTTGGTGAATTCAGGGTCACATGTATTTTTTGTGGTAAGACCATCAGCTATGGTGAGCAGAGCGTAAAGCTCATCGTCCTTGCTGGTGACAACCAAAATTGCCCCAAAAAAACCCTCATTTTTTCCTGATTTTTTTTGCTCCAGTTGAGCCGTTTACAATTCCCTGTTTTCTGTTTCTCCCCATAAAAAATACAAAAAAAATATAAAACTGTTCAGAAAAGCCAAAAAAAGAAAAAAAAATTCAAACAAACAATAAAAAAATATAAAACAACAAAAAGAATAAAAAAAACAGTTCTTTTTAGAACTACCTCCAATTTATAAAAAAATGCTACATTTTCTAAAAACTCTTTTTCTCCATGGTACGCTCCCCGGTACACTCCCCGGTGCGCGTACCGGGTGCTCCCCCCGTGTAAATCGAAAAACCTAGGGGGTCAGGGGGGTCTACCCTGCCCCCTTTTGGTCATTTCCCCCTTTGTTTTTGCCACCTCTTGTGTCTCGATCCTACCGAGACACAAGATGGCGGCCGCTCCGGACTGTTTGTAATGTTGACAGACACCCCAGAGCCAATCAGCTTTCCGCTCGCGTAGCGTGCTGGTACGCGCCCCGGTGCGCGTCCCGGGGCGCGCTTATAGATATATATATTTTTTTAACCTAAATTACTCAAAATCCACTGGAGCACATATCTTGAGACATAGCAAAGGCACATCGGGCTACCAGTCCCTACAATTTTGCCAAGTTTGGTGGAAATCCATTCAGCCGTTCGGGCTAAAAGTGAGTCCAACCGCCCTATGGAAATTAACACAGGGAAAACACGTTTTGGGCCCCCCCTTTTATCTCGGCCCCCGCTTGACGAATCCCCCCCAAACTTTCAGGGAAGGAGCAGAGCGGAGCGGGCCATCTTCTTTGAGAAATTCGCGAAGATTCGTCCACTGGCGCCAAAGTTATTCCCAATAGAATGTTGCGGATTTCCTATGGAAAACAATCCTAACTATAACTATCTACGGACGAGTGCTCCCAGACAGCCAAGTGTTTTCCTAGCTCACAGTGAGTGGCTGAGTTTTGAGAGTGGGTGTCTTGAGTTGTAACTCTGTGTTGGGTGATAGTTGATTCCTGCCCATGCACTTCCAACCCCGCACTACCTCCGTTGGTGAGGCTTGGAAACGTTGTTCAAGTAACTCCGTTTTCCCCGTGTGTGTCACGACCTGTCAATTGGCAGCAAGACCTCTGCCTCCATCTGGTGCGGGGCAGTCCGGGTTGACCGCCCCGCACCGGTAAGCGCATTGTTGCGGCGCGCCCCGGTGCGCGTACCGGTGAGTGTCCCGTTAGCGCTATTGCCGCGAACGAAAACATGATCGTGACGTATCGCATAGCCGCGTGATGCGTCTTATGACGCACGGCGTAAGCGCACCCGGAAGCGCCCGAGCGCATACGATCGAGCAACGTAAGCGCCCCAGGGCGCGCTCTGGGGCGCGTAGCGTAAGCGCGTCGGGTCATGTGACCTGAAAATAACACTTTTCATTGGTTCAGAACACTTTTGGTTTTCAAATGATGAAAGCCCGGGTCATGTGACCTGAAAATAACACTTTTCATTGGTTCAGAACAGTTTTGTTTTCCAAATGATGAAAGCCCCCACCTTTTTTCCTCATTCTCACTTTGTTCTTTGAGTGAGAAAGACCTGTTTCCATTCATTGAGAAATGGCTACAGTAGCAGCAGCAGCAGGAGCATCTGCACCACCACCACCACCACCACCACCACAAGGACCACCACGACACCACATTGGTGGTGAAGAAGAAGAGGAGGAGGAGGAGGAGGAGGAGGAGAGGAGGTTCCTGCCTGAAGACAATCCCCCTTATAAACCGAGAGAGCACATTGTGTGGGAGTTTTTTAAATTTCGAAGAGGCCAAAAGAAAGTCAATGAGGCAAAAGTGACTTGTCTGATCTGTGGCGCTGAACTTTCCAGGGGGAACCCTACAAAAAAGTATTCTTTTGGTAATTACACCATGATTCGCCACATGCAACGCAGACATCCCAACAACTATTCTGCGGCAGAGGTGAGAGAACTGTCCAGAAACCTTCCCCAATCTTCTTCCAGAACCTCAACAAGCAAACAACTTACTCCATCGGGTCCAGAGGCAAGGGAGATGGTCCCAAACATCCAAACCCAGTTTGGAGATTTTAAAATTGTTTGTATCTATTGCGGGACTACAATTTCGTATGGCGAGAAAAGTATAAACCTAATCAACCGTGCAGGAGAGAACCACATCTGCAGAAAAAAACCTTAATTTTTTTCCTGATTTTTTTTGCTCCAGTTGAGCCGTTTACAATTCCCTGTTTTTTGTTTCTCCCCATAAAAATTACAAAAAAAATATAAAATTGTTTATAAAAGCCCAAAAAAGTAAAAAAATGTTCAAAAAAACAAAAAAAATATAAAAAAACCAAAAAAATATAAAACAACAAAAGAATAAAAAAAACAGTTCTTTTTTAGAACTACCTCCAATTTATAAAAAAATGCTACATTTTTTAAAAACTCTGTCATTCTTTTTTCCCCCATGGTACGCTCTCCGGTACGCTCCCCGGTGCGCGTACCGGGCGCTACCCCCGTGAAAATCCCCCCCAAAAAAAAAGAAATTTGCCCCGCGAAGCCCTTTTATATCCCCCACATCAAACCTATGGGGTCAGGGGGGGTCTACCCTGCCCCCTTTTGGTCATTTCCCCCTTTGTTTTTGCCACCTCTTGCGTCTTGATCCTACCGAGACACAAGATGGCGGCCGCTCCGGACTGTTGGAATGTTGACAGACACCGGAGAGCCAATCAGCTTTCCGCTCGCGTACTCGCGTAGCGCGCTGGTACGCGCCCCGGTGCGCGTACCGGGGCGCGCTTATAGATATATATATTTTTTTAACCTAAATTACTCAAAATACACTGGAGCACATATCTTGAGAGATAGCAAAGGCACATCGAGCTACCAGTCCCTACAATTTTGCCAAGTTTGGTGGAAATCCATTCAGCCGTTCGGGCAAAAAGTGAGTCCACCGCCCTATGGAAATTAACATGGGAAAAACATGTTTTGGGACCCCCTTTTATCTCGGCCCCCGCTTGACGAATCCCCCCCAAACTTTCAGGGAAAGAGCGGAGCGGAGCTGGCCATTTTCATGGAGAAATGCAGCCAATTCCGTCCATCAACGCCAAAGTTATTTCCAATAGAATGTTGCGGATTTCCTATGGAAACGAGGTCCTAACTATAACTACTTACTGGCGACCGCCAGTAGGTAATATATATATATATATATATATATATATATATATATATATATATATATATATATATATATATATATATTACCTACTGGCGGTCGCCAGTAGGTATATATAGTTAGGATTTTTTCTCTATGGGTTTTTTGAAAATTCTATGCCTAATAACTTTGGCGTTTGTGGACGGAATTGGCTGAAATTTTCAGGAAAATGGCACATTTTGTTTCTGAGCAGCCCTTGAAAATTTGGGGGGGGTTCGTCCAGTGGGGGCCGAGAAAAAAGGGGGGTCCCAAAACGTGTTTTTAACATTGAGTTTTCCATAGGGCGGTTGGCCTCACTTTTAGCCCGAACGGCTGAATGGATTTGCACGAAACTTGGCAAAATTGTAGGGACTGGTAGCCCGATGTGCCTTTTGTAGGTCTCAATATATGTGCTCCAGTGGATTTTGAGAAATTAACGTTTAAAAAAAGATATATATCTGTAACAGCGGACCGGGCAGCGGCCCAGGACGCGTACTTTTCGCGCAACGGAGCTTTGTGAAGCGAAGCTGATTGGTTCTCTGGCGTCTGTCAACATTCCAAACAGTCCGTAGCGGCCGCCATCTTGTCTCTCGGTAGGATCGAGAGACAAGAGGAGGCCAAAGCGAAGGGGCAAATGACCATAAGGGGGAATAGTAGATCCTCGCTGACCCCCTAGGTTTGATGTGGAGGTTTTAAAAGGGCCCCGCGGGGCAAAAAAAAAAAATAATAATAATAATCGAACGGCTGAATGGATTTGCACGAAACTTGGCAAAATTGTAGGGACTGGTAGCCCGATGTGCCTTTGCTAGGTCTCAATATATGTGCTCCAGTGGATTTTGAGAAATTAACGTTCAAACAAAGATATATATCTGTAACAGCGCTCCGCCTCGCGTAACGGAGGTTTGCGAAGCGGATTGGTCATTCTGTCACTGGGCTATAGTTGGGCTACATCTGGCTGATATTTGGGCTACATTTGTTTTTTTGTGTGTCTGGCGGCCATCTTTGGGCTACATTGGGCTACATTGGGCTTCATTGGGCTACATTGGGCTACATTTGGGCTCCAACATATATATAGGCCAATGTAGCCCAATATATATTTTTCAAAGTTAATTTTCGTAAAAACCACTGGAGCATATATCTTGAGACATAGCAAAGGCACATCGGGCTACCAGTCCCTACAATTTTGCCAAGTTTCGTGCAAATCCATTCAGCCGTTCGAGCTAAAAGTGAGTCCAACCGCCCTATGGAAATGAAGGAAATGAATGGGTAATTTGTAATTAGCAAATAGCTAATCGCAAACTAGGAATGGTAAAGAATCGCTATTTATTCCTTAAAGTTCGCTATTTAGGAAATGCAAAAAACTTTGATGATACATATGGCGGTTCATCTCTAACAAGATAAGAAGCATAGGGATACATTTATGATGACTGGCGCATCACCAGGGATGTGTTAGTCATTCTGTGCCGCTGTTCCGTCACCTATGGTGTGCTGGATTTACAATGCGGCGCATCATGGGGCAAAAACAGCACAGATGCGTGATGTATCTGTGCCGTAAAGGTGGCGCATTGCTGGAGTTGTATCGCAAGTGTGATGAAGCTCCAGCAAGGGTCGGGGGTGCCCCTGTCGCAGGGTTTCTGTTCTCACACAGAACTGTGGACAGAGGATTGGAACCTCGGCGAATTAGGGTGTCCCAAAACTCACGTTAGTAATCAAAAACTCCTTAGCAAGCTAGGTACAGTGTCACATTGGATATAACAAACTCTCAATGTTTAGACAATCCAGAATATGAACTTATAGTACCTCAGGATACGTGGAACTCATGAACAGTCGGTCGTTATATATTTCTTAGAAACCAGAACATGGAGTTAAGAAGAACACATGTGTATTTGAAATGTTTATTTACTAATGCCGTCTTCTGAGGCGTAGTATCTTAGATTATACAAGTACACATATTATCAGTAGCAAAATTACCAGCATAGTCAGTAGTACATAAAAAGCGAATGGTGACAGTATGTTAACATGCTGTAAATGAATAAGAGTTAGCAACACTTATAAGCAGCCGCGGGCCGTGGAGGGAGTTACGGTGAGGCAGGGAGGCGGGGAGGGGGAGAAGCAGGGTGGAGAATACAAGTACACATATTATCAGTAGCAAAATTACCAGCATAGTCAGTAGTACATGAAAAGCGAATGGTGACAGTATGTTAACATGCTGTAAATGAATAAGAGTTAGCAACACTTATAAGCAGCCGCGGGCCGTGGAGGGAGTTACGGTGGGGCAGGGAGGCGGGGAGGGGGAGGGGCAAGGTAGAGAGGGCTCCACCCTGCTTCTCCCCCTCCCCGCCTCCCTGCCTCACCGTAACTCCCTCCACGGCCCGCGGCTGCTTATATCTCACCCTCCCTAATACACATATTATATTATTTGCTAAGAAGGTCTCTTTGTGTTGGTTTAGGGCGTGCCCATACTTTAGTGTCTTAGATTTGAAGGAATCACATCAGCATACACCAGCTCTCTCTTCATGTGAACCGCATCAACTGTTGTGTATGTGTGTTCGGCAAAGCAATATAAAACCCGCCTCATGCCCAGAATTGGCAGAAGTTGCACTTATGTTATGAGTATGAAGTCGTGGAGATCAGACCTCATAACAATTCTGTATCGTGTTGTTCTTGAAACTTTAGCACTCGCTGTACAGATATAGTTTAACAAGCAAAGCAGATAGTAGAGCAATAACATATTATTCTCATGTAAACCACGATGAACTACTAGGTGGAAAGCTAAAGCAACAACTAAGTGTCGTGTGCAGAAGTTGCAAAAAAGGAAAAATGGCGTTTAAACCGGTAATGAGCCCATGCTAACTTAACACGGTGTAAAGATATCCAGGACCTAGATGACACCTCCCCATGATCCGGAAACGAACTGAATAAGATAATAGAAGTGCCATCTCATGAGAGTAGATTGCAAGTTTATATGTGGACGGTCCGCAAGGTAAAGCATTAAAAACTAGGAAAATGTAATGCTAAAGAAAAATAAAACAGCCAAGTACTTTATCGAGTCTTAAGCCAATAGGCAAGGTAAATAATAAAAACTTGACAAATAAGTCAATGAATTGTCAATGAAATGCTAGTACTCAGCATATCAAACATGAAAAAGGTCTATGACATAACTGTGTATGCAAAATAAGCTGCAACAGCCTCCAATAGGAAGTCACCGTCTTCATCCGAAAACAGTTCAGCCATCCAATTTAAAAGCGGAAAAGAACATACGTGCTCTCCCAGCACCGGATCCTCTATCACCATCAGAGGACAGCTCGGTGGGTTTTCAAGAAAGCTCTGTTCCAAGAAAGACTGTGCTGCCGCCAGTAAATTCCAGGGACCAAGTAGTCCATGCATCAATGCCACAGCCATAATCCTTTCGCCAGGACAAACCAACTCGTGAGTAATGATAGGAGTCATCAGCTGATTAAAGTCGACGTCAGGAGAAACCGGTCCGCAGAAACACAAATCAATGGCCCAATCGAAATCACAGGTCAGGCAGTGAAATACAGGCTGGACACAGGTGAAGTAGGAGAATCGAAAAGATAATCCATATGCCGTGCTTAATATCGCCAACGGCATTGTGCCATAATATTCTAGCATGCGATTGCGGAACAGTGTCAGCAGCTGCAGGGTGGGAGGTTGCATAGGAGGGACATCCATATTTAAAAATGTAAAAAAGCACAAGAGCGTCCGCTGGTAATGCAAGTAAAAATGCCAATCCACGAACCAGAGTGGAGAAAATAGAATGAAAGGAAGCAGGGATGACTCCAAAGATTTTCTCAAATGAAGTCACGAGACCACTGGTAACAACTTTAAAAAAGTGCGCCAGGGTCTTTGTGGAGGATGCGTTAAAGATAGTCGGAACCATCTTGCTGAAATTGAAAGGCAAATCTGAATTAAAAGTATTCCTTTTATCGTAACAGTAAGTGAACGGGTTATTTTCTGCAGAAATGTTCTATTTCCTCCCACACATGAACATAGGGAGTTTTCAATCTGGCCACAAATACCAACCTTGGGACAGATTTCAACGGCATGGCAAGAATAAGAGCTCTTTTGTCTCAGAGAGAGGTGGCCTTGAGTTCGGCCCGTGAAACTTTCGTGCTTCACATAGCGAACACCCGTACAGAGGTGCAGACCCTTTTCAATTAACTCAGAACAATCTTCATTATTGAGCATCAAATAACTACCATTTTCCAACAACTTGAACGTGGGGATGATAGCAGGAACTGGCGTGCCTTGCAACACGCAAGCCATATTTGGTCGGTGTTTGTTGCATGAACCGTGTAACTGTATGTGCCTACACATTAGTGAATGATCTGGCGTCTCAGTGCATTCCTCTCCATTCAGATAAACTTCTTGATCATCTTTGAAACATCTGTATGTGTATGGAAGCGACCAGACCTCATGAAGAAAAGCACTACCTAAAGGTTCATAACGACCTATTGGTATATATTTCATACAATTTGAAAACTTATATAAAGCAAAAGGCAGCGTTATTAAACCGTGGATAAGGCACGTTGCCAAAAAACCCGCAATCCTCTGCTGATGATGTCACTGAGCATGTCATGAATGATGTAATATGTGACATCATCAGCAGTGGATTACGGGTAATAGTATCTCTAGTTTACTCCCCTATAGCTGTCTTTCTTTTAACATAAGTGTCTGTTTCCTTCCCTTATACTTACTGTTTTTGGTTCGCTTCTAGTTCGCGTACCGGCGAGCGAACTGGGAAGCGAACTAAGAGAAATAGAGGTTGGCACAGTTCCAAATATTGTACCAATTTTTTAATAACGGGGAGGTAGTTCTGAAAAGAACTTTTTTTTTTATTGTTTTTGTTGTTTTATATTTTTTTTATTATTTTTCGGAACATTTTTTTACTTTTTTTGAATTTTTCTGAGGTTTTATATTTTTTTGGGTTTTTCTTGGAGGGGGCAATGAAAACGATTCATTGTAAAGGGCTCAACAGGAGCAACAAAACAAAAAAAGAAGTATTTATTATTTTGGGCGTTTCGTACAAACTTGCATATGATAGTCAATAGCTCTGTTGATCAGAGTGATGCTTTTTTCTCCGTAGGAAATGAATCCATCGCAAAATACGCAGGTGTGTTTTACTTCACCAAATTTCATTTGTATATTTGGCACCATCTCCCTGCCCTCTGGTCCCGTTACTTCCGGTACAACAGATCTTCTGGCCATAATAGGGAGATTATCTAGGTCGTTCCGAAACTGTGCAGCACTGTAGTTGTTAGGATGCCACCTAGTCATATGGCGATGCATTGTGTAGTTTCCGAAACTGTATTTTTTCTCGGTTCCTCTGGACAGTCTATCTTGACATATAAGGCAAGTTACGTATCTTGCATTTACTTTTTTCTGACCTTTGGGAATTTTAAAAAATTGCCAAATGAAGTTTTCTTTCCGGTGAGACGTCTTGGGCTGCTCAGGCAAAAACTGCCTCTCTTCGTGCTCGTCGTCCTGTTCCTCTTCTTCCTCTTCTTGTTGAATTATAACTCGAGCAGGTGGTCCACTCTTCCTTGGATGTGGTGGAGGTGGTGGGGAAGCACCAGCTGAAGCTACTAAAGAAGCCATTGCTCAGTGATCACAAAGGGTCTTTCTCTCACAATGATGAAAGTCAGAGTGAGGAAAGAAGGAGGGATTTTCATCATTTGGGAAAAACAAGAGTTCTCAACCAATCAAAAGTGTTCATTTTAGATTATATGACCTAGTCTTACATCATTAGGAAACCAAAAGTGAAATGAACCAATGAAAAGTGTTATTACCAAGTCACATGACTTGCTGTGTTTACGTTAAGCGCTTTGCAGGGCCTCACAGTTTGCTTCCAGAAACCTGCGCTTTGCGACTCGCTTCGCGTACCAGTTCGCTAACGTAGCACGTCATATGACGTATCACGCGACAACGTGGAACGTCATGCGGACGGGAGGCGTCACGATGTTGTTTTCTAACGCGGCACTTGCGGTAAAGAAACGTTTACCGGCTCGCGGTCTATTTCGCGGCATCAAGGTCAGCTAACGGGAAGCTTCCCGATTCGCGAAGCGGGAACGTAGAAAAAAAAATATTTAAAAAAAAAATTATTCATAAACATATAAAATATATTTTTGGATTTAAAGAAGAATACATTTTACAGCTACAGATATTAGCTGTTAAAAAACCAATGAAATTCACAGAAAAAACCATAGGTTATAGACCATATATAGTTAGGAATTAGCATTTACAAAACCTTGAAAATTCACTGAAAAAACCATAGGTTATAGACCATATATAGTTAGGAATTAGCATTTAGAAAACCTTATTTTACTCACACAAAACCATTGAAATTCCATATATAGTTAGTTGCACTAACTATATATCGCGCACCCGCAATCCACTGCTGATGATGTCACATATTACATCATTCATGACATGGTCAGTGACATCACTGATGACATCACTGATGACATCTCAAATGACATCACTGATGATATCTCATTTGACATCAATGGTCACATCAATGATGATATCATTAATGTGACAATACAATGCATCTCCTCACACTTTAATATAACCTCTGTTACACCCAGTGTTAAATACAGAGTATAATTTTTGAAACCATTGACACACCAATACTAGTTACTACATACGCACTCACTGATTCCTACGTCTACACACACATTCACTCATTCACCCATACAATCATTCATACATACAATCACTCATCTTTACAACACTATCATATGCACTCATACACCTATACAGACACTCACACTCTGCCACTCATCCATGGAGTTACTCACACACCTAGTCAGTCCTGTAAAGAATCAATCACAGTTCCATTTTCTAATCTACACAGTTAAACATAGAGTACCTTACATTTTCAAACATATACTAACACATACTTACTCTCTTATAGAATCACTGATACAAGTACACATTGATCTGCACAGAGTCACACACCTCCCAGCCAGCCATACACACACTCAGTCTCCCATACAAATACTTGTGCAACCAATCAATAACCCATATAGCTACTTATATAGCTACTGATCAACACATGCAGCAGCTTGCACAACAACAGACATGCTGATGCACACTTTCAGACAGTTTAGTCACTAACCCGTGCATTTAGTAAGACGCATTTAATCACTCACTCATACAGTCAATCACGCACCTACTAAAACCTTCATTCAGACACTTATACATCCACTCATTCTTCAATATGTAAAACATATTTAAACTTTACAGAAACACATAATCACTGGATGTTGTCATCAGTGATGTCATTTGAGATGTCATCAGTGATGTCATCAGTGATGTCATCAGTGATGTTGATAGAGCGCGCGAGGCCACCCGACCAATAGTTTTCGCCGTTTTCCGGCTTCAGGGCCCATATACTTTCAAATCACCATATACATCGATCAGGTGACTTCACGAGCTCTACCAATTTGTGTGTGTGTTCCCTACTATTAATTTTCAGTGCACCCGACTTACCATCCACCGATGCGGGTACCTAATGACCACAATGAATCAGGGAGCTAGCTGTAAAGAAAAGGCAGCAAAATACAAACCCAACCAATAACATTCAAAATTCTGTTGAAATGACCACGGACAACTGGAAGTTTTAAAATGTTTATCTAAAGTTCATTTGTTTCGTGTATGAGGTACAGTAAAATAAGGCAATCAATAACCAAGATAACGTAAATGATATAGCTGTAAAGAAACAATGACAGAGTAATCATTGAAATACTGATATAAAGTATAACGAGAAAATACTTATGCTAATCAGAATTATTTGAGCAAGGGCAGACTATGTAGGTATAACTACAGGAGGGCCTATAAAGAGTAACACGCTTCACTTAAGGTGAACGGGCCTTTGAACAATCTAGGCAATGAGGTTCTAGACCATATCAGAAAATGACAAACTGCAATGCAAAATATAATTTCTAGCAAGTGTGAAGACATAGGAACAAACTTATGTGAAAAATGCAAATGACTTTCAATATTTGCGGAAAGACATGGAAAAAATAACATATGCAATGGTGAACTTTATTAAAGCAAAAGTTAGAAATTCAGAAGGTGCAAGATTTTAAGAGGTTCAGATCAATATTTACCTAGAAAGGTGTGGAAACCAAACCCTGGCCACGGGTTAGTTAAGGACAGGAAACCCTCAAGGAAGGATACCCTTCAAAGGACAGCAGGTGCAGAATGGACACCCCGGATAGGACAGGATACCCTCGGATTAGGAATCAGGACAAGACCTCAGGACAGGACAGCAAACCCTCAGGACAGGACCGCTCAGGACAGGACCGGAACCCACAGTTTGGAAGCAACGCCTGCGCTCCACCCGCTCTGCAGTTATCGATCAAGACCCCAATTGGGTCAGCGAACTCCCAGCAAAGTGCTTCGCCAGCACTTTCAGGGTCAGTAGAACCTTAGTCTATGGTCAAATTCGGACAGAGTGCTCCGCAGCGCTCTGTATCTTCAGTCACCTATTGAGTACGATGGGTCAGTGACAGGTCAGCTAAACCAGACAAGTCGGACGGCTCCCTAGGTGAACCCAGGGTAGATATACAGTTTGGGGACAGTGTACCACCCCCCAATGTTGCAAAGTGTCAGAATCCCTCAATTTCGATTGGTCCTAAGGTAGGATTTGGGTAACACACCAATCACAATACAAGATTTTAAGCCTTCATTAGCATACTTGGGTACCGCCTAGCAGGTTTGGGGTTCCCAGGAGAAACTGTGCAGAAACACAATGACAATTTAACATTGTATCATATGAGGAGCAACATTCGCCGTTCTCGCAGGGCAGAGGTGACTTTCTCAGGAGCATCTCGCCCATCACTGCCAACTGGCTATGTTCCATCAGCCAAGGTTGTCAGGTCCCCGAAAAGTCGCATCTGCGCAGAAGGGACCTCCAAGATGGCTTTCAGTACAGACAGACCCCCATTCCCCGCGGTACATGAAAAGTAAGCGAAAACAAATTAATACATAATAATGTCATCATGAAAACACATCACAAGGTTTGTACTTTCTACTTATCATCATAAAATATTCTTATGCGGTTTAAATGTTAGCTACATTGATACGGGTACAAGAGCAGTGGCACGAGCAGTACCACATGATAAGCACAGCTATGAATTACGCATGCGCATAAATTTCCCTCCACTTCTGCAGACGCGTCAGGACACGTGAGTGTGGCTGACGCATGCGCAGTAACTAAAATACAAGCGGCGGCCATGTTAAAGTACACGGGGTAAGTGTATTAGAAATACACGTAGGCAAGCTTCATAAATTTTGCCTAAACAAAAATAAACGTTAGTAGAACATACTTATGTTACCTTATTACACATAAACGAGGTTCTTGACTTCGGCAAGCCGCAAAATATGCGAAGCTTTGCTTCATCAATCCCCTCTTTGATGATATTTACTATCATCACAAAAATGGAACCAGATGCCAACTTTCTTTCACACTTTATATAGCTCTATCTCTTCCAGCAATCGTTCTAACTTTTCTCTCTCAGTTTTAGTAGGGTGAGAAGTCTTCACCTTTTTGTATATCTGATCATTCACTTCCTCCAACTCAATCTCATCCACACTCCGTTTCAACCCTCTTGCATTTACCTCGTGCTTCTTGGTGCGCTTGCGGCATTTACAACAGATAAAAATGAGAAATATAATAAGACCTATAATACCAATTGGCATCAGTATCTTGAACAACAAGCTTTTACCTACACTAGCAAGCCAATGACCTACATTTGAGAGACCATCTACCAGTCTCTTCCAGGCACTATCAACCTCGAGTGGTTTGAGTTCCTTTGTCAAATTAGTAATGTTTTTCACATATCTTTTGATCTGTACACTTTTATCCGGAATATAAGTGCAACAATGTTGCGCCTTCAACATCCGGCAGACTCCGCCCTCTTTCGCTAATAAGGTGTCAAGAGCAAGTCGATTCTGTAAAACCATTGATCTGATCGCAACCATTTCGGTATTGACCAGCAGAAATCCATGAGCTGTTTCAGTAGACAGCACATCTACTATAGTAGACAATTTGCAAATTCTGTGAGTGTTCAGAACCACTCCCACTCCAGGTATCAGTGCACTGAAAATACTACCCATAATTTCACCTATACTTTCTCTTTTACTACGCACTAAGCCATTAGTATCTTCATTGCTTCCAGCTTTTCCATTCACATGGTATATTTTCGGGAAAACAATGCCAAAATAGCAGCTTCCATACCAGTGATCCGGCAATTTGAAATAAGCCTTGTCCCCACAAATATAATAAATTCCAGGAAACACAGGCTCTGACCCATTTTTGAAACCCCAACCTCCAATTACCTTGTAATTATGTTCGCATTCACTGGAACCAATGAAAACATTATTATAATAGCTAGTCTTCTCGCGGTGAAGACATAGCTTGCCTTTCTTTTCAAAATCCAGCAACAGAGCAGGTCCCGCCCCACCATTTGAGGTGCCTTCCATGTTCTCTGCCCACTTTGGCTTTTTCTGACTTTCGTCATTAGCCTTCTTTTGTATTTTAATTCTTCTTTTCTCTGCCATGTTCAGGAACATCTTTTCCTGTTCACGCAAAGAACAAGTCAAGTTATCTCTGTGTGCATCTGCTATGTCAATGTTACCTATGGTCAAGAAGTAGTCTCCCATATATCTTATGGTGTCGCTTTTGGTATGTACAGTATTCAAGTTCCCACGTATAGGAAGTTCAGAAAAGATTACGTCATTATTAGAGTAATAGTACTGTAACGGTCCTCTTTTGTAAAATAAACTAGCTAAAATGCTACAGGAGATTCCATATGTTAATGGCAAGTGATGGTATGTCACGCCTTCAGCCACAGAAGTAGGTAGCTTCATGCAGACATAGCAATCTTCAATTTCCATAGTCTCTACATAGTGTATTAACAAGTTTGCAAAAACATTTAAGTGTGTCCTGTTCTTAATTCCATGATAATGTAGTCCTCCCTCATCTGATGCTTCTAAGTCTCGTTTTGTTTGTCTCAGTGCTCTCTCATGTCTTGCTACACTCTGTGTTGTCAACTCCTCACTGTCGGTATTTACAATTTCAGTAGGGACAATGTTAGTATCTTTACTTACAGTGAAGGGTATAAAGATTGTTAGTCCTATCCAAATTACTATCAGTACTACTATACTACATATACACACCTTGCAGCACGTCTTGAAACGACTGCAACTAGGTCTACCATTCACAGTTGAATCAGACATTTCGGCTCAGAAGAAGTTTCTTGACCCCTCTTTGTGTCTTTACACAGCTAGCTTACTTTGTGCAAATTCACGGTGGTTCGTCTTCTTCTTCAGCAGAGTACTCAGGGACGGGCTCTCCGTCGCTTACGTCAGTTATATCAAGATCTTCAAGTTCTTCCAAAACGAGTGTCCATTCAGGAGACTTGTATTTCTTGTTTTGTCTTTTTAATCGTTCACTCCTTCTTTTGGAAGAGTTTTCTTCTTGCTCTGCTATCCGTGCACTTCTCCTTGCTTCTGCACGTTTCTCTTCCACCGTCTTTATCCTTAGCCTTAGTCTCTTTATGAACCTAGGCTCAAGGTTGTTTCTTTTCTTTAGTCTCTTAGTTGGTACTTGGACTTCACTTTCTTCTCTTATCCTCTTATTCTCTTTAGCTTGTGGCAATTCTGCTTCACTTTCTTCTTCTTCTTCCCTTATCTTGCTAGTTCCAGGGCTATCATCAATTTCTTCTGCCTGGTTACTAATCTGGCCTAGTTCAGGAATATTTTGTTTTTGGCTTTCGATTGTCTCTGTTTCTGTTTCTGTTTCTGTTTCCTGAACCCGTTCTTCTAACCCTATCTGATCCTGTTCAAGCACTTCGATCACTTGATTTTCTTCTGCTCGAACTATCACTCTATGTCTAAGCTGTCCCTTATCCTCATCAGGAGTTAGTGGAGGTGTATCGAACACCTGTTCTGTCCCTGTCTGACCTTCTCCTTCCTCAGTTTTGATGTGAATCTCAGGCGGCTGAGGTTCTTCGCCTGTGCCTTGCTTTTCCTGACTAGTCCACTCTCTACCTTCACTAAGTCGCTCTCTTGTTCTGATAGGATCTTCAGTCAGATCAATCATCGGTATCCATTCTTCTGGCCATATGCTTGGCAGCTCGTCATCAGCTACTCCTGGCTCAGCTTCCTGGACCTCTTCAGCAGGCTGGATTCTTGGCAGTTCGTAGTCAACTACTCCTGGGCCAACGTCTGCTGTTCCTGCAGCCTGACTGGTGCTGGGCTGCTCGTTGTCAGCTACTTCTGGTCTGGCTCCTGCAGAGTCCTCTGCTGGTTGCCCTTCTTCTGCAAATTCTTTGTCTGGTAATACCTTCTGGGTGTGGCCAGCGTGGATCCACTGGGGAACACCTGCGACCTTCACTGCAGTGGTTGTTACCAGGATTACTTGGCGTTTCTTTCCCCACCTTGGTGCCAGACAGTTTGATCGAGTGTGCTTCTTTATTTTGACCCAGTCTCCTGGAACCAAGCTGTGGAGAGGAGTCGTTGGATTGAGGATGCCGTCGTCTCCAATCTGGCGAGAGATAGAACGCACTTGGTCACCCAATCTTCTGCAGTATTCAAGCACCAAATCATCAGTAATACTCAACAGTTTGCTTCCTGGCACCCATGCTTGTCTCATCACTCTTCCCATAATGATTTCATGGGGACTTAGGCCTGTCTTGCGGTCAGGAACACTTCTCAGTCCCATCAGGACCAGGGGCAGGGCCTTCACCCAGGTCATGCCAGTAGCATCTGTCAGCTTTGCTAGTCTGTTTTTGATAGTTCCATTTACTTGTTCCACTATTCCAGAAGCCTCTGGGTGGTATGCACAATGAAGTTTCTGCCTTATTCCAAAGGCCTTACAGAGTTCAGCCAGTATTTCATTCTGGAAATGTCCACCCTTATCTGATTCAATAATGAATGGCACCCCGAATCTAGGTATCAGTTCTTTTAGTAAACACTTCGCTACTGTCAGTGCTTCACTTTGGGGAGTAGGGTAAGCTTCTACCCATTTTGAAAATACGCAAACAATGACAAGGACATATCGCTTCCCTTCACAACGGGGCATGGTGATGAAATCAATCTGTATCCTTACAAAGGGACCCCCTGATCTCCCAATTTTGCTCAGTTCAACCATTGTCCTCTTGCCTGGGTTCATCTGTTGACATGACAGGCACCTCTGGCAGAGGGACTCTGCTACTTTCCTGAACTTCTTACTATACCAAGTCTGTTGAAATACCAGAATCATGGCATCCCTACCAATGTGTGATCCTTCATGTATTAATCTTGCCATTGTGCCAAGCAAGTGTCGGGGTAATACAGGCATACCAGTTGGGCCCAAGATGACACCATCCACATGTCTCGGTCTACACCCATCCTCCTTCCATTTCTCTCTTTCTTGCCAAGGAGCCGACTCCTGCCACTCTCTCACTTCATCCCAAGTAGGCACTTCCTCAAACACCTGAAGTTGGCAGCTGGTTCCTGGCCCCCCTCGTTTTGGATTTACGATATACCGATCTCTGGCGCACCATTGGGCCACTCGGTCAGCATAATCGTTTCCCAGTGATACTTTGTCCATGCTCTTCTTATGAGCACCGCATTTTACCACTGCCAGTTCCTTGGGTAACTGGATGGCCTCTAAAAGGTCATGCACAACCTTTGCATTCCGAATGGGAGTACCTGAGGAAGTCAGGAATTCCCTCTGTAGCCACAATTGGCCAAAGTCATGCACAACTCCATAACAGTACTGACTGTCAGTATACACTGTTATGCGTATGTTTTTCCCAATTTTGCAAGCTTTTATCATAGCAATCAATTCGGCTACTTGTGCAGACTTGATGTTATATAGGTAACCTGCTTCTTCAATTTTTGTTAAAGAGACTACTGCATAAGCAGCACTCAGGCCTCCTAGTTCATGTCTTAGACAGGAACCATCTACAAACAGCTCTTTATCATGCTCAGGCAATGGTGTTTCTTTTATGTCTGGGCGTGGTTTTGTGCTGAACTCTGTCAGATCAATGCAATCATGTTCATCATCATCCCCACCTTCCATTTCCAGGGAGTCGGGGAGTAAAGTGGCAGGGTTCAGAATACCGCACCTAACAATGCTTACATTTGCTGCACCCACAAGAATCCTCTCGTATTTAGTCAGCCGACTAGGGGTGAGATACTGCGTTTTAGTTCTGGTCAATAGAATTACCACTCCATGTGAAACATACACAGTCACAGGATGTCCCATGACTATGGACTCACTTTGTTCCAAACTTGCACAGGTAGCAGCTACTGCTTTCAGACAGCCTGGCAACCCAGCAGCTACTGGGTCCAAGGTGGCAGAGAAATAGGCCACAGGCCTTCTGGTCGTGCCATGTTCTTGAGTCAGGACTGACAATGCGCAATTATCGCGAGTGTCACAGAATAGGGCAAACTCTTTGGAATAATCTGGCATTCCCAGCGCAGGGGCTGTACACAGACAGTTTTTCAGTCTTGTGAAAGCCATTAGGCTTTCATCGTCCCATTCTACAATGTCTGGCATTCCTCTCGTGGTCATTTTTATCAAAGGCCTGGCTAAGACTGCAAATCCCAGAATCCACTGCCTGCAGTATCCTAGTACTCCCAGGAACATTCTGACGTCTTTTTGAGTACGGGGCAACTGCATCTTTTGAATTATTCTCACTCTTTCTGATGTGACTTTTCTGACACCCTTTTCTATCTGGTGTCCTAGATATTTCACTGATTTTGCACAGAACTGTAGTTTGTCAGGGGCCACTTTATGCCCTTTCTC
Source organism: Lissotriton helveticus (assembly GCF_964261635.1). Taxonomy (NCBI): domain Eukaryota; kingdom Metazoa; phylum Chordata; class Amphibia; order Caudata; family Salamandridae; genus Lissotriton; species Lissotriton helveticus. Next base: position 952,547,951 of record NC_136057.1, read on the forward strand.
ACACAGATGATTTAGGAGGGCAATGGTGTCAACTACACAGTCCCTATGACTTTTAGACGCCAGTAGAAGGTCGTCTATGTACTGCACTAAGACAGAGTTCCCAGGTAAGGTCAAAGTCTCTAGACATTTCTTCAAGATCTGATTAAAGATAGAGGGGCTCTCTGTATACCCCTGAGGGACCCTGTTCCAGCAATACACGTGACCTTCGAAGGCAAATGAGAAAAGAAATTTGCTGTCGGGGTGCAGGGGTATCGAAAAGAATGCATGACACAAATCAATCACAGTGAACCACTCAGCATCCCAAGGAATCTGGTACAGAATCACTGCAGGGTTCGGGACAATAGGGCAGCAAGGAACTACAATTTTGTTTACCTTTCTCAGGTCTTGCACTACCCTATACTTGCCACTAGGCTTCTTGATGCCCATAATCGGTGAGTTGCATGGGCTGCTCATCACTTCCTGTATGATGTCTCCTTCTAATAATTTTTGTATTTCCAGAGTGACACCTGCTTTCACTTCAGCATTCATTCGGTAGGGCTTAGTGTTAGGATATACTGCATTGTCCTTGATGGCTATCTGTATGGGGTCCACATCTTTCATTAATCCCACATCTTTTCCAGTGAAATCCCACACCTCTGGCTTTACCGCTTCCTGGAGTTCTTGGGGCAAATCCTGCAGGGTCAATCTTTTAATTTCTGAGTCAGGTCTAAGTAACAATAATTTATAAATGCCATCTTCATCCGGGGTCTGTATTTCAACACCTTTTGGTGTGCAAAAGATGGTACAGTTCATTTTGCACAGCAAATCACGACCCAGTAGATTCACTGGACTGGTGTCACAGACAACAAACCTATGCATTTGTTTAAAATTTCCAATTGAAATCTCCATTGGTTCGGTAACAGGAGTACTAATCAATTGATTAGATACACCCACTACTTGGATATTTTCTCCCGAGAGGGGTAGGTTTGGAACGTCCACTGTTCTTACAGTAGAACGGGTAGCGCCAGTGTCCAACAGAAAGGTGACATCATTTCCGTCAACCTTTCCTTCAATATATGGTCCAGACTGGTCTACCGGCAAGGAAGCGCCAAGTACGCACTCCTCGTCCTCCCCTCTCAGGCCCCGTCAGTCCTGATCATTACAAAGGAAGGTATCATTTAGCAGATACTGCGAAGTTGCTGTATTTCTGTTCTCACCGCTTTCCCAAACTTCTATCTCCTCACCCTCTGCTTGCCTTCCCCTGTATACCTGCTTGGGTGCTCGAGGCACCTGAACTGTTTTTACCTGGGGTTGAGTCTTTCTTGGTCTTTCTTTCTGCGTCTGTGGAGTTAAATCAGGAGTTTTTGCATTATCATCTATTAATTGAGGACACTCGTTTCGCCAGTGTCCAATTTCGCCGCACTGATGGCAGGGAAATTTCTTCATAGCCTCTTCCCTGCTAAATTTTGGCCGGGGCTTTCCTCCACCCCCTCCCCCAGGACTTTTGTTCTCAGCATTTTTAACCATGTTACTCAATTGTTTTTCCTGCTGTTCTGCGAGCTTCACCTGAGCCCACATCACTTTTTCCTTAAGGGCCTTTTTCTTTTCTGCCATCTCGTCCTCGCAGTACTTAGCGTACCGCAGGACCTCATCCATTTTCTTTGTATGCCAGCAGATTTTATTATCTTTTATCCACTGACAAATTTCAGGTCTTAAACCATTTACAAACCTGTAAATAAAATGCGTCATGTCCTTAAAATCGATGTTATCAATACCACTGTATGTTTTAAATACCTGCAATAACCTCTCATAGAAGGAGTGCACTGTCTCGTCCCTTTCCTGTGTTGTTCTATCTATTTTTGTCCAATCAGTTTCCTTTGCGGGCACCTTTTCTTTCAAATGCTGAATCACCTGCTCATATTTTCGCATGACATCCTTTGATGGCTCCCCTGTTTCCTTATTTCTTGGGTACTCCTCACTGGGCCAGTCTATGGCTATTTTACACTGGGTCCATAAATCCACCGGAACCACAATGTCGAAAAACCCATCCAGGTCTTTCCACAGACATTTCTGTACCTTCACGAACCTTTCCACCTGCCTGTACCAGTCTACTGGTTTCTCTCGTAATTTTGGAAAATCGTTCGTAAAGGACACAATATCCTGTCTAGACCAGGGGACATGCACATATTTCCCTCCAGGTACTTCGCGCATGGGGCATAACTGTTCAGGTTTCTCCACCTCCCTTAAAGCAAATTCAGGAGTCACTTGTCGGGAGCGAGCCTCTTCCCTCTTTTTCGCCCACCTGCTTCTCCATCTTTCCACATCTCCCCATTTCTGCAGTACTCCCAATAATTCTTTAATCTGCAGCTTTTTTCCTGCCACATTCAAGTGCTCTATATCTTTGTCTGAGAAGTCTGCTCTGTACGGTTTCTGTAAGGGCTTGGATTTTGAGATATCTACCCCCATACTAACTGCTGTTTCGGTCAGTTTTTCGTGGAGCACTCTGGTGTTCCTTGTAAAGCTTTTACATATAAACGACAATTCTTCTTCAGAGTAGGTATTCAATCGATCCAACCCCACATTTCCTGCCATTAATTCTTCTATTTCTACCCTCAGCTTGTAGAGGTCTAAAGGTTTCGTTTGCGGAGTCTGTTTCTCTAATTCACGACTCCAACTCTCAATTTCATCTGGAGTTACCAGAGAGACATTCCTAGTGCCTGTTGCGGATTCTAATTTAATCTCTTTCGCATTAAAAGGGTTATGCCTCTGCTGCATTCCCTTTCCGGTCGGTTTGTTTGGCAAGTCCAAGAACGCAACTTCAGACTCGCACTCACTGGACTGATCATCTATGATTATCGGTTCCTGTCTCGGGGGTGCCATGGCTGGGGTCATAACTGGAGTAATCGGATTTCCCTGACCATTTCCGTATAACGGGACCACTGGTCCAATAGTTACTGGAATAGTCAATGCCTCAGGGCTGGTATTTAACTGGGAGATTTTCTGAATTATTTCTGTCCTTTGTCTAGCTAGAGCCTCTTGCTCCTTTTCCACTAGTATCCTTCTTAAAGTCGTGTCATGTAATATCTGTGGGGTCAAAGGAGGAGTAAAACTCGGGGCAGTAGGATGCGTTTCACTTGGTCCCCCACCATAATTTGGTTTCGGAAATAAAGTTCCAGTGTTAAAGGACCTGCGCTCTTCCCCATATGGAGGTTGAATAAAAGGCAGTCCTGAATTCGATGGTTTCTCTTCGCTTTCATACAAGGGTCTGGGAAACAAAACTTTCGTACGTGAATATTTTTCTTCCTGGCTTGCGGGCACTTTGGGATATATATCCCTTGTTTCCGCAGGTTCGGGTTTCTCAGAATAGGGCAATACTTGACCACCCCCTCCCAGTCCTAGGAATCTGTCTTCTTCCTTGAGGAAGTGGCGTCGGGGAGCATCTCCTACACTGGAAGGTCGGGTTCTCTCGTTATAAGGTGGCGGACTCCTGGTACAGATGTCATCTATCAGTTCATCATCTGACTCCCCCGGGGCCCCCCAATGCTTACACTTTTCGGTACTTTTCTCACCCGCTGCAGGGTTATGACATGCCGGCATCATGGGAAACAAACCCTCAACAATCATGCTCTGCCTCCACTGTTTCATCCTTTTATCCCTGGACTCCTGTTTCAGCCTGGGGTACCACTTGGTCAAACCCTTGTCCATTCGGGGTCTTTCTCTTTCAAAAGCCTCAATTTCCCATTCCTCTAATGCCTCATACTGCGTTAGTCTCGGTCTGGGATGCAATTCGTTCATCCGAGTCCTTAAATTAAATAGGATCCTACCATTGAAAGTCCCATCTAATGGAAATGCCAATACTCCATCATCTTTTGTGTACTTCACCCAATTCTCCAACCACACACAGGTATTGTACCCTCGGTCAAACATCATAAATGAGGCAGGAGTATATAAAATAATTTTTCACCTTACTTACAAGGGACAATTTTCTCTTTGTTCCGTACATAATATCGTATCTATTAGTTTTCCACTGATCCCTTTCAAACCCTAGGTGCCTTGGATCAGGTCGAGTTCCTGTAGTCTGCGAGTGCCACATACGACTTCTACGCTAAACTTTGTTTACAAACTACCTCCAATCAGAACGCGCTTCAGAAATCCGTGCGACCAATGGGTGCGCGACTCTGAATAATCTCCGCGGCCCCTTCGTGAGACAGTTCCCACGCTCTGGCTCTCACCCCTCCTTTACAATACCAGCTCCGCTACCCGCCCGCTGCTTCTACCAATCCCAGCGCGGCACAGAGTGACGTCAGAGGCGCTTCGCGACTGACTCCCTCCCTTCACAAGGTAACGGAAACTTTCTTTCTTTTAAAGTGCTCAGTGCTTGGTTATTTTACAACAAATACACATTCGCCACAGTGCTCAAGTGTCTAGATAGAGAAAGAATTATTTTACTGCAAGTAAACTACTTCCATTTACTTTTCACTCGCTGCGAGTAGATCTCTTCCGCCTACCCTTCACTTTAGCATCGGTGAACCTGTTATTCCCCTAAACTCATCCACTTCTTTCCGGTATATATTCCGAGTTTAAGGTTTCCCAGCGGACCCCTTTGCTTTCACGCTAGCTCCGAGGAACCTGCTACTCTTCCGATGTGACCCTTACCAGGTTACGCCACTATGGGAATTTTGCCAATGAACCCCGTTACTGTCATTTATTCACACATGTATTCAGAAAACCCTAGTTAGTGCTCCCCGGTTATCTTAACCTGCACCTAACTTTCCTCGAGCCTGTGACCTCAGGACAATGGATTCTATTCACCACTTGCCCTCTCAATTCCCCGGGGAGTTCGGACAACAAGAAACTAAACGATTGACAAATGCATGGATTAGTACATATAACAATATAAGAACAAGAATAATAACAATACAGCAATTCATGAATTGTTTTTACAAGATATTATTCGTGCGTATTCACAAGAGATTGATCAGGTCTCTTAGAACAGCCGCTCTTTTAGCAGCATTAATGTACTAGCAGCTTCCAACTCAACTAGTCTAAATAATCCTGCCTAACCTTTAGCTAGTCCCTAACCATACCTCTGCTACCAGAAAAACTGATAGAGCGCGCGAGGCCACCCGACCAATAGTTTTCGCCGTTTTCCGGCTTCAGGGCCCATATACTTTCAAATCACCATATACATCGATCAGGTGACTTCACGAGCTCTACCAATTTGTGTGTGTGTTCCCTACTATTAATTTTCAGTGCACCCGACTTACCATCCACCGATGCGGGTACCTAATGACCACAATGAATCAGGGAGCTAGCTGTAAAGAAAAGGCAGCAAAATACAAACCCAACCAATAACATTCAAAATTCTGTTGAAATGACCACGGACAACTGGAAGTTTTAAAATGTTTATCTAAAGTTCATTTGTTTCGTGTATGAGGTACAGTAAAATAAGGCAATCAATAACCAAGATAACGTAAATGATATAGCTGTAAAGAAACAATGACAGAGTAATCATTGAAATACTGATATAAAGTATAACGAGAAAATACTTATGCTAATCAGAATTATTTGAGCAAGGGCAGACTATGTAGGTATAACTACAGGAGGGCCTATAAAGAGTAACACGCTTCACTTAAGGTGAACGGGCCTTTGAACAATCTAGGCAATGAGGTTCTAGACCATATCAGAAAATGACAAACTGCAATGCAAAATATAATTTCTAGCAAGTGTGAAGACATAGGAACAAACTTATGTGAAAAATGCAAATGACTTTCAATATTTGCGGAAAGACATGGAAAAAATAACATATGCAATGGTGAACTTTATTAAAGCAAAAGTTAGAAATTCAGAAGGTGCAAGATTTTAAGAGGTTCAGATCAATATTTACCTAGAAAGGTGTGGAAACCAAACCCTGGCCACGGGTTAGTTAAGGACAGGAAACCCTCAAGGAAGGATACCCTTCAAAGGACAGCAGGTGCAGAATGGACACCCCGGATAGGACAGGATACCCTCGGATTAGGAATCAGGACAAGACCTCAGGACAGGACAGCAAACCCTCAGGACAGGACCGCTCAGGACAGGACCGGAACCCACAGTTTGGAAGCAACGCCTGCGCTCCACCCGCTCTGCAGTTATCGATCAAGACCCCGATTGGGTCAGCGAACTCCCAGCAAAGTGCTTCGCCAGCACTTTAAGGTTCAGTAGAACCTTAGTCTATGGTCAAATTCGGACAGAGTGCTCCGCAGCGCTCTGTATCTTCAGTCACCTATTGAGTACGATGGGTCAGTGACAGGTCAGCTAAACCAGACAAGTCGGACGGCTCCCTAGGTGAACCCAGGGTAGATATACAGTTTGGGGACAGTGTACCACCCCCCAATGTTGCAAAGTGTCAGAATCCCTCAATTTCGATTGGTCCTAAGGTAGGATTTGGGTAACCCACCAATCACAATACAAGATTTTAAGCCTTCATTAGCATACTTGGGTACCGCCTAGCAGGTTTGGGGTTCCCAGGAGAAACTGTGCAGAAACACAATGACAATTTAACATTGTATCATATGAGGAGCAACATTCGCCGTTCTCGCAGGGCAGAGGTGACTTTCTCAGGAGCATCTCGCCCATCACTGCCAACTGGCTATGTTCCATCAGCCAAGGTTGTCAGGTCCCCGAAAAGTCGCATCTGCGCAGAAGGGACCTCCAAGATGGCTTTCAGTACAGACAGACCCCCATTCCCCGCGGTACATGAAAAGTAAGCGAAAACAAATTAATACATAATAATGTCATCATGAAAACACATCACAAGGTTTGTACTTTCTACTTATCATCATAAAATATTCTTATGCGGTTTAAATGTTAGCTACATTGATACGGGTACAAGAGCAGTGGCACGAGCAGTACCACATGATAAGCACAGCTATGAATTACGCATGCGCATAAATTTCCCTCCACTTCTGCAGACGCGTCAGGACACGTGAGTGTGGCTGACGCATGCGCAGTAACTAAAATACAAGCGGCGGCCATGTTAAAGTACACGGGGTAAGTGTATTAGAAATACACGTAGGCAAGCTTCATAAATTTTGCCTAAACAAAAATAAACGTTAGTAGAACATACTTATGTTACCTTATTACACATAAACGAGGTTCTTGACTTCGGCAAGCCGCAAAATATGCGAAGCTTTGCTTCATCAATGTCACTGACCATGTCATGAATGATGTAATATGTGACATCATCAGCAGTGGATTGCGGGTGCGCGATATATAGTTAGTGCAACTAACTATATATGGAATTTCAATGGTTTTGTGTGAGTAAAATAAGGTTTTCTAAATGCTAATTCCTAACTATATATGGTCTATAACCTATGGTTTTTTCAGTGAATATATATATATATACCTATTACTTAGCTAGGTAGTTATAGTTAGGACCTAGTTTCCATAGGAAGAGCATTTATTGTTTTGCTTATAACTTTGGCGTCGTTTGATGAATCTTCATGAAATTTTCAAAACTAATTTTTTATTCACATCAGCTCCTATGTTGCAAGTTTGGGGGTAAGTTGTCAAGGGGGGATGAGAAAAAAGGGGGGACCCAAAACGTGTTTTCCCCCATGTTAATTTTTGTGAGAAACTTTAGACAAGGCTACAGGTCGAACGGGTGAACGGAATTACCCCAAATTTGGCAGGGAGAAGGGTCTTGGTCTAGAAAGCCCGCTTTCGTTTATTTAGTGTAAATCCATTTAGTAGTTTTTGAGAAATTTGGAAATTTAAATATATTGATATTTGGGAATTCTGGCATCTGATTGGCTGAGGTGTTATGAGCACGAGCTTGCTGCTTATTGGCTGTGAGCGGTTGAAACTAGGAAGTGTTGGCCGCCATTGCGTGATTCTGTTGAAGTGAGTAAGGGGAAAAAAGGGGGAAAAAGTAGGAAAGAGGAGGGTAGGAGTGCTGTGAGCTCTGTAGGGTTGTTAGGGTGTGCTACAGAGGGAGTGTTTAGCGAAGTATTTACCCTTACCGGTGTGAAAGTGCTGTTTTTCCCAGATGAGATGGTGGTGAGGTGAGGTGCCGGTAAACACGGGGATGAAAGTGTGCGCCTAAACCGTGAGTTGGGTGCAGTAAACTGATGTGCTGTAGGCACTGTAGCATACTGGCCGAGCGAAGTATTTATCCCTACCGGTGTGAAAGTGCTGTTTTGCATAGAGTGAGATGGTGCTGAGGTGAGGTACCGGTAAACTCAGGGATGAAACCATGAGGCTAAGTCATGAGCTTATTGCTGTAAAATGATGTGCTGTGGGTGCTGTAGGATCCTGGCCGCTGTAGCATACCTGTGCAAGTAGTATTAGTATGCGTTTATAATATACAGGGAGTGGGAAGCAAACTACTCACCCCTACCAGTATGAAGACTCAAATGCAGTGTTTTAACAAGCAGGATTAAAGAAATAATCATGAAGATTGTAATGCAGAATGTTTCATTGCCACAGAAGACAAATGGTGAAATGAGGGGTGTCTAAGAAAGTGGCTGTGTGTAATAAAGGGAATGGCGTTTGAAATTTATAAAGAAAGTGTGTTTATTTAAGTGCATAATTGGACACACTGGTGAAAGAGCTCGGGCATCCAGCTGATGCAAACTTGAACCGCTTCTGCTGTATTCAAACGTAAGCTCCTGCATCAGTGAATTCCATATTACATGTTACAGTTCCATGTGACATAAACAATACCTATTAGACTAGAATGACTCTAAATTCTATAAGGAAAATAAAGGTAGGATATGATTACTACATGTATTCTTTAAGAAAAGAAAGAATAAAAAAGAAATTGCAAAATGTAATCATCAAACTTTTTAGGTACCCTGGTACTGCTTTTTTGTAACACAAAATTATCAACAGTAGAACAGTCAGCAATCTGTTGTACAGTAGATTTAATGTGGTGTATTTCAGAATTGGTACTAGTTCTACACACGTTGGAACTTGGAGGAGGAATACAAACATTGCGCTTCTGAGAAGCACATTCGGTACCTTTCTAGTCAAACCGTACATTATTGTCTTCAGCTGTTTCAAAAAAACATTCTTGTGCAGAGAGCTCAGGCATCGAGCTGAGAAAAACTCCAACCGCTTCTGCTGCTTCTGATATATTCAAAGCGAAGCTCCTGCATCAGTGAATTCCACATTAAATGTTACAGTTATATGTGACATAAACAATAGCTATTAGACATGAATGACTAAATTGTACAATGAAAATAAAGGTAGGATATGATTACCACACTGTGCCAACCAGTTCCTAAACAAAGTCGTCTTTTTTCATTTTATCACTAGGTTGTGAGCAGAGGCTGAATATGAGTAAATTTGTGTGAAAGGGTTTGTGGATAATAGGCAAGCAGAGAGACGTGTGCACAAAGAATAAACATGGTTTCTAAATGGGTGTCGGGTTTAGGCTACTTTAGCAAGTAAATAGCGAATTTGCATAGACCATACATCACCGATCCCTGGTTAAAGTGGAAACATAAGGGGCAATAATAATGACAGAGTTGAAATGTCTGAGAATACTTAGAAAGTTATTTTATCAAAGTAGTAGAATTGAAGTGTATAATATAAAATTTAAAGGAAAAAGTAAAAAAAGATGGAAAAAATCCATTCAAGAATAACATGAGTTTCTTCCAAGTCTTGGAGATTGCAGTCCAGAAGTTCTTCAGCGGCATGAGATGCGTAATGTTCCAAGAGGCTATTGTTGCCATCGTGTGAGAAAAGGGAAGCGATCTAATTCATATCCTCGAAGGGACAGTAATGTTCCTCGAATGTTGGAGCGTCAATTTGATTTGGTAGGCAATTTGCATTGTTGTGAAAGGTCGCACGTTGCAGGAGATCTTTCGTGGGTGCGCAGGAATCCCATTCCGCCACGATACCTTTTTGCATTGCATTCGCCATTGCTCCACTGCCAGAACAATCAAGTTCTTGGTTTTCAAGATACTGCATTACCTGTTTGATATCGGGAGCGATTGTTGGGATGTTGACAAGGCATAGATCCATTCGTCAGTCGAATGAGCAAGTTTTGCAATCAAAAGATGCTTGTACACATATTGCATATGTGTAAATAAATGTTATGTTGTAGCTGGCTCAGATAATAGAAAGAGGCAGGTAGCTGAAAACTTTTTCCATTTTTTTAACAGTATTGATGTAGCTTGGCGTAGAGGCGTATTCTGTCGTACATAGTTGTTACCACATAGGGCGTAACCATTTTTTACAAGCAGAATTAGTAGTGGGATGGCCGCAAAGAGAGCGAGAATTATGGGCACTGTTCCTGTTATTCCAGAGATGATCGAATGAATGAAGTCTGGTATTAAAAGAAAAACAGTTTAAAAGCGTATTAGAAGGCCGTAGAAGACCGTGTTTAAAAAGTGTACCAGACCTTGAGCGTGAGATGTGTTGACAACTGTGTAACAATTCGCAAAGTGTAATTGGAGGTTCGTATTTACAAGGGAGTGTATTTTACTTGAAGTTCATGGTATCTGCAGTTGATAAAGGAGTGAGGGAGACTTTTGTTCTGAACAAAAGCGATTTCAGTTTGGTTTGTTTAATGAAATCTGTTTTCAAAGTAGGGATTGGAGGCCAAGTTGAAGTTTGGGAGTTACTTTGTGTGGGTGGGAATAGACATTGCCACAGGACGTTACTCGGTTTGAAACAGTAAGGACATGCGGTATGCCAGCTCACATTCCGTAGGAGTGCATGTTATTGAGAAACAGATAACTGCCATTAGAAAGCTGTGTGAATGTTGGTCTGATTGTGGGAGTTGGCGTCCTTTTAAGAAAGGATGCAAGATTGGGTGCTGTAAGCTTAGAAGCGCTGTTTACTTGGACGTTCTTGGATAGTAATGATTGACTGCCATTGTGGTCGCACTTTTCACCTGTGAGAAAAACATCTGTATGCTCTTTAAGAAAGCGATATGTAAATGGGAGAAACCACTGCTTGTGAATAAATGCGCTACCTTATATCTCATACAACATGACAAACAACATGTACGCCTTGCAGACACAACAACACTGCGTACTGGGGTACCGTGGCTAGTCATGTACACAAGGAAAACATGGCATGGCACCTCTGTTACACAATGGAGAATGCAGGGAGAGAGGGGAGCAAAGTATGTGCGAAGGTGGCAAGTAAATCTCGATTATAAAAGTATACAAAGCAAAGTGTTGAGAGGATGTTGCAGACAGACTTGAGTATGCAGAGCACAGACATGTACATGTCAACATATACTGATGGTCTATTGAGTGAAGTAGACAGTGGACGCAACCATGATAGCACAGTCAGTAGGGAAGATTACGGAAACGTAGCACGTACGTGCCCCCTCCCCCCAAATCTTTAGCTTAATGGGCTGGCTCGGCGTACGTCAGGCTATCGTACGGGTATGAATAAAATGTACGGTTCTCTGGGTGTGGTTCTCTTCCGGAATGGAGAACGTGTCTGCCAGGTCAGCGCAGCTTATACCGCCACAAGGTTGACCCCATGAGTGAAGGTAGCTGCGTGAATGATGCTCTCAGCATGCTGGTACAGACAAACATTCATGGCCGATGCAACACATATATGCTGCACGGTTCGTCTTTCGACACTGAAGTATGTGAAAAAGGCTCACCACGTGCAGGTGGAAGCTGCTGGGTCGCGGTCTGCGAGCTCACAAGCCTCCTGAGATCAACTCTGGCTACCACGACACAGGGACACAGTGCCCAGCCTGAGGCCCAGCAGCGTGGAGTGCTCTGTATACTACTAACACAGTAGTCAAACAGGTACCAACAGTGGAACTGTGTCTTGACCCCACAATAAACGATTTCCGATATTACCTGCTGCTTGCTTTTCACAGAAGTCCCTCCGTTGAGGTGCATCAGACTCTGTGCTTCCGTAGCTAACTGCTGTACAGGATTATTGGGCTTGGTTGACTGTACTCGCTGGACTACACCGTGGTACAGCAGATCCGAACAATAAAACAATGTCTTGATTCTATGATTGAGGATGTCAGAAGTTAAAGTCTGTGATGATTTCTGTGTACCCCCTCCGGCCAGGTGCAACCAACTCTAGGTCCCAACAGTGGAATGTTGTCTTGATTCCACAATGGACGATATTAGAACTGCATCTGAGAGTGGAGATGAAGGCACTCCCTTCCACCATGTGCAACCAACTCTAGGTCCTAACAGTGGAACGGTGTCTTGATCCCACAATGGACGATGTTAGAACTGCATCTGAGAGTGGAGATGAAGGTACTCCCTTCTACCAGGTGCAACCAACTCTAGATACCAACAGTGAAACGGTATCTTGATCCCACAATAGACGGTGTCCGATATTACCTGCTGCTTAGTTTTCACAGAACTCTCTCAGTTGAGGTGCATCAGACTCAGTGCTTCCGTAGTTAACTGCTGCACATGATTATTGGGCTTGGTTGACTGTAGTCGCTGGACTACACCGTGGTTCAGCAGGCCCGAACAGTGAAACAGGGTCTTGATTCAATGATTGAGGATGTCAGAAGTTAAAATCTGTGATGATTTCTGTGTACCCCCTCCTACCAGGTGCAACCAACTCTAGGTCCCAACAGTGGAACGATGTCTTGATCACACAATGGACGATGTTAGAGCTGCATCTGAGAGTGGAGATGAAGGTACTCCCTTCGACCAGGTGCAACCAACTCTATGTCCCAACAGTGGAACGGTGTCTTGATCCCACAATGGACGATGTCTGATATTACTTGTTGCTTGGTTGTCATAGAACTCCCTTCGTTGAGGTGCATCAGACTCTGTGCTTGTGTAGCTAACTGTTGCACATGAATATTGTGCTTGCTTGACACCAGTTGGTGGAGAACACAGCAGTATAGCAGGTCCCAACAGTGAAACGGGATCTTGATTCTATGATTGAGAATGTCAGACGTTAAAGTCTGTGATGATTTCTGTGCACCCCCTGCGATCAGGTGCAACCAACTGCGTGCTTCCGAATCCAACGGCACGTGGCTGTGAGGTGTTTATGAACACTGCATCTGGCCTACACTGCTGTCAGCAGGGCTCACAATTCAGATCGAGTGGTCATTGTTTAATTACAGAATCCAGTAGGCAACTAACTACAACTTCTATTGAAATATAAAGAATATCCTTTTAGTATACTTGCTTGAAGAACTTTTTTTAGATGAGTCATAGGTTTACCTCAATGGTGAAATTCATCTTGCAAGTTCAAAGGAACACTAATAGTTCATACTGTGGACAACAGAAATCGCAATTTGAATTGTTTTTATTTATTTACTTCAGAGTTTTCTATAATTTATGTTGTTGTATTTTGTGAACAGGAAGTGAGAAAACGTATTCATGGATATCTGTGTGACTAATGCCTTCAATTTACACTGTAGACAGCAGTGTTCACTATTCAGATTGCGTTGGTATTGTAGATGACGCAGTCCTGTAGGAAAAGACATTGCTGCAGTGCGCTCTGTACACACCATGCATACGCATCATCGCATGCTCCGCACACACTTTTTGCTGCTTCGTGTATGACAAACTGTGTAGCTCAAGTCCACCTTACGTAGATGACGGTCCTTGCTGACCGATCTCTCTGGCCTACACTGCAGACAGCAGTGTTCACAATTGAGATCCAGTCGCTACTGCAGATGATGCAGTGTTGATGGCAACAGACATTGCTCCTAGTACGGCCCGCCCGCAGCACTCATCATCGCTGGCTGTGGACATGCTGAATGCTTTTGATGTGGCTATCTGAGTGCACTAGAACTGCTGGACTCTTTATGATACACTCTTTTTGTGTATTATTTCAGATCTATTGCCTGTGTCTGAGTATAGCTCAAGTAATGGTTCTTTTACAATAGAATTTTTTCTGTATTATTTTACATCTACTGCCTCTACCTTACTGCAGCACAAATGATTGACTCTTTTATTATTGCATCTCTGTGTGTGATCCAATTATTACTGTTGTGGTTGATGCTAGCAACAACCATTCAATGAGGGCTGGTTTACACTAACCCCACAGGCATCCAGCACAGATGTCACTGGATATGTGATCCTGGTAATAAAAAGGAGTTGAGGATGAATGAGGAAGGGTTCTGCACTCGAGTTTTTATTCTATTTAGAGCGTTTAAAGCGATAAGTGTGCTGTACCAGATTAGTGCCTGCCCACTGGTAAACTAACAATGTATATGGCCCAGTGCTGTGAATCACTGGGACTCTAGTACGCACTACACAAATTATAGTATTCCTTTATAACATTTTGTTTATTTCATCATATCATAATGCCAAAAATTTATTGTATTTTCACAATATTCTTCATCAATATCATTTGTAAAACAATGAAATGCTTATCACAATAGCATCAAATTATGCATAACGCAACAGTTTACAAAACACAGGTTTACAGAAAAAACAAAAAGTAAAACAAACAACCCAATGCATTTCGGGGCATATTTGCCCCTTCGTCGGGGGTCTAAAAAAAGGGGAAGATACAAACAATACTCTCCTTGTTTGTATCTTCCCCTTTTTTTAGACCCCCGACGAAGGGGCAAATATGCCCCGAAATGCATTGGGTTGTTTGTTTTACTTTTTGTTTTTTCTGTAAACCTGTGTTTTGTAAACTGTTGCGTTATGCATAATTTGATGCTATTGTGATAAGCATTTCATTGTTTTACAAATGATATTGATGAAGAATATTGTGAAAATACAATAAATTTTTGGCATTATGATATGATGAAATAAACAAAATGTTATAAAGGAATACTATAATTTGTGTAGTGCGTACTAGAGTCCCAGTGATTCACAGCACTGGGCCATATACATTGTTAATAAAAAGGAGTTGAGCGCACATGCCCGTACCCACTTGCACTATCTATCTATGTCCGTGTGTTCATTATCTATGCATGATACTGCGTCTGAGCCATACCACATTACATTGTGCTGTGGACAGCGTATGCAACTATGTTACCACCGGCAGTGGGGAAAACTTTGGTTATGTAACTTTTAGGTGTGTGCCTATCACAGGTGGAAGGCTACTTTACAGACCATGAATATTGATGAAGATGAAGGTTGCATGTTGTGTGTAGTGTAAGATATTTGTACATAGCAAAAAGTTTTCAAAATAGCTCTCTAAGCAGAAGAGGTGTGTCTCATCAAATGCTGTAGAGAGAATGACTAACATGGGTGGTGTTTTCCAACTGGTGCAATGGGAAATGTTATGAACCAATCAAATGTTTTTTAAGGTCACATGGCAATCGCACACACAGGCACCCATACAGATACTCAGACTCAGGCACCCATACAGATACTCAGACAACCAATCAATAGCCCATATAGATCCTCATTTAACTGCTAACCAACCCATGCAATCGCTTACACACCAACTGACAACCTAAACTGTGTTAATGTCTGTATCAATCACTAACACATGCATTGAGTAAGACACAATTATTCACTCACTTATACAGTCAGTTACACACCTATGTAATCAATAATCATCCATCCTGACTCTTATACACCCATTCATTCATCAATACACCTTGGCATATAAATATAAAACATATTTACATTTGATAGAAACACATAGTCACTGGATGATGTCATCAGTGATATAATCAGTGATGTTATTTGATGTGTCGTCAGTGATGCCATCAGTGATGTCACTGACCATGTCATGAATGATGTAAAATGTGACGTCATCAGCAGTGCATTGCGGGGGGCGAGTTATAGTTAGCTCAACTAACTATAACAGGGGAGTTTCTATGATTTTCTATGAATGAAATGTCCAACTAACTATAACGTCCCTGAAACCTATGTTTTTTTCAGTGAATATAGATATATATATATATATATATAAGTATGTGTGTGTGTGTGTGAGTGTGTATAGAAATAGTTTAATTTTTCACACCATCTCAGAGAAAGTTTACTGTCGAAGAAATAGAGGAACACATTCCTCAGTCTTAGGCACGGTTCTTCTCCATATTGGGGAGGATAAGGGAGGGAGACACACCCTCATTAGCAATGTCCTTAGAGATCCAAAAAGCTTTTGTTATGATGGGATGGATATACCTGCTGAACGTGCTGGATAGAATGGGGTTCAGGCCGGAAATTTGAGGCTGGATGGGTCTCCTGCACTTGGCTCCAATTGCTTTCCTTCAGTGTTGGCTACATTGGAGGAATTTGGGGAAGTGTCAGAGTTGAGGTTTAATAAAGCCAAGACATGCTTGTATCCACTCCGTCCCTAATCGACATTGAGTGTAAAGGGATGACAAATTATGTCTTTGAATGATGATTTGACATTTTCAAATATTTGGGAGTTAATGTTTATAACACTGACGGACCAAGGTGGTGACTGACAGTAGGCACTCTATGTAGTTCTGGAAAACCTTTTCCTTGTCCAATACGGTTAGAATAGAGATTGTCAAAATGTAGGTGCTACTGAGGCTGTTGTTCCTTTTCACTGCTCTTCCAGTACGGCTCCCAAACTATTTTTTGAGGGAATCGGACCGTGCACTCACAGATTTGATATGGAGTGCTGGGAGGAGAAGGGTAGCACTAAGTAAGCTATATAACCCGATGGACAGAGCAGTGCTTAATTTGTGCCAGTGCTTTCCGGAGCTTAGCACCGGTACTTAATTGACAGGGTCTACGCATTTTGCACGTGCTTCACACACACACTGACGTTTTTTTTAATTTACCGTAACTAAGTACACTGTACTCGGTGCGTGCAGCCTCAGCGTGTTCAATACAGGTCACAGCGGTTAACATTGACTGGTTGCGGCTGTGTGTGAGACGACTAACACTTCTCTTAATTAGCTGCCCTGCCCTGAGGCTGCCTGCCGTGCCATCTAAGATAATAAACTATGGTGTGATCATGGCGGCTGCAGTCCTTAGTTTACTTCACAGTTCACACAGTGAGTGGGGCTGTGTGTGCAGTTGACTGTGCATGCACGTTGCAGTGTTGCCACTTGCTGGTGGGCATGCGCGGGCCACAGTACACACACACAGGCGGCAGTACTGCATACTGACAGATACACACACACTGATTTATTGAGGCCCCAGGGGCGGGCTGGATTTGGGTTCTGATGCAGGGGTACTGGGGTTGGGGCTGTACGAGCAATGTGAGCAGATTTTTTTCACATGACCACGCCCCAGCATAACCATCGCAGCTCTGCTCACTGCTAACCAGGACATCATCCGTGGTTCAAGTCATCCGCGGGCTGGCGATGGTGAGCCTGAGGGCAGGGCAGCCTGTGTGCAGGCAGGCAGGCATCGATGTGCAGTACTGTCTGGTTCTGGTAGCAAACAGCAGGAGGAGTGCACCAGGCTGCCTATTCATAAAAAATCAGTTATTCACTGAGCCGGACCGCCCACCACGAGTAACAGTAAGAAGTTAAATAAAATAGTGAGTTAGTAAACTACTGACCTAAGCTAAGCCAACTAACTAGCCATTCCAATACCGTGCAGAAACCAACGCTGTATATTTTTTTTGGGGAGCCCCAGGGTCCGGTTATCAGCGGGGTGGGCGGCAGCTCCATAAGATACGATACTGATTATTAATAGGATGCAAATGCAATGCATGCATTGCAATGCATTCGTGTTTCATTCAGATTTGCTGAAGGCCCACCGGCCATGGCGGTATAGTCGTGCCGGCGCTGAAGTACTGTACTGGCCTGCGCAGGCCGCGGGTTTTAGTGAAATAAGTCCCTGCCGCCCTAGCCTTCCAGCCCAGAAGTGCACTCATTAGGTTCCCGTGGCCGCGGGCCATTCCCGATGGTTTTACTTTCTCTGGTGTGGTGGCGTTGTCGCAAATTAACAAACGGCTCTGCTCTATGAGTAACCCCGGCCCGGGCAACACTCTCAAAGGGCAGGGAGACATCACTGCTGACTGAGGCCGCAGAGTGTGCCTGGTAGTAGGCGGGGCCAGGGTAGGGGGTAAACTAGAGACATCACTGAGGCTGCAGTGTGTGCAACACTTGGTGGGAGGGAGTGGAGAGGGGACAGAGGGAGGGACACAATGTAGAGAAACAATTGCTGCTTCATCAGGCATACAACTTTGTGTTGCATTTGAGTCAGGAGCACCATAAAAGCCAAACTAAGCTGCCACTGCTGTTTTCCTGTGGCAGCCATTGTGTTTCCCCGACTGTTATCTCAGAAGTAGTGCTGTAATGTGGTGCTGTGTAATGATACAGGTGGGGGGCAGTGATGGCCACTGCTCTACGTATTGTTTTGCTGTAATGCTGTTGGAATGTTGATAGAAACTTCATTGTTCAAAGGAGTAGAGGTCTGGGGTTTTGGGCATGCAGAAAGGAGTGTCACCTTAGGAACGTGTTGTGTTTTTTATGAGAAGGTAGGTGTGCTTACCTAAGGGATCAATGCATAGTGGCTGGTGGAGTAGCAAGCATAAGAAAGCAGGATGCCTTTGCTTGTGATGAGTTCCTTTACAGTTAAGTTTCCAAGGTACCTGGCAAGAAAATCAAAGATGTCTGCATTGCATTAAGTATCAGGTCGGGTTCTGGCTTAGATATTAGACTAGGTTGGGAAACACATTTAGGGATACTGAGAGCTCTGATTTGCTGTGGTGTCTATGATTATTGGTCCTCGGTGTTCGATGTGTAGGTGGCGGAAACAAAAAAAAGACTTATGTTTGGTAACTTTTTCGATACTCTGTCTTCCACGCAGAACAGATGCATGGTAGCAAGAGGGATGTGAGGAATAACTGAGAAGATGCCCGTAGGGAGGAAAGGGTAGGAAGCAGAGAGAGAGACAGATGTATTAAAGATGGGTTAGCCGTGAGGTCACATACCAAGACAGAGATGACAGAGCAAGAGATGGGTGAGGAGAGAAGGAACGACATATTGAAAGGGTGTTGAGGGAGGGATAGGTAGACTAGAGAGAAACTAAAGTAAAGGCAATCAGAGTTAAAGGTAGACAGGGAGGCGTGGCGGTGAGATTTAGAGAGCAAAATAGAAGCAAGAAGGCAGAGCATACTGGGGACTCTGCTACATTATGCTCCCAAACAGGGTGTTTGAACGTCTGTGATTGTTTAACAACTTTGAGCTATGTTTTTAATATAGAGGACAACAAGGTTATGGTGAAAATCCGACTTTTCACAGTGCCAGTTGAGGAAGTGGGTGGAGTCAGTGTAGGAAGTGGATGGAGCCATCGAAAAGCAGGTGTGGCCTCCATCAAAGATTTGAGCACCTGCACTTCAAATTTTACAAATTAAGCACTGGGACAGAGTGGGGCTGGGAGCTCCAAATTATGAGTTGGATTATGTGGCCGCACAATTACAGTGGTTTATGAATTGGCTTTCATGAAGTAACCCTTTGTCATGATATAGACATCATTGGATGGACAATGGGGTGACAGCAGCGGGAGACATGTTTGAGCATAAAATACTGCTCTCCTTTGCAGAGGTGACCAATAAATTTGGAATCAGTCTGGTCAACTCGTGACATATATTGCACTGGCACATGCAATCAAGCAGACCTGGGGGCAAGACCAGACTGGGCAAGGCGAGAGATAGAATAGCGGGCGGCACCATTATGGCGGTCGCGCCGATCCCCTGGGACAAGGTGGTAGGGGTGGGACTACTCCCACCTCTCGTGAGGGGTGCATAGGCCGGATATCGAGGGAGGTGAACCGGAAGCACTTTAATGCTTCCGGTTACGTGGCGATGTGTTATGCTTCGCTGTCTTTCAGGAGTCAGGGGTGTTTCGCCATCCAAGAAGCTGGTTTGCATCAGTACACCGTTGCATAGCATCGCGGGCAGTAGCGTAAGTTTGCAATTTTCTTTGCCCTGTGATTCAGGGAAAAATCTTTAGCGCCAGTACACTGTTACATAGTATCATGATAAAATGCAGTAGCGTAAGGGTTAGCTCCTATCTTGAGGCTAAGAGCGCTAATCATCTGTGTGTTCGGTTCCTTTAATGTATGGTGAATACATAAAGATGACACCTGTGAATTGACCCATACCACAATGTCAGCAAATTGTCAGGGCCACTTCTGGTACATGGCGATGTTACGCTTCACTGTCTTGCAGTTCAAGAGTCAGGGGTTTGCGCCATCCAAGGTGCTGGTTCGCTTGCAGTAGCGTAAGTCTGCGACTTCCTTTGCCCAATGACTCAGGAAGAAATCTTTTGCGTCAGTACACTGTTACATAGTATCATGTGCAGTAGCGTAAGTGTTACCTCTTATCTTAAGGCTAGGAGCGCTAATCACCCAAGACCCTGGTTTGCATCAGTACACTGTTACATAGTATCTCGTGCAGTAGCGTAAGTTTGCGATTTTCTTTGCCCTGTGACCCAGGGAGAAATCTTTTGCGTCAGTACACCGTAGCATAGTATCAAGTGCAGTAGTGTAAGTCTTAGCCTGTCAATAGGGCAATACATTGATGGATGTTCTAATTGTATTGTCCCTGCAGTGTCACGAGGCCAGGGTGCATAAAGTTTGGGATGAAAACAGTTTCAGGGACAGGGCTGGAGGCACAGAGTGCCATGCAGGGTCCACCTCCAATCCGGATCTTTCGCCTAGGGGGTAATGGCCCAGATCGCCTAAGACGAAGGGTCACTTGATTTCAGAAGGGGCGAGTCGCAGGGCATGACCTTCCTAGTGGGCTGAGGGGGAGGACAGATAGTCGGGCAACTATGCTGTCCTGTGGCGGTAAGGTCATGATTAGTAAGCATTGTCTCGGTCCTTAGCGGTCAGAACCATGTAACTCCAGGGGCAGTGACAGCCGGTAGGTAGGCTGTCAGGGTGCGGGGGCCGGGGGAGAGTCACTCTTCACAGTGGGCCTGTGGCCACCCTCGCATGCGCATGCGCATCAAGGCGCAAGTATGCTGAATTTGGCAGCCCCTGTTTATGGAGTGTAAGGCACAGGGCGTCGGGGGGCTCGGGGGAGAATATCCGTCCGATAAGCTGTACCTCCGGCGCAAGCCTACTCCGGCGGAGTAAGTTGTCGTTTACTGGGATCTAGAGGCTGCCAGTCATTGACCTTGCGGTAGGCTCTAGAGGGGACACGCAGAAAGTGAATATATGCATTGTTAGATTTACGGTAGGAGTGTCATGTGTATTAGAGTTTAAGGTTAGCCACTTTACATCAGCTGTCTAACAATGTATCCGGACTTTCTGCGTAATTGTACATAATATGATTAAACAATGTTTAATTTTGTAATAAAATACGGCCGGGGGTAACCACCCTTATTCCAAAGAGTAAAAATTGGTGTGGTCTGATTGATTACCTTGAAGGAGGGAGGGTGACACCATCCGCACAAGGGCTGCAGTTACAAAAGACAAATAGGGGACTCGGCAAGTACCAGACCATATGGGCAAAGCGAGAGATAGAATAGCGGGTGCCGCCATTATGGCGGTCGCGCCGATCCCCGGGGACAAGGTGGTGGGGGTGGGACTACTCCCACCTCTCGTGAGGGGTGCATAGGCGGGATACCGGGGGAGGTGAACCGGAAGCACTTTAATGCTTCCGGTTCACGAGGGCGCCTAAAAAGCGGGTGCGGCGAGCGGAACAGTCTCTTGTTCTTTTGCTCCCCGCAGGTGCAGCACCGGGGCCACCAGCGGCCCGTAATTTGTTTTCCCCACCCACCATCCCCTAAGGCAAGCATTTTAAGGGTGTTCTCAGTAATCTTTTTACTTTGTTTCTCTAAACTTGCGGTTCAAATGTGTTCTCAGTAATGTTTTGCTTTGTTCTCTTAACTTGCGTTTTAAATGTGTTCTCAGGAATGATTTGCTTTGTTCTCTTAACTTTTCATTGCAGGTATCTCGAGAGAGAGAAGATGGAATGTAAATATGATGATTTGATAAAATTGTAATAAAAGTGTCTATTTGTATTTGTGGCAGTACAAGAATTTTAATGCAGAGTAGGTAGTTGAAATGTGTAACTTTTATTAAAATCTCTGTACATAAAATTTTGGTTTCAGGCAGTAATGTCGTATTTAGTAGTGTGGCTCCGGTCAGGCGGTAAGGTCATGATTGGTAAGCATTGTCTCGGTCCTTAGCGGTCAGAACCATGTAACTCCAGGGGCACTGACAGCCGGTAGGTAGGCTGTCGGGGTGCGGGGTGCGGGGGAGAGACACTCTTCCAAGTGGGCCCGTGGCCACCCTCGCACGCGCATGCGCATCAAGGCGCAAGTATGCCGAATTTGGCAGCCCCTGTTTATGGAGTGTAAGGCACAGGGCGTCGGGGGGCCGGGGGAGAATATCCGTCCGATAAGATGTACCCCCGGCGCAAGCCTACTCCGGTGGAGTAAGTTGTAGTTTACTGGGATCTAGAGGTTGCCAGACATTGACCTTGCCGTAGGCTCTAGAGGGGACATGCAGAAAGTGAATATATGCATTGTTAGATTTACGGTAGGAGTGTCATGTGTATTAGAGTTTAAGGTTAGCCACTTTACATCAGCTGTCTAACAATGTATCCAGACTTTCTGCGTAATTGTACATAATATGAATAAACAATGTTTAATTTTGTAATAAAATACGGCCGGGGGTAACTTCCCCTATTCCAAAGAGTAAATATTGGTGTGGTCTGATTGATTGCCTTGAAGGAGGGAAGGTGCCTCCATCCGTACAAGGGCTGCAGTTACAAAAGACAAATAGGGGACTCTGCAAGTACCAGACCATATGAACCGCAGCCTTCAGAGGTGTGCAGCTATGGTTAACCCACGATGGCATTAAGATGGCTGTCACCTTCTTGTATACTGCTTTGTGGGGGAAATGACTAAGTGGCTAGCTGGACTTACATGATAAGTGACATACTATAGTGGGCATGAACTGACAGGCAGTAGGGGGAACCTTTACAATAGGTTAAGACAGTGTCAAGGATTCTGAGATTTAAGTATACTCAGTTTAATTTTGTACATCAGTCAAACCTTATCACACAGCGCAACTGGGCCGTAGGTTCCCTGGAGTAGAGTCCAGTTGTCCCAGATGTGGCAAACATGGTGCGGACTTCTATCACATGGTCTGATCCTTCCCGGAAATCGTGTGATATTGGGAGGAAATAGTGATGATGACAAACAAACTCATAAACAGGCCACTTATACGGCCCTTGAACAGTGTTTATTGGAGCTGTTGTCTTATTAGAAAAAGACTAAATATGTGATGAGGTTTGTTGGTCTGTCTTATGTACTATCTAGGAAGTCAATGACACCACCATAAGTATAACCGTGACTCCATGACCTCTACAGACGGTCGACAGCAGAGGCCTCACTGTGCGCTTGGTACTCAGAGGCCCACCGGATTACATAAGGGACTACTATCTTGCTGCCCTTAAGTCCAAATCTGATGAAAGGTCACCTGAGTGGTAGGCAGAAGTGCGTCTGCAGCTTGCGAATTACGATTCCCCCATGAAAAAGGAGATATCTACTGATCGCTGTGCTTTGGGTGCTGTTCTCAGTGATCTATCTCTAGTCATGGTGATGGAGGGTGTCACACCAACCAGGAGTGCAACCTCTTGCGATACAGTGTGCTTACCCTGAGTGACAATCGCTCGATATGTTACGACTCCACTTGGAGCCTGTGCACAGTCAGAACGGGTCAGTGCACGTAAAGCTGCTGTGAAAGTGACCAACCAGTGGTTTGATTGTGATGTTATCCCTCTTGGGGAGATTTGTGCTAGATGTGAGATGTGAGTCTTTTACTTTTTTTGTTGCTGTTTGTGGACTCACTTTGTTTCTTATTATCGCTATGGTTACATAGATATTGTTAGCTCGTTTTGGCTTACGCCCACGCCATAAGGTGACTCCTACGCACAATGCAATAATAATTGTAAAAGCTTATTTTGGCCATCAGAGTGTTTGATCATAAGATCGATACAGCAATACAATTGCTTTATTTCTTTGCTACAGATTGCTTCTGTTGCATGTATGCATGTATGTAAAACCAATAAAGAGAAATATAGCAGCAAATATCACCAAAACTAATTGAGGCCAGACATGTAGAAATACTGGAACAATGTGATCCTTGAAATAGGATTCGGCAAGGGTTGTTTTCTTGGAGTGCACTGGCGAGGTCCATGCACCTTGCTGGTTGTATCTTCCTTCTATACACCACCGGACACTGTGACATAAAACTGACATTGAATATTAAGCTGATGATAGTGAGGTGTGTGTCAAAAGGCGGGCGTTAAAATTAGAAAGACTGATCAAAGAAGTCCATCCCTAAAAAATGCCTATGGCACTACTCTCTGTAAACTTTAAAATATGATCTTTTGTGACTGTTTTGAAACCTGGTCATACTTCAGGTATTTGCAAAGATGGAAATTAAGGACTAAATCCAAAACAAACTGAAGAAGAGCCAAGGACAGTTTTGGTGTTAATATTTTGTGACATTGTTAGATTTTTGGAACATATTTTTAAAGGAGACAACCAGTGGTGGGGTTCTTGACATAGTTAAGATAGGATGTCATTAGGACTTTAACACAATGTCAAGATGTAAACTCATACCAGTTAGAAATGATTCCCTGTTTATTTCCCATGCAGGTGCAGAAATACCGCAACTGATGCCATGAGAATGTGGGAAATTTAGCAATACCTGTTCTATATAGCCCCTTGCGCCAATTTCGTGTCATTTTTAACATGGGAAAAAGTGACGCAACCATGGCGCAAGGGTCTTGTAAATATGCCCCTAAGAATGGTGTGTTCACCTACCACAACACACCAATTCCTGGCAGATATTATGGGATGTGGTAATTCACACACATCTTAGAATCTCAATACACCGGAATCACGATTTCTTCAGGAGCAAGAATGATGCCCTTTAAGTTTTGATTTGACATAAAATCCAAGGAGTTTATCTCGGTGGTATGTTTTTTTTTTCTGAACAGCAGTGTAACAGAGATATTACTATTATTTTATTTATTTATTTTTAACAAAAAAGTCACTTTTTGGAAATAAAAACTTTATCGCAGCCAAAGTTGTGATAAATTTACCCCACCATTCACAAGCAGGTGCTAACAGCCCACAGCACCAGTTTTCCTGTGATAGCAGTCCCAAAAAACATCGCCACAGAGGACCCCCGCAACTATCGCTAATGAGATGCAGAGTAGGTGTTCCCGTGCACAAAGACGCGTCAACACCACACCTCAACATTCCCAACGACCAGACAGATCGGCGATAGGAACACAAAACGCACAATAAGGCGCCTTATTGTATGTTTTGTGTTCCTATCGCCGATCTGTCTGGTTGTTGGGAAATTTAAACCTGCTCTGACCTGGTGTAAAGTCGGACGGCAGCCTGCACCACAGTAGGGAGCCCAGACCAGTGCGTCATCGGAAGGGCAACAGCTGCCATGGAGCAACTGAGCATAGTCCGGACACCCAAGAGGGCCACAACACCCACCCGGCACCCCCTCCCCTGGACCACCACAGAGGCAGAGCAGACAAAGACAGCGGCCCCCCAGGAAACACACCTGCCTCACAGGCACAACATCTGACAATGTCACTGTCCACGACAGGCTGAAAGGGACAACCATCCTATGCATCCTGGCCATCATCACCCAACAGGCCAATGGCACCAACACAGCAGACAACCAACATCCCACACCACACCAAGCTGCTGACTGTTCTACACCTGTTGGTCCCTGGCACACCCCAACCTACGCGCAGGCACCAACAAGAAGGAGCCAAGAGGGATTTGGAAGGGTATAAGGGATCGCCCTCCACTCTAGACAGTCAATCAACAACAAGATCCCTATACCTGGGGTGATTATTAAATTACACAGACATGAGTACACATTACTCAGGTTGTATTCTTTGTTTACATACCGAGGTAAACCCCTGCTATCTATCGCAGTGCGGTTTCACTCCTCTAATGTCTGATAGTCCCCACACATTATATTGTTCCACACAATTAATTAAATACTGCAGTCTCAATTCAAAAAATGTCCAGCAGTGATGTCCAACGGATGTCTGCTTTCTACACTGAAAGCACATCTATCCACACTTCACCACATGTGTACAATCCTACAGAGGAAAAAATGTGTGGTGGAAAGGAAGGCACCTCACGGGCGAACACCCTCGGGGATGTTGGCTGATGTTACCAACTCAATGCCCCTTTCTCATCATCGGTTGCCTTCCAATCCGGAAAAGAAAACAGAATAGGTACAACACATAAACTGAAATACGTGTAAAGGTGCAACATAAAGAGCATCGACATTAACTCAAAGAGGACAGAGTGACATAAAATCAACAGCCACACCCACTCAATCACTTTATTCTTCGTTTCAGTGTGAGCTGAAGAATTAAAACAAAGGTTGGTAGCTTAGTATCGCCTACCAGTACCTGATACCGACATGTTTCACTGCCCCATTATTTTCGGCAGATTCATCAGGGTATTGAACACTCGGTCACTGCACCAATGTTTTGAACATCCTTTCTGGACACTATTGCATTGAGACAAAAATAAAAACCAGAGACATGCCCAGTAGTCAATATCAATTCATCGGTTTCCACACCGGGGTAATGGTTGAAAGAATATAATTATACAATTTTAATTATAATTACCCCTGACCAGCATGGACAACTCATACCGGCTGGCCAGATCACGCTTTGATTCGTTTAAAAACGATTGAAGTAGCAATCTGTAGGGAATGTAAAGGAGACATTCTAAAGCTGTTAGGCCAAGGACCCCAACAGTAAACACCAACATCAGCTTCTATCGTCTTAGGGCAAGAGAGCTATGACTCCCCTACTCGCGCATTTAAGCAACATGGGAAATAGCGCGTGTCAACTAGGAGCATGCCCAACTCCCAACTTTTATAGTACACACTTGCGCAACACGAAATGTCAAGCCTTCGACACCCACAGAGGACGTCGGCGTCAGCTTCAATCGTCTTAGGACAGGAGAGTTATGACACCCCTACTCACGCATTTAAACAAATACGAGATAGCGCGTGTTGGCTGAGAACATGAAAAACTCCCAAGTTTTATGCTACACACATGCGCACCAATATCGATTTTGATCATTACCAGGGTGTATGGGCCATAGTAACACACTTAGGCAAAAATACGGGGGCAATGTAACCCCTCGCCGACACATAACGTAATGCCTAAAACACCATTATAAGTATACGGGGAACCGCACCACTAAAGCATAGTATACATCATTATGACTCCTTGCCCCTCGCTACTGAATAGCGTATTGCTCTCACTGACCGCTCCGTACTGAGGCTTAAAGACCTCCAACGGCTACCTACTCGCACCCACTCCTCACCGTACGATTGGAAACCAGGGCGGTGTCTCATCCCAGGAACATGACACTCCCTCCGGCGTTTGTTTTTCAAACCCGGCGGGGTCCGGTCAGCTGATCTGGCGCGCATGCGCACATACTGGCGCTCCAATGGGGAACGGTGGCGCCATATTGGAACCGCAAAAACCCAGAGTCTGATGCTGGAATTCAGTTGGCAGCCTATCGTGCACAGCCTCCCAAAAGTCGGGGATTAATTGTACTCAGTCGCTGTGTTGACTGGCATGTTTATACATGTTTGGAATCTATTATAATTCGGAAATAAATTGTTTACTTTATTAATTTATTTCTTGCATGGGATGCCTCAAAAAGGTCCTCTGGGGAACCCGTAGTTGGTCATAGTGGCACAACCATATAATTACAAACAGATATAGTTTTATATTTATACACTAGCATGTTACACTCTATCAATCCCACGTCTCGGGGATAGCACTGATTACATCCGCATCAAAACCTGGCGCTAGGCACATCACACACAACTCATCAAGCATCTGATCAAAAGATTGAGATCTGTGAAGATACTGTGCCAAGTGACACAAGTGTCCCCCCTGGGTGTTTCTCCAAGCCCATGCAGGCATATCTATTAGCCAATCATTTTGGATTTTAGGTGTTTTAACTGATCAGGTGAGGGGTATCATGGAGGACGGTTACGATGGTATCCTACTGTATATCATGGCCCCTTGACATAGTCAAATGCCGTGCCGGTATATCCCTGGCAGGGCAAACTCAAACGACAACAAGAGTGACCGTTGTTCACCAAGGAGCACTTACAAAAAAAGGGGAATCAATTACAGATAGCTCACCCTTGAGTGTCTATTTCACCCGGTTCCACTCCAGGATTTCATTCAGGCCTACACAGTCGCTACGTTCGCTGTATATCCATCTGGCTTCTTTACTCAGCAACGCTGTTTCCATGTTCTGTGGATTGCCTTTTATTACTTCCAACACAGTCCACGTGAAATCATGTTTTTCTTTGTGGCAATGTTGTACCAACTTCGTAGTTAGTTTACCCGCCTTGATGGTACTCAGGTGTTCCTGAATGCGCACCTTGATTTTTCGTGTCGTCAGACCGAAGTATTGAAGGCCACAGCAGCACAGCAGTCTATATACCACGTGCGTGGTGTTGCAGTTGCTAAAATGGTTCAAAAACCAGACTCTTCCTGTACTCAAAGTCACACTGTTGCTTTTTTTAGTGAGGGAACACACCGAACATGTCCCACAGGGAAAATGTCCTTTGGGCAAAGTGGACAGGTCTCTTTTGTGTGGTGCAGGAGTGCGAGTATGGACTAGTTTGTCTTTCAAGTTGGTTGCTCTCTTAAAAGCAAACCTTGGTGATGGCATCCGGAAGTCTTTGGTAGATAGTAGGTCCCAGTGTTTTCTGATAGACTGCCTGATTTTTGTAGCCATAGGGTCGAATGTCATAACCACCGGAATGCAGTCTCTTTTTTCTTTCCTTGTGTGTTCCAGTAGGGCACTCCTGGGTGTATTAAGCGCCCTTTTCCTTGCATTCTTCACGACTCTGCTCGGATAATTACGCTGCACGAGTTTTTTAGTGAGTTCTTGTGATTGCTCCAGGAAAACACTCGTACTGGAGCAGTTCCTCCTGTACCTCAAAAATTGGCCCACAGGAAGGTTGTCACGAAGGGCTCTGGGATGATACGAATTATACAATAGGAGTGAATTCCTGTCGGTTGCCTTCTGATGTACTCTGGTGCTCAGGCCACCCTCCAGTCCGACCTCAATGTCAAGGTCCAAATAGAC
This sequence comes from Lissotriton helveticus, assembly GCF_964261635.1. Taxonomy (NCBI): domain Eukaryota; kingdom Metazoa; phylum Chordata; class Amphibia; order Caudata; family Salamandridae; genus Lissotriton; species Lissotriton helveticus. The sequence continues at coordinate 952,576,920 of NC_136057.1, forward strand.
AGCACTGGTGCGACTGTAGGTCCACGTGAATTTAAGGCTCTCATCTTGCTGATTGAGCCATTCCAGGAACTCACCCAGGGATTCTTCAGTGCCCGCCCAGATGCAGAGCACATCGTCTATATAACGCTTCCAGAGGCAAATGTGCCGCTGGAAGGGGTTGGTGTCAGGATAGACGATGTGCTCCTCAAATCTACCCACATAAATACACGCCAAACTGGGGGCCATTGTGGCCCCCATTGATGTTCCAGACGTTTGTAGGTAGATCTGGTCCTTGTATCCAAAGTAGTTC